>NC_037334.1:94578279-95828279 GCF_002263795.3 Bos taurus
GAATACTGAAGTGTGTTGCCATTCCCTTCTAGGGAATCTTCCCAACCCGGGGATCAAACCAGAGTCTCCTGTTTGGCAGGTGGATTCTTTACCACTGAACCACCTGAGAAGCCCGGGAAACCACAAGTGTCTGCTCAATGTCTTTTTTTTTCCCTTTGGTTGAGCTGGTTATTGTACACCTACTCATACTAAATGAACTTAGACCATTTATAAAGACTATGTTATCACTGAACCTTAGTATCATCAGATTAACTTCAGTGGAAGAATTTCAGAGTTCCTCTGCTTATCTTTGACTCCAGGGGGAAATACAATGTATGTGAAAGAATAGACATGTGTACAAACCATACTAGGTGAAGGCATATGTATGTATGTGTGTGTGTGTATACAACATATGTCGAAGTAACACAAAATATCAAAAAACTATAGGAACCAATCATTTAAACTTCACTGTGAAAAAAAAATATTATTAAAAAAAAATGCTCGACTTTATTTTCTCTGCTCAGTTCCCAGAAGGACAAGTGAAATAGCTGAAAGGCAAATTGCAGGAGGGCAGTGAATGAAGAGCCAAGACCCCAAAAATATACCACCTGGTTATTTCTGTAACAGAGACACACAGATGCAAGATATACAAAGACCCATGCATGGCGAAGTCCATACAGATCTTCCTCGTATTCTAGCATCTAGCCAAGGAGAAAACTGCTGGAGCTGGAGGAAATGAAAATGTCAGGTAGAAAGGAATAGATTAAGAAAATTTTACAAACCCCAATCTCCTTGAAAAGAGGCAGAGGGAGTGGGGCATCTCGGAAACTGACAATGTGGTTCTCATCCCATCTTTGCCTATTCCCCTCATTCTCACTTAGCTGACTCCCTATGAGCAGGGCAGGAAGTCAAAAAAGCAGCAGCCTGAGGCGATCCAACCAGTCCATCCTAAAGCAAATCAGTCCTGAATATTCATGGGAAGGACTGATGCTGAAACTCCAAAACTTTGGCCACCTGATGTGAAGAGCTGACTTACTGGAAAAGACCCTGATGCTGGGAAAGATTGAAGGCAAAAGGAGAAGGGGACGAGAGAGGATGAGATGGTTGGATGGCATCACTGACTCAATGGACATCAGTTTGAGTAAGCTCCGGGAGTTGGTGATTGACAGGGAGGCCTGGCGTGCTGCAGCCCATGGGATCGCAAAGAGTCTGACACAACTGAGTGACTGACCTGAACTGAGCTGAGGCTAATGTAAATGCAGGCTACCTAGGGGCCAAAGGGAGCAGAGAGGTGCTGGGGTGATGGCCGAAGTGCTGAAGTCAGTGTTGGTTTGCTTGAAACCACTGAGTTGAAACAGCACATACGCGAGGCACTGCCCCTCACCTCGGAGACGTTTTGAAAGTTGAGGGAGGCATAGAAAGGAGAGGGAGCCACAGTTCATGACTGCCCTCAGAGACAGCGGGGCACAGAGATCTAGAGTGTCCCCACCTCCAGGGAGCTTTGGCAACAGCTTTGTAACGACACAGAACTCGTCTCCAAAATCTATTTCAATTGCAAAAGAGATTTTGGAAAACACTCAGACTTCTAGTTTGGTGTGGAAAATATCATTCAAAAACAACTATAGAAATGTTAAAATTTTCTTTTATCAAAAGCTATTTTACATTTCAATAAAAGAACAGGAGTCAAATATGGCTTAAAGGTCCAGATAGAATATTGTTTCTATTCTGAGAGAAGATCAAGTTGCAATTTTCAGAAACTGACCATGTATTCACGCATGGGTTAATTTTGTGTCTGACAGGGAATGCACATCCCAACATTTGAGGCATGGCGCCTTAAGACAGAAAAATGCCAACAAAGCCCTTCAATTCCAAACCCTTGCATTATATACGTCCCCAAATATTTAATCACTTTTACATCCGGCACCATAAAAATCTGTGTAACAAAAATATGTAGGGGGTTTTTGTTTTATCTGTTTTTTTTTAAAACACAAACATATGTCTTGTCCTTTGTTTCATTAACACTCACTGCTTTCAGTACCTAATACTGCAGAGAAAATAACTATTTTACTCAAGAAGAATCCAAAATAACTATCAAGAATATGAGCTTTTACATTAAAAAGAATGAAATAATGCCATTTGCACCAACATGGATGGACCTAGAGTTTATAACAGTAAGTGAAGTTAAGCCAGAAAGACAAATAACATATCACTTATATGTGGAATCTAAAATATGACACAAATAAACTTATCTATGAAACAGAAAAAGACTCACAGACATAGAGAACAGGCTTGCAGTTGCCAAGGAAGAGGGGGGGATGGACTGAAAGTCTGATGTTAGCAGAAGCAATCTGGTATATATAGAATGGATAAACAGCAAGGTCCTACTGTATACCACAGGAAATAATATTCAGTATCTTGTGATAAATCATAATGGAAAATATGAAAAAGAACATACACGTAACTGAATCAGTTTTACAGCAGAAATTAACAAAACACTATAAATCAGTTCAATTCAGTTGCTCAGTCATGTCCGACTCTGTGACCCCATGGACTACAGCATGCTAGGCCTCCCTGTCCATTTTTTTACACTACAATTGAAAAAAATTTTTTTTAAGACCGAGTTATTACAGTAAATAAGTGACAACTGGGCACCCAGGGGCCCAGCACCCTCAACCATTTGCATACATGCAAATTCAGAACCCAACCTTCCCTCTCCCTCCCAAAGGAAAATACCTTTTAGTAAAAGCATTTCGAACCAGAACCAGGAAAAATCAAAAACATAAGGAAGGGATGTGCTGTGATTTATTCCTTTCACTCTACCTTTTCCCGAAGGTCCAGATGCATCACTGATCTTAAAAATCTGTCCATGTCCTCCTCCCCAGGGTCAGTCACCCGCCAACTTCAGGCTTTAACGGACTGTTCTGGCCTCCGACTTCATCCTTCCAAGACTCAAGTCTCCCTGTTCAAATGCCTCTGGGGCCCTAGATACACTCTCTCCTCAACCCTCAGAGTTCCCACACCTTCATTTGCACCTTCATTTCCCAATACCCCCTCCTCCAAACATCCTAGGCTGCAGTCCCATTACTGACGTCCCTGAATTCAGGGTGCACGTGTTCGCCTGGGAGCACCCTCAAATTACTGCCACCCAGCCCGCTCCTTACTTGCCTCCACACCCGCACCATCTCTTCTGCAGACGCTACCATTTCCCTGCTCTCTGGGCCCAGCCCCACCACCCGTGTCTTTAAGGACTGCATCCATCAGTTAACCCATCTTCTCCTTTAACGTCAACCTCTCCCTCTCTATGTCCATTGGAAGCAAAACCAACAGCCTGCCCACGATCCCCTCCCAGCACAGTCCTTGTGCTCTCAGCATCACTTTCTTTTACTCCTGGGAAGAGCCAAACTGCTTGACCTGCCTCCCTGTCCCCCTCCTCTTTCCACGCACCCCTCCACCTGTTGCATTCCATCTTCCATCCCACCACTACTGATGCTGCTATTCTGTGAAACATTATCGATACCCACTGTATCCAGGTAACATTCTCCTGGCACTAGGAAGGGAGAGGCAAAGTCAAACATGAGCTCTCTGAGTCAGAAGTTCAAGCTGATAGCTAAATTCAGCCCAGAGATATATTTTATTTGATCTGTGTTGCAGTTAAAAAAAAATGAACTATTTGCCAAAAATGCGAGATTCTGGAGACGACACACAAAAATCCGGATTATTTTGGCTTCTGTTAAAGAACCGAGAAACTCTGGCTGCACTGCTTCTTTCACTGAATGATAATCATCAGCCGGAGGGAGAAGTAGCTGCCCCTGGAATGGAGCCCTTGGCGCCTTCCTTCACTCACTGCCCGCCCCAGCAAACCTCCTGTGCTCATTTACTTTGATGGCCCCTGTGGGTAATGGAGTTTGAACACATGCTCTAGATCACTGCTGTCCGATAAAATAAAAATGTGTCACACACACACAACTGAAAATTTTCCAGCAGCCACACTTTTTAAATGAAAAGAAATGGGTAAAACTAACTTTAATAATATATTTTATTTAATCCAATATATCCACGTTACTACTTTCAACACGCAAGTGATAAAAGAAATTAGTAGTAAGATATTGTACCTCCTTTTCTTTGAGCTGAGGCTTCAAAAATCTGGTGTGCGCGTTAACTTTCCACACATCTCAACATGAACTAGCCACTTCTCCAGTGCTCAGTAGCCAAATGTCTCTGCCATATGGGATGGCGCAGCCCCAGATGCTTAGTCTCTGTGGTTGGTATTGTTTAGTTGCTAAGTTGTGTCTGACTCTTTTGCGGACCCATGGACTGTAGCCCACCAGGCTCCTCCGTCCATAGGATTTTCCCAGGCAAGAATACTGGATTCAGTTGCCATTTCCTTCTCCAGGGGATCTTCCCAAACCAGGGACTGAACCCACGTCTCCTGCGTTGCAGGCAGATTCTTTACCACTGAGCCACTGGGAAAGCCCCAGATGGTTAGTGGTTAGTTACAAAAATCGCCTTGCAATCAGAAATAGAGAAAATGTTAAGGAGAAAGAGAAAACAAGCAGGGCTAAGGATAAGGGAGGATGATGTCAAGGAGCAGGCAAGGTGAGAATTAGAAAACAGAAGAGTAAGCAGGGACAGAGAGACAATGAATGAACAGCCCTGGTTCAGTCCTCCAAGGGAAGAAACACCCTTGATAGGCAGAAGCCGTTGACAGGCAATGCTGATGTTCTGAAGGAGGCTTTGGTGTTCTAAAAATATGCTGAACATTAGACAGGTGGTCACTATGAAAAGCAACTGGCAGACCGTCTGAACCCCAGTTCACACACTTGGCACCTCAAGAGGCAGCAGAATGAGTCAGGCTAATAAGGGGAGGATTCTTGATCAAGACGGGATTACACTGGATGCTTGGGGCTGGTGCACTCCCCAGAGGGAGGGTATGGGGAGGGAGGAGGGAGGAGGGTTCAGGATGGGGAACACAGGTATACCTGTGGCGGATTTATTTCGATATTTGGCAAAACTAATACAATATTGTAAAGTTTAAAAATAAAATTAAAAAATAAAAAATAAAATAAAGTAAATGGAGCTGAGGAGAAGTGCAATGAAGCAGGCAGCAAAGTGATCTTAAGCTAACATCCAAGGGGAGGTCAAGACTCAGAGATCATGAGGCAGGACAGGTCAACAGGCGTCAGTGATCCAGACGTGGGGGTGTAATTTTAGAGGCCAGACAAGGAGACTGGGGTGCAAAACAGATAGCTGGGGTCAGAGACCAGCAACAAGAAACGCATCCCCGAGCCAGACACCTCAGGAGGAGACATCACTCCCCCATCCCCCACGTGAGCACACAACGGTGGTCATATGCTCCCTTGTGCCCTCAGACATGAACCAGAATTAAAGCACAGGCTGAGAAAAGCCAATCCAGCAGCTGAGAGAAGAGGAGAGTGTCAAATACGTTTGCCAGCCATAAAAGGACTTGGAAACAAGAAGGCAAGAAGAACATCTTTCTACAACACAAAAGTGATTTTGAAACTTCTCCAAGAGAACTTATCTCTGAACAGCTCCAGCCCATCCATTCATCCCTTCATTCATTCAGCAACGGTTTAAAATGGTAATAAATGGTAATGGTATAAATAACAGTATAAAACGGTAATCCATTTTACAATGTTGATTCCATAGGTCCACTGTCCTAAGGCTTGCCAAATTCTATTCCAGCAGTGCAAAATAAGGTGTGATTGCTAATACAGAAGGGGCCTCTCTAAATAAAATCTGTAGGATTAGGAGGCTTGCCTTGATCCTAAAATGTCCAGAGTCCCATCTATCATGTGCCATAATTTTCCAGATTGGCTAGGGCCAAAAAGAATGGGAAATAAGGCTGATGTAAAACATCTCAAAAGAGATTTCATAGGAAAATTGTTCTCTCAAGAACATAATATGTGAGACTTTTAAATCTCATTATAATGAAAATGAAGTTTTCATGCTGCTTGCATTCAGACTAATATTGAATATGAATATTTGGAGACACTGGGGAAATTGTGGCCTGCTATTTTGCTTAAAAAAAAAAAAATTCTAAGAAACTGGTATACATTGGAGGGAGAAATATATTTGCATACAATCTTGAATTGTTAAGGTTTAGTAATTACTTTTCACACCTGACTTATAAAAAACAATGTAAACTAGAAGAAAAAGTTGATAATGACAAAGACATCAAGATAGCGCATAAACCTCACCATGCAGGCAAAAATATAATAGTTTAAATGGTAGCAATAAAATCCACAAATAAAGACAGTAAAGTTTATTTGACAAGTGAAAAAAAATTACTTGAGGAACTTTATAGGAAGATAAGCTTATCATAAATAGGTATGCTTTGCACTGGATTTTCATGGAAATAAGCAAGATTACCTAAAGCAAGTTAAAACAGTATCTATTTCATTCACAAAAATCAACCCCCTCCCCCCAAAAAGCCAGTATTCAAACAATGGCCCTCAGATATCAAGAAAAGGTTTTATTTAGGATATTTGGTTTATTGAGGCAGGGAAATATATAGTTTTTAGTAAGTTTTCCAGGAAAATTAATAAGTCAAAGCAAAAAATTTTACATTTCAAAAAATTAATTTCTGCTACTCTAAAATTGATGTCTGCTATAAAGCTGTAAATAACTATGATTTAACTTAAAAATCCATTATCCTAACTTCTGAATCTGCAGATTTTATCAACGCTTCCAATGTTATCTACACATACTCTTTACTCATCATCAGTCTAGAGTTGGCAAACATTTTGATAATCGATATAAGTGAAAAAATCATGCTACATGTTTCCTTGTGCCAAATATATATTATTAACCTTTAATTTTGTGAAATCATCCCCTATTTCCAAACGATGGAGCAACAGAAAACAAGAGGGAATATTTGTCCTATTTTCTTTACGAACCTGTTACTCCTACTTTATCCCTCAAAGTATTTATTCACTTTTTCATGATAGTGTGCACATATTTGCCAAAAGTTATATAAGATTTTTTCATTACTATCTAAAGAAGCTGTGATGTCACCAGTAGTGCCTGGGTTAATTTTAGGCTACTTTTGCCCCCACTGCAGGGAAAATAATTTACATCAAAGGGCCAGCAAAGCCCCTGTTGATTTTTTTCAGCACCCATTTACTTGCAATGGTGGCAGCGGCAAAACTTTGATAAACCATTCAAAAATAATTACAGCACTCAACTGCTAGTCTTTATTGAGACAGGTTTCAAGCCCATCTCAATTAACATATACCTGATAACACCTGCATTTATAAATACAAGATCCTTGTATATGTATGTGTGTGTGTTAGTCACTCAGACGTTTCAGACTCTTGGCAACCCCCATGCACCAGCCTGTCCATGGGATTCTCTAAGCAAGAATACTGGAGTGGATAGGATTCCTTTCTCCCAGGGATCTTTCCAACCCAGGGATCAAACCCTGGTCTTCTGCATTGTAGGCAAATTCTTCACCTTCTGAGGCATCAGGGAAGCCCACAAGATCCATAGCTCTACACAAATTCACCAGATACACCTGATATTGAAGGTTATAGGAAACAATTCCGCTCCAGAGCAAAGCTATCCTTCCATCTAGCCCTTTCTCTGGAATAACCTGATGATGCCAATATTTTTTAAGAATGCAATCACACATTGAACTGTACATCCTGCTCCCAAATGTCCTGAGATCTCACCCTCACTCTTTCACTTTGAAAAAGCTTTGGAAAAGTTTCTAACACTCCTTCTAGGAGCTTATTTTTTAGATTATTAGGGGGATTTTAGTAGTTTTAATTATTTACATTACTTTTTAAAATTTGTGCCTTCCCCAAGTCTGCTGCTGCTAAGTCACTTCAGTTGTGTCCGACTCTGTGTGACCCCATAGACGGCAGCCCACCAGGCTCCCCTGTCCCTGGGATTCTCCAGGCAAGAACACTGGAGAGGGTTGCCATTTCCTTCTAAGTCATGCTATTTTAAGTAAGATTAAAGACACCTGAAAAATAGATAGCAAAAATTACACAAACCACATTTTTTAAACTTTTTGATACAGACTTTCTTTAAAAGATCAAATAATTAATAAAGCCAGATTTACTTCATGTCTAGACTTAATCTTAGAAAGTACCTTCCACTTTTTATTGGAGCTTTCCTATGTAATTTAGAAACTTTATCACAAGGAACGGATATTCTTCCTACTGTGTTTTGAAACATTCCTATCCTGAAACATTTCATACCCTGAATATTTTACTCACTTTTTTCAAAATAATTTTTACTCCTCTATGAAAGCAATTTTAACAAAATGAATTTGAAAAAAATAAAGGATTAGCATTCATAAACACTGCAAACTTTTGTTAAAACACTTAAAAAATGCAACATATTCATGCCTCACTCTTTAACGGACTTTCTGATTCCAGCAAAGTATAATTTTAGTAACTCATCAAGACAGAATACATAAAATTGGCACATTTTTGATATGCACACAAATTGAGAAAGCATCTTTCCCAACTGTGTTGCAGAAAATGAAATGCATCTGGTATGACAATATGGCCCAGCACGTGAACTAGAATCAGTGGGAAAAAAGGGGTTTCTTTTTTCTTTTTTTTCAAAGCAGAACCTTTTAAATAATGCACATGCCCCAACAGCAAGGCATTATTAAGTCTGCTAAACTGTTTCAAAGGTATATTTGACTGAAAAAAAACACACACACAATAGCAAGTAGGCTGGCAGGGGCAAGGGAGGTAGACTGGTTTGTTCAGTTGTAATAATTATACAGCAGAGACTTCCAAATCTCTTTCCCAAGCAGTCCAAAACAATTTTTTTGCTTTTGCACCGTATCTCCACCCAGTCTCAGTGTATGCGCACATATGTTGTTGGGGCCTCGTGCTGGGCTAAGGGGTGGAGAGGTGGGGAGAGTGTTGCAGAACATGGCTAATGCCAGGAGCAAGCAGAGGACAAGAGAAAATTTGAGTAACCTGCTTTCTTTTGCAATGAATTTCCTTTTTTTGAGAGAAAGGGTTTTTTCTCTAGGCAATCTGAAGATGGATTTAAGGCTTTTAGCATCTTGTCTTTTATGTGTTCCCATCTGTGCTTATGAACTGTGAATAAAACTGAAATCTACATGTGCGACAAGCTCCCTCCCCATGCCCAAGTGTCTTCAGTGAGGAGGTGCAGGGAGAGAAAGGAAAGATCCCTGAGTCGGGCTGGAGGTCCCGGAGGGTGCTGCAGAGTTATACCTACTCCTGGACACCTTAAGGAGTCCTCGTCCAGCCCCAGGTTCCAGCTCCATTACTTCCTTCTCTCTAGAGGGGTGAGCCAGGTTCCTAGAGTTGGGCAAAGAGGCATTTAGGAGACTGAGGAATCCTCTCTGTGCATTAGTGAAAGAATGCTGCTAAAAACTGGATGTGGGACTCGTAACAGAAAACTGTCCACTTCTCAGGGCACAAGGTTTCATAAGCAGCAGATGCAGCGAATCAACAATTAAGCCTCAGGGCCTATTTTCCTGTCTACACTCCATCTATCACCTACTCTTTGAAAGATGGTTTAGCCTTTGTATTCCTCCTATGACTTCACTGACATTCTGGTTCTTTATAATGAAAAGCTTCTTTAGAACTATAAATGGTATGATCAATAATGTCATTTGTAAATGTGATATAAAAGATACGCAACGATGAATTACCGAGAACAAAGAACAAATTAATTCAGCTAATCAATCACAGAACAGATTCTAGGAAACTGGAATGTATTAATAGGCTAACTTACAAGTATTAATCAATAGGACTGAAGTTATCTCAGAGACATACAAAGTTCTAAAAGTGGTCAAGCGTAGCTGTCATGATGGAAAAACATTTTAGAGAATGACAAAACTTCTTTCTGTCATATGTTAACAATGTGAACTTGGAAAGATTCTTTAATTTCTTTGAGCATTGATTTCCTAACATATAAAATAGCAAGAACTTCTATCATGTAGGGCAGTTGTGAGGATTATATCATGCAAGTGCCCAGAATATTATGAAGACACAGGTAATAATGTTTGCTTCACATTCTCTCAAATAGGTTTTTTGGTCTTTTGTATAGAATGTTCATATTTAAATAGCAGTATTTTTCAAATAAAGGTTGATAGCATCTGAAAACGTTTTGATAAAAATGAATATAGAGATTAATTCTTTCTATTGTTATGAAAATATCTTGCAATTCACTGAACTGCAAAATTACTTAGTAAGTTAACACTTGCAGAAATATGGTGTCTTTTAAAATGTTTTGATCATAAAAGTTAATGAAAACAAATGTAAACAAGTATACCAGCTCTAAAATTCTTATACATTACGATTACGTACATACTCAAAAATAAATAATTTTAAAATATATAGTATTCATCAACACTGAATTTAAAGAATCTTTGTAAAACCACCTCATTTTGGAGCCAGAATTAGGAGTTCTATTCAATTCTCTTTCAAGACAAAAAGGAAAGGTAGGTTCATTCAGGCTTTTTGTCAATACAATCTGTGCCTCCTCCTCTGAGAGTAACTGGAACCTTGTTCTAAACCATCAGGTATTTTCTAGAGCGTCAGTAACATCAGATTATTGAAGCAGTTGTGTTTATGAAACAAAGCGTACTAGCATTCTGGTTTACTTCCTGATTACACTAATACACTAGCCAATAAACTGTAAAAACTTCAACTGAAAGTCCATCTATTCCCATATCTTACCCTTCAACGCATGGCCTTATGTTTTTTGTGATGCAACTTCTCATCTAATTAAAGTTTTACTGTATATATCCCTAACCTAACTCATCAGAGTCAAGATAATGAGAATCAATATAAGATGTATTGGAATAAAAAAGTTCTTTAGGTCCCTGGCAGAATGCA
Source organism: Bos taurus (assembly GCF_002263795.3). Lineage (NCBI taxonomy): Eukaryota > Metazoa > Chordata > Mammalia > Artiodactyla > Bovidae > Bos > Bos taurus. Next base: position 94,589,115 of record NC_037334.1, read on the forward strand.
ACTTTCAAAATACTTGCTAGCATGACCACTATTTGATAAACATTTACAAAAGTACACCGCCTCTAGGAAACCCTACAAAACCGAGGGAGTAAAAGCCGCAGCTCAGTGGAACGTTTTACAGATTTTTACTTGACCATTGCCTGACCCAAGAGTCAACATGGTGTACAAAGCAGCGTAAATTGAACGCAACTACTTTAGATGACTATAAAACAGAAAAAACCATAGGAACATCCGTGTGACTAACTCGGAAGAGACACGCTGTCCACTTGTTAGACAGCGATCCACTCGCAGCAGGAAGTTTTGAGAAGGGAGGGCGGGAAGATGAAGACTTTTGCGCTTAAAGAGTTTCCCCAAGACATGACCTCACGTTTGCCTCTTCGCATTTCTAATTTTCCCTGCAAGTGTGTTGGGAGTGCTTGCTTTTCCTTGGACAAGATGAGACTTAGCTAGACAGTCCTTTTAGGGGCTCTCCAAAAAAGTACGCATTTTATGTCTAACCTTATTCCTCTCCTATTGTGATGTGCTTAGTCGCTCAGTCGTGTCCAACTCTTTGCGACCCCATGGACTGTGGCCCGCCAGGCTCCTCTGTCCATGCTATTTCCCAGGCAACAATGCTGGAGTGGGTTGCCATTTCCTTCCCCAGGGTCCTCTCCTATTGGGCTACCTTTAATACGTCCACTTTCATAGGCAGCTGAGAAAGCGACCCAAACAAGCTTCTAGCAGTAGGTGTTCTTTCTGTCCAAAGTCAAGTCAGAGGGCAAGTCAGAACTTTTCCCTCGCACTGTTTGATCCGCAGCACCCCTACCCGGCCCCTCCCGGGGTCCCGATTGCCCACCGCTGGAGGCGTGGCCCCGCGCGCCCCGGCTCGGGCCGCGCCCACCTATCACTCACCCCGCTGCTGCCGCGCTCCGGGCCCTTCTCCGGGGTCCGCGACTCCGCCGGGCTCGGGGCTGGCTCAGCGCGAGGCGGCAGCGGCGGCGGCGGCTCCAGCAGCTGCTCCAAGCAGGCGGTGCCCGGGAGCGAGGAACTCTTCTGATGGCACAAGTGCGCCGCGGTGCCCCGACGCCGCGCGCCCTCATCCCGGGCGCGGTCCCCCCTCGGGGGCGGCTGGGGCGAGGAGGACAGCGAGGATGAGGCGGAGGACGAAGAGGGAGCCGAGTCTGGGGAGCGTCCGCCGGGAGGCGTTGCGCTGGCTGCGGCTGCAGCAGTGGCGGCCCCCGGCCCCTTTCCCACGGGAAGCAGATGCCCGCGGATCCGGCGGCGCAGCGTGGACCCCGGCTCGGCCCGGCCGGTGCCGCCGGGCTCCAGAGGCTCCGGCGACGAGCAGCACAGATTGGGCTGCGAGGAGGAGAAGACGCGGTCCAGCACTTGCTTCCGTTTCTTGAAGCCGCTCCACCGGCTGCCCGCGCCACCCAGGGCAGCCGGGGCATCCCGCCGGCCCCCGGGGGGCGGCGGGGAGGGCGACGGGGTGTCCGCAGTGCGGCGCTCAGGGCCCCCCGCGCGCGCGCCCCCGCCGCCCTTGCTCTTGCCCACACCCAGCTGCAGGTTCTTCCACAGCCGGGCCTGAAACGAGGACGCCGCCGCCGCCGCCGCCGGCTCGGGCGAGCCCGCCGCGGCCGCCCGGGGCTCCATCCTCCACCCCGCGCTCCTCCTCTCCCCTCCTCCTCCTCCTTCTTCTCCGCCCTCTCGGGCTGCGCCTCCTCCCGGAGCCCCGCGGCGGCGGCGGCCGACGCAGCAGCACCAGCCGGGAGTGACCGGCGGCTTCGGGCCAGCGCGGGGGCAAGCCGCCCTCGCCGCCGAGGTTCTCCCGCCGCGGGACTCCGGCGGCGCCGCCGCCGCCTCCTCGCGCACCGACGGGGATGGGCTGTGGCTGCGGCCAGATCGCCGCCGCTGCAAAGTTTGTGGTTCCGAGCGCAGGGGCTCCAGGCCACTGGACTCCCCCCTCCGCTCGCCCCCAGGCCGCGCCCTGGCCCCCTCTCCTCGCTGGCTCCGGACTTGGGGAGCAAAGCGCGCTCGGCCGTGCGCTCCCAGCCGCCGCGCCAGGGGACCCCGCAGCCGACGCCCTCAGGGCAGCACCTGTCAGCGGCGGGGGCGGCTGCCTCGGAACGGGGCGCGCGGGCGACTCGTGCGACAGGGAGTCCTCGGCACGCCCGGGACCGTCCTCCAGCTCCCGGGTGGGAGGGCGAGCGAGGCGAGAGCCGGTTGGAGTTGGTTAGGGACCCGAGCCAGCTTGCTCCCCGGGAGCCGGCCACGGTTAGCTACCCACGCAGCTAGCTCTGGGCCGGCAGCGAGACGCGCCCTCCGACCATCTCGGTCCGTTCGATGAAGAGAGCCAGGATGGAAATCATGCGCCTTCCCTGGTTCCTGCGGAGCAGCCAGTGTCCACACCGAGAGGTGAACCCGCCCGAGTCCTGAGGCTGAACGCCGCTGCCTCCGCCCCGCTGCGCGCCCTGGGTCCAGGACCAGAGTTTGATTTCTTCTGCCTTGACTTCATCCCCATCCTCCCCTCCCCGCTCTTTGCTTGTGCCCTTAGTTTCTCCTGCAATCAGGGTCTAGAGGTTTCCGGGAGTCTGACAATAAAGCAAGTCCTGAAGTTGCAGGGAGTTTACCCGTGTCCCAAGACGTGGAGGATGCGCACTGCTTCTCATCCCATTCCAAACGCAGAGTATCTTCTTTTCACCCAAGTGCGTTTTCCTTTCGTTACTTACAAAGCAAATGAGAAAGGCTCCTGCAGCCTTGGTTTCTCCCCAAATCTACTGCTCCAAGGGTCTTCTGAATCTCCTGAGAGAGTAGTAGGATCCCTTCCGCACGGCAAAATGTAGGAAACTCACAAGAGCCCTGGCACCATAATGCCTAATTCCAATCTCCGCTAGCTAGCAGTATGCCCTGGATGTATCACTCAATGCTTTAAGGTTTTTCTTTTTCTATTTGCTTACCTTTGTAACAAATATTTATTGAGCACCTACTATATGTCAAGCAATATGACAGGCTCTGAGGATGCAGCTGTGAACAAGGCCAACAGGGCTCCACCCTCATGCAGCCTATCTTCCAGTGGGAGAATCAAACAATTTCTAATAGTGAAAAGTCCCATGGAGAAAATAAAACAGGGTACTATAACAAAGTGGCTGTGGAGGTGGGCTTGCCAGATCAATTGCAGGACACCCAATGAAATTTGAATTTCAAATAAATGATGTACAAATAATGTTTGAGTATGCATATGTCCCAAACATTGCATGCGACTTACTAAAAGACTATTTGTTGTTTATCTGAAATTCCCTGTTTTGTATTTTTATTTTCTACATCTGACAACCCCATACAGAAGGTGTTTTTGTTGTTGTTGTTTTGAGGTTATGTGTACATCTGAGAAGCTAAATTTTGAGTTGAGGTTTAATGAGGACAAAGAGCAGTCATTGAAAGATCTGATTACAGAGCATTCCAGGCAGAAGGAACAGCAGGTGCAAAGGCCCCAAGGCAGGAAGCAGCTTGGCTTGGCATGGCATGTTCAAGGACAGATGGAACTGCTGCAAATAATGTGGAATAAGGTGGGTAAGAGATGAAAGGAATAAGTGAGCAGAGGCCTGCTGGGGTGGCTCCTACAGCCATAGTAAGAGAATGAGTCTCCTGTAAGTGAAATGGGAAGCCACTTGAGGGTTTTAAGCATGAGTGATGAGATAGTACTAATGCCTGCCTTGCAGGGCTGTTCTAAGGATAAAGTGAAAAAGGACTTCACTCAATGCCTGAGGCTTTTCCACACGAGAGAGTTACACCGAAAATACAATAACCATAAAAAATTACCTCAATATAGAGCTACTGTGATAGCTCAGAAGAGAAACTATTTTATCCAGAAGTCTTCCCTGCAACGTAGGAAAAAATATTCTAATACTAGTTTTTCTAGGAAGTTGTTAATGAAAGCACAGAGAAAATAAGTAAAGAAATAAAGGATTCTCCATGTCTGTGTCTCTATTCCTGCTCTGCAAATAGATTCATCTCTACCATTTTTCATAAGCTATACAGATGAATCTATTTGCAGGGCAGGAATAGAGACACATATATGCATTAAGAACCGATATTTGTATTTTTCCTTCTGACTTCACTCTGTATGACAGACTCTAGGTCCATCCATATCATGACAAATGATCCAACTTCTTTCCTTTTACGGCTAATATTCCATTGTGCAACAGGGATGTAGATGTAGAGAACGAATGTATGGACACAAGCAGAGAAGGGGAGCATGGGACAAACTGGGAGAGTGGCACTGACACATATACACTGCCATGTGTACGGTAGATGGCTAGAGGGAGGCTGCTGTACAGCACAGGGAGCTCAGCTCGCTGCTCTGTGATGACCTACGGGGTGGAGTGGGGAGGGGGAGGCTCTAGAGGCCGGGGATATATGTATACATATGGCTGATTCGCTTTGATGTACAGCAGAAACTAACATGACATTGTAAAGTAATTACACTCCAATAATAAAATAAAGAATTACCATAGAAAATTTAGAAGAAGTGATAATCACTTCCTACCAAAGCTCTATAAATAAGTCAAGCTTGTCATATTTACTGACATGGGGCCACAGACCCATAGTGATAACTACATGATTCAATCTTATATTCATGTAGTCTTTTAATGATGTGTTTGACTTTTGTAGCTTTATGTTTTCATTTTTCTCTTCTACCTAGTTTTTGCCTTGAACTCATTAACTCTGAGACTTCAGGTTCTGAAATCTACAATCCCAAATAACACTCATCCATCAAGGAGAGTTCATTCCTAGAACTTGAAAGAAGACAAGTAACTTTTCCTATATATCTAAAGTGGATTAGAAATTGAGAGGCTGCCCTACAAACTGTGTATTACATAAAATTGCACTGGATATGGCCTTTGCCATCAAAGGCCTTATTATATTTAAGATACTTATTTTTAAAAAAAAGCTCTACAACACAGGGGTTCAGTGAATCCCTTGATCACTGAGGGAATACAGAGGAGTGAAGAATCACTTGTGGCTTGACTGAAGGAAGATTTGTTGGAGTCATGATCTGAGCTAAGATCCACAGCAGATGACAGAGTACACTAAGAAGATAGATTGCCACCAGCAAAAAGAAAGCAAAACTAACGGCACATAGCAAGGCTTCAGTAAATGTTAGCTTTTCTTTCGTTACAGTTTATGAACCATCTAGATATTTATAGAGCATCTACTGCGTGAATGAATATGAAATTAATATATGCATCATACATCGATATATAAGAGGTTGGGAAGGTGATGGATAAGGTAATATTTGAGTAGAAGCTCAAAGGAAGTGAGGGAGGAAATCTAAGGGCAAATTTTTCCAGGAAGAGGCAGGATTAAGTGCAAAGAGACTGAGGCAGGGACATGCTCTGCTTGAGGAACAGCAAGAAAGACAAAATAGCTGGAACAGAGAGCGAGAGAGAAGTGGAAGGAGAAACTAAGGCAGAGATGGCTAAAACCCACATGGCAGAGGACTCTGGTCAACAGTGAGGACTTTGGGTTTGGGAGGAAGGGAAGTCACCGGGAGCTTGGGTAGAGTTATCTGTGCTCCAACTTGCCTTTTAAAAGACTCACTCTGGCCCCTATGTTAACAATAAAGTGCAGAAGGGAGGGGGTAGGAACAGACTTTAGACAGGTCCTATTACTATAAATACATATGGGACAGTGGCGTCTTTGACAGAGGTGGCAGGTGAGAAGTGGGGCAGGTGGGGAAATTCTAGTTACAGGATGTTTTGAAGACAGAACTGAGACGACTAACCATAGTTTGAATGTGGGATACTCATGCATAATGCTAAGTGTTGTGTCCCTTACCCTATGCAATCATCACAGCAACCCCGTATTATAGACGAAGGAACTAAGTATGAGGCATATTAAGTGATCTTACAAGGTCACACATTGAGTAATTAGCAGATCCCTGGTCTACAAGGTTTCAAAGCCACAGAACTTGTTTAATTTTTAAGTGCATGCATAAATAAATAGAATGAAATAATTGAAGGAGGCCTCAGGAGACACACGGATCCATGTCCTTACCTTGGGTGAGCAGCAACCACAGCTTCCACTTGATGAGATCAAGGACATAAATGCAAGCCTCCAAACAACATGTCTGGGACTAATTGAGTTAAAGGGCAACTAAATGGCACTTACGGAGCCCTCTCGTCAGTGGGGCCCTGGCTCCTCTCCCAGATCCTGGCACTGGCCCAGATGCCTGCAAGCCCTCATTTCCTCTCTCAGTCCCTGAAATGGGGACAGTGATATCTATTGGCTGGACCCACCTTACAGGGAACCGGTTAAAAGCCAAAAGGAGGCAGCGGTTTTAATGAGGAACGCCTGTCCGCAATAGTGAAGTTATCACCACTTTGGAACTAAAACCAAGAAAAGGTACCAGACTGACGTTCCTCCTCACATGGAAAAATGCTGCCGTGTGGAAAGAAGCTCTTTGAACCCTTCCAAACCAAGGACCCAGTTGTCACAATTCACAAGTTGAGATGAGTGCTGACTGCACAGTCAACTCAACAAAATTCTGGTTCATGTGTAAACAAGTTTTTGCTTTTTTCTTCCTTGAAAGTTTTCTCAAAGTTCTCAAAGGTGGTTTAATATTAAGTAACTTCAGAGGAGCTGTTTCTTTTTTATACTGTTTAACCTAAGCCACTTCTTATTTTCTTCTTAACCAGTGTGGGTTAAAAAGATTCTAGAATCCTAGGCCAAAAGTCCTGAATACTCATTGGAAGGACTGATGCTGAAGCTGAAACTCCAATACTTTGGCCACCTGATATGAATAATTGACTCATTTGAAAAGACCCCGATGCTGGGAAAGATTGAAGGCAGGAGGAGAAGGGGATGACAGAGGATGAGATGGTTGGATGGCATCATTGACTCAATGGACATGAATCTGAGTAAACTCCGGGAGGTGATGGACAGAGAGGCCTGGCGTGCTGCAGTCCATGGGGCTGCAAAGAGTTGGACAGGACTGAGAGACTGAACTGAACTGAGGCCAAAATATACTCTGAATTTTCTTTGTGGGAAGGACATAGGATTGTCTATGAGGCTTGAATTAGAGTGGGGGGACTTGAAGCTGTATTTGCATAATTTTTAAAAACTTAACTGTCCATATAAAAGAAGGAAAAAAAGGGGTTAACTGGAGATCTGGAGGAACCCAAAGCCTCCGCTGCTTGTCCCTTGATGCTAGTTCTGTTCTGCACAAAGTTAGAAGACATTGGCATTGGCCTGGCACCGCATGTGAGGGCTCTGTCACCACAGGTGGCACGTGGACCTCAATTTTTCACTAGTAAAGTGAACAGAAAAGGGCTAGTTCCCCTCTCAGGTCTCTTATAGCTTAAAAATTATATACGCTTCTGAAACAAATCTCCAACGTAAGATTAAAGTCCATCTATTCATTCCTGGTCTGATTTCCTACTTTCAGTAGTGATACAAAGGCAGGTGCTACTGGGTGGGTATGGAAATAACTTCCTTTGACAGATGCAAAGTATTATATAGGGACTGGATCAACAGCAAGTTCATATTGTGCAGCAGGGGGAATCAGGTTCAATATCCTATAATAAATCGTAATGGGAAAGGACGTGAAAAAGTACATATGTATACTCAGATATACATATCTGAATCATTTTGCTGTAAACCAGAAACTAACACAACATTGTAAATCAACTATCAATTCAGTTCAGTCGCTTCATCATGTCCAACTGACCCCATGGACCGCAGCACGCCAGGCCTCCCTGTCCATCACCAGCTCCTAGAGTTTACCCAAACTCATGTCCATTGAGTCGGTGATGCCACCCAACCACCTCATCCTCTATTGTCCCCTTCTCCTCCGGCCTTCAATCTTTCCCAGCATCAGGGTCTTTTCCAATGAGTCAGCTCTTCGCATCAGGTGGCCAAAGTATTGGAGTTTCAGCTTCATCATCAGTCCTTTCAATGAACATTCAGGACTATTTTCCTTTAGGATGGACTGGTTGGATCTCCTTGCTATCCAAGGGACTCTCAAGAGACTTCTCCAACACCACAGTTCAAAAGCATAAATTCTTCAGTGCTCAGCTTTCTTTATAGTCCAATTCTCACATCCATACATGACCCCTAGAAAAACCACAGCCTTGACTAAATAGACCTTTGCTGGCAAAGTAATGTCTCTGCTTTTTAATATGCTGTCTAGGTTGGTCATAACCTTCCTTCCAAGGAGTGTCTTGTAATTTCATGGCTACAGTCACCATCTGCAGTGATTTTAGAGCCCCAAAAAATAAAGTCAGCCACTGTTTCCCCTGTTCCCCATCTATTCATCAAATCAACTATACTTCAGTCACACCCTGTTGCAGAAGCTGTTAGGGCCCTTGTCCTCTCTCAGGCCTCAGCACACAGGCGGAATATCTGATCTCTCCATCTGAAGGCTGTTTTCCAATTCACATCCCTCCTCCCACCAAGTGCCTGGAACACCCCTCAACCAATGAGCGCTGGCATTGATGTGCGGGTATTTCAATAACTCAGAGGCAGGGACTCTCTACTTCTCCCAGTGCCCTTGGTGCTGGCTGGCTTCATGACATGCCGCATCTCAGCTTTGTTTCCTTCCTGCATCACATGCCCCCCCACCCCAGCTGCTGGTCCCTGAGCCTCTTCAACAAACGGCTTGCATCTGAATCCTTGTGGCTAAATCTGAAGGGACCAAAACTAAGGCACCTTATAGAGACATTTCAAACTCTGGCTCAGTTTCCCAGGTCAGGCACCCTATGAGAATAAAAGTAACTTCTTCCAGCAAGATTCCTTAGGGTCATACAATCTTTTATAGAGGACTATAAAGACAAAATTTATCCCAGAGCCTGTGGTCTACCCACTGAAAGTGAAACTCCTTGAGAACCAGACTATTCATCTACAATTTACCTCCTTGATATTGTCCAATGACCTCCTAGAGTAGACAATAGGGTAGACTTCTCAGCATTCATTACACCCTGGAAAATTATTCTCAGCTGATCATAGTCATTCTATCCTTTTTTTTCCAGACCTGTAACCAATCCCGGAAACTGTAAGAGTATATTATATGAGATTGAATTCAACTGTGAGTAACACATAGACTTTTAACCGTGTTCAAGAAGTCTGAAGGTCATCATCCGCACCTAGTATGCCATTCCTTCTCTTTGATTTCTTCTCTCTTCTTGCTCCACCACACATGCCTACCATTCCCACAATCACTGCATGCTCCAAGATTGTCAAGGGAGCTTCAGTCATGAGACGCAGGTTCAATCCCTGGGTCAGCAAGATCCCCTGGAGGAGGGCATGGCAACCCACTCCAGTGTTTTTGCCTGGAGAATCCCATGGACAGTGGACCCTGGTGGGCTACAGTCCCTGGGGTCGCAAACAGTCGGACACAACTGAAGCGACTAAGCACACATGCCTGTGATCACACTGAGCCCACCTGGGTAACCCAGGATAATGCCCCTATATCATAGTCAGTCTCCTAGAATACTTAATTATGTCTACAAAGTCCTCCACACCTGTACCTATACTAACATTTAGCTGAATAACGAGGGACAGGATTCTTGAGGAGATATGTTTGAAATCCTGCTTACCACTGGTTTCCTAGAGCCCAAAGCATCCTAATTGACATATCCTCATTGTAGACCAGAAAAAGAGGTTACAAGATTGCCTCGTTCACCATAGGGTATGAAACCCAGAAGAACTGGCTCAGTTATAACAAAGTGACAGTATTAAGGAACCTCCTGGCGGTCCAGTGGCTGAGACTTTGCCTTCCAGTGCAGTGGATATACGTTTGATCCCTGGTGGGGGACCTAAGATCGCATTGCCCCTTGGCCAAAAAACCAAAACAACAAACAAAAACCCAGAAAAAAATATTGTAACAAATTCCATAGATTTTAAAAATGGTCCACATCAAAAAAAATATCAAACTAACAGAATTAAGATGAACATTCATTAATGATAAGAACACTAAGACACTGGCTAAACAACACAGACCTTTTCTCTTTGCTATGCTATTTTGAATCTGGCCCTTTTGCTATAGACAGATACTTCTCCCCCCCATTTTCTCCCAACATAATGCCTTCGAGGTTGCAATCATTTTTTAGTTTATTTAAAATCCAATTCTCTAAATCACACATTTTTTCCCAAGTGAGATAAAATGGTTATTTAAGAAATATACATTATTGATTTCAAACCGATGCCTGAAAATTTAACTGTCTTCCTGGCAAGCCCTGTTTTAAAATTTCCTGCCTAGAAAATGCACAGGCAAGAATTACACAGACGAAATTCTTGTGTGGTTTGATTCTGAGATGACCTTCTCTCTGAATCCCATAAGGGGAAGTAGGAAAATGGAAAGAAAGATAGAATAACTAAATGTCGATCAACATCCTTAGAAAAATTAAATCAAATACAATCTCTTTTATGAAGAAATTACCTTAAATGAAACTATCTGCTAAAATGGGCTTCTAAGACCCTGATTTGTAGCCTGTTAGTCCATCCAACATGTCTTCTCCTAATCTTGACTTCTGCAATCATCTACAGATAAATTCTGGTCATGTATTGATAATTATATGAGATTACCTGGTGGCTCAGCAGTAAAGAAGCCACTTGCAGTGCAGGAGACACAGGTTCGATCCCTGAGTTGGGAAGATCCCCTGGAGGAGGGCATGGGAACCCATTCCAGTATTCTTGTCTGAAGAATCCCATGGACAGAGGAGCCTGGTCGGCTACAGTCCATGGGGTTGCAAAGAGTCAGACATGACTGAAGTGAATTAGCATGCAGCACGCACAGGTATATGTTCCCTTTCGATTGAACACCTAAGAAATCAACATAGGAGAGGAGTTGGCCCAGGTCTCATACAAAGTCAGTGGTGGGACCAGTGAGGTCTTTGCAGGTAGCAACAAGTTTTTAGGGGAACTTAGGGATAAGCCATCATTACTCCACACCACCCCAGTATTTGTGGACCTATTTCTCAGTCAGTTCTACAATTCAGCAGATTGGATCACTCCACAAGGTAACCACTCCAAGACCAGGAACTGTCCATCTCCATCAGGATGTAACAGACGACAGCCTGAACTCCAAACATCAAGTATGACTTTTCACTGACTTGGCTCCGGATGAACAGCAGTGCCCGAGTACTTTGTGCTTTCCCACCAGCCTTGGGTTAAGAAACCAAATTGATGTAGAATAATTGCTGCCAAAAATAAACAAAATGGTATTCACCATTTACAGGGGCTGCTGTCTATAAATAGGACCTCTGAGCCATAATGAGGTTGGCTATATGGCAAGAGGTCTAGGGATCTGTATGGACAGTTTCTCGTTGCAAACAGCCACGAGCTGGGATCAAAAATCAGTCCTGCTAACTTTTGTGCAAATAGGAAGAAAATACAGTTCCTTTATGTTTTCTGTCATATGTCTGGTTTTCCTTTAGAGTGATGCCACTCAATCAGAGGTTAATGAAGAAAAAATACCAAAATATTCAACCCAATTTTAACAATCATCAAGATTCAATCCTTTAGACAATTTCTTTAGAAAATGCCATATGTAAAATAGATGGCTAGTTCAAGTTGATGCATGAAGCAGGGCACCCAAAGTCGGTGCTCTGGGACAACCCAGAGGGTAGGGAGGGCAATGAGAGGGAGGTTCAGAATGGGGGGGACACATGTATACCTGTGGCCGATTCATGTTGATGTATGGCAAAAACCATCACAATATTGTAAAGGAATTATCCTCCAATTATAATTAATTAATGTTTTTTTTTTTTAAGAAAATGGCCACAGTCTTCTTGGGACAAAATGACTGTCTCTCAGGGAGCCTTCTCTTCCAACTCTTCCTAAGAAGGGATCTTGGGTGAATGTAGAAAAAAATGTGGTTTTCCACATCTTCATGAAAGCAGGAGAGAGTAAGGGTCTGAGGGTGGTGTCATCTGCCTCTTCTTTTCTGGGGGAGATGCCCCTTTTCTACTGGGTCTGCCTGCTAACAATTGTAATAAAGTCTGTACTTACACAATCTGTCTTCTCCCACCCTAGTCAGAGCCCAGAGAAGCTCCCAGATGACTCAACCTGCTCTTGGCTCTCACTGGCCAGGGCCCTTGACATCTATCTGTCACTTCCCTTACCAGCCTGGGCCCAGCTATCCATACTAAGCCTTTGCTGGGAGTACATCTAGGTCCACTGGCTTTCAACTCAGTATCCTGACATAAAAAATAAGATGTGCTCAAAAAAACCAGTAGATGCTTTTGAACTGTGGTGCTGGAGAAGACTCTTGAGAGTCCCTTGGAATGCAAAGAGATCAAACCAGTCCATCCTAAAGGAAATCAACCTTGAATATTCATTGGAAGAACTGATGCTGAAGCTGAAGCTCCAATACTCTGGCCACCTGATGCAAAGAACCGACTCATTTGAAAAGACCCTGATGCTGGGAATGATTGAAGGCAGGAGGAAAAGGGGATGACAGAGGATGAGATGGTTGGATGGCATCACTGACTCAATGGACATGAGTTTGAGCAAGCTCTGGGAGATGGTGAAGGACAGGGAGGCCTGGTGTGCTGCAGTCCATGGGGTCACAAGGAGTCGGACACAACTGAGCAACTGAACAACAGAAAAACTGAGCATCGGGTCCTTCTCCTGCCAGCTGCAGAGGGCCACCTAGTTTTTGTTACTGTGGCTGCTCCCTGAACTGGTTTGTAACAGCTCTGTTCTCTGACAGTAAATAGCTGGAACTCATTCTTCTCTCTCTCTTTCCCTCTTTATCAATCCATCTCCCCTGCCTTTCCTTCATCCCCTTGGACTGGCCTTTGGACCCCACACAGGATAGGCCTACCAGTCAGGGTTACAGCAGGAAGTAGATGGTACCTTCAGTTTAGTTCAGTCACTCAGTCGTGTCTTTGAGACCCCACGGACTGCACTGTGCCAGGCCTCCCTGTCCATCACCAACTCCCAGAGTCTACTCAAACTCATGTTCACTGAATCAGTGATTCCATCCAACCATCTCATCCTCTGTCGTCCCTTTCTCCTCCTGCCCTCAATCTTTCCCAGCATCAGGGTCTTTTCCAATGAGTCAGCTCTTCGCATCAGGTGGCCAAAGTATTGGAGTTTCAGCTTCAGCATCAGTCCTTCCAACGAATTTCCAGGACTGATTTCCTTTAGGATGGACTGGTTGGATCTCCTTGCTATCCAAGGGACTCTCAAGAGTCTTCCCCACACCACAGTTCAAAAGCATCAATTCTTTGGCACTCAGCTTTCTTTATAGTCCAACTCTCACATCCATACATGACTACTGGAAAAACCACAGCCTTGACTATATGGACCTTTGTTGGCAAAGTAATGTCTCTGCTTTTTAATATGCTGTCTAGGTAGGTCATAACCTTCCTTCCAAGGAGTAAGCATCTTTTAATTTCATGGCTTCAATCACCATCTACAGTGATTTTGGAGCCCCCAAAAATAAACTCAGCCACTGTTTCCACTGTTTCCCCATCTATTTGCCATGAAGTGATGGGACCAGATGCCATGATCTTAGTTTTCTGAATGTTGAGTTTTAAGCAAATTTTAAATTGAATAAATGCAATTATTTTCAAACACATGGCAAGACAGTGCAGTAGCTCTCAGATTGTGGTCAGGAGACCTGAGATCCTTTCAGGCCAAAGCTATTTCCCCAGTAATTAGTTCTAAGATATCTTGTGCCTTTTCCGCTCTCAGCCTCTCACAAGTGTCCAGTGGGGGTTCTCAGAGGCTATGTAACACATGACATTTGCAACAAAGAACATCATAAACAAAGTAAACAGCAAAAAAGAACAAACATGTGCAGACATTTGTAAAATATATGACAGGAAGGAGGTTAAAAGGCAGAAAGTATAAAGAACTCCTTAAATTGGTAAGAAAAAGACTAACAACTCAACAGAAAAATAGGCTAAAGATATGAATAGGAAATTCACAGAAGAAAAATATTTACAGCAAAAAGAAAAAGTGCAAACTTAGATCCTACTAAGATGCAGTTTTTAAAATGTTATTACAGAGATGAGTAAAATATAAAACTGCTTGAGTGTGTCAGATTTGGTATGTGTGCAGGAAATGAATATCATGGTCATTACTAACAGCAGTGTGAACTGTTACAGCCATTTCAGAGGTCAATTTGTATGCATTATTTAAACTCACATAAGTGATGACTCCAGAATTCTATTTCTTAGTATCTCCACTCCCCAAACTCTGCACATAGACCAAGAGATATGTAAATAGTATTGCAGCATTGTTAGAAATAGCAATAATGATTAGAAATTACCAGAAGAAGGGGCTGCAGATTTGAAAGCCCTTCAACACAGGAAGGATTCTATAAATTGTGATTTACCCACACTATGAAGTTCTATGCAGCAGACAAAAGACAAAAAGAAAGGGATAGATCAATATGTTTACATGAGAAAGATCACCAAATCATTGCTGAGTCGAAAACAGCAAGTTGTAAATTGGTATTTATGCCATGATAGCATATTTATGTTTATAAATAAACTCACAAGTAGAAATCAGCAGTACAGTATATTTAACAAATCATAAATCACAACATGCTTAGATTCGTCTTGACAGTGGAAAAATAGTTTGATAATAGGAAATTTATTAAAATAGCACATGCATGCTCAGTTATGTCTGACAATTTCTGACCCCATGGACTATGACCCACCAGATTCCTCTGTCCATGGAATTTTCCAGGCAAGAATACTAGAATGGGTTGTCATCTCCTCCTCCAGGGAATCTTCCTGACCCAGGGATTGAACCCGTGTCTCCTGTGTCCCCTGCCTTGGCAGCTGGATTCTTTACCTCTGTGCCACCTGGGAACCCATTAAAATATTATACCCTATTAATTTGGTCAAATGGGATTGAATAATACTTAGAAAGTATGTGATAAAATTCAACATTATTTTCTAATTTAAAAATCTTAGTGAAAGTGATAGGTAATTTTTTAAAATTTATTTATTTTTAACTGAAGGATAATCGCTTTACAGTATTGTGTTGGTTTCTGCCAAACATCAACGTGAATCAGCCATAGGCAAACCTATGTCCCTTCCCTCTTGAATCTGCCTCCCGCCTTCCATTCCATCCCCCTCCAGGCTGTTACAGAGCCCGGGTTGAGTTTCCTGAGTCATACATCAAATTCCCACTGGCATCTATTTTACATATGGTAATGTACCTTTCCATGTTACTCTCTCCGTACTCCCACCCTCTCCTTCCTGACCCTCCTTCCACATCCATAAGTCTGTTCTCTATGTCAGTGTCTCTGTTACTGCCCTACAAAGAATTTCAACAGTACTGAGATGAGTAATTTTTAATGTGATATAATGATGTAGACAGAAGCCCCAAAGCTAGCAAAAATCTTTCAAACCAAAGCAATAATAGAGGCAATTTTGTGTAAGCCAAGAATAAGGCAAGGATTCTAAACAAGGGCACAGCTACATGAAAGTGTTTTGCAAGAGTGAGCCAATGCATTTAAATAAGAAAATGAAATAAGATGTGTAAGTATTGGAAAGTATGAGGCAAATTTTCCATTACTTATAGATGATACCATTGTGGGTTTAAAAAACTGAAGGGAAAAACCATAAAAACATCAAGAAAAGACAGTAAAGGAATAAGTACAAAATTAATCTTTCTAAAAATAATAATGAAAAAATAAAAACCAAGTGAACAAAATAAGATAAACCCAAGAGTTATATGAAGAAAGCTTTACAACTTTATTGCAGGACATGAAAGAAGATGTGAATACATGGAAAACACCTGGGTGTGGAGAGTCACTATTGATTAGTAGTGATTTCTGCTTGATGAATCCATGAAAACCAATGTGATCTCAGTCACAAAACTGAGAATTTTAAAAACATGACTAAATAGTTGTAAAGTTCATTTGGAAGACTAAACATGTTATAAGAGTAAAGAAAAATAAATCTGTAAAAGAAGAGTTTTGCATGGAAATCAGTCACTTTGGAAATCAGAAGTCATTATAAAGTTACAGCAATTTTAAATTTAAAACACTGGTTCAGGAATAGCCACAATTGATCAGTGTTCAGAATGGGGTCTAGAAATAAATGCAAGAAGCTGCAGGTATTTAGATTTTCATAGGGTGCTGCTCCAAAATCAACAGCAAAAGATTAAACATGAATATTCAGTTGAGATAAATAGCTAAGCCTATGGAGACAAAGATGGATTCCTACCCCATTTCTTTCACCAAAGTAAATTTCCTATAACTCAACTATTAATTAAATATTAAAATAATTGACAATATCAAAGCATATCAAGTTGAATAAATGAAAAGAAAAACCCCAGTGGATCAATCATTCCACAGACACAGACATTTTTGTCTGTTTTGTTCACTAATATATGGCGCCTAACACACAGTAAATGTACAGTAAATATGTTTGATAAATGCATGGACCAGAAAAATTACTAAAGATATATAACTACAGAAGAAACATGCTTTTTGAAAAATCTCTGAATTAGGAATATCTTTCTCATTATAATAGGAAATCAACAAACACTTGGGGGTTAAAAAAGATTGATAAGCCTGGTCAAATGAAAAATAAACTTGTCCACTCAATAAGAATGCTCATATAGAAAGATTTGTCTTTGAGAGGCAAAGCATAAACTTTTTCAATTTTCAAAATGAATTTGCTGATTAATCCTAAAACACCAACTCAATTGCAAAAAATGAGAGAAATTCGGCTTAAGTAGAAATTCGGCTTAACTGTTACTTGATATCAATAATCTATCAACCCCATAATACTGAGCTGTTAGTGGCTCTGTGCTAACAATCAGAATTCTAGCAATTAATGAAACAGAACAGACATTTCCCTTATGGAGCCAATAACTTCATTTTCTAGTTACATCATTTAATCTATCTGATCTTTGGTTTTCTCTCTTTAAAATGAGAAGAGCAATGCCCACCTCGTAGATTATTCTGAATATTAAAAGAGCTAATGAACATGAAAGTATTTAGTGTCTGGAAAATAATAAGCACCCAGGAAATATTTGCTGACTATAAAGTGTGTGCATTCATGTCTGACTTCACTAGCCTGAGTTTTTAGTGGAAATAGTACAGCTGTTTGGAAAATAAATAATAGATGCTGCATTACTCACCTCAGACTGCTATAACAAAATACCATAGATTGGGTGAGTTAAACAGACATTTTTTTTTTGTCATAGTCTTAGAGGCTGGGAAGTCCAGGATCAAATGCTGGTAGACTGTGTTCCTTAAAAGAGCTCTCTTCCTGGTTTTCAGATGGCTGCCTTCTTGCTACCTTCCGGAACTGACTGGTTCCAGATTAGGAAAGGAGTGAAAGCGCTGCACTCAATACGCCAGCAAATCTGGAAACCTCAGCAGTGGCCACAGGACCGGAAAAGGTCAGTTTTCATTCCAGTCCCAAAGAAAGGCAATGCCAAAGAATGCTCAAACTACCACACAATTGCACTCATCTCACATGCTAGGAAAGTAATGCTCAAAATTCTCCAAGCCAGGCTTCAGCAGTATGTGAACCGTGAACTTCCTGATGTTCAAGCTGGTTTTAGAAAAGGCAGAGGAACCAGAGATCAAATTGCCAACATCCGCTGGATCATGGAAAAAGCAAGAGAGTTCCAGAAAAACATCTACTTTTGGTTTATTGACTATGGTCACTACAAACTGTGGAAAATTCTTAAAGAGATGGGAATATAAGACAACCTTACCTGCTTCCTGAGAAATCTGTATGCAGGTCAAGAAGCAACAGTTAGAACCGGACATGGAACAACAGACTGGTTCAAAATTGGGAAAGGAGTACGTCAAGGCTGTATATTGTCACCCTGCTTATTTAACTTATATGCGGAGTACATCATGCGAAATGCCAGGCTGGATGAAACACAAGCTGGAATCAAGATTGCTGGGAGAAATATCAATAAACTCAGATATGCAGATGACACCACCCTCATGGCAGAAAGTGAAGAACTAAAGAGCCTCTTGATGAAAGTGAAAGAGGAGAGTGAAAAAGTTGGTTTAAAATTCAAAATTCAGAAAACGAAGATCATGGCATCCAGTCCCACCACTTCATGGCAAATAGATGGGGAAACAGTGGAAACAGTGAGGAACTTTATTTTTCTGGGCTCCAAAATCACTGCAGATGGTGACTGCAACCATGAAATTAAAAGACGCTGCTCCTTGGAAGGAAAGTTATGACCAACCTAGAGAGCATATTAAAAAGCAGAGACATTACTTTGCCAACAAAGGTCCATCTAGTCAAAGCTATGGTTTTTCCAGTAGTCAGGTATGGATGTGAAAGTTGGACTGTAAAGAAAGCTGAGCACCGAAGAATTGATGCTTTTGAACTGTGGTGTTGGTGAAGACTCTTGAGAGTCCCTTGGACTGCAAGGAGATCCAGCCAGTCAATCTTAAAGGAAATCAGTCCTGAATATTCACTGGAAAGACTGATGCTGAAGCTGAAACTCTAGTATTTTGGCCACCTGATGCAAAGAACCGACTCCTTGGAAAAGACCCTGATGCCAGGAAAGGTTGAAGGTGGGAGGAGAAGGGGACAGAGGATAAGAGGTTGGGTGGCATCACTGACTCTATGACATGAATTTGAGTAGGCTCCAGGAGTTGGTGATGGACAGGGAAGCCTGGCGTGCTGCAGTCCATGGGGTCGCAAAGAGTCGGACATAACTGAGCGACTGAACTGAACTGACATCATGGCTATATATTGTCACCCTGCTTATTTCATTCATATGCAGAATACACCATGCAAAATGCCGGGCTGGATAAATCACAACTGGAATCAAGATTGCCATGAGAAATATCAACATCTTCAGATATGCAGATGATACTACTCTATCAGCAGAAAGCAAAGAGAAACTAAAGTATCTTGATGAGCATGAAACAGGAGAGTGAAAAAGCTGGCTTGAAACTCAACGTTCAAAAAACTAAGATCATGGCATCTGGTCTCATCACTTCATGGCAAATAAAAGGGGAAAAAGTAGAAGCAGTGACAGATTTTATTTTCTTGGTCTCCAAAATCACTGCAAACATGAAATTAAAAGATACTTACTCCTTGGAAGAAAACCCTACCAACCTAGACAGGGTTTTAAGAAGCAGAGACATCACTTAGCTCTCAAAGGTCAGTATAGTCAAGGGTATGATTTTTCCAATGTACGGATGTGAGAATGGACCATAAAGAAGGCTGAGCACCAAAGAATTCATGCTTTCAAATTGTAGTGCTGGAGAAGACTCCTGAGAATCCCTTGAGCTGCAAGGAGATCAAACCAATTAATCCTAAAGGAAATCAATTGAATATTCATTGGAAGGATTGATGCTGAAGCTCCAATACTTTGGCCACCAGATGCAAAGAGCCAACTCACTGGAAAAGACCCTGATGCTGGGAAAGATTGAGGGCAGGAGGAGAAGAGGGTGACAGAAAATGAGGTGGTTAGATAGCATCACCAACTCAATGGACATGAATTTGAGCAAACTCTAGGAGATAGTACAGGACAGAGGAGTCTGGTGTCCTGCAGTCCATTGATTCACAAATAATCGGACACAACTGAGTGATTTAACAATAACAACCTTCTTGCTGAGGTCTTCACAAGGCAGAGAGACAGTTCTGGTCTCTCCTTCTCTTCTTTTAAAGATGCTAATCTCATTATGATGACCTCACCCTCAAGACCTCATCTGAAACTAACTACTTCCCAAAGGCCCACCCCCAAACACCATCACATGGGGAGCAAGGATTTCAACATATAAATTTGGGAAAGGACGCATTCAATCGATTACAGATAACAATATATACATATTCACTACATGAGAGGATATTACTCCCTCCTAAGCATCAATCAAGATAGTAATATTATTTTATTTGAGTAAATTTGTTAGCAATCCTGTGAACAGGATTAGTTTTGATATGTCAAATTGGCATATGTCATCACAAAAACAAAAAGCTCTTGGGATGTGTTTGGATTCGCTAGTTATTGCTAGGCTCCTATCTTGGGGTTTCCAGCTTGAATATCTAAATGAAAGATGACAGAATTGGTATTACAGTTCACTCAAATATTGACTAACCTTTGGCTTTAAAATATTTATTTTACATGTATTTTAACAATCTTTGGTTATGATACTGCACAAATAATTTGGAAGCAACTATTTTTCATTGGTTTGCTATGCTATGCTATGCTAAGTCACTTCAGTCGTGTCCGACTCTGTGCGACCCCATAGACGGCAGTCCACCAGGCTCCCCCATCCCTGGGATTCTCCAGGCAAAAACACTGGAGTGGGTTGCCATTTCCTTCTCCAATGCATGGAAGTGAAAAGCGAAAGTGAAGTCGCTCAGTCGTGTCCAACTCTTAGTGACCCCATGGACTGCAGCCCACCAGGCTCCTCCGTCCATGGGATTTTCCAGGCAAGAGTACTGGAGTGGGGTGCCATTGCCTTCTCCGTTCATTGGTTTACTCAAGTAAATTAAGTTGAAGTACAAAGAGATGAAATCAGTAAGAAGGAAGAAATAGGGAAGAACTGACCACACTTACACTGAACTCATTTGAGGACAGTAATTATTTTTCTACCCATATTATTCATATATAAAGATTGTAAAAGCATCCAGTTTGGAAATCACTTGGTCAGCTTGAACTAGAGATGACTCTGCTATTTTACTGTAGTTGACATGGTGAAGAGGGATCATACTTCATCTCAGGCAAGGCATTTTTTTGGGGGGGGGTGTTTTTAGATTACTCTGTGATTTATTCTGATAGTGAACTGGAAAATTAAGAAAATCAAGTGACAAGAGTAAGTTTTAAAACAATAACCTCAATTTTAAAGTAAAAAATGTAATCAGATCAGATTAGATCAGTCGCTCAGTCGTGTCTGACTCTTTGCAACCCCATGAATTGCAGCACGCCAGGCCTCCCTGTCCATCACCAACTCCCGGAGTTCACTCAGACTCACGTCCATCGAGTCAGTGATGCCATCCAGCCATCTCATCCTCCGTCGTCCCCTTCTCCTCCTGCCCCCAATCCCTCCCAGCATCAGAGTCTTTTCCAATGAGTCAACTCTTCACATGAGGTGGCCAAATGTAATAAAAGGACCTAATTTTTCAATTCAGCACATATATCAGGAGCACTTCCACAGTAAAGAGAACTGTCCTAGGTGCTAAGTGTATACAAAGATGAATCATGCCTGATCTATGCCATGGCAGAGCATATATTCAAAGAGGGAGCCGTGACATGTGCACAAATAATTATTAAATAATAAAGAATGATTTGTGTCCTTTAAAAGATGCTTTCAGAATAGAGGAGGGAGAAAATTTGTGGTTGGCAGATGGGGGAGGTGACATGGATCAGGAGTTTCTGTGACCAAGTGGCATTTGAGCTAAGCCTTGAAAAATAAATAAGACTTTGTCTGATAGGGGGAGATAGGGAGCAGGAATGCCAAAGGGAGGGAAGAGCATAAGTGCAATGGTAGAAAGTCAGATTGTGTACAAGAATCACCAAATGGTCTAGTTTGCCCAGCTTAACTCTGCCAAATATGGTGGGGTGGTGGTCTATATTAGGTAGGCACAGTATATTACCATATTCTATTTATGTAGCATGTCAAACTTTATACTAGTAATGGACAGTCATGAAAAATTATATTTTTAGCTTCTAGAGAGGTTCCTCTAAGAGTGTATGGGACAAGAACAAAACTGGAACCTGGGAGGAGAGTTTTGGATTATATTGGCAAGAGGGTAACTCACAATGACCTTGGAGCCTCTGGTTAAAAAGAATCTTGAAACCCGGGGCAAGCGGCACATAGGAGGGAAAATAACACATACTGAGATGTTATGTTTTCCATGCTTTATATATGAGCATTTGTAATCCTCACAAGAATCCTAGGAGGTAAGGAATATTATCCTCCTTAACCAAGGCTACTGCTGCTGCTGCTAAGTCGCTTCAGTTGTGTCCGACTCTGTGCAACCCCATAGACGGCAGCCCACCAGGCTCCTCTGTCCCTGGGACTCTCCAGGCAAGAACACTGGAGTGGGTGGCCATTTCATTCTCCAACGCATGAAAGTGAAAAGTGAAAGTGAAGTCATTCAGTCATGTTCCACTCAGCTAAGAGAGATTAAATAACTTGCTAACTAGATGTGTCCGATTTGAAAGTGTGTATTCTTTCTAAAGTATATCTCAGGAGAGGGAAATGGCAACCCACTCAAGTGTTCTTGCCTGGAGAATCCCAGGGATGGGGGAGCCTGGTGGGCTACCATCTGAGGTCTCACAGAGTTGGACACGATTGAAACGACTTAGCAATGCTGCAAGCAATGTATATAATTTTTTCATATACTTTAAGGAGAAATCCTGAATGCTTTTCAAAACTGCACTTAAAATTGCCTTGAAATCAATAGTATTAAATAGAATGTGTAAGTGAAAGCATGTATGTATTTTTTATGAGAAGTTACCATGAGGGATATTTTTTAATAAAGTAACTTTAAAATTCAAACAACAAAAAAAAATAAAGTATATCTCTCAGTCAGTTCAGTTCAGTCGCTCAGTCGTGTCTGACTTTTTGTGACCCCATGAATTGCAGCACGCCAGGCCTCCCTGTCCATCACCAACTTCCAGAGTTCACTCAGACTCATGTCCATGGAGTCAGTGATGCCATCCAGCCATCTCATCCTCCGTTGTCCCCTTCTCCTCCTGCCCCCAATCCCTCCCAGCATCAGAGTCTTTTTCTGCCTTCTTGTAAAATTGACAGGACTTACTAATGGATTGATGCGAGGAAACAAGAAAAAGAGAGGAGTGAAAAATGACTCTGTGGCTTTGATCATGAGCTATCGAGAGGATGATGTGGTCACCAACAAAAACAAAACACCCTAGAGAAAGAATTAATTTAGGTGGAAGATGATAGTCAAGGTGTGAAATACTTTGAATTTGAATTAATTCAAAATTTTAGTCAATACATATTGTATCTAATTTCTTCCACTCTAATTTTTGTTCACTCACTCTAATCAGGCTTTCATCCTGCTACTCTGCCAAAACTGTTCATGTGAAGGTCACCAATGACTGCCTCGTTGTTAAATCCAGTGATCAATTCTCTGATCTCATCCTACATTATCAGCAGCATTGACCCAGCTGTGCTGTCTCTCCACCCTGTTAATTTTTTCCCACTTACTTTCTAAGCCCTCATGCTCTCTTGCTTCCCCACCTCTGCCTCACAGATAACCTTCTCAGTCTCCTTCACTGGTCTGCCTTCCTCTCCCCAAATTTGTAAGGTTCTCATGCCCTAGGGCTCAGTCCTTGAAACTTTTGTTTTCTCCATCCAAGCTCATCCTCTTGGTGACCTCATCCAGAGTCATGGCTTTAAATACTCATTTACATTTCCAGCCCAGAGTCACTGCCAAATCCCAGACAACTCCTGTAATCCAACATCCTACCCAACATCTCCACCTGAACATCAGGTAGATGCCTCAAATATAACATATGTGCCTCTGATCTCCTGACCTTCCTCCATCAAACCTGCTTTAGCTGCATCCTTTACAATCTCAACTCATGGCAGCTCCAGCCTTCTAGGGGCTTATGCTAAACATATCTACCACATCAGAGAATTCTAAGGGCTCCATCTTCAAAATATATACACAACCTGCCCACCTTCACCACTCCACTCCTGTCATTCTGGCCTAAGCTTTGCTCTGATTACTACAGTAGCTTCACAACCGACTTCCCAACGCTACCCTTACCACCATGCAACCTAATCTCAGCGCAGTAGCCAGAATGATCCTTTAAACACATAAACTTCATCTTGTCATTCTCCACGTAAAAATCTACAGTAGCTCCCCATTTCACAAAGTGTAAAAGCCAAAGCCCTGATAAGGGCTGGCAAGACCCCACACAATCTGACTTCTCATTTCCTCTCTGACCTTCTCTCCTACCACAATTTCTTGACTATACCAGGCTCACTTAAGCATTAAGGTCTTTGTAGCGGCTATTCCTCTGCCCAAAATGTTTTTCCCCAGAAATGCAGAGCTCACACCTTCACATCCTTTAAGATTTTCCTAAATGTTCCTCCTCCTCAAGGCTAACTGTTACCACCCTATAAAAAGTGCAACCAGCACATCCGTCACCACCTCTGTTAATAACACTCTTGATTCCCTTTATCCTGTTCTCTGCTATTCTCTTCTTTTTCATGGTGCCTCTCATATAAAATCTTCATTTTTTTCATATATTTGAAAGTAGCATAACCACATTTACTTAAGAATGTGTTTCAATAGTTCAACAACACAAAAGTGAAATTATTGGTTTCTTGTCTGTATTCTGCTACTGAAAAGTAAGGTCCGTGAGGGTGAGTAACTTTGTTTTCTTCACTGATGTATCCCAAGCACCTAGAACATTGCCTGACACCTAATAAGTACTCAATAAATATCTACTGAATAAATGAGATGCTTAGCAAACAGAGAGAAATTTAATTCAAGACATATGGAGTATTAGACTATTCAAGATTCCGAGTAGATCTGGAGCTCAGGGGAAAAAAAAAAATTAGAGACGTTTTGGGTTGGCCAAGAAGTACATTCAGGATTTTCCCTAACATCTTACAGAAAACCCCAAATGAGCTTGTTGGCCAACCCAATATTTGAGAGTCTTCAGAATAATTCTAATGCCTGAAATTGTGGAAACGTATGTATTCCCATGGAAACCAATGAAAGCAAAAGGAAGGCACCTACAGACACATCTTGGGTGGAGAGGGGGAAAAGGAGCTGGAAAATGACAGATGAGGCGATCAGAATCACAAGCACCCCACTTCACAGACAGGATTTCCCAGGAAGAAAGGCAGGGATCAACAAGGTAAAGTGCTGCAAAGAAGAGAGGAAGACAAAAACCAAGCAATGGTGATGGGGTCTGGTGACTACACTTCAAAAGTTACTCTGAACTTAAAAACGACAGTTATTAAAGCAATTATCTCATTAAAATGTTTCCTGATGCTGTTATAAAAACAGTCAGTGGAATCAAGAAAAGATTTTATTTGCTATGCTAGTAATAAAGCCAAACATACAAAAGAAACATTTTATGACATAAACAATATTAATTAAATATTAAGCAATCAAAAATATTTTTAAAAATTTCACTTCAGCTCAACTTCTTCCCACTGAAAGGTAGACAGGAGGGTCGCACTTGGACTTGAAAAACCTGAGTTTGAGTCCAGGTTCTGCCACTTAGGGGCACTTTAACTCTCTAGTCTGCTTTCTCCTTGGTCAAATATATTTAATAATATTTGCCTGATGTGCCTCACAGGATTACTGGGGAAAACAGATGAGACAACATAAGACAAGAAGCACACTACACATCTTTTCATTCCAGGGCCAATATAATCTCCAGGCAGCATGCTGTGTTAAGAGATTCTGGTTCACTCAGCCCAGCGCTCCATAACCACCTAGAGATGTAGGTTGGAGGGTGGGGTGGGAGGGAGGTTCAAGAGGGAGGGATAAATGTATACTTATGGCTGATTCACGCTGCTGGACAGCAGAACCAACACAACCTTGTAAAGCAGTTATCACCCAATGAAAAATAAATTTTAAAAAAAGAAAAGAAATACTAGTTCTTCAGCTCAGCTGTGGCTTGACCATGACATTGGATATTATAGATACCCACTGATGCACTTATAAAAATGTAAATACCTGTCTTGTTTATCTCATTTGATTCTCCTAGGGATCTAATGAAATGGTGTATAAAAGTGCTTTGCCAACTTAAAAATACTTTATATCTGTGAAAAAATATCTGGAGATTCTCTGTATTTAAGACTCTGGGAAGAGTGGTTCTCAAACTTCTGTGTGCACAGGAATTACCTGAGGTGAGTGGTAACACTTCACATTCCAGAGACCTCTCCCCAGAAACTCCCAGTCAGTGATGCTGAGGGAGACCTAGGACTCTGCATCAGGAACAAGCCCCGAGGGGACTCTGTTACCCACCATCCACATGTCATAAGGCAAAGCAGGGCAAGACTGGGAGTGCTCAGGAGGCCTAAGAAACATGGGCAGAAAGAAAGTGGGGGCACCTCGGTCATTCCTACTAATGGAGGTCTGGAGGCATGGGAAGTTCAGTTCAATTCAGTTCAGTCACTTAGTCATGTCCGACTATTTGTGACCCCATAGACTGCAGCACGCCAGGCTTCCCTGTCCATCACCAAGTCCTGGAATTTACTCAAACTCATGTCCATCGAGTCAGTGATGCCATCCAACCATCTTATCCTCTGTCATCCCCTTCTCCTCCCGCCTTCAATCTTTCCCAGCATCAGGGTCTTTTCAAATGAGTCAGTTCTTCGTATCAGGTGGCCAAGGTATTGGAGTTTCAGCTTCAGCATCAGTCCTTCCAGTGAATATTCAGGACTGATTTCCTCTAGGATGGACTGGTTGGATCTCCTTGCAGTCCAAGGGACTCTCCAGAGTCTTCTCCAACACCACAGTTCAAAAGTATCAATTCTTCGGCACTCAGCTGTCTTTATAGCCCAACTCTCACAGCATGAAGAGGAGGCTTGTGGAAGGGTGGGTTTATTCTGAATCCCTGGGCCTCACTCTTGACCCTCCTGGAGAAGAATGGTGTTTCCGCCTAAGTGTTAGTTACTCCGTCGAGTCCGACTCTTTGTGACCCCATGGATTGTAGCCCACCAGGCTCCTCTGTCTATGGCATTTCTCCAGGCAAGAATACTGGAATAGGTTGCCATGCCCTTCTCCAAGGGATCTTCCCAACCCAGGGATCGAACCCAATCTCCAGTATTGCAAGCAACCTCTTTACCATCTGAGGCCACCAGGGAAGCCCCTTTCCACCGAACCAGCCAAGAAAGCTTTGGAGGCTCTTTTTTTTTTTTTTAACTGTAAGAGTGTGCTCAGAACACAGACAACTGATACTACTGATCATTTTATAACAGATACTTGAACATTAATGAACAGATCAGTATAATGAGATATGGAATAGTTTTAAACCAAAATAGCCTCTTCCAGTCTTTGATGCCAAAATTACCAGGTATGAAAACAGAAGATCAGTGTAGAAACAAGCACGTAATTCTTCCCTGCAGGGCACAAGGGTAATCTCTCTGGCTACAGCTAAGCCTTTTGCTTCATGGGATGACTGACACCTCAGTTCAAAAGGAGCTAACTACCTTGTCCTTCATTGACTGGTTTCACAGAGCTGAGACCTGACCTGGCAATAATTGCCATTTTCACCTGCAAAAATCCCCTTTCTGCCATTAAGCTATAACATGCTTTTATGGACAGTACCCTTTCCATAATTTATCTGGAACCACATTATAGTTGTACATAGCAACAGAAAGACATTGATAGTTTCTAAAATAAAAAAATTAATGAAATAAACCCATGTGGAGTTAAAAAAATATATATGTCCATAGTCCCTTGCACTGAAGAATTTCTCAATGTTAAAATTTGTCGAATAGTTTTCACCTCCTTTGAAATATTTCCTGTATTTTATTTACCATAAATCATCAAGAAATTTAAAATGCACTTCAGGGGAGATAAATAAGCCTTTCTGTCATAAGCATATGCATTCCACAAACTCGCTCTAAGACCTTCAAGTTCAATTTTGTAAATGTGTGATAGCTTCCCCTTGAGAAATAGGCCCCTAAAATGAAACTACTTTTATCCTTCACATTTTTTTTCTGCAATACTATTTTACCAGTTCATGTCCATGTTTTATCATTTGAAACAGGATCTCTTCTTTCTAAAGGAGCACATGGAAGCTTTTGATTTTCCCTTGCTGAAGATCTATACACGGTGGTTCTACTTTTTTGAACATCATGAAAAAATGTTCAAGTACATAATTCAAGATTAAATGACAGATATTTTTAATACTGATGATCATTATTCTTTTCACCAAATCTGTGCAACACAGCTGTGCTTTACCATGAGATGGAGGAAGATGGCTAAACAAATAATGATATATCAAGCAGTGAAATACAGCATTTTCATTGAAATTATAAGCATGTAAAATATGCTGGTAGGTTAAATGGAAATAGTATACAAAATGCTGCTCATTTTCGAAGTAGCTACAAATATAAGGTACAGGCTATTTTAAATTATTACAGTTTATTTATTAAAACTCTGCTTTCATCAGAAAAAAAAATTTGTCACTTTGAAGAATATATAGCACATAAAAGATAATATAACATGCTTTTACGGACAGTACCCTTTCCATAATTTATCTGGAACTGTGTTATAGTTGTAGTTATAGTCTCTTATAACTGAAAGTTAATGAGAGAATTAAGTACTAGGGCTGTAATGTATAACATGATGACTGTAGTTAATCCTGCTGTATAATACATGCGAAAGTTGCTAAAAGAGTAAATCCTAAGAGTTCTCATCACAAGGAAAAAAGGTTTTCTCTTTTTTTGCTTTTTCTTTCTATTGTATCAATATGAGGTAATGGATGCTGATTAAACTTATTATGGTAATCATTGCACAATATATGTGAGTCAAAACATTATGCTGTACATCTTAAATCTATACAGTGATATATGTCAATTATATCTCAATAAAACTGGAAAAGTAAAAATTAGAAGAGATTTTAAAAGTAAACTAAACTACAACTGTGTGAAACATATAGCTCTAAGCTGATGAAGTTAAAAAGTTAATTTAGTTAAATATGAAATTTTATGTTCCATGAGTTGTTTTTTTCTGTGAAGTCAAGTGTATGATAATATTTCCAGCTCTAGTTCATGGAAAATGCCCTAAATAGCTAGATGAAAGAAGTTGTCTCTCTGAGAGAGAAGATGTGTTCTGCACTCATAAGACTAGTTTCTGGAGTATATTATTTGAGTATCAGAAGACTAAGGGTACCGGTGTAAGTGTAATTCTCTGGACTGTGGTGTCTTCTTTTTGAGTGTAAATTCTATTAATGGAGATCAACAAACATGGCAACCTAGTCTACATAAGACACTGTTTCCATCTCCCTTCTGCCAAAAACCAAAAAACACCCTTAATAATGATTAGTGTCTGTTTCACACTTCAGGGATAATTGTTCCCCCTTTGCTGAAACAAGCTTTTCCTGATTCCAACAAAGCACAGCACATTTAGAGGTAAATTACAATTGCCTGAGCAAATCACATTAAGGGCTAAATTTATCTGAATAATACCAGACAGCTAACAGAAAATAAATGTTTGCAGCTCTTAAGAACTAGCCTTCTCAATACTTCAGCAAAGTATTTTAACCCAATGAAGGGGTTCCAGAGAATAAGACTGAAATATATATCATCACAATCTTAGCATTTATTCCATACTAATCGCATTTCAGTCAATTTAAGTGCGAGAAGAAAATGACTCAAAGTTTCTAATGTATTTACCCGTCAAAGTCGCCTTTGGTGTGTTTCTTGCCTTTAATAAATTAGCTTCATTTTCCCTTAAAGAAGTCAGCTCAGCCTATGAGAGGCCTGAGGAGAGATTGGAGGCTGTGAATAAGTTCAGCATCTTCCAGAGAAGTCCTTCTGATGCCAGGGAAGCAACAAAGAAAGGAGAGCAGCAGGGGTGAGGTCCAAACAAGGACATCAGAGAGACAGCGGGCACAGTCAAGGATGCCCCTGCTCAGCCGGCGGTCCACTGGCCTCACACAAAGGGGCCCAGTCTGCCTGGTGATCAGCCCCAACCAGGGTCCCTGCAGTTCTCTATCGGATCATACAAACACGAGAGGAGAATTACTCCACTGATACCAGTCGCAGGCATCTTCTTGAATACCAGCTTGTAGACTGTTTTTATCTGTTTGAGTCCCCTTGTTTTTCAGCAAAAAAGTAGACTATCTTCTTTTTTTCCTTATCCTTTGGGTATTTTGGTTTTTCCTCCAATGGGATTAATACCCATTCTTTCCACAAAATTCAAAATACATGGCCTTTCAGTTCAGTTCAGTTCAGTCGCTCAGTCGTGTCCGACTCTTTGCAACCCCATGAACCCAGCACACCAGCCTCCCTGCCCATCACCAGCTCCCGGAGCCTGCCCAAACTTGTGTCCACTGAATCGGTGATGTCATCCAACCATCTCATCCTCTGCTGTCCCCTTCTCTTCCTTCCCTCAATCTTTTACTATACTTAATATGGACAATGCTTGTGAGAGATCCATCGTTTAATTTCTGGCCTTTGTCTTAAAGGGCAGGTCTAATTCACTATTATTGCTCTAAATTTTACAATTTAAAAAATTCTCTTAGACTTTAAGCTCCAGGAAACTCAGGGCCACGCCCACTTTGTTCACCACAGCATAGGCATCACTTAGCAGAGTATTGATAGAACAGTGGCTCAACACTTAGATTCTTGAGTCAGGCTACCTGCTTCAAACACTATGTTTACCACTCTGAGCTTATGATCTTCAGACAAGTTAGAGAAGTTCTCTGGGGATCAGTTTCCTCATTAACAAAATTGGGATAATGATGATTTAGTGTCTAACTCAAAGAACTGCTGAAAAGACAAAGAGATAATCCATGCAAAGCATTTTTCATAGTGCCTGTGAGAAATATGTAACAAATAGTAACTATAATAAAAATCCATGATATGCTGGATATTAATAAAATATTTTAAAGGGCTGGAATGGGGCTGTTTGGTCTTCTTTGTTGCAAATAAACTAGGCTGCTGCTGCTGCTGCTGCTAAGTCGCTTCAGTCGTGTCCGACTCTGTCGACCCCATAGATAGCAGCCCACCAGACTCCCCTATCCCTGGGATTGTCTAGGCAAGAACACTGGAGTGGGTTGCCATTTCCTTCTCCAATGCGTGAAAGTGAAAAGCGAAAGTGAATTCACTCAGTTGTGTCCAACTCTTAGCGACCCCATGGACTGCAGCCTACCAGGCTCCTCTGTCCATGGGATTTTCCAGGCAAGAATACTGGAGCGGGGTGCCATTGCCTTCTCCGAAACTAGGCTGATACTGCAAATATACTTCGGAGCATACTAATTGACATGCTACATTTCTAACACAGCATCATATTGGGTTTTGGTACATGGACTATAATCTTCTTTTCCTTGATCTTCATTAAAGTGAAGAATATGAAACACTGACATAAGCCACTTTTTCTGATACCTGTTTTGCCCACTTTTTATGGCTTTATAATGCATGATGTGCCAGGAAGATAAAGTTTACACTCATCACACTGATTTATGGGTTCTCTGAGTAGTTTTCTAATTCTTTGGGACTATTTTAAGTATTTCTTCTATGAAAACTACATTTATCCTCTTGAGTAAAATTGAATTTACATTTTGGAGTATTTTTTAGTCATAAATATTATATCTTAGGGGTTTCTTTTCTTTTCCTTTTAACTTTTAAGTTGACTTCTGTGAGGAACTATCCTGTACGAACTGGATGCCTCAGAGAGAGAGCTCCTCACGCCTTGGCTCTTTCCTCACTCAAGTGGCCATGGTGGCTCGTTTCCTTGTTGTAGTGCTCACATCATCCTGGTCTCCTTTTAACTATTTGCTGATTTTTTTTTTCTTAGTTGCTTCAATGTTTGCAGCAACCAGAACTAATCTTCACTATGTTTCTCTACATTTGATAAATTTAAAGGATTTTCATGAGGGAAGTAACACATCTGTTTATATCATTGCCAATAATTAGATGCTGAGGCATTTTTGGCTCTCTTTTCTTTTCACTGTATTTTCTGTTATTGCTTTCTTGTTTTTATATTCCATTATGGCGTCATTAGCACAAGTAACAAACCACCCCATTCTCTAGTATTGACTATGAAATTGACAGTCTCCATTTCCACTTGAAACAGGAGGAAGTTGCTCATAAGTATGAAAAAAGCATTTGACTAAAATAGGATTCCAGTCACTATAAAAGGAGATGTAAAATATGCATAGCTAAACTTTTCCTATTATTTCAGCTGAACATTAAAATCTACTGGACTACAGAGTGTGTTCTCTTTAAGCAACAACAGGGATTTTTTTTTTTAATACGATTATACTTAATAGTGTTTCCACTTTTATCATTTCCAAACAGCTTCAGAAAATATTCTCATATCTTCACCCATAAAATCAGTCCCACAGTCTCTACTTTGAACATTTCACTTCTGATTTTAAGGTCTAAACCAGAATTGAGGTAGCTGTGAAATTTCCCCCACCCTCAACCATGCGTATCCAAAGAAAAACAAGTAAGGAAACCGGTGTCAGGAGACCTGGGTCTTCACCTCAGTTCTTGAAATGACCATCTATATGCTCATTAACCGCTCTGGGTCTCAGTTTTCACAACTGCATAATGAGAGAATTGGACTCAATCCTCTCTGAGCACCACCCCTCTAGCTATAAAAATCCATAGAACTAAAATAATTTTTAACAGCAAATTGACTGAAGCAACTTCATTACAAACTCAGTCCCAAGTCAGTCTCTGCCTAGACATTAGGAAGACTTTGTCCGATCAGGTGGTGGGGAGGAAGTAGAAGATTGGAGACTTAAGAAAAAAGAAGATTGCGGTGACTACATTTACTTGCAAGCAAGTACATTTACATTTAGTATCTGAAACAAATTGAGATGGGCAGGATACACTGATTATCGGTCCAACTCTACTTCTCTACCTTGACAGTAGACTTGAGTGCTAGGACAGTCTCTGAGGTCAGATCCCTCCCATGGGTCATGATACTTCAACTAAGGGCTTTCTCAGCAGCAGGTTGGTAAAGAACCCACCTGCCAATGCAGGACACATAAGAGACACAGGTTTGATCCCTAGGTTGGGAAGATGCCCTGGAGGAGGGCATGGCAACCCACTCCAGTATTCTTGCTAGAAAAATCCCATGGACAGAGGAGCTTGGTGGGCTCAAGTCCATGGGGTTGCAAAGAGTCGGACACAACTGGAGCAACTTACCACACACACACCCCTTAAGTAAAGTCATGAAATTAAGCTTCAGTCTTATGCCCCCTGCTACTGCACCTCACTTTCTGAGACTCACAACTATTCCACTCACTGAGCATTGAAAGTGTTAGCTGTGTCTGACTCTTTGCAACCCCATGGAGTATAGGCCACTTGGCTCCTTTGTCCATGGTATTCTCCAGGCATGAATACTGGAGTAGGTTACCAGTCCCTTCCCCAAGGGATCTTCCCGACTCAGGGATAAAATTCAGGTCTCCTGCTTCTTCTGCATTACAGGCAGATTCTTTACCATCTGAGCCACCAGGGAAGCCCCACTGAGCAATACCTACAGTTTATTTTGGTAACTCAATGCAATCTCTCTTGTTCAAATGCAAACATCCGAAGGTGAGAGTATATTCAGTTTTTCCTCAGGGCACATGAATTTACAGACCCTTTCCTCAGACAACATTTTGATGAGAAAAGAAAAGAGAGTATTTTACTATAAAGGTTTAAAAAGTAGGTAACCAAGAGGGTGGAAGGCAAAAGAAACCGGCACTAAACCCAGATGTTCAGTTCACAGCAGATCTGCATAGGCACCATGGTGGTATGAGGTACTGTTCTGCCAAGGATAAGAACAGCCTAAAACCTGCCTTAGAGAAGGGTGAGAATCCATGTTTAACCAAAGAAAGATGGTAATAAGGCTGGGCAAGAAAAGTACTGAGGAGCTAAAATCTTATTATCTATCATTATGACATGCTTTTTTAACTTTTATGCAGAGTACATCATCAGAAATGCTGGGTGGGAAGAAGCACAAGCTGGAATCAAGATTGCCAGGAGAAATATCAATAACCTCAGATATGCAGATGACACCACCCTTATGGCAGAAAGTGAAGAGGAACTCAAAAGCCTCTTGATGAAAGTGAAAGAGAAGAGTGAAAAGGTTGGGTTAAAGCTCAACATTCAGAAAACTGAGATCATGGCATCCGGTCCCATCACTTCATGGCAAATAGATGGAGAAACAGTGGAAACAGTGGCTGACTTTATTTTGGGGGGCTCCAAAATCACTGCAGATGGTGACTGCAGCCATGAAATTGAAAGACGCTTGCTCCTTGGAAGAAAAGTTATGATCAACCTAGACAGCATATTCAAAAGCAGAGACATTACTTTGCCAACAAAGGTCCGTCTAATCAAAGCTATGGTTTTTCCGGTATTCATGTATGGATGTGAGAGTTGGACTGTAAAGAAAGCTGAGCGCCGAAGAACTGATGCTTTTGAACTGCGGTGTTGGAGAAGACTCTTGAGAGTCCCTTGGACTGCAAGGAAATTCAACCAGTCAAAGGAAATCAGTCCTGGGTGTTCATTGGAAGGACTGATGTTGAAGCTGAAACTCCAACACTTTGGCCACCTGATGCAAAGAGCCGACTCATTTGAAAAGACCCTGATTCTGGGAAAGATTGAGGGCAGGAAGAGAAGGGGACGACAGAGGATGAAATGGTTGGATGGCATCACTGACTCAATGGACATGAGTCTGGGTAAACTCTGGGAGTTTGTGATGGACAGGGAGGACTGGTGTACTGTGGTTCATGGGGTTACAAAGAGTCAGACACGACTGAGTGACTGAACTGAACTGATGACAGGGTGAGGGGTGGAAATTTACCAAATAATTCTAAATTCCAGTGCATTTCTTGATTTTAACTACTTTAGACTTTCAACTATTTTAAAGGCTATAATCTTTCTAAGCCTATTAGTAGGGTGATCATAAAATTTATTAACCCAGTGGGGACACTTTCAAGAATGAAAGGGAATGCTATCTTTAACAGCACCAGGACATGTGTTAACCGCAACTGTCTCAGGAAAATCAGATGTATGGTCACTCACAGTAATTTCCCTATGTTCTTGGGTGGGGTATTCCATATAAAGTAACTTTTCCACTATTATCCAAATCATTAACATTCGCTTCACCCTGTTGAAATGCAGTGACACCCAGGGATTTAAAGTGTACCACTACATGAATGAACCCCACACTCTAGTTGGCAACAGAATTACCAGAGGGCTTATTAGATTCCTAAGCTCCACCCTCAGAGTTTCTGATTTAGTAATTCTGGAGCTGGACCTGAGTATTTTTATTTCTAAATTTCCAAGTGATCCTGATGCTGCTGGCCCAAGGACCACACTTTGAGAAACACACACTATTCCCTGTGATCTCAGATAGCTCTGCCTTTCTTAGTTCTTGTGCCTGCATTTTGCAGTCCTCTAGCATCTGGTCCCAGCTGTCCCTCCCCCAACTTGTTTGTCTGTGGATATAACCTGTCCCTAATGAGCTGTCTTCTAATTCCTTTTATTCATTTGAAGGGTGCTTTTTCTAATTTCCCGTTGATTAAGAAAATAAATATGCAAGTTTTTCAGCATGCTCAGTTGCTCAGTTTTGTCTGATTCCTTGTGACCCTTTGGACTTTAGCCTGCCAGTCTCGTGTATCCTTGGAATATTTTTCAGGCAAGAATACTGGAGTGAGTTGCCATTTCCTCCTCCAAGGGGAACTTCCCGACCCAGGGATTGAATCTTCATCTCCTGCATTGTAGGCGGATTCTTTACCACTAAGCCATTGGGAAAGCCTACATTTATTAGAACCCTCTTAAAAATAAGTGCACAAAAATAGGTTCATTTTTCAACCATTTCTTCATTCAACCAACACATATTTGAGTTTTCTCCAGGTTATCACTCAGAGTAAAGGCCTGAGCTACATCTCTTTTGGCTATTCACATATCTTGCTTGGTTTATTTTGTCTCCCAGCAGAGCTCCAAAGAAGTT
Source organism: Bos taurus (assembly GCF_002263795.3). Lineage (NCBI taxonomy): Eukaryota > Metazoa > Chordata > Mammalia > Artiodactyla > Bovidae > Bos > Bos taurus. The sequence goes on from NC_037334.1 coordinate 94,624,676, forward strand.
ATTTTTTCCACACAAATGCAGAATAAGTGAGGGATAACTGTAATAGTCACTTAAAGGACATGTAACTTAAAATATATCTATTAAATTTTTAAAAATGGTTAGATGATATTGCTACAGAGATATTACTACATAACCTCGCTTTAGAGAGACTGTCATTGATTTTTCACAAAGATTTGTTTGGCAAAGTCTTTACAAAAATATGACAATAACTCATAATGTTCAAGCCATATGTGTCATCAACTCTACTCTTATGAAATTATCATTATCCACACAACAGTGCCATCAAGTCACCCCAGTCCTCCCAGTCCTCCCATGGCATATTGCAGTGTCAGTTCATATTTAACTGAGACATAGGGATACTGCTAGAAATAGAATAGAGCAAACTCAGCTTTTAAGTAGTCCTTTGTCAGAGACAGTAAATCTACTTTTAGCTAATAAATCCACTTTTAGCTAATCTGAGAACTTTGTGGCAGGGAAGCTGTAATTATTTCTTTAGTTTTTCATTGCCCTCCAACAGAAATTCCTTGACACCAGGAAGTCATTCTAATGAAAACTGATGTGGGAGTGATGTGTAAAAGAGCAAGAACTCTCACCAGCTGTGGGGAGAAGAGAGTCCTCAGTGTTGGGTCCTTTCCAGTCTAGGACATCAAGACAGAGTATGAGGCTGTCCAGTTGAACCTCCTGCCCTTCATCCTGTGCTAAAGCTGTCAGCACCATGCAGAGCAATGAGCATGTAGGAGGGAACTGGACTCTAGGGTCAGGCAGAGCTAGACTTAAGATTCTTCTCTGTCACTCACTAATGTGATAAAATCCCCAAGATTCCCACTTCCTAGAATAGTCCTTTATTTGATCTAAACAAAATGAATCACAGCCTGAGAGAGGCCCAGAACCTTACCCAATGTTCCTGAGGATTTTAGGAGGAAAGACATTCACATTCCCACTCTTTCTCGCTCTAAATCCTTACTCCAAATTCAATTCTCCATCCCCACTCCTATTTTCTCTTCTGTAACACTCCCCTTGGAGAAGGAAATGGCAACCCACTCCAGTATTCTTGCCTGGAGAATCCTGTGGACTGAGGAGCCTGGTGGGCTGCTGTCCATGGGGTCGCACAGAGTCGGACACGACTGAAGCGACTTAGCATGCATGCATGCATTGGAGAAGGAAATGGCAACCCACTCCAGTATTCTTGCCTGGAGAATCCCAGGAACGGAGGAGCCTGATTGGCTACCTTCTGTGGGGTCACACAGAGTCGGACACGACTGAAGTGACTTAGCAGCAACAGCAACACTCCCCTTTCTCTTCCTCACTCCACCCTAAACATGGGCACACAACCAAAGCACTTCCAACACAAGACTCTTTAGTGAAACAAGGCCTGACTAAGTTCTGACTGCAACCAAGAATGATCCAACACAGCACAAAAAAGGAGGGGAGTGCTTTGAATTCTATGCTTCTGGGGCTTCCCTGGTGGTTCAGATCACAAAGAATCTGCCTGCATAGCAGAAGACCTGGGTTCGATCCCTGGGTTGGGAAGACCCCCTGGAGAATCTAATAGCTACTCACTTCAGTATTCTTGCCTTGGTGAATCCCATGGACAGAGGAGCCTGGTGGGACACAGTCCATGGGGTCACAAAGAGTTGGACATGACTGAGCAACTAACACTGAATTCAATGCAGATCTCACTGTTCCTAAAAACGCCTTGACCATTTACAATCAGACAGTCTTTCTTCTCCAGGTTCTGACTTTCTACCGGATGTCTGGCCACACTCAGCCTCCAAGCCCTCTTTCCATTCTCTCCATCCCTCTGTCCTCCTCTCAAGTCACTAGTGTGCAATCTAAACATTTCAGCTTCTTGCTTATGCAGAGCCATTTGGTTTCTCAAACTCCATCTTTGACTGGTTGTTGGGTCTTTTAAATATTTAAAAACAAGCTCTCTACCACTGAAATTAATTAAACTGCTATCCTAGAATGTTAATGCAATAACCACAGTCAACCAATTGCAAGTTTTCCCTTTATGTGACGGTAGCCACAGGAGTGTGTACAAGCCAATTAATTCATGAGTCTTAGCTTACTTATCTGCTTCATTTGGTTGTTATAAAGATGAAATGTAAAAGCCCAGCATAACACTTGCCAAATGGTAGCTGCTGATATTATGAAGCATCATAAATTTCTATTGGAAAGGGTGATTAATAACAGTACCACATAAGTAGTATTTGCCAACACTCACGGCTGATAGCTGATGTGCCAGACTAAAGCTGAGACCACAATCTGACACAAGGGACATCATTTCCTGATCCCCTGGATACCATGGTTTTTTTGAGAAAATACATAGCAATATTAGGCAAATCATCTAATCCAAGAAATAAAAATATCACTACCACATCCCAACAGCAAGGGATGGTATTCTCTCTTGCTTCTGTTGTTTATGTCTTTCTCTCGAAAAGGAGAGTAGAGCTGGACAGAGGCCCAGCTATGTGCTACATGAATCGGCAATCCACTGCCTGCTATGTATCCGCTCTGAGAATAGACTGCAATGCAACGTTACAAGGATTTTAATCTCCCAATGAAACGAGAGTTGGTCTATAGATAATCTGCAAATTATTTCAGTCAGCATATGAGTTAATGTCAATGTCAATGGATTGAGTTAACGTCAACAGAAAAGTCAAATTTAAGGCAAATATTGGACTATAAAAAAAGATGAGCACCAAAGAATTGATGCTTTTGAACTGTGGTGTTGGAGAAGACTCTTGAGAGTCCCCTGGACTGCAAGGAGATCCAACCAGTCCATCCTAAAGGAGATCAGTCCTGAATATTCATTGGAAGGACTGATGCTGAAGCTGAAACTCCAATACTTTGGCCACCTGATTCAAAGAACTGACTCATTTGAAAAGACCCTGCTGCTGGGAAAGATTGAAAGTGAGAGGAGATGGGGACGACAGAGGATGAGATGGTTGGATGGCATCACCGACTCAATGGACATGAGTTTGAGTAAACTCCAGGAGTTGGTGATGGACAGGGAGGCCTGGTGCGCTGCAGTCCATGGGGTCACAAAGAGTCATACATGACTGAGCAACTGAATGGAACTGAACTGAAACTTCAATCAGGTCCCATCAGTCTAATCATTGTTCCCAGGTTATTCTCACATCAAAATGATGCAAGGCTTTCCCCGGGCAAAAATCCGTCTCTCTCTCTCTCTTTCCTATCACCTTTTCCAAGTTCCAAGATGATTCCTACTCTCACAGACCTTCCCTTGTACCATAACAAAGCTCTCACTTACAAAGCAAGTGGCCTCAGTACTTTTGACTTCATAGTACATGTATTGAGCACCAGCAATGTGCCAGGTTCCCTGCTACATGCTTTATATGCATAATTTAAATTACTTTCACAGCAACACAATGAGATAGATATTATAACCACTTTATATACAGAAAACTGATACTCATGGAACATAAGGTACTTGAACATGACCACACAATCAGTAAGTGAATAACCAGGATTCAAATCCAGGTCTGTCCGATGTCAAGACTCATGCTTTTCACCACAAAATTCTCTGTGTGTGAGACCATCAACCATCAACTCAGAAAAGATTTCTAATTAGACTCAAAGAACTCCAGAATTTTTAGTGTAGAAATGCTCACTGTCTAAAATACTTTAAAATGTATTTATCTTTACCAAAGTGGGCATAGTGTGACATTCTTATGGAAGAGAGAAATAGTCCACAATTTTTGGCTAATTGGGTAAATTATATGGTGCAATTTGGTAATACATGAGCAATTCATATGTTTAGAGCCCTAGGAACTGCCTCAGCAATGGAGTAATTCCCAGCCCTTGTTCCTTCCAGTTCAGCCTACATCATGGTGCCCTTTATTGTTCAAATGGTCAATTCTCATTATGGATCTCTTTTCCTAAAAACTATCCTTTACCCTCCGAAGTACCTCTACTTAGCTTTCAAGTCCTCGTACACTCAGGCCCCAGTGTAATGTTTCTGCTTCATCTTCCACCCACCCCCACACCTAGTGGTCCCCCACCCCCCGTCCCGTCAAGCAGAAGTACTCGAGGCATCCCTCACATGCCCCAAGCCTCTGCTCGACAATTTAAAAAGTCCCAGTTCAGAGTGGAAGTGAGCGACAGAAATTTACTGCAGTGAGACACCACTTCACATCTACTATGACTGCTATACTCAAAAGCGTGGGAAAAACAAGTGATGATAAGATATAGAGAAACTGGAAACTGCATGCATTGCTTATGGTACAGACACTATGGCTTCTCAAACAGTTAAACATACAACTACCATATGACTCAGTAATTCCACTCTTGAGCATATATATAAATACAAAAGTGAACAGATATCTGCATGCCAATGCTCATAGCAACATTATTCACAACAGCCAAAAGGTGGAAGCAAACCAAATGACCATTAGTAGATGAATAGAGAAGCCAAATGTGGTATAGATACACAATGCAATATTGTTCAGCCATGAGAAGGGATGAAAATTTGATTTTTGCTATACCATGAATGGACTTCAAAAAGTTCACGCTTATAGAAGACAGCCAGACACAAAAAGCCACCTATTTTATAATTTCACTTACATGAAATATCCGAAATAGGCAGATCAATAGAACAAGATTAGTGATTGCCAAAGACTAGGATGAGGGGTTATCAAGCATGATTGCTTAATGAGGACGGAGTTTCCTTTTGGGGTGATGGGAATGTTCTAGAACTTGATAGTGCTGATGGTCACACAACAGTGTAAATGTACTAAATAGCAGTGAATTGTACACTTTAAAATGGTTTAAATGATAAATTTTGTTACTTTTATCACAATAAAACATTTAAAAGTTTATAGAAATGACTTGCAAAAACTGCTCCATTTATTCAGTAACTCATTTATTCAGAATGTTTGCCTTGAGGAGAAAGGGATCTCAAGTCTAATGTAGTAATTGTTATATTAAATTGATTAAAAAAAAAAAAAAGCCAGTGTCAAAGAACTAGGTCCCTTTGTTTTGTTATTAAAGCTCCGGGCATAACGAATGACATGGTACACAGCTGTGAAATGGCAGTATTAATATTTCAAGACAATTTATCAAATTGGTCAAGGTGAACTAGATTCAAATCAATTCAATAAACAATCATCCATGAGAAATATCCAAAGGGTTTTCAAAGTTTTACATCTATATTCTTGAGAAGTTCCATGAAGTGAATCTGGAACCCAACCCCACCATTTCAGACATTCATCCATTGCCACCAATTATCTATTAATCAGGAGTAAAGAATAAAAGACACTTTGCAGTCAATGCAAATTCAAAGAGGAGGACAGTCTTGATAAAGCCTCACTTTTTTTTTGGCACCCAACAAGAAAAATTGTTCAGCAAAGCAAATCCAGTACCCCAGTTTCTGTAAAAATGAATTTCCCTTTCAGACAGCTTAAATGAGCAAACATAATCAAATGAGAAAATGTGCATTTCTCCTACCATTCAGGGCGATGCTCTGCATAAAATCTGCAGTAATTTCAGTTTCAGCCATTTATTAGGAAATAAGGTATTATTCCTGGAGTCATTACAGACCATCAGTTGGAACAGAGCTGCCAGGAAAAACACTGTACAATTTAATGTTTGGCACTCTTTCACTTTTTTTTTCTGATGGTTATTGCTTTTTGAACACCAGTTCTGACTCTAGGGCCTTTCAAATTTATTCACTCAGATATTATTATCTGAAGCTCTGGTGCAAGGTGGGACAGAGCATATATATATTGCATGGTAGAAATAGCAGTGGATTTTGAAGATGGAAGATTCAGATTAAAATCCTTCCTCTGCTTCTTCCTAACTGGGGAAAAAAGTCCCTTAAACTTTGTCCTTCGTCATGCCCATTTACAAAACAGGAACAATAAAATAATCTGTCACATCTGCTTCATAAGATTGCTCTGAAGATTTAAGTGGGATGGTGGCCGTGAAAATAAATTGTAAGGGGTGATGTTGATAACAGTGGTGATGTTAAGGCAGTGATGCTGAAGAAGGCAGAGCACCATGGCCCCTGACTCACAGAAATGACAATCTGCTAAGACATTTGCATTCCACTATGCTGGGAGGGATTGGGGGCAGGAGGAGAAGGGGACGACAGAGGATGAGATGGCTGGATGGCATCACTGACTCGATGGACATGAGTCTCAGTGAACTCCGGGAGTTGGTGATGGACAGGGAGGCCTGGCGTGCTGCGATTCATGGGGTCGCAAAGAGTCGGACACGACTGAGCTACTGAACTGATCTGAAGGGTACAGATTCCACTCATCTTGTCCTCATTCTAGGCTGAGACTTTCTCCTCCTCAAATAAACAAAAGGTAACTTACGAGGGGAAAAGTGGGCTGAAGTTTACCTTGTGGCTAGTAGTTAACAAAGAATTAAAACACAAAGTTGAAGTATTCATCTATGTTCCTATTTAATTCTAACTGCTTCTACTAAAAAATGGATCTTCCCTTCGGTTAATAAGAATCATTTGAAATTTCTTCTCATTAGGAATAGTTTTTAATATGCCACCCATGTAAAAAATTTTACGAAAAGTGAAGTTCAAAAATAAAGACCGACCCATCTTACATATTGTTTGGCATTGCTCCCTCATCCACTATAAGTCTGAAACTTCTACCATTAGAAATTCATGGAGGGTAGAGTCTTTCTCAAAGACAAGAAAGTTATGCAGTCTCTTTGCCCATGATGTTCTTTTATAGAAATGGATTCTAAAGAAATATTTATAAATGTCCATCAAAGTTTAGATGTAAAGAGTTTCAACACATGTTGTCTACAGTATCATAAAATTGGAAATAACCAAAATGTTCAACAGGTATATGGTCATAAACTCCAAGATTTCTAGGTTTCAAAGGGGTTGTTTTCTTTTTCTTCATAAACTTCAGCATTACATACAGTAAGTTATCCATTGATTTCATCACAATAAAATACATGAAAAGTTTTATTTTATGAAAACAAATTGATGGTCATTTTGATTGCTATAATGAATTTAGTAAATGCATGTATTTACTTCCCTCCTGAAACCCCATTAAAATGACAGTAAAGGGAATGTTTTAAGGCATAAACCTACTATAACAAAGGACATAACAGGGATGCAGCAATAGCCACAAACTTTTGGAAGCTGGAAAGCATACGGATCATTGACAACAGACTTCACTGACTTGAGGAAGCTGAGCTCTAAATAGTCAGGGGGAAAACCAAAAAGGAACCAGATTTGCATCACAGATTCTCCCAAAGGCTCAGGAATTAACAGCAAGAGGCACCTCTGGAATAGAAGAAAGGGATCAGCAAGAGAAGGCAGCCTGCAAGTCTGCTTAGTAAGCTAGGAAGGAGGTTTAAGAGGAAAGGAACATATGTATACCTATGGCTGATTCATGTTGATGTATGGCAGAAATGAATACAACATTGTAAAGCAATTATTCTCCATTTTAAAATAAATCAGAGGGTTTCCCTGGTAGCTCATACAGTAAAGAATCTCCCTGCCATGCAAGAGACTGGGGTTCAGTCCCTGGGCTGGGAAGATTCTCCTGGAGAAGGGAATGGTTACCCACTCCAGTATTCTTGCCCAGAGAATCCCATGGACAGAGAAGCCTGGTAGGCTACAGGCCATGGGGTCACAGAGCTGGACATAACTGAGCAACTAACACTTTCTTTCCTAAATAAAGTTTTTTTTTCAAATGAAGAAGCTAGGGCTCCTGGTCTTCCTTTTCCCCATTCTGCACAGGCCAGCTTCTCCTCCTCTCACAAACCAGCAGAAGGCAACACAGAACCCACCCAGCAAATGGAGAATCACAAGATCCTGACAACAGGGAGAGAGACAAAGTCCTGATGACATAACACTAGCCTCTAAGTTCCAGGAGGGTACAAATGTCACCTGCTTTATTGACAACAATTTCTTTTTTTTTATGGTTTCTTTTTTAAAATTTTATTTATTTATTTTAATTGGAGGCTAATTACTTTACAATAGTGTAGTGGTTTTTGTCATACATCGACATGAATCAGCCATGGGTGTACATGTGTACTGACAACAATTTCTATCGCATGCGCCTGTAACTTTGGCATATAGGAGGTAAATATTTTTGTCCGGTACCGTCTGAGTCCCAGACACACATTATCTCCTGGCTCCTCAATTATATGGACCGATAAACTTCCTTTCATGGGTAAGCCACTGGAGTCAGGTTTCTGTCATTTCCAACCAAGGTTGTGATACATCTGAGATATCACTCTTCTAAATAAATCTACCCTTCTCAAAAATCCAAACCCCAAAAAATATGTATTCCTTAGCTACTCCTTCCCTAGCAAAGCCCATACTCATTAAGTCATATAATATTCCAGTTGCCCTTGTGATTGGCAAAGTAAATCAAAGTGCAGTTGTCTGTGACTTGAAATTAGAAATCATAGCTCTTTGTTACCTGGGTGTTACTTACAACTAAATCCAAACACTCACTCTTTTCATAGTTTCTTCCCTTATGGTTGCTGAATTGATACTCTTGGAAGCTTAAGGAAAAAAATCTTATCCAGAGTTGATTTTGACACTATTGCCAATAACGAGAGAGTAAAGACTGTGTCTGAATGCCTGGCTCTGTAGAGACAAAGGGCTGGAGAGTTCTTCAGAAGCCACCTGTGTTTATTAACTGCCCTCACCCAAGGGAAAAGTAAACTTCCTTGTCATGAGTGACAAGAAATAGTTTCACAACCTGGACCAAGGAATCTGAGGAAGTTAGGCCCCTACCTTCCCATTCCTTCAATGATTACACTGCAAAGTCTTCACTCCCAGGTCCTTGAGAAAGACATTCCTGGGTTGTAAAACTGGCAAGAGGCTTTTCAAAAGATGTACTTCTCAAAGAGGCAGAGAAACGATTTACAATGACCAATTTTCTGAGGTAAATGCTCTCGGAAATGTGAGGTTGGGGCCCTGAGTCAGGAAGAAGTCTGTCCAAAGTTCTGTGAAGCTAAAGGGAACTGTGAAGCCGTCTTAATCAAGACCTGGATGAAGCAAACTGCCATTTTTGATGATTCACAAAACATCTGTCAGAGTGTCATTTCACTGAATTTCAATAACAACCTTTCATTTTATTTATTCAGGAAAAAATTTGTAAGAAGAGTTAGCCTCGCAACCAGCAAATGAACTTATGTTCCCCTCTCTGCTGCCCATTGGTCTTCTTGGGACACAGTGAAATCCACACTGAATAGACTATATACTTTCGTTCTATGTGATCTCCCACAGAAATCACCCATGAGTTCAAACACTGGTGTTACAACCCAAGTAGAGTCATTGGAGGGTGTTATGAAAACAGAGGAAAGATTGAGTAATGGGAATCAGCCATTTAGAACCCCCTCAAGGGGGAAAGTGTTTTTTAAAGTAAAAGTGTTAGTCTTGAAATCATGTCTGAGTCTTTGCGACCCCATAGACTGTGGCCCACCAGGCTCCTCTGTCCATGGAATTCTCCAGGCAAGAATACTGGAGTGGGTTGCCATTTCCTTCAAGGGGGAGGCTAATGAAATGCAAAAGCCGTATCACAGAGGAAGTAGAGTTAAGAAGTTGAAGGAAAAAAAATTTTACTCTTCTCTCAATCTATCCAAGTCCCCCTTAGTTTCCTTTCCTTTTTAGCAGTCCCCTTGATCAACGCAATCTCATTACAGCTTCCTTAATTCACTTGCCTCAGTGTCCCGATACCTTAATCCTGCCTTGTTGTTGTTCAGTCACTCAGTCATGTCCAACTCTCGGAGACCCCATGGACTACAGCATGTCAGGCTTCCCAGTCCTTCACTATCTCCCAGACGTTGCTCAGATTCCTGTTCATTGAATTGGTGAAACTATCTAACCATCCTACCCTATCAATGCCTAAATTTGGATCAATTCAACCATTTACTTTCTCTATCAATACTGCTACAAAGTTAAGTACTGTTGGAGAAATCTCACAACTTCATCTACTGGCAGAATTACATATGTAAAATTTCTGTAGACAGAAAAATGCCCCCCACAAAGATACTCATGTCCCAAGAACCTGTGAATATGCTTATGAACCTGGGAATATGTGATCTCATATGGCAAAAGGGACTTTGCAGGTGTAATTAAGTTCATGTTAGTTGCTCAGTCGTGTCTGACTCTTTGCTGCCCCATGAGCTGTAGCCCACCAGGCTCCTCTGTCCATGGAGTTCTCCAGGCAGGAATGCTGGAGTGGGTAGTCATTCCCTTCTCCAGGGGATCTTCCTGACCCAGGTATTGAACCCAGGTCTCCTGCATTGCAGATAGATTCTTTACCATCTGAGCCACCAGGGAAGCCTGTGTGTTTAAGGGTAGAAATTTGGAGATTATCCAAGAGGGCCCAAGGGACAATCAAAAGAAAAGATGTGACAATGGAAGCAGAGAGATGGACTGATGTACTTTGAAGATGGAGTAAAGGGCCGTGAGCCAAATGATATAGGTGTCCTCTAGAAGCTGGAAAGAGCAAGGATACAAATTCTTCCCTGGGTGCTCCAGAAGAAGCACAGCCCTGTGGACAGCTCAATTCTAGTCCCATAAGACTCACTGCAGGTTTCTGATGCCCTGAACTGTAAGATAATAAATAGATGGCTTTCCCAGGTAGTTGCCAGAGACAGCAGAAGGGCAGATAGATCTCAATGGTTGATGCCATTTCCTGCTCACCCAGTGGCATCGTGATCAAGGAGATACTGCTAAGCCACAAGCTGGCATTTGTGTGCTGTGAGGGCATCAGCATTTCTGGCAATTTCTACAGAAATAAGGGCAGAGCATTCAAGGTATGCTGTCCCACAAGACCAAGAGAGACTAGGCTCCCTGGACCACCTGGAGGAGTTTGATGGGATCCTGCTGCCCTGGGAGAAGAAAAAGTGGATGATAATTCCTGCTGCCCTCAAGGTTATGCATCTGAAGTCCATATGAAAATCTGCCCACCTGGGGTACCATGAGGTTGGCTGTAAGTAGACTCAGTGACAGCCGCCCTGAAGGAGAAGAGAAAGGAGAAGGCCAAGGTCCATTACGGAAGAAAAAATGGAAGCAAGATGAAAAGAACATGGAAAGAAAATCAACAAATATGCCGAGGTCCTCAAGAACCATGGACTCCTGGCCTGAGCTCAATAAACTGGTCAAGCTTCATGGTTGGCCTGACCTCCCCTTCCTCCATCAGTGCCCTGGATGTGGGGATCCAGGGGCAGCCATCCAGGCCACAAGGCAGGCTGGGACTTAGGAAGCTGGGGGTCCAGAAGGGACCTCAATCACTGTTTCTGCTTAAGAAAGGCCTTTCTTTTTAAAATTTACTTTAAACAGCTCTAACAGTTGTGCAGACAAAACTTGTCTACGATCCACAAGTTCATGACGGAGTATTAAAAAATCAACAGCAGGAACAACTTGAGTTCCAATTTTTGCACAGCGAGCTGGAAAAACTAACTGGAAGAGAACCCTGCCTTGTGAATGAGGCATCTGTTTCAACTTCCCACGTGGTCAGATACCATCCTCTGTAGCTGTTAGAGTGTGAGAGACGCTGGTGGGGCAGTACGAGCCTGGGGTCGCATAGAGGTATTTATGGATGGAGATAGGGAAGACGTGCAACCCAGGGGCTCCAGGCATTGCCCTTGATTCTTACCAGTATTTTGAGACCCAGAAATGAATCAGTTATGAGCGAATGAATCTGTGTCATTTTAAGGCCACCAAGTGTGTAGTCATGTGTTACAACGACAGGAGGCAACTAACGCAGTTTCCAACTTCAGGGGAGTCTCCAAACTCAGAAACAGCCACAGGAAACTTTCTCAGAATTTTTCAGATTTACCTTTAGTGATCTCATCTCTTCCTCCCTCTTTCAAAAGGTAATCTTTCTGCAGGCTCAGTTCCCGTCATTCTTCACTGACTCCTTCCTTTAGTCTACAGACAACCCCAGGTTAAGCCCAATCTCTTTTCTTAAAGTAACTCTTCAAGTTTTGACCTTGTCTCTTTGCTTTTTTAGTTCGAAGTTTTTGAGAACAGTCTACACATGGCATGCCCACATTTAAGGCTTTAGCTAAACTGGCTAAAGGATGCAATAAGGGTGACTCAGAGGCAAGAATATATGTGAGAGTGGGACAGGGAGTACTGGGGAGGGAGGTCCATTTTTTAAACAAGATCCAGTTGCCAGGACAAGTAAGTGAAGATGGATACATGCCAAGAAGTTGGAGAAGCTGCAGGGAGAGGACAAATCTGTATGGAGAAATACACTGTACAGGTTGGCTCAAAGTCCGGAGAAGCCAGAGAGAGGGGATTCTGTCCAGCTAAGTCAGCAGGGGATGCAAAATTGTCTCCTCTGTAATTCAGTTGTACAGGACTGCCATTGTTCCATGGACAGACAGGCCACTCTCTCACAGCAGAACCTGGTTTCCCCAGCCTTACTGCCCAGGAGTGAGAGTTGCATGCCTCTATTGAATGGACTACACTCCTACTTACATAGTTAATGCTTAGATGCCCACAACAAATCAACGTTTCTAGATAAAATAACATTGAGGTAACATTGCCAAGTTAATTCCTGAAATAGGAAATGGCAACGCCACCCTGGAAAACTCCATGGACAAAGGAGCCTGGTGGGATTGCAAAGAGTCAGACAGGACTGAGTGGCTGAGCACACATACACCCAGTTAATTACTTCAAATGATTTGTCTTTTAAGGCATGTTCACTCTGTGCAATATATAACCAAAAATGTGCAAATCAGGTTTCCCAAAATAATAAATTCTGACATTTGTGCATTCCACTAATAGGATGAAATTGTTAACAGCATTCCCTTCGGAATAAGACTATGTGGTTTGCAGTCAAGTCCCCCAAGCCAGAAACAAAAATCCGTGTCTTAATGCTGGAAGTCATGAAGATGTTATCTTACAGAGCAAAGGGAAATTAAAGTTGCAGATGGAATTAAGATTGCTAATGCGCTGACCTTAAAATAGGGATATTTTCCTGGGTATGCAAGAAGGCAATGTTATCACAAGGGCCTTTAAAAGTATACAAAGGAGGCGAGTGGGGAGGTGAGAGGGATGCAATGTGAGAAGGACTCAAATTGCCTTTGCTGATCTTGAAGTTGCAGGAAAGGGACCAAGAGCCAAGGAAGGCAGGCAGCCTCTTGCAGCTGGAAAAGGCAAGGAAACAGATTCTTCCCTGGAGGCTCCAGACAGGAGTGCAGCCCTGCTGACACCTTGATTTTAGTCCAGTAAGACCCTTGTCAGACTCATAATCTATAGGAATATAACGAATTTGTGCTAAATTTGTGGCAATTCGTTATGGCAGCCAGAGAAAACTAATACTGACTATACAGTTCAAATCCTGACAATCATTTATCACTGGTGGGAGTTAGGGAGTGTTAGTTAATTTTTCTCTCCCTATTTATCTGTAAAATGAGACTAACAATACTATCTACTTAAGGATTAAATGAGATGAGATAATACATATACATTCTAGAATAACCCCAGACACATAGTAAATGCTCAAAAGATGTCAAATATTGTTATTGTTGTTATGTATTTACCTTCCTGTTTGCTTTTTATCATAAGATTTCACCTGAAAACCATGCTTCAAATAATGTTTTTCCTACTTCCATTTAAATAGCACAAGAAAAATGCCCACTAAACGTCTAACAGCCTTAAGATTCTGAATTGTGTGGAGTAACCGCCTTAGGATGTTGTTTTCAGCTGTGAATATAGAACTCATCTTGCTTGTTTCTAACCTGCTAGAACAAGCTGTGCTAACACCGTATTTTAAAAGTGCTTTCTTCCTTCTTGAAGACTTAATTACAATGCTGCTGGTTGACAAGTTTGCATTTTAAGCCAAGACCTTGAAATAAACACAGTCATTTCAGTTCTTGATACAGCTGAGTGAAAGTACATTCTCTGATTAGCTTGTCAGCTTAGGGGTGCACGATCAAAATCGGATAAATTTAGCCATACTCACCAATGCCTGAGACTCATTACAGATTTTGGAAGCTTCTGAACTTTTCATTCTTTTTAAAGTATATCGTGTTTGATATATTTGGTGTGTTTACAGTACATCTAGCCATTTTATTTGAGAAATGTAACAAGCGTTTTCAGTATTTGATTAACTTAATTTATACTTTCATAGGGGAAAATCTTTGTTAGAATCATAAAACATAAAATCCTTCTATTTTTAATAAATTCTGGGGTTCCCTAAGAGATAGCAACCCTAAACAAAATCCATCTTCATGCATCAAAGCATAAAAAAGAGCTGGTCTTGCATTAGTCTAAACAGTCCCACCAGAGAAGGCAATGGCAACCCACTCCAGTACTCTTGCCTGGAAAATCCCAAGGATGGAGGAGCCTGGTAGGCTGCAGTCCATGGGGTCGCTAAGAGTCAGACATGACTAAGCGACTTCACTTTCATTTTTCACTTTCATGCATTAGAGAAGGACATGGCAACCCACTCCAGTGTTCTTGCCTGGAGAATCCCAGGGATGGGGGAGCCTGGTGGGCTGCCGTCCATGGGGTCACAGAGAGTCGGACACGACTGAAGTGACTTAGCAGCAGCAAACAGTCCCACCCTTATACTCTCAATTGTGATTAATAACAGAAAGCTCTTTTATTATGACTGACAAAAATATACATAGAAAATACTTCAGAGCATTGTTTAGAAAAGAAGTATTAGTCTTGCACCACATCTTTGTTAATTTCAATGGTAGCTAAAAGAATGGATTGAGCTTCCTGAGTTGCCGTTCAGTCATTGACCTATTCATTCTCTCAATAAATATTTACCAAGCTCATGCAAGGTCCCAAGAATTATGAAATTCCCTCAAAAGCTAAATCACATATTGTTTTAGGCATATTTGTGGTTATATTTACTAAGTTGATTTTAAAACCCACAGAGTTCAGAATAGAGCTGCCTCTAAAAGAGACAGAGATGGGATGGGCAAGGAATATTCAGGTAGTCCCAAAAATATGGGGATGCTGTTGGATGTCCAGAATGAATGGTAGGTCCTCAGGCGTTTGTTCTATTATTTTTATAATGTACATATACTCTACTTATGTTCTTTTCATGTATCAAATATTTATTTTGAAAAGAAACAACCAATTTCTGCCTTGTGTGGTCACTTAACTATTTCTTATATCTTGCACTGTAAACATAGCTTCTCACTTCTCCATATTTTAAGAGTCTGTCACCTCATTTTAGGAAAAAAATCAAACTATATGCACTTAAATTTTTTAAAATTCTTAATTAAAGAGCATTATGAACTCACATGTGATTGCCTATCTTGAATTCAAAAGCTCAAGAATGATCACCTTTTTAGGAGAAGAGCAATGGCTACACCTCATGTCTAATGCAGGGCTGAATAGCTGAAAAGTGTTTCTAGACCCAGCTCATTGTGACATCTTACGCAAGTAACCAGATATTCTGTAGGATTTTTTTTTTTTAATTTATCAGTGTCAAAATGTTTGCACATATAACCTGTCTCACACATATAACCTAGGTTTTTAAAATATATTTACAAGTATGAAAGCATTTTGAAAAGTTAAGAGCTACGTTAAAGAACACTATGATGAGCAATTGTTATTACAAGTATGTGAATTTAATAAACATTTGTAAAAGAGTTTGTGCCTGTGTGAAAGTCACCCAGTTGTGTCCGACTCTTTGCAATCTCATGGACCATAGCCCACCAGGCCCCTCTGTCCATGGAATTCTCCAGGCAAGAATATTGGAGTGGGTAACCATTCCCTTCTCCAGGGGATCTTCCCAATCCAGGGATCAAACCCAGGTCTCCTGCATTGCAGGTGGATGCTGTGCCATCTGAATGATCAGGGAAGCCCTATGATCCAATACAAGTAATAAGATGCAAGAGCACAGTGTGGCAGAATGAAGGTAGATTCGTAGCCAGATGAGCTTGGGTTCAAACTTTGGCTCTGTTCATTATTGGCTGTGTCTTCTCTGTCAAGTAAGTTCATTCTTTTGAACTCTTGTTTATTCACCTGTAAACTGGGATATTAATACTAGCCTCATAGGATAATCCTACTACTCTGCTGGGGGGAAGAGAAGCTGGTACGGTTTCTGAGGAGAGATACACAGCAACATCTATCACGTGAAGTGACATATTCTTTGAACAAGCAGTTCCAATTAATGAAATTTATCACACAGTTTCACATAATTCTGAAATGACATTACATGCACGGTTGTTCAATATGGGATAGTACAGAGGTTTAGAAATAAACAAAGCACACAAAAGTCATGCACGGGCTCAAAAATGCACATCCGTACAAAACAAAATCATAGAGCTATAAACCTAAATGGGAAGGAAATCTAAGAAAGAGAAGATATATGTGTACGTATAACTGGTTCACTTTGCAGCAGAAACACACTGTAAAGCAACTATACACCAATAAAAATTAATTTTGAAAATAATAATGAGGAACTTTCTATGTACTTATATGGAATGATCCCACAACAACTTGTTCAGTTAGAAACCAAGATACAAAAAGTTTGTAACATACCACGATTTGTATGTGTGTGTTTAAAGAAAAATATAGTTTTAATGTGCCAAAAATATTTCTATAAGGACACACAAGGATCACATCACTTTGGCAATCTCTAAAGAGAGAAATTAGGAGACTGGAGGATGGAGGTGGGAGGGAGACTCTCTGTGTACCCTTCTCTACTTTTCACATTTTGAACCATCAAACATACTGCCTATTTGATAAAGAATGGATGGATAGGTGGATGGATGGATAACAATATCTTGTGTAAATTAAGTTTTGAAAAACTCTTAGCTTTCTTTCTTCACTCTTCCTTATCCAATCCCTACCTACCTAAACCATTTTAAAACTAAATGTATACATTTTAACTCTTTAATCCTTTCTTCAATAATTTCATATATTCAGTTCCCTAGTTTCATTTCGATATTTGGCAAAACTAATACAATTTTGTAAAGTTTAAAAATAAAATAAAATTGTAGTTGGAAAAAAAAAAAACTAAATGTATACATTTTAACTCTTAATGCTTTCTTCAATAATTTCATATATTCAGTTCCCTAGTTTCAAAAAAATAAACAGTAAATCTTCCAGTCAAAAATTATATATGTTTCTCTGTGGCATCAATTCCAGAAAATGAAATATAGAATACTGTATCTTTCAGCAGATTCTGATTCTTGAAAAAAACATTTTAAACCCAAAGTGAACTCAAGTACATTAGAAATGAGAGAACAGGCTCAGGACACCTCTGTCCCTCCCAAAAGGGAACAAGGTGAACTCTTACTGTGGAACCCGAGCCATGTCATTGTGGGAATTCAGCCGCCTCTCCCACCTGACCTTTACAGCCACTTTTAAGTTGCGAAAAGAAATTCCCTAATGGAAGTGCCAACAAGCAAGGAAATGTTCCAGGAAAGGGATGAGGCCAACAAAGCTACAAATCCAATACCCCAAGAGGTTAGGAGGACAGACAGAGTAATTTGATTTTATTATATTTCCAATTTTTATTCCAATTTTTCTTTATGAGTAAAGCCATCTCCCTTCATGTACAATTCACCATCCTTCAACTCTCTATTGCCCAGACCAGTTTTAGAATTCTTTTTTTGCAGTCTTAAGATACTGGAATAGGTTTGAACCCAGCTGGTATTTTCTATTTCAGTTCTCAGGTTACCTGCCTCCTGAGTATCCTTCCATCTTTATAAGTGTTGGTTCTTTAAAAAGAAAAAAATAGATTGAGATATCACTGCTACTCTTGACTTCATTTACCACATCTCTCATGCCCTTGCAGATGAAGAAAATTTTAACCATAAAGATATAGAGATGTACATGACATGGGGACATGAAAAAAGTAAATAACAACCCAAGACAAGGATGCTGAAGGGAAAGCAGTGGAGTCCCTGCCCTCAGAGTCAATGAATGGAGAGAAGAGTGGGTGCTGTGGGCCCAGAAGAGGGGTCCTCCGGGCCTGGGCAGGCTTCCTGTCGGGCACTGAAAGGACAATGGATATGCCACAGCAGGATAATGGGCATGTCAGGTAATGTGGTGAAGAGGTTAGGACATCGCCGTTGGGAACGACAGTGTGAGTAAAGGTATAGAGAATGGAAAACCGAAACCACGTTTGACCAGGAGCTGTCGGCTTGAAGCAATATTTCCAAAGTGTGGACCATGGCGCCTGGGAAGTATTAAATGATTCTAGTTGACACCAGGAAACTAATTTTCTATTTAAGTGTGTGGTTAAAAAACCACACACTTAAGGAGACGCCAGGCTTGCTGGAACAAGCAAGGGTAAGGCATGCCCTGCACTGCGCCTGCCTTCTGCAGTCAGCACTACATCACACCCCAGTCCCCTGGAGACCCCAAGTGAAAATGAAAGTCACTCAGTCTTGTCCGACTCTTTGCAACCCCATGGACTATACAGTCCATGGAATTCTCCAGGCCAGAATGCTGGAGTGGGTAGCGTTTCCCTTCTCCAGGGGATTTTCCCAACCCAGAGACTGAACCCAGGTCTCCTGCATTGCAGGCAGAGTCTTTACCAGCTGAGCCACAAAGGAAGCCCAAGCACCTGTGTAAATGCAGGGGCCAAGGCCACTGCGGTGGAGTGCAGCCATAAAGGAATCTTAGGGCCAGAGCAGCCACTTCACTGAATTCCCCCCTTTGTTGAGGCTCGCCAACACGTCCCTCCCCTGCTCTGCGGAGGAGGAGGCCAGGTGGGGACTGTCACCCACACTGAAGACACAGGCCCGTGAAGGTGTAGCTGGGCCCCAGCAACACCCCAAGCAACTCAGGGTAGTAAATTGATTTCACTTTTAAAAGTGAGTCATTGTGGGGGAAAAAAATTAACTGTAACGAATCATTTATAATTGCAAGTCCACATGGCAAAAATCCCGAAGATGATATTAGCAGTCTAGAGCAGGCCTAACAAAGTATCACACAGTGAGTGACTTCATGACAGAAATGCCTGGTCTCTCAGTTCTGGAAACTAGAATCTCAACAAGCAGGCTGCCAGCAAGGTTGATTCCTTCTGAGGGCTGGGAAGGAGATAATAAAGGACAGGGAAGCCTGGCGTGCTGCAGTCCACAGGGTGGCAAGGAGCTGAACAAACTGAGCGACAACAAGTACAACAGCAGCTTGTTTTCTTATTTACAACATGAAGAAACTGAACTATATTAGTGGCTACCAAGTTTTTTGGATTTAATGCAGTACGAAAGTTTCAAACAACTAAAGGAGACATGACAAGTCTTGAAACTGAATTTTGCCAAATGGGGCAGGGATTGGCTGATTCGTCGCTAATCCTGCTTCATGTTCCTCCTGAGCACACAGCTAACCTGTATTTATTTTCCAGCTACATTTGCTGTTATGTTCGGCCACACGGTGAGTTCTAACCAATGAAACAGGAATGGAAGGGATGTGTTTCCATTGCAGGCATGGTCAATAAAAACCTGCCTCCTGAGATCTTCCTTCTCTGTCTACATTTGCCAGCTGGATGGAGAACATTCTGGGGATCTAGATGAGAGCAGAGCCACAAGAAGAGGCTGGATCCCTGAGTGAATACAAGTAGTTAGTAGTTCTTCCCGTAGTCAGATTTTACTTGCGGAAGACATGAAATATATTGGGTTAATCCATTGATATTTGGAAATTACAGCAGCCTATATACCAAGCAAGGATGTTTTTAAAAATCATCTACTATCACAAAGAAAGCATATCTTAACACCAAAATTGTAGGAAGCATTCAATCTTAGGATCAGTTCTTTAGATTGAAAAGGTAGCTCTCTGGAAAATTCATTGCCTTAAGCCTGATTTTTCTCACTTCACCATGAATGAGTGAAAACTTCATTATTGGCAGTCACTAATCCAAGAACTAATGCTGAAGTTCTAGGCCAGATGACTCTCCACTCAGTCAGAACTCAAGTAACAGGCTGAATTCCCTTGCCCGTATAAAGTTGTCAAGAAGTAGCCTGTTTCCATCTGTGTTGCTTTGTTTCTCGCAGGCTCAGTTCTCACATGGGCTATTGTGAGCATCGGCCCAGGGAGAAGAAAAACCTGTTGCTTCCTGAAAAGTCTCAGGATCAGTCCTGATCGGACCAGCTTGCGTCACGTGCATGTGAGCTGTCAACCCCACAGAATGCAGGCCACCGGGCTCCTCCATCCATGGGAGTTCCCAGGCAATAATCCTGGAGTGGGCTGCCATTTCCTCCCCTGGGGATCTTCCCAACCCACGGATCGAACCTGCATCTCCTGTGTCTGCTGCATTGTCAGGCAGGTTCTTTACCACTGCGCTGCCAGTGCCCACCCCAACCAAACACTGCAGCCAGGAGAACAGGATGTGTGTGTGTGTGGCCACCAGGCCTGGGTCACACTGAGAGCTGGTTCCTCAAGGAAGATGTGTGTGTTCTGCTACCCAAAGATAGGAGAGTCAACACGGCAGATACCTACTACAACTTCCAATGCCTCTCCAGCTCTGAAATCCTGTTTGCAATTGGGGCAATCTGCCGTGAAGAAGCTTAGAGATTATCATTGTAGCCTAGGGTATTGCATTCCTCACAGCTGGACATCAACATGCTGCAGAAGACCTTAAACAAGAATTCTGCCCAGCTTTTCAGTGGATGTAAAGTAAAACATGGGAGAAGCATTGGTCTTTCAATGAAGCACTTTGAAGATCAAGGGGAAATAAAAACTACTCAAGCAGGCAACATATTTCAAATACAATGTATTCTCATCCTTACCAAGGCAGATGCAGATGCCAAATTCTTGGGCGATGGCAGGCTTTTTAATTTAAAATGTGAACTCTGTTTTTTATTGAGTGTAAGAACAAAGGAGGTGAATTTGGGATAATTAAAAACTGAGTTGTCCCATCTATCATCATGTTTTTATATGCTGTTGGTGTCATTCCATATGAGAAAAGATTCAAAATAAAGACACCCAGTCCCTAGTATTATCAAGGTCACATAATTTGTTCTTCTCCTGAAATGTACTGCCCTCCTTCCTTTTGAACCTGGGGATTCTGTGTGTAATTAAATGTGCTTTTACTTTACCTAGATCAGTACAAATTTTCAGGCTTTCAGTTGCACCATTATTTTGGTTCCTTTCATTCTAATTACACAGGAGGCTGGATTTATTTTTCTATTTCCAATAATCTAGCGTAGTCTCATAAAACGCAACCCAGCATATATCTTTCAGAAATAACTGGACTCTGAAGAACCTTCAAACCTAGTGCACATAAAAACTACAATATTATTCTCTGTTCCCCAGTGTTTTTCAGACTATTTTTCTTTTCATCTCTGCTCTCATTAATCCAGTCAAGAACCCTTCAATATGAAGTCTCTAGTACAGGGAACTCTACTCGGTCCTCTGTAATGGCCTATCTGGGAAAAGAATCTAAAAACAGAATGGCTATACGTGTTTGCATTACTAATTCACTTTGCTGGACAACTGAAGCTAACACAACATTGTAAATCAGCTTTATTCCAAAATAAACCTTTAAAAAAAAACAGGAATTCTCAACACAGTAATGGATTTGTTTCTTTTCTTTCTGCCCTTATTTTTCTCCCTCAGGAAAGTGTGAAGGCTAACTCCTACCTTTGTTGTGACAAGGCCATTTCCGCTCTGAATCGCTGTGTAACACTGTACTTTCATTTTTTTTTTTTTCCTTTCAAAAAGGGAAAGAAAAAATCTATAGTCCCACACATCCACTTGCTATCTCTAATGTATCCTAATGCAGGAATCAAGTTCTGTTTTGGAAATAAAGCATTCACAATTATTAAGATGAAGATCAAATGTAAAGATAAAATTGAGCTTTTTCTCCCATCCAAGCACTAACCAGGCCCAACCCTGCTCAGCTTCTGAGACCAGAGAAGATCAGGCACATTCAGGGTGGTACAAAACTGAGTTTTTTCTAAAGAGATGCGACACCTTTAAAGTATTGTCAACCATGAAGACATAGTCAACCATTCATTATTTTTTTTTTAATTTAATTTTATTTTTAAACTTTACAATATTGTATTAGTTTTGCCAAATATCGAAATGAATCCGCCACAGGTATACCTGTGTTCCCCATCCTGAACCCTCCTCCCTCCTCCCTCCCCATACCTCCCTCTGGGTCGTCCCAGTGCACCAGCCCCAAGCATCCAGTATCGTGCATCGAACCTGGACTGGTGACTGGTTTCATACATGAAATTATACATGTTTCACTGCCATTCTCCCAAATCTCCCCACCCTCTCCCTCTCCCACAGAGTCCATAAGACTGTTCTATACATCAGTGTCTCTTTTGCTGTCTCGTACACAGGGTTGTTACCATCTTTCTAAATTCCATACATATGCATTAGTATACTGTATTGGTGTTTTTCTTTCTGGCTTACTTCACTCCATTCATTCTTTTACCAAACATTTACTGATTCCCTGAATGTGTTGGTCATTATGGTCTAGGAGTCAAGGACACAGGACCAAATCACATGCTAGACCCTGCCCTCTTCCTCACCAACATTACATTCCAGAGGAGGAGGCAGGAAATAAGCACTCAACAACAAAACGTCATGTTCTGAGAGACAAAGCGGGTAAAGACGTACACAGCGACCAGAGCACCTACACAAGTCCTCTCTGAGAACACAGCAAGCGCAGTGAGCCCTAGGCAAGGAGTAAAAGGCAACCACGCTGCTGAAGGGCATGCGGACACCTTCCAGGCAGAGGGAACACACAAGTCTAGAGCCCGGGAAGGTTCACCAAGGTCAGGGGATAGAAGGAGGCCAGTGCAGCTGGATCATATCTCCACTCACCTTACTGATCACCAGTAAATCCAATTTAGAGACATTATTGCTTGAGTCTAAAGCACCATTTTAATTTCCTGGGATGTTAACTTATGCCTTCACTTTGGTAATGACTTGTTTTTTCTTATGCAGTTAGGTAGCTTTGAATTTTCTGAATGAGTCTGTCTTCAACACTAGAGAAGTCTATTGAGAGTCAAGGTATTGAAAGCTTCAGTTACCACTCTGATGGTCAGAAAGAGTTAATACACCTTCCAAAACATCCAGTTTACTGCCAAGAAATCCTGTCTACCCTGCGAGAATCTGGCCGGGTATTTGTAGCCATCTGGTATTTAAAATAAACCTGATTGTGCAGAACCCATCAGTATTTTTAAAACATAATGCAACCAACACAGGTTTTAAACGCACACATCCGTTGAACTAAGCTGTCTTCATCTTTGCCTTTTAGTGTCCAGGCTTTAAAAACATTTCAAACCACCTAACAAAATGTCATGTGAAAAGGACGGAAGGAGCAGGGTTTGATTGTCTCTTTTGAGGTCAGCAGGATCCCAGTGTCTGTTCCATCTGTTTCCTGTAAGTACTCAGGGCCAATTAAGACTCAGCAGATCTGAAGAGGACAAAATGCCGAGTGCTGCCCCGGCTCCGTGGCAACTGAGAGAGGAGGCTGCCTCAACAAGGAATGGGGTAACCAAACAGATGATGGACAATGACATCAGGACGTCTTGAGCACAAATTCTAGGCTGCCACCGACTGGCATTAAGACTTTAGTCCCTACGTAACTTACCTAACGTCTCCAATCTTCATTTTTAGCAACTGTAGAAAACAATAATAACTACTCATTCGACTTGTTGTGAGAATTAAGTACAAGAGTGTGTATAAAGTGCTTGGCATGCAGTAGTTGTTCAGCAATAGCAGGTGTCACGTTCATTAGTCTTAATAATAAACTTCATTTTTCAGGTGAGCAGAGGAACACTCACTAAGCTATTCCCCATTCCCATAGAGAGATGGCAGGAGTTGAGGATATATAGGTCATAGCCTACCCGGACCACCTAGTACCAGCTCAGTTCCTATTCTGTCCCTCTTATTTAAGGCTAGAGATCTCAGAAGGGCCATGGGGCTGGGGCTCCCACTGCTGCGGGGGTCTCAGATTTAGATATGTTAGGTAATTGCCTTGCAGGATGATTCCAGAACAACCTGCTCACTGCCCTGTGCCTTCTCTCCAAGGATCTCCTGGATTCCCAAGGGGAAGGAAAAGTAGTTGATAGCTATTTCCCTTCCCCCATCAATTCCAAGATAGCTCTGTTAAAACCCTCCTTGTGGCTCAGCTGGTAAAGAATCCGCCTGCAATGTGGGAGACCTGGGTTCCATCCCTGGGTTGGGAAGATCCCCTGGAGAAGGGAAAGGCTACCCACTCCAGTATTCTGACCTGGAGAATGGGGTCATAAAGAGTCAGACACAACTGAGCGACTTTCACTTTCCAGTGTATCCAGCAATCTCACACTTTTAAAGAATAAAAAATACAGTAGCTGCAATTGCACCCCACTCTAGTCCTCTTGCCTGGAAGATCCCATGGGCCGAGGAGCCTGGTAGGCTGCAGTCCATGGGGTCGCTAAGAGTTGGACACGACTGAGCGACTTCACTTTCACTTTTCACTTTCATGCATTGGAGAAGGAAATGGCAACCCACTCCAGTGTTCTTGCCTGGAGAATCCTAGGGACGGGGGAGCCTGGTAGGCTGCCATCTATAGGGTCGCACAGAGTCAGACACGACTGAAGCAACTTAGCAGCAGCAGCTCCTCACACACTATAAAGGCCTGGGATGTCCTGTCCTAGATACAGTGATAAACACTTGAAATGTACAAATGATTTCAGATACTCATCACTTGATGGTGCTATCTGCTGTTCAAAATGTAGCAGTAACAGCCAACCAACTTTATTTAAAACAAAAAAAATGTTTCTTTAAATCAAAACAAACGCTATTAAAATGCCAAATTTCTTTTGAAGAAAGAACCCAGGACTTGAAGCATTACTTTAAGACAAGAACACAGAGAAAAATATTCCTGAGCTTTCTGAAGCTCCTCCTACTTGGTGCTCATACCTTCTTGGATAAGGCCTGAAGATGGGCCTCTAGAGGCTGGATCCCAGCACTATCCCAATGGGCTCTGCCTTCAGATCTAGCTGCCTCTGCTTGGAGATGAGAACACCAACAGGAAGCCTCAAGTCCCTGGCTGTTTTCCAACCACTATCTCCTGTTGGCCTGCATCTCAAGCCTTTAGCCCCAGTTAAAGGCTTTTCCAAGCCTCTCTGGAAAGGCATCCCCAGCAGAACCTCTCAAGAGAGTGTCCCTGAGCCATGGAAACTGCAGATAGTCCAGGCCCAACGGCTGCCAGAGCTTCTTTCTCCCTCTGACCTCACCTCTTGCTAGCCTGTTCCTTCCTCCTTTCCCTCAGCCCTCCTGTCTTTTCCACAACCTGCTCGTGGCTGCCCAGAGTCTGAGCATCTGCTGTT
The DNA here is from genome assembly GCF_002263795.3 of Bos taurus. Taxonomy (NCBI): domain Eukaryota; kingdom Metazoa; phylum Chordata; class Mammalia; order Artiodactyla; family Bovidae; genus Bos; species Bos taurus. The sequence goes on from NC_037334.1 coordinate 94,649,894, forward strand.
CTTTCTGAATCAGAGGTCTTTTCCCCAGAACCAGTTCCATACTTTGCAGGGCCCAGGGGAAAATGTAAAGGGAGGCAGAGGTTCTCGTTCAAAACTTACTGAGCATTTAAAGATAGCGACAGCAGCGCTTACTGAGCATTTAAAGATGGCGACAGCAGCGCTTACTGAGCATTTAAAGATGGCGACAGCAGCGCTTACCGAGCATTTAAAGATGGCGACAGCAGCGCTTTCCACCGAGCTCGGGACCCTTCTAAGCTTGGAGACACGGAGCAAATCCACAAAGGCTGGCCCTACGTTTTCTTCCACACTTCATCATCATCGTCATTAAGGTCAGCATTTCTAGTTTTTCTCTTTCAGTTCCTTGCTTATTTTCTTTGTAGCACACATATCGTGAGTGTAGACATTCATTCATTAGCTTACATCTTTGGATCTATCCCCCTACCCAACAACAAACCCCTTTTTAAACCATAAGCTGAGGTCTAACTTTGGCCACAGTTGGATGCTCAGTGTCTAGAACTGTGTCTGGCTTATGTATACACCAGTTCCCTGGTGGCTCAAACGGTAAAAGCATCTGCCTACAATGCGGGAAACCCGGGTTCATCCCTGGGTCGGAAAGACCCCCTGGAAAAGGAAATGGCAACCCACTGCAGTCTTCTTGCTTGGAAAATCCCATGGATAGAGGAGCCTGGTAGGCTAGAGTCCATGGGGTTGCAAAGAGTCGGACATGACTGAGCGACTTCACTTAAGTTTAGTTCAGTTGCTCAGTCTTGTACAACTCTTTGCAACCCATGGACTGCAGCATGCCAGGCCTCCCTGTCCATTACCAACTCCTGGAGTTTACTCAAACTCATGTCCATCACATTAGTGATGCCACCCAACCATCTCATCCTCTGTCGTCCCCTTCTCCTCCCACCTTCAATCTTTCCCAGCATCAGGGTCTTTTCAAATGAGTCAGTTCATTGCATCGGGTGGCCAAAGTATTGGAGTTACAGCCTCAACATCAGTCCTTCCAATGAACGCTCAAGGCTGATCTCCTTTAGGATAGACTGGTTGGATCTCCTTGCAGTCCAAGGGACTCGCAAGAGTCTTCTCCAACACCACAGTTCAAAGGCATCAATTCATGAGCACTCAGCTTTCTTTATAGTCCAACTCTCACATCCATACATGACTATTGGAAAAACCATCGCCTTGACTAGACGGACCTTTGTTGGCAAAGTAATGTCTCTGCTTTTTTTTTTTTTTTTTTTTTTTTTGCCTTTCAATAAATTTTTTTTTATTTTTTTTTTCTGATTTTTTTTTTCCTCTAATTTTATTTTATTTTTAAATTTTACATAATTGTATTAGTTTTGCCAAATATCAAAATGAATCCGCCAGAGGTATACATGTGTTCCCCATCCCGAACCCTCCTCCCTCCTCCCTCCCCATACCATCCCTCTGGGCCGTCCCAGTGCACCAGCCCCAAGCATCCAGCATCATGCATCAAATCTGGACTGGCAACTCGTTTCCTACATGATATTTTACATGTTTCATTGCCATTCTCCCAAATCTTCCCACCCTCTCCCTCTCCCACAGAGTCCATAAGACTGTTCTATACATCAGTGTCTCTTTTGCTGTCTCGTACACCGGGTTATTGTTACCATCTTTCTAAATTCCATATATATGCGTTAGTATACTGTATTTATGTTTTTCCTTCTGGCTTACTTCACTCTGTATAATAGGCTCCAGTTTCATCCACCTCATTAGAACTGATTCAAATGTATTCTTTTTAATGGCTGAGTAATACTCCATTGTGTATATGTACCACAGCTTATATAGACACCCAATAAAACATTCTACCTGTATGGATTGCCTTATACTCTGTTTTCTGTTTGAAGTTACTTTTAACGTTGAAATTGTCAGCATATTAAAAAAAAGAATTAACTTCAGATGTGTCAGAGAGAAAGTAGGAACCTGGGAGAATATGCCAGAGTTGAGTCAACCGTAGCAGTGTTCTCTCATTTCCTCTTCTTTCCCCAGATATGACTTGATTTCTAGACTCAATAATTCCTGTTATGATTTCTGATCTACCCAAACTTCTTTTTTTTTTTTTGGTATAAAGGAAACAACCTAGTCGCTCTGCAAAGCATATTTAGAAAAGAAGAAGACGGATGTCATGACGTCCCTGTGGGAGAAGTGAGTGAGGAGTTATTCTGACACCACCTGCTGTGCACAACAGCACAAGGCTGACACTACCCACACTGAGTCAGCGCACACCTCCCCCTACCTGGGGTGCAAGGGTATCTCCAGTAAGACAGCCTACACCTCAGACACCAGAGGCAAGTGGAGTTTCCGTGCAGTTCCCAGTTCTGACAAAGTGGCTACAGATTTGGGCTAGCTGGAAAAAAAAGAAGTCAGGTCTCTAGCAGGTTTGAAGTGGCTTGAGAGCAGAAAAAAGGGAGACTAGCCTGGGTTCTTATTGTGGTTGGGGGTTGGGGACAGGGCGAGCGCTTCTATGGCTTGAGTCTTCCACAAAGGAGGGAACCGCAGGCTTTCTTACCTGCTTGTCCGGGTCTGGAGTACAACGGGAAGAGGGACGGTGAGGTTTAAAAGCTATCAGTAGTCCAACATGGAAAAATGGAGTCAAGATTCCTCCTGACCCATACAAAAATAGTCAAGACTGCACCACAATCCCCCATGGACACATTACAGAACTTCAAAACTTATCACGTAATTTTCTGCTTCTTCTAAACTGCCCCCTCCTTTCAAACCCCCATCAGATGATTTTGAGATAAACCCTAAGCATCAAACCATTTTGTTTGTAAATAATTTACTACATAGCTCCAAAATACTGACTTTCCTTTTCAAATATAACTACAAGTCCATCACAAGACCTAAAAAATTAATAGAAATTCCCGAATACCATCAAATATTCATTCTGTGTTCATATTTCCACAAATGGCATACAAATATTATTTTTAAGATTCTTCTGTTAGTATCTGGATACAAAGAACATCATTACAATTAGTTAACATGACTTTTACACCTGTAATAATTTACAGCTCCCAACTATATCTAATTATTTTTTTCTTGAAATTTTATTGCTGAAGAAACTGGGTTCTTTGTCTTATAGAGTTTCTCTGGCTTCAGCTGTTTGTATCCTCAAAGTGTCTTTCTAACATGTTCTTGTCTCTTTTTTTTTCCTACAAATTGATAGAAGCCTAATCTCATTCAGGTGGATTTTTTTTTTTTTTTTTTTTTGAGCAAGACAACTTCATCAGAGTTGCTATGTGCTTCCATTAGGAGGAATATGATATCTGGTTGCTTTTTTTCTTGTGATGTTAGGAACTATTGATAGTCAGCTCACAGGTCCATTAATCCTCTGATTGTGAAATCATAGTTTGCTAATTCTATCATTCCTTCTTGATTAGTTGATAAAGTTTTATAAGGAGTGACTTCTCTTTATCAACCACTTGGTTACTCTGAGATTTGGTTCATGTAGGAAAAATACAATAAATGCTTGATTCGTTCCCTGTGTTTATCATTGTTTAGAATGCCCTTGTGTCCTGGAAAGGCAATCTCTGACTTTATTGGAAACTTTTAAAAAATACTGTTTTGAACTGATGGATTTTAATGTATTTGATTTTATTAATCTTATTCATTATCAAATTTTCCAACTTAAACCAGTAAAGATCAGTTCAGGGTTGCTCTTAAGTTAATTTGACACAACTTCAATAGTCTTTGAGAGCTTTCTTGTTTGTTGTGTCAAGGCTAATTTTGAGTGTTTCCTTGAACCAGGTTATTTCTCTAAGATATTCCTGTTGCTTCAAAGGGAATTGGTACCTCAGTATCACAGTCTAAAAGTATTCATTGCTGTTGGGTTCGTTGTAGAACTGTTTTATGTTCCCTTTTTTTGCATTCCCATTCTTATTTCAGATTGAGGTTTTTTAAAATTTTTAGCTCCCATATTTATTAATTTCAAATAGATGGGGAAACAGTGGCTGACTTTATTTTGGGGGGCTCCAAATTACTGCAGATGGTGATTGCAGCCATGAAGTTAAAAGACGCTTACTCCTTGGAAGGAAAGTTATGACCAACCTAGACAGCATATTAAAAAGCAGAGATATTACTTTGTCAACAAAAGTCTGTCTAGTCAAGGCTATGGTTTTTCCAGGAGTCATGTATGGATGTGAGAGTTGGACCTTAAAGAAAGCTGAGTGCCGAAGAATTGATGCTTTTGAACTGTGGTGTTGGGGAAGACTCTTAAGAGTCCCTTGGACTGCAAGGAGATCTAACCAGTCCATCCTAAAGGAAATCAGTCCTGAATATTCATTGGAAGGACTGATGTTGAAGCTGAAACTCCAGTACTTTGGCCACCTGATGCAAAGGGCTGACTCATTGGAAAAGACCTTGATGCTAGAAAAGGTTGAGCGCAGGAGGAAAAGGGGACGACAGAGGATGAGATGGTTGGATGGCATCACTGACTCAATGGACATGAGTTTGGATAAACTCCAGGAGCTTGTGATGGACAGGGAGGCCTGGTGTGCTGTGTTTCATGGGGTCACAAAGAATCAGACATGACTGAGTGACTGAACTGAACTGAAGTTATTAATTTCATAGCTTTAACCATATTTTAATGTCCTTTCAGTGGTTACTAGAGGTCATAACAACAATCTTTAACTTAGCCAAAAAAAAAAAAGCGAAGTTGCTCAGTTGTGTCCGACTCTTTGCGATCCCGTGAACTGTAGCCCACCAGGCTCCTCTGTCCATGAGATTCTCCAGGCAAGAACACTGGAGTGGGTTGCCATGACTTAGCAAAGCCCAACATAAAAGAGTATTTTATCTCCTTGCAGATGATGCAAGGACCTTAAAACGATTTGATTTCATTCACCCCTTCTCTTACTTAAATCATCTTATATAATTTAATATTTTATGGATTTTATTTATATGTTTATATTATTTTTTCATAGTCAATATTCACTGAGATTTACCCTTTTCAGTGCTCATCATTTCTTTCTGCATCTCTAAGCTTTGAGGGGATCTTGATCTTTTTCTACTTGAATAACCCTATTTCTTTTAGTGCAGATCTTTTGGTGATGAATTCTGTCAGTTTTTATTCATCTGAAAAAGTCTTTATCGTATTTTCATTTTCCCTATGTTGAAAACTATTTTCTTTCAGTAATTTGGAAAATACTATTCAGCCTTCTAAAGTTCATTGTTTTCTAATTTTTACCTTTTTACTCTGGCTACTTTAAAAAAACATTTTTATCTTCCTGATTTCTTTTCATCAGTTTTACCATGATGTCTCTAGGTATGATTTTCTTTGTATTTACCTCACTTGAGGTTTGTTTGTAATGCTTCTCACTCAAATACTTGATATCTTTCATCAGCTTTGGAAAAATCTTTAGCTATCATCTCTTCAAATATTTCTTCTGCCCTTTTTCTCCTGCCTCTGTAATTTCATCAAAATACATATTACTTTTTTCTGTATTTTTTTATTTCCAACCTTTTGTTCCTTTGTGCTTCATTATAGATATCTTCTTCTGACTAACTACTCTGCTTATTAATTCTCCCTTCAGTGGTACCTGATCTGTTAAGTGTGAACTTTGAAACATTAATTTTAGATATTATTAATATATTTCTCATTTCTTTTCACTTTATTTCCAATTCTTTGCAAAAGTTTCGGATCCTGTCTTTTATTTCCTTAATCAAATTATGCATATAGTTTTGAATTCTATTATGTAGCTTACCTGTGGATCTGTTTATAGTAACAGTTACACTGTCTACTTTCTCATATGCCTTTTCTTGTTGAGTGCTAGATACTGTGGTTGAAAATAATGGATGTAACTTGAGCCCCATGATGATGTTATCTTCCGCCAAAGAGGATTTACCATTACTTCTGGTAGGGACCACGAACACTACAATTCTGGATTTGCTTAACAAAATAAGGGATTGAAATCATTTGAAGCTGGGCTTCAGTACCTGAGAAGACTACTTTCTATACACCTTTACTTGGGTGGTAGTGGATGCCAACTTAACATCTAGAAGTTTATCAGAGACCCCCTTCCTTATTTCCATTCCCCCCATCCCCCAGCCATGTGAGTCTGTTGAAATATCTGCTCAGCTTTATAGGTTCTCAACCAACATTTCTGGATTTGACAAGTACCACCATGGGAAAAGCAACCCCAAATTCTGAGCTGACTTTTCTGGGATTACCCATCCTAAATCTTCACCCTACAATGCTTTGCAGATTTGCTGGCTCTATGATGCCTTCAAAAAGATTATTTTCTCCCCAAATTTTCACTGTTGTTCATGAGAATGTTGGTCCAGATTACCTGCTCTGCCTGTATTAGAAGCCAAAGGCTGTTTATGCTTTTAGATTACGAGCATAGTTAAGGGAAAAGTTAACTAAAGACATTCTTTCTGTGGAAAAAGAGACTATTCAAAAGGTTTATATCTGAAAAACTAGTGGTATATGAAATGCTTTTTAGTGACAAAAGAACTTCTTAATTTTAATAGTTATGTATTAATTTTTCTGATTAACTTTTCTTTGTGGAAAGTTAAAAAATGAGTTGATTTAAAGAAAAATATTAATGAAACAATGAACTATCAGAAAAAGAAATTAAAGAAACAATGCCATTTATAATCACATCAAAAAGAAAAATTACCTGGGAATAAATCTAAGGACAAAAAAGACCTCTACTCAGAAAACTATAAGATACTGGTGAAAGAAATTGAAATAAGACAAACAGATGAAAAAATACACCACGTTCACGGACTGGAAGAATTACTATTGTCAAAATAACCATACTACCCAAGGCAATCTACAAATTCAAGGCAATCCTTTATAAAATACCAAGGGCATTTTTCACAGACCTAGAACAAATAATTTTATGTTTTATAGAGAAACACAAAAGACCTCAAATGGCCAAGACAATCTCGAGAATGCAAAACAGAGTTAGAAATATCAAGCTCTCTGACTTCAGGTTACAGTATAAAGTTACAGTAGCCAAAACTATATGGTACTGGCCATAAAACAGACACATAGATTGATGGAATCTATGAATAGAGAGACCAGAAATAAACCTATGCACTTCTGGGCAATTGATCTATGACAAAGAAGGCAAGAATATACAATAGAGAAAAGATAGTGTTTTTAATAGTGGTTCTGGAAAACTGACAGTTATGTATTTTAAAAAAAAAAAGAAATTAGAACATTCTCTGACACTGTACAAAAAAAAAAACAAAACTCAAAATGGAAGACCAGAACCATAAAATTAGAAGAAAATATAGGCAAAACACTTTCTGATGTAACAATAATTTTTTGACCTGAGGCAAAGGATACAAAAGCAAAAATAAACAAATGGGACCTACTTAAAAGCTTTTGCACAACAAAGGAAACCACCAATAAAATGAAAAGTTCAGTTCAGTTCAGTCGCTCAGTCGTGCCTGACTCTTTGCGACCCCGTGAACCGCAGCACGCCAAGCCTCCCTGTCCATCACAAACTCCCGGAGTCCACCCAAACCCATGTCCATTGAGTTGGTGATGTCATCCAACCATCTCATCCTCTGTCGTCCCCTCCTCCTCCTGCCCCCAATCCCTCCCAGCATCAGAGTCTTTTCCAATGAGTCAACTCTTTGCATGAGGTGGCCAAAGTACTGGAGCTTCAGCTTCAAAATCAGTCCTTCCAATGAACACCCAGGACTGATCTCCTTTAAAATGGACTGGTTGCATCTCCTCGCAGTCCAAGGGACTCTCAAGAGTCTTCTCCAACACCACAGTTCAAAACCATCAATTCTTCTGTGCTCAACTTTCTTTATAGTCCAACTCTCACATCCATACATGACTACTGGATAAACCATAGCCTTGACTAGACGGACCTTTGTTGGCAAAGTAATGTCTCTGCTTTTTAATATGCTATCTAGGTTGGTCATAACTTTCCTTCCAAGGAGTAAGTGTCTTTTAATTTCATGGCTGCAGTCACCATCTGCAGTGATTTTGGAGCCCCCCCCAAAATAAAGTCAGCCACCCACTGAATAGGAAGAAGATATTTCCAAATGACATGATCAGTAAGGGATTAATATCCAAAATATATAAACAGCCCATACAATTCAATATCAAAAAAGCAAACAATCCAATTAAAATATAAGCAGAAGATTTGAATAGACATTTTTCCAAATAAAATGTACAGGTGTCCAGCAGAATCACGAAAAGATGATGATCATCAGAGAAACGTAAATGAAAATCACAGTGAGATATCACCTAACACCTGTCAAAATGACTATCATCAAAAAGACCACAAATAACAAATGTTGGCAAGAATGTGGAGAAAAGGGAACCCTTGTACACAATTTACCTTGTAGGAAGGTAAATTGGTATAGCCTCTGTGGAAAATAGTATGGATGTTTCTCAAAAATTCAAAATAGAACTACTATATGATCCAGCAATTACACTCCTGGGTATATATTTGAACAAATTAAAAATACTATTTGGAAAGATACATGCAACACAATCTTAACAGCAGCACTATTTATGAAAGCCAAGATATGGAAGCAACCTGCCGTAAATAGATGAATGGACAAAGAAGTGATATATGTACGTATGAAAGTGAAAGCGAAAGTCGCTCAGTCATGTCCGACTTTTTGTGACCCCATGGACTATACAGTCCATGGAATTCTCCAGGTCAGAATACTGGTGTGGGTAGCTGTTCCCTTCTTCAGAGGATCTTCCCAACCCAGGAATTGAACCCAGGTCTTTTGCATTGCAGGCAGATTCTTTACCAGCTGAGCCACCGGGGAAGCCATATATATATATATATATATATATAGAGAGAGAGAGAGAGAGAGAGAGAGAGAGAGAGAGAGAGAGGGAGGGAGGGAGGGAGGGAGGGAGAGAGAGAGAGAGAGGTGGTGGGTGCAGGCAGGTGATGAAATACTAGTCAGCCATAAAAAAGAAGGAAATTTTGCTGTTTGCAATACCATGGATGGACCTAGAGGGTATTATGCTTAGTGAAATAAGTCAGCAGGAGGAAGAAAAATGCTGTATGCTATCACTTAAATGTAGAATCTAAAAACTAAAATGAACAAATATAACAAAATGAAAAGAGACTTACAGATACAGAGAATAAACTAATGGGAGAGCAAAGAGAGGAGGAGTAAGATAGAGGTATGGGATTAAAAGATACAAACTACTATGGATAAAATAAGTAAACTACAGGGATATAATATATAGCACAGAGAATATAGCCAATATTTTACAATAACTTTAAATGGAGTACAATCTATAAACATTTTGAATCACTATGTTGTACACCTGAAACTAATATTGAAAATCAACTATACCTTAATTTAAAAATAAATAAGCACTAACAAAAGCCAAGGTGCCAAATGCAAATGTGCCAAAAGTCATTGTTATCTTTCACAAGGAAGTGTAGTTTAAAGAAACTGAATTTTTTTTAAATGGTGATAGGGAACATAGATAAGTGGGAGATATACTCCTTTTTTAGGCTTTATTCAAAATATAAATAAGAAAATCTTGAGCCCTACCTTGAAGCCAGCTAACATCTTCAAACTACATTGAATAAACATGTCTGCCTATCATGACTCATTTCTCCAAGTCATATAGCTAAACACTTTGCATCGGAAATGAATATTTTAGGAATTGTTATTTATTTAAATATGCTAGTTCACAGAGATGTGCCTTATAAAGACAAGTGTGACTGAGTATTCCTTACAAGGATCAGTATCACTGATTCATCCTAAGATGTCCACCAAAATAACGCTCAGCATTCTGTAAGGTCCTCCTTCCCAGGGGACAGCACAAGAGATGGGCAACGTTCTGCCGGGCCTTTAGAAAGGGCTTCCACCGTTTCATTTGGAAGGGTCCCAGTTCCTTTCTTCCTATTGTACTTCTAGAGTTTTTCCCCCAACTTCCAGACTGCTCCGCATCAAATTTTGCTTGACTATTATGATAGATAGTGTTTTTGTCTTCCAAGGTTTGCCTGCAAAAATCACCCCTTTCCCATCCTCCATGGATTCCTCGTTGGGTTACCAGTCACTATGGCCAGGGGTCCCGAGGTGCGTTAGTTTCCCACTGCTGCTGCAACAAATTCCTACCAACTTAGTGGCCCAAGCAATACAAATTATCCTCTTACAGTGCTAGATGTCAGAAATATTCAAATCAAGATGTCACAAGCCTGCATTCCTTCTGGAGATTGCAGGGGAGAATTCATTTCCTTGCTTGTTCTAGCTTCTAGAGTCTGAACTTATTAGCCCACGGCCATAGCCTCCATTTTCAAAGAAACATAATTTCTTCCAAACTCTCTTTCGCTCTGACCTTGATTTACATCATCACACTGACCTTCTCTTTGACTCTGATCCTTTTGTCTTCCTCTTTATAAGGAATCTTGTGACTACACTGAGCCCACCAAAATAACCCAGGATACTTTCCTCATCTCCAAATCCTTGACTCCAAATCCAAATCACATCTGCATAGTCCCTTTAGGATTTTATGGTAACATATTCACAGAGCCCAGGGATTCAGTCTATGACACTGGACCAGTCCAAGTACCAACAGCCCTGGCCACAAAGCTTTTTCAAAAATGAGCATATAGCTCAACAAGAGAATTAAAGAATTGCCTAAGGTTGATATGTGGATGTTGAGAAATTTAATCTCTTTCTACCAGTACTGTTTATCTAAGACACTATCAATGTACAGCTTTCCTGACACATGGAAAGAGACTGAAACACATTCAAATCAGTCTGGAAATTTCAGAAGCAAGGAGTGAATGGGTGTGTGAGAGAGGATGGGGTGGGCCAGACCCTTAGTGATATCCCTCAACATTCCTTATCAAGTAGATTCTGAAATAGTTTTTCCACCCACAGATAGCTCAGTACCATGGTTCGTTCCTTCTCTTTTTTTTATTAAGGTAATTTGAATTTTTTTTCCTACTAATAAAATTGTTTATCTGTCAACTGATCTCTAATCTCTAGAGCGGATGCCAAGTCAGTATATTTCCCTGGCCTAACTAATTCAAACTAATCATAGGGAAAACATTGGATGAGACAGAGGATGAGATGGTTGGATGACATCAACACAATGGACATGAGTTAAGAGCAAACTCTGGGAGATAGGGAATGACAGGGAAGCCTGGTGTGCTGCAGTCCATGGGGTCACAAAGAGTCAGACATGACTTAGCAACTGAACAGCAACAACAAGGGAAAACATTTTGTACTCGAGACTTCTGTAGTCAGAGTTTCTGCTGCTTTTCTCCACATGAGAAAAAAAAGGAAAAGAAAAGCTACATGTGGCATTTTTCCAATGAGAATATAACTTCACTTTCCCTCCTTACGCCAGAGTTCTCTTCAGTTGCACACTTCTTTACCAAGTAATAGCCTTTGTGTTTTTAGCCTTCATTTCTTCCCAGAAGGATGCATTTATTGAATCATCCAGAAAGACTCATTTCTGCAAACTGAGTTGAGATATTGGCTACAAGGATCTTAACTGATTTCCTAAAAGAATTGTATTCTTTGCAGAAAACAGAATTCTGAACAACAAAATTTGAACATGGATTTTTTTTTTTTAAGACATCTAAGTTGCTATCATAAGATGCAATTTTTTTTCTCCATTTGGGAATTTTCTTCACAGAATAGCTGACCCAGTGGAGAAATAAATATGTTTGGGTCAGTTAATTATGGAATTTCCCAGGTGATGCAGTGGTAAAGAATTCACCTCCCAAAGCAGGAGATGCAGGAGTCGTGGGTTTGACCCTGGGTTGGGAAGATCCCCTAGAGGAGGAAATGGCAACCTGCTCCAGTATTCCTGCCAGGAAAAATCCCATGGACAGAGGAGCCTGCTGGGCTATAGTCCACAGGGTCACAAAAGGTCAGCCATGACTGAGCAAATGGGCACATCTATGCACACACATATTAACTACATAGGTTGTGAGCCATGCCCCACCCCAACACACACACACACACACACACATACACAAACACATTTTAAATTGTTAGCGTTCTATATTCTCAGTCACATTTCTAATTTAGGATTACATTTTACTTGTGATTTCTCAGGGCATTATGTAATCAGCTCAATACGTCTACTTCAAACTTTTAAGCAACTCAAGACTGCCAGGAGGTCCAATCTGGCTTTCTGTGGTGGCTTGGGTACTGCCCAGCCCAAACAACAAGTCACTGGCACCAGTGATGTGGGCTCTGTTGCCAGCATGTTTCTGTTAGTCAACAACATTTTTATCTGACTTCTGCTAAAATTAACTTCACTTGGAATACAGTCTTTCTGTTTCATCAGTATAATTACTGGCCCTAGAATGCTTCCCTAAAGCTGTTGTTTATAATGATTCATGTAGCAGAAAATATACAACTTGGTTCTTGAGAGTCAAGCAATGACAATTCAATCCTGGAGCTGAAAAATGTAAAAAGGATCCATATGTAAACCCAGTGGTACATAAAATTTCTTTAAGAGAATAATTTTGGGGGAAAGAAATAAACACGCACACACACGCATGCACGCACACACACCCCTGCACTTTAAAGCATCTTTTATTCTAAAAACCTATAATCGGTATCTATTTGGTAGCTCATCTCAGTCAGGTTAATTATAAACTAGGTAAATAATGTGCAAGGGAAAACTGAGGGATCCTTCTCGCATTATTTCGGGAGTAATGATGCTTCTCCAATTGCTTTCTCTGTCTTGGTGATTGATGTTTCATTACCACTGCATTCCTTTAGCGGCAGGGCTGGGTATGGCTAAATGCAATACCCGGGAGGGTTAGCACTCAAACCTCATCTTGCTCTGTTTAGAGGATGGGCAGGTGTTTAAGCACCGAGTTCAACTGGCAGCAATAGTTCTGAAGTCTGCCTGCACGCTGAAATCCCACCTATGACCACCTATGAAGCTGAAATCACAGCAGAGAGGGCTGCACCTTAGACCAGTTAAACCAGAATCTCATGGATGGGGCCTGGACACCAGGAACTTTTGAGGTTCAAGTGTCCCATGTAACTTCTAAAGTGGGACTATGATTATGAAGCTAGAGGGTTTAGGTGTGAAGAAGAGATGGAGAAGGTAGGAGGCCAGGTATAGAGTGTGAAGAGGGCACCCTGAAAAACTCCACCCAGGAGGAAAGGAATGAAAGAGGGCTGGACAGACACGTGCTGTGCTGTGTGCTTAGTCACTCAGTCGTGTCCGACTCTTTGTGACCCCATGGACTGTAGCCCGCCAGGCTCCTCTGTCCATGGGGATTCTCCAGGCAAGAATACTGGAGTGGGTTGCCATGCCCTCCTCCAGGAGATCTCCCCAACCCAGGGATTGAACCCAGGCCTCCCACATTGCAGGCTGATTCTTTGCCATCTGAACCACCAGGGAACCCCGGACAGAAATGAGGGAGATCTTTTCCTTACTCGAAACAACCCTGCTGCCCATACCCCTGCATGCACACACTCCAGGTCTGACGCCCTCTTCTTGCTGGGTATGGGAGATGTAACCCAGGTGTTGCCACTCGGAGCCTGCATCACACCAAAGTAGTAACTGGATTGAAAACGAGTCACTCAGTTGTGTCCTACTCTTTGCAACCCCATGGACTATAAAGTCCATGGAATCCTCCAGGCCACAATACTGGAGTGGGTAGCCTTTGCTCTCTCCAGGGGATCTTCCCAACCTAGAGATCGAACCCAGGTCTCCTGCATTGCAGGCAGATTCTTTACCAGCTGAGCCACCAGGGAAGTCCCTTTGGTTTGGGGTGGATCAAACTGGGCCAATCAGAACCCATATTCTTCAGATTCAGAACTGGTACTGGAATTGTTGAGAAAGAAGCTCTTTCCACCAAGACTGCTAAACTGATGAAATAAAAGTACAGACCTGCTAGTAGTCATCTGACCAAACAAGGGGAGAAGCTGCCAACCTAGAGGAAGCAGAACCAGGATTGAGTGAGCCCCTCCTAATGACATCCCACGACCACTGGGTCTTGCCTGGATATAATCTAGAATGTAGAGTTGTGGGAGCTAATAAGTTCTTTTGCTTGAGTCACTGTAGAGTTGAATTTTCTGTAAATTACAACAAAGAGAATAGATACATGTAAATATATAACTGAATCACTTTGCTGTACATCTGAAACTAATGCAACATTGTTAATCATCCCTGCCCCACTGTAAAATAAAAATAAAAAATTAAATTTTTTATTGTTGGAAAAAATTTACAGCCAAGAGAATTCCAAGTTATAGACAAAGTGATGAAGCCCATATGAGGCAAGGGAATCCTCTGGGTCTCAGGGTCAGATCTGATACCATCCCTACCCTTGAGGTAAATTTGGTTGAATGAATAGGGGTAAAGGTTACTGTAAGCTACGGAAAAGAAATTGAGATGTTCACTGTGTTTCAAGGGCTATTTTAGTTGTAAATAAATATCACAAAGAAGAATATGCCTTTAATTATTTTCCTAATTTTAAGAAAATCTACAGTCCTTTTTTTTTCCTTATTGAGTTAATTTGAGCTAGAGCAATGATACCACCCATTGTCTATCACTTAATGTCCTATGGTAAATGAACCTCCCAAGAAAAACTTGTTTCAACTTTAGGGAAGAACAGTTTTCTGCAACAGACATTCTAATAAACTGGTTTCTATGTATATCATAGTCTAGTCTGGAACTTACAACAATTCTTGAAACTACTCAAGTCAGTATCTCAATATTCTAGGGAAACTGAAGGTCCTTCATAGTAAACAGATACAAATATTCAGTTTTATGAGACACAGAATATATCTCTTTACATAGATGAGATATAGAATAAGTTTATATTTAAGTTTTGAACTAACTGTTCAGAAAATAGTTGTCACTTTCACTTTAGCCAAGATTCAATAGTTGATTCAAAACTTATATTTGCATATCTCATGTATCAACTGACTCTCATTCTTTCCTGGTTCTTTATAAAAAATTTCTAATTGCAACTGTAATTCCATCAAATTTGCTTATACTTTTCAACCAAAATTGATTGAAATAAAATAGGGCTTACAATTTTCCAAGTCTGTACCAATCTTGTGTTTCCTGTGTGAGGCAAGGAACATGTAGGATAGGTCTTAGGGATAAGACCTCACAGAGTGGAGGGGTGACCTTAGGACCAAGGTCAACAAAGTCCTAGGCACAAGTCCAAACTATGACATGCAGGTGTCCCAAGTCAGACTCATCATCTGGCCTCCCCCCTCCTTCTAATCGATATTCCTTAAGTTTGTTCAAAATTTCAGTTCAGTTCAGTCGCTTAGTCATGTCCGACTCTTTGCAACCCTATGAACCGCAGTACGCCAGGCCTCCCTGTCCATCACCAACTCCCAGAGTTTACCCAAACTCATGTCCATTGAATCAGTGATGCCATCCAACCATCTCATCCCTTGTCATCCCCTTCTCCTCCTGCCCTCAATCTTTCCCAGCATCAGGGTCTTTTCCAATGAGTCAGCTCTTCGCATCAAGTGGCCAAAGTATTGTAGTTTCATCTTCAACATCAGTCCTTCCAATGAACACCCAGGACTGATCTCCTTTAGGATGGACTGGTTGGATCTCCTTGCAATCCAAGGGACTCTCAAGAGCCTTGTCCAACACCACAGTTCAAAAGCATCAATTCTTCAGCACTCAGCTTTCTTTACAGTCCAACTCTCACATCCATACATTACTACTGGAAAAGTAAATTTGTTCAAAATTTACTGATGTGTGAACTGCCAGCAAGCAGTGTTTGCTTGTTGTTTGGTCCACTGTTGAGGGTGTT
Source organism: Bos taurus (assembly GCF_002263795.3). Lineage (NCBI taxonomy): Eukaryota > Metazoa > Chordata > Mammalia > Artiodactyla > Bovidae > Bos > Bos taurus. The sequence continues at coordinate 94,665,634 of NC_037334.1, forward strand.
GTTTTAATTTCCACTTGAGGGCAGTGCTTTCTTCAGCGGGGGTGGGACCAATTCATGTTTCAGTCGTTATGTAAGAGGTCACGTGTGGACACTTGATGTAACCGGTGCCATACTCCTGACTTATCCGAACTATATCTCAGTATACCTTAAACCTCCTGACTTGACTGACCTGCCTCTGGCTTTTCATCCCTGGTTTGGAGCAGGCCCTTGCTTACATTGGATCCTAGTATAGGAGTGGCTGTTTTCCTTGAAGGACTCCACTGCCTGAGATAGGATGTTCTGCCATTAACCCAAAGGAGCCCACAGGCCATCTTCATTTCTTCTCATCCTGACATGTGCCTTTTATTCCATCCCATAGACTCAATAAGATCACAGCAAGCAGTCAGCCCATCTCTCACCCTGAACCTTCCCTAGGCACAGTCAGACACCAGTCTGTCGTGTCCTCCTCATGAAAGGGGATGCATAATCATATTTTCCATGTGATCCCAGGAAGCCTTAAAAACCCTCCTGACTGCCCTGTGGGAGAAGTACCCTCACACACGCACACACACACAAACCTTGTCCCCTTGAAGCATCCGTTTCCAAGGAAATCCTTCTCACAAATTCTTCTTGATCCCCAACAAATGGACCCATTTTTACCCTTGAGGTGGATGAGATGTGTTAGAATCACGTAACTGAATTTAGGATTTTAACTTGGAAATTCCTATAGGATGCTCTGCTTCACAGGTCATAGCGTTATCTGAAATCTATCCCCAGAGGGTTCAGCCAAAACTTCCATTTTAATTTCCTGTTCCCACCAAGGACGTATGGCTAGCTTTACATAGCAACACCAAAGCCTCATAAAGTCATCGGGACAAAAAAATTAGAAGGTTCTTTACCAAGCACATTTAGAACAACAACCCTTCTTGTCTCCCAAGGAGAACAGTCAGGTCACAACCACCCTGTGCTCTATTTCTCATCTCTAAGGTTACATGCCTTTTTTGGGAAAGCTTGCCAAACAGCATTACCTTGACTCATTCTAACACAGAACCACCTTGGCTGCCTGAAATAACTCCCTCTTTGATCTACCTTAATAGAGTTAGATTCCATCTCCCAAAGAACGCTCCATATGCTGCAGACTGAACAGTCATGAAAGCTCAGTCCAACAGAATTTATTTATGCATAAAGATAAGTTACCTTTCTGCTCTAGGGTTTGGTAACCTGAACTATGAATCTTGGCATTTGTGTCTTCTAAGAAACAGAAACAGAACAGATAAATCCGTTGTCTGACATTATTTGAGGCATGGATTTTCTAAATACCGATAGAGGCAATAATTTTGAATTGTAAAAATATTGTAAAAATTGTAAACATATTGTAAAAACCTAGCAATTGTAAAAATAATGAATGCTTATCTCTTTAAGAATCAGTACTGAGCATGATATAGAACAGTGCTTTAAAAGGCACTTGAGTCCCACTATATAAATTGTCCATAATTAACATCAGGGAAACATCAGTTCAAACATTTTTCTGTACAAAAAAAACACACAAATATAAAGATAGCTAGTTTAAGTAGCTAGATAGAAAAATGAAGAGCACTATCCCATTATTTTTTTTAAAAACAAGCATAAAATCTAATGTAACATCAAATACTCCCATGCTTCTTTCTAAGAACCGGGTATTTTACCCTCCATTTCATTTACTTGTGGAAACATCAGGGCTCTGATTTGTCTCTAAGGAGAAAAAGCACACAAACCGCAATCTCCTTCAGAGAGTGCAGGGAAGGAGCCAGATGAGAAATCCAAGGTGGATTTCTGAAATTTTCAGAAGAGCCCTGGCATATCCTGGAGCAGATGGAGACCAGGGGAGACTGAGAGCCGAGAATGGTTGGACACAGGAGGAAGTTCGTTGGTTTGTTAGCTTGAACATGGAGAAAGTACAAAGAGATTTGACCTCTCACTCTCCATTTGCCAACTTTTGAGTTGTGGTCTTGTTTTACTGATTGCATTACTTATATGAAAGATAAGATTTTGTCGGTGACTATCCATGGCCCTATTTTCAACAGGAAACATTTGCCCGATGCTCCATCAGGCTCTGGATACACAGAGATGAATCCAAGACCAGCTGTGTACTCAAGATATTTCCAGTTCCATGGAAGAAGCAGCTCATCACTGAACAAGGACAGTGAGAGGTTGGCAAGTCCAAAGGTTAATCATTCACAGAGGGTTAACAGGAGGACAGCAATAGCAACAGGGAAGTGTCTTGGGCGGAGTCCCTCTAGGCAGATGGAGTGGCGTGTGCAAAACATATGGGAAATGATAATACATGATTTACTTCTGGAATGGGAACTGGTTCCACAGGCAGAGAAGGCTGCTTGGTCAACATCCCTGCTTGAGTTTGCTGACTCTCATGTACATGCCTATGCTGCTGCTGCTAAGTCACTTCAGTCATGTCCGACTCTGTGCGACCCCATAGACGGCAGCCCACCAGGCTCCCCCGTCCCTGGGATTCTCCAGGCAAGAACACTGGAGAGCTGAGTGACAAGATGGGAAATGTCTGTGAGGGCTTACCCAGGTACCCATCAAGTAACTGTGACATCCTGAGCCCATCTTGGTATTTAGGTTAAATGTGCTCCACAGAGAAAACCATCTCACTTTCTTGTCTAATTCCTCAAAGAAATTGCATGCTTTCTGTGTGCAGGATTCTCTAGTCAACCGAAAACAATCCACTCTCTTCCTCGGCCACTGTTAGACCTATGCCATTAATCTCTTCATTGGCTCCTACTTGGAGCATCCAAAGGAGCAATGCTTTCATTGTTTTTATGGGAAATTTTCAAATCAAATGGGCCTTGAAGATATCCTTGCATAATCTTTGGAACACTTTTCTAAGAATTCTGGAAAGGGAGCAAAAAAAAAAAAACAAAATCCTTACAAGAAATGCCTTCCCCTAGCCAGGTTATTTTCTCCAGGCTGGTTCTTCTAGACCATCAGCGACTCCTGGAACTTGTTCAAAAGGTAATTTCTCCAGTCCCACGCCTCCCCCCAACTGACTGAATCAGGACCTCCCACAGGGGCTGGAGGGAGTGTCACTGTTCTAAAAGGCTCAGGTGATTCTGATTCTGGCTCAAATTGTACAACCATCATTCTAGAGACATTAAGTAAAGCCTGGAAAAACCCACAAACCTACACATGTTCTCATATAAGACTTCCAGTTTTGTTACAAAAATGTTTATCATTTAAATGTACTTCTTGGGATCATTGCACAAACCCCTTATACTGACAATATCTTACTTCAGGCAGTCACAGCCACAGAGTCACCAGAGAGGTGCCTCAAGGGTCTTCTGTCTCCTCCAAACCTCTTCTTTAAAAAAAATAATAATAAAAGGCAATTTTCAGACTTTTTTTTTTTAACACTGTCTGACTAACAGAACAAAACCAGGCAGAGAAGTCCCCCTGGAAATGATGGTCATGCTTCATTGCTTTTAGTCCTTCATTCCTAAGGACTTCTTGTATTTCCTTTTATTAACACTTTAAACATTTATTTTGATCACAAACGCAATCCAAGTGAGAATAAACGAATTTATTGTCTTTTAAGACCTCCCCCTGGGCATGCATGCTAAGTCACTTCAGTGGTGTCTGACTCTGTGTGACCCCTTAGCCCACCAGGCTCCTCTGTCCACAGGATTCTCCAGGCAAGAATACCGGAGTGAGTTACCATTTCCTCCTCCAGGGGATGTTCCCAACCCAGAGGCCAAGCCCAGGTCTCTTGTGTCTCCTGCATTGGCAGGCAGGGTCTTTACCACTAGTGCCACCTGGGAGTACCCGTGTTCCTTTAAATAGAAAAAGGTGCTCAATGTCTTCTGAGAAAGAAGTTCTGTTGGAATTGTTTATAGTCTCCAAAAGATGAGGATGGTAACTGGGCTGAAGGCACCTGGGAGGGATCTGCAGCAAACAGGACCATTTGGAAATCGTGCTGAAGCAAATCTTATCAACAAGATACCAGCTGATTCAGTTAGAGCTCGGAGAACGCTACCCATCAACACGGACTCAACCACAGTCATTGGGCCGTTGCCTGCTGCCAGAACAGCTCCTTGGGATGGAGTTCCAGGGATCTTCTTTCCCTCTGACTTGAACCATATTGCAGTCAGTCACAGAAAACAGACCTCCCCAAACTGCAAAGCTGGCTCCCAACTGAGGAGCTCTGGTTTTAAGAGCGGTCAAACTTCCTCATAGTCTGTGGTTAACTCCCACCAGAAAACTGCAAAAACCTTTGAACGCTTGAAAGGTTACCACCACCCATGGCGCCTACTGTAAAGGCCCCACCACCGTCATCCTCAAAGTGCCAGGGTCGGGGCTCATGCCCATGCTCTTCCATCTCGACTCTGTGGCACCGAGATGCCAGGCCCAAGCCTCTCCTTTATTGATGGGAAGACTGCACTCCAGGGAGGCCAGGGAACTTGTCCAAGGATAGTCCCAGAGCTGATCAGCGGAGGACAAGTCCAGTCTCCAGTCTGAACACAAAATGCAAGGTCTGTGCACATATATTAACATACCTGCACGAATACATCCAGTTCCTCTAGCAAAAACCAGGGAGTCAAAGAATGGAATGGATTATAGTGAAAACAGTTCTATGGCATTTGTTTACTATGACTTCATCTTTATTCTGTTCATCTACTGCCTGGACATAAACACACACAGTCTCACTTTTCCTTAACTTGTCAGGATCTTCAGTTCTTTCTTTTAACTAAAAATTATCAAAGATTATAACTGTACAATACTGAGAGGTATAGAACAAAATACAATTATTGGAGGACAATTGCTCTACAATACTCTGCCACAATATTTTTCGTAATGGCAAAGTAATACACATCTATTAAAATTGGGTAAAGAAGACAAAAATCAACTGTAATTATACGATAAGTGCCATTAACATTTCAGTGCTGCATGTATGTATACATGTGTGTGTACAGACAATATTTATATAGAATAGTGTGTGCTGTGCTGTGCTGTGCTTAGTCACTCAGTTGTGCTCAACTCTTTGGGACCCCATGGTTGTGACCCCCCTGTAACCCACCAGGCTCCTCTGTCCATGGGCTTCTCCAGGCAAGAATACTGGAGTGGGTTGCCATGCTCTCCTCCAGGGGATCTTCCCAACTCAGAGATTGAACCCAGGTCTCCCATATTGCAGGTGGGTTCTTTACCATCTGGGCTACCAGGGCAGCCCATAGAATAGTATACATACATGTAAAGAGAAAGAATATACATATGGAATGTATCTATGTGGATTGTATAATACATAGAATTTATATCGTGGGTTTTTTTTTTTTTTTCACTTAACATTTCTTTACTGAACAAAATCACTACTTTAGGGATTCATTTGTATTTCATCAGAACCCAATTTTTAAATTTTCTTACATTTTTACATTTGTTTCCAGTGTTCTGCTCTTGTAAATAGGAAGGAGGATAATATGACGTTTCAATAAAATGCAGGAAAACAGCACTGTGTAAGCAGCTCAATGTGGAGTGCCAAAGAAGGACTCTTGGCAGCTAGAGACCTGAACACTGGACCCCTATTGAGATACCAAGATGGGGAGGAGGAATATTCTTGGGGATGTGGAAATCTCTAAGGAAAACTGACCACCCACAAGTGTTCCTGAGCATAGTCCTGCATACAGATATGGCAACTCCGGAAAGAATACATAGGCTCATCCACGACCAACATGTCGCTCACCTCCCTGTGTTGCATAACTCAGAGAGACAAACTGCTCTTGCAGAAGACTTCAGTCAAGAGCTCATTTATTTGGAAAGGACAATCAACAATCAATTCAATTAAGACAGATCTTCAGAGAATTCTTGAAAGATAATATACCCTTTTTCTTTTTACAATACTGTTTCAAGTATACAGCAAAGTGATTTGTTTTCGTTCTTTTTTCTTCAGACTATTTTCCATTATAGGTTGTTACAGATACTGAATATAGTTCCCTGTGCTGTACAGAAAATCCTTGCTCCTTGTCTATTTTATATATAATGGTGAGTATCTGTTAACCCCATATTCCTAATTTATCCCTCTCCCCATACACCTTTTTTCTAAATATTCTTAATAAACGCCTATTGTTTACTCTCATCTGATTAAAGCCCCCTCTTTTTTTTTTTTGACTCAGTGCAAAAACTTGTTCTCAGATAGTGATAGATGACCTATTTATACCATATTAAAATGAAAAATATATTGCTTCTAGCCTAAAAGGCTATGTTTAGGTTGCTCAGCTGAAACGTCTTCTAGTTATAAAATATTTATAAAGTAATTTTCTCATGTGTTGCCCTTTCAACAAGTTTTCCATCATAGTGTTATGATAGTGTTTGGGTAGGAACTACTTTTATATTTTACTAGTTCAATCATTTTCCCAAGTAAACAGTAAGCTTTTCTTAATTGTACCTTTCTCAACCTGATAATAATTTCATCCAAATTTTAGCAAATCTTTCAACACTTCTGTTTTGAGTGATCTTTTTCTAATTCAAATATCATTCTGATCTTCAAAGTACTATTTAATTTTCATATTTGCCTTTTTAACTCTTTTCTTGTTTATAGCATTTCTAAGACTGGTCTCATTTTAGACTTTGGATTTTAAAGTAAAGTGAAAGTGTTAGTTGCTCAGTCATGTCTGACTCTTTTCGACCCCATGGACTGTAGTCCACCAGGCTCCTCCATCCATGGAATTTTCCAGGCAAGAATATTGGAGTGGGTTGCCATTCCCTTCTCCAAGGGATCTTCCCAACCCAGGGATCGAACTCCAGTTTCTTGCATGGCAGGGACATTCTTTACCATCTGAGCCACCAGGAATTTTAAATGTCTTTTCAAAGAGAAGATTCACAAAGATGCAACCTTGCAGAGCTCCAATGAATTGAGACAATGGTTCTTTTCTGAAAGTCCATATATTCCAACCATAGACACCATTGACCTCTAAAAGAAATGTCAGGGAAATTCCTTTCTGAGCTTTTCACTGGGATTTTTCTCAGAAAGAAATTTTCTGAAGCAGTATTTCTGAAAGTATGTTCTCTCATTTCCTTAGGATGATAATAATTGCTTCCCAATTGAAAATAAAATGAGATTACCTGGTTACATGACTTTTGGAAATACTAAAGTTAAACAAAGTTAAGCAGTTCCAGCTGCTAAGGTATAAACTGAAGAAGGAGCAAAGGGAAACTGTTTTTTAAACTTACTTGACCATTAACTCTCTTCTCAAGGAAAAACGATTAAATGTCTCAGTGGAGAATTTGAAGCCACTGATGCTTCCAGAGTAAATCGTCTCTGTCTCCATGTCCTGCCCCAGTTACCTACACAGCTTCTTACTGACTGTTGTCCAGATTCTGCTACCTATTCACATCTGTATCCTCCATGGATTTCCATCAACAGGTATTCACCCTATGTATTGGAAAGCCTTTTCTATAGTGAAAGAAGGTAAATGTTTTATTTTCTAATTCCTGCAAAAGGACAGGTAGCTGCCCCTTGCATGTTCCATGATACTATTTATCTCCTCGTACATTTCCTCCAGGTGTCTTTCCCACGTGTACAGAAGATCCAACCAGTCCATCCTAAATGAGATCAATCCTGAGTGTTCATTGGAAGGACTGAGGTTGAAGCTGACACTCCAATACATTGGCCACCTGATGCAAAGAGCTGACTCATTTGAAAAGACCCTGATGCTCAGTCGAGGGCAGGTGGAGAAGGGGATGACAGAGGATGAGATGGTTGGATGGCATCACCGACTCAATGAACATGAGTTTGGGTGGACTCCGGGAGTTGGTGATGGACAGGGAGGCCTGGTGTGCCACGACTGAGCGACTGAACTGAACTGACACTTATTTTGAGTTAACATCAATGGAGTTTTTTTCCTACAGAATTTCATTGCCTCACCCATCATTATTTTCAAATAATGATGACTTCTTCCAATAGGAACTATGGAAAAGTTAAATGAACAGCCAGCATCCTCCCATGGCAGAGGAGAAATCTACTCCACAGGCCTCTACTACCTCATATTTCTAATCCCTGCACCTCATATTTCTAATCTCTTTATCTCTGTCTCCTGAACCAGAATGCAGTTTTGCTGGCTTCCTGATTAGTGTGATCTAGAACCTCAACAGTAACAGCTGTCCTCCTTTCTCTGAATCAAGGGACCCTGGAATCTAAAATGAGAGGAAAGTGTATCTCCTACGCAAACCATGCTTTTCTGATTTGCTTCCATTGTTCCTCCCTTGCCTTGCCCTGGATAGAAATACTGTGTCCAAGACAGCATCACTTCCTGCAAGGTCCTAACCACCAGCCAGCATCAGATTCCACAGGACTCCAGGTAACCAAGATTCCCCAAGACTAGAGACCTTCCCTGCAAAAGTCAGGAAAATCCTGGACAAACTGAGGTTGGTCACTCTGTTCTCAGATCAACCATGTCAACAGCAGTCTTTCCTGGTAAGGGCAGGGAGTCATGGTAGCAGAACCTCCTTTCGTAAGATTCTCACTTCAAAGTGCTTGCCTCTAGGGAACTGGTAACCAGCTGGAGCCAGGCCAAGACAATGACCCATAGAGAGTCTGGCTCCTCACTCCCTCTCTCCTCCCCTTCAACATCCCTAACTTCCCAATGAAGCCTCCTCTTACCATCACTACATCCTTCAATCCTTGATCACAGAATGCCCTGTCTTCATTTTTATTTCCTGTATCATACCTTATTGACATTGCATCCTAGTTAAGAGAGTCACCTAGAGACTTCATCCCCCTTGAGTCTGAACAGAACCGGCAGAATCAGATGCCCCCTGAGGACAACTGGCACATCCATCTCCTTGCAGTGATGCCAATGCTCTTTCTACCTGGTTGATATCTGTGACCAGTTGGGTTCATAAACCTTCCTGGTCTGGTGCAGTCCTTCCAGAATTATCTGGTTGGCTCAGAGCTTCCTTAATCCACCTTTCCGCATTTACACAAATAACTGCCCATATTCTTTCTTTCAAGAGTGCATACAGAATAGAGAAAACTGAAGGCACACATATGTCAGCTTCGCCCTCTTCATTTCTTTCTCCCTTACAATAGGTCTCTCGGGCTAGAAGCAGTCATAGGTTCACACTGCAAGAGCATGATTCCAAGAGGACAAGTCACGGTTCTTCAGTCAACGAGACAAAGAGTCTTAAAGGTCAATGAAAGTTGCCACATGGAAAATGGATCTGGGTTCACATTCCGAGGGCTGCTTCTCCTGTTCCCCATGGCGTGTGGGATCCTAGTTCCCCGACTGGAGATCAAACCTGCATTGGAAGGCAGATTCTTAGCCATTGGACCACCAGGGAAGTCCTGAGGCAAGAAAGATGGGTTTATATGAAAAGAAGTGATATGCGGAAGCTCTTTCATGAAGACTTCAATCTACATTTTCACTCATTTATTAACACTTCAAGCCATGTTCAAATGGTCTGTAATTAAATTGCTCTGTGTTCTCACTTTAAGAGCTCTTTGGTTACTTGGAACACTTTCATTCCACAAAACTTGAAAGTCTAAAGTAGGAATTTTTTCCAAAGATGTTTGACTTAGCATTCTAAGGAGTCACCCGGGATCTCATTGTTTTTGTTGTCTGCTTTGCCTTTCACGGTTTTATTTCATCCTAAGACCGGAGTCATTACCCCTGACAAAATGTGGTGTTTGTCCCAAAGTAAATCGTGAGAAACCCTCAGGGCTTACTTCTTGATCCTCCCTTGTGTCCAGTTCCTACATCTGCGCTCCGATCTGTTTCACAAGCATAGCTCAGTCACAAAACCCTGACTGCTCACTGTTTTCCAAAGACAGACAAACAAAAATACTATTCTTTCCAAGCATTTAGTGAATCTAGTAACAGTTGAACATTTGCAGTCAAAAGAGGACGCCCAAAGCCCTAAACGGTTCACTCCCTTTAAGTGATGCTGCCTCCTCCCTCTCCTACACACATCTCACAATTCTCTTCCCTCCAGGAGTAAATGTTTTCACTGGCTTCCTTCCCAGTGGCTCTTGCCTGCCTCTCTGAAGCCAGGGCACTAGTAGACAGGCCCCCCAGTGGAGAATAGAGGCATTTTTCTTTAATAAGTGCTTGACTCTATCTTAAGACATACTCGCCACACTCAGTCTGGGAGGGGACCTCTGCAGAGACTGAGGCCTGGGGAGAGGCAACGCCATCCCCAGCCCTCCCACCAGCTATGGAAGCACTCCTGGCCCTTCCACTGTGGTGGTGTCCTGCCCGGATGGTAAAGAGCACTTTGCTGACAAAGATCCATCTAGTCAAAGCTATAGTTTTTCCAGTAGTCATGTACAGATGTGAGAGCTGGACCATAACAAAGGCTGGGCACCAAAGAACTGATGCTTTCGTACTGTGGTGCTAGACAAGACTCTTGAGAGTTCCTTGGATAGCGAGGAGATCCAACCTGTCCATCCTAAAGGAAATCAGTCCTGAATATTCATTGGAAGGACTGATGCTGAAGCTGAAGCTCCAATACTTTGGCCTCCGGATGTGAAGAGCCAACTCATTTGAAAAGACCCTGATGCTGGGAAGGATTGAGGTCAGGAAGAGAAGGGAGCGTCAGAGTATGAGATGGTTGGATGGCATCACTGACTCAATGGACATGAGTTTGAGCAAACTCTGGGGGATGGTGAAGGACCAGGAAGCCTGGCATGTTGCAGTCCACAGGGTCGCAGTGTCGGACACAACTTAGTGACTGAACAACAATGACAACAAACTCCAAATTCACTATTTGGATGACTTTCTGCAGTCTCCATCACTTGGTCAGTGCCGTGGCTATACATTTTCAGTGCTATCAGGTAAATATCTTGTTCTCTTTCAATTTGCACACATTGAGAAACTGCATTATTAAACAGTTTTATTACTTAAATGTACAGTTGTATTTATTTCTAGAACACAGTAGGCAAGGAATTACCCACTGAAATTCCCAAAGATTTTGCTGAAGAAAATGTAAAACAAATAAGTAAATACATACTCTGTGTGTGTGTGTTCAGTTGTGGACTGTAACCCGCCAGGCTCCTCTGTCCATGGGATTGCCCAGGCAAGAATACTGGAGTGGGTTGCCATTTCCTTTCTCCAGAGGCTATTTCAGACCCAGGGATCAAACCAAATACATACTAGACCTTCATAAATAAATCCATTCCTCCAACTTTCTTCAAAGTAGTTGAAGACTTTCCTTATAACTATCTTCAATCTCCTTCTTCAATTTTATTTACACCATAAATATTAGTATTGAGACTTGAGGTTTTTAAAGAGAGTTTACACGGACTTCCCTGGCGGTCCAGTGGTTAAGATGCTGTGCTCCTAATGCAGGGGCACAGGTTCAACCCCTGGTCAGGGAACTAAGATCCCCATGAGCCACAGCAAAACAAAAACAAAGGAACAAAAAAAAAGGAATTTACCAAAAAAAGGTTACCAAAAACTTCAATCCCATCCACCCCCCATAAGAGAGTCCATGCAACAAATTTGAATTGCATTTCTGAGTCCATGTAATTGGCCCACAGCAGTGAATGCTACTCTGCTCCTCAGCTTTGGCTAAAGCCAGAGTGACTGGACCCTCTAAGGGACTTAGTGACAGCGAATGAAGAGTGCGTGTGAACACCAGCTCTGTGGCTTTCAGCATGAACCAAGATGGAAAGAAGGGTCTCACTGACAACATAAAGCTGTCCAAATGTTGGGGAATGAGGATAAGAAATTACCCACTTGGGCCATCTCATAGCCTAAATTTCACTGTTTCTAACCAAGAGCAATTTACAGTTAGATGCATGATGAAGCCACTTCTTTAAAAAATAATTTAGTCATCAGCATAATTAAAATAAATGACAGAATAAAGCCATAATGAAATTTAGCCCAAAATTGCCTTTAGAGAGACTATAACAAGCAACTGGAGAGTCACCTGGTTCAGAAATAATGGTGTTTGTTTTATTAACTGGTACGTATTGTTCTGCCTGACCTATGTTTGACACAGTAATGAGAAAGGGAGTGGAGAGAGATAAATATGGACAGAGCACGGAACTCTGTCTCCGTGACATCAAGTCAAGAACTGCCTCCTTCTCCATCTTTCGCCACCATCTGGAAGAGGCTTATGGAAGAACTAAGCCGATCTCAACTTCTGTACACAGCTCTGATGACTCTGATGACATTTCCTTGAGTGACATCTTGTCCCCTGCAGAGCCAATTTTGCCTCTCCATTACTTTCCAGTCCATAAGTGGCCCCATAGAATAAATCATCTGAAATCTACAAGTCATCACAGACAGGAGAGAGGTGAAGTCTACAGTGATAAGCACCAATGTCTCCGTGGAAAATTTTTAAAACTCACTGAAATAAATAAAAGTGCTTTTGTCTTACAAATATTATTTGTATGTAGTTTATCATTATAAAGTGCATCCATTTTAGTATATAGTCAATAATATTATGACAACTTGATATGATGGCAGATGGAACTGGACTTACTGTGGTGCTTATCCCATAATGTATAAAAATATTAAATCAGTATATTGTATACCTAAAACTAATATAATAATGTATGTCAAGTATAACTTGGTAAAAAAAAATGCACCCATTTTAAGCATACAGTTCAATATAGTTTGATAGATGCTACACACCAAGGAAATCAGCACAATCAAGACAGAAAATTTCTACCATTCCAGAAAGCTCCCTTGTGCCCTTCCCTGTAAATGCCCACTGGAAGTATTTTTTATTTTTTAAGTCAAAGAACATCTATTTGAACATTTTAAAGTTGAGGTAGTATAAAAAAGAATCTGTTCACTTGCCAGAAACAACATTCAGATCTTCAATTCTAACATAAAATCAGATAACACTTCTCTGAGTATAGTGGTAACACCAACTAGCTACTAATGAGAAGACATTGCCACAGAGCTCTCAAACCTGGCTAACATGAAGTTTAACATTCCCCAAAAAAATCTGAGTAGGAAAGAGGCGTTTTAATCTACTTGACATTTTCTGAAGATACATAGATCTCCTACCAAGGCTCCATGGTAGGTAGTTCACATGAGTGAGAGGGCTGAGGGAAGGAAGAAGCAAAAAGGAAAAGGAAAAAAAAGACTTCATTTGAAAAATATATCATTTATGCACTTTTGTTGTAGAAGGGTATATGCATAAATATGGAAATTGAATTTAAAATATAAGAAATAACTACAGAGACTCCTCAATTCTTAAAAAAAATGTTAGACATCTCCTAGTGAATCCTCTTCAAGACATTTATTTTTGCTGTCAGATCAAATAATGCTGTCTTCCATCTTAAAAAATAAACATGGACTAAAGTCTGAAACAAATTATTGACTGATGGAAATTGAGTCTGAGACCTAGAGTGAAAAGTGCTTCCTCATCCTGAAGCTGAATATTCTGCTCTGAAAGTGCCTCCCTGTCGGCTTCTCTAGGGATCAATAGCGGATCAGACAGGAACCTTCTCTGCTGCTTTCTAAGAGACGTGGGAATTGAACAAGTCAGGAACTCAACCACATTTCCTCATCTCAAATCCCATACCCAGATCTGGCCAGTGGAAGCTGTGAAGGCATTCTGGAATTAGCAGGCATTTTTCAGCCTGCTCATTTCAAAGAAGCCTGCAGCCAGGAAATTTGTGATTTCTAGCATGATTTCTTAACAAAATGCAAAAGCTGGTGCACACCATTAGAAAAGGAAAGTAGGACTGAAATTTTATCTCCAAACTGACATCAGTAAGGAAATCAGGGGAGAAAACAATTTTAAAACACAGGAAGAGTTGTCTCAGTCTTTTTTCAAATATAAAAGCAATTCATATTAATAAGAATACAGTAAACCAGAAAGAAGGGAAAAAATTATGCATAATCCTCCAAAAAGCTGTTAAAACTTTGATAAAATTCTTTTTGGAATTTGTCGTAACATAGTTGAAATCAAACTATATGTAACATTCTGTCTCAATTTTCCACTGAACATTGTAAATATACATTTTACGTATCATCAGTAATCATTTATAAACACTATTTTTAATGGTAGTCCTAATTAAGTTCTATAGAATAATACTCTTAGCATTTCTCTCATATTGGACAATTAAATACCAATTTTTAGTTATTTTAGCACCATGACGAACGTGTTTATAAGTTTTTTTCTATATTTTTGGATAGTTCCCCAGAATATATTTTAAGATGTACAAATTCCACATTTGGGTATAGAAATTTTATGTCTCCTGTTACACATTTTCAATTTGCCTTGCAAAAATATAATTTTTTTCAGGGCAGTTTAGCAATGTGTATCAAGATTCTCACAAATATTCCCACCCTTTGATCCATTATTTTCTTAGAGAACAGAGGTATATGAAATGATTTTATATAAAATTTTATCACTGTATTATCATTATCCAAAAAGTTGGCCACAACCTAAATATGCAAAAATGAAGAAGCAGTTAAATAGAATTATGGTTAGCCAATTATTAAAATCCTATTTTTTAAAAAATATGTAATAACAGGTAAAATATCCAATATAACATACCATTAAGACTAAATGGAGAAGTCAGCATATAAAATTATACATATAATATGATCTTCAGTACACACACACACACATACATGTATATGTTCATAGAAAAAAGGCTAAAAGCCCATCGAAGTGTACAATGATTATTTCAGATGATGAATAATAAGGATTATTATAATAACAATTTCAGAGAAGGTAACTGTATAAGAGTTCTGCTTGGCTACACCTCTGCTTTCCTCTACAATTGCACTCAGCATGCTTCATCTTTAATGCCTATGGACTTGCTGTACCTTGCCTTTTAGAATATCAGAGGACTTTTTTATGTTTTACTCATTGCTATATATCTAGAAAAGAACTTAGAAATCACCCAAGAAACGTTTGAACGCTTATGTGACTGACAGAGTAAACGAGGAATTGAACGATTGAATGAATTCAGCAGAAAGCTTGAAATGTCTAAAACACAAGATGACTGGCAAGGGGCAGAAGAGACGCCATAAAGAAGGGCAGGGTGCAGGAAAGGATGAAGATCTATAGAGACTTCAAAGATAAGCAGCTTGGCAAGATAGAAAGAGCACAGACTTCAGTCAGCCACACTGCTGTATGACTTTCAGAAGGTTCCTCAACTTGTACCTATATAATGGGATACTATGCTCATTTAGTTGTTATGAGAATTAACTGAACTATAAACATAGAAATTCACATAAACCATACCCTGCACGTGTAGGCATTCAGTAAATGTTTTCTCATTCCCTAAGGTTCCAGTTTGGACTATTTATTTTTATGCCTATGAAAAGCTGACCACAAATTTCTAGGGGGAAAAAGGTACACTGGACAAAACTATTTTCACTTTAACTTTTAAAAAAGATAGCCAAACTATTTGCCCAAGAAGAAGGGCAAAGGGAAGATGCCCAAATGCACACAAGGTTAGGCATCCTAGCCATAAGAGGATGTGACTATGCAGTACACGCTCAGGGAATGGGCCCCAGAGGTAAGCTTTGCACACAACAGAACCTCATATATCATAATGGTGAGACATAAAGGTATTCCCAGAACAAGGAAAAACTTCCCTCGTGAATTTCATTACCCTCTCTACTGACGAAACCAACACATACAATATTAAATTCTGTCCTAGAGCCATTTGGCTAAATGTGTAGACATCTAGGGCCAAAAATACATTCATTGATTTGGGGATTAGAATCTATTTATACGCTTTTCAAACAGATATTTCTGTTCACCTTGAAGCTCTGATGCTGGTGTGAGGCTGGAAGGTTGGGGACACTGGTCTCACCACACAGCAAAAACAGGCTCCTGGAGGTCATTGGAGCAGCAGGCCCTGAGCCTGGAGAGCCGACGCCCTCGGGATGTGGAACTCAGGTTTTTGAAAACAGGCTGCTGAATGCAGGAGGCGCACGCACCTGGCAGAGCAAGAAGCATCCTTTCAGCAAAAGAGATTTTTACAGAGAAATGAGGGAAATAAGTCATGCGACTAGAGCAGCGAGAATAAATATTCTGTGTCCAATCTCCCAGAGATTCTGTACACCGATTTAACAATGAGCACGAGCTTTGCTTGCCTCCACAGAAACTCATGGTCCCTGGATCTGGTAGGAACACAGTAAGTTGCCACTCCGGTTGTTATTGTTTTTGAACGATTAGCTTACCTACCCTTTGTCATTAACAGCCACAGTAGTTTTTTTTAAGTCATTGTGTTTTGTTTGTCCTGGACCCTGTTTGCACATGTGAAAACATGTGGCAGACTCTATACAAAGATGAATTCACATCTCCAGAGTGTATTTTTCCCTTGGCATTTTATTCCACTGCAAATTACCAAAGCTGATATATTTTAAAGCACTGCAGTTCTTAATTTGGTGAGTCAATTGACTTGGCTGGCATTAGCCAAAGACAGGTAAAGGTTGTGGGGGTTGGAGGCAGGAAACACAGCGGAGGGAGGTGGGAATTCACCTTAGAGCTGGACTGCAATTAGGTATCTGGGGAGAAGCTGTTTGTTCAGAGGTGGGGGAGACAGAAGTGGTAACAGGGAACCAGAGAAGGGACAAAGAGAGCCTCGCTAAGAGGTGGGAGGATATTTATCAAGGTATAAACACCAGATAAGCTTGACTGGAAACTGCCTGTTGGCACCTGAGGGGAGACTTCTGGTAAGGTGTGGTTCAGGCTTGGAGGAGGTGCAGATGGTAATTAGGACTCCGGGAAGTTGTTTTGAAAGGAGAAAGCTCCTCCAGCATCACTGCAGAGGAGGAAAATCCACATAGACACAGAATCTAAGATGCTGATGGATGGATAGCAGACTGGCAGGCAGGTAGACAGTTGATAGTTTACAGGAATATAGTAGCAATTTTAGAAATATCGAGGAGGCTCCCCAGCCACAAGTAGGCTCCTTGTAGGTTTCACAGGAATGGACGCCACCTTTAGAAATTATATTCTTTGAGTTGTTCAGTGTGTGGTCCTTGGGTTTCTAATCAAAACAAGCTTCCTTGAAACCTGTGAGGGTGCGAACTCCTCCCAGGAGTCTACAATTTAAGAGGCTCTCCAGGCAAGCTTTATACATACTGATGTGTGCAACACCTGGACTTAGGCATTGTCCCTTTTTGGATGTGAAGGCCACGCTGAATTGATTAGACACTTTCTAAGAGGGAAACTGGCTGAAAGTCAGGCAGGAAGAGGACATGACAAGAAATGTTCAGTGATGGAGAGAGAGAGACCTTTCCTCTCTCCAAGTGTCAATAGGGACCTAGACAGTAAGAGCCCCTGGAGGTGTCTGTGGGGCTATGGAGGGGCAGGGGGGTGGTGGGGGGAGGCAAGAGAGGAGTCAGACTCTGTAGTTGCCACTCAGACCTTAGGGACCTCCAGTCTGTGCATTTTGCAAAGTTCAGGTGAGATGCCAGCTCCTCTACAACTCACACCACATTCATCCGCTGTCACCTGTATTTCTGAACTCCTTGGCAGAATTTTGTCCACATGTGTTCATGGACTTCGTTTATTCATTTATTTAACATACATTTATTGAGCACTTCGGAGAAGGCAATGGCACCCCACTCTAGTACTCTTGCCTGGAAAAATCCCATGGACGGAGGAACCTGGTAGGCTGCAGTCCACGAGGTCGCTAAGAGTCGGACACGACTGATCGACTTCACTTTCACTATTGAGCACTTACCATGGGCCAGATACTATTCTAGACACCGTGGCAGAGGAGCAAACAAAGAGATAAAATTTTCTGCCCCCAAGAGCTAAGAATCTAGCATAGGAAACAATTAGTAAGCAAAGTAAGTGCAAATTAGATAGATACATGCTAAAGAGGAAAATATAGCAGAAAACGGGAAGTGTGTATATAAGAGGAAACAATAAGTTTTAGAGAGTCAGGGAAGGTCTCTTTGGAAAAGTGACATTTGAATTAAGACCAGCAAAGAAGCAAGGGAGTGAGCAGAGGTCCTCAGGTCCACAGAGATCTCTCCAGAAAGGAGGGCCTGAGGGCAGTTAGGACAACAGGCGAGAGGTGACCTAAAAGGAAAAGGAAATCAGGAGGAAATTTCCAATGACTACTGGCTGCTGTGGCCCCGTGCTGGTTGAGTCCAGTTCAGCAGAGGACACAGCACTCTGCAGACACTCTGAGTTGGGATGGCCAGTGGCCCACAGTCACTCGTGGGTGAGTCAGAAATAGGCACTTTTTTCTCAAGACCTTTCCTTGACTTTCACTTGTGAGAAAGTTGGACGTTTCTTGACATCTGCCTGAAAACTCGTAAGGCGAGAGACTGAAAATTTTGCTATGCCTAACAAACATGAAAATCTACATCAGTATTCTGTGAATTTTGGGGGACTCCAAAATCACTGCAGACAGTGATTGCAGCCATGAAATTAAAAGACACTCCTTGGAAGGAAAGTTATGACCAACCTAGACAGCATATTAAAAAGTAGAGACATTACTTTGTCAACAAAGGTCCGTCTAGTCAAGACTATGGTTTTTCCAGTAGTCATGGATGGATGTGAGAGTTAGACTATAAAGAAAGCTGAGCAGTGAAGAATTGATGCTTTTGAACTGTGGTGTTGGAAAAGACTCTTGAGAGTCCCTTGGACTGCAAGGAGATCCAACCAGTCCATCCTAAAGGAGATCAGTCCTGAGTGTTCATTGGAAGGACTGATGTTGAAGCTGAAACTCCAATATTTTGACCCCTTGATGCGAAGAGCTGACTCATTGGAAAAGACCCTGATGTTGGTAAAGATTGAAGGTGGGAGGGGAAGGGGACGACAGAGGATGAGATGGTTGGATGGCATCATCGACTCAATGGACATGAGTTTGGGTAAGCTCTGGAAGTTGGTGATGGACAGGGAGGCCTGGCATGCTGCAGTTCATGGGGTTGCAAAGAGTCAGACACGTCTGAGCGACTGAACTGAACTGAATTGCGTGAATGGCGCCCCCTAGGGTTGTGAAGTACACAACAGCACACAGCAGTTCTGTCTTCACTGACCACATCTCAAGATTATTCCTTTATGCCTACATTTAAAGTAATAATCAGAGCTTCCCTGGTGGCTCAAGTGGTAAAGAGGCCACCTGCCAATGCAGGGGACATGGGTTCAATCACTGATCCGGGAAGATCCCACATGCCCTGGAGCAACTAAGCCCATGGGCCACAATTACTGAGTCCACGTGCTGCGATGACTGAAGGCCATGCCCCCAGAGCCCGTGATCTGCAAGGGAAGCCACTGCAATGAGAAGCCCATGAACCTCAATGAGAGAGTAGCCCCAGCTCGCTGCAGCTAGAGAAAAGCCCACACAGCAATGAAGACCCAGGATAGCCAAAAATAAATGAGTAAATAAAATTATATTTAAAAATTTGTCTTCTATCTGCTTCCCTGATAGCTCAGTTGCTAAAGAATCCACCTGCAATACAGGAGACCCCAGTTTGATTCCTGGGTTGGGAAGATTCCCTGGAGAAGGGATAAGCTACCCACTCCAGTATTCTTGGGCTTCCCTGGTGGCTCAGACAGTAAAGACTCTGCCTGCAATGTGGGAGACTTGGGTTCAATCCCTGGGTTGGGAAGATCCCCTGGAGAAGGGAAAGGCTACCCACTCCAGTATTCTGGCCTGGAGAATTCCATGGACTGTATATTCCATGGGGTCGCAAAGAGTTGGAAACGACTGAAAGACTTTCACTTATGCATATTAAAAAATAATACCAGAACATAATGTCATTTTTAAGTTTTTAAGGTGGAAATTGAACATCATTGGTTTCTTTACTTTAGGCTATATTCTTGGTAGCCCTAGATAAGGACGCATTTTTGAAGATCATTGACTTCCGAGAAGGATTTTCCTACACATTTGGGCAGGCAGGAATTCAATGGTACATGTATTTTACTTGCACTTTTCTATTAAAAGACAAGCAGCCATTTAGAGAACAGACAAGTTAGACTCTCATTTCATTTGGGGCCCATTTTTCTAGCAAATCCTATGGATTTGCTGAATTTAAAAAGAGAAAGAGTTGTAAGAAGTTGTTTAACAAGGTCAAATCCAGTCTTCCTCTCACACAGTCTCTCATTTCTTAGATAATTGGCACCTTGAGAAATAATCACTAATAATAGCTGCCTTTTAGTGGAGCTCCAGCCTGGCACTCAGCTGAGTACTTGAAGTGTATCATTGCACTGAATCCTCTCAACCACCTTATGAAAGCAATATTACTAGCTCCCCTTACAGATGAGAAAACTAAGGCCTGAAGAGGGGAGGTAATTTTGCCCAAAGTAAATTGCCAGTAGACTGAGAAGTCAGGGTTCTAACCTTTAACACGATACCACCTGCTCTGTTACTGGTGTGTCAGTCTCACTTGGCACCCTCTAAAAATGATGATGAGCGGCATCGCCAGCACTTTAGATTGCTTGCAGACCATGAAATGGTATCTGTAAGCTTTAAGGACTTAGTGAGGGTACACCAGTGAAGCCAAAATCACGCATGGTTTTCTCTATGGGATCAAAATTTGTCACTTCGTATTCTGAACGTCATGCACGCCCACAGAGCAAGGCAAACCAGCACCATCGAGTGAAAAGTGACTCAGCCAGTAACGTCACTTCTGCTTATGAGGGCCAAGTGGTGTTAGCAAAATATGCAAATTCTAATTTTAAAAGTCAGGAAAGTATCTCAGAGCTAAAACAATCCACATCTTTTTGAAACAAGCCAAACAACCAAACAAAGCCTGTCTACCCCACCCACCTGTCACTGAAGCATTCTTTGTAATGCTCTACCTAGCGTCCTGGAGGAGTTCTGTTCAGTTCAGTTCAGTCACTCAGTCATGACCGACTCTTTGCAACCCCATGGACTGCAGCATGCCGGGCTTCCCTGTCCATCACCAACTCCCAGAGCTTACCCAAACTCATGTCCATCGAGTCGGTGACACAATCCAACCATCTCATCCTCTACTGATCCCTTCTCCTCCTGCCCTCAATCTTTCCCAGCATCAGAGTCTTTTCCAATGAGTCAGTTCTTTCCATTAGGTGGCCAAAGTATTGGAGTTTCAGCTTCAGCATCAGTCTTCCAAAGACTATTCAGGACTGGATTTCCTTTAGGATGGACTGGTTGGATCTCCTTGCAGTCCAAGGGACTCTCAAGAGTCTTCTCCAACACCACAGTTCAAAAGCATCAATTCTTTGGTGCTCAGCTTCCATTATAGTCAAACTTTCACATCTATACATGACTAGTGGAAAAACCATAGCTTTGACTAGATGGACCTTTGTTGGCAAAGTAATGTCTCTGCTTTTTAATATGCTGTCTCATGTGGTCATAGCTTTTCTTCCAAGGAGCAAGCGTCTTTTAATTTCATGGTTGCAGTCACCATCTGCAATGATTTTGGAGCCCAAGAAGAGTTAACTGCCTTAACATACTTGGGGAAGAAGATTTGGGAGTATGGCAGCATCTCATTTCTTTGTTTAATCTGATGGAAACTGGTCTCTTCTCAAACTTTGAAGGGGAAATAAGCAGAAGGGTGTGAAATATTGGTCTAAAAATAACCACTTCCCACCCATTGAGACAAAGAGGTGGGAAGGACCTAGAGATTTTTACTACAATGAGCATTAAGGAAAACACTTGAAGCCCCTAAACCTAGGACCTAAAGTGTGAGGACCCCCAACCCCATCGACATCACAGTTCCTTCCTGCAGTCACAATGCCGCTGGGCCACCCCAGGAAGATGCCCCAGAAACATGAAGACTTTGGTCAGGATGCAATCAAGTTTCCTTAGTACTCTGGCTTTCAGAGAGAGAAAATAAAAACCTCTGTTCCCTTTCCAAAAAAATAAAGTCAGGAAATCAAGCATCATGACTTCAGGTATTTATCTCATGGATTACTCAAGGACTCTACATGTCTCATTCTTGACTGCTGCTGCTAAGCTGCTAAGTCGCTTCAGTTGTGTCCGACTCTATGCGACCCCATAGACGGCAGCCCACCAGGCTCCCCTGTCCCTGGGATTTTCCAGGCAAGAACACTGGAGTGGGTTGCCATTTCCTTCTCCACTCATTCTTGACTAGCTTACTTATATTTCTTTTTACATACAAACAAGGTAATAAATCCCGAAGTAGGTATTCAGAAGGCTTCAGCACAATGGGGTGAGGAATCATTGCCTATTATCAGTCTGACCCAGATGAGCGCCTCTTAGGAGTTTCCTGACTGTCCCATGGCAGTATCCGAGGTGATAAGCTTTCTGTAGGTGTGATACGGACCTGGGGGAGAACTGGGGAGAAGAGGAAGGAGGGAAAGACATGTGAAACAAATGAGAAGCCTCCCCTTAAATTTCACTGTATGTTCAGAAACTGCCCTCAATTAAAAAATAAACAATTGCCACCACTGCAAAAACTTCATTTGCGGTAGTTCCTGATCTGATTCAGCATTCTGGTTGCCTAGAGACAGATATAAACAAAAGTGCCTCCCCGACTGCCGCTGCCAAGGAACAGCCAGAAGAACCTGATGGCCCCCTTCCTGGCTCAGCCAGTGAGCAAGAAAAGAAAGCAAGTACTCTTAGATATTCATATTAAAAATAAGATATTTTGTTCAGCTTCTTTAAAGCTTAATGTTGCTTAGAGAGATCTCAGGAGTCCAGGAAGAGTTGCTTTCCTTTTCACTCTCTCACCTTTCCTGTTTGTTCTGCTTTGAAAAAATGACTGAGGCCAGCACAAGCTGCAAAAAAAATGATCTCGATTTCTCAGTTCATTCATTGGACTGACTTTTAATATGGGGAGCTAGAAATTTGATCATTATTTATTTTTGTGAAGATTTAAAAGGAACTCAAAGTGTGGATGTTCTAACAAAAAAGAAAATAACTAAATAAAATTTTTATTGTTATGGACTTGTCATATCTTCCCCATTAATTTTTAAAAAAACACTCAAATAAGCAGTGTTTTCAGACTTTGCTTTATAATTCTGACTAGCGGATACAGCCTCTTGTGATGGGAAGAGGACTGGAAAGCTAGCACAATGTCAAGCAATGACTTTTGGTATCTATATATCTGGCTGTACCACATATTGGCTGCATGACTCAGACAATTACTTAAAAACTCTCTGCCTCCTCTTATGTGAAATGGGCTGATTAGGCCTATCCTAAGATGTGGAGCTTGAATGAGCCTCTAAGGCAAAGGCAGGTAGGAAGGACTCAGCTTGACCATTATCATCACCTACATGATGTTGAGTAAGTTCCTTGCTTCTCTGATCCTCAGATTTCTCACCTATAAAAATAATCATCTTAAATTCTTTCTCTAATAAAGAAGGATTTCAGTTACTTAAGGTAACTATTGTTATCCATAAGTTAATGATTCTCACTTTACAGAGCTGTTTCAAGAATGAAATTACATCATATCTGTGAACATATTTTATAGTCCATTCAGTTGTAAAGCATTATTACTAAACAAATGAAAACTAATACTTCTAAATATCCTGTGATAATCACAGTTGTTTATGAGGCAATTTTGATATAATTATGCTTAGTTTGTAGGAATAGCTGACTCCTATATTCAATTCAATCCAGTGGGATAGCTGACTCCTATATTCAACTAGCAAAAATATAAAAACTTGAATACCTAAAAAAGTGCACAACGAGTAAATAGGTTATGCCCCAATGTTAACAGCTTTTGCTCTAGGATTGTTTTTCCTGTATCTTTTACTTTTTCTATATTTTTCCAAATTTCCCTGAATTGTGAGGTTTAACATTTATTACTCTAAAAGTATGTGACTTGTAGGTATGCTTTTAAGAGAATGCTGTTTACTGTCTTCCAAAGCAAAACTTAAAAATGAGCAAAATAAAACTGATTAAAAAAATAAATAGATAAAACAGATATATATCCAATTGCTTTACTTCAAAAGAAGAAAGGAAGACAATAGTCCAATTCGTCATCGTCCTTGGACACAATATACATCGCACTCTTTCTTTCCACAAGTACTCACAAAAGACTAGGAGGTGCCAAACATACGAGGCCAGGGACCAGCCCACAGACAAGCTCCCCCAGGCTGGGTTGCAGCCGTGGAGAGGTGAGAAGGAAAGAGCTGGCGGTAAGTAGGTGAGGAGCCCATGGCACAGCACTGTTCCAGCCAGAATCCAGAGTGAAAACACAAACCAGGGCAGAAGACCAGTCCCATTCTCTAAGGAGCTGGGATGGTTCCCATACCACAGACATCTGTGTGCTCAGGGTATTAGTATAATAAGTCCATTCTCTGGCGAAGACCTGGCTTTGGAGCACCAGACTCATGGCAAACTCCACTCAACATTGGGCAGAGAGGGCCTGAAGCACAGTTAAATGGCTCACTGGCTCCATCTGCACAGCCTCAAGCTTTTTCTGGTTCCTTCCACTGAGTGGGCTGGCCAGGAGAGCCTGTTGTCAGGCGTTCTGTATTAGCCTCCTTGAAAACATATATACCTTTCTTTTTTTTTTTTTTAAGTTTTGTTGGAGGAGAGAGGTTTTCAAATACGTTTCTTTAGCCCTAAATTAAGAAGTAAGATGTGGTCATTCTTAAGGCATTCGCAAAAGGAATGATTTCTGTCATGGGTTTTAACATACTCTACTCACCATTCCAGTCATTAATAACATAAACCAAGAAAAAATACCCTAGGAACATATTTTATTTAAGTTTTTAACTGGAATACAACTCATACTCTCCAGATTGAATCCAGCTCAGTGACAGGCTATTAAAATGACGGTAAATTCATTTTTTCTTTTAATTTTAAAAAATAAAAGAACATTAATATTTAAAACATTTTCAATATAAGCAAAATAGTAAGTACATTTGGTAACCTCTTTCCTCCTAGAAATGCTACAAAATTAAATGAATTTTCATGCAAGTAGAAGTTTCTAGTATCATTTTATTGAATTAGTGGTGTCCATACAGCCAATTATGTTTAACATTAGAAATTATGTACAAATCTGTGCTCTATACTTTTATTTCTCATTGACTATAAGACCCTGACAGATTTCTTAGAAAACAAAATTATTTGAATAGGCAAGTTTTCTAGATTTTGGCTTTGTCTTTTAAAATTAGCTGATTCCCATTGGAATTTACCAGGTCAGGAATAATTCACTCTGTGAAGACATCTTTAGTAACCCAGCCAATAATCGTTTGCTATTTCATTAAAATACCATCTAAGAACAATCTATGGTTTTGACTTTTCCAGAAAGTTTTTCTTGACTATGGTACCAAATATATGAAATGCAACTGTCCAGAATTTTCCCAGAACTTGATTTGGGTTTTAGCCTCTAGAGGTACAAATGGGGCATGTGCAAGATTAACTGAGCTAATGATCTGTGGCCTATAGCGTCGATTTTGTTTTAAATTAAGACATCATAAGATGGATAAGATTTCCCTGTAAAGTAGCTAACGATACATTTTAAACCCATGACCTTTGTTTCAGGTAAGATTTTCTCCGGCCATAATGTCAACCAAGAATTCTACAGATCTAGTTGAATATGTTGACAAGTAAGTCTGAATTACAACAGTTTTAACTATGGGTGATGATTACATTAGAAATTAAAGGGCCTGAATGAGATCTTTGAGTTTATCTAAACTAGTTCTCTTCTTTCAGAAGGACCGCATTAAACCATGTCAGGAAAGCGAACATCCCTTATTCCTCTCTGACAAAACGTGCCAATTTTACTGCTTCCTCTTTAAATAGCCCCTACAGTTTCATATAGATTTATAAACAAAATAACACAACATAGGCAATGAAAGACATATGACAAGATAAGATACACTTAACCGTGACTTTCAAAATAAATCAAATGAATATGTTAACATTTCAAGATAAAAACTCAGGAAATGTTGAAATATATTAAATCAATCATCAGAACGTTTTGTTTCTGCTATGTACAGTACCACACCTGAATCTCATCCAGGGAAGGTCTACAGAGAGCGGCAACTCCAGGGACTTGGAAATATGCAATTAATACATGCACATTGTCCAAACAATCTTAGTTTGGACAAGTCAGGATCACAGGACAATGCATATTAGTTTGAGTTTCCATTTGAGTGTGTCACAGAGGCATGTGATCTGATGTCCCCATTAAAGTTCTCAGGACACTTGGGATTTAGCGTCAGGCCTTCCAATAATTTTCTGCATGACCTCATGCTTAGTCCCCTGTGTCTCTGGGCTTGTTCTCTCATTTGCCAAATAAAGAGGTTGAACTAGAAACTCTAAGACCCACTCACTGTACCCTTAAGATAATTCTGATCCTAAAACATACATCATGACCACAGGGGGGAAGAAATGATCGAACAAATTAAATGATTCCAAACGAAAAGTAAAAATACTGGATTTTCTTTTTAAAACTACTTTTAACCATGAAGCCAATAAAACCTTAAAAATCACTAATATTACAGTGGCTTCCCAGGTGCCACAGTAGTAAAGAACCCACCTGCCAATGCAGGAGATGCAAGAGACGTGGGTTCGATCCTTGGATAGGGAAGATCCCCTGGAGGAGGAAATGGCAACCTACTCCAGTATCCTTGCCTGGGAAATTCCATGGACAGAGGAGCCTGGTAGGCTACAGTCCATGGGGTTGCAAAGAGTTGGACGTGACTAAGCATGCATGCATGCCACAAATATTCCAGAATGTTCACCATTAAGAATTTCCCTGTTTCTTAGTCAACTTAATTTAATGCATTCCAAGTAGATCGAGCACAGTTTTCAGCCCTTCTTTTCATGCTACCCCTAATTCATATTTGTTTATGGGATAATGAGGATATAATTTAGAGAAAATTAAACCAAACAAGAGGAAAGGGTGTGTTTTTTTTTTAATGTTTAAAAATAAGACACATGGATAGATGGCATTTTTTCTTCGTTAAGGACAATGAAGGTGGCATGCACAAAATAATGATCATATTGGCTGTATTAGCTAACCTTGCCAAAGAGAACACAGAGACCTATTCCCATCTGACTCTCCACATGACAAATAGAGAATAGAAATCATTCTTCTGTCAAATTCCAATGTGAAGCCAAGTACATTTCGTTAGCTCGGGCTGGTGACTTACATCATAGAAGATGAGAGAAAATCCCTGGAAGATGGCAACAAACTTAAAAAGAAATCCAAAGAAATTTTTGCCATTTCCTGGATTCCAGAGAAAGCAAAATTGAAACAAAGGGAAAGATGGATTCAATGATTCAAAGCCAAAGCATGATGACCTCAGGATTCACTTCTATCTTGATCTCCCCCACATCCCTTCTCTTGCTGCCTAAGTCATAGATGAAGAGCCTTCTATCTACCACCTGAGATGGCTGGTCTTCTTTCAGTCTCTCTCCTCTAACCTCCCAGAGCAGGCTGCAAACTCCCTAAAGGCAGGGACCCTCAACAGCCTATCATGATGCACTGAATGTCGATTCCTACAGAGCTGTAGTTGACAAAAGTAATGGAGAATGATGATGGAGCAATTGAATCTTTAGGGCTCTGCTTAGAGCAGCAGATTTCTGATTAACTGGAAAAGCAAAATGGCATTTGGGCATTTCAATCACCAGTTGGATGTTTTAAATGGACATAACGAATCCAACAAAATAAACATAAACACAATTTTTAAAATAACTTCCTCCTTCAAGTGAGAGTATGCATTGAGTGGTAACAAATGTATTGATATGGAAGCAGAGTACTCACACAAGTACAAAACTCATTAAACAGTCTGAATATATGTTACATATTCTCAGAGGCTTTGCCTTATAAATCTATGTGGGCATATTTATAGGTAATACTAAAAACAAATAATAAAAACAACTGAAAAGAGTAAAAAAAAAAAATCAAGCAGCAAGAGGGATAAATGCCTATTCTATGAACAGAGTTTGGCTACAGATAAGCACATTAAAAAGGCAGACAGCCCTAGCGTGTACACGGCTCTTCTCAGCCTCAGGCAGTTGGAGCAACACCCACACACTATTAGTGCTTGCTAAATGTTAGGTCGTATTAATAATCCATGTAGCAGGGGGAGGCGGAATGCTTGCAATCATTTCTAGGACAAGTATGGTGACATTCTATTAAAGGCAGTAAATAATTCTGATTTCCCCATGTGTTTATAGATTTGCAACGAACAGACATCCACTGATTTCATGATAGTGCAGTCAGCGCTCATTTAAGTTTAATTAAGCAGAGAAGCACCAACACCTTTTTCCTTTTTCTTCTGCTGGTAGAAGGAGCACTGCATGGTGGCTAGGCACCAACTCTTGAATCTGCCAGTAATCAGCTATGTGACCTTAAGAAAATGAAAATGTCTTTTCTCCAGGCAGTCTCTGCCTCCTCCATAAAATGGGGTGGGGTTTTAAGCGCCTGAGTCCCAAGGGCTGTCTCAGTTCTAGGTAAGATTCAGAATTCATTTCTAGAATGCAGATTAGAGTCACCACTATTTGCTGTTTCTCAACCCTGCCCACAAGTTACACTCCTAAGCACTCTTTTATGTAATGAAGTAAGTGGTTGAGATTTAGGAGCATACATTATTCCCCCACAGGATTTCATTTGGAGTGGAAAACAAATTCTGCTCATAAATTACTTTTTCATTTTCTTCAATTGAATCTCCTGAAAAAAACAAATGGGTATCTCGCCACAAAATCAAATTACTCTTAAGGTCTCTTCTATCCCTTAGGTTCCTGGTCTTCAAAATGGTTATAGCCATTTATTCACCTAGCAAATATTTACTGATTATATATATTTACTGACTATATACTACATGTCAGGCCCTTGAACAGTCTTCAGTGAACAGAACAAAGACCCTGCCCTCACGGAACATTTGTTCTAGGAAGAGGAACAGATTCACACTGTTAGATCATCTGCCCAGGGGAGGCCTTGTGAGAAGTTAGCATTTGAGCAAAAACCAGGAGATGAGGGAGTGGGCCACATGCACATACAGGGGAAGCAAATTTGCTAAGGTGGAACTCTCCTGTGGTGTGTCAGAACAGCACAGGGGCAAAGAGGACTGGAATAAAAAGGAGGGGCTATAAACCTGAACTGTGATGCTCTCTGGCCCAAAGAAATGAAGTTGTTTTGTACTGAGGAGTTGTCCAGGCTGAGCTATAGCCAATATGTATCTCAGAGATGCTCTCAGGAGTACATTTCGGGATGATGGAGATCTGGGTGACAGCCAAAGGATGGTATTTAAAATTTGGATACATAAAACTCTAAGTGAGCCAAATGGGCAAAATAATAAATGATTAATGAGCTCTACTTGTAAGTCGAATAGGACATTCAGGGCCTGGAATATAGTCATGTTCAACGCTTCTTCCTAGGACCCTGGCAGACATTTTATTATACTATGATGCATCACTCTCATTGCCACGCGAAGACAGATATTTCACATTAGGATACACAAGAAAGGGAGACAAAAAACACTGTTGACTGAGTGTTTCATGGGATAGGTCATGTTAGGTTGGAGATCTCTTGGGTTTTATTTGGCAGTATCATATCCATCTTTGAGGGCAACTAGCTCTCAGGTGGGAGAAGGCAATGGCACCCCACTCCAGTACTCTTGCCTGGAAAATCCCATGGACTAAGGAGCCTGGTGCACTGCAGTCCATGGGGTCTTGAAGAGTCGGACACGACTAAGCGACTTCACTTTCACTTTTCACTTTCATGCATTGGAGAAGGAAATGGCAACCCACTCCAGTGTTCTTGCCTGGAGAATCCCAGGGACAGGGGAGCCTGGTGGGCTGCCATCTATGGGGTCGCACAGAGTCGGACACGACTTAGCAGTAACAGCAGCAGCTCTCAGGTGAGAAAGCTCAAAATGGTCTGCATAGCTTACGAAAAAAAGATATACAGGGCACTCTGGGTTGTGAGCAAGTTGTTTATTACCTGGCAGAACCCTCCCACCCTGCACAGGTCTTTGGCCCCACTGACCATATGCAGTGTTAACGTTTCCGGCTCTTAAGTGAAGTCGCTCAGTCATGTCCGACCCTTTGTGACCCCATGGACTGTAGCCTGCCACGCTCCTCCATCCATGGAATTTTCCAGGCAAGAATACTGGAGTGGGTTGCCATTTCCTTCTCCAGGGTATCTTCCTGACCTAGGGATCGAAACTGGGTCTTCCTCATTGTGGGCAGATAGACGCTTTACCGTCTGAGCCACCAGAGTAAGCTTCTGGGTCTCATTCTGTGTTAATTATCTCATTCAATCTTCACAGTAACTCCAAGATGTGGAGAGTATTGCTTTTTTAAAGATGAAGTCACTGGGGTTCAGAGGAGTCAAGTACTTGCCCACGGTCACACAATGCAACAACAGACCAAGATTCAAACACAGAAATCTGTGTCTCCATGATCTCAAAGCCTATTTCCCTAACCACGTGGCTATCCACACCCTCTGCTGGCTATCTTTTCAACACACACACACCCTGGGACATCTTAGAATCCTGGGATATCTTTGTCTCCAGTCCATCCCTTGCAGTGTGGAAGATGTGTATGCAGCTATATCTGATCTTCCTCCACGGTGTCCACCCATGGGGTTTCAGCAGCCTGGATTCACATCTTAGCTGAGTCTGGGAGGCACTGCTGTCAGCCACAGTGCAGTATTTTATTCTCTCTCTGGCATCATCTCCATGAGCACCCTCAACCCCCGTAATGGGCAAGACTCTGGCTACAGGTGGAAGCAGCCACAGGAAATGGGCATTACCCACAACACTCCCATGTCAATCAAGGCAGAACTGCCCACACGAAGCTCACTCCCTCCCATCCCAGGAGGCTCCCTGAATTCTCCCTACACCCAAGAGCTAGTGTGAGAACTGAGCTGAAGTCAGACAAAGGCCAGCCTCGGTTCTCTAGAGCAGAGAGCATGCTCCTCCAACCCCTGGACCACAGAGAGGATCCTTAGGACTCCAAGGAGAGATGTGAGCCAAGCACAGGAAATATAACTGGGGTGAAAAATTACATAATGTTGGAAGCAAGCTAAATATATATATATACATATATATATGCAGAGAATATAATTATACATATGCAATTTATATATAACATCATATAGAAACATATATATCTTGACTGTATACTTATATATGAAGAATATACATGTGTAAATATGTATGCCAGTTAAATATATATATAGCTTTATATCTACAAATACATATATTTATCTTGAGTATATATATATACATGTATATTTATATTTCAGAGGAATAAATATATCTTATCTCTGAGAATAACTTGGATTTATATAAATATATAATTTATATATATAAATTATATATATATATATAAATATAACAGGGAGAAGTACTAATTGGTCTAAATAAAGCTGCTGTGATGTAGGTAAGAGAGTCAAAGGGGCAGGCTGATATTTCTTGGCTGGATTACTGATAATCTTCAAGCTTTATTTTCCACCTAAACTAAGAAAAATTTTACTTATACCAAGGACTTGTTGCAGGGATGAGATGAATGGATGTTTGTGAAAGTGCTCTGTTGACTATAAGCATTATGGAGACATCAAACCATGTGATAATGAATTCCTTACATTTCTCTTGGGCTAGAAACTCCCCTCAAATAATTTAGCATTTGTATCAGATTCCTAGGGCTGCAACAACACCGTACCACAAACAGCAGACGTTTAGCCTCACAATTCCAGGAGTTAGAAGTATGAAATCAAGGCATGGCAGGTTGATTCCTTCTAAGGGCTCTGGGGAGACTGTTCTGAGAGAAATTCATCTCTCTCAGCTTCTGGTGACAGCCAGCAATCCCTGGTGCCCCTTGATGCACGGCTCCAGTCTCTGCCTCCGTCTTCACATGGCCTCCTCCTGGTGTCTCTGCCTTCACACGGCTGTCTTCTTATAAAGACATCAGTCAAACTGCCTTAGGCACCCACCAACCCCCGTGAGTGTGACTAGTCACATGTGCCATGACCTTCAAGGTCATGTTCTGTGGTGCTAGGGGTTAGAACATCAACATATCTTTTCCCATAACACCATCTAATCAATAATTATCATAATAAGAACACACATGTGTGACCCTTGTTGACATTACAAGGGCTTCCCTCATAGCTCAGTTGGTAAAAAATCCACCTGCAATGCAGGAGACTCTGGTTCGATTCCTGAAGATCAAACCAGGAATATCTGCTGGAGAAGGGATAGGCTACCCCCTCCAGTATTCTTGGGCTCCCCTGTGGCTTAGCTGGTAAAGAATTCGCCTGCAGTGTGGGAGACCTGGGTTCAATCCCTGGGCTGGGTTGATCCCCTGGAGAAGGGAAAGGCTTGCCCACTCCAGTATTCTGGCCTGGAGAATTCCATGGACTATACAGTCCATGGGGTCACAAAGAGTCAGACACAATTAAGTGACTTTCACTTTAGATACATTAGGTAAATTGATCAACTTCAGCCAACTCAGGAGGGCAGGAGTTATCTCCATAGGACAAATAAAGGGCTTCTCTTCTGGACTGCTTATTAGGGGTGAAGGATATTAAGTGGCAGAAGCAGAACTTGAACCCCCAGTCTTCCCACTTCACAGAGAGTCTTATTTCCCCTGGGGACTCCCATAAATAACACACAAATCCCAACAGCAGCAAGGTAATGTGGGTCAGGGCTTCAAGAGCACTACAAAGCGCTGTAAGAACTCCAGGTACCATCAAAACAACGCACTGCTGCAGTCCATGTATTTCCCTGGGTCACTCAGATGTCCACCAAGCCCTCATCCACACAGAGACTCAGGGACACCTGACCGCCCGAATGTCTCCACCAGAAAGCCAATCACAACAAGTACATTACGAAGTCTGTAATTTTACTGAAAATGTTATTGAACACAGGGAGTTTGCCTCATACTACGTAACTTGAATCTGGGAAAAGTCCACAGCCAGTCTCTTTCTCCAGCCTTTTCTCAGAGGCATCACTGTTTAGAGTCCCTTCCTTTCCTGGTTCCTCCACGCAGGCCAGGGTTGACCCAACCCCACTGGGCCACTTCTTCCTGTTATGGATGATTTAAAATTGAAATTGCCTCCCTCACACACCTCCAGCTTTCAGCCCTGTGTGTAAAACTCAGCAAAGGAGACTTCTAGAGCCTCCAAAATCATCTGACAGGGCAAAGGTTAGGAACAAGCAACCGGGAAATGATAGAAAATACATTCTCAATCCCATCACTCCACGCACATACTCATGGATTATTTTTGTGACGCAGCAAAGTATTCTCTGAAATGTCCCTTTATTTCACTATTGTTTGCCAGACTATATGCACTGAGAATGTAACCAGTCATAGAATAAATCTCACAGAAATGAAAATTCTCTTCAGCTATGCCCCTTTGTGTTCTAGAAAGGAGTTTCAATTTTCCAATTTTTGTCTCTTGAATGTTACAGGTTGCTGAAATGGTTTTCCAAGTCTCCTAAGTAAATTTAGTGCTCTAGTCACAAGAACAGAACAGGCAGAGACATGAAAGTCACTCTGTACCGATGCATCTGCCAGCAACAGCACAGCTGGTGCAAGTCACACTGAACCGTAGAGAAACAGAACTCAGAGTTTGCGGAAAATCTGTTCAGACTCAGTTGTCAGCTACATAATCAATGATTTATGTAAAGTCCAAGTATCCCTCTGAAAAGGCCCCCTAGGAATACTTCCTCCTGTGGTTAGTAACTCCATCTGTGCTAGTATGGAATATTCAGTTCTATCTTTCCTTTCACAGTTAAATTTAGATACACAAGTCTCACTGATATGATATACTAATAAAGCAGTGCATTTTTCAAATTCAGGGTAACCACATCTTGTTACTAGTGAAAAGCCTCAGTTTTTAAACTTTTGGATGATCTGATGTTCTGAACAACAGTGTTACCAGGAATCTCTCTCAGAAGACAGAATGTTCATGTGTTGGATGTTACTCCAGTCATTGGTTTATGAAAGTCATTTGGAAAGCAATATTCTCTTTCCTTATGGCAGAAAAATAGGAAATATATATATTTAAGCTCTCTTTATCTGATAGGGATCACACAAGTAGAGCTAAACAGAGCATCATTTGGTGTTTCAGGCTGCCATTTCCTTCTCCAGGGGATCTTCCCAACCCAGGGATCAAACCCAGGTCTCCCACATTGCAAGTAGATGCTTTACCCTCTGAGCCACCAGGGAAGCCCATTAAACATCATTAACAAATGATTATCTGCCAGGGTCCAGCCCCGGCTGATCCAGGGTATTTGAAGGAGAGACGGCGTAGGCGAGGATAAGGAAACAATTGCTTAATTAAACGTTAATTAAGGATATAAAGAGTAATAGAATGCAGATAGCTTAGTAGGAAAATTCAGTGGAGAAAAGAGGCTGAGTAGCTTGGTTTACGCGGGAGACCAATAAAACTTCAAGACAAGAAGTTTGCACCACTTACGTAGGCCACAGGCGTCCTTCCGTTCTCCCGAAGGAGAGGAGACACTGAGGCCTCCCCGGTTGGATCTTAGAAGCCCAGGCATAATTAGCAAGCATGGCGGGTTCCGCGCTCCAGATGGAGACTCAGCCAGAATTTGAGAGAGAGAGACATGGGGAGACTAAGTTTCGGTGAACAAGGCCCGCACTTTATTTTCCAAAGTAGTTTTTATACCTTAAGTTGTGCATAGAGGATAATGGGGGAAGGGGTGGAGTCATGCAAGGACAGCAGTTCCTGATCCTAATTGAAGCCAGGCTTTCAAACTTATCATATGCAAAAGTTCAGGTGATTTACATCATCTTCTGGCCAGGAGGCCTGTTAACATTTTAAGAAACTTATTTTTCTCTAAAGGTGATTATTCCAAAGTCAGGCACCAGCCTCCAAAAAAGCATTGGACAAAGCTGCATTCCTATAGGGCAAAGGTGAGGTGGGCTCAATCAAGAAAAGAATTAACTCAAGGGTCCAAGGTTACAAACATTGAGGCTACTACTTACATTTCTATACACCCATTATATCAATCAATACACTGCCAAGGACACAGTAGGTAAGGAGTATGGAGACTTAGCAGCAAACATTGGCCCAATAAGTGAAAAACCCTTCACCAATACAATTTCTAATCAATCTTTTAACTACTCAAAGGAATCTGTGTTTAGACAGTTTAGAACATCTCCTGCCTCTCACAGTTGGGAGGCTCTTAGCAATCACATGTGGCCGGAAAAACCTATTCAGGCAGGCTAGAGGATTTCCAAAGGAGTTTGTAGGTTGAAACACTGTCACACCCAGGAATTATTAACTGGAGCTGTAAGCTAACTCTTTTTTCAGAGAGAGGTAGTGGGGGACAGCCCCCCGTAAAGTCAGAGGTGTAGGTGAAAGCACAAAGCAGAAAGTAGGCAGACTCTGGTTTTGGGGGTAGATGCTCGAGAATTTCCAGGGGGACTCCTGAGGCTCGATCCCGCCTTTGGGTATGCCGAGCCTCCTTCCTCATGACCTTTGCCACGGGCGGAGTGCCTCATGCTGGCTCCCAGCAGTGATAGAATTCTAGTTGAGCTATTCCAGATCCTGAAAGATGATGCTGTGGAAAGTGCTGCACTGAATATGCAATATGCACTCAATATGCAATATGCTGGCTCCCGGCAATTATCTCATAGTATGAGATTTACTATATCTCAGGCATGAAAAGAAATTTCAAAAAGGAACATTCTCCACTAAACCATAAAATAAGCTTTAAAAATAAATATTAAGAATCAAAAGAAAACAAGTAACTACAGTTCATCATTTATATGCCACTTAAAAGTTCCATGGCTGCAGGCAAGCACTTTCACATAGCACCGGTGCTGCCCTGCAAGGCTTCCCTCCAGGCACCAAAGAGCAACAATATTGAGGCCAATCCTGAAGGCAGGACCGCAGACTGGCATCTGAGCAGAGGTGGCAGCCCTGTTCCGCTGGTGCCTCTCCTGTCTTAGGTCTGTTTCCTCAGATATAATCCTGTGGATAGAATGCCCTTTCTGGAGACACCCCTGACACCAGCTGCCAGTACATCCAAAGAGTGAGGGCACACAGGCCCTTGGTGAGCCTGGACTGTAGCGCAGTTAGAAGCACTGGTCTCACTGCCCACCGGACGAGTCTTAAATAAATCAGCGATGCTCAGTCATTAGAATATATTCATCTAAGTGTTTATTTAAAATACAAATTCTTTTTAAAGTTTTTAAGCTATAGTGGCTTCATTCTTTATTTCTATTTTTTTGTCTGTGCCTTGAGGCATATGGGATGTTAGTTCCCTGACCAGGGATCAAACCTAAATCCCCTGTGATGGAAGCATGGAGTCTTAACCACTGGACCACCAGGGAAGTCCCTAAAATACATATTCTTGTTCTTCCCCTCACCATCAAAATTATGAATGAATAGGTCTATAGTGGTGCCAAGGAATCTTCATTTTAGCACCTTCCTTTCCTTCCCAACCCCTGTAAAAAGTTTCTTTGTAAGAAATACTGAATCGGACTAAGTTCCTTGAGGAACAGAACCTTTATTTATTATACATGGACCAGAGTAGACATTTAGTAATATTGACTGACATATTTCTATTTCAATTGACATTTTTACTGGTAAGTTACTAGATATAGAGATAGTGCTTTCAGCTACACATTAAAACTCCAACCAAAATGGCTTATATGTAAGGACATTGATTAGTTCACATTAAAAATCTAGAATTCTGTTAATTTGGAGGCTTAACATCATCATCAAGTACTCAAGTGTTTTCAGTCCTTCTTCCAGCTATCCTTTTTCCCCTCATGATCACAAGATGGCTTTAGCAGTTCCAGGCATCACACACAGACATGACAACATCCAGGAAAGAAAAGGGAAGTTTCTTTCTGGGTATCACTTCTTAAGGGCTTCCCTAGTAGCTCAGTTGGTAAAGAATCTGCCTGCAGTGCAAGAGACCCGG
Source organism: Bos taurus (assembly GCF_002263795.3). Lineage (NCBI taxonomy): Eukaryota > Metazoa > Chordata > Mammalia > Artiodactyla > Bovidae > Bos > Bos taurus. Next base: position 94,702,360 of record NC_037334.1, read on the forward strand.
GTTTGATCCTAGGGTCGGGAAAATTCCCTGGAGAAGGAAATGGCAACCACTCCAGTACTCTTGCCTGGAGAATTCCAAGGACAGAGGAACCTGGTGGGCTGCAGTCCATGGGATTTCAAAGAACTGGACATGATCTTTTAGGATAATCTCTTCTTAAAGGCAAGCAACCTGACTCAGAAACCCCACAGTAGGCTTCCCCTTGCATTTCACCGGCCAGTATTGCTTCACGTGGTCCTCCCTAAACCAATGGCATCTCAGCCCAGAATAATGGGACCACCAAGATTAGCTTGTGCCCTGCCCCGACCCACCCTGAAGGACCTAGGGGACAGGAGGATGAACCAAATCAGGCAGAAGCAGGGATGGCTATTAGGAAGGTAACCAAAAGTGTCTGCCATACTGAGAATATCTAAGAGAAAACAAATTCTAAACGTTGATGGGAATGCAGCATGATTTACAAAAGTCTATATAGAAACCCCATGGATTATACAGTCCAGGGAATTCTCCAGGCCAGAATACAGGAGTGGGTAGCCTTTCCCTTCTCCAGAGGATCTTCCCAACCCAGGGATCAAACCCAGGTCTCCCACATTGCAGGTGGATTCTTTACCAGCTGAGCCACCAGGGAAGCCCAGAACAGAAGAACGGGGATGAAATACTCTTTCACTGGCAAATCCAGGCTGCAGGTTGTCAGGAGAACAGAAAGAAGCCCCAGCTCAAGGAAAACAAGGACCAGAGCTGCAGTCCACCGCTAGGCTGTGTGTCACTGTCCACAGGGCCTGACATCCCCTTCTCCTCTGCCTGTGACTCATCAGTCCCAGCCAGGGCAGCACTGTCAGCTCGGCGGGGGTTTAAAGGAATGGGCTTTCTATGTACGAGGTCCCATCTGGTAATTTTCCAGAAAAACATTTTTTGAGCCAAATGAGTGCTGGATGGAATCTGACTGATGAAACCCTTAGCTAAATCGTCTCTGCTCCTCAAACGTGTAGGTGATAGGAGAGATGAATCTCAGCCAGACCAACGTTAAATATTTCATACTGCTCGGGAAAGCAAACTGTACACCTTGAGGCTCTGACAGCTTGCAGCTTTGTGGAACCATTTTTTTTCCTCCAATTTTCTAACAACGGGGCCTTAAGGAAACAGTCCAGCTAGAGCGACCAGTCAGTCAACGAATAGTTTATTGGCCACCTACTGTGTGTCAGGCACTCTTCTCAGCATTGGGGACACTGTGGAGAACAAGTCAGACAAAGTGCCTGCCTTCAGGGAACTTCCAGTCTTGTGATGCAGGGCAGAAAATACACACAAACAAGTGAATTAGATGATGTCAAGGTAATGACATGTTAAGAAGAAGACGAAATGGGCTACTACAATCGAAAGTGACTGAGTGGGAGGTTTGTCTGAGGAGGGGGTGCTGAAGCTGATGCCTAAAGAATGGGGAGCAGGCAGCCATGAAGATACTGTAGGGAAGAGCTTTCCCAGCGGAAGGAATAGCAAGTGCCAAGGCTCTTAGCTGGGAACTGCCTGGCATGCCTGAGGAACAGAAAGAAGGCCTGCGTCGTTGAGTGAGGGTGAGCAGAGGGAAGAGCAGGAGGAGATGAGGCTGGGAAGGAGAAAAAAGATTTTATTTCCAGAGAACAGATGAGCCTTCAGAGGGTTTTCAGGAGGCAAGCTCTATCTTCACATTTTACAATGACTACTCTTAGCCATTGTGTGGAAGACAAGGAGGCAAAAGTAGAGGATAATAGCGGCTGTGACAGAGAGAAGAAGAAAGAACTATAGAGAGGACATGAAGCCTGAGGACCCTCCTGTGTGTCGTTTCTGTTGTCACTCTGTCAGGCCACACCAGGAGCATTAATTAAGGTGTGTCCTCTGCTTCTGTTTTTTATCTCTTAGAATGACAGGAATGTATGGGAGTAGAGGTTAACATTGGATTTTGGAGACAGACAAGAGATTTTCATTCTGACTCTTCACACTTCTGAGTTGTATGACTACTCCTATGCCTGTCTGGTAGATGTTCTCAGTCTTCTCTCCCAAAGCACTAATTCATTCTTCAGCTATCTCCTGTCTGTCATAGTTATCCCACCTTTTTTTGTTTCTTTAACTATTTTCATGTCTAATATTTCTACTTGTTTTTCTTTCTTTTTTTTTTTTTCATTTTGCCAATATCTTCCCATATCTTCACCTCTAATATTTTTGTTCACTTTTTAGAAACAATTTCTTATTGTGTGAAAGTGAAAGTCACTCAGTTGTGTCTGACTCTTTGTGACCCCATGGACTGTAGCCCGCCAGGCTCCTCTATCCATGGAATTCTCCAGGCCAGAATACTGGAGTGGGTAGCCATTCCCTTCTCCAGGGGATCTTCCCAACCTAGGAATCAAACCTGGGTCTCCTGCATTGCAGGCAGATTCTTTACCAGCTGAGCTACTAGGAAGCCCTCTTATTACATATAACTTGGTAATTCTCTTCTATAGGAATCTATAATCCAGTAGTCCTGGAGGAGGGCATGGCAACCCACTCCAATATTCTTGCCTGGAGAATTCCCATGGACAGAGGAGCCTGGCAGGTTGTAGTCCCTGGGATCACAAAGATTTGGACATGACTGAGACTAAGCACTGCACATAATCTAGTAGATTGTTTATTTGTTGGATAATTGGTTCTTTGAGCCTGTGCTCCTCAAAGTTGTGATATTTTGGCTTGTGGGTTCATTTTTCCCTGAAGATTTCAGCCAAATCCTGTTCACCAATGAAGTCTTGTTAGCTCCAATGAGCTTGGGAGGCGGGGTGTGCGTGAGTGCCAGACTAAAACCATCATCAGCCACCCCCTATCCTACAGAATAACTTTTCCCATCAGGTCTTCTCCTCTTGCTCCTAAAAAAGAAGCAACATTGGAAGAGCAGTTGCTTTCCCATCCCTGGAACATGTAGATGTAGTGAGATCTTACATTATTTGAAAAATGTTTTGGCTTTGCCTTCTTTTCAGAGCTAATCGAGGACAAACTAATGTATAGGAGAAGAAGCTCTTAGCAAGATTTCTAGGGATCTGGAAACTTTCCCCCCTTAATATTAAGAGTATTTGATTGGGGTATAATTAATATGCATTAAAAATATGCAAAGTCTATATCTCAGTGGACTTTGACAAATACAGTTAACCATGTAACAGCCACTCAAATCAAAATATAGGACATTCTGGAAGCATTCTATTTCCAAGAAGCCAGCTGGATGACTGTGACAGGGTGGTGGTCTTTGAATGACCAAAAGTTTCCTGGTGCTCCATTTGTCAAGAGGTGGATCTTCACTCACTTTGAATATAGGTATAACTTAGTGACTTGCTTCTAGAGAATGAGCTCAAGCAAAAGATACAAGGTACGACTACAGAGACTAGGTCACAAAAATAAGCAAAGAAAATTAAATAAAGAAAAATGCACAACAAAAGTTACTTGTTCTCCAAAATGTTTATCTGTGAAGGGAAGGAGTAATTTGCTCATGCCAGTAGGAGTTATTGGGATTTTATGTGTTTCTTTATCCTAATAACTAAATAGCCCTAGTCTTTGTATTTTTCTTTTTTTAATTATTTTATTTTTAAACTTTACATAATTGTATTAGTTTTGCAAAATATCAAAATGAATCCATCACAGGTATATATTTTTCTTTTCTAATTCATTGTTTTCTTTTACTTTTTGTTGAACTTCTAACTCTTTTATTAATCTTTGCCTTTGACCTATCATTTCTCCCAGCAGTTAGAAAGCAGCTCACTTCTCCATATAGGATCATCAGGCATTAAATTTATGTGGATCCAATTTGGCTTATTAGAATAGCGGGTCAAATGTAGAACAATCCCTGCTTGAGAAACATGAAAAATGGATGACACAAATCAAGGCTTAAGTCAGATCCAGTTCTCAGATGAGGCATAAACCAAGATTCTCAGCATGCAGGGTTTAAAGTCCTACCAAACTCCTCCTCTCAGGGGAGAACATACAGGCGTACAAGGGCAGCTGCGAGTTCTGGTTCTGGCTCCTCTAGCTCACCCTTGTAAAGTCCCCGTGTTGTTTCCTTTTCTGGACCAGGGGTCATTCTTTTCTTCCTGCCATTCCAAACACCCAGAGAAGTCAGCTAGAAGACAGACTGAACAACCAGGACCGCACCATAGCTTTCCTCCTTGAGCAAGCCTTCCGCATCAAGGAGGACATCTCTGCCTGTCTTCAGGGGACCCACGGCTTTCGCAAGGAGGAGTCGCTTGCCAGGAAGCTCCTGGAAAACCACATCCAGACCATCACCAGCATCGTCAAAAAACTCAGCCAGAACATCGAGGTAGTTCTTTATTTCCCATGTCTTGGCACCACTGCTTGACAAAGATTCTCAGCCGTCGGGGGCAGTCTTCAACTAGAGAAATGAGTCCCTATTATTTAACTTAAATGATTACCATTTAGTTACCCCAGAGGGAAACAGTCAATATTTTAACTCCTCATGTCATTCAACCTCTACTTTCTGTAGAAGGAAATTCTGTTCAAAACTTGTTGAATGTCTCTTTGTGACAGCAAAGACAATTGTTTAACATTAAATGTCAGACATTGTGCTAAGGTGCTTATTTTAGTCTAACTCTCTAAGATTCTATGAATGTGATCGTTTCAAATAGAGGTTTTCATAAGGTAGTTGCGATGCTCGTTCATAGACACATCACATATGACCCCCCAAATCTCTGTGACCCCCATCTCCTGCTCCTCTCTCCTTCACTCTGGCTACACTGTGCTCCCAGCACTTCCTAGAACACCCCAAACATGCTCCAGCCTCAGGGCCTTTGCACTTGCTATGAACTCTGGGTGGATCATCTTCTCCTAGACAATTCTGTGAAGTATTCTTCATTCCCATCAGGTCCCTTGTCAGAGAGCATTTCCTTGACGTGCCAACAGTCACAATCTCCCTTAAACCCCACCCTATTTTTATCCATAGTGCTTATCACAAACCACCACGCTCTAAACTTACTTATTGTGTTTCTGCTCCTAAGATATAATCTCTGCGAGGGCAGAGACTTCATTTTGTTCACTGCCAAATCCCACATCAAACTGACGACAGTGTATGAGAGGTCATCAGTGATCTGTCAATATTTCCTGAACAGATGAATGAATGAATGATGTTTAAGGTATTAAAGGAAAAATAGTATTTCTGATCAAAAGAGAAAATGATTGTGTTAAACCAAGATGAGCAGATTCTTACCACAGATCTTTCAGAGTTTTTAAAGTACCAGTGAGAATGATGAATCTCAGATAGCAACTTTCAGGCACAAGTTTCAGAGAAAAAACTTAAAAACTCTGGCCTTATATGTGTGGAATTTTGAGAACTGACAACAATGCCCTCGCACAATATATGCCCTTTTCTCCTATTAGATAGTGGATTAGACAAAAACCATGAGATTGACCCAGAAATGACTTACTCATGACTTTGTATTTAATCCTAAGGATATCTGTTAACATATTTTCTATCTGTAGACCCCATAATGCATTTGAGGGAGTGTGAAAAGTTAAAAAATCTTGGTGAGCCATTAAAAGGCACTTTATTGATATTTAGTACATCCTGAATTGCCGGCAGTGCCTAAAGAGGCAATGTTACTTCTCAAGGTGGGCAGAGGTGTTTCCAGGCACGATGAACTGTCATGAAAGTAAGGAGAGATATGGGATTCAGTGCCATTGAGATGATGGGGAAATCAAGCGTAGCACAGGCACTAAAAGAAGATCCTAATTTAAGCGTCAAAGTGAAAGTGAAGTCTCTGTCATGTCTGACTCTTTGCGACTCCATGGACTGTAGCCTACCAGGCTCCTCTGTCCATGGAATTTTCCAGGCAAGAATACTGGAGTGGGTTGCCATTTCCTTCTCCAGGGGGATCTTCTTGACCCAGGGATCAAACCCAAGTATCCTGCATTGCAAGGCAGGCGCTTTACCGTCTGAGCCATGAGGACTGTCAATTTAGGAGACAAAACTTCTAGGTAATTGAAAAGATAACAGCATTCTCAGAAATATCAAAAGGCTTCTAGAATGTTCTATATTATTATTTCAGTGGTTGTTACATAGCCAATTATATTTTTCAAAATCTATCCAGAAATATGCTTTGATTTATATATTTTAATACATATTAATTATATCCCAATAAAATACTCTTAGCATTAAGGGGGAAAACATTTCCAGATACTAGAAATCTTGCTAAAAGTTTATTTTCCTATCTTTGACTATCTCTGAAAAAAGACAAAGCCAATACTTTTTTCCCAAATACTATAAAATCTCAAAATATTTGCAGTCCTGTTAAGGGTTTGGCATATAGAAGAAAAATGACAAGGACTGGTCTGATTGTGCAGAAAACTGAATTAGGAAATATTTAAAGGTTGTAAATGGGCTTGCTCTTGGAAGAAAAGCTATGACAAACCTAGACAGTGTGTTAAAAAGTAGAGACATTACTTTGCTGACAAAGGTCTGTATAGTCAAAGCTATGGTTTTTCCAGTAGTCACGTATGGATGTAAGAACTGGACCATAAAGAAAGCTGAGAGCCAAAGAATTGATGCTCTTGAACTGTGGTGTTGGAAAATACTCTTGAGATTCCCTTGGACTGCAAGGAGATTAAACCAGTCAATTCTAAAGGAAATCAGTCCTGAATATTCACTGGAAGAACTGATGCTGAAGCTCCAAATACTTTCACCATCTGATGTAAAGAGTAGACTCATTGGAAAAGACCCTGATGCTGGGTAAGAATGAAGGCAGGAGGAGAAGGGGATGACAGAGGATGAAATGGTTGGATGGCATCATTGACTCAATAAACATGAGTTTGAGCAAGCTCCAGGAGATAGCGAAGGACAGGGAAGCCTGGCATGCTGCAGTCCACGGGGTGGCAAAGAGTCAGATACAACTGTAGCAATTTAGCACAGCACACAGCACAAATGTTGTAGATATGAAGTTAAAAGATTATGAAGAAGAAACTACTAAACTACCTTTAGTAAATAACTAAGACTATAAAGTAATAAGTATTTAGATAAATGGTTGCTATTGAAATATTTTTTAAAAACCTAGTAAGTCAGCCCATTTTTAAATCAGCCAGCAAGATAGAATCAAGTGTGATCAGAAGTTTGTCTTGGGTTTTCAAAAGAAATGAAAAAAAATTTGTTTAATCAACCATAATTGTAGCAGTTCAGTTGCTTATTCCCTTTTAAAGTCAAAATATTTCTTTCTTAAGCTGGCAGCTCATTAAAGATTGAAAATCAATTTATTTTTAATTTAGGAAAAGACAGTTTCATGAACAACATGGCTTTATTGTGTTTTTTCCCCCAAGTTACATTAATAAAAGCGATACTTACTCATTGTAATTATTTGCAAGTTTAGGAAATAAATTTAAAACCTAGGAAAAATTTCTCATAATTTCACCACTAAATGACAATTGCTACAAGCACCCAGATGCATCTGCCTCTGGTCTTTCCAGGCATTCCCTTTAGGAAGCTCAGACTATTGTTTGTAAGCATACCTTTAATATAAAATTATATCATAAACTCTTTCATAGGTCATTAAAAGTTCTTTGTATGGTGCATAAATCATGGTTAGATTATTTATTCTCTTAACATTTAAATGTCTTTGCACATAAATGTATCTACATTTGTATTATTTCTATTGTATATGTTTTTAGAAGTGGAATTACTGGAGTAAGAACACTGTAAAAACTCTTGACATTTATTGCCAAATTGGTTTCCAGAATGTTTGTTATCTATGTATACTTCCATCAGCCTTATACAAGACTTCCATTAGCTTCCATTACCTTTTTTCACTACACCTCTGCCAGCATTGAGATTTACTGTTTTTAATCACTGCTGATTTGATGGGGTAGAAATAACATCTTTCTCTTTTTTTCACCTTTTAAAAACAACTATAACAGTTTCCATTTTCTCTGCTGATATTCTGTTAATATTGTTTGCAGATTTAGTGCTTTTCAGTTCTTATTTATGGGTTTTTTTATTAAAAATAATAAGCAGGGATGCTTTGGTAAATGTTTAAAAATCAGTAGTTTTTTTCTGGGGGATAAAATGCCTGGTTTATAGTGTTTGCCTATTTCCATGGTGTAAATACATTCACTGTGATTGATTTCAAAAACCAATTAATGAGAGCTTTCCTAGTGGCTCAGTGGTAAAGAATATGCCAGCCAATTCAGGAGACACGTGTTTGACTCCTGACTGGGAAGATCCCACATGCCGTGGAGCAACTGAGCTCATGCACCACAACAATTGAGCCTGTGCTCTAAAGCCCAGGATCCACTAGTGAGCCCACGTGCTGCAACTACGAAGCTCACGAGCCCTAGAGCCGTGCTGCAAAACAAGAAAGGCACTGCAATGAGAAGCCAGAGAGAAGCACCCCGCTTGCCACAAGTAGAGAAAGCCTGTCTATAGCCATGAAGACCCAGCACAGCCAAAAATGAAATAAAAATAAATAAAATTATTTTAAAAACCAGTTGATGTTACTCAACAAAAAGATGGGAAGAGACATACATACGCAATTGGCTCTCAAGAATAGGTGTATACTGATTGCAACACACAATGGAAACCCTCGGCGGTAACCCTTGTTACAAATGTTCTCTGTTTGTTGTTTATATCTTAATTTTATTTATCAGATCAGATCAGTCGCTCAGTCGTGTCTGACTCTTTGCGACCCCATGAATCACAGCACGCCAGGCCTCCCTGTCCATCACCAACTCCCAGAGTTCAATCAGACTCAAGTCCATTGAGTCAGTGATGCCATCCAGCCATCTCATCCTCTGTCGTCCCCTTCTCCTCTTGCCCCCAATCCCTCCCAGCATCAGAGTCTTTTCCAATGAATCAACTCTTCGCATGAGGTGGCCAAAGTACTGGAGTTTCAGCTTTCGCATCATTCCTTCCAAAGAAATCCCAGGGCTTATCTCCTTCAGAATGGACTGGTTGGATCTCCTTGCAGTCCAAGGGACTCTCAAGAGTCTTCTCCAACACCACAGTTCAAAAGCATCAATTCTTCAGCACTCAGCCTTCTTCACAGTTCAACTCCTCACATCCATGCATGACCACAGGAAAAACCATAGCCTTGACTAGATGGACCTTTGTTGGCAAAGTAATGTCTCTGCTTTTGAATATGCTATCTAGGTTGGTCATAACTTTCCTTCTAAGGAGCAAGCGTCTTTTAATTTCATGGCTGCAGTCACCATCTGTAGTGATTTTGGAGCCCAGAAAAATAAAGTCTGACACTATTTCCACATCTATTTGCCATGAAGTGATGGGACCAGATGCCATGATCTTCGTTTTCTGAATGTTGAGCTTTAAGCCAACTTTTTCACTCTCCACTTTCACTTTCATCAAGAGGCTTTTTATTTCCTCTTTACTTTCTGCCATAAGGGTGGTGTCATCTGCATATCTGAGGTTATTGATATTTCTCCCGGCAATCTTGATTCCAGCTTGTGTTTCTTCCAGTCCAGCGTTTCTCATGATGTATTCTGCATAGAAGTTAAATAAACAGGGTGACAATATACAGCCTTGACGAACTCCTTTTCCTATTTGGAACCAGTCTGTTGTTCCATGTCCAGTTCTAACTGTTGCTTCCTGACCTGCATACAAATTTCTCAAGGTGGTCTGGTATTCCCATCTCTTTCAGAATTTTCCACAGTTTATTGTGATCCACACAGTCAAAGGCTTTGGCATAGTCAATAAAGCAAAAATAGATACTTTTCTGGAACTCTCTTGCTTTTTCCATGATCCAGCGGATGTTGGCAATTTGATCTCTGGTTCCTCTGCCTTTTCTAAAACCAGCTTGAACATCAGGAAGTTCATGGTTCACATATTGCTAAAGCCTGGCTTGGAGAATTTTGAGCATTACTTTACTAGCATGTGAGATGAGTGCAATTGTGCAGTAGTTTGAGCATTCTTTGGCATTGCCTTTCTTTGGGATTGGAATGAAAACTGACCTTTTCCAGTCCTGTGGCCACTGCTGAGTTTTCCAAATTTGCTGGCATATTGAGTGCAGCACTTTCACAGCATCATCTTTCAGGATTTGGAATCACTCAACTGGAATTCCATCACCTCCACTAGCTTTGTTCGTAGTGATGCTTTCTAAGGCCCACTTGACTTCACATTCCAGGATGTCTGGCTCTAGGTCAGTGATCACACCATCGTGACTATCTGGGTCGTGAAGATCTTTTTTGTACAGTTCTTCTGTGTATTCTTGCCATCTCTTCTTAATATCTTCTGCTTCTGTTAGGTCCATACCATTTCTGTCCTTTATCGAGCCCATCTTTGCATGAAATGTTCCTTTGGTATCTCTGATTTTCTTGAAGAGATCCCTAGTCTTTCCCATTCTGTTGTTTTCCTCTATTTCTTTGCACTGATCGCTGAGGAAGGCTTTCTTATCTCTTCTTGCTCTTCTTTGGAACTCTGCATTCAGATGTTTATATCTTTCCTTTTCTCCTTTGCTTTTCACTTCTCTTCTTTTCACAGCTATTTGTAAGGCCTCCCCAGACAGCCATTTTGCTTTTTTGCATTTCTTTTCCATGGGAATGGTCTTGATCCCTGTCTCCTGTACAATGTCACGAACCTCATTCCATAGCTCATCAGGCACTCTATCTATCAGATCTAGGCCCTTAAATCTATTTCTCACTTCCACTGTATAATCATAAGGGATTTGATTTAGGTCATACCTGAATGGTCTAGTGGTTTTCCCTACTTTCTTCAATCTAAGTCTGAATTTGGCAATAAGGAGTTCATGGTCTGAGCCACAGTCAGCTCCTGGTCTTGTTTTTGCTGACTGTATAGAGCATCTCCATCTTTGGCTGCAAAGAATGTAATCAATCTGATTTTGGTGTTGACCATCTGGTGATGTCCATGTATAGAGTCTTCTCTTGTGTTGTTGGAAGAGGGTGTTTGTTATGACCAGTGCATTTTCTTGGCAAAACTCTATTAGTCTTTGCCCTACTTTATTCCGTATTCCAAGGCCAAATTTGCCTGTTACTCCAAGTGTTTATAATGAACTTTAATAAAAATTATTTTTACTTCCAAGATCTTTTATTTTTTTCATTTTTATTTATTTATTTATTTTTACTTTACAATAAGGTTTACAATATTCCAAGATTGTGCTGTTTGATGTCCCACATTACTTTTAAGAATAGAAATTTCAGAGATGAAATAATCTCCTCCATTATCTGTCAGTTTTATGGCTTAACTTTTTAAATATCTTAAATCTACTTTTTTCTAAAATCTCTATATATTCATGTATGATGTGAGGTATAGATCTAAAACTGATTGTTTGCTGAGTGCATGCATGCTTGCTGAGTCACTTCAGTTGTGTCCGACTCTTTGCCATCCTACGGACTGTAACCTGCCAGGCTCCTCTGTCCATGGAATTCTCCAGGCAAGAATACTGGGGTGGGTTGCCATGCCCTCCTCCAGGGGATCTTCCTGACCCAGGGATCAAACCCGAGTCTCTTATGACTTCTGCACTGGCAGGCATCTTTACCACTAGTACCACCTGGGAAGCCCCGCTTTCTGAATAAGTAACCAGAAATCTTAACAGCGTGTGTGAAATTCCTTCCTCAGTAACTTTGAGTCTGATATATGGCATATTTCTTTCTTACATTTACCAAAATCTTCACTAAATTACAATGATCAATTTAGTGAGGCACAGTTATTTAGCTGCACTCATTTCAAAATGTTTTACTATTTAATAGGGCAAGTTCTCTTTTATCACTATTCTTTACCAAAACAAAGTAAAACTACACCTACTGTTAGAATCTGAATGTTTGTATCCCCACCAAAATTCACATGTGAAATCCTAACGTCCAACGTGACGGTATTAGGAGGAACTTGGGTCATGAAAGTGGAGTCCTCAAAAAGCAGATTAGTGCCCTCATAAGAGAGACCTCACAGCACTTCCTGGCCCCTTTCCACTATGTGAAGATGAAGCAAGAAGTCAGCAGTCTGCAGCCCAGAAGAGGGCTCTCCCCAGAACCCAACCATGCAGGCACCCTAAATCTTGGACTTCCAGCTTCCAGAACTGTGAGAAATAGATCCCTGTTGTCATATAAGCTTCTTAGTCTGTAGTTTTTTGTCATGGTGGCCTGAATGAACTAAATACCTACAGGTATGCAAAAATAAACAAGCCAAAACACAAAAACAAAAAATAACCTCTAGCTAGTATTCTTGACACTTGTATGTCTTCAGCTAAAGCTATATTTGCTCTTGGCTTGTCTCAATCTGCCAGTTTGCAAACGGGCAAGATTCTGTACATAGTCTTTGAAATGTTCATAATTCATTTCCTATAAAAATCCTTCTTTTCCCCCAAACATTCATAATCATAAATTTAACATGGTTCAGACCTTGGTAACATCTAGTAACTAACCTTTTTTGTTCCCCCAAACCAAAAAGTTGTCTGTGCTTCAAAAAGTCTATTCTCTCAACACTTTTCTGAATAAATATATATTACATTTTATATGTCTTAACTTTACAATGGTATTTGTTTGAATATTAACCGAGATATAATTTTCTTCTATGGACAAGCAAAAAAACTTATTTTTTACGTATGAGTGCCAAAAATTAAAACCCACTGTTTGGGGGACCACCAAGCTGGTGGAATAGGGTAGTCAGATTCATTTCAGAACACTAAGACATAATGAAGACATGACGATGGATACTCAAGGCAAAATCTGAATACATTCAAGCCATAAATTCCTCATATTCTCTTAAAAAATCTAAAACAATAAACCTTTTCCACTCCATGTAAGTGAAACAGTTTTATTCAGATTTGCTCATTAGTTGTATTAGCTTCGTTATGGTTCCAACTCAATCTATAAAGGGCCTTGCCTAATCCCATATGAAAGGTCCCTTTTTCTAAACTTGACTACCAATTCTGAAAAAGATTTTTGTGAAAAGTTTTTATGTCAAGGATGGTCACGTCCACACAGCACAGTAAATAAGTTTGGCTTGACCCATATGGTATTTATAAAGAATTTGAATAAAATGTCAATATTTTAAAATTCAGCAATTTAACATAAAATCTGGATTTCCAGCTTCTGTTGAGACACTGTTGAACCATCGTGCCACCTGGCAACTGTCAGCAGGACTCAAGCCATCACTGCCTCCCTCGGATATAGCGGGGATGGCTTCCAACACAAGACTCTCACTCATTTGCACTATCAGCCTAAGAAGGGAAATGCACTCAGTTTGTAACCTCTACTTTAAATGATATTTTCTTATCATGTGTGATGGGAAATTAATTGGAACTTTAACTCAAATATTGCAGATGATAGAAGAACAAATAAAAGCTCGGGATCTGGTGGCCACAGGAACTAATTTCGCAGTACAGGACCTAAGCAACAAACACCTTCAAGGAGTTGGAGATCTCCGAGGAAGAGTAGCCAGGTGAGAAGGTGAGACTGCTAACTAATACTTAGCAGTCAGTTTTGGCCACTGAATTCTCATCCCTAAATAAGTTCTATATTGTAGAAAACAGAATATTGTCTTTAAGCTAAATGATAAGACAGCAACTGAGAAAGTGTATCATGAAATTTGAAAGTCTCATGCTACCTGTGAGATCCAAGGGTTCTATAAAGAACCTCTTATACAGGATGCCTAGTTTAGTTTCATCTATGACAAGTCTTGTCTTTACAGCCCCTCAGCTGTCCAAAGGCCAACATCTACATACAAAGACATGCCCTTAAAACTGCATACAGAATCCCCAGATGTCTCAAATTCTAATGATTGAAATATTTAAGATATATAAGAATTGCATATGAAAGCCTAGCAAAAGGGATTTAATGGTCAAGGGAATAACATTTTGAATGATATTTTTTATATGAGGCTGAAAAAATTCATGGTGCACAGCTCAGCAAAAATTTGTAGGTATTGACCATGGCAGGACCATTCTGGTTGACACATCAAAGATGAGCCGTGAGTGGCTGACCATGGACACCTTTCCATCTCTCTGTCTCCTTCCAGCACCTCATTCCTCTCTCCAGAAACACCCCCACTTTCATCTCATTAATCTACTCTGAATAATCAGGTGATTAATGCCTAAGACAAACTTCTCCTAGGGTATCTGTCCATTCAATTCAATAAAAAATGTACCAAACACTCACCAATGCCAGGCAGTGGTCTACAATTCAGGGGTTCAGCAACATGATCATCTTCCTATAAATTTACAGTCTACCTGGGAAAACATAAGCAATAAGGTGAGTGCTGTAATGAAAGCCTTGGGTGCCATGGAAACATGCAAATCGGATTGGGACATAAAAATGGCTTCCTGGAGGAGGTGACACTTGAGATGAGTTTTGAAAAACTGTAGCAGTTAACCAGACAGGGATAGGAAATGTACTTCACATAGGAGGAATGATGTGTGCAAAGGAACTGTGGGATAAATTACTGTGACGTGTTCAGGGCTTCCCTGTGAGGGTGCTATTTTAGTTGTGGTATTTAGGGAGAGATGGGAGATTGGGCGGAGAAGGCAATGGCACCCCACTCCAGCACTCTTGCCTGGAAAATCCCATGGACGGAAAATCCCAAAGAGACAGACAAGACTGGTAGGCTGCAGTCCATGGGGTCGCTAAGAGTAGGACATGACTGAGCGACTTCCCTTTCACTTTTCATTTTCCTGCACTGGAGAAGGAAATGGCAACCCACTCCAGTGTTCTTGCCTGGAGAATCCAAGGGACAGGGGAGCCTGGTGGGCTGCCGTCTATGGGGTCACAGAGTCGGACACGACTGAAGCGACTTAGCTGCAGCAGCAGCAGCAGCAGCAGCAGCAGCAGGGAGATTGGGAGATGAAGCTAGAGAAATGATCCAAAGTTGGATGATGAGGGATCTTTGGTCAAAGTAAAAAGTTTTTGAACTTTATGTAAAAGGTTATAAATAGCCATGGGATGATTTTAAGTAAGGGGATGACATTCACTAACCTTTTGGTAGTAGCTGAATTGGTAGAGTACAGAAATAATATATGAAGATGAAAGGAAGCCTATTGAAGCAATCAAGGTGAGAAGTTTTACTTTAGGGGTCTAAATTAAAAGTCTGCCGTGCAAGTCCAGAGCAGGTAACAGACATGAGGGAAACAGGGTCTACAGGATTAGTACGTGTGTGTGTTTGTGTGAGTGTGTGTCCACACATAGGTACTATATACATACAAATATACACACATATACAAGGTTATGTGTATATATACTTTATACTTCTAAAATACATAAGATTATATATACTTTTATATAACATTTGATAAATAGAATTTTCACAGTATTTGGGTAAATGATGAAGCAAGATAATAAAACCACCCACCACTCTCCCTAGAAGTGCCATGATTTTACAAAGAAGATAAGAATCAAAATCTCTTTTGAATCAAACTTGGAATCTGGTTCAATTTGGTGGTGCACTGGTAACACTATTCCAGGCAAGAATATAGGAGTGGGTTGCCATGCCCTCCTCCAGGGGATCTTCCCTACACAGGGATCAAACCCCCGTGTCTTACATCTCCTGCATTGGGAGGCAGATTCTTTATCACTAGCGCCACCTGGGAAGCCCCTGGTTTTTTTAGATTCCACATACAAATAAGATCATGCAACTTTTTTCTTCCTGTGTCTAGCATATTTCACTTGACATAATGTCCTGCAGATTGTATACATGTTGTCATAAATGGCAAAGTCTCCTCCTTCTTTGAGGCTAAAAATTTTGTGACTCCATGTATATCACGATTTATTTATTCATCCCTAAATGGCAACCCACTCCAGTATTCTTGCCTGGACAATCCCATGGACAGAGGAACCTGGTGGATACATAGGGTCGCAAAGAGACAGACAAGACTGAGAGACTCACACTCACTCACTCACACACTCACACACACACACACACACACACACACACACACTCTTAGGTTGTTTCCGTATCTTGTTTATTGTGAATATTGCTGCAGTTAACATGAGAGGATATATTTCTTCCATGTATTCATTTCCTTTGGATACATATCCAGTAGGGGGATTTCCAGATGACAGTTCTATCTTTAACTTTTCAAAGAGTCTCCATACTATGTTATATAACGGCTATACCAATTGACACTCCTGCTAACAGTGTGGAAGGATTCCCTTCTCTCCACATCTGCACCAATACTTTGTATAATACTCATCTTAACAGGGATGAGGTGACATCGCATGGCTTTGATTGGCATTTCCCCGATGATTCGTAACATAGAGCTCCTTTTCATGTACCTGTTGGCCATCTGTCTCTTATCTTTGGACAAATATCTAGTCAGGGTTTTGCCCATTTCTAAAACCATGTGCCCATTTAAAACCACTTGCTTTTCTGTGGTCCCAAGGGACTCACAGATGCACTCCCCCGGCTCTCAGAGTTAGGCGATTTGGGAGCCAGTTTCTTGGATAGTGGCTAGACACACTTCATTCCCCAGGGAGAATCTGGCATTTGGTGGTTCCCTCCCAGCTGTAAGGTGCTGAACCAGGGATGGGGTATGTGGTGTGTGTGTATCTCAACTTTTTTGACTCTTTTTGATGTGGGTATTTTCTTAGTTGCCTGATGTGTAAGAGCCTCTAAACTAGCTTCTGGATTTTCCCCAGAGGGACTGGATCAGAATTCTGCTGTTTATTTGGTGCATCTGAGGGAGGAGGGAAAAAGCAAGAGCCTCCTAGTCCTTTGTCTTGCTCTCTGATCGCTGACTTACTTCCCCTTTAATGTGAAGCAGTGATTTTAGGAAAAGGTATTATTTTTCCTTAAAATGTCTTCCTTTTATGATTATTTCTTGAATCTAGTGATTTGAAACAGAATCTGGCTAAAAACCAGGAGATTCAAATTCACTATTCCTCTTTTTCTTTTCCATATTTTTGCAGGCAAGTGACCCACGGACCAGCTGAGGCAGAATAATTACTTTCCTTCTACATAGGTTGATCTTAATTCCAATCAGCATCTTGGCATGAGTGAACTAAGTTGATTATTTTAACATAAGTCCTAGCAAACCTTTTACTGCTTCATGAATCAAACTCAATATTTGATAACAACTATGTGCTTTTGAATTTTATACCTTATTTCCCTCTCCAATATAGTGGCAGTTTAAAAGCAAGTACTTCCAATGAGATGAGGTTCTCAAAGTTGTCTGCCTGATTTTGACACCTTGCAATGGCACCCCACTCCAGGACTCTTGCCTGGAAAATCCCATGGACTGCGAAGCCTGGTAGGCTGCAGTCCATGGGGTTGCTAGGACTCAGATACGAATGAGCAACTTCACTTTCACTTTTCACTTTCATGCATTGGAGAAGGAAATGGCAACCCACTCCAGTGTTCTTGCCTGGAGAATCCCAGGGATGGGGAAGCCTGGTGAGCTGCCATCTATGGGGTCGCACAGAGTCAGACATGACTGAAGCAACTTAGCAGCAGCAGCAGCAGCAGCACTCTATTTGATAGATTAGCCTCATATGCAAAAAAGAAAAAGGCCAGCATGTGAAGGGCAGCCATACAGCCATGTATGATGGCTCTAGAAGCAGCCAGAGAAGACCAACCCTCTATCCATATTTGACTATTTGGGACCCCAAGGCAAATCTGCCTATCAGTTCAGTTCAGTTGCTCAGTCGTGTCCGACTCTTTGCAACCCCATGGACTGCAGCATACCAGGCTTCCCTGCCCATCCAGCTCCCAGAGTTTGCTCAAACTCATGTCCATCGAGTCCATGATGTCATCCAACCATCTCATCCTCTGTCATCCCCTTCTCCTCCTGCTGCCTCCAAAATCCAGCATCAGGGTCTTTTCCAATGAATCAGTTCTTCACATCAGCTGGCCAAAGTATTGGAGTTTCAGCTTCAGCATCAGTCCTTCCAATGAATATTCAGGACAAATTTCCTTTAAGATTGACTGGTTGGATCTCTTTGCAGTCCAAGGGACTCTCAAGAGTCTTCTCCAACACTACATTCAAAAGCATCAATTCTTTGGCAATCAGCTTTCACATTTCAAATCTGCATACGAAATAACTAAATTGTGTTGATGTGCAATTAAAAGCGTAAGACATGTCCTTTGAAGAGGCACTAATGATATTATTTGGATACTGTCAACCTTTGAAAAAGAGTGAGGACTTCTTGTTAAAGATATTTTTACTCCACTCTCCTCACCTGAGACATCTCCATGCCAGTAAAAATAAAAAAAGGAAAACAAAAATGTCACCTTTAACACAACATGGAAGTTGCTGCAACCACAAACGACAAACAGAGCACGCATACCAGACAGAGATGTGTGGGCCGAGTATCCTCCTCAGACCCGAAATATCATGATTTCCTCCAAATCAAGAGGCGTCACCCCCAAAGGCACAGACCAAATCTGTTGAATAGAAGAGTATTAACCTAGGGGGTGGGGTGAGTCACAGGAGAAATAGGAAATATCCTTGAGAATTCAAGGCAGCAGCACAGAATAGCAGAGACGGTGGAGCCGAAGAGGCACTCATGACATTTATCATCTGGGATCCTCCCCCCACTTCTTATCAGTTTATGCCTAAGAGAAACTGACTGAGGTGCAACCGGCTGAAGAGGGAGAAGAGCTGATAGTATCACGTTGAAGAACCCATGACGATGATGTGCTGTGAGATACACTGATCTGGTTTTCGAGGAGAGAATGGGGAGATGCACCCCTTCCCTGGGCCTAAAGAAGCAACAGACTTGATATCGACGAGGCAGAGTAGAGGAGCTGGGCTACTTCCCCAAGAAACACCCCATCACTGATCGGTGGGTGGCCAGGACCACAGAAGATGGGAGAGTGGGAGTTACGAAGAATCTGTGTGTGAAAGCCACCACCACCACCATCCAGGGAGAGATGGATGGATAGACAGATGGATAAAAGCACAAGGCTGATGAATACACCTCAAGACAGGAATTATCCAAAAAAATACAGGAACAGTTCAAATCCAAGTTTGAAACTTGGATTCTTGAATTCTTGGAAACTCCTGGTTTCCAAGAATTCATGAAAAGCAAAAGAAAAAGATTGCTGATTGAACTGTCACACATAATTTTGCTCCTTCCAAAAGCCTAAATAAAAAAATATTTTTCTCTTTAAAACATAAGCCCACAAAGACAGGGAACATCAGCCTAGAAATGCTGGAACCTGGAAGGTACACATTCGGAAGCTGATTTAGCAGAAGAAGTGAGACTGATTTTCAAGTCCTGGAATAAGCTGAGGATGACCTGGTTTCGTCCCCACGGAATGCTCACAGGCTTAGGGTGGGCTGCACCGGGCACCTCTGAGAGTGGGTGAAGGCGGGCACTTGCCTCCAGGGAGAGGAACTAAGAGACACAGGGAGAGACGGAGCCAGGAATCACTGCGGTGTGTTCTTAGCCTTCTCATTATTATTGACTTTCAAACTACAAACATGTTTTACTTTGATTAAAAATAAGCGATAAAAAGGTTTTCCCCAAAAAAGAGATTGCTGCTGCTAAGTCACTTCAGTCGTGTCCGACTCTGCGCGACCCCATAAACGGCAGCCCACCAGGCTCCCCCGTCCCTGGGATTCTCCAGACAAGAATACTGGAGTGGGCTGCCATTTCCTTCTCCAGTGAATGAAAATGAGAAGTGAAAGTGAAGTCGTTCAGTCGTGTCCAACTCTTCGAGACCCCATGGACTGCAGCCGTAGCAAAAGGAAATAGATAAACCAGAATTGCTCAGGGATAGGAGAAAGAAAAAAATTAAATATTACAGAGATTCAATCTACTTTAGAAGCCCCTCCCCAAGAGAATACATACAACTGAAAACAACCTGTGGCGGATTCATTTTGATATTTGGCAAAACTAATACAATTATGTAAAGTTAAAAAAAAAAAAAAACCTGAGCAAGTCAAAAAGAAAATGCTTTTTCATATAAAAATGGTTATGGAGAAAAGATATATAGGGCAGAAAACAGAGACTCCACTCAGCAGAGAACTAAGAGGAGGTCCAAAGAAGAACAAATTCTTCAGAAGAAAACAAAATATGGATGTAAGAGAAGAAAGATTTCTTGAAACAGAGATTAGAATCTGTAGATCAAAGGGGAAATCTGCAACACCAGAAAAATTTATATGAGACCAATTAAGCCAAGATATCCTGGTTTGAAGTCATTGATTATCAAAAAGAAAGAATCACTAGAAGAAAGGAAAGCAAAAAAGAATCGTTAGACATCTAGGTAGACTAAACAGATCACATTAAGGAAAAAACTTAGTCATCTCAGACTTGTCCACATCAAACACTGTCAGGTAAGAAGGGAGAAATGTCTATCCTGTTCTGAACAAAAGAAAAGTGACTCAATAATGTTTTCTTAACCAAATTACCTTTCAAGGAGAACAGACAGGCATTCTCAAGCGTTCGAGAATGTAAACAGTCCAATGCTAACGGTCCCTCCGTTTGAACTCTGGATGACAAAATCTGGCCAACCAAGGAATAAATCAAAATAAGGATCTCAGATAAGGAATTATAGCTTTAAAACACTGGGACTGCCCTGGTGGTCCAGTGGCTAAGATTCCACACTCCCAGTGCAGAGAGCCCAGCTTCAATCCCTGGCCAGAGAACGAGATCCCACACGCCACAAGTCCGGGTTTGCGTGCCTCACGTAGAATCAAGGATCCCGCGTCCTGTGCCTGGGACTCGGCGCAGCCAAATATACGCATACATTTTAGAATGACTGTCTAATAGAGTCTAAATATAGAATGAAGGTTAAAGAGTGGAACTCTAGGGGCAGAACACACTGTAAATGTTTAATCTGATATTTTTAAAATAGGAAAACATTAACAAAAACTGTTGGAAGAGCAAGTATATAAACATTTGTTCTCTCATTTTTTTTCCTTTGGCATAGGGTCAACGGAGAATAAAGTTTTGAAATGGTAGTTGTAAAAAGTACAATGATTCCAATCTATGATAGCTTTTTATAACTTCATTTTTAGAAATATCTCTTGTAGTAGGGTGTACACATACACACCTGAAGTTGAGCAACTGCTTCATTTTTCACTACAGTTACATTTCCTTAGGTTAAATTAAATTAAAATTCAATGTAATGTTTTTAACTAAAACTCATACATATAATTTGAATATTCTAAAATTATTTTATTTCTTCCTATCTCCACGTGTTTATATATGATGTGTGTACATATTATAATGGTGAATGAAATACTAACCAAATGTTAACAATGATTATTTCTTAAAAGTGGGATTTGGGATGATGTTAACACTCTTTGGTTCTTTTTTTGTATTGTGTGTAATTTTTTTATAACAGGAATTTGTTATTTTAATAGAAACAATAAAATCACTTCAAAGGAGAGAAAGAGAAATTTCTTTTGAAATATGGAGTACAGCCTTGAAAAACCATTAATCCTTGACCTCAGGGTGGAGTTAGGCTCGTTGGGTAGGAATGGGATGGGGTGAAAATAATTAGATGATAACTCTTAAGCTGAGGAAATAAATAATAACTGCTGATCTTGTGTGGGTGCTTCCTCCATGCCAGGTACTGGCTAAATGCTCTGCATTCATCATCTCCTTTTATCCTTAAATAACCCTATGCAGGACCACTCTTCAGGACAATCACGTATGGTTTGGAAGGCTGAGCATACAGCATTCCAGGAGACACTGTTCACCTCACCCCCATGTGTCTGGCACACCCTGGCATTTTGCAGGGGGCAAACTCTGCAGCTGCATGCAGGGAGCGCAGCACTGGTACCCCTTTTCTCAGACAGGACTTCCCTGGTGGCTCATATGGTAAACATCTGCCTACAATTCAGGAGACCCGGGTTTAATCCCTGGGTTGGGAAGATCTCCTGGAGAAGGAAATGGCAACCCACTCCAGTATTCTTGCCTGGAAAATCCCACGGACGGAGGAACCTGGTAGGCTATAGTCCATGGGGTTGCAAAGAGTGGGACACGACTGAGCGACTTCACTTTCACTTTTCTCAGATAAAGAAAACTGAAACTTACAGACATTAAGAGAATTGTCCCAGATCACAAACCTGGGAAGCAGTAGAAGCCATACTCAAAGGCTGATCTACCTGACTAAATCCTGAACCACGAACCTACAACAGACAAACCAGTGGCCCCTGAGCAGGCAGCAGGTGGGCTGGGTGAGAGGTGGCTGGCAGCGGTGATAGCAACAGTTATTTCCCTGTGTGCTAAGTCGCTTCAGTCATGTCTGACTCTGTGTGACCCCATGGACTGTAGCCCGCCAGGCTCCTCTGTCCATGGGATTCTCCAGACAAGAACCCTGGAGTGGGTTACCATGCCCTCCTCCAAAGGGTCTTCCTGACCCAGGGATCGAACCCCCCTCTCTAATGTCTCCTGCATTGGCAGGCAGGTTCGCGCCACCTGGGAAGCCCATTCCCACATTGCCTTTGATTCCCGCGTAGCCTTTGGGTATCTCAATGTGGACCAACATAAGAATATTCTAACCAACAGTGAGGCTGTTCTGACAATAACAGTTTGTATACACAAATGTGTAAAATGACTTTTGCCCTTGACTTAGGTACTTCCATGCTGAATCAGATTAATCCCTGATTTTTCCTCCTGGCAGTCTGCCCACCCCTCACCAGTGATCTGGTATCCTTTCAAGAAGTTTCTCAAGAGGTTAGCTCACCTTTAGCTCAAATTTGATACCAAAATTAAGAAAAAGAAATTCATTTTTGGATCCTAAAGAAAATGTTGACAGCCACAGAACAATGTTTATAGCACTTATCGTGACAATATGAAAATATAGTTCCTAATAGATGTTATTTGATGACAGTCAAAATGGTTACTTGATAAAAGGACAAACTTCAAAGTGATGTCTGGTAACTCATTTATTAATACACCAAACACAACCCTACAGGGCTTTCTGTCCTACCCTTCACACAGATATGAGTGCATTGAAAGTGATAATACAGTAAGTAACCTCTTCTCTCCTAAGGGAGGCCTCGAGTGGAGTAGTGGGTGGGATTCCCTGACATTCTGGGAAGATGGCTAATCTGAATTTCAATGCCATTTCACTAGGGTTCCAACCTGAAAATGCCAAATGCCACCTTACACGCCAAAGCCTCATACACGTCTTAGTGTGGATTCTTTTTGTCCTAACCTAAGACAACACTTAACTGAGGCCACTTAAGGAGCAGGAGCTTTTACTGGGGCTAAGAGAAAAGATTCTGTCTTTTGAAGATGAGTTGGAAACCTCTGGTAGGCTGGGACACTTTATCTAGCCAAAAGGGAATTGGTGATCTGGGAGCCAAGAAAAGAGGGCTAAAGGGAAGAAAGAGAATTCAGAACACAATATAGAAGAGGAAAAAGCTTCAATTTTGCCTAACCATAGGCACCAGGGAGTATGCCCCAAACATCAAAATCTATTGGAACTCCTATAACTGAGTTAATATATCTTATGGCTGAAAATCTGTATCTACCGAGTTTCCCCCAATGTCTTCATCTACTCCAACTCAGTGCTTTAATTTGGGCTAGTGTTTCATTCAGGAAAAAAAGAGGAAGATGAGGGAGATTTCTGTATATGCCCTCACGTCTGCCAAGTCACTATTCAAAGAACTTTAGAATTCTTGCCATCAAATGAATGCATAGATTCTACTATAGTGTTAAAAATGTTATCAATCTCACATCTAACTTCATCTTGCCACTAGATGTGATTCCAGCATCATGAAGCTTTCTGGAGATATTCACTTCATCAGAAATGAGCACCAGCAACTTGAAAAAACAATTCAGGAGATGATATCTTCCCTACAAACTGTTTCTAAGAACTTGGATACGAAGGTAACTGAAAAATTTTGAAACTCTTATGTACTACTGCTAGAAGTAAGGGCTTCTCAGATGGTGCTAGTGGTAAAGAACTGGCCTATCAACTCAGGAGATGTAAGAGATGTGGGTTCGATCCCTGGGATGGGAAGATCCCCTAGGGAAGGAAATAGCAACCCACTCCAGTGTTCTTGCCTGGAGAATCCCACAGACAGAGGAGCCTGGCAGGCTATGGTCCATATGGTCACAACTGAAGTGACTTAGCATGCATGCATGCCAGAAGTAAGATCATTATGACTTTCCAAAATGCTCAAGCAGCAATTATTCAAAAGAACCCTTTTCCAAAGGGTTTAAGAATGACAGCTCATACATATACACCATGCATGTGGCCAGGTTAATCAACAAATACTTAATGAGTGCCTTGAGGAACCTGGTGGGCCACAGTCCATGGGGTCACAAAGAGTCGGACAGGACTGAGAGTCTAACACTTTCATATTTTCTTATGTTCCAAAACAGCCACTCATTGGAAGCATATGCTACCTGAGTCTACGATTGCCATCATTTCCTTCCTTTCTAGGTTCTTCTCTCTTTTCTTTTTCTTCTTCTTTTTTTTTTTTTTTTTGGCCTTGCCATGTGGTATGTGGGATCTTAGTTCCCCGACCAGGGATTGAATCCTATTCTTGGACTGCCAGGGAAGGCCCTCTGGGTACAACTGGAGAGAACAAGCAAAGGAATTTTCCATAGAAGATATTCCTATTAAAGGTTCAGCATAAACCTGAGTTCATCACATTACATCCTAGCAATGGGTTATGTTTCTTACAAAATAATACACAAGTCCTTTGGCCTGGAATTTAAAGACCGTCTCTACACTGGCCCCTGAGTATCTCTACAGCTCACCCTCTGGCTTCCCGGCTCACCCTTTATACCAGTGGCGCTGAACTACCTGTAGTTCACTCACTCCAGAACACTGCACTGCCTCCGTGTTCTCTGTGCTCTTTTTGCCTGAAATGTTTACAGAATCCACCTGCAATGCGGGGACCTGGGTTTGATCCCCGGGTTGGGAAGATCCTCTGGAGGAGGGAATGGCAACCCACTCCAGTATTCTTGCCTGGAGAATCCCATGGACAGAGGAGCCTGGCAGGCTACAGTCCATGGGGTCACAAAGATTCAGACACGACTGAAAAGCACAGCACAGCATTTTCACCTTCAAAGGCACTGGTGTAATGAAAAGAGCCAACGCAAACTCTTTGATGCCCTACTTTGTCATGTACTTTGTGTGAGACAAGCACATCTCCTCTGAAGGCATTTGGGCAGAACAAAGTGGAAACCCTTTGGAAACGGGGGGAGATGAAAGCCTGGTGCTTGATTATTTGTTCATGGGAGTCCGTTTATAGAAAGCAGAAAGTACAGAGGAGGCACAGAGTTTACAGCGGTCCCATTGGGCTGGTCCATCTCCCTACAGACCCACCTAAACAGTCCTAATGGTTAGGGGGTTGGTTATCTTAGTTTTTCAAGGTGATCATACCAACAACAAATCATAACAGCTTTATCTCTAGTTTTCTGATTACTTGAGGCTTTGACCAAAACTTCCAGAACATTGTTACATAAAAGTGGTCAAAGAAGGCAGCTTATCTAGTTCCTGATTACACTGGAAATGTCTTTGCTGTTGGCTATTGGTTTGATTTATTCTTAATTATATTAAGAAAGTACCCATCAATTCCTACTTTACTTAAATTTTATTAGAACTGAACATTTAACTTTATAAAATGCCTTTTGGACATTAACAAATGCCTAATTCAGCATGATTGGTTTTTTGGTTTTGGTTTTTTGTTGTTAGCTTGTTTATTTTTTTGGCTTTCTAATGTGCTATGTAAAAGCATTTCCCAATATGAAACATTCTGGCATTTCTGTAATGAAAACTGTACAGTCTTTGTAATAACTCAGTATTTAATTTTGCATCTAAATTCAAAGGTGATATTAGACTCTAGTTTCTCTCTCCTTAGTTTTTTTAAGGTAATACATACATGATTCAAAATCAGATCTACATGAGAAAATACACCCTGAGAATTTCCACTTCTATATCTGTCACCAGTAATCACATCCATTCATGCTACTCACAAGGAACCATTTTTATTAGCCTATTATGAATCCTTTCCATATGCCTTTACAGGTAGTTCAGTTCAGTCCAGTCGCTCAGTCGTATCTGACTCTTTGCGACCCCATGAACCACAGCACGCCAGGCCTCCCTGTCCATCACCAACTCCCGGAGTCTACCCAAACTCATGTCCATTGAGTCGGTGATGCCATCCAACCATCTCATCCTCTGTCATCCCCTTCTCTGCCTGCCCTCAATCTTTCCCAGCATCAGGGTCTTTTCCAATGAGTCAGCTCTTCGCATCAGGTGGCCAAAGTATTGGAGTTTCAGCTTCAACATCAGTCCTTCCAATGAAAATTCAGGACTTTACAGGTAGAAGCAAATACAAATTCATATTCTTATTTCCCCCTTTTTACACAAAAGATAACATATTATAAATGTACTACTATGCACCTGTTTTTTTCTAAACAAACATATCCTAGAGACCCATCCTATCAGTACATGGAGGGCTTCCTCATTCTTTTCACAACCATGTACTCTTCCTCTGTATATAATAGCACATTTAATCAGTCTCTCATGGATCAACATTTGGATTCTTTTCACTAATTTGCTCTTTGAAACACTACTACCGTGTGTAACCTTGCAGTTATGTCATTCTGTATGTCTGTAGAATAAACACCCAGAAGTGGGATTGCAGGGTCAAAGATACTGTGCTTGCTCTCTTGAAAGATCTTGCTCTCTGCAGAGTTTTCACCACACTGCATACCCACCAGCAATATATAAAATGTCCTATATCCCCATTGCCGCACCGAGTGTTGTTTGACTTTTGAATTTTACCTTTCTTAAAGGAAAGGACATCTCTGTTTCAATTAGCCTTTCTTATTACATGTTTTCATTTATTTAAGAGCTAGTTGTATTTCTTTTCCAGTGAGCTACCTGTTCATATCTTTCATCCACTTCTCTATTGGGCTATTGTTCTCTTTCTTTTCAATTTCCAGGAGCTCGTTATACGTTAGCAAGGTGAGTTGATTCCCTACACTGTGAGCTGCAAATGCATTTTCCCAGTTTTTCTCTCGACTTTTGGTTTGTACATGGTCTATATTTATAGCTGAATTTATCAGTCTCTTTTAATGTGTGTATGTGGCTTCTGAGATTTGAGCTTCCTCACACAAAGGCTTGAAAGAATTGCTTATATTTTCTTCTAACACTGTCAGGGCTTTATTGTTTATATTCAAATCCTGGATACATTTTTGAATTTTTTTCTAAAATAGGATTGCCTTCATTATCATTTTAATTACTGAGACCTTGTAGTGTTTTTAATATCTGATGGGGCTAGTCTCTCCACTGTTTCTTTTTCCCCTTTTCCTAGTGATAATTGCTTTTGCAAATGATTTTAAGATTAGCCTGTCTAGGTCCAGCAAGTAAACTGACAGATAACTCTGCTTCAATTTTAATTGAAATCATGTAAAATTTATAAATTAACTTTCAAACTGACATAGTCATAATGCTGAGTATTTTATCCAAGAACATAGGGTACTTTCCATTTCTTCAGGTTTGCTTTTGTATCCTTCAGAAAATCCTTCAAATTTTCCTCATGTAGATTTGTCATTATCTTAAATATAATTTTGAGACTTCATCCTTTTTTTGTTAATTGTAATGGGGGTTTTATATCTTCTAACTACTTGTTAGTTGTGTATTATAAAGGCTGTATTAATTTATACTTCATGAATTGTCTTCTTGATTAGTTATTTTTCAGTTGGTCTTTGGTTTTCCCAGATACAATCATATGATTTGTAAGTAAAAATCATTTGGCCTCACCTTTTTCCATTTTCATATACATAATTTCTTTTCTCTAAGTGTTTTGAATAATAACTCTGGTACAATATTAAGTAATAATGCAGAGACAGAGGGCATCCTCAACAGAAATATCCCAAGTGTTTCTCCTCTGATGGAAGAAATAAACTTTCTCAATAAATCTGTTTCCTGATGACTCAGACTGCAAAGAATCTGCCTGCAGTTCAGGAGACCCAGGTTCAATCCCTGGGTCAGGAAGATCCCCTGGAGAAGGAAATGGCTACCCACTCCAGTATTCTTGCCTGGAGAATCCCATGGAGAGAGGAGCCTGGCAGGCTACAGTTCATGGGGTTGCAAAGAGTTGGACACAACTGAGCAACTAACACGGCAGCATTCCTATTTTACTAAGGTTTTGCAAATCAAGAAAGTTTATAAAATAAATGCCTTGTGATATAATAGACAGCATAATGACTATAGTTAACAGAACTGAGTTGCATATTTGAAAGTTGCTAAGTGAGCAGATCCTATGTTTAAAATGTCCTAAGTTATTTCACTTGGAATTTATTTGTGCTCACGTCAGAATTCTACCGAGAAATTCCTGAGGCCTGATCTTAGGCCACTCAGGTGTTTTCTTCGCAGAGCCCAGTCGTGCATTGCAGCATGTATTCAATAGCATTTGGTGAGCCTGTACCATTGGTCATCTCATGTGTCCTGAGGATATAGTGGTGATAGAAGACAGAGCGGCTTACATTGTAACTGGGGAGACAAAGCAAAGCAACAATCAAACCAACAAACTGATAAGCCAATGTCAATAGTATGCTTTTGTTATATCATTAGATGGTTTCTTATCAAAAAGATCATTATAGACAGCAGAATGGAACATGCCCCCATTGTTCTTTCCCTGAAGGTATTGCTATAACTGTTGAATCATTCCTTTGACAAAAATCATTTTCAAATGCAAACATGCTTTAGGCTCAAGTCTTTATTCCAGGCTCCTTTAGGAATAAAGTATAATGAATGTAAGTGCTAGTGGTTTTGTTCACACAAAAAAGCTCCCTTTGTACTTTCATTAGGTAATGCAGCTCTTAGAAAAGATAGAGGCTTCCAGTTCCGAGCAAATCTCAAATTTAAAGATGGTCCAGGGGGATTATCGCCACGAAATGAACCTTTTGGAGTTCAAGTAAGTGAATGGAAGATTTTTAATTCTGTTTAATGCATTCCAAAGGGTTTTGCCTAACGAAAGCATTAGCACTAAATAAAATCCTATTCCAGGAATTTGAACCTGGCCAAGAAATAAAGCAACACACTGATGTGCAGAGAATATTTTATACTAAAGGGATTCATACCATATTTTAATAGAAGAAATATGCATATTAATTTGCCATCCTCATTTGCATAATATCTCAACTGAAATGACACTTTCTGATAAGAGTACAATTTTAACTTATCAATTGTACACTAAAATGCCTCGATGTAAAGCACAATTGAACGTATACAGATTCCATGAAGTTATCAAATAATTTTTTTGTTTGATTCATTAGCTTTTCCTTTAAGATTTTTTCTAAGACCCTCTGCTTGCTTCTTTTCAGTATCCCTATTTTAATACTATTTGTAATCCCACATTACACTGAGTTTTCCCCTGTACAATAGAGAAAGCAATAAAGGAGACAAGACTCCACATTCAAATTATTGGCCTCCTTATCCTCAACTCCTCCTATTTAAATAACCACCATTTCCTGGCATCATAGTACCAGCAAAGGAAATTCTAGATACTTAGATGATACCACCTTGGGGTTGAGTCACTCAGTCCGGTCTGACTCTGAGAGCCCATTGACTGCAGCACACCAGGCTGCCCTGTCCTTCTGTATCTCCCAGAGTTTGCTCAAGCTCATGTCCATTGAGTCAGTGATGTCATCCAACCATCTTGTCCTCTGTCTTCTCCTTCTGTTCCTGCTCTCAGTCTTTGCCACCATCAGGGTCTTTTCCAGTGAGTCAGCTCTTCACATTAGGTGACCAAAGTATTGAAGCTTTAGCATCAGTCCTTCCAATGAATATTGTGAGCTAATTTCTTCTAAGATTGACTGGTTTGATATTCTAGCCATCCAAGGGACTCTCAAGAGTCTTTTCTAGCACCTTCATTATGGTCCAACTCTCATATCCATACATGACTACTGGAAAAACCATAGCTTTGATTATATGGACCTTTGTCGGCAAAGTGATATCTCTGCTTTTTAATATGCTATCTAGATTTGTCACAGCTTTTCTTCCAAGAAGCAAGTGTCTTAATTTCATAGCTGCAGTCACTGTATGCAATGATTTTGGAGCTCAAGAAAATAAAGTCTGTCACTGTTTCCGTTGTTTCCCCATCTATTTGCCATGGAGTGATGGGACTGAATGCCATAATCTTCATTTTTTGAATGCTGAGTTTTAAGCCAGCTTTTCCACTCTCCTCTTTCACCTTTATCAAGAGGCTCTGCCC
Organism: Bos taurus; assembly: GCF_002263795.3. NCBI lineage: Eukaryota > Metazoa > Chordata > Mammalia > Artiodactyla > Bovidae > Bos > Bos taurus. The sequence goes on from NC_037334.1 coordinate 94,732,437, forward strand.
CTTCTATTCTTGTTCTTTCTCCACTCTGTCCCACATCAACTTCAGTTTAATGTCTTGGTCAAATCATAATCATAAATATACTCTCTCTCCATTCTCCTCCATCTCTACCATATTTCATTAAATCTAAGTGCCACCAACTATAAAATGTACCAGTGTATTCTTGTACCTCTAAGACTTGAAGCTAACGACTAAACAGTGTATGCTAAGTCACTTCAGTCATGTCCGACTCTATAACTCTATAGACTGTAGCCTGCCAGCCTCCTCTGTCCATGGGATTCTCCAGGCAAGAATATTGGATTGCCATTCCTTTCTCCACAACATCTTCCCAAACTGATGGCTCAAAATTGGGTATCCCACATTGCAGGCAGATTCTTTACCATCTGAACCACCAGTGGTCATCACTAAAACTCAAAGAGAAATAGGTGTCTTGGGTAAACAGAAAATACCTACTTTCTTCATTCTCTAAAAACGCTTGTCTAGGTTCTTAAATTCTAGCACAATGAGGATGCTCAGTAAATATCTATGTCATGTCTGATCTAATTCCTTTAGTTTAGAATTAAGATAAAGTGTCCATAGGAGAAATAGAAAAGTAAATTTTCTAGAAGTACAGTTTAAGAATGGATTTTATTGGGGGAGAAAAGGAACTTATTATCTGGAGTGGAAGACTGGCTTAAAGCAGTCAAGAATACTAACAAACCGAAAAGAGGGGAAAGTAAATGTTTGAGATCTAGGGATGACTGCTTTACTGAAGTTGTTGCCTACTTTTTGCACCTTCAGTCCTGTGGGAAATCGGCTTATAGATGGATCATCTAAATAGTTAAATCTGAATCTGGACACTTTTGTAGTAGTATAAACCGGAATCCTTTCTCACTTGAAATAATGAAGTCTTAAAATTTCATTAGTATTACAGTTGCTGCTGCTGCTAAGTGGCTTCAATCGTGTCCGACTCTGTGCGACCCCAGAGACGGCAGCCCAACAGGCTCCCCCGTGCCTGGGATTCTCCAGGCAAGAACACTGGAGTGGGTTGCCATTTCCTTCTCCAATGCACGAAAGTGAAAAGTGAAAGTGAAGTCGCTCAGTCATGTCCAACTCTTAGCAACCCCATGGACTGCAGCCTACAAGGCTCCTCCATCCATGGGATTTTCCAGGCAAGAGTACTGGAGTGGGGGCCATTGCCTTCTCCGAGTATTACAGTACTTAATAGTTAATAAGCCAGATTTTTCCCCAGGAAAATACTTATTAGTCTATAATTCAATTACACAATAGACTTTTATTTAAAATTTCTCCACTTATTTTTTAAATTAAAAAGTAGTATGCGTCATTGTAACAAATAAAATAAAGATAAAAATAGAGGTCACCATTCAGGCTTCCTAATGTAACTAGTGTGAACACCAGGAATGTATTTTTCCTCACTTTCACCCTTGTTGATATAAATATGTAACAGAAAAGGGAGATTTTATGTATATACTATATAATATGTATTTAGCATAGATTATATATGAGAGAACATAGGTTTTTAAAATAAATCCTATACACATTACTCAATACCTTTTTTTTTTTCAGTATATGTTGGTATCTCTCTAAATCAGTGAATATTATTCTAGCATTATTTTTCACAGCTGCATAATATTTTAACTTACAGATATGCCATAATTAATTCAACTATCTTAACTGATGAATAGATCTTTTCCAGTTTATAGCTACAAGTTTATACAAACAAAAATTTCCAGTTTATACAAACAAAAATTATTGTAAGTATATCCTTAAATTTCCTTATAGGTACTTTTATTTCTATAGGCAAAATTCCTAGGTCAAAGTTTATGTTTGTATTAATTTTTATAAATTTATTTCTAAAAATGTTGTAGCAATTTACTCATACCAGCAATGCCTGAGGACTTCCTGTGCATTCTTATTCACACTGAGTATTCTTTTTAATATTTGCCAATTAAAGGGTGAAAAATAGCATCTCTTTCATTTGCATTCCCTTCACCCTTTGAATTTCTGTGAATTGCCCATTTTTTACCATTATTTTCAACACTTTCTTATCTACTGGTAGGATTCCTTCACATTAGGGATATTCACCCTTTGAGCTATATATTACAAAGTATTCTGTTCAAAGAGAAAGTGAGGCGGGTAGGGCTTTCCCCCCCCACCCCCAATCACAGCACTTCTCAAAGCAAAGTGGGTGGAGTATAGTACTTGCTTTAAGAAAAAAGAAAACTGTTTCTGAACAAAGAGACTAAAAGCTTTTAATAACATTAAAGGGGAAGTTTAATTGGCAATTTTTCCCATTTAGAAATTTTAACAAATTCAAATTTGATGGTAGATGGAACATGTTTTATTAATATATTGAACTTAAAAGCCAGAATATTGTCTGGGAGTTTTCTAGTGAGTTCCGTGCTTTGGCACAGAAGTGATCATTTGATCTGACAAAGGAGACACACAGGCTGTGTCCTCTGGACCTCTGCACTGAGCCTCCTCTTTCCAGAAGGGCCCTAGTCAGATGGTCAGCTAAGTAATGCCCTCAGCCAACAACCGAGTGCTTACAGAGCAAGTCTCAGGCAGCGTGAACTATGGCTGCCTTTCCGCAGGGGGCTAGCAGAGGCAGCACCCCTCGATAGTCTTGCTGCTGCTGCTGCTGCTCAGCTGATAGTGAATTATAAGAAAAAGCATTTGGCCAAGGAAGCAAATGCCTAGAGTCAAGTCTTACTACACAGCTTTGAAGGTGCTGCCATGGTAGAAAACAAATCACAGCAAGGACCTGTCTCATTCATCTTCGTATCCTCAGCACCCAGCACATTTAGATACAAATAGAAACCAATGAACAAAGGAATGTGTTGAGTATCTATAATACTTAAGTTGTGTTTTGGAAAATCCAAAGATATAATCATGACCATAGACAGTAGGGGAGAAAACACATAAATAAGTGAAAAGCTCATTAACAGGTAAAGTGAGAGTTGAGATATTAAATGAAATATATCAGTAGGGAAATGATAAATAGTTATTGTCATTTATAAACGCCTACCAATCACTAAGGGCTTCCCAGGTGGTTCACATGGTGAAGAATCTGCCTGGCAGGAAGGAGAAGTCGCTTCAATCCCCAAGTTGGGAAGATCCCCTGGAGAAGGAAATGGCAACCCACTCCAGTATTCTTGCCTGGAAAATCCCATGGACAGAGCAGCCTGGTGGGCTATAGTCTATGGGGTCATAAAGAGTTGGACACAACTTAGTGACTAAACCACCACCACCACCACCCTCCACCAATCGCTAAATGCTCATGCAGCTCATGTGCACTCAGCTCTGCCAGCTGGGTCTTATCTTCATTTCAAACACAAGGTAACTCATAATCATGGAAATTAAATACTTTGCCCAAAGTCACACAGTAAGAAAGTGTCTGACTCCAAATCTCAGGCTATTTGTGTCAGTCTGTGATGCTTCCATCTCATAATTTCACATATTATAGTAAACTAACTGTACTATGACCAACCTAGACAGCATATTAAAAAGCAGAGACATTACTCTGCCAACAAAGGACCGTCTAGTCAAAGCTATGGTTTTCCTAGTAGTCACGTATAGATGTGAGTTAGACTATAAAGAAAGCTGAGCACAGAAGAATTGATGCTTTTGAACTGTGGTGTTGGAGAAGACTCTTGGGAGTCCCTTGGACTGCAAGGAGATCCAACCATTCAATCTTAAGAGAAATCAGTCCTAAATATTCATTGGAAGGACTGATGTTGAAGCTGAAACTCCAATACTTTGGTCACCTGATTCAAAGAACCAACTAATTAGAAAAGACCCTGATGCTGGCAAAGATTGAAGGCAGGAGGAGAAGGGGATGACAGAGGATGAGATGATTGGATGGCATCACTGACTCAATGGACGTGAGTTTGAGCAAGCTCCAGGAGCTGGTGATGGACAGGGAGGCCTGACATGTTGCAGTCCATGGGGTCTCAGAGAGTCATATGTGACTGAGCAACTGAATTGAACTGAACTGTGCTACTGAAATTTAGGAAAGGGAATGATCAGATGCTCAAAACTGATAGTCTGAGGCTATGAAGATACTGGAATTTAAACTCAAGTATAATTTGTAACAAACAATAAACAAAAGTCTTTCTATCAGAGTGAAGTTGAAATTTCTTTTTAACTATTGTCACTCATTAAAAACCATAGAACACTGAGAAGAAATTAATTTGAGGTTATTTCTATAAAGGGCTTCCCCTGTGGCTCAGCTGGTAAAGAATCCGCCTGCTATGCAGAAGACCTGGGTTCAGTCCCTGGGTTGGGAAGATCCCCTGGAGAAGGGGAAGGCTACGCCTCTAGTGTTCTGGCCTGGAGAATTCCATGGACTGTATAGTTCATGGGGTCACAAAGAGTTGGACATAACTAAGCAACTTTCACTCACTCACTATTGGTATAAATTTAGTTCAGAAAAATGTTTCTTGAAATTAACTTCTTGTTTGTGACATGAAACTTAGACTCAATCTCTAAAGAAACAATAGTACCTAATCTAAAGGACTTATTCAGATACAAAAAATGAAAACATCTTCTGTGTTTATAACCCACAAAATGGCACTAAATCTTTCTATATTCTTGTGCAGTTAGTTAAAGCCACCATCTGAATTCTCAAAAGCCTGGTAATAAAGCTTTCAAGAATTCAAAATATTTATGTCTTCTAAAAAAGTTCATTCAACAGATTGTTGGATGCAAGACCACTGGGTTTGAGACATGAGTCTCACTGGTAAAACTAGCCCAGGATGGGGCTATGTCCTCAGGTAGGTACGTCATCTGCAGGGAGGTCACTGGGATACTTGTTCCAAGCCCCACTCTCTGCCCTCACCATTCACTCTCACCACAGCCATGGGTTTCCCGGGTGGTTCAGTGGTTAAGAATCTGCCTGCCAACACTGGAGACACAGGAGATGAAGTTTCGATCCCTGGGTTGGGAAATCCCTTGGAGGAGGAAATGGCAGCCTACTCCAGTATTGTTGTCAGGATAATCCCATGGACAGAGGAGCCTAGCAGGCTACACTTCATGGGGTCACCAAGACTCAGATGTGAGGGAGCACGCCTGTGCGCATGCACGCACACACACCCACCCCTCTCTACACTGGGCTCTTGTGGTGTCTACAGAACCCCATTAAATTTTCTTTTCCTCTTCTGTGACTTTCTCCCCTATAATTGCCTTTGGTGTGCATTTTAACCTGATTCTATCAGTGTGAAAAAATGTTCAAAATCAGCCTTTATCTCATGTTTGTGCTAGTGAGGTCTCTGGCCATAATTTAAAAGTCTGATTTATGATTTAAGGAAAAGGAAAGAAAAAGTTACCTATCACTCCATCTGTCTATCTACCTACTCACGGATGTAACTATATCTGATCAAAATACTCCCATAACCGGTGATGTAGAGAATTTGAGAATTAAAATGTGTCATCTAAGATAAATTCATCCTATTGAGATTATACCTGTATGTTCTATAATTAACAGAACAATAATTCTTATATGGAAAATCATGTCCATTATGTTACAGAAAAGTCAAAAGAAAGGAAAACATTTATATAAACCACTATTTTTATCCTTTTTACTTTCAAGGAGAATGCTTTTAAATAATGCCTTTCTATTTTAATAAGCTAACAATAGACAGGATCTGACCTCTGACTGTTACCAAGAAAGTGAGTTTCCAGTTACAGGCAAAACCTTGTGATAAGAAGATCATAAAAAGTAATTCATTCTTTATGGTTTATTTTAATTTCAGAATTTCAATTACTGCCATGTCCTTCCAGAGATATTACCTGGGTACATTTAATGGTTCCTTGATTTTCAGAGGGATTTTAATATTTTATTACTGATGAGAGTAAATGTTCTATTTACACACTGAAGGTGAGAACTGAAGGGCGGATTCTTGATGGTAAAGCTATCTTAGTTATCTGGGGATTTACTCTCCCACTTAACCATCACAATTAATCCTTTCATGAGAGAGAAGGGAAGATGAAAATCAAAGATTAGGTCTCTAAATAGCTTGACATGTCTATGATTTGCTATTTGTTAACAGCCCTAATAAAAGGTATTCAATGAGAAAGAATAAATCATTTATTCAGCCTCTGCTTAACTGAGCATTTCTATATTCCAGGCATGGTTCACAGCCATGAACAAAGCAAAATCCTTGCTTTCACTTTCTAGTGGAGAAGACCTACATATTATATATCATGTGATAATGAGCATTTTGAAGAAAAATAAAGAAGGGTAAAGGAATAGGGAATGTCAAGAAAATTTTCTGTGATAAGGTTGTTCTTGAATATAAATATAAATGAAATTAGGGCAGGAGCCATTGTGCATTCTCAGGAAGAGTGTTCTAGACAGAGGCAGCAGTTGGCTAAACAGAGATTGTCCACCTATCCATTGGGGGGCTAATTTATCCGAGATCCAACATCTGTCATTAGCCAGCAGCACAAGTGTTTAAAAAGCAAGCTTAAACTAAGAACAGGACGAATAATCCACTTCATCTTCTTCACTATTGAGAAACTTACCCACATCAAGGATAAGTTTCTATGCTGACACTTTCTTTGTGAAAAATATTCCTCTCTGTATCAAAAAGTATTAATTCAGAAAGATGGAGATCAGAATTTAGCTATTACACTACAACAAATACAAGTACTGAAAAAGTAACTCCCTTTTCCATTTCTGGATTTCATCATCCAAATCTGTTTCCCAACCTTGGCACTGTTAGCATTTTGGCAGGATAATTCTTTGTTACGAGGCTGCCCTGTTCACGGTAGGATGTTTACCCACCATGGCTCAGTAGCACCTCCCATTTGTGACAACCCAAAACATCTCCAGACATTGCTAACTGACCCCAAGTCTACATAAAAATGGAAATGACCTCACTATCATCTTTTCCAACTGACAGTCCAAACACTTTTTCAGGAGAGCTAAAGCAGCATGCAATTTGGTACATGTCTAGCGTGCCTTAGGCAATTTCCAGTGATAAATGTCACACACCAAATTAGCTGCATGTAACTTTTCCTGAAACCATTAGAGTAACTATTATTTCAAGTAACCCCACAGTTTGCTACTGCTGCTGCTAAGTCACGTCAGTCGTGTCCAACTCTGTGCGACACCATAGACGGCAGCCCACCAGGCTCCTCTGTCCGTGGAATTTTCCAGGCAAGAGTACTGGAGTGGGGTGCCATTGCCTTCTCCAACCCCACAGTTTAAGGTAGTCTGAATATTTTCAGTAACAAATGACATGCCCTTTTCCTGCGATCTAATATTTAGCCTAAACAGAATTCGAACATGACATCTTATCATGAGCAAATCACAAGCAGAAAACATCCTCAGGATCCACTCCCCAGGCCGCACCACCCCTCTTATCAATCATTTCAGATGACTGCTCCCCTCTCACACTCTCAGCTACTCTGCAGTGAATTTTCAAACTGAAGCCACATGATTCCAGTCCTTTTAAATTTTAGCAAATTTTGGGAGATAGTGAAGGACAATGAATCCTGGTGTGCTGCAGTCCATGGGGTTGCAAAGAGTCGGACATGGCTTAGGGACTGAACAACAGCAACAATGACATCTGCTTCTGTTTAAATCCTTCATTCTGTTATTTAACAGTCCTACTGTGCATTTACTTGATGTGAGCAGTTCCTTCCTGCACACTTCTTGATTTTTCTCATTTTGCCCCACTTGAGTAACTCAGTATCTCTCTAAACCCACGCCCTACCCCCACAAAGAATAAAGAATCCACTCAGAGATCCATTGGTGACACGTGGGGACTTCACTGAAGGTTTGCCAGAAGCAGAGATGATCACCGAGGAGCATCTCCCTTGGACACTCTGCTTCCCAAAGTCCTTTCAGTCTCTCTCCTTTCTCCCTTCCCCATTTCTCCCTCTGACTGTCCTCTATCGCCCAGCACCTCCTCAGCTTCACAGTTACCCTAGCAGAGAAAAGATTTGGGCAACCACTGCCCTTCGCCAGTCTGCTCATAGCTAAGAATGGCTTTTACACTTTCTAATCATTTTTTAAAGGAAAAGGTATACTTCATGACATCACATGAAAGTTAAATTTCAGTGTACATCAAGTGTCATTAGATGATAGCCACCTCATTTCCTCATCATTTATTCTAAAAAATAAAAGCCTATAATTTGTATCATGTGGGGCTGCTTTCCCACTGGGCGGGCAAATGGTTGCAAGGGAGACTACAGGGCCTGAAAAGCCTGAAATATTTCCTATGTAACTTTTAGAGAAAAGGTGGTTTGCTAACCTCTACCATAGACTAATACCATGCCAAGTGACTTGTTGAAGTAATTCTTCTGCACACACACACACTACGGCCTGGGCACTGACAGGAGATGGCACACACAGATGGCACAGGCCTTTGTGTGTGTGTGTGTGTGTGTGTGTGGACGTGTGTTTCAGGCTGTGCAAATGGGTGCTGTTGGCAGGGACCCAGTGTGTGCTCCCTTACCCACCCCCATCACCCCTAAGTGTTTGGTGGGCACATGGACCCTCATCATCAAAAAAAAAAAAAAAAAGGCAGAGTTTTCAATAAATGTCTGTTTTATGCATAAATTTACTTATTAAAATAGAACAAACTACTTTCCCCCCTAGATTTAATTCCCTTTCATTGAATCTATATGAGGAAATGGAGAACCATCAAAAACGGACAGAAAACCAGCTCATCAAATACGAACAAGAGCAGCTCAGCCGTGCAAACCAGTGTCTGGCCCTCCTGCAGGAGAAGCTGGTAAGGGCTCTGTTATCCCCTGTCTAGATGTGAGCAGTGAGTCTGGGTCTCGAGAGCCACGCTGGAAACCTCACAGTAACCTTCAGTGCCTCAGTAAGTGACTTTTTAGCGCTGGAATAGGAATCCAGAGGCCTGCCTTCTGGTCCTGTCTGCTACTCCTCAATTCTGTGCACTCCCACGCCTCCTGGTATCTCTCCCTGTACCAGAATAACACAAAGAGAGCTTTTTAAACTACAGACTCCTGGTCCCAACCCAGAGCTGAAGCATCAGACAGACCCTCCAGAGCCTCCCTTGGGCATCTGCTCCGGATACGTTCCTTGGGTGATGCTCAGATACGATAAAACCTGAAAACTGCCTTAAACAAGTCGTTTTTACCTCTCTGGAGATCCACTGGTAGATCAGAGGAGGTTTTCAAAACTCCTTCTCCAGGGCAGACCTTGTAGAGACACCTCCAGGCTTCGGGGTGGGGCACAGGCACATACAGGAAATCTATCGCCGGCTCGCTTCTCCACCCAGCGATGCCGGCCACGCTGCTGAGCCCTGACGGGAGAGCAGCACGGCCAACCTTGCAGGTGACTCAAATAAGATGATTCTGGAACTTCAGGAGACCGGCTTTCGGCAGCCCGGGAAAGGACGCTCCCATCACTCAACCTGAGCTTGTTGGCATGGATGGAGGCAGGAGTCCCAGAGAGGGAGGTCAACGTTACAGCTTTATCACTGATACGGCTGTTGAAGGACGTGTGGTCCGACCTGCAGCCAACCAGGCCCGCTGGTTCGGCTCCGGATTTAGGCAAGACTCCTCCACCAGTTCTAGGCGGCGCTAAGTGACAACGCGGTCATCTGCGGGCAAAAGGTGCCTATCACAAGGAAGAGAGGCTGGAACCCACCCGCGTTTCTCCCTTCCCTGCAGGGGAGTGAGGAGGAGCAAAGAAGCTCGTTGTCTCAGGCTGCCTCTGCAGCCCCACCCTGCTGCATGTTAGAATCACCTGGAGAGCTTATAAATGCCATCAACTCCTGGGTTCAACACAGCCCCATTAAATTAGAATTGTGTGTAGGGGTAGGGTGGGGTTGGGCGGGGCGTGGATAATGGGCCAGGTGATTCTAATAGAAAGCAGAGATGGAGAATCACTATCCTGCCTGAAGCCTGTCCACATAGAGATGGGAAGCTCAGGGAATAAGAACCTCTAATACTTCGGAGAATGTCTCAGGAGCTCAAGTCAAGCAGGATGTAAAATGCCTTTCTTGGCAACACTTCTTTAAATGCTAAAATTCCAAATCGTCCAGGCATTTCATAAGGACACAGCCCTTTCTCTTCTCCATAGCATGTAGAATTTCAGAAACTACAAATGAACAAGGTCAAATAAAGGAATTAACTTACACTTGTGAATAGCTTCCCTGGTGGCTCAGACGGTAAAGCGTCTGTCTACAATGTGGGAGACCCGGGTTTGAGCCCTGGGTTGGGAGGATCCCCTGGAGAAGGGAATGGCAATCCACTTCAGGACTATTGCCTGGAAAATCCCATGGACAGAGGAGCCTGGTGGGCTACAGGCCATGGGTTTGCAAAGAGTCGGACACGACTGAGCGACTTCACCTCACTGTGAATAGCTTTAGAACCAAGGGAACCTGGTTTAGAAACTCATGTTTATCACAGGAAAGCAAATTTGTTAAAACGCATTTTCTAAGATGAAATTCAAATCCACAAAGGTTTTCAGAAGTTTTATCACATGACCTCTTTTGTAGGATATGTCTGAAAAAAACATGGAAGAAAAATTACTGAAGCTTTCAAGCAAGTTAGAGAATTTCATTAACACAGAGAAGTATGAAGCAGATCTAAACAAAATAAAGCATACAGAAAATAAACTGTCCAAGAAGATGAGCCAACTGGAAAAGCAGATCTGGGATGAATTAGAGAAAATGCAGGATGAATACCAATCAGGTGAGCAGGTACTTTAACTGAGTCAGGAACATCAGTCCTTTCTTATCCAGTCCTTCAGGGTTTTCTACTTTGAGCTAATGGCCAGGGAGCAATCTTGTCATTAGTCAAGTGACATCCTTTGTATTTCATCCGACTTTCCTAAATAACCCATAGAATGTCAGCATATCACCAGAGGGAAGGTAAATATGCAAATTTAGTTTCTCATTCACAGGTTGCAGGGTCACAAGTTGCCATTGCTGTGAGATTTATTGTTTAGTCTCTAAGATCATAGAATCATAAAATTGTCAGACCTGGAAAATCCTCAGAGATCATCAAGACCTGACTTGTGGTTATATCATGAAATTAAGAGTCTAGGTCAGATGTCCCTCATTGAACTGCAGCTAATGAGCCTGGACGGTTGTCAAACTGGAGACCTGACCTTTAGAAGTCAAGAGAGAGAGAAATGAGTGAGCAGAGTCCAGTATAATGACTGCTTTTCTTCTTAAGGAGGCTAATGGCAGCAGTGTCAAGCCGAGCTAACATCAAAGAGGATTAATTTGAAAGGCTCATCTAATTTGTCAAAAGGAAGGATGGGGGGATAGGTGTAGCAGAGCAGTCATCTGCCTGGAGCCACAATTTTGAGATACCAGGAATCAGAAGGTTCTGGTATGAGAGACAACCCCAATTTAACTGACCCAACTTTTAGGGCTGTGCTTGCTATTTACCCATTAAAGATGGAATTTACTCATTCTGTTAGTACAATCCCAGTATGAACTGAAGAGTAACTTGTAATCTATATGTTTCTGTGTTCTACTAAGCGAGAGCTTAACAAATGGGGACTCCCAATTAATGGTTTGCTTTTATGCCTTTAACAAAAATGTGTTGAGAAATGACTATGCGAAAGCCTCCAGTGAATAAGCAATGGGCTGTACCCTAAGAAGCTTGAGGTCTGGTAGGCTGTGGCCCTGAGTGGCTGGACTGTGGTATAACGGAGACACAAAGTGCTGGGGGCAGGCGTGAGCAGCTGGCAAGGGACCATTCCTTAAGTCCTTCAAACAGGCTGCTTTCAGAGGCTTAAAATCTCATCTGTGGCCTTTACCTTCAATTTTGTAACAAGAATAAAAAAAGAGATCATCCAAATTTCTTGTCCAAGTGAACAGAAAGAAAATATTTTCAATTTCTCTCTTGAAATATAGAATTATTTCATTATGCAGTCTATGGGGATGGAGGGGAAGGACTAGAATTGAAATTTCGCAATGAAGCCAGATACTAGTTGAAACATAGTTGCGAATGCATTCTGATGACATTATAAGAAAAAGATTATTATATATTTTTAGACCATTTTTAGACTGGTCTTAATGGAATTTAATATGCTTTGAATTAAACAATGATCGATTGTGGCAGGACTGCTGACTAGTAACTTTTGTTAAAAATTTTTTTAAAGATCCAATGCTTTGTTTAGCTTCAATATACCTATTTTCATATCCTCTTCCAGGATTTAAATCAATTCATGACTCTCTCAACTCCCTCCAACGAATACAGAAAACAAAGATGGATTTAGAAAACTATAAAGTACAGAAAGACCTAAAGAAATTGCAGCGTAAGATAGCGGAACTCCAGGAATCATAAACTTTCCGGTCATCTTCTTTTTCACCAGCCCGTGGAGTGGTTTCCTGGGAGAAGTTGGGGAAAAAAATCTCTTTGAGATGTTTATTGCTTCTATCTCTTAACACCTTTCTAAGGTGATGAATGTACCAGAAAACCCAATAAAGCAGGGAATTTTATGATGTCTTGATTAATTTATTAGTGAAAAAGGGAATTTCTTTCCATACATACCTTTATATTTGTATTTGTCCACAAATCTGCATGTTATTCCTATATGGTGAAATAGGTCTGGTGTAATATATTAAAGAATGGTGGAAACTGTGGAAAATTGGAGACAACTTACTTGTCTAAAAAGAATAGCAACTATGCAGTTCCAGTCCATTATTTACATGCATATAATCCATTATTGTCCAAAGTTTTATTTTCCAAAAAAACCAGAAATCTGGTTTTACATGAAACCATTTATAAGCATTAGCAACTAGTTCTTAAACTATGAGGGAAATGTCTCTAGGGCAGAGACAGCCAAGTGAACTGTCAGACTGCGATTTCTAATGCAGAGGTTTTAATTTTCTAACAGTCCCAATATTTATACCAAGTCTAACTTCTGTGTATTTAAAATACTGATTCATCATACTCAATATGTATCAGAATTATGCGCAAGGAAGAGTTAACCATCTAAAAGAATATAACAGTTGCCATGAAAAACATCCAACATAATTTTATCCTGGTGCTAAATTTAAAAGCACTGCAAAAATATGAATTAGTTTCCCATAAAATTAAACTATCTCTAACTTTTGTAGATATAAATGTTAAATAGAGAACCTGATATTGGGCAGGAAAATCAGGAAAAATAAAAACAAACTATTCATGTTTTATACTATGTACAGAACTGCATACTCTTACATTATTGGGGAGTCTACAAATTGGTACAATAATTTACAGGGTAATTTGGAAACATCTATTAACATTTTAAAGTGTATATAGCCTTTGATCCTGGAATTCTACTGCTGCTGCTACTGCTAAGTCACTTCAGTCGTGTCTGACTCTGTGCGACCCCATAGATGGCAGCCCACAAGGCTCCCCAGTCCCTGGGATTCTCCAGGCAAGAACACTGGAGTGGGTTGCCATTTCCTTCTCCAATGCATGAAAGTGAAAAGTGAAAGTGAAGTCACTCAGTCATGTCAGACCCTTAGCGACCCCATGGACTGCAGCCTACCAGGCTCCTCCGCCCATGGGATTTTTCCAGGCAAGAGTACTGGAGTGGGGTGCCATTGCCTTCTCCAATTCTGCTGCTAGATACTCATATTACAGGAGGAAAAAAACTTCCAAAATATGGAATGATATATGAATAAGGATGCTCATTATAGCACTGTTTCTTATAGAAAAAATGAAAACTACCCAATCAAAAGGAACTGATTGACTAAATTAATATCACCACCAACAAAAAAAGTGCTATCTAGCCCTTAAAAAGAACACAGAAAGAAATCCAAGATACTTTGTTAGGTAAATAAAGCAAATTGCAAAGCTATATGAATGTGTCAAAAAAGTCTTAAAATAAGTTAATATACACATACAGTACACAAAAAAAGTAAGAATTTACAGCAGTCTAGCAGAATTATGAAAAATTTTGTCTTTTACACTGTGGTTATTAATGCTTTTACGTATTACAATAGCTGTTACCAGTAAAAATGTTTTTAAAAAATAACCACAACAACAAACACACGAGGAGGCTCACAGAGTCACTCTTTGTAATGAACCAAATAAGTGGTTGTAGGAAAAGTTAAGTTAGAACTTCACGCAGATTAAGAGCCAAGCCAGATCCACATTTGACTTTACACATTTAGCAGCAAAAACAATGACGACATACAGCAAATAGAAAAAAAAAAAAAGTTGACACATTTTTTTCCTTGTAAGCAAAAATGCTCTAACTTGTAATTCAAATAACAGGGCAAGATCAAGCCAAAAGCTTTCCTAGCATGTGTCTTCTGTATTGGCGTTGACAGGGTAGAACCACATAGAACAGAAGGTAATGCAATCAAGTAGGGATTCAAAGGATCCTCTGCTAGGATTCTTCACTGGGCACCCCAAGTTGGGGTGTTCAGAGATTTGCAGACACTAGATGGCCTGAAAACTATGCCTTATGAGAAGGTGAATCACATTTAGTAGGGCCCTGATACTGGGAAAGATTGAAGGCAGGAGGAGAAGGGGACGACAGAGAACGAGATGGTTGGATGGCATCATCAACTTGATGGACATGAGTTTGAGCAAGCTCTGGGAGTTGGTGATGAACACAGAAGCCTGGCGTGCTGCAGTCCATGGGGTTACAAAGAGTTGGACACGACTGAGCGACTGAACTGAACTGAAAGCCTATACAGCTTTAATTTGTTGTTGATGCCCTGTCCTGATGAGTAGGCTCAGTATTGGAGGAATATTCCTGAAAGCCATTGCTACCTCGGGATAGGAGCAACTTAACTCCAAACAGAAGTGACTGTGAACAACATACACATCACCCTCTGACCCCAACATATCCCCCCGTTCAGCTCTGTTCAGTTCAGTCACTCAGTTGTGTCTGACTCTTTGTGACCCCATGGACTGCAGCACACCAGGCCTCCCTGTCCATCACCAACTCCCAGAGCTTGCTCAAACTCATGTCCATTGAGTCAGTAATGCCATCCAACCATCTCATCCTCTGTTGTCCCCTTCTCCTCCCACCTTCAACCTTTCCCAGCATCAGGGTCTTTTCCAATGAGTCAGTTCTTCACGTCAGGTGACCAAAGTATTGGAGTTTCCGCTTCAGCATCAGTCCTTCCAATGAATATTCAGGACTGGTTCCTTTAGGATGTACTGGTTAGATCTCCTTGCAGTCCAAGGGACTTTCAAGGGTCTTCTCCAACCCCACACTTCAAAAGCATCCATTCTTCAGTGCTCAGCTTTCTTTATAGTTGAACTCTCACATCCATACATGACTACTGGAAAAACCATAGCTTTGACTAGATGGACCTTTGTTGGCAAAGTAATGTCTCTGCTTTTTAATATGCTGTCTAGGTTGATCATAACTTTTCTTCCAAGGAGCAAGTGCCTTTTAATTTCATGGCTGCAGTCACTATCTGCAGTGATTTTGGAGCCCCCCAAAATAGTCTCTCACTGTTTCCATTGTTTCCCCATCTATTTGCCATGAACTAATGGGACCAGATGCCATGATCTTAGTTTTCTGAATGTTGAGTTTTAATATATCCCCCACTCAACTTTATTTTAGCTGGTTCCGAAGATGTCCATGGCCACTCCAGGGGCAGGTGGCGTCAGCAGAAGTGGGAGTGGAAAGAGTGGTCTGAATCAATGGACTTATTGTAGTTAAAATGTGAATTTTACAAGAACGTAGTAAACACATTGGTAAAGCTCAGGTAAATGAGGGGCCCTGGAGCTCAAGAGTCAGCATTTCACAGTAGCTTCAACTCTGCTCTGGGAGCCAATGGAGCCCCAGGTTTCCCTCCTTCTGCATTATTTTGCCACAGGCCCCAAAAGATAATGAAAATGAATAATCCCCTTAAGAAGCACAATATGGGGCACTTTATTCTTTACCAAACACCAACTCTTAATCCTCTGGAAAATGTCAGACTTCTCTCCACAAATACAGGAGAATGTCTGAGTATGTTCAAAGCATTTTGCTTCCCTATAGAAAATGAAGGACAAATCCCGCACCTTATGTTATTCAAGTAACTTCCTTCTCAGCCCCACTATAAGGTGGATATACTCACACCTGAGTGCCAGGACAACAGTAAAGCTCAAGGTCAAAGAAACAGCATCCCCCAGACTGCTGTGGACACCATCAACTCTCTCCTCTTCTGCAGAAACTTACCAAACATCAGCTCACTTCTATGGTGTCACCAATAATACCAGCAAGAAGCATCCAAAACTAAGAAGGAGAACCTTGATCCATAATATATACGTGTTTACCTTATAAATGGAGTCTCCAAACTTTTGTGAGGGAGTATTTGTGTGCTAGTCACTGGGGATACAACACAGAACAAAATAAAAATGGACTCTGCCCTTAGGGAACTTAGAGTCTAGTGGAAAAGACCAACAGTCAAACCTGCAAATACTCGAGCAAAGAAGGGGTATGGTGGAAGCACACAGGAGAGGCATTGAGCATAAACATAGGGAACCAGACACAGGGGCCTACCAGAAGAAGGGAGATCTAAACGGAGACTCTAAAGTATAAACAGATGTTAGCCAAGGAAAATGGGCTTCATTGGTAGAGGTGGGGGTAAGGCAGAGTGAAAGCGAAAGTCGCTCAGGCATGTCCGACTCTTTGCAAGCCCATTGACTATACAGTCCATGGAATTCTCCAGGCCAGAATACTGGAGTGGGTAACCATTCCCTTCTCCAGGGGATCTTCCCAACCCAGGGATCGAACCCAGGTCTCCCGCATTGCAGGAGGATTCTTTAGCAGTTAAGCCACCAGGGAAGCGCAAGAATACTGGAGTGGGTAGCCTATCCCTTCTCCAGGGGATCTTCCTGACCCAGGAATCAAACTGGGGTCTCCTGCATTGCAGATGATTCTTTACCAGCTGGGCTACCAGGGAAGACTTAGGCAGAAGGTGCAGCCTAAGCAAAGGCCTGGAGGCCAAAAAATGCAACCCAGGCCAGGAACTGAAGAAGTTCAACACAGTCAGAACCTAAAGTGTGGGTGGAGGTGGGGGAGGGCTGGGGAAGGCAAGCAGGAAAGAGAAAGTTGGAGAAGTTAGGGGAGTCGGGTGTCTGATCACAAAGGGCCATATAACTCATGTTGAGGAACTTGGGCCTTATCTTTCAAAAAAAGTCCTTTGAAGGATTTTGCATAGCAGGGTGACATGATAAGATTTGCATTTTAGTGAAACCCCTCTGGCTGTAGAGTACAGACTATAGACATAGTGGGAGAAACAAATTTGGGTAAAAAGTAGGGAGATAGGGCAGGAGAGTGATGATGCTGAGCTCAGCTTTAAATTGACTGATTTCTTGAAGATATGATGAGCTGCCCCAAGGGCTTCCCTGATAGCTCAGTTGGTAAAGAATCTACCTGCAAAGCAGGAGACCCCAGTTCAATTCCTGGGTCGGGAAGATCTGCTGGAGAAGGGATAGGCTACCCACTCCAGTATTCTTGGGCTTCCCTTGTGGCTCAACTGGTAAGGCATCCACCTGCAATGCAGAAGACCTGAGTTTGATCCTTGGGTTGGGAAGATCCCCTGAAGACAGGAAAGCCTACCCACTCCAGGATTCTGGCCTGGAGAATTCCATGGACTGTACAGTCCATGGGGTCACAAAGAGTCGGACATGACTTTCACTTTCACTTGAGATATCCCAAAGGAGATGTCCAGTGGTCAGTGAAACGTAAGGACCTGGAGCTTGAGACAAAGAGCAGAACTGAGGAATTAGGACAGAAATGGTTAGTGAAGATATGAGTGAGGAAGGAAGAGATTGCCTAGTCTTGGGAGGGTGGGGTGGGCGTGGGAGACATGAAGATTATGTGAGAAATACAGACCAGGGAAGAACCCGAGAGCACCTAACATTTAAGGAAGAGGCAGAAGAGGAAGCTTGGTGAGTGTAGGGAGCCAGCAGTGAGGTAGGAGAGGAAGCATAATGGTCTGAGGGTTTCGATCTTCCCTGGGCGTTCCTGCTAGCAGATGGCGCCAACCATCAACTTGGGATTTCTACCAGCAATGCTTCAGATCAGATCTCTCCTTGTCAATGACGTCCCTGTCCTTCGATGTAAATAGAAAGTTGGATGTATCACACAACTCAGTAGAGAAAGGTTATAAATGCTTTCTCGACTGCCCTTCCATATAAAATAAATGTGCTGCATCTTATCAGACGCAGGGTAGGGGGGTGGGGGGGGGGTGAACCCTCCCAGATAGAGGAAGGTTTATCGTCAGGAAAAAAACAAGAGGTTGTTTCGGGCCCTACGCAGCTCGGCATTTCCCTCTTCAGGAGAGTCACACACATTTGTGGTAAAGTTCTGCTGTTTAAGATCTTCCCTTTAGCATACAGTCGTGAAATTTTCTAACTCCATAGACTAAATTTCCGTAACCCCAGGTTCCTCGGTAGAGCTTTCTTACCTCGTTTTCAGATGATATTTATGAGATGTGAGGACAAAATGATTGGTGTGCTCGGCAGGATGTCATAAACCAGGCCCTCCTTTACAATCCCCAGAGATGGAAACAGAAAACAAAACAAAATTCCAAACTCCTAATGCTGGGAAGTCTTGAGGGATCCTGGGCTCTGACACACCTGAGTTTAAAAGCAGGGCCACATGCACTGTATGTGCAACTTTGGCTATGTTCTCTAACCTGGAGTCAGTTCACCCATCTTAACATGGGAACAATGCCACTAAGACTAAAAAAAAGAAACTGAGCTGTTACCAGGTATCAGAGATGGTTCCAAGCACTTTACCTGGATGGACTCATTTAATCCTCCAAACAGATATGTGTTACTGAGGCACAGAGAGATAAAGCAATTTACGTTAAGTATGAAGTGCTAAGTATCAAGTGCTGCCAGTATGAAGTCGAGCCAGAATTTGAACTCATCAGTGCAGAGAATTTGCTCTTAAACATTCTGCTATATTGTTTCTCTAAATATGTGTCTGATCCATTGTAGATATTACACCTGATAAAGGTACTGATTAATAACAATAAACAGAGTTTTAGATCTTTATGGAAAAAAACAAGTTCCATAGTACTCTTTTATGCAACTCGGAATCGAACCGGTGTTGTTCAAAAAGGTCCCTGTACTGTGTATATTGCTTGTGTTCCGTCACATGTCAGACTCTTCTGTGGCCCCATGGGCAGTGGCCTGCCTGGCTCCTCTGTCCATGGGGTTTCCCAGGCAGGAATACTGGGGTGGGTTGCCATGCCCTCCTCCAGGAGATCTTCCTGACCCAGGGGTCAAACTCACATCTCCTGCATCACCGGTGGATTCTTTACCACTGAGCCACTGGTGAAACCCAGAGCCATACTCTTTGTATATTGGTTTGCAATAAACCAAGCAGTGGACCAAAGCAGTAATAAGTGCAAACTACAGATTTCTCCTGGAACAAAACTATACTGAGAAAGTTCCTCTACTTTAAAAGCACTTCTTGTTTCTGGGGACAGAGGCTAACAGCTACAGAAACATTTCGGACTCTGACTAGAGGCGGGTAAGGTGCTGGTACCAGTGAGCTGTGAAGCATATTTCCTCCAGAAGTTCTGGCCATCAAAAGCAAACCCAAGAGCTATAAATGCCAGGTCAAGTCATTAGTATCCAACTAACAGATGCTTCTCCAAAAAATGCTATGTACTACATTCACAAGAGGGACGTTCAGGGTTGGGCTTCAAGTGCACAAGGCCTACAAGGAAGCATGGGAATGACCTACTGCTTCAGTCCAAAACCACGGAACCTACCTAGTCTTTATTCTTAAGTTCCATTGCTTAGCACTTAAAGGCTTTTACATATTCACAACAGCACAGTCTTCACAACATAAAAGTCCTCAAAAAGAACAAACACACACCCATGAGCCTTCATGGATACTTCTCTGTAAGGACTGGTTAACTAAGTCCTAAGGAGAGCAAGGCTTTTCAAAGCCAAGGAGGTGCTAGGCACCTAAGACATAGGAGGGTCAAAAGAAAGTTGATGGGAGAGAGGTTAGAAAAGCCAAAGGGAAAGCCAAGGGCTGGCACCTGGGATGTTATCAAAGATAAACTGAAATAATTAGCTGACCATTGGCCTCAGTTTCTATCAAGTTCAAAATCTGGCAAGAGTGGAGTATCCCTTATCATTGCATAAGTTTGTTTGCCTGTGAAGCTTGAGAGAAAATAAATTTGCCAAGTTAGTCCTTTGGAAGAGGTCCCCTTCATCCTAAGGTTCTTCCTAGAATTCAGACAGTGGTAGCAGGTAAATGATAGCATCAAAATAGACTCTGGAAGGATAACTCAGTCAGTCACAAAGACACACACCTCCGCTTATTTACATATCTTTGTGATGACAGCAAATTATTTTTAAAATGTGATGATAATATTGGAAATGATCTTGGAAGCCAGATTCTGTTTGCTTAAGATTACAGACAACTTCAGAAGAGTGAATCACTTGTGCCCTCTCTGTAAAACAAGGTTAACATTTACTGTAAAAAAATTATGTGAGAATAAAATGAGGTGACTGTATAAAGTGCTTGGTACATAGTAGGCATTCTTTCCACCCCTGAAAGTAAGTCCCTGACAGCTTAGGCCCTTGTGGTAGAGACTACTACCCTATCGACATAAGAAGTTCCTCTGCTGAAGTCAATGGTACAGGACCAGGTCCTCTGCAGAGCTAGATCTTACTTGGGCTTTCTTAGACGCTACTTGACATGTATAAAACCTTATTGCTGCCGACATGTTTCTCAGTGTTCATAGCTATCCACCACTGCCTGAATTTGGGTTAAGTGAGTTAATAGGTTATTCTGAATAATAGTTCTTTGACAGAAAAGCCATCCAACCACATACAGAGCACTAGCTCTGAGGCAATATAGGGCTGACCTCAGGCAGTTTTGAAATATATGTGTTTCCACCTTATTAAAGCTGCTTTATGACAATATGCATTTGATTTCTCAGCAGTGATTTTCTCTTTAATCTTCTTTCTACACAAACTTCTGCTCCATCTGGCTTTTCTCATATGCCTAGAGACCCTTGTGTGTCAAACATAAGGGAAATCAACACTGCCAGGAAAGTACAAAAGCAAAAAAAAAAAAAGAAATCCCACATAACTCACTCTGCCAACATATAACCTGCAATTGCCTTTTTTCCATACCACCTGACTTCTTTACAGGCTTATTTCCAAACTTTTTTTTTTTCAGTGTTACAGCTCCATTTTACTTAGAAGATAGCAGGAGAATCCAAGACTCCGAGAGAGAGAGAGAGAGAGAGAGAGAGAGAGAGAGAGAGAGAGAGAGCGCGCGCGCGCGCGCGTGCGTGTGCACGCGGGATAATTTCCAAACTTCTAAGAGCAGGAAACATTTTTAAAACTATAGGGCCTCCCTAGTGGTCTAGTGGTTAAGAGTCCACCTGCCAATGCAGGCTGCATGGGTTTGCCCCCTGGTGGGGAAGACCCCACGTGCTGCAGAGCAAACAAGCCCAGGTGCCACAACTACTGAGCCCACACGCAGCAACTACTGACGTCCTCACGCCGAGAGCCTCTGCTCCACAAGAGAAGACGCCACAAGGAGAAGGCCATGCACAGCAGCAAAGAGGAGCTGCCACTCCAGCAAATGCAGGAGCAAAGGCCCAGCACAGCCAAGTACCGATCAATAAAGAAAAAATAAACTATTTGTACACTATTTCCCCTTTCTTTTGAGCTATTAAATTGGACAAGACAATTAAGATTAAAACTTTTAAACCAGGTGTGGTGGTTTTCCAAAATAACTCCCGCTCTCCTGATACTAAACTCTGCGGTATTTTTTTTCCCCACAGAGATTAAGCAATGACCATATTTTATATGATCAAAGGGAAGGAAAGAGCATTAAACAGGCACAGTTGTAGGCACTCAAGTTATTTAAGCCATCTGGGAGTCAGATGGACAACATGCATATTCTACTTAATGGGGGTCCACTGGAGTACAGAATGAAGCAGGGAAAAGGCTAACAGAGTTTTGGCAAGAGAACACACTGGCCATAGCAAATACCCCATTCCAACAACAGAAGAGACAACTCTACACATGGACATCACGAGATGGTCAATACCAAAATAAGACTGATTATATTTTTTGCAGCCAAAAAGGAGAAGCTCTATACGGTCAGCAAAAACAGCACCAGGAGCTGACTGTGGTTCAGATCATGACCTTCTTATTGCAAAATTGAGACTTCAATTGAAGAAAGTAGGGAAAACCACTAGACCATTCAGGTATGGCCTAAATCAAATCCCTTATGATTATACAGTGGAAGTGACAAATAGATTCAAGGGATTAGATGTGATAGAGTGCCTGAAGAACTAAGGATGGGGGTTCATGACATTGTACAGGAGGCAGTGGTCAAGACCATCCTCAAGAAAAAAAAATGCAAAAAGGCAAAATGACTGTCTGAGGAGGCCTTACAAATAGTTGAGAAAAAGAGAGAAGCAAAAGGCAAAGGGGAAAAGGAAAGATAATCCATCTGAATGCAGAGTTGCAAAGAACAGCAAGGAGAGATAGGAAAGCCTTCCTCAGTGATCAATGCAAAAAATAGAGGAAAACAATAGAATGGGAAATACTAGGGATCTCTTCAAGAAAATTACAGATAGCAAGTGAACATTTCATGCAAAGATGGGCACAATAAAGGACAGAAATGGTATGGACTTAATAAAAGCAGAAGATGTTAAGAACAGGTGGCAAGAACACACAGAACTATACAAAAAAAGATCTTAATGACCCAGATAACTTGATGGCTTAAAACTCAACCTTCAAAAAACAAAGATCATGGCATCTGGTCCCATTACTTCATGGCAAATAGCTGGGGAAACAATGGAAACAGTGACAGACTTCATTTTCTTGGACTCCAAATTCACTGCACATAGTAACTGTGGCCATGAAATTAAAAGAAGCTTGCTCCTTGGAAGAAAAGCTATGACCAACCTATATAGCATATTAAAAAGCAGAGATATTTCTTTGCTGACAAAGGTCTTTCTAGTCAAAGCTACGGTTTTTCCAGTAGTCATGTATGGATGTTGAGAGCTGAGCACCAAAAAATTGATGCTTTTGAACTGTGGTGTTGTAAAAGACTCTTGAGAGTCCCTTGGACTGCAAGGATATCCAACCAGTCCATTTCCTAAAGGAAATCAGTCCTGAATATTCATTGGAAGGACTGATGCTGAAGCTGAAACTCCAATATTTTGGCCACCTAATGCGAAGAACTGACTCATTGGAAAAGACTCTGATGCTGGGAAGGATTGAAGGCAGGAAGAGAAAGGGACGAGAGAGGATGAGATGGTTGGATGGCATCACCGACTTGATGGACATGAGTTTGAGCAAGCTCTGGGGGTTGGTGATGGACAGGGAAGCCTGGTGTGCTGCAGTCATGGGGTCACTAACAGTCGGACATAACTGACTGAGCGACTTAACTGAACTGAACCACGATGGTGTGATCACTCACCTAGAGCCAGACATCCTAGAATGTGAAGTCAAGTGGGCCTTAGGAAGCATTACTGTGAACAAAGCTAGTAGAGGTGATGGAATTCCAGCTGAGTTACTCCAAATCCTCAAAGATGATGCTGTTGATGTGCTGCACTCAATATGACAGCAAATTTGGAAAACTCAGCAGTGGCTACAGGACTAGAAAAGGTCAGTTTTCATTCCAATCCCTAAGAAAGGCAATGCCAAAGAATGTTCAAACTACTGCACAATTGCACTCATTTCACATGCTAGTAAAGTAATGCTGAAAATTCTCCAAGAGAGACTTCGACAGTATGTGAACCATGAACTTCCAGATGTTCAAGCTGGATTTAGAAAAGGCAGAGGAACCAGAGATCAAATTGCCAACATCCGCTGGATCATGGAAAAAGCAAGAGAGTTCCAGAAAAGTATCTATTTTTGCTTTGTTGACTACACTAAAGCCTTTGACAGTGTGGATCACAACAAACTGTGGAAAATTCTTCAACAGATGGGAATACCAGATTACCTTACTTGCCTCCTGAGAAATCTTTATGCAGGTCAAGAAGCAACATTAGAACCAAACATGGAACAATGGACTGGTTCCAAATTGGGAAAGGAATACATCAAGGCTGTATATTGTCACCCTACTTATTTAACTTATATGTAGAGTACATCATGTGAAATGCCAGGCTGGATGAAGCACAACCTGGAATCAAGATTGCGGGGAGAAATATCAATAACCTCAGATATGCAGATGACACCACCTTTATGGCCAAAAGCAAAGAGGAACTAAAGAGCCTCTTGATGAAAGTGAGAGAGTGAAAAAGCTGGCTTAAAACTCAACATTCAAAAAATGAAGATCATGGCATCTGGTCTCATCAATTCATGGCAAATAGATGGGGAGACAATGGAAATAGTGATAGACTATTTTCTTGGGCTCCAAAACCACTGCAGATGGTGACTACAGCCATGAAATTAAAAGATGCTTGCTCCTTCAAAGAAAAGTTATGACCAACCTAGAAGGCATATTAAAAAGCAGAGACATTACTTTGTCAATAAAGGTCCATCTAGTCAAGGCTACGGTTTTTCCAATAGTCATGTATGGATGTGAGAGCTGGACTATAAAGAAAGCTGAGCACCGAAGAATTGATGCTTTTGAACTGTGGTGTTGGAGAAGACTCTTGAGAGTCCCTTGGACTGCAAAGATATCCAACCAGTCCATCCTAAAGGAAATCAGTCCTGAATTTTCATTGGAAGGACTGATTCTGAAGCTGCAACTCCAATACTTTGGCCACCTGACATGAAGAACCAACCCATTAGAAAAGACCCTGATGCTGGGGAAGACTGAAGGCAGGAAGAGAACAGGATGACAGAGCACGAGATGGTTGGATGGCATCGACTCAATGGACATGAGTTTGAGCAGGCTCCAGGAGTTGGTGATAAGACAGGGAAACCTGGCCCATGGGGTGGCAAAGAGTTGGACATGACTGAGGGACTGAACAACAGAGAGGAATAAAGTATAGCCTTTTTCGCCTGCACACACAATTCCATTCAAGTATTTATAGAGACTGGCTTCTATTAAGTCACTTTCAAAGTAAAGGTCTACTCGTGTACCTAGAACTGATGACCCACGTTCCTACAGTGAGGATCTTTGAAAAGGGCTTCTACCCTAAGAAGGTTTGTAAGCACTGGTGAAGAGGGTTGGGGGAGGGGCAGCAGGGCTGCTCGCTGAAAACCAGAGTTGCTGCTTTGCTTGTGCTGCATTAGTCAGTTTACATCAGTGTTTTGCTTTAGGTCACTTTGGACTTGGAAAACTTGGGTAGCCTTAGAATAATGGAATGCTTCCATTAGCAATCTAGCTCAAGGCCCTGATTTCACACATTCACATTAAACATTACAAGGTCAGGGACTTCCTTGGTGGTCCAGTGGTTAAGACTCCACAGTTCCAGTGCAGGGGGTGTGGGGTCGATCCTTGGATCAGGGAACTAAGATCCCACATGCCAAATGATGTGGCCAAAAATAGAAATAAAACATCACTTATTGCTTTAAAAAAAAAAACCTAAAAGGTACAACTCAAGTTTTTACAACACATGATCAGCCAAAAGTATTTCACTCCTCAAGGTCTGAAAGTAGAATATATAAAGCATTTTCTCAGACTTTCACCTTAAAAATAACAACAACAAAAACTATCACACGAAATGAATAAGACTGGGTTAGGAAGTTCTGTAGATCTTTTTGGTGCTGAACTATGACATAAGCCTTATAGGTTGTAAAACAGTTGGAACTAATGTACAGAACACCACAGTTCAAAAGCATCAATTCTTCGGCACTCAGCCTTCTTCACAGTCCAACTCTCACATCCATACATGACCACAGGAAAAACCATAGCCTTGACTAGACGGACCTTTGTTGGCAGTGATGTCTCTGCTTTTGAATATGCTTGAGAGTCCCTTGGACTGCAAGGAGATCCAACCAGTCCATTCTGAAGATCAGTCCTGGGATTTCTTTGGAAGGAATGATGCTAAAGCTGAAACTCCAGTACTTTGGCCACCTCATGCGAAGAGTTGATTCATTGGAAAAGACTCTGATGCTGGGAGGGATTGGGGGCAGGCGGAGAAGGGGACAACAGAGGATGAGATGGCTGGACGGCATCACTGACTCGATGGACGTGAGTCTGAGTGAACTCCGGGAATTGGTGATGGACAGGGAGGCCTGGCGTGCTGCGATTCATGGGGTCTCAAAGAGTCGGACACGACTGAGCGACTGAACTGAACTGAATGTACAGAACTATTTTCTTTACACTTTATTTGCTGCTGAATTCTGTGAAGTTTCAATTATCGAAAATAAACTCACACAAATATTAGATGTAATGATTCAGATTGCAAGGTAATATGTAATGTAGTGTTTGTAAAATACTCATATCAACTGGTGGTGTTTTGATTTACATAATTTGTTAAAATGACTTCATTTTAACCACCACTGATATAGATTAATAATCTAGTTTCAGATTTAAAGACTGATGGGAAAACGGCACATGCATACTTTTGCAGGTTTTAGGAGTTTGCTGTTTTAAAAAGAGTAACTTAACTTTCGGGGTTTTTAGGAAATGGGTTTTCTCATAGTCCATTGCTGGCAATTGGCAGTTCTAGTAACACCACACAGAGCATTAACTGCACACCTTAGTAACAGTGAGGTGAGTAACTCTGGATAAGGTTTTAGAGAAATTAAAAAAAGATATACTTATCCAGGCACATAAGAAATTGAGTGAAAATACACAAAATACATCATTATGCTCTGGAACTGTAAGACGTTTTCCTCATGCTCTTGTACAGATAGCAATAGTAAAAACAGCAGCCCAAAGGTAAGGATTCTAATTACCATTATTTAGTATATAGTCCATGAGGTCACTAAGAGTCGGACAGGACTGAGCAACTTCACTTTGACTTTTCACTTTCATGCATTGGAGAAGGCAATGGCAACCCACTGCAGTGTTCTTGCCTGGAGAATCCCAGGGACGGGGAGCCTGGTGGGCTGCTGTCTATGGGGTCGCACAGAGTCGACACGACTGAAGCGACCTAGCAGCAGCAGCAGCAGGCACATCCCCATTCAACACTGAAACTGAGTTTGAAATATATCACTTAGGTTTTGTGAGTATAATCCAGTGCAGTTTCCTTTAAAGAGAATTGAGAAGTATAATATGTAATCAGCTAAGTCGGTGATACTGTGTTGTAAGTAGACTGTTGAGAATAGTCCAGACATTTATTACAGAAATAAACAGCCACATATTCCTAAGAGCCAGGTACTTTTCACAGTAACCATTTTTAATAACTCATTATCTTGTATCTGATGACCACCCCCCCTCCCCCACCCTTTTTGGCAACAATTTAGAGGATGATCCTCAACTGTAGTGATCTGGTGAAATTCAGATTCAAAGGTACGAGTATTCATTTTAACAGCTATCACAGTGAGCAATGTACTGACTTTCTATTGCTGCCCTAACAAACTACCACAAACTTGGCGGCTGAAAAATATAAATTTATTATCTTACAGTTCTGTAAGTCAGAAGTCCATCATGGGTCTCACCAGGCTACGATCAAAGTATTAGCCGGGCCGCATCCCTGTCGGGAACTCGGCAGGAGAGCGTGTCCTGCCTTCTCCAGTTCCTGGAGGCTGCCCTTATAGGGGCCCCTTCTTCCATCTTCACAGCCGCCAACACTGAATCTCTCTGACCTCCCGCTGGCACGTCCCTCTGACAGGCTCTCTACTTTTAAGAACTCTTATGAGTAAACTGGATTCACCCAGATAATCTAGGATACTCCCCCCATCTCAAGGTCCAAAACCTTAAGTCACATCTGCAATGTATTCACAAATTTCAGGGGTTGGGACACAGACATCTTAGGGGGCCATTATTCTGCTACCACAAACAGAAATAATAATAAGATAAGCATTTTTTTCATTACCTCTCTTCTCTCCAGAATAAATATAACTTAAGTATTTTTGTCATAGAGATTATATATAAGGAAAGTATGTGGTAAATCATGAAGCCCAAATGAACCTGTGTACTGATTCAAACTCATGCAAGATCATGACATACAAATTATTTCAACAGTCCGGTGATACTGTATGTAATCCAACACCTTTTTTTCAGTGGACACTCCAGTTTCAATGATCCCTCTCCTGGCATCATTTCCCTTCACTAAAATAAATAGGTATTTCAATTCTAAGCTTAAAATACAAGAAAAAAATTTTAACTATTTCATAACACTGTTAAGAGATTCTAAATTTCTTCACAACACTGTGAAATTTAAAAATAGCATTTATAAAAAAAAAAAAAACTAAGAGTTGTATAAGGGTATTTGTTCAGGTAATCAGAATTTTAAATAAATACTGTTATTCAAAAAGTTCCTAATCCTCCAAAGAGAGGAAAAACCCATTATTATATAGTATGTGGACAGCTAGACACTGTAAGTGGTCTTTAGGTCCAACAGACCTAAGTGATTACATTTTCTAAACCAGAAGTTCTGTGTATAGCATAAATAAAGGTATTTTCTGATTTTTTACTTTCGTTGCTGTTGTCCAGTCACTCAGTTGTGTCCGACTCTTTGCGACCCCATGGACTGCAGCACACCAGGCCTCCCTGTCCTTCACCATCTCCCAGTTAGCTCAAACTCATGTCCACCGAGTCAGTGATGCCATCCAACTGTCTCATTCTGTCATCCCCTTCTCCTCCTGCCTTCAATCTTTCCCAGCATCAGGGTCTTTTCTAATGAAACAGCTCTTTACACCAGGTGGCTAAGATACTGGAGCTTCAGCTTCAGCATCAGTCCTTCCAACAAATATTTAGGACTGATTTCCTTTAGGATAGACTGGTTGGAGTCTTCAACACAACAGTTTGAAAGCATCAATTCTTTGGTGCTCAGCCTTCCTTATGGACTTTCTAGTTTATCTGTATAAAAAGTACCAGATGGCTTGGTAGTAAAGAACCCACTTGCCAATGCAGGGGACACAGGAGATACGGGTTTGATCCCTGGGTCGGGAAGATCCAGTTGAGAAGAGAATGGCTATCCACTTAGTATTCTTGCCTGGAAAACTCCATAGACAGAGGAGCCTGGCAGGCTACAGTCCGTGGGGTCACAAAGAGTTGGACACGACTGAGCAGACTGAGCACACATGCAAAATAAACACATATCACTTAAACATGAAATGACCACTCTACCTGTATCTGATACATTATCTTTCTAAAGGAAAAAAAAACAAAAACAAAGGCAAAACAAAAAACCTCTCCTGCAAATTGAAGGTCAGTTTATAATCAGCGGCTGAATGCTATGTCTTATAACAAACAGTTTGGGAGTCTGAGAAGTTTTCTATCCAATAAAACTAAAGTGGGAAAAAGGAAGACCTGTCCAGAGACAAGGGTCAACTTTGTCA
The DNA here is from genome assembly GCF_002263795.3 of Bos taurus. Taxonomy (NCBI): domain Eukaryota; kingdom Metazoa; phylum Chordata; class Mammalia; order Artiodactyla; family Bovidae; genus Bos; species Bos taurus. Next base: position 94,761,729 of record NC_037334.1, read on the forward strand.
AAACAAAGTTTCCACATTTTTTAATGCACAAAAATTAAAATGAATCTGCAAGACACACTGATTCATAAATAAAATATGCTTCATTTTTGTGTTCCTATAAAATTTCCCTGAAGCAGGTAACTAATTTTCTGTGGAGAAATCAAATATGTGTTATCTTTTCATATTTGTATATGACTTAATACTAAATATTTATTTACCTAACTTAAAGTTTCATACCAGTTTAAATAACCACATTAATTCCTGTAATATACAACATGAGTATTTTTGATCAATCCTGATTTGTGTAGAGTGTCAGGTTAAATGAAGCTTGTCAACTCATTTTGTAAAGTGAAAAAGGAGCAGAGTAATTTAAAACTAAGGTTGTTTTTTTAATCAACTAAGGTTGTGTGTTTTTAACACAAGGGGCACTTTAAGAACTATGACAAGTGATTCCAAACAGACTGTGCTCCAAAAGTTTACTCATAAGCTAAAGTGACTTTCCAACCAGAAATGACTATTAGATGCCAAGCTAGCCTATATGCATCTAATCAATATTTAATAATTATTAATCAAGTTGACTAATAATTGTTAATAATAGCAAATGGTAGGTAAGAATTCACAGAAAATGCACTCTACTTCTCAGAGATAAAAATAATGAAACACTTAATATGAATGCTAAATATTGATACGTCAGGAAATAATTTTAATGTACTCTAATTAAACTTACATATAAACTCTGAAAATTCAGCCACTTCTTAGAATCAGGTAACACTGATTCAACTCATAGTTTCTCTGCTTTAAGTATGCTGTTTAGTATCACTCTTCTTTACCAACTTGGATTAAATAATTATGTTTAAAACACTTCACACAGGTCTGGCATAAAGTCAGTTCTATAAATTATATGGTTAGGAATGATTTGAGGCTCACAGTAACTGAGGAGCAATTTGAAGAGAAGGCAACAAATAGGATGAATATACAGCTATGCAAAGAGAGAGAGAGAATTACCTGAGATAGTATTAACTAGAGTACTTTCTTATTTTCTAAAAAATCTGAGCTTGAAGTTCCTGGAGGCCAGAATTAGGTAATGGAGTCAAAAGGTTACTCCCTGATTACAGGCTTGGAACAAAAGTCAGCCAAGTCCACAGAGTCGGTGAAAGTGACCTTGTGAAGCAGTACCAGCCCAGAAATCAAGTGGAGAACAAGAACTGACTCGTAAACAGTGTAGCGATGAACACTGGGGTACACGTGTCTCTTTCAATTCTGGTTTCCTCAGTGTGTATGCCCAGCAGTGGGATTGCTGAGTTGTACGGCAGTTCTATTTCAAGCTTTTTAAGGAATCTCCACACTGTTCTCCATAGTGGCTGTACTAGTTTGCATTCCCACCAACAGTGTAAGAGGGTTCCCTTTTCTCTGTACCCTCTCCAGCATTTATTGTTTGTAGATTTTTTTAGCAGCCATTCTGACTGGCATGAGATGGTACCTCATTGTGGTTTTGATTTGCATTTCTCTGATAATGAGTAATGTTGAGCATCTTTTCATGTGTTAGCCATCCGCATGTATGTATGTGTCTGTATGTCACACTGTTTACAATAGCCAGGACATGGAAGCCACCTAGATGTCCATCAGCAGACGAATGGATAAGAAAGCTGTGATACATATACACAATGGAATATTACTCAGCTATTCAAAGAACGCATTTGAATCAGTTCTAATGAGGTGGATGAAACTGGAGCCTATTTTACAGAGTGAAGTAAGTCAGAAAAAAAAAAAAAAAAACCAATACAGTGTATTAACGCATATATTTGGAATTTAGAAAGATGGTAACGATGACCCTATATGCAAGACAGCACAAGAGACAAAGATTTAAAGAACAGACTTTTGGACTCTGTGGGAGAAGACAAGGGTGGAATGATTTGGGAGAATAGCACTGAATCATGTATATTATCATATGTGAAACAGATTGCCAGTCTAGGTTCGATGCATGAGACAGGGTGCTCAGGGCTGGTGCACTGGGATGACTCTGAGGGATGGGATGGGGAGGGAGATGGGAGGGGAGTTCGGGATGAGGGACACATGTACACCCATGGCTGACTCATGTCAACGTATGGCAAAAACCACTACAATACTGTAAAATAATTAGCCTCCAAAAAAAAAAAAAAAAAAGAACTGACTCATAAACGTGTAAGCAGATGGATGAGTCCACTGTGGGGGTGAAGGCTAACACGCCCTTGAGGAAGCAGGAGGGTGTGGGCATGGGGCTGTGTGGGCAGCCTCTTTAGCACAGCCTTGCCAGGTCTAAGGACCAGGCTGTTAAAAGCACAAATCGGTTTGACAGCTGTGAGGACAGGAAGACACGGGCAGAGAATGGCAAGTGCTTGGTCTTATGAAAGAAAGAAGTAAAGGGCAGGGTCATCATTGCATTAATCCAGTGGTTCACGAGGGTCAATGGCCCAAGATTATAATTTCTTAGGCATGCCTTTAAAATGCAGAGTCCTAGCCCCCATCGTTAAAGATTCAGATTGAATAGGTCTCAATGATGATAATATTCAGCCAAATATAGGCATTCAAAAGATTAACCTGTGGAGTAAAATTTAATTACAGGATATTATCAATTTGTACTATCTCACAAAGTAACACTGTGAAGCTGATGGTTCAGAAAAGTATATAAATTATACCACCCATTTTCACACAATAATTTATGTAAATAGATCAAACACTTTAAAACCAAAGATCCAAAGCAAGTGACATACAGCTTCTTCAAACTAATATAAATGGCTTTTTGAAAAAATAAAATAGGAAACTATACTTTCAAATCTTCAAATTTGAAATTCTGAAATTATATCTAAATTGATACTATAAAGAAAACAAGACACCATTTTTGTTTTTATTTAAGAAAAGTTCATCTTTTTAGCATAAATGAAGGAATTGCATGATCAGTTAAATATTGTCAGCATTATTTTTGAAAAATGTTCACGCACTTTTTCAATGCAGCCTTACATTTGAGTGTTTTGAATTCTATAAACATATCCAGTAGCAGTCTGTGTTGTGCTTGGTCGCTCAGTCATGTCCGACTTTGCAGCCCCATGGAGGGCGGCCCACCAGGCTCCTCTGTCTATGGGGATTCTCCAGGCAAGAATACTGGAGTGGGCTGCCATGCCCTCCTCTAGGGGATCTTGCCAACCCAGGGATCAAACCCAGGTCTCCCACATTGCAGGCGGATTCTTTACTGTCTGAACAACCAAGGAAGCCCAATTAGCAGTCTAGGACTCACCTAACATTTACATTATACTTCTTCAACAGAACCCAAGATGAACCACTAATAAAACAGATTATAAGATTATTTGGATATTGGATGAATTGGTCTGCTGAACTCTAGAATTCACAGAAGGAATTTAAACTTTTAATTTGTTTTTTAACAAAATTCTGCACTGTGCTAATCTCATTTTGCATATAATTTAGCAAATGGCTATTAAGGCTTTATTGTAAGGGATTAGAAAAAAAAAGCTCTATTGTGCACCATGCAAGATACAGAAAATAATGATTCGCAAATAACTAACGAACAACTAAGGGAATCATGGTTTTTCCTTTCATTATAGACTTCTCAAAATCAAAAAATGTTTTCAAACTAAAGTTATATTAAGAGTTTATGGAAAATCACATCCCTAGCTTAAGAACTTAAAGGTCTTTCCATTTTAAAAAGGAATGGATGATTATAACTATAGCTTTTTAAAATGTTGCTTTGGGGAAAAGTCTTGATTCTTTGTTTCATTCTTTCTAATAGCTTTTTCTTTGCCTGCTTACTATAAAATAAAGCACTGTTATTCTGAGGACAACTTCTGATTCAGTTCCAATGCTCTTGTATCTCCATGAGTTTTGGCATTGTTTACCAGCACCTGTGGGAAATCACAGACAGGAACATCAGTATTCTCTTTATTAACAATACCTATATCTAGATTCTTAGAAATGAAGTAAGCCATAGGGCAGTTGGCAACATCAAACTACACAACAAGAACTGACTCTGTGCAACCTTTCAGTCATTTTTGCTGAAATGAATTTCAAAGCTAACATCACATAAGCACTATTTATTCAAATACTCAATAGTAGAGATGTCAACATTCTGATTGTTACCACTGACAGTGGTGCATGAAGTTAAAGGTTTTGATTGGAGGCTTTTTTTACAACACTGTCACCTCTAAACCCATACCCCAAAGACCATTTTATGCACAGGGCTGTCCAAATGACACTGCTCTCCTTTAAAACCACAGCTTAAGATCAAGCCTTGAGGTTCTAAGTTCCATTAAGAACCTTTCCATAATTTTCACCAATTCCACAAACTAGAAGCTTTGATTTCTGTTGCTCATTCGATTACTAACACATTTTTTGGTTGTTCATTTTCAAACACTGAGAAGGTCTCTGAGCTGTTGCTCTATTAGCAAGCTAACAAGTTAGCCTGCCACAGTTTCACAAATATTGCCAGAAGATACGGGACATGTGGGTCAGAGGCAAATATCTTCATCATTCAGGGTGCAGCAAACAACATGAGTATCATTATATCTGCATCCATTCCCCTCACCCTCTAAGTCTCACAGGGTGATGTGGATGGGTGTACATGGCTTCCCCACACACAGTGAGTTGCATGACAAGAAGGGAACCTTGAGCCTAGGAGACTTGACTCTTTTATAATTGGCAGTAAACATGCCTACTCTGTGCTCTAGGGAGACATTTATCTCTTCTCCCAAGGCTGTGGGTGTTAAAAAAAAAAAATCTTCTCATTAGTTTTCATTGTTTTTAAAACTGTTGGCTGAAGTTGTAAGAATTTAGACCCAATACATGTCTTACATACTCTTTTTAAAAAGAATCCACACACACCTTAAATAGCTGCCCCTTAAACAGCATGTGGATTGGGGATGAAAACCCTCTATATGCTCAAAAATTCACATACAACTTATAGTCAGCCACCTGTGTAGGCCCTTGGTATCCGTAAATTCAACTAATCAAGGATCATGGAGCATTGTAGTAATTACTACTGAAAAAAATTTGAGTGTAAGGGGAACCACACCATTTAAATATGCATTCAAGAGTCAACTGTATAGGTTTACATATTTAGAAACCAGAGCCATCCCATGATACCCGGAGCAGAAACTGTCATGTGCATTTTATAGCAAGGACAACAAGAAGCAAACTGTTCCAAAGATAATATGAATATCCCATTAACTTCTGCTACTTCCAAACCTCTCTATTGCCTCCTCTGCACTGGTTATAAGAAATACTACAACCAGAACCCAGAACCTTCGTCTATCTTTTCTTATGCTACACGTTAAATCAGGGGTTCTCAACTAGCGGTGATGACACCTGAGGTATTATTTGGCAATGTCTAGGACATTTTCAGCTGCTGTAAGCTGGGTGGAGGACACTGCTACCGGCATCCAGTGGTCAGGGATGCTGGTTAGGCAGCCTAGCCACTGGATGCAAAGCCCAGGACAAAGCAACACTCAGCCTTCATACAACAAAGGTCCACGATGAAATACTTTTAATAAAATCAGGGTCTTACATCAATGAGCTCATAATCATTTTTGGCATGTAAGTGTCTCAGAAGGTACCAACGTGCTGTTGAAACAATAGATTTGGGATATCCAGGCTGATACACAACTCTCTCCAAAAGTCGTCGTGTCTCTCTAGGAAAAAGATACTCACTTTTAGTCCAAAGCATATAAACTAAGATACTTCATCTACTAGTCTCACACACACATATTATCTTTCTCATTCTTCTGCAGATGATGTGCTGATTACTTCATAAAATTTTTTATACATGTAACAAAAAGGGTAATAATAATGGCTAACATTTATGAAGTATTTATTATGTGCTATGCAGTAGTATGCCAAATGTTTTACACACATGGTCACACTTAACATTTACAACCTTGTAAGGTTGGTTGCTGCTATTACTCTCATTTTGCAGACAAATAAGGCCCTTTCCAAAAAAATTGGGAAAATGACTCGTTTTATGAGCACTTCTGACTGCTCTATTTCTAATCCTTCTTGAAAGCAGGCAGAAAATAAATGATACAAAGATAATATACACTGGAACAATTAGAAATATTTAACATCTACAATAGAGGCTAAGTGTACAATATCAGACTTTTAGCATATGCTTTTATGTATTAAACCTGTATAGTATGTGAACTTATGTAGTAACAGGCTGATTTAGAGTTGTGTTCTAATTTCTTCTTCCAGTTTTACTAATATTTATGACTCCAAAGCCTTCTATATGGGTAGAAATAACATAAATTGTGTTAACTTCAGAACTGCTGAATAAGAAGATTTTTTAAGTAGCAACTGGTTAGAAGGAGGAGCTAAAGAACTTGTTCTTGATCATGGTATCTCCCCTGCCAGGTAAGTATTCATTTTGATATCTGGCAAAACTAATACAATTATGTAAAGTTTAAAAATAAAATAAAATTAAAAAAAAAAAAAGAACTTGTTCTTAAGATGTGTTTACATAGGAATCAATAGTAAAGCAGTATGTTTATTTGAGTTGAATTTGGCTGCTGCTCACAGAGATTACAGGGGGTTGGGGGTTAAGGCTCTCTAAGTCAGGAGATCCAACCAGTCCATCCTAAAGGAAATCAGTCCTGAATATTCATTGGTAGGACTGATGCTGAAGCTGAAATTCCAATACTCTGGCCACCTGTGTGAACAACTGACTCATTTGAAAAGACCCTGATTCTGGGAAAGACTGAAGGCAGGAGAAGAAGGGGATGACAGAGGACAAGATGGTTGGATGGCATCACCAATTCAATGGACGTGAGTCTGAGTGAACTCCAGGAGATGGCGATGGACAGGGAGGCCTGGCATGCTGCAGTCCATGAGGTTGCAAAGAGTTGGACACGACTAAGCAACTGAACTGAACTGAACTGAAGTGATCTATACTGAGCATCAGCAGAAAGAGTTCATTAGGAACTTCAAATTATAGCCTAAAACATTTCTTGGTAAAATTAGTCATATAAAAAAATGGCAAAATAAATGTATAACAGAAATGAAGATGGCACTGCTAATTAGTCATAGGTCTTTAACTCTTCCTTCACTCCTATTTCGTGGTGTTGATGTGACCTTTGCCACATATTTGTGTGTTAAGCTCTATGTCTACAATACCTAATTCTGTTCCAGTAATATATGCTCCTAAACTACTGTTTTACTTATGCTTTGTATTATGTATGATATCCATTAGACTAGATATTATTCTCAGAATTTCAAAATATTCTTGCCTGTTTTTTCATCCATATAACACTTAAGTGATGTTCTTCAAATTTATTTCTGACCTCATCCCCCCCTTCCAAAGATAAGATTTTGGAAGCCAAAATTTCTACATTTAATTCTGTGAAGCTTCTGGATTTTCTAGGTATTAAAAACCACATTGTTTATAATGTCTCTGCCTTTTCAATATTTATTACTTTTTTCATAGCTTATTGTGCTCTGCAAGAACTTATGTCAATCTAGCTTTGAACTTGAGCCTTTTGGATTTTGCCTGTTACTAGAATCCACATTTATACTGTTATCTCATCCTAAAACACTTAAGACCAAAAATACCAAGGCCTTCTTCACTTGAAAGGCTATCATGCAAATCTCTCATATTCTATATCTGTGTACCAAACTACTTTTTAAAAAAAATTGTAAGACTTTATTTTCTTCCTTATTGGGTTACTAGAATCAGCCTTTCCAACGTAGAAATATATATATGAATAACATCAAAGTTTGTTAAATTCATTCTAAACTTTTGTTTCCCAGAAGGAATAAAAGTGAAGAAACATTTTAAGAAAAAAATGAACAAAGACTCTTTATACCTTGCTCCCATTTTGCGTTTGAATTGTAACAAAGCTTGTAAAAGGACAGCCAGTGGACAAAAGCAAAGTTTCAGGGCCTCAGCCGTAGCCTCCTGAACCAAGGATGGCCAGTGAGCATTGGAAACATTAGCCTGTAAAAGTAAACACAAATAGTAAATCATTGCGCTCATTTAACATGCTGGGAAGGGAATGCTCCAAATCCTTCAAGCTAGGCTTCAGCAGTACATCCAGAACTTCCAGATGTAAAAGCTTGGTTTAGAAAAGGCCAGCGATCAAACAGCCACCATCCGCTGGATCACAGAGAAAGCAAGGGAATTCCAGAAAAACATCAACTTCTGCTTCACTGACTACAGTTTTTGACTGGGTGGATCACAACAAACTATGGGAAATTCTTAAAGAGATGGGAATACTAGACCACCTTACCTGCCTCCTGAGAAACCTGTATGCAGGTCAAGAAGCATCAGTTACAACTGGACATGCAGCAATGGACTGGTTCAAAATTGGGAAAGGAGTACATCAAGGCTTGTATATTGTCACCCTGCTTATTAACTTATATGCAGAGTACATTATGCGAAATCCCAGGCTGGATGAGTCACAAACTAGAATCAAAATTGACAGGAGAAATATCAATAACCTCAGATATGCAGATGACACGACCCTTATGGTAGAAAGCAAAGAGGAACTAAACAGCCTCTTTATGAAGGTGAAAGAGGAGAGTGAAAAAGCTGGCTTAAAACTCAACATTCAAAAAACTAAGATCATAGCATCCAGTCCCATCATCTCAAGGCAAACAGATGGGGTAAAAGTGGATACAGGGACAGATTTTATTTTCTCGGGCTCCAAAATCCCTGTGGATGGTGACTGCAGTTATGACATTCAAAGACACTTGCTCCTTGAAAAGAAAGCTATCACAAACCTAGACAGCATATTAAAAAGCAGAGACATTACTTTGCCAACAAAGGTCCGTATAGTCACAATTATAGTTTTCCCGGTAGTCATGTATGCATGTGAGGGCCAGACCATAAAGAAGGCTAAGTTCCAAAGAATGGATGCCTTCAAATTGCGGGGCTGGAGAAGACTCTTGAGAGACCCTTGGACAGCAAGGAGATCAAATCAGTCAATCCTAAAGGAAATCAACCCTGGATATTCATTGGAAGGCCTGATGCTGAAGCTCCAATATTTTGGCCACCTGATGCAAAGAGCTGACTTACTGGAAAAGACCCTGATGCTGGCAAAGACTGAGGACAAGAGAAGAATGGGGCAACAGAGGATGATAAGGTTGGATGGCATCACCAACTCAATGGACATGAGTTTGAGCAAACTCCGGGAGGTAACGAAGGACAGGGATGCATGGCGTCTCAAAGAGTTACACGTGACTTGGAGACTAAACATTAAATCATTAGACATTTGACATGTTTACTTTAAAAATACAATCAGCTCTTACTTGTTCAGTGTCCAAGTTGCCATTTAATGCTATAGGGGGTGAAATTCTACAAAATTACTAAGAACTGATTCCTGACCTCAGGGAACTACAACACAAGGCTGACAGGGATTAAGGAAAGATTCAAAAAGGAGATACCATTTTTAAAACACTAAAATATTTGCTAAAAGAAGAAACACTATTCTATGGGTGAATGAAATCTATCCATTACTAAGCTCCTGGTCTACCAAATACATACAACTTAATTCTTTACCTGGTAATGATAAAGTTCCACATTTCAAAAATTATCTAAGGAGAGAAGAAAGCCAAAAGTGAAATACGTTAACAAAATCCCAATATAGGAAAAAAGTGCAAAGCCAGTTAGAGATAAATAAGTCTGAAAGAGATGGGAATACCAGACCACCTGACCTGCCTCTTGAGAAACCTGTATGCAGGTCAGGAAGCAACAGTTAGAACTGGACATGGAACAACAGACTGGTTCCAAATAGGAAAAAGAGTATGTCAAGGCTGTATATTGTCACCCTGCATATAACTTATATACAGAGCACATCATGAGAAATGCTGGGCTGGTGGAAGCATAAGCTGGAATCAAGATTGCCAGGAGAAATATCAATAACCTCAGATATGCAGATGATACCACCCTTATGGCAGAAAGTGAAGAAGAACTAAAGAGCCTCTTGATGAAAGTGAAAGAGGAGAGTGAAAAAGTTGGCTTAAAGCTCAACATTCAGAAAACTAAGATCATGGCATCTGGTCCCATCACTTTATGGCAAATAGATGGGGAAACAGTGGAAACAGTGGCTGACTTTATTTTTCTGGGCTCCAAAATCACTGCAGATGGTGATTTCAGCCTTGAAATTAAAAGATGCTTACTCCTTGGAAGGAAAATTATGACCAATCTAGACAGCATATTAAAAACCAGAGAATGGGGAACACATGTACACCCGTGGTGGATTCATGTTATCTATGGCAAAACCAATACAATATTGTAAAGTAATTAACCTCCAATTAAAATAAATAAATTTATATTTAAAAATAAATAAATAAAAATAAAATAAAATAAAAAGCAGAGACATCACTTTGCCAACAAAGGTCCATCTAATCAAGGCTATGGTTTTTCCAGTGGTCATGTATGGATGTGAGAGTTGGACTATAAAGAAAACTGAGCACGGAAGAATTGATGCTTTTGAACTGTGGTGTTGGAGAAGACTCTTGAGAGTCCCTTGGACTGCAAGGAGATCCAACCAGTCCATCCTAAAGGAGATCAGTCCTGGGTGTTCATTGGTAAGACTGATGTTGAAGCTGAAACTCCAATACTTTGGCCACCTGATGCGAAGAACTGACTCATTTGAAAAGACCTTGATGCTGGGAAAGATTGAGGGTGGGAGGAGAAGGGGACGACAGAGGATGAGATGGTTGGATGGCATCACCGACTCAATGGACATGGGTTTAGGTGGACTCCGGGAATTGGTGATGGACAGGGAGGCCTGGCGTGCTGCGGTTCATGGGGTCGCAAAGAGTCGGACATGACTGAGTGATTGAACTGAACTGAACTGAAATCAAAGTCAACAATTTTGAAAATTTTATTCAGAACTTCATTATATGGGGAAAAATGTAAGATTACTCAGTTGCAAAGTTTAGTTTCTTATAGTATGTACTGAGTACAAAAATAACATAGATTAAGTATTTCCTAAGAAACAGTAACTGAAAATAAAATGGTGAACACTCTACTGAATTATACAAGAAGAAAAATATGCATTTAAAATCTTTTGTTAAAAACCTCAAATTGTAACCAAGATTTCCTAATAACAGGTGTCTAGAATACACATTTTAATAAAGTCAATATAATAAGTGAATACATTGTTGTAGTTCAGTCGCCCAATTGTATCTGACTTTTTGCAACCCCATGCTCTGTAGTTCCTTTCAAATAATAAAATTATTCTTTTCAAATGTTAGAGCAATGAACTCTGAGTTCAGTACAGCCAACAGTAATTTGTATAATCAAGGAAGAGGAAGTCATAGGGATAATGAATTTGAAAATAGAGACCAGAGGTTGTGAGACATCTTCCATAAAGATGGGAGCAATGAGAACTTGCTCCCACCCGGCAAAGAATGTAAGGCAAAGCCCATACTAATAAAATTATTCCTAGTACATTTTTTAAAAAGCCAATAGTACAAAACTCTCACTGGGTGGTTTTACAATGCACTGTCTAAATTCCAAGAATTCATATAAAGTATTTTGTAAAGTTAGTGCACGTATAGGTTGGCCAAAAAATTCGTTTGAGTTTTTTTATGTTATGAAAAAATCCAAATGAACGTTTGGGTCAACCCAATATTATTATATAATATTTTCTATATGTGCATACTGTGCATGCTTAGTTGCTGTTGTGTCCGACTCTTTTTGAGACCCTATGGATTGGAGCCCACCAGGCTCCTCTGTCCGTGGGTTTTCCCAGCAAGGATACTGGAGTGGGTTGCCATTTCCTTCTCCAGGGGATCTTCCTGACTCAGGGATCGAACCTGCATCTCCTGCACTGGCAGGCAGATTCTCTACTGCTAAATAACTAGGGAAGCCCTTCTATATGTAACCAGTATATTAAACAATGTGATTGGAATAAACTTCTAAAAAAATATACGTAGATTTATTTCCCTGCACCAGGTCTTAATTGCCGCATGCAGGATCTCCGATCTTGAGTTCTGGCATGTGAACCCTTAGTTGCAGTGTGTGGGATCTAGTTCTCTGACCAGAGATGCAACCCAGATCCCCTGCTGTGGGGGCATGGAGTCTTTGCCACCGGACCACCAGGGAAGTCCCTAGGATGCACTTACTTATGTTTCCCCTTATGGTTTTAAACTTATTGTATGAGGGAGACTTTTCCTTATACAATAAGGATGTAAATTACAGTAGGTCCCATGACTCTGAAGAACTATACACAGAAAAAGTGAAAGTGAGTGTGAAGTCACTCAATTGTGTCCAACTCTTTTCGACCCCATGGACTGGCTCCTCTGTCTGTGAGGTACACAGAAGAACTATACAAAAAAGGTCTTAATGACCCAGATAACCACGATGGTTTGATCATTCACCTAGAGCCAGACATTGTGGAGTGTGAAGTCAAGTGGGCCTTAGGAAGCATCACAAGGAACAAAGCTAGTGGAGTTGATGGAATTCCAGCTGAGCTATTCCAAATCCTCAAAGATGATGCTGTGAAAGTGCCACATGCAATATGCCAGCAAATTTGGAAAATCAGCAGTGGCTACAGGACTGGAAATGGTAAGTTTTCATTCCAATCCAAAAGATAGGCAATGCCAAAGAATGTTCAAACTACCACACAACTGCACTTGTTTCACACGCTAACAAAGTAATGTTGAAAATTCTCCAGAGAGGCTTCAACAGTATGTGAACCAAGAACTTGCAGATGTTCAAGCTGGATTTAGAAAAGGGAGAGGAACCAGAGATCAAATTGCCAACATCCACTGGGTCATATAAAAAGCAAGAGAATTACAGAAAAATATCCACTCTTGCTTCATTGACTACACTAAAGCCTTTGACTATGTGGATCACAACAAACTGTGGAAAATTCTTAAAGAGATGAGAATATCAGATCACCCTACCTGTCTCCTGAGAAATCTGTATGCAGGTCGAGAAGCAACCAGACATGGAACAATGGACTGGGGTTCCAATTTGGGAAAAGAGTACATCAAGGCTGTATATTGTCACCCTGATTATTTAACTTATATGCAGAGCACATCATGAGAAATGCCAGACTGGACGAAGTGCAAGCTAGAATCAAGATTTCGGGGAGAAATATCAATAACTTCAGATATGCAGACACCACCACCCTTATGGCAGAAAGCAAAGAGGAACTAAAGAGCCTCTTGATGAAAGTGAAAGAGGAAAGTGAAAAAGCTGGCTTAAAACTCAACATTCAAAAAATGAAGATCATGGCACCCAGTCCCATCACTTCATGGCAAATAGATGGGGAAACAATGGAAACAGTGACACACTTCACTGACTTGGGCTCCAAAATCACTGCAGATGGTGACTGCAGCTATGAAATTAAAAGACACTTTCTCCTTGAAAGAAATGCTATGACAAACCTAGACAGTACGTTAAAAAGCAGAGACATTACTTTGCCAACAAAAGTCTGTCTGGTCAAAGCTATGGTTTTTCCAGAAGTCATTTTCAACTCCATATAGAGTTGGACCATAAAGAAGACTGGGCACCGAAGAATTGATGCTTTTGAACTGTGGTGTTGGAGAAGACTCTTGAGAGTCCCTTGGACTGCAAGGAGATCCAACCAGTCCATCCTAAAGGAAATCAGTCCTGAATATTCATTGGAAGGACTGATACTGAAACTGAAGCTCTAATACTGTGGCCACCTGATGTGAAGAACTGACTCATTGGAAAAGACCCTGATGCTGCGAACAGCTGAAGGCAGAAGAAGGGGACCACAGAGGATGAGATGGTTGGATGGCAACACCAACTTGATGGACATGAGTTTAAGCAAGCTCCAGGAGATGGTACAGGACAGGGATGCCTGACGTGCTGCAGTTCATGTTGTCGCAAAGAGTTGGACACGACTGAGTGACTGAACAAGAAACATGACTCTGATATCCATTCAGAGTCTTAATTAGAAAGTTCTCTTCTTTTCAAAACTTCAACCTTCATACACAGATATTTACACCCTACTCCCATCTCCTCAGCTCCTAGCTAGGGTGTGCTTACAGGCAGCAGCACATGGCTTGTTCCTCTGCCCAGTACTCCCACCTTTTCTTGCTAATTGTAGTTTCCAGCCTCAACTGAAACATCAGAAGTTTGGTGGGTGTCATTGTAAGGTGATGGCTTCCCTGGTGGCTCAGATGGTGAAGAATCTGCCTGCAATACAGGAGAGCAGGGTTCAATCCCTGGGTTGGGAAGATCCCTTGGAGAAGCAAACAGAAACCCACTCCAGTATTCTTGCCTGGAGAATTCCATGGACAGAGTAGACTGGAAGGCTAAAATGCATGGGATCACAAGAGTTGACACGACTGAGCAACTTTAAGAGTTCCTTCTCAATCGTAAGGTGATGTCTGATTCCTTAGGCCTGATAGACACTTAAAGATCTTTGTCTCTTCATGTGGATTTTCTTGGTTTTATCAGAGACTCCCAGCTTTGTGGGTAGTCTCTTACTGAAGAACCGGCTTTGAAATCTGTGGGGCTCAATGCAAAATATAAAACATGCAGGGCCCTTTGTTAAAAAATGATTAAACATGTCAACACGGTGACTACAGAGCACTAAACCCAGTGGGAGGTCTGTGCACAGGGCAGGACGCACAATTGCACTAAGCAGGGTGGATGGACTCTGTTCCACTTCCTCTCTTCACATGCTCTGGCAATCTGGAGACCTCCAGCTTCCTTTCTGCTGAGAATCCATCATTCCTCTAGGTGGCTCCGCATGTCAGGACCTAAGATAATGCCAATGCCAGTCCACCAGCTTAGGTGGCATCATCCATTCCTGGATCGAATGAACTCCAGGAATGCTGCCCACCTCACACTGCAGCAACTCTTTAGTAAGACGGAGGGCATCTAGAAACCAAACGTGCATTCCTAACTATCTGGGATTCACCCACTGCTGACCACTCTCCCAGAAGCAGGCAGTCACTTTCCAAACCATGACCAACTCTCTTCCCAGCAGGTGGAGAGCTGCAGTTTTCAAGGCACGCATCAGACACCTGTCCATATGCTTCTGGACACGCGCCTGCAGGACCTCTGAGGCCACACGTCACAGCCTCCCTCTCTCTGGCTGCACTGCCTTTCTTTCCTGGGGGGCACCTGTGTGTGTGGAAATGTGCCAGGGAGATGATGAGGAGGCAACAGCTTTCTCCAGAAAGATTTCTTCACAGTCCTCCAACTCTACTCTCCTAATCTTTGTATAGCTTCCTTATGGGTTAAGTCTTCCAGCTGCTTCAGAAATCTGTATCTTGATTTGCTATCTCTCTTTGGAATCTAAGATATTTAATATCTTAGCAGAACCTTTCAGTTTAACAATCTATTCATATATTATCACATATAAAACACCCTAATTTTCATATACACATCCTCCATACACTGCCAGCTATTTACCAGAGAAATACGACATCTCCTTACAAAAACCGCTGGGTATCAAATCTTGTAACAAGCAAATCAAATGTGAACAGCGCTTTGAAGTTTACAAATGCATTCGTGTTACTTCATTTGATATTCCTAACAACCCTAGGCAAAGTAGTTATTACCATCTCCACTATTATCAAAAAAGTTAGGAGGGGAGTTCTAGACAGCTTAATTGGCTGAAGTTTTCATAGGCAGAACCAAAGCTCCTAGAGAAAACACTTTTTGTGGTGACAGCAGTGGTGGGGGGATGGAGGCAGGTATACACGGGTACACAGAAGCAGAAGATATTAAGAAGAGATGGCAAGAATACACAGAAGAACTGTACAAAAAAGATCTTCATGACCCAGATAATCACCATGGTGTGATCACTGACCTAGAGCCAGACATCCTGGAATGTGAAGTCAAGTGGGCCTTAGAAAGCATCACTATGAACAAGGCTAGTGGAGGTGATGGAATTCCAGTTGAGCTATTCCAAATCCTGAAAGATGATGCTGTCAAAGTGCTGCACTCAATATGCCAGCAAATTTGGAAAACTCAGCAGTGGCCACAGGACTGGAAAAGGTCAGTTTTCATTCCAATCCCAAAGGAAAGCAATGCCAAAGAATGCTCAAACTACCACACAATTGCACTCATCTCACACGCTAGTAAAGTAATGCTCAAAATTCTCCAAGCCAGGCTTCAGCAATATGTGAACCGTGAACTTCCTGATGTTCAAGCTGGTTTTAGAAAAGGCAGAGGAACCAGAGATCAAATTGCCAACATCCGCTGGATCATAGAAAAAGCAAGAGAGTTCCAGAAAAACATCTATTTCTGCTTTATTGACTATGCCAAAGCCTTTGACTGTGTGGATCACAATAAACTGTGGAAAATTCTGAAAGAGATGGGAATACCAGACCACCTGATCTGCCTCTTGAGAAATTTGTATGCAGGTCAAGAAGCAACAGTTAGAACTGGACATGGAACAACAGACTGGTTCCAAATAGGAAAAGGAGTATGTCAAGGCTGTATATTGTCACCCTGCTTATTTAACTTATATGCAGAGTACATCATGAGAAATGCTGGACTGGAAGAAACACAAGCTGGAATCAAGATTGCCGGGAGAAATATAAATAACCTCAGATATCCAGATGACACCACTCTTATGGCAGAAAGTGAAGAGGAACTAAAAAGCCTCTTGATGAAAGTGAAAGTGGAGAGTGAAAAAGTTGGCTTAAAGCTCAACATTCAGAAAACGAAGATCATGGCATCTGGTCCCATCACTTCATGGCAAATAGATGGGGAAACAGTGGAAACAGTGTCAGACTTTAGTTTTCTGGGCTCCAAAATCACTGCAGATGGTGACTTCAGCCATGAAATTAAAAGACGCTTACTCCTTGGAAGGAAAGTTATGACCAACCTAGATAGCATATTCAAAAGCAGAGACATTACTTTGCCAACAAAGGTCCATCTAGTCAAGGCTATGGTTTTTCCTGTGGTCATGTATGGATGTGAGAGTTGGACTGTGAAGAAGGCTGAGTGCCGAAGAATTGATGCTTTTGAACTGTGGTGTTGGAGAAGACTCTTGAGAGTCCCTTGGACTGCAAGGAGATCCAATCAGTCCATTCTGAAGGAGATCAGCCCTGGGATTTCTTTGGAAGGAATGATGCTAAAGCTGAAACTCCAGTCCTTTGGCCACCTCATGCGAAGAGTTGACTCATTGGAAAAGACTCTGATGCTGGGAGGGACTGGGGGCAGGAGGAGAAGGGGACGACAGAGAATGAGATGGCTGGATGGCATCACTGACTCGATGGACGTGAGTCTGAGTGAACTCCGGGAGTTGGTGTTGGACAGGGAGGCCTGGCATGCTGCGATTCATGGGGTTGCAAAGAGTCGGACATGACTGAGCAACTGATCTGATCTGATCTGATCTGAATCCAATCTCGTCATCTGAAAAATAGGATTCTTATGAATATTAATAAAGTTAATACATATAAAGCACTAGAACAGAACCTAGCACAGGCTAAATGTTCTGTATGTTTGCTATTATTATTGCTGTTTTTATTTTATTCCAGGTCAGATTTAATTTCCCAGCATGAAGAACAAACAAACAAAAAACACATCACAAAATAATTCTTATTAACGAACATATTAATAAATTAGACTAAAAGGGCTAAATAATAAGTTAGACTAAAAGGCCTAAAAAAGAGTAAAAGGGCTAAAACAAAAATTAAGTTAGACTTCTCCACACATTCAGGAACAGTTATAGATGCCACATGTTGCTTCCACAGCCCACCAGCTACCAGCATCACAGAGACTTTTGTTAAACATAAATATGGGACAAACAAAATAACATCTTCAGTGGCCCACAGTTACCATTAACCACCATTTCTTTCCAGCCAAATTATCTCAAATTTGACTACCACTATTACCCGCCCATTCATTCAAAACTACTGGCGGAGGAGCCCTTAGGTCTTAGGCAGAGCGTAAAGCAAAACACAACCAAGAGCAAAACACGGCCCCAACCTAAGGAGCTCTGAAATGTGCCCCAGAGTAAAGCACCAAAGCTAAACACACTTCCTAAATCTTGTATTTGTTTGCTAAAATGCCCAGTGAAAGCAAGCAAATAAAGTCGGCAATGGAGTACCATGGCATAAGCAACAGTTCATTCAGTCCTGTCTAGGAAAATTTTTTAAAAATTACATTTTATCTTTTAATTACAGAAGTAATTTGCTTATGATAAAAAATTAAAACACTAGCCAAGGATAGAAAATGAAAAGTTCTCCTCCACCATTCCTTAAAGACCCCTAATACCATTCTCCAAAGTAACTGCCATTGTTTCTTTTGTGTCTTTCCGTATCTTCTGTGTGTCTTTTAACATGCACGTGTACACAGTGTCTTTACAGATAAACCTTCTCGAAACTACATACTACACATATATACACTCAAATAGGGCACCATATACGCTCTTCTGGGGTTTCCTCCTCCAGACACCCACTTAAATATTTATCTAGAAGAGTTTATAAGACCTCTAGATTAACACACCTAACTTGGTATCAGAAAATATATCAAGTCAGAAATTACTAGGAATCCCTCTTACAGAACATCAAATTGAACTGAGAAATGACGAAATGCATCTTTGTCACTAACAGGTAGCTGGGTTAATTCTAACAAGTCACCAAGAAACAAAAATATATATTCTGTCATAATTCAACTTTTTAAGTTGCGATCTTTGTTTTTTCCTCCTAAATGATGGCAATGTCCTGCTAGAGACTATGAGTTTATGTTATGTTACTTTATTCCCATCAATGTCTACGAGGAGCCCCAGTAGAAGGTGATGAAACGATACGAACTGAATGGAATATCACTATGTAAAAAGCTTTTATCTTAAAGAAAAATAAAAGAAGCAGTTTCCCACATCATAACTATAACAAGGTCTTACCATGCAGACTTCCAGTGCAAGCAGTGCTAGCCTCAGCAGGCTTGAGAGCTTCCCACTCCAGCTGCCCTGCTGGGATGCTACTTGCAGGCTCTTCCTGTAACACATCTCTGCAGCACCCATCATTCCTTGGGACTGATATATATGTGCCAGCCACTGAGGAGTAGAAAGAGAAAAGGACCCAAACAATTTTAGTTTACTGCACAGTCTACTTCCAACAAATTCAATAAACTTTGGAGTTAAAAATTTTAATTTAATTATTGATGAATTTTGTGCCCCCAAAACAAAAATCACAGGTTAAGAAAGGGGACAGCTCCATATAACCCAGCAATCCTACTACTGGGCATATACCCTGAGAAAATTGTCATTCAAAACAACATGTGTACTCCAATGTTCACTGCAGCACAATTTACAGTACCCAGGACATGGAAGCAACCTAGATGTCTATCAGCAGGTGAATGGATAAAGAAGTTGTGGTACATACATACAATGGAATATTACTCAGCCATAAAAGGGAAGGAATTTGAGTCAGTTCTAGTGAGATGGATGAACCTATAGTCTGTTAGAGTAAAATAAGTCAGAAAGAGAAAAATAAATACTGTGGAATTGAGAAAAATGGTACTGTTGCACCAATTTTCAGGGCAGGAATAGAGAAGAGACTTATGAACATGGTGGGCAGAGGGAAGGAGGGAGTGGGATGAACCGAGAAAGCAGCACTGCAGCACATGTATTACCATATGTAAGCCAGACAGCTAGTGCGCAGTTGCTGTGTAACACAGGAAGCTCAGCCCGGTGCTCTGTGACAGCCTAGAAGGCTGGGATGACTTGGGAAGCGGGAGGGAGGTTAAGAGAGAGAGGACATATGTACCGCCATCTTGCACATTCCATTAGCAACAGCATACTGGCCACATCTAGTCTGAAGTCTTAAAAAGTCTCTCAAGATAGCAAGTCAGGAACAAAATCAAAACACACAATGATTGTTCATATGTGACAGATATATCATGTAAACACTAACCAAAAGTTAGCATAACTGTATTAATTCCCAACAAAGTAGACTTCAAGACAACAGATGTTAAGAGAGAAACTGGGCTGTTTCATAATGATGAAAGAGTCAGTCAAAGGAAGATATAACATTTCTACATTTTTATATCCCAATCACATAGAATTTATGAAGCAAAAATAGAAATTTAAGAAGAAATAGACAAATCCAGAATCTGAATTGGAGATTTCAACACACCTATCACAGCAATGATAACAGAAACAGACAAATAAATAAATAAGGATATAGAAGATTTAAACATAATTAACCAGCTTGACTTAAACGACATGTTTAAGAAATTGAGATACTCTGTACAAATTTCTTGCAACTCACAAATGCTAAGGAAACAAGAAATCTTAAAAGTCCTATATGTATTAAAGAAATTTAACACAGAATTTAAAAAGATACAAACTTTCCCATAAAGGAAATTCTTGGTCTGAATAGCTTCAATAGTGAATTCTTCCAAACATTAAGGAAATAAATGTCCTTACATTTATTTTTATAATTATACATAATTTCTATAATGATTTATATGTAATAATAAATATATTACTGTATAATAATTATTTATTACATTTATTTATTATTATAACACAAACTCTTTCAGAAAAATAAAGAAAAATGGAATAATAACAGAGATAGCAAAACCTACTAATGACCTTATGAGACTGAAAAATTACAGGCCAATCTCTCTCATGAATATAGGTATTCACATTGTAAACAAACATTTAACAAGCTGACTCTAACAACATATAAAAGGAACAATACATATGACCAAGCAGGGCTTCTTCTAAGAACGAAAGGTTGGTTTAATATTTGAAAATCCATGCAATCTACCATATTAACAGAATAAAGAAAAAGAACCATTCTCACAGATGGCCCCCCAAAATCTACTCATTCATGATAAAAAACAAATCTCTCTTGACAAACTCAGAAAAGCATTTCCTTAATGTGAAAGATAAACTGGACAGCCATTTTAGAATCTGCTGCATGCATGAATGCTGAGTTGCTTCTGTGGTGTCCAACTCTTTGCAATCCTATGGACTGTAGCCTACCAGGCTCCTCTGTGCACGGGATTCTCCAGGCAAGAACACTGGAGTGGGTTGCCATGCCCCTCTCCAGGGGATCTTTCCAACCCCAGGATCGAACCTGCACCTCTTAGAACTTGTGCATTGGCAAGCAGGTTCTTTACTGCTAGCACCACCTGGGAAGCCCTTAGAATCTGTTAAATGCCTATAAAAACCTAAAGCAAATATTGTAGCTGAAATGATAAATGCTTTCTATCTGAGGCAGAGAATAAGACCAGTATGTTCCCTTATCACCACTTCTGTTTAACACTGTATTTGAGACTCTAAATAGTGCAATGAGTCAAGAAAAATTTTAACTTAAAATTATTAGAAAGAAAAAGTAAAAATTATTCACAAAGGAAATATTGGTGTATACAGAAAACCCAAAACTATTTCAAAAGAGTAAGTTAGTAAGGCTGCTAGAAGGTTAAAATATAAAAATCAACTGTATTTCTATGATCTTTTTAAAATTTTAAAACACTGCTGAGACAAATTTAGAACTTAAATAATAAGGACTATAACAGCTCAGTTGGTAAAGAATCCACCTGCAATACAGGAGACCTGGCTTCGATCCCTGGGTTGGGAAGATCCCCTGGAGAAGGAAATGGCAACCCACTCCAGTATTCTTGCCTGGAGAATCCCAGGGACAGAAGAGCCTGGCAGGCTACACGAATTAGCGACTAAACCACCACCCCCATAACACATTTATGAATAGAGAAACTCAACAGTAATACTTTGTTAATTTTCCCAAATTAAACTATAGATTAATTTAAACTAAAAATTTATTATTTATTTAAACTATAGATTGTAATTCCGATCTAGACCTCAGTTGGACTTTTGTTTGGCGGGGAGAGTAAGGGTAACTGACAATTCACAGGTAAATGCAAAAGACCTAAAATGGTTGAGATAAACTTGAAGGAAAACAAAAATGGAGGTCTTAATATTTGGAGGTCCTAATAGCAATATCAGCAATTGGAAGGCTTATAATTTGCAGGTGGAAACATAAATTGACAACCCATTTTAAAGAAACACTGGACAGGATCTACTAAAGTGAATACATTTTCACTACGAAAAGAAAAAGCAGAAGTGCTAGCAGCTCAGTCGTCTGACTCTCTGCAGTCCCGTGGACTACAGCCTGCCAGGCTTCTCTGTTCACGAAATTATCACCCAACAAAGGGCATATCCCAGCAGTGTTATAACAGCCAAAACCTGGAAACCCAGTTGACCTTTGAACAACATGGATGTAACTTACAGTCAGCCTATGTACTCATGGTTGCAAGGACTGAACCAACCACGGACTACTGAAAAATAGCCATGTATAACTGGACTCATGCAGTTCAGACCCATGCTGTTCAAGGGTCAACTGTAATCCAAATGTCTATCAACAGTAAAAGGGATATCTTACAGTATATTATTCATAAAAATACGTGAAAAAAAAAACTATGGCTACATGAAACAACTAAATGAACTTCATGGACATGATGTTGAATGAAAGTAACCACATACAAAAAGATATTCCATATATATCAAGTTTAAAAACAGGCAAAATTAGACAGAAGTGATATAAGGCATAATAGTGGTTCTGCCGCCTCCTTTTTTTGACACAGGGGGAGTCACAAAGGGAGAGGCATGGGGGAAGCCGCTAGGTTGCAGGAAGTCACAGAAATTATGATGCCCGAAGATGACAGAGGGCCAACAGGATAGCAGGTCAGATCTTAAATGGTTTGCAGTTATGGAGAAGTGGTAGCTAGGAGACCATGAACTGGAACTACTTCAATATGGAACAGAAACCTCATCTGAGGTTTCAGTTCTGTTTGGATCTAGCACAGGAGATAGTGGAGGACAGATAAGCCTGGCGTGCTACAGTCCATGGGGTTGCAAGGAGTCGGACACAACTTAGTGACTGAACAACAAAGCACAGATTCTGAAGGCAGCAGTTCATGAGCCATTAGACGTAATAGTTATAGGGAGAGTTTGGCCATGGCATGTGGCATATTCTGTAAAGCAGACACAGAAGTCTAATAGTGTGGAGGTGAACAGTATGTAACGTAAGGACTGTACTTAAAACCAATTAGTGATCTTCAGCATGATCTTATTTCAACAATGTACCACTGCTTATATGGTACTTCCATTAAACTGCTGAACAGTGAATATTTACTGATAATTTTTAAAAGACTTCTACAGTAATTATATTATCTAAAATTCCTCTCTCATGTTTCAGATGAAGACTCTGGAGCTGAAGTGGGTGTACCTGGACTAAAATCACATAACCAGTTAGTAGTATATTCAAGTTGAAAACTTTTTGTTAGCAATTTGTGTTAATACCAGCAACCACATCCAATCTTTCGGCAGTAGAATACACTTAAATGAAGATTCTGCAGATGCAGTTACACACCTGGCCTTCATGCAAGGTACACCAATTCCAAAATGGTAGTATGACTGAGGTGCCTATTCAGTAGGGATGTGGGCAGAATTTTTTTTCTAGAATCCTATTAATTCTTATTGCCTTTTATGGTTTCCTGCAGGGGCTTTATATGTACAGGATTTAATGGCCAGTTAGAAATACCCAACCTTAATTCCAAGGTGTCTTCAGTCCTGTACTGCTAGAGAAAAAGGCTAACACCACATTTATCAAAGTGAAAGTGAAGTCACTCAGTCCTGTCCGACTCTTTGTGACCCCATGGACTGTAGCCTACCAGGCTCCTCTGTCCATGGGATTTTTCCAGGCAAGAGTACTGGAGTAGGGTGCCATTTCCCTCTCCAGGGTACTTTCCCGACCCAGGGATTGAACCTGGGTCTCCCGCATTGTAGGCAGATGCTTTACCGTCTGAGCCACCAGGGATATGTTTATCACATCTTGCAATATTCCTTTTTTCCCTAAAATCATACACAATTGTGAAACTAACACATTTCAGTGCCAGATTAATTCAGAAACCAAGACAATTTGCCTTCAATTGTCAACAGAAGAAAACATCAGAGCATCTTAAGATATAACCTGACACTTGCTTAATATTCCACTATATCTAAAGCTAAGTTCTTTCAAACCTTGGTGAGGTAAAATATTTTAAAAGTATAAAGGTAAGGTATAAAGTAGTGGCAGTGAATTCTAACAATTAATCATATGGTTCTCTGTCCTTACCTTTAGTTTATCCTGACAATCATTCTTTCTAGAATTAATTTATTTGGGCTTCCCTGGTGGCTCAGCAGTAAAGAAGCTACATGCCAGTGCAGGAGATGTTGGTTTGATCCCTGGGTAGGGAAGATCCCACGGAGAAGGAAATGGCAACCTACTGCAGTATTCTTGCCTGGGAAATCCCACGTACAGAGGAGACTGGCAGGATACAGTTCATGGGGTCACAAAAAGGTTGGGTACGCTTAGCAACTAAACAACGGAGGAGGAGGCCACTAGGCTGCAGGAACTGCTCTATACCTTGACATGTGTGTTCAGTCGCTAAGCCGTGTCAACTCTTTGTGACCCTACTGACTGTAGCCTGCCTGGCTCCTCTGTCCATGGGATTTCCCAGGCAAGAATACTAGAGTGAGTTGTCATTTCCTTCTCCAGGTATATTCCCAACCCAGGAATCAAACCTGAGTCTCCTGTGTCTCCTGCATTGGCAGATTCTTTAGCACTGAGCCACCTGGGAAATCCCTACATCTTGATGTAAGTAATGGTTAAAATTACTTACATATATAGTAAGATTTTTACATTCTATTCTTTGTGAATTATATCATGGTATAAAAGAAAACACATATGCTATCTCTTAAGACTTTATTTACTGCATAATTTATCCTTTAATTTTTCCCTTTTAGTTTGACGAAGTGCTTTTCCCCTTGATAAAGAACATGAGATCATCAATATCCAGTTGACCTTAGAATTAAAGTATGTTAAGTCTCATATGGCAAATTTACTCTGAGAGGGGGATAAAAGCACCATCCTTCTTCAAGGATTAGAGTAAAAAGGAAGCTTAATGTGCATAATCCAACTATTTTACACCATTAGATAATCTTTTTAAGCAGGACATCAAAACATTCATAGAACAAAAGATCAAATGAAGAACTGTAGTAAAACAAACTTCTGTAAAACCTGTGTCAAAAAGTCCCTTTGATACTGTCTCAGGGCACAGAAAGAACTGTAACAAGTTGAGCAATGCTTTTTGTATTTTAGTAACAATAAGAATAAAGTACGTAGTGATCATTATGTACTTGTCATTGTGGTAAGCAGAGCCAGCTAAAAGGGCTGACAGCTTAGGGATTCTGGCATCAATCCTGAAAATAACTATTTCTGAAGGCACTGAAAACCCATTAGAATCTTAGATACAGGTTACCTGTAAAGGAGCTAAGGAAAAGCTACACACATCACCTATAAAGGGAGAGTTAAGCACCACTATGGCAAGCTTATTATGTTTGTAACACTTAGCTCTCTTACATCAACTCCTTATAAAAGACATTATTTTCAATACTGTTTTAAATGGAAAGGTTTATAACCAGCGATTTTAAATGCTTTAAAGCCATGCAGCAGCAGATCCTTAATGAATAATCAACTTCTTTAGTTTCTCTAACTATTGTGGTTAATGAGAGATATTAACCACATATTAACTACTATGTGAAAACGAGAGACACAGTGGGTTTAAAGGCAAGACAAAAGTGGGGCATACCCTTGACCTCACTGACCATCACAGAGCATTTTTTTTTATAATAGTTTAAAAAAATTTTTTAAATTATTATTATTATTTTTTTTACTTTACAATATTGTATTGGTTTTGCCATACATCAACATGAATCTGCCACGGGTGTACACGTGTTCCCAATCCTGAACCCCGCCCCCCCACCTCCCTCCCCATAGCATCCCTCTGGGTCATCCCAGTGCACCAGCCCCAGGACTCACATAACAAAAGAGAAAATTTACCTGCCAAGCGGGAACAGAGGTTGAGTTGGACATGACTGTTTTTTGCAGCTCTTCAAGTACAGTGTCTGGGAGAGGTTTTCGTGACTCCAGGAGTGGTTTACATTGAACTTGTCTCAAGAGTAAGATAATAGCTGGTTGATCAGGGTTACTTTTTAAATTCTAAAAATCAAACCCCAAACAGAAATTCGTGAAACAGGTTCTGAAATGTTAAATGTAAAAGGCAATTAAGCTATTCTCCATACTGAAAAAAAAAAACAAACCTGAATTTAACCTTTTCTTATTAAAAAATAACAGCAAAAGTAAAAAAAGAACACTGATCATCTTGGGAATATCAAACTCTATACTTAAATAAACTCTAAAATCAGTAATACTACTACTGTAGTTTATAAATTGTCACTCTTAGATTTAGTACGTTCCTTTGATGGTTTATTCTTAGGTGATAGCCTGAAAAATTTAGAGTCTGCATATAAATAGCTGAACTAAGAAAATATAAAATTAACAGTGAAGGCTAGTATTATCCCTTATTTAGAAGAAACTGTGTTATGTAAGAGGGGCTTCCCTGGTGACTCAGAAGTAGAGTCCGCCTGCAATGCCAGAGATTCAGGAGACACGTGTTTGATCCCTGGGTCAGAAAGGTCCCCTGGAGGAGGGCATGGCAACCTACTCCAGTATTCTTGCCTGGAGAATCCCATGGACAGAGAAGCCTGGAGGGCGATAGTCCATAGGGTTGCAAAGAGTTGGACATGACTGAAGCAACTGAGCATATGCATACTATGTAAGAAGGAAAGAGCTATAATTTTTTCCCTTTCTCAACATCTTAATAAAGATACACATTGTCCTTCCTCCAGGCACAGACTTCTTATACATATTTCCCTAAGCCATTTATTTATACCTTAAAACACATACATAGACATAAAAGTATTGTATGTATGTGTGTGTGTGTATATATATATATATTTATAAATGTATATGTTGTTTATATGTATATATGTATTATAATTATATATACAATATGTATATGTATATGTAATATATGTAATATATATCCGCAATATACACCTACAAGAAGTTAAGGCTAGTTCTCCAAGCAAATCCTTCCACTATTGTTTTAGACATATCTTTCTTTATTGTCTGTCTCTCAATAACCTAATTCTTTATCTTCTATTAGGTCATAGTTCTAAATGTCCTTATTTCTGAAAGGTATGTGATTGCTTTCTTCTAAGTAAGAGATTAGAACCTTAAAATGATGAGGAAAGGTTCATAAAAGTATCCCTTACTCTGTCAGAGAGAGTAAGAAGCAACTGCCAATTTACGCTCACTAAACAGTCACTGTATTATACTGAACTATCCTGAACCTAGATGGAATTTCTTAAATAAAAGAGATAATGTATGATTCTGCTTTTCAGAGAATTCAAGGACCAAAGGGATCTTCAAAGATCCATTCCTCTCTCTCTGTAAAATTCATAGTGATCTTTCAAAAACATTTCTAGAAAAACAACACAATCTCCTGGGTAAGTATTTATGGGAAAAAAAAAAAAGGTGTTTTCAGGAAAAGTGATGTCTAAATCTCTCCTTATTCATTAAGTTATTTCTGAGTAGGTTTATAAAACTGATTTGTTCATTCAATAAATATTTATTGAGCCTCTACTATGGGTCAGGCAAAGTCTAAGAATTTCCTCACAGAGACTACAATCCAGGTAGGTAAAAACTGATTACTCAGTAATTTCAGTCACCCACTTAATAGTCCCCACGGTCATTCTATATGGTTCAGAACTTTGGGAAAATGCAGGGATGCTGGAAAACATAGCATTCTAAAGAGAGTAATTAGAAATCAAAGGAAAATACTACTTCCATAAGAAACACCCCAAATAAATTCAACTTTGAGTCTCAAGAGTCAGACACATGTGACCTTAAACAGCAAGTCTGTCAATTTCTACCTGTGAACTCTTATACAAATTAGTTACACTCTTTAAGCCTTAGTTTTCTCTTTTGTATAAATGGGGATAATAATAAATACCTAAATCACAGGATTGTTGTGAAGGTCAAATACAAACTGCTAAATGTATTAACTAGCCTATAGTAAGTACTCAGTTAATACTGTGTATTATCTTCATTATCATCACCACCACCATCACAACCAAATGCTCTCTAAATAATGTGCACTCTATTTTTGAAGTTATTTTCCAAGTAGGATAAGAATTCACGAGTCTCAATTCCATAAAAATACCTTTGTGCAGAGGGCTTCAGCTTTGGATATTCTTCCTGTGTCTATTAGACCAGTGACAGCTTGAGAGAGAGACCACCTTTCAAGAGACTGGTTGTAATTTTCAAAGAATTCTCTGTCTTTAACTACAATAAAACAAGTTAATGTTAAAACTTTTTTCTGCAGTTTATAATGTGTTCTCTGAGAAGTAATTAGTTATTAAGTATGACAATTAAACTTACCACGCAATACAACTTTTACACATACCACTGGAATATCACAGACTATCTCAACATGAGACAGATTTCTGAAAAGTTTCATAGTAGGAATATTTGTGGCTGAATAACTTAAGACTTTTTATATTTGTGACTTTCATTAAAAAAAAAAATCAGTCTCCAGTAAAACTGAAAATAATTCAATGAAAAAAGTAAAGATTTATTGCAATATAATTGACATATGATAAACTGTACATATTCAAACTATAAATCTGATAACTTTTGACATAAGCATCTATCTATGAACTATCACGACTATCAAGATAATAAATGCATCCACCATCATGAATAGCTTGTTCTTACTCCTTGGTAATCCTTCCTGTCCCCAACCCACCTCTCCTCTTTCCCTCTGTCCCCAGACACTC
The DNA here is from genome assembly GCF_002263795.3 of Bos taurus. Taxonomy (NCBI): domain Eukaryota; kingdom Metazoa; phylum Chordata; class Mammalia; order Artiodactyla; family Bovidae; genus Bos; species Bos taurus. Next base: position 94,790,390 of record NC_037334.1, read on the forward strand.
ACTCATTATTTTCTCTCACAATAGATCAGTTTGTATTACTTGAATTTCATATAAATGAAATCATAAAGGATAAACTCTTTGGCATGTTTTATAGCATTTAATATGGTAAATTTTACATTCATTTTCAAATATTAAAGCAACCTTGCATTCCTAGAATAAATCCCACTTGATCATGATGTAGTACTATCTTTTGTGTGTGTTACTGGATTTGAATTGTGAAAGTTTTGTTATAAATGTCCGCACCTGTAGTTTTCGTAGTTTGCTTGTAATGCCTTTCTCTAGTTTCGGTATTTATGTAATGGTGACCTCAGAGCAGAAGTTAGGAAATGTCACTACCTTTTCAATTTCCTGGAAGAGTTGTATAGAGCTGGTATTATTTTTTACTTCAGTGTTTGGTAGAATTCTATCTGGCCCTGGAGGTTTCTATATAAGATTTTTAACTATAAATTCAGTCTCTTTAATAGATACAAAGCTATTCAGTTTATTTCTTCTTAAGTAAGCTCTCTGTCTTTTAAGGAATTTATCCATTTCATCAGCATTGCCAAATTTAGGGGCATAAAACTGTTCTTAAGATTCTCTTATGAGCCTTTTTGGGCTTCCCTTGTGGCTCAGTTGGTAAAAGAATCCACCTGCAATGTGGGAGACCTGGGTTCAATCCCTGGGTTGGTAAGAACCCCTGGAGAAGGGAAAGGCTATCCACTCCAGTATTCTGGCCTGGAGAATTCCATGGACTACAGTCCATGGGGTTGCAAAGAGTCAGACACAACTGAGCCACTTTCACTTTCACTATGAGCCTTTTAATAGCTATAGAGATGTATCCTCTCTCATTCCTGACAATTTTTTCCTGATGCCTAGCTAGAGATTTATCAATTTCATTGATCTCAAAGAACTAGGTTTTGCTTTTGTTGATTTTCTGTTTTCTATTTCACAGATCTCTACTCTATTTTCTTTTATTCTGCTTACTTTGGTTTAATTTCCCTCTCTATTTTCTACTTTCTCAAGGGAGAAGTTGAGATCATCAATTTGAAGCCCTTCTTATTTCCTGATGTAGACATTTAGTGCTAAAATTTTCTTATAAGCAGTACTTGAGTAGCATCACAGGATTTTATATATTGATTTTTCACTTTCATTCAGTTCAAAATACTTTCTAATTTCCCTCCTGCTTCATTCTTTGACCTGGATTATTTGAAAGTCTATTAAATTTTTGAATATTTGAGAATTTTCCAGATTTATTGTTACTGATTCTTAAATTCAACTGTATTAAGATAACATACTCTGTATGATTTTAAAATTTATTTAGATTTGCTTAATGGCTCATAATACGATGTAGTGGTGAAAGTTGCTCAGTCATGTCTGACTCTTTGCAAACCCATGGACTGCTATACAGTCCCTGGAATTCTCCAGGCCAGAATACTGGAGTGGGTAACCACTGCCTTCTCCAGGGTATCTTCCCAACCCAGGGATCGAACCTAGGTCTCCAGCATTGCAGACGGATTCTTTACTGGCTGAGCCACCAAGGAAGCCTCCATAATATGATACTGCTACTGCTAAGTCACTTCAGTCGTGTCCGACTCTGTGTGACCCCACAGACGGCAGCCCACCAGGCTTCCCCATCCCTGGGATTCTCCAGGCAAGAACACTGGAGTGGGTTGCCATTTCCTTCTCCAATGCATGAAAGTGAAAAGTGAAAGTGAAGTCGCTCAGTCGCGTCCAGCTCTGCGACCCCATGAATTGCACCACTCCAGGCCTCCCTGTCCATCACCAACTCCTGGAGTTCACCCAAACTCATGTCCATCGAGTCAGTGATGCCATCCAGCCATCTCATGCTCTGTCATCCCCTTCTCCTCCTGCCCCGAATCCCTCCCAGCATCAGAGTCTTTTCCAATGAGTCAACTCTTCACATGAGGTGGCCAAAGTATTGGAGTTTCAGCCTCAGTATCAGTCCTTCCAATGAACACCTAGGACTGGTCTCCTTTAGGATGGACTGGTTGGATCTCCTTGCAGTCCAAAGGACTTGCAAGAGTCTTTTACCATTCTCTAATTTGTTAGATCATTTTTGTCTTTTTTAAAATCTTTTTTTAAATAGATATATAGCTGATTTACAATGTTTCAGGTATACAAAGAAGTGATTCAGTTATACATATCTACATATGTGTGTGTATATACACACACACACGTATATATATATAAAACATATATATTTTTTTTCAGATTCTTTTCCATTATAGGTTATTACAAGTTATTAAAGGGCTTCCCTGGTGGCTCAGTGGTAAAGAATCTGCCTGAGATGCAGAAGATGCAGGAGACCCACGTTCAATCCCTGGGTGGGAAAGATCCCCCAGAGGAGGGCATGGCAACCTACTTCAGTATTCTTGCCTGGAGAATCCCATGGACAGAGGAGCTTGGTGGGCTACAGTCCACAGGGTCGCAAAAGGTCAGACACGACTGAAGTGACTAAGCACACATGCCCAAGACATAAATATAGCTCACCTGTGTTATAAGGCAGGTCCTTTTTTACCTATTTTATATATGGCAGGTGCTTGTTGCTTATCTATTTTATAGATAGCATGAGATTACTTTTGTCTTAAAATATAGGTCTATATTTTGCTATGTTTCCTTTAAGCAGTAAAAGCTCTTGCTTTTTTATCCAACCTGTCAATCTGCCTTTTAACTGGGGTACTTAGAGCATTTATACTTAACTTGATTATTGATTTGATTGGGTTTAAATAGAGAAAAACAACAGAATGGAAAGACTAGAGATCTCTTCAAGAAAATTAGAGATACCAAGGGAACATTTCATGCAAAGATGGGCTCGATAAAGGACAGAAATGGTATGGACCTAACAGAAGCAGAAGATATTAAGAAGAGGTGGCAAGAAGACACAGAAGAACTGTACAAAAAAGATCTCCACGACCCAGATAATCACGATGGTGTGATCACTGACCTAGAGCCAGACATCCTGGAATGTGAAGTCAAGTGGGCCTTAGAAAACATCACTACGAACAAAGCTAGTGGAGGTGATGGAATTCCAGTTGAGCTATTCCAAATCCTGAAAGATGATGCTGTGAAAGTGCTGCACTCAATATGCCAGCAAATTTGGAAAACTCAGCAGTGGCTACAGGACTGGAAAAGGTCAGTTTTCATTCCAATCCCAAAGAAAGGCAATGCCAAAGAATGCTCAAACTACCACACAATTGCACTCATCTCACATGCTAGTAAAGTAATGCTTAAAATTCTCCAAGCCAGGCTTCAGCAATACGTGAACCATGAACTTCCTGATGTTCAAGCTGGTTTTAGAAAAGGCAGAGGAACCAGAGATCAAATTGCCAACATCCGCTGGATCATAGAAAAAGCAATAGAGTTCCAGAAAAACATCTATTTCTGCTTTATTGACTATGCCAAAGCCTTTGACTGTGTGGATCACAATAAACTGTGGACAATTCTGAAAGAGATGGGAATTCCAGACCACCTGACATGCCTCTTGAGAAATCTGTATGCAGGTCAGGAAGCAACAGTTAGAACTGGACATGGAACAACAGACGGTTCCAAATAGGAAAAGGAGTACGTCAAGGCTGTACACTGTCACCCTGCTTATTTAACTTCTATGCAGAGTACATCATGAGAAACGCTGGGCTGGAGGGAGCACAAGCTGGGATCAAGATTGCCGGGAGAAATATCAATAACCTCAGATATGCAGATGACACCACCCTTATGGCAGAAAGTGAAGAGGAACTAAAAAACCTCTTGATGAAAGTGAAAGTGGAGAATGAAAAAGTTGGCTTAAAGCTCAACATTCAGAAAGCGAAGATCATGGCATCCGGTCCTATCACTTCATGGGAAATAGATGGGGAAACAGTGGAAACAGTGTCAGACTTTATTTTGGGGGGCTCCAAAATCACTACAGATGGTGACTGCAGCCATGAAATTAAAAGACGCTTACTCCTTGGAAGGAAAGTTATGACCAACCTAGATAGCATATTGAAAAGCAGAGACATTACTTTGCCAACAAAGGTTCGTCTAGTCAAGGCTATGGTTTTTCCTGTGGTCATGTATGGATGTGAGAGTTGGATTGTGAAGAAGGCTGAGCGCTGAAGAATTGATGCTTTTGAGCTGTGGTGTTGGAGAAGACTCTTGAGAGTCCCTTGGACTGCAAGGAGATCCAACCAGTCCATTCTGAAGGAGATAAGCCCTGGGATTTCTTTGGAAGGAATGATGCTAAAGCTGAAACGCCAGTACTTTGGCCACCTTATGCGAAGAGTTGACTCATTGGAAAAGACTCTGATGCTGGGAGGGATTGGGGGCAGAAGGAGAAGGGGACGACAGAGGATGAGATGGCTGGATAGCATCACTGACTCGATGGACGTGAGTCTGAGTAAACTCCGGGAGCTGGTGATGGACAGGGAGGCGTGGCATGCTGCGATTCATGGGGTCGCAAAGAGTCGGACATGACTGAGCAACTGAACTGAACTAGACTCTATTGTGCTGTTGTTCTCTCTTTATTCAATGTTCTCTTTTCTTCCTTTCTTGGATTATTTTTTATACCCCATTTTTTTCTACTTCAGTGGCTTATTGCAAACTTATAACTATTTTTTTTTAGTATCTACTTTAAAGTTTAGCGTATTTATCATCAACCTGTCACCATCTAACTTTAAGTACACTTGGCCCTCTGTATCTGTAGATATGGAACCCACGGACAAGCAGAGTCAACTATTATACATCATTTTATATAAGAGTTGTGCATCAGTGGATTTTGATATCTGAGGGAGGTCATAGAACAAATCCCCCTGAATACTTACAGATGACTGTAATATTTTACCACTTATAGTATAAAACCTTTACAAAAAATACTTCCATTTTCTCCTCCTGGCCTCTGTGCTATTGTCGTATGTGGTTTAAACAGCTAATTACATGTTAAAGAGATTTCTACCTTATGTCTTTTGTTGATCTGTTTCTATTGATCGATTTTCCTCCTCATCATGGGTGGTATTTTTCCACTTGTTTGCATGCTTATCAAGTCTTATCTGGATACCAGACATTGTGAATTTTACCTTGCTGAATGCTGGATAGTTCTGTTCCTATAATGTTCTTAAGGTTTGTTCTGAATGCAGATGAACTCCTTAAAAATGATTTGACCATTTTGTCTTGTTCTTAAGCTTTGTTAGATGAGAATATAATAGCCTTTCATGCACGGCTAATTCTGCCTATTAGCTTTTGGCAATATCCTTCTGAATACTTTATCTTGAATATATCATGTATTAAATGCTTTTTCAAACTTACTTGAAGCAGAAACAGCAGACAACAGTGCCAAGTATAAATCCATCCTCTTTGGCTGAGTGCTGCTCACTAGAGCCAGTATATCATCAGCATGACAAGCTGCCATCAGCCCAGCCCAGACAGCAGGATCACCTAGACATAAGAAATACAATTAGGAGGCTTGTCGATATCAACATGCTGCTGAAAAACTACCAAAACTGAAAGTAAGAGTTTATAAACACCAAAAAATAAAATAAAAAAATGTTATCTACAGAAAAGTTCTATTTTCTTAAAGAAAAACTAACTCATAAGACACAATACTATATCCATCCTTCAAGATTTGCCGTTTTTTCCAAACACATCAGAGGATAAGAAATATCCTATTAAACTCTTCTTCCACTGCTGGTTACATGAGTGGTGCCTAGAGTACTATGCTGTTGTGGAAGGTTAATTACAGTCACATTCACTGAATTCCAAGGACAAGTCTCAGTTGTGTTCATCACTCTGTCCCTATACTAAAGGCTCAGTCACAGGAAAAGCGAGGTAAACAATTTCTCAGTTCTTAAAAAAAGTTTGAAGCAAAGGAAAACCTCAAGACAACTCCATTTTACCTATGTTCTAACAGCCAAACATGAAAGTCACTTTATCATTCCAAGTGAAGCAATTTTGATTATATATCCCTTCATTTATTTGATCTTTTTTTCCTTCCTTCACACCTTGATAGTGGTGAGTTGAGAGGTAATAAAAGAGATTATGAGTACAGACTCTTTTCAAGAGTTAATTGTGAAAACAGAAAGCTGCACTCGGATTTGGAATTTAGGTTTTTTTATTTGCTTGGTCTTGTATTTCACAAATCATATTTTACAGGTTAATATTTTCAGTCCGTTTACCCTTAAAGAAAAAATGGATAATTTTAAAATCCTACAAGAGGTTCCAGTTAACAATACAGTCATTTAAACATACTCCTTAGCTCTAGATTTTAATTTTTTCTTATCTAACTGCCCCATCCAACATATACTGTCTATCAAATGTCTGAAGTAGATCTATTTCATTTACAGATTATACAGGAATCATTAGAAATGTTATGCAGACCAAAAATTTTTACAAAAAATTAAGTAGTTACCTTGATATTACAAAATAGTTTCTGCCCAGATAATGACTACTACTACTAAGTCACTTCAGTCGTGTCCGACTCTGTGCGACCCCATAGACGGCAGCCCACCAGGCTCCCCACCCATGGGATTCTCCAGGCAAGAACACTGGAGTGGGTTGCCATTTCCTTCCCCAATGCATGAAAGTGAAGATAATGACTAGCTTATTTTAAATATCATAGAACATCAAATCCAGAATAAGAAAATGGGGACCATTTCCAAGAATTTATGATGCGATCTGAACACTATATAATGAAAGGCACATGACTGAGTCTTAGGCCTGGGGTTTTAGGTCTAACAATGCCACTGATGAACTGTGCAGCCACCTTCCCTTTGGAACACACACTTTTATAAAACAAGGCATCTAAATTAAATGACAGTTCAGGTGCCCTGAGGTGTAATATTCTGTAATTTCAACTGAAGTGGACTCAATTTCTATATTTCTAAGATTAAATGAACAACTCATTTAAGGCTCTTAGGGTACTGTATAGTTTAGATTTTGGGGGGAGGGATAGACATTAGCTGGAAGCAACTTCTCTTGCCATAAATAGTTCAGAAGAATTGTTGTTTTCTCTTCTAGAAATAACCAGCAACTCAAATTCCTTATGAAACAAAGTGATAATTAGTATACATATATACAAATATGTATACATATACACACATATATACATATATTATACTAGAAATCTAATGTTTTTCATATACTTGGCTAAACATATCTTTTAATATCACAGAATCATTAATCTAACAGACATTGGATTTCTTTCTATTCAACTCTAAATTCTTGGGATTACATTTAAATTTCTGAAAAGATTCCTTGGAGTACCATCTATCAAAACTTTGTTTAACTAAAGATCAATAAAGCCTAGGTATACAGCCACTACACATAACTACAATTACATTCACTTTCCTGGGCAATCTTACCTTTCTTAAGTGTATCTCACTTACATAATCAAAGACTTACATCAATCATTCTAGATCCACAGTAAGAATTCTTGAGAGCAATTCTATACCTAATAACTTGCTTGAGAACACTTTTAAAAATCAGACACTTACCTAACATGTAACACAGACAAAACCAAATATTTACGTTCCTTTTTATTCTATTTCAAAAATGAAAGAAAAAATAAACAAGGACAGGTCTGTCTACTTGTTTTATAAAATAATCTCTGAAGTTTAGTTACAAGCTTTATAATTTATTGTGAGGATGACATCAAATCTGTTCTTTGTACAATGTTTCCCCACAGTCCCTGGCCAAAAGCAACAGCATTCTGATCAAACAAATGTTTGAAGTGCTCTGGTGGAATATATTGTTTAAAGCTTATGTTTTATATTAAAAACAATATTTTGTAAAAATATACCCCATAACCCTACTTTGCCAGACTTTCCAGTTCTCTAAAGCATTTTTCCAGTAGTAGTAATGGAAGAAAGCTGATGCCATTTATAGCAATTCCTCGGGCCTTTGGTGATCAATGGTACACATAATTCTGGTTAGAACTGAGAAGAGGTTAGTTCAGGTGAGGTCGGCACCCTGTCAGTTCTAACAGTTACAACAGAATACATATATCCACTCTTCAAGAAACTAACTATACATAAAAGTAACTAAATATGTTTATTAAATAATTTAGTAGCTATAGATAAACCTCATTAAACCTGACTGATAGGAAAACAGACATAAAACTACTTCTTGAAAGTATATAATTCAGATTTTCAATAATGGTTAATGACCTATCTTTAAAGAGATATTCCTCTGAGCCTACTCCAGTAACTAATTATCTCTCAAGTATCAGTAGCTGAATGCAGATAATCAAATAATATGCAAGATCTTAAAATATTTTAAAATTCTCTCATTTCATAAAAGTACAAACTTTGCTTCACAAATGTAAGATGAACAGAATCCTATGTATGAAATGGATTATATTATATTCACCTGGAGAAAGGAGAGCTGCCTTCTGAATGGTCTTTAGTGCAGTATTTTTCTCATCTTCTGCTGAATTGCTTCCCATAGCCAACTGATTTACTGCAGTGTACAGTAATGCCTTCTACATAAGAGAAAAGAGAGTGTTAACCAATTCTCTTTACAGCTCCCTGACTTTCAAAGTGATGAAAAATAGTACTATGCTGAATATGATGTGACTCCTGAGCTTAAGGAAAAAAATTACTCATTCATCAATAATATTATTTAACAAGTAAAACATTGCCCTGAAGTGGGGCAAACTAACCTTTCCATGATTTGAGTCCAGAATATGAGCCACGTTTCCTGCCACTGCACCTCCCTATAATAGTAAACAAATGATTACTTAGATAAATGCATAAACTTTCATGAAAAAGTAAAAATTAAGACTGATAGAATCTTTACATTAAATCATTTGAAAGGTTCAGTTTTATCACATTTATATTAACTTTTAAACTTCCTGAGAAAGTGAAAGTGTTAGTCACTCAGTCATATCCAACTCTTTGTGACCCCATGGACTGTAGCCCGCCAGGCTCCTCTGTTCATGGGATTCTCCAGTCAAGAATACTGGAGTGGGTTGCCATTTCCTTTTCTAGAGGATCTTTCCGACCCAGGGATCGAACCCAGGTCTCCCTCATTGCAGGCAGACTCTTTTACCCACTGAGCCACCGGGGAAGCCTTTAAGCTCTCTAAGCACCAACTTAACACCACTGTTTCAAAAAACTAGTTTAATATTTTTATAAAAGAAAATCTTTTCTACTATGAGAATTTCAACTCTGCTCTTTTACAATTTTCATTAAAGGTCCAAGAATTACATGATTTCACAGTGGTAACAAACAAACATACAATTTTCTAACAATATACAAGATTGTGAAACAAAGACTCAGTGGAGATTCCACAAAACTTATTTTAAGATAAACTAATATAACTTCACTCCAAGAAAACACAGTATTTTTAAAACATCTATAGACCCTAGCAAAATAGGTAATTAAAGTTCAGAGCATCGTGAAACTCATCACTGCCTCAATAATCTACTCAATACTAAAAATAAGGAAAATCTATGCAGCATCCTAGGTTTCATAAAGTTGGCTTGAAATTCTTAATTTTTAAAAATTCAATTAGATGTTTCACCTGATAAAGTAAGTTGTAAGAATGATCTCATTTTAAATTAGAAGTATACTTCTAATGTATACTTCATTTTACATCATTAAGTGTATCACAAATATTTTTTTAAATATTTAAAAATTTATTTTTAAACTTAATAAATTTACACTTAATTTAAATTTAAACTTAAAAATTTTACACTTATTTAAAATAAGTGTATCACAAATATTTTAAAAAACATGTCAATATAAAACAAATAGAAGATGAATTTAAAAAAAGAAGGTTCACGAGTAAAGTCTGAAATGATTCATCACCACAACTACTAACTGTGATTTTGCTCAAGTTATTGAATCTTTATGTCTCAAGGACCCTCCTCTACAAAATGAACTTAATTCCAGCTACTTCATAATGCTTTTGAGATTAAATGACAAGACAGATAAAAATGCCAAGCACAGTAGTTGGCATATAAATGCTTCATTCCAGAGTCTAATAATGATGGTCTTTCAGGTTCTTGGAACAAAACATTCACTGAAAATAACAAACTGTAGGATAAAACTTTGCTACTCAAAGTGTGACCTGTATACCACCGGCAGAACTGACATTGTCTGGGAGGCTGTCAGAAATGCAGAATATCAGGCCCCACCCCGCATCTACTGAATTAGGTTTAAACAAAATTATGGGGTAATTTCATTCCATATTAAAGTTTAATAAGCACTGGGATAAAATATAAGAAGCATGTATTCTTAAAAGCACTGCCTAGCTGACAAGATATTTAGGACTTTTCAAGCCAAAACTAAAAGGGAAAACTGAAATCCACAGAGGTATAAGTGAAGGAAGTCAGTTTGCAGTTCCTAAACAATTTTAATTTTCAGTTTGAAGGACTTGTAGGTGAGAAATTAGAGCCCAGGATTCACACAAGGAGCAAGTATATAGGAAACCTGCATCAAAATAAGCTGAGATTCCCCCACTCCTGGCCAAGGGGCTATGCACTCAGATTTAAGGTGAATCAGAACTAGACCAGGATTCAAATGACTCTGAAAACCCAGGCACACAGTAGCCTGTATGGTCCAGAAAGCTCAAGCTATAAACCTTCTTTAAGGTGGTTCCAGATTGGTGCAGCTCCCAAGTACTGGCATTAAAAAGTACAAATTCTTTCTACAGAAGCGTACCTTAATACTAGGTAGGCCTTAAATTATTTCCACAAATAATCTTCAAGTTTACACAGTCAATCAACAAACAAGGCCAGTATGAAACCAACAGAAATAACAAACAAAAACAGATGTACTAGACTTCAGATATTGGAATTACTAGATGTAGTAAGTGTTCAAAACATAGTAGTTACTAGTATTATGTTTACTAACTAGTTATGTAAAGTATAAAAGGCCATATTAACTATAGAAATTAACAAAATACTTTACTGACTCCTGAAAATACCTTGCTCTTAAGAACTAACAACAGTGAAAATCCATTTTATGGAACATCAATGACTTCATATTTAGCCTTATATTTTTAGACATAAGCACTGTTCTAGTTGTTATTTTCTTATCTTTAAGAAACTTAAATAAAATTATTTGGGGGTATTCTGAAACACAATAGCAATGCTTCCGAACTATGAGCTGTGCTTAGTCGATAAGTCGTGTCCAACGCTTCAAGACACCATGGACTGTAGCCCATCAGGCTCCTCAGTCCATTGGGATTCTCCAGGCAAGAATACTGGAGTGGGTTGCCATGCCCTCCTCCAGGGGATCTTCTCAACCTAGGTCTCCTGCATTACAGGCGGATTCTTTACTGTCTGAACCACCAGGAAAGCCCAACTTAATCTATGTATGTTCAAAAAAGCCCACCTCCTTCTTTGTATATTCCATAACACCCCAGCAGCACAACAGTACATGGAAGAAACTCAGTGTACTACTTGCTGAATAACTAATAAACAACTTCATTAAATAACAGAACTCCCTCGCTATATTAATTATTTTCCAGAATGATAACAGCAATACTTTAAAATTACATATTACAAACTAAGCTACTTTACCTTTGGTCAGAAGTTAGAATGTTACTCACCTTTGCATTTCGTTGAGTATACTGGGCAACCACTCGGGACAACAGGGACCAAAGAGCAGGATCAGCTGGGTTACTGCAACAATCATCAAAAGCAGAGGGCTTAGAGATGGGAGTTACTTTAACCACAAAAAGTACAAAAAAAAAAAAAAAATCAACAATTTATTTAGTACCTAAGTTAAAAATCTTTTTTTTAAATTTATTTTAATTAGAGGCTAATTAGTTTACAATATTGTATTGGTTTTGTCATACATCAACATGAATCTGCCACGGGTGTACACGTGTTCCCAATCCTGAACTCCCCTCCCACCTCCTTCCCCATACCATCCCTCTGGGTCATCCCAGCGCACCAGCCCCAAGCATCCTGTATCCTGCATCAAACCTGGACTGGCGATTCGTTTCTTATATGATATTATACATGTTTCAATGCCATTCTCCCAAATCATCCCCCACCCAACAGAGTCCAAAAGACTGTTCTATACATCTGTGTCTCTTTTGCTGTCTCACATACAGGGCTATCGTTACCATCTTTCTAAATTCCATATATATGCGTTAGCATCCTGTATTGGTGTTTTTCTTTCTGGCTTACTTCACTGTGTATAATTGGCTTCAGTTTCATCCACCCCATTAGAACTGATTTAAATGTATTCTTTTTAATGGCTGAGTAATACTCCATTGTGTATATGTACCACTGCTTTCTTATCCATTCATCTGATGGACATCTAGGTTGCTTCCATATCCTGGCTATTATAAACAGTGCTGTGATGAACATTGGGGTACACATGTCTCTTTCAATTCTGGTTTCCTCAGTGTGTATGCCCAGCAGTGGGATTGCTGGGTCGTATGGCAGTTCTATTTCCAGTTTTTTAAGGAATCTCCACACTGTTCTCCATAGTGGCTGTACTAGCTTGCATTTCCACCAACAGTGTAAGAGCATTCCCTTTTCTCCACATCTTCTCCAGCATTTATTGCTTGTAGACTTTTGGATCGCAGCCATTCTGACTGGCGTGAAATGGTACCTCATTGTGGTTTTGATTTGCATTTCTCTGATAATGAGTGATGTTGAGCATCTTTTCATGTGTTTGTTAGCCATCTGTATGTCTTCTTTGGAGAAATGTCTATTTAGTTCTTTGGCCCATTTTTTGATTGGATCGTTTATTACAAAATAGAAAGCCCAGAGATAAACCCATGCACCTGTGGACACCTTATCTTTGACAAAGGAGGCAAGAATATACAATGGAGAAAAGAGAATCTCTTTAACAAGTGGTGCTGGGAAAACTGGTCAGCCACTTGTAAAAGAATGAAACTGGAACACTTTCTAACACCATACAGAAAAATAAACTCAATGGATTAAAGATCTAAACATAAGACCAGAAACTATAAAACTCTTAGAGGAGAACACAGGCAAAACACTCTCCGACATAAATCACAGCAGGATCCTCTATGACGCACTTCCCAGAATATTGGAAATAAAAGCAAAAATAAAAAATGGGATCTAATTAAAATCAAAAGCTTCTGCACAACAAAAGAAACTATAAGCAAGGTGAAAAGACAGCCTTCAGAATGGGAGAAAATAATAGCAAATGAAGCAACCGACAAACAACTAATCTCAAAAATATACAAGCAACTCCTGCAGCTCAATTCCAGAAAAATAAATATCTTTTAAACATCTAAAACAAGTTCAAATTAATTGTCCACATGTGGTTGGAAGTGTGTGAATTTTTAGAAAGAATATTTTATCTCTTTATTAAAATAAGAAAGAAAAATCAGCAATGTGATTAATACAGAGCCATGAGATCTAATCAGGAAAGGTTAAAGAAATTTAATATGTCACATTCAAAGAAAACAGAGATCAGAATTATGGAAGGAAAATAAACTACAGATATAACACTTTTCTGTTGAAAATAAAACAAATAACCACTATGACTAATGATAAAAGCTTTCTATTTTCCAAATTTTCAATATATTAATGAATGCTGAGTGGCCAAAAAATTCCTAAAACCATTAAACTGAACAGTATCAAATAACAAACGGACAATATCACCAACTTGAGAGTTTGTAAGGATTTTCATACAAAAAAAGATTTGGGCCTTAATCTGAATAAGGAAAATTTTCTGTTCTTTATCAACCGAATTTTGTATTTAAATCACTAGACATGAAAAAACTGTCAATTACCTGGTCCAATATACAGTTTCATAAAACCACAACCTGGTTTCCAAATATACTCAATTACCTTGTTGTATAATCTTAATTGGGAAGATCCCCCAGAGGAGGGCATGGCAACCCACTCCAGTATTCTTGCCCAGAGAATCCCATGGACAGAGGAGCCTGGTGGGCTACAGTCCATGGGGTCGCAAAGAGTCAGACACGACTGAAGTGACTTAGCACGCACGCAAATAATCTTAGTAAGGTCTAAACAGCAAAGACAATCTCATCAAGGACAACGGGACAGCAAGTTGACAAGTGCGGACTTTACCTGTGAACAGCTTTGGACGCTTGTCTCTGCACTGCCACGCTGCGGCCTTGCAGGGCACAGATGGCTGACGTAAGAAGGCTCCTCTGATAGTCACTGTTGGGTTTGCTGTGCTTCAGTAACTCATTAAGGGCAGCCTTTGACAGTGTAGCATCCTGCATTGCCAATCCGAGAGCACACAGGGCTTGAAGGCTTTCCGTTGTTGGTTCCTTTAAGATAGAGCTGTAAATATATTTTTAATTGCCTATTAGCCATGAGTACAATACTCTGTAGCTATTAGAACACACTGAACAGCTGAAAAAAACAGTGTACTTATAGATTCACCAAACTACGGTCCAGTTCTATGATAAATATAAAACTAAGTTCCATGGTTTCTAGGAACCATAACTTCCCTGAATTTCTAAAGCAGTTGGAAGGTACCAAGGGCCTTTATAGAGCATCAGTAGCCAAATTTCTTTTCTGGTCATTTTATCTACATTTAGAAACAAATACACAGCACAGTCTCTTTGGGTCTCACAGTTCTAGGTAAATAATTAAAATAATTTGCTAAAATCTTTTGATTTCAGTAAAATCCTAAAAGGTATGAATAATAAAGAAAAATCCTTAATCTAAGATCTGATTTTTATCATTTGCAAAAACAGTCTGTCGCTGCTCTGTGGTATTTGAAACCAGAGCTAGTATATGTAAGTACAAATACAACCTATATCCACCATATTCCAAGCGAGCATATTTATAATTGAAGGAGAATTTAAATTTTGTATGTAAGCATCCAATTTTTCTTTTCCTTCTTCAACTGTGAAATTTTATGGAGGTAAAAGTCACTAATGTTAGGAATCCTTATTAATTTAAATGAAGAAAACAAGCTCTTTACAAACTTAATAGAACTTCTAATAATAATTACGAATGTGTACTGTAACAAAACAAAGGAATTTTTAAAAATCTGTTAAAATTCATTAAAATATAATAGAAATACTTACAACATTACAAAATATCACACACCTACCACTATGCCTTTCTATTGTTGGGGTGGGAGGATAAATTGTTTAGAATCTGACTTTGAAAAATAGGTACAAAATCATGAATTTTCACGGGCAGCTCTGGATTAAACTTAAAAGAATCCACAGGAACTCTTTTTACCATAAAGGTTAATGGAAGCATCCGAATATGGAATGGTATCATTTAGTAAGTCATTTCCATCAATACAAATAACCCAAACTGTAAGTTGGACAACAAGGAGATCAAACCAGTCAATCTTAAAGGAAATCAGTCCTGAATATTCGTTGGAAGGACTGATGCTGAAGCTGAAGCTCCAATACTTTGGCCACCTGATGCAAAGAGCTGACTCATTGGAAAAGACCCTGATGCTGGGAAAGATTGAAGGTGGGAGGAGAAGGGGGCAACAGAGGATGAGATGGTTGGATGGCATCGCTGATGCAATGGGCATGAACATGGGCAAACTCCGGAAGATGGTGAGGGACAGAGAGGACTGGTATGCTGCAGCCCATGGGATTGCAAAGAGCCAGACTCAACCAGGCGACTGAACAACAACTAACAACAAAAGAAGACACTCTAATCTGTGTCTTGGTTCAAAAGGGAAAACCCCTTACTACTCTAATATTTCTTAATATACAAAATCTACATTATTACTGGAATGACCACATCCCATTAGGCTCACATGTGCTGAATGCACAGACCTGCAAGCTGTCCTGTACCACGTGCTATGGATTTTACATGTAATTATTTATATCATAAATTCTATGATGCTGGTAATCGGATTTTTTCCCCTTATATATTGAATTTATGCCTATTCCCCTTAAGCACCTAGGACACTGCTTAATTCCCAAGATATGAAAGCCAAACAAGATCAATAAAGAACTGGAATCTTAATTTTTCACAGAATGTCAGTCAGAGAACAGAATCCAAGGGGCAGGAAAGGGAGCAGTTTGAAAGATGACACACAGAGAACCAAAAAGAAAGAAACACAGATCATATAAACTACTTAGTCGGGGATTCAGTAACACACGAAAAGGAGGTAAAGGCCTTCCCTCACAAGAGAATGAGAAAAGAATAATATTCTATTATTTTTCTCTACTTCCTTCAATGTTCAAAATTGTTTTTGTTACTGTTTTAAATAGTAACCCAATATTAATCTGAGTGAAAGTCAGTAAGTCATATCCAGCTCTTTGTGACCCCATGGACTATAAAGTCCATGGAATTCACCAGGCCAAAATACTGGAATGGGTAGCCATTCCCTTCTCCAGGGGATCTTCTTAATCCAGGGTTTGAACCCAGGTCTTTCGCATTGCAGGTGGATTCTTTACCAACTGAGCCACCAGGGAAGCCCAAGATTAATGTAATCATATCTAATTTGGGGTTACTTTTGCTCTTGATAATTTACAGCAATATATTAGCATCTATGATTCTTTTGGGGGCTTCCCAGGTGGCATCAGTGGTAAAGAACACGTTTCCTAACACAGGAGACATAAGAGATGCAGATTTAATCCCTGGGTCATGAAGATCCCCTGGAGGAAGGCATGGCAACCCACTACAGTATTCTTGCCTGGAGAATCCCACGGACAGAGGAGCCTGCAAAGCTACAATCCATGGGGTCTGAAGAGCTGGGCATGACTGAAGCAACTTAGTACACACACAATTCTTTTTCCCAAGCTATTTAAAAATTTGGGTCTTCTGAACATGAGTGTATCCATGTAAAGTGACAAGATTTTTTAAATTCTGACTGGTTTTCTCAAAATAGCTAAGAGAAGGAGAATGAATTGCTTACTTATTATACAAGAAAATTACTTTAATCAGGATGAGACAAAAGTATCACAATGAATAAACAAAAACAAACCTTATCCTATAAGAAGTCATCTTGACCTAGTTACCATCTAATAATCATTTCCCCCTATCTTTGTAGGGGAGCATAATTTGGAGACTCATGAAGGCACTTTTTTGGTTTTCACAATGAATGAAGAAAGCAATTAGTGTGATGGGAAACAGAGATGTGATCTTCCTACAAGGGGTGGAAAATTTCTGTATTATGAAGATCTGTACTAAAAATCTGTACTAAAAATGTCAATAGAGCACTCACTGATAACCACTGGCCAATAGCATACATTAATTATCTACTGCTTTTTAAAGATTAAGGTCAACTTTCTCAAAAAAATTTTTAAAAAGTCAAAAAGTACCTTATAAACCACGTATATCAGAGACTACTATTTTGTTACAAGTTATACTGGTATATATACTTTCTTTAGACGCAACTTTAAATTAACTTTATCAGGTTAACCTGAAAAGGGAAGAGGAAACACAATCTCTTTGGAAACCCACTGGGCTGAAAACAAGCCAGTTATGACTGCCTTCATTAAAATTTTATAATCCTAAGAGAACAGCTCGGAGAAGGTAATGGCATCCGACTCCAGTACTCTTGCCTGGAAAATCCCATGGACGGAGGAGCCTGGTAGGCTGCAGTCCATGGGGTCGCTAAGAGTCGGCATGACTGTGCGACTTCACTTTCACTTTTCAGTTTCATGCATTGGAGAAGGAAATGGCAACCCCCTCCAGTGTTCTTGCCTGGACAATCCCAGGGACGGGGGAGCCTGGTGGGCTGCCGTCTCTGGGGTCGCACAGCGTCAGACACGACTGAAGCGACTTAGCAGCAGCAGCAGCAGCAGCAAGAGAACAGCTGATCAATTACTGTTTTAAAAAAATAAATAATACACACAGACTACAGGATGGTAGTTCCTAAAACATTAAGAAATTCATTTTACGTTGCTTCCAGTTTTAACCCAATATTTTAAAGTATCTGGTCATTTGAGTGTTGATGTCGACTATACATACCATTTGAATAGCAATGTCTTGGCTACGTCTGTTTTTCCTTGTTTATACTCCGCTATTGCCAGAGCTGTCAAGATATGAGCTTTGTCTTGCTCCGATTCAACAATAGTCAAGGCTCTCTCATACGCTGTTACACAGAATTGGAAACAAAAACAATATAAAAGCAATCCTGAATGACAAATAATGGGATTTTTCCTTTCCTAATCCTATTTTTTAAAACGGTCTAACTAAAATTATATCTTATTATGTCCTTGATCTCAAGTGAACGGAATAAAATTTTGTAATAATCTAACTTGGTTTAACTGTTCCAAGGTGATTCTGGAATATCATTAAGATTATCATGTGATATTCCTCAATTCTCATCTTGGGAATCTATAGGCAAGTCTGAGTCACTATCTTCAAAAGAAGTGGAGGCCTACAGTCATTGAGCTTTCACCCAAATTTCCATGAAGAAACAAGCAACTCCATTAAGCAGTTCTTACAATGAGCTGCACACACACATAGGCTGGGCCCAAACACGGGGAAATGCACTCAAAAGCATTTTCGGAGAAACCAAAATATTAATATATTATCACAAACAATGTCTGAGGTCTTTGTTTACCAGAAAAGTACCCGGAAACACTGTGGAGTAGTAAATACTTGCTTTCAGTGAAAGTGAAAGTCGTGTGTATAGTGTAGTGTATTGCTGTGTCCGACTCTTTGCAACCCCATGGACTGTATAGTCCACGGAATTCTCCAGGCCAGAATACTGGAGTGGGGAGCCTTTCCCTTCTCCAGAGGATCTTCCCAACCCAGGAATCGAACCCAGGTCTCCTGTATTGTAGGCGGATTCTTTACTAGTTGAGCCACCAGTGAAGCCCAAGAAAACTGGAGTGGGTAGCCTATACCTACTTCAGGGGATCTTCCTGACCCAGGAATTGAATCAGGGTCTCCTGCATTGCAGGTGGATTCTTTACCAACTGAGCTATCAGGGAAGGCCATTTGTGATCTTGGGTCTCAGTTTCCTCATCTAAATAATAAAGGTAACATTCAGTTCATAACACTGCTAAAAGAACTATTCATCATCATGTACTAAATGAAGGAACAGATAAAAAGTACCTATTATCATATCTCTTGTCAGATTTTTAATAAACACTACAATCCCGACCAACATCTTAGAATTATACCTTTCTATGTATAAGCTCATTATGATTGAAATTCTCAGCTCTGGAAAAGTAGGATGTATCCTTAAGCTTTACACAACATACTTACCTTTGCTGCTCTCCTTATACAGACCCTTCATAAATAAAGCTAATGCGAAACCTATGATGTCTTCTAACTCCTCAAGGGGTGTTGACTTAAAAGCCTGGATAGCTTTATCATATTCACCAATGGAACTAAGAAGCAAAACATAACTTACTTTTAATATCAAAAATCATTTTGGCTTATATCATCAAAATACAGAAATATAATTATACTAAGGTTCTTTTAACAACTTAACGTACTTCATCTCTCAGTGTTAAAGCTGCAGAAAAGACTTATATTAAAATAGAAGGCATATCACTTATTTCAAATAGGATATACCAGAGGGATTTAACTTCACACTTTGCTTCTTTTAAATTATATGTGAAAATGAACAGCTCTGCTCAACTGTCTTTTTTTTTTTTTAATAAACTGCAAAACTAATACAATTATGTAAAGTTTAAAAATAAAATAAAATTTTAAAAAAAAAGAAAAAAAAATAAACTGGTCTTTTTTTTTTTTAAATAAACTTGAATTAAACTCTTAAGTTATAAAAATAATTTCCAGTTGACCTTCACAATAATTTTTAAGCTTAATACATTAGCTAAAAATTACCCTGTGACCATGGGTTTAGCATCTTTGAGAAGCTTAGTAAGTCATAATCAAGCCCAGCCTTTGTGTAAACTGCACATCCATTTTTTTTGAAGGGCATATAGATATACTAAAATTCCACAGACAAAATCAAACATTATCTTCTCTGTATTTAATATGAATTAAAGTAAAAACTGCAACATATAATACTAAAGTAGAATGCCTTTTAATAACAACAACAACAAAAAAACCTTTTGTTTCTTTAAAAATAAAGAGATGTTGCCACCACCTGGAATAGACACACTGTACCTTTGAGACTCTTAATTCTGGTACGTGTCACTATATTCAGGAGCTTGCTTCTATTTTTAATGTGTTTTTGGAAATCTTTTTAATCTTGGAAGAGTGGCTGGGAGCTAAAAATATAGGCAATATTTGCTTCTAAAATTAATTTTATGAAGGTAAAAGAATTTAAAAATCAAACGCAAATTTTGACAAATATTTAATGAAGGGAAGCGAACTACCTTAGGTGTTTATGGATACACACATGTATTTTAAAAATATTTTTTTAATGAACACCATCTTCAAACATTTGATTACTTTTATAGAGAAAAGACTAGAGGACACAAGGGCTTCAACTTTATTTGTAACTTTTTTTCTTTTTAAGGAAACCTGAAGCCTATCAACAGAATTTTAAGATCTGTGCTATCTGAAGCGTAACTATTCACCGAATCATGCTCCATACTCTATTACTGTATTTTGCATGTTTAATATATTTCATAATAAAAACAAGTTAAAAAGAAATCAGAGGACCTATTTTTGATGGGAGGTATAAATTTTCCTCTAAAATAGTTACATTATATGAACCATCTAAGTAAAGCAAACAGATACTTTGTTCCATACGGCTTCTAACAACAAAATCTTGGAAGTGACAGTTCTATCAACTCCTAAACACACAGTTGAAAGGAATTAAAAGGAAAAACAATCAAAACGGGGAAAATTTTCTATCTACAGGTACCAGATATGATTCAGTTAGACGGTTATAAAAGAACTGGCTACCTCTGATTTTTACTGTGTAGCTCCTTAAAAAGATGTAGGTACTAATACCAAAATACCAAACTATAGGTCTAATAAATAAGGTGTTTCAAACAGAACATTCAGTTTTGGGGGCAGCTCTCAATTTGAGGTGAGTCTCCTTAACTTGAGCTCCAAACCATCCTCCCCTTAACACTCCTATTGTCCAGACCTAGTTCTAACCTCTGAAACAACTGGTTTCCCACCTTTTTTAAAAGTCTTTTTCGAAGTCAGAAGTCACTGAGAATCTAAAGAAAATTATATTGCTCCCTCGCCATCCTCAAAATGCACAAACAAAAATTTTTGTGTACTATCTCAAAAGGGTTTCTGGACCCTTAATCCCACTCCCAGTTTAAGAACAGACATCAAATCAGAATAAATCTAATCCACTTTCAATTAACTAGGCTTCTGCTATCAGAAAGAGGAACTGCCTCTTCTGTCTAGTTCACATCCCTCAGTTCTGAACCTGCTCCTCCCAAAGGACACTGAGGCTGGGACTGGAAACTGTTAACACAGCTTGGGATGGTGGGAATGATGTGCCCTGGGCGGATGTCATCACTGTGCTCATTCACACTCGCCCCACTCTTTTAGAGACTGGGCATCACTCAATAGCTCCACAGCCTTCACCAGAAAAACCTAACAGATCCACAAAATCAATGGGGAAAAATATGCTTACCATAACAATCTGCCATAATTTCTTACTGTAACATAATAAGCATCTCGGTCTTCTGCAGTCTGTAACAACAAAATTGCCCTTTAAAAAAAAAAGGACAAAGCATTTAAAATTATCTATGTGCAATAGCATTCTTTCACTCTTCCTCCTTAACAATCTACAGATTTTTGTTTTCATTATTTAACTAGTTCCGTAATAGCTTATTTATATTTTATTAAATTGGTACCACAAAAGCACTTAATAGATTTTAGACTGTTAATAATGAAATGGCCTCTTGATATGTGAAATCACTTATCATACTTGAGTTTTAAATATTCCAGAAAATTTAATTCAAATGTGGGAAACAATTGTGTAAATGTTTTAAAGTTTTGACACGTTTGAAGTACACAGAATTTGATGTACATAGTACACTCTTAAAATTATTTATATACTAGTAGTTCAAGGTAGGGACTTAGGAAATTGAGTGCTTTCATGTGCCTTTACCTGTTACGTACAGAAAGACATTTAGGCAATCCTGAATTCAGAGAAGGGAATGAGTCATCAGGAGTCCTGAGAGGTTTAGAATAATATAACAACATGCTGACAGCCCATTTACCTTCTCATGCTCAGTCTCCTTTGGGCAAGCAGGAAAGTGTCTCAACAACTAAAGGAGTTGGATATTTAATAATACTTTTTTTTTTTCTGTTTTTCTGTTTAAAGATTAGCCAGGAAGAAATATCCAAGAAAAGCTTTTAATGCCTTTGACATTACATGAAAATCAAGGCAGTATTATAGACATAGTAATAGTAAACTACCTGTCATAGTAAAAACTATACCTGCAGTTATATTATTACCTAATTTGTAATTTCAAGTCACAAACACTTGTTTAAGGCAGAAAACAAGAGTGGTATAAGTCAAGAATGAGTGGTGTATATCCAGGTGACTGTGAAGTGAAGTGAAAGTCGCTCAGTCATGTCCGACTCTTTGTGATCCAATGGACTATACAGTCCATGGAATTCTCCAGGCCAGAATACAGGAGTGGGTAGCCTTTCCCTTCTCCAGAGGATCTTCCCAACCCAGGGGTTGAACCCAGGCCTCCCACATTGCAGACGGATTCTTTACCAACTGAGCCACAAGGGAAGCCCATGAATACTGGAATGGGTAGCTTATCCCTTCTCTAGTGGATCTTCCTGACCCAGGAATCTAACTGGGGTCTCCTGCATTGCAGGCGGATTCTTTACCAACTGAGCTATCAGGGAAGCCTAGGTGACTGTGGAGTTGCCATTTTAGCCAAATGTATAACCAATGTTAGACTTGCAATATTTGTGATTAAAACGTATACCAGAAAAAGGAGCAAGCATTCTAAAGCTGTCTAGTTTCTCTGTTTTGGTTTCCCTGGTGGCTCTGACGGTAAAGAATCCACCTGCAATGCAGGAGACCCAGGTTCGATCCCTGGGTCGGGAAGATCCCCTGGAGAAGGGAATGGTTACCCCTCCATTTACAAGGGGCTTCCCAGGCGGCTGAGCGCCAAAGAATTGATGCTTTTGAACTGTGGTGTTGGAGAAGACTCTTGAGAGTCCCTTGGACTGCAAGGAGATCCAACCAGTCCATTCTGAAGGAGATCAGCCCTGGGATTTCTTTGGAAGGAATGATGCTAAAGCTGAAACTCCAGTAACTTTGGCCACCTCATGTGAAGAGTTGACTCATTGGAAAAGACTCTGATGCTGGGAGGGATTGGGGGCAGGAGGAGAAGGGGACGACAGAGGATGAGACGGCTGGATGGCATCACTGACTCGATGGACGTGAGTCTGAGTGAACTCCGGGAGTTGGTGATGGACAGGGAGGCCTGGTGTGCTGCGATTCATGGGGTCGCAAAGAGTGGGACACGACTGAGCGACTAACCTGATCCCAAGCGGCACTGGTGGTAAAGAACTGGGCTGCCAATGCAGGAGACCTAATGAGACGAGAGTTCCATCCCTGGGTCAGGAAAATCCCCTCGAGAAGGGCATGGCAACCCCCTCCAGTATTCTTGCCAGGACAATCCCATGGACAGAGGAGCCTGGTGGGCTTCGGTCCATAGGATGGCAAAGCGTTGGACACGACTGAAGTGACATAGCACTGCATATTTCTCTGTTTAAAAATCCTGTTCCTTGTATTCTATCAAATTTCTACAGTTACTTTATTGGTAACTTTACTGCAGTGGTGAAAGAAATAGTATTGTGGGTTTTCATACACCTCTCCCCCACACACACGCCTCCCCTCCACACACACACGCCTCCCCCTACACACACACACACACACACACGCCTCCCCCACACACACGCCTCCCCCTCACACACGCCTCCCCCCCACACACACGCCTCCCCCTCACACACACGCCTCCCCCCAACACTCACCTCCCGCCCACACACACACCTCCCCCCCCCCACACACACCTCCCCCCAACACTCACCTCCCGCCCACACACACACCTCCCCCTCACACACACACCTCCCCCCAACACTCACCTCCCGCCCCCACACACACCTCCCCCACACACACACACCTCCCCACACACACACCTCCCCCACACACACCTCTCCCACACACAAACCTCCCCCCCCACACACACCTCTCCGCACACACACTTCCCCACACACACCTCTAAGCACACACACCTCCCCCGCACACACACCTCCCCTCCCCTGCACACACCTCCCCCGCACACACACCTCCCCCCCACACACACCTCCCCCACACACACACCTCCCCCGCACACACCTCCCCACATACATCTCCCCTCAACGCATACCTCCCCCCAACACACACCTCCTCACACACACACCTCCCACACACACACCTCCCCCACACACACCTTCCCCGCACACACCACCTCCGCACACACCTCCCCCGCACACACCTCCCCTCAACACACACCTCCCCTCAACACACACCTCCCCCGCACACACCTCCCCCGCACACACCTCCCCTCAACACACACCTCCCCACACACACACCTCCCCACACACACACCTCCCCGGCACACACACACCTCCCCCACACACACACCTTCCCGCACACACACCTTCCTGCACACACCTCCTCCGCACACACCTCCCCACACACACCTCCCCTCAACACACACCTCCCCACACACACACCTCCCCCGCACACACACCTTCCTGCACACACCTGGCAAAATAACTACAGCCTTCAGTACCATCTAGTGACCACTTCTGTGAACTACAGAGAGAGCCACACAAGGACGGCAAAGCATCTGGGATACCATGATTATTTTTTATCTGACAGGTTTCTATTGATTTAGGGCAATGATGTACCTCAGAAGTTAGGCATTCAGGTTTTTTTTTAACTTTTCATCTAGTACCCATGAGATCAGTGTGATTTTCTCATTCACAGATGAGTGAATTTGCAGCGAAGAAAAACCTCAGGTTAATTTCACTTCCCATCACTCTCCGGGCTGGTCGTCTCCCTCACACACACTGTCCTGGTTTCCCCAACATCCAGGCCGCTCCTGCTTCAGAACACTTGCTCCTGCTGTTCCCTCTGCCTGGAATACTCTCTCCCTGAGGACCAAATGACTTATGGCCACCCTCAACGAGGCCAGACCTCAACTGCCTGCTCAGGAAACCTACCTCTTACACCCACCTCAAATCCACTGCCCCTCCACTGTCTAGCCTTTCACTCTTCTCTGATTTCCTTTCTTAGCAACTGTTACCATCACAGATGTCTATTAGCTTACCATGTACCTCACCCCCACCAGAAATGAGCTCCATGAGAACTGAGCCTACGTTTGTTTTAATTCACTGCTAAATTGCCACAGCCAAGGACACTGCATGACACACAGCAGCAGTTCAACAAATATTTACTGAATGAATTAACACTATGTAGTCAACATTAAAATGATTTAAACAAACACATAATTTCTTTCCATTTCTGAAATCTCACTTCTTATCTGAATAAATCCATGTATTTAATAAAGCAAGACAAACTATAAATGGACAGATTTTTCTAAAACAAATCTGAGAGGGTTTTTTGTTTGGTTTTATTTTTTTTCTTCTCTCTCTCTCAGGTTGAGCAACAGAAACCAAAACACAGTTGAAAATTTAGAACTGTATTTTTTCATCTTCAAAATGTAGTAATAATAAATAATGAAAGGTCAGGAAAGGAATCAGAACATTTTATTTGTACCTTCTTCAAGAAAATGAGGCTCCATTGGCCAACTGACCAAGAAGGACCACGTTTAAATTCAAGGGGCCTTTACCTGTGGTACGCATTTGCTGCTTCCTTCTTCAGCTGTAGATGTTCATTTAAGTAACCCAACATTGTGAAAGCGGGAGCATAATTCTGAATTCTCTCTGGAAATCCAAAAACATCTTTTCTCAATATGTGCGTAATGGTTGTATTTGTAAAAACATTACTTTTGTTTTCAAGTTTTTCGATACTTTAAACAGTAGATTATTTCCTGAGGTCATGTGCATTGCTAAGAATAGAAGTTGAGTTTATCTTGACTATAAAATACCAGTAATCATTCTATAACTCTTTTAAATTATTGAATAATATCTATAGTTACATGTGGCTTCTATTCATGTTTCAAAGTTTAAATACATTTTTATTCCCAAAGGTATAACAATTTAAAATCAGAGTTCATGTTAAAACTAGTCATCTAAATTATAAGGAAATTCAGTTCTTTGGCTAATCACATAAACCTTCCTTGATTAGATTTAGTAACAATTTATCTTGGTGATTCTGTTCCAGTTTCTATGCCCTTTTTTTCAAAAAAAAAAAAAAAAAACAATCAGTGTTGTGCACTAGAAAGAGAAGATGATTTGGGCACTTCCAATGCAGTATTTTAAATTCTAATGTCAAAAAACATCATAAAACTATAAAGGAAATATACAAAGGAAAAAGAAATGCACCTGAATTATGAACTACTTAACTTAATTTGTGCTGGGAAGCAAGCCTTCAAATCTCTTATTGAGCTGTTTAACAAAGTGGAGCACAATCCCATCTTATGTGATAGTTAGGTTCACAGTATAAGATGAAAATCACACAAAGTGATTCTTGAAAAATTTTTAAGTCATCTCACAAGGAGAAGGTAACCAAACTGAGTCAAAGTGAATGAGGAGATTCAGGCCCTGGACTCACGCTGAAGCCAACAGTCAGTGACAGATGTTATCTCCATTTTTCTTATCCTCGCTTTCTCACCTTTCTGCTTCTAAATTAATATAGTTTTTGGCCAAGCACATATAGTTGAATTTGCTAAATAAGTATATGACATAGCTCCCTCAGAGACTCAAAAACCTAGCTATGTACAACTGTCAGAGAAAGTTCGTTGTTCTAGGCATTTCAATTTTGCAGAAAGCTAAATGTTTCAGTTCAGTTCAGTCACTCAGTCGTGTCCAACTCTGCGACTCCATGGACTGCAGCACACCAGCCCTCCCTGTCCATCACCAACTTCTGGAGTTTACTCAAACTCATGTCCATTGAATCGGTGATGCCATCCAACCATCTCATCCTCTGTCCATCCCCTTCTCCACCCGTCTTCAATCTTTCCCAGCATCAGGGTCTTTTCAAATGAGTCAGTTCTTTGCATCAGGTGGCCAAAGTTTTGGAGTTTCAGCTTCAGCATCAGTTTACCTCTATGTAAAATCCTTCACAAATGTTTCCCATTCTGTAAGGAAACCTATCAGTAAAATCTCTGATCCTACATTTTCTCAGCAAGGCTCTAGGAGGTATTCATTCAAGTCACTCATTTGGGCACACTGCATAACACGTTAATGTCTCAAAGTGCTGACGTTTACAAAGGACTGCCTTATCCTCAAGTGTCCCAGGCTCAGTGCAGGCAGAGTATTACCAGCCTGCAGATTACAATGATGCTGCATTTCTCTTCTGGTTTTCAGTTTACCTGATTTCTTCATACTTGTTCATGGGAGAAAAGGGCAAATTCATGTCTTAAGAACTAATATTTAATTTGGAATTAACTTTAAATTCTTTAAATTATCTCAACAATTATTCATATATCTTGCTATATAACAGGTGCCGTACCCACGTATTTACTCAAGACCACTTGTGCTGCTGGAATTGCATTCATCTGGAGGATGTTATACCGGTACAGCTCTGTGTCTCTGTTGCTCTTATCTTGCAACGTTGTACAGACCCAATACGCATAACCTATTGCTCCCTCAGTCTGTAAGAAAAGCCAAATAAGCAGACACAGAGTAATAAATCTGCCAAGAAAAATTAAGAAACAAAACAATGTATTTCAATACAATAAATATCAGATCTTCGTCGTCTAAGTCAGCTATTAAGTGCCTTTAAATAAAAGGTCACTATGATACAACACAACTAAGAATATATTTAAATCACTTGCCTCAAACCTAAGTAGAGGAATAAGTGGGATAAATAAAGAGGAGAAAACAGAGACTGTCCTGATGGTTTGGTATGATTCTCAACATCATTCCCCTAGGTCAAACAAATAATGACCAATCAAAAGATTTCTAAACGCTTTCATAAATAATCTAAAAATGTCAACTAAGTCTAGTGTTTATCTCAGTTTACTTTTTTTTGAATCTGTTTCTATTCTGCATGACTACTGCATCTATTAGATTCCAAAGTCATTTCTTCATCAGCTCTTGAAGTTCTTTAATGAGAGTTTATCTATTTTTCAAGAAAGAACAAAGAGTAGAGACAACTGCTGTCATCAGCATCTGACATCACCATGTATTTGTTTTCTCAACAAGGGTAATTAAAAGTTTATTCATTAACGAATTCTGAAGAATGCTCAAATTCTTACGTGCATACTGAGTTCTGTAGTGTGCCTGAACAGATCCATGGTGTCGTAACTTCCAACTGTCTCTGCAATTAGAGCCTATAAAAGGAAAAAAGAGGATCTTAATATGTTCAAAAGGAATACTACTACTACTACTAACAATAAACAAGTTTTTGGAGGAACCAAAGGTTTTTCTAACTGTGCTTAAAAGCAAAGTTAATTTATTTTTCAATCTTGACTACCATATTCCATGGCTCAGAGGACCAGAATGACTTGTTAAATGAGCCTTTAAGCTGACAGACACTTGAAGAACTCCATTGCAATCAGACAGTAGTGGAATAATCCACATGAAATTCTTCAGAATCCTGATAAAGCTACGCTACCTTCTCCCTTCACTACCCAGCGTGCCCCCGCACCGGCCCATCAATTCATACAGGTACTTGGTTAATCACAGGGTCACCTAAGATTCAACTGGAAAACTTTTTAAAAAGGAGATCTCACCCCTAGAAATCTAGCTTCCATAGATCTGGATAGAGTCTCAACATGTTTATTTTTAAAACTGCCTCAGGATTTCAAATAGTAAGACTTTATGATAGTTAAAATTAATTTCAAGCTCATCTATCTTTTATAAGAAAGCAGGGTTTTTTTTAATTATCATGCACTACTAATTAAGAAATTAATATTAAGCTTCACTCTATCATTATCATTTTAATTAAATCTACTAGTTACCTCCTGAAACAAATTATTTGTAAGGCCAAAAATAATTTAAAGATAAAAAAAAAAATACTTAAGTGACTCTGAGGAGCACCTAAGATCTACTGACCTCCATTAGTGCTACTCAGAGTGAAGTCCCTGGACCAGCAGCATTGTCCTCACTTGGGAGTAGTTAGAAATGCAAATTCTCGGGCCCCCAGGGCCCAAAACCTTACACAGAGATTACTGTGGTAACGCCACTGTTCTCAAATGCTACCACAGCTAATGGGAACAGGAGTTTGCCTTTTCTAACTCTGGGAGCTTCACCCATTCAATTAACTAGAATCAGACCCAAAAGCCAAAATACAACAGAAGATACCTAATCACTGACTACGAATCACTGATATGAATGAATATAAAATTAAAGACATACATGCGTTAAAGTACTCAGAATGTTCACCTCACGCTCTTCCTTGGGTTTTGAGTTTTAGTAAAATGAGGCACAATAAAGGGCAGAAATGGTATGGACCTAAAAGAAGCAGACAAAATGTGGTCCACTGGAGAAGGGAATGGAAAATCACTTCAGTATTCTTGCCTTGAGAATCCCATGAACAGTATGAAAAGGCAAAAAGATAGGACACTGAAAGATGAACTCCCCAGTTCAGTAGGTGCCCTATATGCTACTGGAGATCAGTGGAGAAATCAGAATGAATGAAGAGACAGAGCCAAAACAAAAACAACACCCAGTTGTGGGTGTGACTAGTGATAGAAGCAAAGTCAGACGCTGTAAAGAGCAATATTTCATAGGAACCTGGAATATTAGGTTCATGAATCAAGGCAAATTGGAAGTGGTCAAACAGGAGATGGCAAGAGTGAACGTCGACATTCTAGGAATCAGCGAACTAAAATGGATGGGAATGGGTGAATTTAACTGAGATGACCATTATATCTACTACTGTGGGCAGGAATCCCTTAGAAGAAATGAAGTAGCCATCATGGTCAACAGAAGAGTCTGAAATGCAGTACTTGGATGCAATCTCAAAAACGACAGAATGATCTCTGTTCGTTTCCAAGGCAAACCATTCAATATCACAGTAATCCAAGTCTATGTCCCAACCAGTAACGCTGAAGAAGCTGAAGTTGAACAGTTCTATGAAGACCTACAAGACCTTTTAGAATTAACACCCAAAAAAGATGTCCTTCTCATTATAGGGTACTGGAATGCAAAAGTAGGAAGTCAAGAAACACCTGCAGTGACAGGCAAATTTGGCCGTGGAGTAGAGAATGAAGTAGGGCAAAGGCTAATAGATTTGCCAAGAGAATGCACTGGTCATAGCAAACACCCTCTTCCAACAAAACAAGAGAAGACTCTACACATGGACATCACCAGATGGTCGACACCAAAATCAGATTTATTATATCCTTTGCAGCCAAAGATGGAGAGGCTCTATACAGTCAGCAAAAATAAGACCGGGAGCTGACTGTGGCTAAGATCATGAATTCCTAATTGCCAAATTTAGGCTTAAATTGAAGAAAATAGGGAAAACCACTAGACCACGCAGGTATGACCTAAATCAAATCCCTTACGATTATACAGTAGAAGTGAGAAATAGATTTAAGGGACTATATCTGATAGACAGAGTGCCTGATGAACTATGGACGGAGGTTCATGACATTATACAGGAAACAGGGAGCAAGACCATCCCCAACAAAAAGAAATGCAGAAAAGCAAAATGGCTGCCTGACGAGGCCTGACAAATATCTGTGAAAAAAAGAGAAGCGAAAAGCAAAGGAGAAAAGGAAAGATATACCCATATGAATGCAAAGTTCCAAAGACTAGCAAGGAGAGATAAGAAAGCCTTCCTCAGTGATCAGTGCAAAGAAATAGAGGAAAACAATAGAATGGGAAAGACTAGAGATCTCTTCAAGAAAATTAGAGATACCAAAGGAACATTTTATGCAAAGATGGGCTAAATAAAGGACAGAAATGGACCTAACAGAGTAGACGATATTAAGAAGAGGTGGCAAGAATACATAGAAGAACTGTACAAAAAAGATCTTCATGACCAAGATAATCATGATGGTGTGATCACTCACCTAGAGCCAGACATCCTGGAATCTGAAGTCAAGTGGGCCTTAGGAAGCATCACTACGAACAAAGCTAGTGGAGGTGATAGAATTCCAGTTGAACTATTCTAAATCCTGAAAGATGATGCTGTGAAAGTGCTGCAATCAATATGCTAGCAAATTTGGAAAACTCAGCAGTGGCCACAGGACTGGAAAAGGTCAGTTTTCATTCCAAGACCCTAAGAAAGGCAATGCCAAAGAATGCTCAAACTACTCTACAATGGCACTCATCGCACATGGTAGTAAAGTAATGCTCAAAACTCTCCAAGCCAGGCTTCAAAAGTACATGAAACATGAACTTCCAGATGTTCAAGCTGGTCTTAGAAAAGGCAGAGGAACCAGAGATCAAATTGCCAACATCTGCTGGATCATCGAAAAAGCAAGACAGTTCCAGAAAAACATCTACTTCTGCTTTACTGACTAGCCAAAGCCTTTGACTGTGTGGATCACAATAAACTGTGAAAAATTCTGATAGAGATGGGAATACCAGACCACCTGACCTGCCTCTTGAGAAACCTATATGCAGGTCAGGAAGCAACAGTTAGAACTGGACATGGAACAACAAACTGGTTCCAAATAGGAAAAGGAGTACGTCAAGGCTGTATATTGTCACCCTGCTTATTTAGCTTATATGCAGAGTACATCACGAGAAACGCTGGGCAGGAAGAAGCACAAGCCGGAATCAAGATTGCTGGGAGAAATATCAATAACCTCAAATATGCAGATGACACCACCCTTATGGCAGAAAGTGAAGAGGAACTCAAAAGCCTCTTGATGAAAGTGAAAGAGGAGAGTGAAAAAGTTGGCTTAAAGCTCAACATTCAGAAAACGAAGCTCATGGCATCTGGTCCCATCACTTCATGGCAAATAGATGGGGAAACAGTGGAAACAGTGGCTGACTATTTTGGGGGGCTCCAAAATCACTGTAGATGGTGACTGCGGCCATGAAATTAAAAGACGCTTACTCCTTGAAAGAAAGTTATGACCAACCTAGACAGCATATTAAAAAGCAGAGACATTACTTTGCCAACAAAGGTCCATCTAGCCAAGGTAATGGTTTTCCCAGTAGTCATGTATGGATGTCAGAGTCGGACTGTGAAGAAAGCTGAGCGCCAAAGAATTGATGCTTTTGAAGTGTGGTGTTGGAGAAGACTCTTGAGAGTCCCTTGGACTGCAAGAAGATCCAACCAGTCAATCCTAAAGGAGATCAGTCAGTCCTGATTGTTCACTGGAAGGACTGATGCTGAAACTCCAATACTTTGGTCACCTGTTGCGAAGAGCTGACTCATGTGAAAAGACCCCGATGCTGGAAAAGACTGAAGGCGGGAGGAAAAGGGGACAACAGAGGATTTGATGGTTGGATGGCATCACTGACTCAATGGACATGAGGTTGAGTGACCTCCGGGAGTTGGTGATGGACTGGGAGGCCTGGCATGCTGTGGTCCACTGGGTCACAGAGAGTCAGACATGACTGAGCGACTGAACTGTACTGAACTGAATCACTGATTACTGATTTTCTAATATGGGTGATGCTCCCACTATTCTCTGAACTGAAAGACTCAAAACCCAGGAGGCCACTCAGACCAATCCCCTTCTTCTCCAGGTGTGCAAAGTGAAATCCAGCAGTTGATAAGTTAAAACAATTAGTCTATGACAGACTCAGACTAGTAACTTGATTCCTATTTGGCAGTACAAAATCTAAACTTTTTGGGTCTATGGGGTCACAAAGAGTCGGACATGACTGAGTGACTGAACTGAACTGATACCACTTTCTATTAATAGGTTATTTGTATCACAGGTTATTAATAACCATATGCTATGTATCTTACTTGTCCAATCCAGCACATTAAATAAGATGGATCAAGGGACTGAGCCATTTTGAAAGCTTCATGAGCTTGCTAGGAAAAAAAGACAAAAAATAGTCAGTTTATAAATCTAATATTAAATCGCTTATATTAAAAAAGCATAAGAGATTAAGAAAAATCAGACTTGTAAACATGAATAGAAATGAAACAGAGAACTAATACTCCACTGTTTAAGCACAATTCGTACGTGCACGTGTAGCAACACTAAAACAAGTCTTAAATGCCTACTCCTAAAAAGAGTTCTGCAGGCTTCCCAGGAGGCTCAGTGGTAAAGAATCTGGCTGATAATGCAAGATACATGGGTTTGATCCCTGGGTCAGGAAGATCCCCTGGAAGAGGAAATGGCAACACACGCCAGTGTTCTTGTCTGGAGAATTACATGGACAGCAGTCTGGCACTCTGCAGCTATGGGGTTGTAAAGACTTGGACACGATTCAGCGACTGAGCATGTGCAAAAGAGTTCTGGATACAACGGATTTCTCTACAGGCTTGGGAGTTCCGCAGGTGTCTACCTCTTGTCTGCAAAATTTTCAGTCAATCACCCGGATATTTGCTAATCCACAGGTTTAATGGAGGGCCTCCTAGATGGCTTAGACGGTAAAGCGTCTGCCTGCAGTGCAGGAGACCTGGATTCAGTCCCTGGGTTGGGAAGATCCCCTGGAGAAGGAAATGGCAACCCACTGCAGTATTCTTGGTTAGAGAATCCCATGGACAGAGGAGCCTGGAGGGCTACAGTCCATGGGTCACAAAGACTCAGACATGACTGAGCGACTACCACAACACAGGTTTAGTGGAAATCCTTAGAGAAGACTGTATCTATTCCCTTTGCCTTGACTTAACTGGGAACATAAAACTATTAATAACAACCAGTGCGGTCTGAGAACTGCTAGTGGGTGTAAAGGAATGGCCAACATAAATCTGCACTAAGCATTTAGGAAACTTTCAAGACACCTCACTTAGACACTTAAAATCACATGTTTTTTTCCTTTTTTCTGCTACGAAGAATAGCTTATTGTATGTTGCTTTACACTGTTTTCCCAATAATCTCTGCATGGCTGATATTGTCTTTTCTTCCTTACGAGAACGTAGGCTCACAGGCAACACTAACCATAAAACCATAGTCATAGCTTATTAATAAGACTTGGCTTTGCTTAAATTTTTAAAAAATATTTTCACATATTTTAAGATCCAAATTAGTATTTTTCTTCACTTTATTTATAGTCTTCCAAAGCAGTCTTTGCAGAGACTTCATGTATCCCTGAGAATATCACTGAGCTATTTTTAAAGGATGGTATTCAATATACTGGCTGAAACACAAAACAGTATAGATTGCTATTATCTACAGATCCATGGAAACTTCTGAAAGTGAAAGTCGCTCAGTTGTGTCCCACTCTTTGCGACCCCATGGACTGTACAGCCCATGGAATTCTCCAGGCCAGAACACTGGAGTGGGTAGCCTTTCCCTTCTCCAGGGGATCTTCTCAACGTGGGGATCAAACCCAGGCCTCCCACACTGCAGGCAGATTCTTTACCAGTTGAGCCACCAGGAAAGCCCAAGAACACTGGAGTGAATAGCCTATCCCTTCTCAAGCGATCTTCCTGACCCAGGAATCAAACCAAGCTCTCCTGCATTGCAGGTGGATTCTCTACCAACTGAGCCATCAGAGAAGCAAACAAGACCCACAAACAGGCTCCCCATTACTGTACTCCAATTCTCTAACATACACCTGTTCGAGTATGACAAAGTACACCGTACATATAAAGGGATTAATATCTGTTAAAGGTGAATCTAAATCACCAAAGCAAGGGTTAAATTTAAGTTTCTAAAGCGTACTAATCATTGCCCTTACTTCATCATCCCACCCAAGACATGTATGAAAGATAAAAAGAAAAACACCCAAATAATTCATAATAAAATTGTTTTAACCTCTAAATGAAAATACAATGTAATTATAAAACCAGAAATTTCTCGGGACATGGAAAGGAAAACAAATCTTACACATTCAATGTTCAATATAGTAAAGTAAATGCTATCCAACATCTAGCATATCAGCGAGAACACCAGATAAATTAACAATGTGCAAAGTATTTCTCCACAAGAAGCTTAATTATTATGAAGAGATCATACACAGAAAATGTTCTTTACTTAGACTACAACAAAGCAGACAATATAGTATTTACCTCAATTTTTTCATTTGCAAGGTATAACACTCCCAAGTTGGTCCATGCAACAGCATTCTAAAAAAACAAATAAAATTAGGCCCCTTGTCTACATGGCAGTCTCAGAAAATTATTAACACGACATTTCGATGTTCTTTTTCATAGACAGAGACACAGAACACTCACAATTTGTTCTGACTGGATTGATTTGATGAAACAGTGCTGAGCAAGGGCATAATTTCCAATACCTGAAAAATACAGACTTTCATAAAACTCAACTATTGTTTAAAACAATCTAAAAATATTGAAGTGTTAACTCAATTCTTACCACTATAACAGGAAACTACACCAAGAGCATTCCAGTATAAGTGATTATTACTGTCAAGTCTCACAGCTTTTTTCAGACACTGAAAAGTAAAATTAGATACATTTTTATTTCTCAGAATATCAGCATTTATATATAGATAACTGTGAGTTTATGTGAAAACACTCTAGTATTTATCAAAAGCATCTTTTAGAAAATAACTTAGTTTTTTTTTTAAAGTTTATAAAAAATTTCTCAAAATCATACATGCATAGATTTCTCCAGTAACTCTTGAAGGTCATCTGAGTTGCTGCCTGTGTCTGCTAGATGTTGCGCTTGGCGATAATAATTAATTCCAAGGTCACACCACGTATTAGATGTAGACATCAGTTTTAATGCACGACCGTAACATCTATGGAAATATAAAAGTGAATGTTATATTTTTTTATGACGTTCTAATTTAATTTGAATGTCATCAAATGACCATCTTTGTAAATTACCTTCCTCCAAGATGGAGGAGCTCATTTTTCTTTAATACTTGTTTTCCTTCTTTCTGACCTAGAAGGACTCCTAAGACACTGACATTCACTTTAGATGGTGAGACAGCAGACAGAGAGGTACAAGCATCCCCAACTAGCTTCCAAAGGCAAGACACATCAGCTCGATGCTGCAGAGCCCTAAAAAAAGAAATTGCGATGCTTAAAAATTATTTCCAAAAAGCATGGCATTTATCTCCCTCACTACTACATACAATTAAAACAGGAAAGTGTACATATATACAGTCTTTAGTTCCTTAATTAAATGCAGCAAATGCTTTACTGAATTTACTAACCATCTTAAATCTTATTACCTCCTTTTTAAGAAGAAAGGAAGAGGGGAAGGAGAAGGAATTGTTTTAAGTGACAGAAACTGTGCAAACATTTCTTTGGTACTCTTTATCATTTTTCTTAGAAGCAGCAGAAATCCCATAAATAAATCAATAAATTATCCAGGACCATTAAAATTTACCTTTAATACTGGATCTTTTAAATTATGCTTTTTGTGTTTGTCTATTTAAACAAAAACCAAACCATTAAAGTCAGTAAATCTCTCTTAGTTGATTACCATAAATTTGGGTTTTGCTTGATCTCCTTCAAATTTAAAAAAAAGAACTAGCAAATGTATAACATAGCAAATATATCTGGTAATCCAAAGGAGTTTTACTTTCTGAGTTCAAGGATACCAAAAATCTAAATATGAAAGCGTGAAAAATCCCTATTTATTGAAGGAAGTAAGACTCAGTGGACAAGCTCAAAAAATAAAAATATTAACTATGGTGGCAAAGGGCACTTTTTTTTAGAATGAGAAAATCTCAGCTATTCATTTCTCTTCACTTTTCTCAAAATCTTATAAATAAAACACAGCAATTGCACAATTAAGCCAAGTATTGGTAATCAGCCATCACAAACAGCTATGTTACTGGCAGATGGACAAGCAGATGGAACATTGTTCATAGCCTTTTCTACTCATGGAGTCCAGCCAAAAATCATTTTCCAATGTCTTTCTGAGAAACAAGATTAATTATTGAAGTCATCACTGAAAGCCCAATGTGAGGATCAGGAGGAAGGGCAACACTATTTGTTGCTCCTTTGCCTAAGTATCTCAGTGCAGTTTCCAAAATTGACAGCATGAAAGATGAAAACAGAGAGGAAAAAAAGAAGAGAATCACTGGCAGTTTTAACAACCCAAACTCTTATCTCCTTTTAAGTTCAGTAAAAAATAAAATATCTGTAAAGTGAAATAACTTCGATTGCCCTCACACAAGAATTGAAGTTATGTGAACATTCAAGTATAGAATTAAATACAAACTTGGGGCTATCACGTTAAAAGTTCTATGTAACTGCTTGTAAGTAGTTGTGAGTGCTACATGGTATCCAGAACAAAATTCTCCACTCAGAACGGCAGTATTTGGAGCTGAAGCATCATCAATCAGAGGCTCACATTTACCTTTAAACACTAGTTCAAACAAATTACACCCTCTTCACAATACCATCCTCTATGGAAAGAGTTCTAAGTGTTATGAAAGACTTGAAAAGAAACTACACAAATCAGAGGGAGAAAAAAGAATGAAGCTTTCACTTCAAATTTGGTTCATATTCAAAGCAAATCAATTCGAGAGCAAGGAAATCAATCAGACACAGAGGAGAAGGCAAGTAGGAAAAGAAAGGAAGTAAAGCACAATAAAGATGTTTAAGAGCAAAAAAATTAATTCTGCACCTAACTTGTGTACCTTTTATAGCCATCTATCACAAATAACATTCCACTTAAATAATGAATATAGTTCCATAAAATAACCAGAGTTGCTGAAACGTTTCTGTCTTCTTTCTTGGTATTAGATACCACTTTTTTTCCTACACAAACTCTCTCCAGGAACAATCAGACTGCTACTTCACCTTTAGTCCTACCCTTAAGTCTAACACAGGCTCTAATTACTCAATGTAAAGCCAGTTGTACACCTAAAGTGCCATTTACCAACCAGTTCCAACTAGGTGCTCGTACCTCTAGGTCTCCTAAAAGAGAACACGGAAACAGTGGTACCCAAGCTGCTGCTACACTAGCTACTTCTTCCTTCCCACTCTTCTCTATGCATCCAGCATTTCAGCTGCTAAAAGCAAGAAACTATATTTGTTCCCCAGTGTAAAATCAATACAAATGTATGTTGCAGAATTAATTGGTTAGTCTATCATTGTTTACGTTTGCAAGTCTGAATAATGACTGCTGTAGCTAATAGGATAAACAGAGAATGATTTTCTAAATTTGACTTTATTATAATACTAAGAAAATAAACACAATAAATAATAATACTAACCGAGTAAAATATTCCAGTGCTTTCTCTATGTAGTCTACAGCTTTCCCATCAAGATAATCGACTAGAGCTGCTTTTGCCAACAGGAGGTGGCATTCACCCAAACCTAAAAACAGGTAAGTTTGCAGATGTTAAAATATGTAAAAGAAACACTGAAAATGAACATCAAATAAATTTATTGGTGTACTATTACAGACAAAATTTAATGGTATTTTATAAAAAGTATCTTTAAGCATGGTCTTGCATACATTTATTGAAGAATTCAAATGGCAGAGTTCTGTTGGAGTAAACATGTATTGAAAGATAATATCTATGGAACCTACGAATTTTCATGATTTTCAACAAATTACTTACGTCTTAAAATCTTCTTTGAAAATGGTGATATTACTTAATAAATACCTAATATGATGCTACCTGCTATCACAGTATTATCATCTGGTGTCGTGAAACAAGATTTGATCTCTCTACATTCAAAACATTCATTGGACTTCCCTTGTGGCTCGACTGGTAAAGAATCCACCTGCAATGCGGGAGACCTGGGTTCAATCCCTGGGTTGGGAAGATCCCATGGAGAAGGGAAAGGCTACTCACTCCAGTATTCTGGCCTGGAGAACTCCATGGACTGTACAGTCCGTGGGGTTGCAAAGAGTCAGACATGACTGAGCGACTTTCATGTTCATACTATAAAAATTAAAAGAAATAGCAATTTCCTAAATTGCCTAGTAAACGTTTAATAAATGTGAATTCTTCTTCTGTTAAGGAATTTCATAAAATATTTTTTTAAAGGGTTTCATGGTCTAAGTTACATGTCACTAATGACATAAAACACTTCTGAATTAAACTCCCCACTGATTCTTTAAAAAGGAAAAGGAAATGGAGGAAAGCAAATACAATGAACTCCAGTGTTTTTTTTAATGGTTAGAAATAATCATTTAAAAAGTAATAAAATATGGGTGGTGGTGTTTTACTTTAAATTACAAAAATAAGAAGGAATAGATACCTATAAAGGAACTAAAATTAGATGATTACAAACAATGAAAGTTGCCTCTAAAGTTCAAAAATGGAAAAAAATGAGGTTTTATAACTTACAAAGTAACTAAAACCTATTAAGATATTCTGAGGATATAGTGAATTAATTATCAAAATACAAGAGTAGGAAAATTCCTGTTTTAGAGATCTAATTTTTAGATCCAGTACCTATCATGCTATTTATCTAAAAGCTGTATCTCTATCACATTATTATTTATTAACTGTCACAAAACAAAATCTGACCTTTCTAGATTCAGACCTATGTAACAAGCTATACTATAAAAGGTTCTTACTGGACACATGTGATTAACTAAAGAAGTTCTTTTCAAGTTACTCAATACATTTAGAAATTTATTCAAGGATTTTATACTTTGGCATCACAAAAAGTCAAAGGAGCTATTAAAAAGCAATTACCTTTCAGAGCAGGCACATAATCTTCTTTCTTTTTAATGATCAGCTGGTACTGAGCTACCGCCTCTTTGTATTTGCCGAGGGTTTGCTGTATTGCCGCCACCTTAAACACACTGTATGTGGATTCTGGGTTCAGCTCGCTGGCTTTTGTGAAGGATTTCAAGGCTGTTGTATAGCCACCTCTGCTTAAATATGCCTCTCCTAATGACTCCCAACAATTGAAGTCCTTCGGGTCTGCCCTTAATGCTGCCTGTAAACTAAGAATTTCAAGAAAGAGAAAGAAAAGTAAAAGTGATAAAACTACTTCCACACCTGAAAGGAAAATACAAAGTAATGTAACTGAATCACACATATCCATGGTTTCCCTTATGGATAAAAGGGAAAACCCATATTTATTTAAAGCAGGTATACCTGTCCCTCTTATGATGTGAATTTTTTAATAGTAAGAAATGTCATTGTAGTTTTGGAATGAATAATAATAAGATCTTTTTTGAAGCAATGCCCACCAAAATTTCTTTTCCTTGACTGTGTGGGAGAACTCCAATTTCCTATCCTACCAGAACAGGTATACATCTGAACATCAGTCTATAAGCCCTCACCAAGAAATATGAGAGTTGAAAAATGGGAATAACAGGCATACTTTTAATTTCAGATAAAATTCCATATCCATGAAAATTTTAAATGCCTGTATTCTATGTATTAACATAAATAAGAAACAACTTTGAATCAAATACATTTTCTTTACACGGTTCAAGCCAAACTACTAAAAATGAGCTGCCCCAAATGCCCTTCAAGCTACTAATATCTCTCCTGCCCCAAAACAATGCTTGTCGGTGCAAGAAAAACAAAGATACTGACCTTGGCTTATTATCACTCCTTAAGTATATTCTAAGAACCAACTATATACATGATATTATTAAGACTTTACTTGACTGGACGTCTCTCTCTCTCCTTAACACAAGGACATCAGTTAATCCAGTTTTGTAATTCTAGTGCATGCAGATAATAACAGCCAATAAACCATAAATAAATTTTGCTACTTCTTCGATTAAAATACAATCTGGTGGGCGGCAACTTGTGAGTTCATTTTGGATATAAATGGTGTTTAATTTAAGGAAGCATTAGGCTAACAGAAGTTAAATACAGAAAGGCGCCTTACTCAGCCACTGCTTGGGAATGCTGACCAGCTTTCAGATAGTATAGGCCTCGCCTAAGCCAGGCCCACTTTGCCGTCCCAGCACTTGCCTTTTGAGTGACTGTTGTCAGGATAGCTAAGGCAGTTTCCTAACAAAAAGAAAAGACTAATATTAGAGATATTAAATATTATAAAAAATACTGAACATTTATGTAAACAGATATATTTTCATTTACCACTTCTGATGTTTTAAACTGGTATATACTGAACCACACTTTCAACATTAAGCAACTCAGTATCTGCCAATAAAAATTTACTCAATTTATAAGCAGTGGCACAAATACTTCTATAGCATCTAAAAATAAGGGGAACACGTGTATACCTGTGGCGGATTCATGTTGATATATGGCAAAACCAATACAATATTGTAAAGTTAAAAAATTAAATTAAATTAAAAAAAAAAAGAATAACAAAAAATATATCTCTACTTCTATACTCAGAATAAAATAAAAGACAAAAGTGTTTAAATTATTAGACATACCATCTCTTCAAGCTCGACACTTAAGTCAACTGCTGCAGCTCCAGATTCAGCATCGGTGTCATCCAATTCAAAAGCTTTCCTATAACATCCACGGGCCCTGTTTTTATCACCTACTACATCTTTGTAATAATGACCTAAATAGCAGAAAACTTTGCCCATGTATGTATCCAGTTTGGCAGCCTTTGAAAAAAAAAAATTTATAATTACAGAATATTAAAGTTTGTTAGGATGGGTCCCTTTAAAAACATACACACACAAATACACAGATTAGAGAAAAAAATTAAATATACAATATACCAAAACATTCTTTAACATAAGATTAAAAGCAGACATGAAAGCTAGCCATCACTACTTACATAAAAGTAAGCATAAAAATACTATTTCTTTGCTTTAAAAAATGTGAAATTGACTTATTATTTCATCAGTTTGACTATATGAATCAAGATAGGGATGCAAAACTTGTAGATGTTACACACCTAAAATGTATGTTAAACATGGAGAAGTATATAAGACTCATACACTGATAAAAGCAGAGTAGAATTACCTAAAAGCAATATTGTTTTCCAAAGGTAATTATGTTTCATTTTCTATAACATATGTTTCTTAAATCAATAACTTTTACAATTTTATGGTTTAATTTTCTCCTAGAAAACCCATACAACATTCTCACAAAACCTTAGGCGTGAGAGATGAAACACAAAACAAACAATTCAGTAAAGAGTAATCTGAAGTACCTAACTTATTTGGTTATCAATATTTATTATTTTATAACAAATCCATTCCAACTAAGAACTAAATGACAGAATGTGTCACCTTTAAAAAGTGGGTCAGAGCCTTTGTTTTATCTTTTCTTGCTTCTTCACCCATGGACCAATATGTTAACCCAAGTTGGTAATGATATTCAGCAACTTCAGGATCTTTTTCAAGAGCTTGCTGAAAACTAAGTCACAAAAGGGAAGGATGGCATATTTAGATAGGGAGGTAGGCAGGTAGATAGATTAAAAAAATTACAAGACCCCTAACTGGAACACTAAAAGTTTGAGTAATTCAAAGACGCCAAATTAGAAACAAGCTGTGGCTTCCTTGGTGGCTCAGTCGGTAAAGAATCTGCTGCAGTGCCAGAAACCCAGGTTTGATCCCTGGGTCCAAAAGATCCTCTGGAGAAGAGAATGGCTACCCACTCCAGTATTCTTGCCTGGAAAATTCAATGGACAGAGGAGCCTGGTGGGCTACAGTCCATGGGGTTGCAATGAGTCAGACATGACTAAGCAATTAATACTGGGACTTAGGATTTAGGTCATGAAGGGAAAAAAAAAAAGATTTAAAGAAGAACTTAAAACCAAACAGTTACACATACTTATTGACCATATGATTAGCTAATGAGATTTCAAAAATCCACCATGAAATTTTCCATATTTACTGTGCTATACAAAAAAAATATATTTTTAAAAAATAGTAAAGCTTACAAAGAGCAAACTTATGCAAAACTAGATCTTTATCTGGACATGAATTTGAGCAAACTCCAGAAGAGAGTGGAGAAAAGAGGTGCCAACAATCCATGGGGTGACAGAGTTGGACACAACTTAGCAACAACAAAAACAATGAAAATCTTTATCAGATTCCTTCAGTTCGAATTTTCAAGAAATAATAAATTAAGACATGTCTAGATTTATGAGCAATCTAAATATATCCTCACCATTTTTCTGCTTGTAGATAGTCCTTTTTGGTAAAATGAATCAAAGCCTCCAGGGCATGCACTTCAGTTAGGTCAGGGTAAGAAGAGAGAAGGTCTTCCATAATCTATAAAGTATACATCTATCAATTCCATATCCAGACAAATATAATTTTTAACTTAAAAACCCAGCTTAAATGAAAACACCAACCTTTGAAGCTTCATCTAATGAGCCCTTGTTCAGATAGGCCAAGCCTTTGAGAACCAAAAGTCCTGGGATATTATTTGCATCAGAAACCTAGAAAATAATTTAAAGAATTGCTATAAATCTCCCACAACACAGTGCAGCAGAGTTTACTTTAACTAAATAATAACCAAAGTATAAAGACTCAGATAGAGGTCCTGATTTCTATCACTATTAACACTTTCATTCTTTGTAATCTTTTCATTAAAGAAAATTTCAAATATATCAGAAAGTTAGAGAATAGCATAATAAACCCACATCTACTTATCATTCAGTTTCAAAATTATTAACTCAAAGCCAATCTTTTACCATCTGCATTTCTACCCATTTCATCAAATTCCTGCTTAGATTACCCCCAAATTATAAATTTTCACTTGACAGTTCAGTATCTATATTTAATAAATTTGTTTTTAATAACATAATACACTACCATCATAAACACGTATGCAAAAGCAATAATACATCCTTAACATCATCAAATAATTAGCCAGTATTCAAATTTATCATTTGTCTCATAAAATATTTAAACAATTTGTTTTAATCAAATCTAAATAAGGGGCATAATTTCCACTGGTTGATATGTCTCTTAAGTTTCTTTTAATTTATAGACTTCTCTTCCATCTCTTTTTTTTTTTTTGATCCCTTACTATCGAAAATACAGGCTACTGTCATCATTTCTCAGAGTCTGGCATTTGATAAATGTGTTCTCATGGTACTGACATGTTACCTGATCCCCTGTATCTTCTATAAATCAGTAGGTCTAGAAGTTTGGTCTGATTAGGTTTGATGCTCTGGCAAGAATACCTCGTGTGTACCTGCTCCAGGTTTCGTCTAGTTGTTTCTTTTCTCTTGATGTTTTAATCCATTTCAGACTGGAAAATAGTGATTTTCCGATTCTATCATTCCTTCTTTCCTTACTCAGTGGCATAATTCAACAAAGAGAAGATTCTTCTCTCAGTATCTATTTGATTATTCTGAGGAACAGTTCATAAAAGACACAAAAGGTACTTTTTTCTTTCTAACTGGTCCCTTAGCATCCTTCAAAGATTCACTTTATTAAGCATGTTTCATTGATTTTTTTGGTATCAACATTAACATGAGGATTTAAGTATAAATGATGTATTTTAATCTAATGCAGTTATTAGTTCCCAAAGCATCCCCTTTTTAGTCTGCAAAAATCAATTCATGCTAGCTCCTGAACCCTTCTGAGATAATTCTATAGCCATTTATAATTTTTTTGATTTCTTGCATTATAAGATGTTCTGGACTCTTCTTGTACATTTTCTGTCTCAGACTTGGATTCCACCAGTTCTTCCAGAAACTCATCTTTTCTTTTTTTGTAAAAAAAGAAAACTATGGAAAGACCTCTCCAAAGCATCTACACAAAACACACTGTTGATGAAGACAAGAAGACAAGTAGAAACAAGAAAATAAGATACTAGGTTTTGAAGGATTCTGACAGCTGTTCTAATTTTAAAGAAATACTATGAAATGCAAAGCCCTTTGAAATATATAAAACAAGGACTTTTTTTCTAAAAATTAAAAACTCTGCAACATACTGAGTGATATAATTTCAGTTTTACCAAAAAAT
Source organism: Bos taurus (assembly GCF_002263795.3). Classification (NCBI taxonomy): domain Eukaryota; kingdom Metazoa; phylum Chordata; class Mammalia; order Artiodactyla; family Bovidae; genus Bos; species Bos taurus. The sequence continues at coordinate 94,835,141 of NC_037334.1, forward strand.
AGCCTTTATCTGAAAAATATCTCTAAAGGCACCATGAAACTACTAGTGTCTTCAATAATTCTTGTCAATAATCTATGAAATATTATCTGAAGGGCAAAATTTAGAATTTCAAATTAATAATAATCAAGTAGTTATAACCCCAGAGGGCAAACAGTGAAAAGGAGGATAAGAGCAAGAATAAGAAAGAAACTGCATCATATGAAAAACATTGTAAGCACTTAACCAAGAAGCAAACAAATAACTTGAGGAGTTTCCAAGTGTGTAAATAACTTACAGAAGTGCAGATTTAGTGAATTCATACCTCTAACACAAAGTTTTCCTAAGTAACTATTTGTGGCAAGGAGAGAATGGTTGATGCCCAGTTGACCAGAAACTAAATATTAATAATGAAGGGAAAATTCAATGATAAGACTACCTGATCAAGAGTACGAATTGCTTCCTCTGAAGATTCATAATCTGAGAGTTTAATCAAAGCCTCTGCTTTCAAACGAAGACAAAGATTCTTCTGATGCAGACTGCCACCAGACACACCAAGATTATCTATATTCTTCAGAGCTGACAAAAGGAAGGACAGCCAAATGAAGACAACCAAAACACTTCACTTTCATTTCTTAAGGGTAACATAACAAAGTACAGATATATAAACTGTTGAAACAATATACATGAAGAACAATTCAAAGCTAAATATAAATTTTTCCCTGAACTCTTTATGAAAATACCTGAATTTAAAACAGATCAAAATTTAAAACCGCTATCTTCACATAACATATAATAAAACTGAACATCCTGAAACACAACAATGGCTGTCTATATCTGCTATATAACAGAGGTTAACCCTTAGCCAAAGCATCTATCACAGAAATAGCCCATTAAAGATAAGGGAAGGGTAAAGAAGCTGAATTAGGATGAACCATGGTAAATTATTTCTCAGCTGCAGAAGTAAGGTCACCAACTAGGTCAAGAGCAGTGAATCGCTTTCCTGATTTCTGACACCCACACCTGACCCATGTGAACATATTCAAATAAGCTCTAAGATACCTTTCCTTGTCTATTATCTACATTAGAGGAATCAAGAATCTACACTGGAGTGAAGGTTGTAGAACACACCAGAAACTTCCCGATTACACACAGCATCACCACGCAAGCCTAAAGTGGCTTTATCAAAATTCCAACTATAAGTAACCTTGGAAAAATACTCACTGTTGGTTTAAAAATAAATATAATAGTAGACATGCATACAGACTTCATGGGCTTTTTTTTCACTTCTACTTTTATTTCTTTTTTAATTTTTTAAATTAAATTTATTTATTTTAATTAGAAGCTAATTACTTTACAATATTGTATTGGTTTTGCCATACATCAACATGAATCTGCCACGGGTGTACACATGTTCCCAATCCTGAACCCCTCTCCTGATGGGTTTTTAATCTCCCCAGTAAAATTTAAATTAGCTGTCAACTTAGAATACAAAATAAAGCACCACCATCATTCTTCCTTAAGACGAGAAGCAGCAGGGTTGACCACCCTTAAAGATGTCAGGAATACCTTGATTGCATGAAAGAACAGCTTCCTTAGGTTTATGCATTCTTACTTGGGCTTCTGCTAGATGATACCATCCAGCTGTGCAGAGGGGGCTTTCCTTTATCCCTAAGAAGATAACAGCAATCACAAAGTCCAAGGTTTCCATCACTACTGAGGTGAACAGCCCCGCCACCCACTCCCCAAATCAGTCTCCTCCCCTCTCCCTTGTCACCCATCTGACCAGTCACAAAGTCACACTGATTCCATGCCCATCACTTCAGTTGGGATCTCCATCATCCATCCCAGATCAGTGCAAGTGCTTGCCCTCTACTCAAATTCATTCTCTACACTGTAGTCAGAATATTTCTAAAAATACATATGGGATTATGAAATCCCTATACTTAAGACCTTCCAATAGTTCCCAGTTGGATAACACACAAACTCCTTAATGAGGTTTGCAAGGCCCCTCTCCAGCCTCAATCGTTCTCATACTTCCTTTTCCAATCTCCCTGAATGGCCAGGAGTGCCACGAATGCCAGCTTTTCTCTCGCCTCAGGCCATCTCAACTCTCAGCCCACAGCACCCTCCCCACCACCAGGCTTTCTATCTGTCACTCAGATCTCAATCTGAATCAAAGTTCATCCAGAAACATCATACTGGGCAAGACTAAACTAAAGCCTCCTAAGGATGGAGACATTATCTTTATTTTACAGATAAAAACAATAAGACATAAAGAGTTTAATGAACTTTCCTAAGGTCTTGAAATTTGTGAATGGCAGAGTTGGAATTCAAACTTAAGCAGACTCCAGAATATGTATGTACATTTTTTTTTTTTTGCTTCTATCCTAAATATATACATTCCTTAAAGAAAGGCCCAAAGATAAATAACTGCTGACTGACACCTATACCTCATGTTATACTCTGCACCCCACACACTTACCTTCTGTTAAGTTCCTAACAGCATCTTCGTACTTTTTGTCTTGTAATGCTTTAATGCCTAAACCTATGAGACCTGTACCACTTTGGGGATCCATTTCCACTAGTCTACAACAATACTGTTCTCCCTCATCAGTAAGACTTCCTGGAATTAAAAGAAAAAGTTATTAGCATACGTATACCAATATGTGCCAAAACCTACGCACCATAAATCTTTTTAAGATGTAAGTTTTTGAAAAATTAAATTTCAAAAGCTGGCTTCTTACAAACACCTCCACATTCTGATTCCAGGAATTCAAAACTTAAATAGATCAACAAATCTAGAAAATATTAACATTTCATTTAAAAAAAATCATGTTCCTTCTTGTTCTTAAATACCAGAAGTAGAAACCACTTTATTCACAGCAGTATCAGTAAACCAAACCTGCTGTCATACTCAAGGGTTTCACACAAGAAACCTATGGCTACTTGTCATAATGCTAAGACTCAGCCACCGCTTGCCACCAGGTCTCCCTTTTCTATTCAGCAGTACAATTTTGGTTGTTATATGAAGGAATTCTTGTCAAAGGACAGAATCTTCACTAATTTCTCCCTGGACAACAATGTATTGCCAGAGATGAGACACCCAAGGTGCCAGATGCAGTGGACTCATCCAGCACACGGCACCCTGTACAAAGACTGAGTCACGTTCTTCTCAGGCTTACAAGTTCAGCACTACATTTTTGCATTCTTTCAAAACTTCCTTTTCCTATGTAAGTTAATAGTTAAGCTTACGCAGTAATCATTCAATGTCTGCATTTTGAATTTATTTTGGTAAAAATAATTAGCTTAGAAAACATTGTAGGTTCTGTTGTATTTCCATTTTCTCAAACCACAATCAATCCCAAGATTCCTGTTCCCAGAAAAGCAGAAAAACAGGTGGAAAAGAAGGCTTCTGTTTTGAGAATAAACTGTGAATACCATTCACCACTTTAATAAATTGTTTAATCACATAAGAAAATTCTTAAAAAGTAATTTAGACAGTAATTTACAACTTGAAGCAATAAACAAGGGAATAAATAAAAACAGGTTAACTGAAAAAAGACCTGATGCTTATGTATTTATGTAAAACAGTCACAAACCACATATGGAACCACTGTTTCAGCAACAGATATTAAAGGTGAATTCTTTGCATGATACCATTTAGCTTACATATTTACACAAAATTTTCAAAACCAAACATACAACAATGCATAATCCCTAAATAATATTTTACATATTAACTTAGAAGTCCAAGTTGGCGCCAAAGATTCACGGAATTCCTAATGGCTAAAGAATTAAAACTTCAATACTGTTTGGTGAAATGTGAGAATCAATTGGAAGAAATATTACTTTGGTTAATAAGCCAGAAAAAAGAAGCCTGATTCTACACAAGAATTCTCCTTCTGTCAACATGTTCTATCGCTTCTATAAATATGAATTCCAAGAATAGACATGCCTAGTTTCATACACCCTGCATCCTCCAAAAGCAAACCAATGGGGTCCCCCCCTCTATTTTATCCAGTGGTATTGTCTAAACTATCAGATATCAGAATAACCTGGAAGACTTTTTAAAACCAAAAATGCTGAGCTCCACTCTCAAAGTTTCTGATTCAGTAGGTCTGCTATTAGCCCTGAGAATCTGCATTTCTAACAAGTTCTCAGGTGATACTCCTGGTCCAGAGATCATACTTTAAGAACCACCAGTCTACAGTATTTGCCAATACCATATGCCCACTGTATTACTAGCTTTATGACAGGTATACCCTGCCTTTGCTGTCTCTGTAACTAAACAGTCATTTCTGAAAGATAGGGGCTAGTATAGTATCTTACACATGGCAGACATTCATTAAATATTGTAATGATCTTTTAAAAATACCATTACAAGGCTTTACTATTGGCTCAGCGGTGAGGAATCCCTGCCAGTGCAAGAGACATGAGTTCAGTCCTTGGGCTGGGAAGATCCCACGTGCTGTGGAGCAGAGGGCCTATGAGTCACAACAACTGAGCCTCTGCTCCAGAGCCCGGGAGATGTGACCACTAAGCCCACATGCCATAACTGCTGAAGCCCAGGTGTCCTGGGGCCCATACTCCACAAGAGACACCACCACCATGAGAGGCCCTCACACCGCGGCCGGGAAGTGGCCCCCACTCGCTGCAACCAGGGAAAAGCCCACAAAGCAGCGAAAACCCAGCACGGCTAAAGGGAAAAACTTTAAAAAAATTAATACTGTAATAACAGATGTCCCAAAAGGCTGAGTCTATGAATAGGCAAATGGCTGAGAATTACTATGGAGAATTAAAAACAGTCACCATTCTAAAAAAGAAAATAAAATGGCTACTAAAATTTTATCTTCAATTTCTACTCAACTGAGTCAAAACTCTCTTACTCCATAAAAACACAATTCATGACAGGCTATCCTGGCTATCACAACTGCCCTGATTACAGAAAACACACTTAAGATGAAAAGAAGACAAGCCAGTCAGGCATCTTTCCAATGAACATCCACACTGAGCGTAAGCAAAGTGTGACTAAGAGATGAAAACGGTTTCCAAAAGGTCCAGGAACAACATGAAAACCTTTTAAAAGAAGGTAAATTTTTCTAACATACTCCCTTTGTTAACATCTGGGAGCACAATTATAGAAACAAAATGAGATTTGAGGAAACTATATTCATGTCAAGCCCTTAAGAACATACTCTCTACATATGATCAAGTGGCACTTAGAGGATTTCTCTACAGTGTTCACAAAAACCATCAACAGTAATAACGACACAAGGAATGTTCCAGCTTCAACTCTCAATCCACTTCTCCATACTAATTCTTATTGAAAATACTACCTATACAAATGTTGGAGACAAAACCAGAGAGGAAACAGACTTCATTAATCTGAACAGAAAATCATTTACTTATCTGCTCTTTTTAACATTTAAAAGATTCCAAGATTCCAGATTCAGTGACTTTAAAACAGTTTGGCCATATTACCTTTATTTATCAATAAGGCAAGTAAGAGGCACTTCCCTAGTGGTCCAGTGGTTAAGGCTCTGTGCTCCCAGTGCAGGAGACCCGGGTTTGATCCCTGGTCAGGGATCTAGATTCCACATGCCACAACTAAAGATCCCAAACATTGCAACAAAGACCCCACACAGCCAAATAAAAAAATAAACAGGGCAAGCTAGACATGGAGCTGATAAAAGATGTTCTGAAAAGGTTCAGAGCAGGTGCTAAGTAATAGCTGTAAGAATTCTGTTTTCTAAAGTTTATCACAAAAGAAGGCAAGAGGTGTTTTTTTTTAATAACTATTTTATTTCTGACATCCCAAAGGAATCCATGAGTGCTATAGAACTTTTTTTTTTTTTTTTTTAAATAGCCTAGCTTGGGAGGGAGAAAAACAGCATGTACTCATTTCTTTATTTCCACCTGGATTTTCTAATATTTCTAGAACACAAAACCTTACACTCTTTTCTGTTTGAAGAACCAAGTCCTTTTTTATCTTCCCCCATTTCAGCAATAAAGCAAAACAAAATAAATCAAAAAAGGTCATTAAGCATGAAATAACATTTCATCAGGCGAAAGCTATTCACTACTTGTTATGTGAAGCTTTATAAACAGAGTCATTTTGAAAACACATCTTCAAGCCTCAACATGCAAAGGAGGACAAAGGAGAACGGATCTATTTGTCCTCAGTGGAAAAGAACCCAGTGATTAACTGCTGTTGAAGTAGCAAATTCTGCAGGCACTGAAGTACTCTGGGGGAGGATAGATCAGCCTTTAGGAGGCCTTCCAGATTTTCAAAAGTTCTTAATATACAGAAAGTTCAGCTTCAAGGAGCAACAAAAATATGAAAAAGAAAGAAACCATTAAGCACAGCTTCCTACTGTCCTGCCTTAACAATTAAGCTCTCACCCCAGAATAATGCTGCTGCTGCTGCTGCTGCTAAGTCACTTCAGTCATGTCCAACTCTGTGCAACCCCATAGACCGCAGCCCACCAGGCTCCCCTGTCCCTGGGATTCTCCAGGCAAGAACACTGGAGTGGGTTGCCAGCTACACCTCCTGTATTTAACGTGTCCAAGTCTGCACTGCTCCATTCTGCAAACCCTCACAACTAACATTCCAGCAGGGAAAGAAGCTGTCCCACATGGATAAATATCCACCAACCCACTCCCCTTTGCCAGGATATAGAGCTCTCTTTCAACTCTGCAAATTACCCATCCTCAAAACCTCTTTGAGAATGATTTTTTTTTTTTTTCACATAAACCAACACCCTCTCTAATCAAACGGCATAACCCCTTTGCTATCTCTTTACTAAAATATTTTGTCAAGTATTGAATTTATAGGCAAAAGTCTGCAGACTACTTTTTTTTTCTTTGGTTTTGTTTTTTAGTTCATTTTTAATTAAAGGATAAGTATTTTACATGCAAACTATTTGTTGATCCCACTTCTACAATTTTGTAGGCTTTTGGGGATATGAAGGCATATTTACTCGACAAATTCACATTACAGGGTTATATGTGCCTCTTAAGAAAACGTTTAATTAGTTTTCAAAAAGAAATGTCAGAGTATCTTCATGTGAGCAGGTCAAGAATGAGGGAATGGCACAAGCCATTAATAGCTGAACAGGAACAGAAACAAAAGGGTAAACTCCAGCCATTAATTTATCAATCACAATTGTAAACACAGAAAAATGGCTGGAAGATGGATACCAGGGGCTACACGATAAAGAAAACCAGTCCGCTTATCTTGGGAACACACTGGCCTCAAGTTAAAGTTTGAAGAAACTGAGTGATTTAGAACTAAGCTTCCTATTAGAGCAAAACAAAATAAAAACCATACATACAAGTTCTAAGCATGCTTCTGGTACTGAAAGTCTCTCAGTAGGCATCCTCCTCCTTGACCGCAAGGCAACGCCCATAATGTTAACTAGCTCTTTCTTCTTGAAAGTCTCCTTCCAGGTGACACCACTGCAATTCCCCTTCTCCTCTAAAAGTCTATTATCCCCTTTCACGCTTCCTCCTCCCGTCCCTTAAATGAAGTCAGTCTGTCCCTGGATTGCTTCCCTTTATACCTGCTCTCCACTTCTTCCTCCTCTTTTCTCATCATGTATTCTAAGTTTCAATTCACTCACTTTGATTAAAAAAGACAGCCCTACTAAAGGCCTCTTAATCATAAAACTAGTTGCTCAATCTCTCACGACAGCTCTCCCTTGTGAAATGCTTTCCTTGCCTTCTGTCTTGCTTTTTATCGAGGTCCCCCTCTTTCCTCTCTGACCTCTTCACTTCTCTGTCCTCCATTTCCTTCTTCCCCCTCTTCCTCCCTTTCCACACAAGGCACATTATACATGTTTCTGCTCTTCAGGCATCCTCTGAAGTCGTCCACTCCATTCCCTTTCACCTACACGCAAATGGTGTCCAAGCCTTAAAACTAGCCTTTGTACTGCTCTCTCGAGAGTAAACCCTGATGAGCATTCTCCTCTGAACACCCGTTAACACCTCCTCTCAACAACTTACCTTTGTACAAACCATCATTCCATATTAGTGCAACTTTTCAGGAAAGCCCAAAATTAAAATTGATTTCTCCCTCCTTTCACCTCTAAAAAAATCTCTATTGTCTTCATTTACCTGTTACTTTCAGTTGCTATCATATTCCCAGTTCATTCGTTCCTACAGTTCATTTGTTCTTAGTATCACTTATTCTATCCAATCTAGTCTATTTTCTGTACAATATATCCTGCAAACCAAGTTAGAGACTTTATACTTCATAAGCTACTCACTACGACACTTCTGTGCTTCCTGAGTGGCATTAGCGGCAAAGAATCCACCTACCAATGCAGGAGACTCGAGAGATGTAGGTTCGATCCCTAGGTCAGGAAGATCCCCTGGAGGAAATGGCAACCCACTCCAGTATTCTTGCCTGAAAAATTCCCTGGACAGAGGAGTCTAGCAGGCTACAGTCCAAGGGGTCACAAAGAATCGGCCACAACTGAGCGTGCACAACACTTACAATGTTTGCTTTTCTCACGTTAGAGCAAAGTGCTCTTCCACGTCTATCTTGGACTCAGTTAAAGTAAGGAGAAGGGGATCCATTTACTGCTCACCATAAAAAAATCACAGACTGAAGGTAAGAGTTCAGGACTTCAACTCAGGCACGAGAGGGGAAAAAATACAAGTTGGACTTAGAAGGGGAAGTCAGAGTAGGCAGAGTCAAGATTGGTGTAATGAGATTTCTGTAATAGGAATTTTCCCTCAATTATCTTCAGCGGTAATTTTCGACCATTTTTCAATTATAGAATATGTGACGGTCAGTAACAAACAAAGCATTTCCAAGTGTATACTCATTTAGCAACAAAGTGAAAAAACTTAGCTTAGGAAAGCTCTGCACCAACTCACAATCACTACCACACTGGTACTGGTACTGTTAATTCCATCCCAATGACTGACTTCGATGAACTTTATTTGTATCAGGTGAATACACACATGGACAGGAGTGATATTCAAGTTATTTTTAAAGCACCTGTTCAGCACAGACCCTGGCAAAAAAGGACAGCAACTGCTAGGAAAAGCAATATAGTCAACATTCTGTAAACTGACAGGCACAAGACATCTACAGCTGCAAGTTGTGGCAACTCCCAGCAGGCTAGCTGTCATCACCTCTCTCTCTTCCCCCAGAGAAAGCACACAACGAAGCAAGAGCACTGAGCACACACTAAGACACACTCTCTGACTTGAATTCTGCTCTGTTTTATTGAAAAAGCAGATCATTCACAAACTTCATTACTTTATCATATTTAACAATGTACTTGTGTGACAATGACATACGAATAACATCAACACTGAGAATGCTTATCATTAACAAAATCTTCTCCAGGACACTTATATCCCTATGTAATACAGTCTAAACTACTTAACTAAAACAGATCTTAGTTGTTCTACTACAGCAAATAAAACTATTCTACTATTCCCCCAAACTGCACCTAGCTCCATACCTCTGCTCATGCCATGGGGAGTATCTTTCACCTCCTCCTGTTCATCTAATTTCTATGGAAAATTCAAGACCTTCTCCAATTCCCACCTTCCAAAAGACCTTACTAATCAACAATGAATTCAGTTCAGTTCTGTTCAGTCGCTCAGTCGTGTCCTACTCTTTGCGACCCCATGAATCGCAGCAAGCCAGGCCTCCCTGTCCATCACCATCTCCTGGAGTTTACTCAAACTCACGTCCATCGAGTTGGTGATGCCATCCAGCCATCTCATCCTCCGTCTGCCCCTTTTCCTCCTGCCCCCAACCCCTCCCAGCATCAGAGTCTTTTCCAATGAGTCAACTCTTCACATGAGGTGGCCAAAGGACTGGAGTTTCAGCTTTAGCATCATTCCTTCCAAAGAACACCCAGGGCTGATCTCCTTCAGAATGGACTGGTTGGATCTCCTTGCAGTCCAAGAGTCTTCTCCAACACCACACTTCAAAAGCATCAATTCTTCGGCACTCAGCCTTCTTCACAGTCCAACTCTCACATCCATACATGACCACTGGAAAAACCATAGCCTTGACTAGACAGACCTTTGTTGGCAAAGTAATGTCTCTGCTTTTGAATATGCTATCTAGGTTGGTCATAACTTTTCTTCCAAGGATTGAGCGTCTTTTAATTTCATGGCTGCAGTCATCATTTGCAGTGATTTTGGAGCCCAAAAAGATAAAGTCTGACCCTGTTTCCAGTTTCCCCATCTATTTCCCATGAAGTGATGGGACCAGATGTCATGATCTTCGTTTTCTGAATATTAAGCTTTAAGCCAACTTTTTCACTCTCCTCTTTCACTTTCATCAAGAGGCTTTTGAGTTCCTCTTCACTTTCTGCCATAAGGGTGGTGTCATCTGCATATCTGAGGTTATTGATATTTCTCCCGGCAATCTTGATTCCAGCTTGTGCTTCTTCCAGCCCAGGGTTTCTCATGATGTACTCTGCACAGAAGTTAAATAAGCAGGGTGACAATATACAGCCTTGACGAACTCCTTTTCCTATCTGGAACCAGTCTGTTGTTCCATGTCCAGTTCTAACTGTTGCTTCCTGACCTGCATACAGGTTTCTCAAGAGGCAGGTCAGGTGGTCTGGTATTTCCATCTCTTTCAGAATTTTCCACAGTTTATTGTGATGCACACAGTCAAAGGCTTTGGCATAGTCAATAAAGCAGAAGTAGATGTTTTTCTGGAACTCTCTTGCTTTTTCAATGATCCAGTGGATGTTGGCGATTTGATCTCTGGTTCCTCTGCCTTTTCTAAAACCAGCTTGAACATCTGGAAGTTCACGGTTCATGTATTGCTGAAGCCTGGCTTGGAGAATTTTGAGCATTACTTTACTAGGATGTGAGATGAGTGCAATTGTACAATGAACTCGGTGGCTCACAATTCCCTGTGTCACTATACTTTCCTGTATTTCTTAGCCTTTTCATGTGCATAAAGACTAACTATCATACCTCCTCTCATGTCCAGAAATACTGAAATAATACTTTACAAGCAATAGGCAATAAAGCAATTTTTGATTGACATCAACATTACTCTCAGATCTCTAGGACACACAATATAATAAAGAAGAAATTACCTGATTCAATTAAATGTAAACAAAGCACTTCTAATGGATATTGTACAGTGGGATAGATGTTTATCATTCCTTCACAGGCCTTCTTCAACCTAGCAGTCTCATGAGGAAACTTGAAAATAAAAAAAAAAAAAAAGTAAAATAAACTGAGTAGCAGTAAAATATATTTATGAATACGTTCCTCATTAGAATAGAAAAGTCATATTAGAGATTTTAAAAATCAACTTACTTTGGATAAACACTGAATGAAATGTTTATAAAGCACTTGGTGATCTTCGCTAGGAATCTTATCTGATAAGCCCAACGCATTCTCAAAAGCAGTTAAAAGCTGAAACAAAGAAACAAAAAAACTATCATCTGTAGTTTACTTAAGTGACAAATGTAACAAATAGTTGAACACAGAAGACTCACTTATACAAAGGACACCCTCAACTAGTAACTGCAAATATGTTTATTGTCTGGCCCTGACAGTTTCAATGAGGGGAAAAAATGTATAAGCTTGGAATACATCCCAACTCCAACTGGCCAGCAGACTGCACTAAACTGAGGGACAACTATAAACTGCTTAACAACAGTAATGAAACGTTCCCATAAGTGCTTGCTGCTCTCTACTAAGGAGTTAAGAGGTGTAGTCTCATATGTCAGTGTAGCTTCTATTGCCTAGATCACTTTTAAAACATCCCTTCTGAAATCACCAGTACAGTCTTTGGAACATCTTCATAACAGCAAATCTTCAATCTCAAAAACAAAATGTTTCTGAAGTCATACTTTTGATAAAAGAAAATCAGAGATATGACTGAACTGTAATGAGATCATTTCCTTTATACAGTACTATTAACTGACTTTGAGGAAAATTCCAAAAGAAGACTTCTAAATGTTTCCTCAGCAAAAACAGCAATACCTGAATCCAAGGCAAGCACTTTTAAAGAGTACCATTCATTTGGTTACATAAGTTCCGCATTTTTCACAATGAATTTCCATGACTATATAATGAAAATTCATAATACAGTTCACCATCTCAAATTCTTTTTGTAAAGGATGACATGAAGTCTGTATAAATAAGTAAAATTTTACTGCTCTGATAAAGTTAATGATCTTGAAGAAAATAAAAAAAGAAGCCTAACAAAGTCAAGCATGCACAATAGGTTCAAAAACATAGTAAAGAAATTAATCCATATGTAAAATATATGACAAATTTTTTTCTCTGAACACAAATGAAGCAGAGTATCACTAGCATTCAGGGTGAAAATAACTGCCCCCCAATACTTTTATCCTATTTTTAACAGCTAGAAATTAATTCTTAAAATGACAAGTATAATTAATTCTCTTCCATGAAGTAGTACAGTATGGATTTTTTTTAATTTTACTTATTTCAGCATGTCTCTGATACTCCGGTAACCTATACTATTTTATAGAAATAATGAAGTCAAATATGAAGATGTGATTTAAGAGAAATCAATAAATCACCTAATTTTGTCACCATTCAATTTCTTTCTACAAGTGAATCTATATACCAGTAAATCAATATATACAATGGAGATAAGATAGTCCCTTCAACAAGTGGTGCTGGGAAAACTGGACAGCTATGTGCAAAATAATGAAATTAGAGTACTTCCTACAAACATATAGAGTACATATACAAAAATAAACTCAAAAGGGATTAAAGACCTTAATGTAAGACCAGAAACTATAAAACTCTTTGAGGAAAACAAAGGCAGAAGACTCTCTGACATAAACCACAGCAAAATCCTTTATGACCCAACTCCTAGAGAAATGGAAATAAAAATAAACAAATTGGATGTAATTAAACTTAAAAGCTTTTGCACAGCAAAGGGAATTATAAACAAGGTGAAAAGACAACCCTCAGAATGGGAGAAAATAATAGCAAATGAAACAACTGACAAAGGATTAATTCTCCAATATACAAATGAATGAAAACCTTATTCTCATATTTTCATTCCTAGCACTTAGGACATTGCCTGACATACAGTAATAGTTTCCCCATACTTTCTGATTAAAGGAACAAATGAGTGAGTGAACAAATGAAGAAAGAGCTTCCAATCTTACGCAGAATCTATAATTGTTAACATTTTAAAATTCTATTCAATTTAACAAGTGTACATTGAGTGCTTATTTACTATAATAAGAAATTAAGTTTACCTTTAAACTTACAAAAAATATAATGATGAAAATATTTTTCATTTACAGTTCAAAACCAGTGGTTTTTTAATAGTCTTTTAAAAATTCTTTTCAATTACTTAAAAAGCTGCAGTTTAAAAAGGAATACTGCTAGGAATAAGCAATCCAGATACTAAATATAAACACTCTAAATATAATAGTCTACTACTGACAAGGGATTAATCTCCAAAATACATTTAATACAAATACTTTATGCAGCTCAACAACAACAAAAAGAAAAACCAAATAACCCCAGCAAAAACCGAGTGCAAGATCTAAACAGACATTCCTCCAAAGAAGACATACAAAGAAGATGGCCGAGAGGCACATGGAAAGATGTTCAACATCACTAATTATTAGAAAAATGTAAGCCAAAACCACAATGAGGTATCACCTCACACCGGTCAGAACAGTCATCATCTAAAAGACTACAAACAACAAACGCTGGAGATGGTGTGGAGGAAAAGAAACCCTCGTACACTGTTGGTGGGAATGTAAAATGGTGCAACCATATGGAAAACAGCATGGAGGGTCCTTCAAAAAACTAAATACAGAACTATCATGTGATCCAGCAATCCCACTCCTGGGCATATATCTGGAGAAAACCATAATTCAAAAAGACACACGCACCCCAATGCTCAATGCAGCACTGTTTACAACAGCCAAGACACAGAAGCAACCTAAATGTCTATCGACAGAGGCGTGGACAAAGACGATGCAGGCATACATGCAATGGACTATCACGCAGCCATAAAAAGAATGACATAACCCATCTGCGACAGCACGGACGGACCCAGAGATCGTCGTACTGAGCAAAGTCAGACGCAGAAAGACAAACATCATATGATATCACTTACATGCTGAATCTATTAAAAAATGGTACAGAAAAAGAGACATGTAGAAAACAACCTTACAGTTACCAGGGGGGCAAGTAGCAGGGGAGGGATAAACTGGGAAACTGGGATTGACATATACACAGTACTACATGTAAAATACATAACTAACAAGGACCTACTGTGTCTCGCACAGGGAACTCTACTGAATACTCTTTAATGACCTGTATGGGAAAGAATCTAAAGAGTAGATGTATGTACATGAATAACTGATTCACTTTGCTGTACACCTGAAATGAACACAACACTGTAAACCAATAATACTTTAATAAAAATTAAATACATAAATAAATAAAATACTCTAATTGTTAAACCTGAAAGCAATTTAATACTCTTAGTTCAGAAATATGAAGACACATACCTTTAAGGTACAATTTTTTAGAAACAGCAGTTTTGTAAAAGTCAATTTCATAGTTTCTTTTTCACAGTTATTAAGTAACTGATATAGTGTGAATTCTTGTGAATACAGGGATGTAAAATTTTGATACCCTGAATACCATTTCCACTCTGTCAAGACTTAGTTTGAAACTGCAGGCCTGTAACTCTGACTTTATCAGGAAGAGCATCTATGAATTTAAGATATCCAGTCTGACATACAGTGTTTTTCTATATTATATCGTGTTTCCATTTTCTAAACTCAACTGAATGATCAACTTTCGTGATACAAACTGTGGGGAGTACACGGCTCAGTACCAATTGCTGGGTCTCATTATTCTGGTCCTCAGTGCACTCAGCCAGCAACTGAGTCAATTTCCTCCACAGCTGATGAAGCTCCTGGTTGTCTGCACCTTCTTCCTGTCGTGTCTTTATCAATTTGTGCCATGTTCGGGCCACCTATCAAGGAGATTTAAAATGGTTACTATATCTAAAATACTGAAATGCTATTAAAAACATTTAAATCTATAAATAAAAACATCTTTATTTACTAATACATAAAAACTGCAAAAGCAGAGAGCTCCATCTATTATGAATTCCATAAAAAAAATAGGATGACTGGGCAAACCCACATAGTCCTTATATGAGAAGTATGACTGATGAGATACCAGACTGCATACAGGAATGACTATATGCCCCAGTCCTCATAACTTACAGCATCAGCAGTGGGATACCACAAATGAGTCACTGAATTCTACAGATGATATACTTTTACTTATTTTATTTATCCCTGCCCAGTTTCAAAAAAGTTTGGAAGTTATGATACCTGAATTCCAAGTTACAGTTTTCAAAGCACTGTAATTTGTTTTGATGCTGTACCATATGTTCATTTTTCAAATGTTTCCTTAAGCTAAATGAAAGCTTCCTTTTAGTAATGGTTTTATTAAAAGAAATTTACTACCCAAGCAAATCATTAACCGACCTCTACGTGTTTCTTTTCTTGGTAATACAGATCCACCAGTTTCTTACAGACATCACACCACTTCTGTTTGTCAACACTTAGAATAGAAAAAGAGGATTTTGAATTTGATTAACGAAAAAAACTGAGGACTTAAGACACAAAAATTAAAATATCACCAAAATAATACTACTGGAACATATCCTCTATCACACTACAGAAAAATTTCATAAAATGAGCCTCTCATAAAAAATAAAGGTTTAAGAAACATTATCTTCTATTATATTGACTAAAAATAATATCAAAGTTCTCAAATTAGTCAACCCACCTACTATTACTGTTTCAATCACAATTAAGAGATTCTGTAACAATAGTTTGAAAGGAAAATGATTTCCAATTCCCAGTAAATGTTTGAAGTACTTGTATATAATTTTAACCAGTTTCTTCTACTTCAAGCCTTTACAGAAACGAGCCTTTCGCCACGTACTGATTACCTTTCATACAGATCCAGGAGCTTTTGGTAAACACCAGGTAAGTCATCCTTAGCATTTATGTGATTACATTTCTCATACAAACTTGCTAACCCCTAGAAGAGGAAACAGCAATGATTACTCTTCCAAAGACATCCAGTGTGCTCACATTTGTTTTGCTAAGTAAAGTGACAATCTGTAAAGATTATTTATGACAGAGATTATTATAGTTTACAGATGAAATAAAACACCTGGGATTTGCCTCCAAATAATTGGGGGTAGGAGGGAGTGGGTGAAAGTACAGATGAAAAAACACTGGCCATGAGTAGGTTTTTATTGAAACTGGATGATGGGCACAGAGTGGTTCATTTCATCATTCTCTTTACTTTTGAAAATGTATTTCACAATAATAAATACTTCTTAAATAATTCTTGAGCAATTTTAACCCCTAAGATGTTACCATACAACACTATTTTCACATGGTCAAAAGAAAGAAATCCAAGTACTCTGTGGAAATTATCATTTTTGCTTCAAATAAAGATAGATATCCTAAACCAATCAGTACACAATAAAAGCTGGCATCAGAGAGATGTTACCAGACAACCTACTCATGTTCTTGTTCATGTGAACCTGAGACAAACAGGTTCACGTTCTCCAGAGTCTTCTACCTCCTATTAATCACAGTTTCTAAGATGTGATTGAGATACGAAACAAAGTCATTAAACATGAAAAAGCTGGAGAAGCCAAGTAAAAAACAGAGACCATTAAAATAAGAAAAAAAATGTAACTCATACTCAGATAGGAATTTCAAATTTTTTCATATTATTTTTTAAAAAACACATTAATATACCATCTTTTCCCTCAGATAAGCATAAAGAATATTATTCATAAGTCTCTCATATGCATACATAATTAAGTTGGAGATTTATATAATCATGTTTCAATTTCTGTCCTAACATTTGGAAATAATCCTTTGGATTAGATGTTAAATAGTAGCAAACAGCATCCTTGGCACCAACTAACTTTCAAGTTTACAAGATCAAAAAAAAAAAAGTTTACAAGATCAATAAATTTAATTTCTTCTCTCTTATACTGGGGAAATGGAGGTCTAAATGCTTATTGTAAAGCTGTCACCTGTATTTTGAAAAACGTTCTTTCCTATAACATAGTCAAAAAAAAAAAAAAGAATGTCTACATACCTGCCAAGCTAGTAGCTGGTCTGGCTCTAATTCAGCAGCTTTCTTGTAGGCACCCTGGGCCTGATCAGGCTGTTCTAGCTCGGCTGCAGCAACGCCAATAAAAACCCAGGCATTATAGTTATTCTTCTCTTGTTTTAACACTGTCTGGTTAAAAAAATTAAAAGAGATGTTCGTTACGTTTTAGAAACTTGTGGACAAACAACAATCAAAGACAGTCTACCTAACAGTCAGGAAATCTGGATCTACCACTAACTCGGTGATCTCAGAATACCACTCAACCTCTCTGGTCCCCGGTTTCCTCAAGGAGAGGGGGAGCTGGACTGGACCAGTGACTGCGGGGGGCCTGAAATATGAGGCATATTTTACAGAGATGCCCAAGTAATCCTCGTGCCTCAGCCAAATGCCTCCCTCTGCCCCTTGAGAATAACACTAAGTATAAAGAGCACAATTAAGACTATTCTTACCACCCTCCACGGCACACTGCTACTAGTCACTTACAAAACTATTTTCCGTATTGTATCCAACTCCCTTATCCAACTCCAGTATTTTCTTTCCCCTATGATAGCATCTCCCCATATTAAACAGATAGATATTTTCATTGAAATTATATGCTAGGAAAGTATTTTGACTTCACTGTGACTGTACCAAATATGTTCAAAAGAAATAGTGGCAATGAATGTTTAAACAACACCTGTCAACTAGAACAAAAATTATACAGAGAGCTACTGCTTACAGAAGTAACAGCTACTTGCTAAGGTAAAACAGTTTGAAATGGAAAGCAAAGATGTTCCAGTGAAAGGAACACAAAACTACTAGCTAAAATGAAATTAGCTCTTAAGGTTTTACATATTCTAGAGAAAAGGAAGAACACTTCCGAGTTGAAGCAGGCAGATTATTAGTCTTACGTGCGGCCACATGACACTTCTAGCAATGTCACCAATATTCTATCCCATAATGTTACCTCCCAAAAAACCGGCACCCATGAGGTAAGCACCAAAGCTAAGCTCCAAACACTGAAGTTTTATTAACGTTTGTGTTCCCAACACCAAGGGCAATGACTGGCATACGACTGCAGAGCAAACGATAAATGCCACAATCAACCCACAGTCAGTAAGGACCTGTTGTCTGCCTAATCACCGGGTTTTCAAGATTGGAAACAGACTTTTTAAAGAAATACTTATAACAGTGCAGTGAAAGCAGGTATGGCATTCTGAGATAAGGAAAAAAGTACCTGACTCCCAACTCCATCCGAACAAGTCAGACAAGGCTGCCTAAAGGCATGCTTATACTGAGTTACAGATGCACCAGCAGAGGAGGTGATAAATCAGACCAGACACAGCAAATACACTAAGGAGCAACTTCTCTTAAAATGTCAACATTCTAGGTTACTACACGTTAAGTCGTCACACATTTGCCACTGACTAGTTCCCCATCTTTGGCTTTCTAGCTGAGTCTCTCAGGTATAAATTATAAACTGCTTGGTGGCATTCATATGTGAATCAGAAAGAAGACGGCTGCGGTACTTCTGTATATATTAACAGAAACAGATTCACACGTGTATTAGTCTAGTGCTGAAGGAAACAACCCCTCCCAGCACCCCTGCCACCTCCTCCTTCTTACTGTGAGTCTAAAGAGCCCATCCACCTTCTTCTGTATGAGGGTTAGTTCTGTCATGGCCTCCACCCATGCTGGGCTCACTAGAAACCTAACCTCTCAAGGGCATCCTTCACCCCTTAAGACTCTCATTCTATACTGCTATCTATTTCCCCCAGGCTTACTCCGTTCTCTCCCTCCCACTGTCCTGAACTCTTTAGTGCAACTGCTGACACTCCTGATGTGAACAGCCAAGGTCCCTAGGTTCAATCTTTCTTTGAACTGCACCAAGTTCTGTTGCAATGAAACTGGGCTGTGGCCCTACAGATCTTACATGCTGCAGCCGATTTCTTTTCACATTCATCCCACATATCACAGGCCAGGAGCTAAGACAAGGGTTTCCGTTGCTCACACTTGTCACTTGTAATATATTCTTCTTCTGCTCCCCCTCCTCCTTTAAAAACCCCAGCACCTTTGAAGATCAAACCACCAGCTATACTCTAGAAAATATCCTTCTTGTTGCTACCATCTACCAACCTCCTAGGAATCCCCTTTCCTTCAGTGAAAATAGGGTATCCCTCCTCTCCACTTCAATTCCAGTAATCATTCTATCAATCATGCAGATGACCCAATGAATGTCAAGGCCTCTCAGTTACTTACCCTCAGTACTCAGCCATCCAAAACCTGGGTTTCCAGCATGCACCTCTCCTAGCCTCCCAGTTCAATTACTGCAGCGGTAACAGTTCTTTAACCTCTACTATGACCAACTTTTTTCTAATCTCACCTCCCTCCAACTATCACCCTACTTCTCAATTCTCATCTCTCATGTCCCAGCTTATACCAGCTTACATCACTGTCATCATTCCCTTGCAAACATCCTCAACTCCTTTGCCTCTCTTTCCCCTCAGCTTTCTTACTACCTATATATTGAATTCATCTTGTCCATCTCCAAGCCTGAGAAGGGTGACATGAAGGAAGACACTACACAGCTGAATACACCGATCTCCCTTTGGTAATATGAAATTTTCAAAAGGACATTGACTACAGTCCGGTAATCCTGCTAATCCTTACTAATAAATTTCTTCTCTCGTGGCGAATGACAACTATATCATACCTTCTTTTGTCTCCAGCCTCCTACACAACTCCTCTTTCAGCCTCAGCTTATCCCTAAGAAGACAGGAGCCATCAGAGGGGGACGTTTATCTTCCCACCACCACCACCCAATCTACAAACCTGATGGCTATGGATCTGTATCTATCTTCCCTGCTGTTTAGACAGAACAAGTGTCAAAGGCCCTCCTCTCAAGCTCTGGACCCCATCCTCACTCACCCTCCCAGGGACTGCTCTCCTACTGCCAGCCTGCATCTCTCCTGCACCTTCAGTTCCTCCTCTGGACACGAACATTTCCCTCAGCACAGAAAGGACCTTTAGAATCCTAATGCTCACAACCACACACCAAGCGGATTCTCCCGACGACATACCATTAAAGAAGGAAAACTTAAGTGTTCCATAGTACAATCCATCAAAAGACAGCTAAGACACATTCGGGTTTTGGGAACTTGGCTTTGACAAGTTACCAACAGAGAGAAAGACAAAAGTAAGTGGTAGAAGTAACTTATCCTGGCACAACCACGCTAATGGTTCTACTAACAGGCCTGACCACTTTTGTTGTATTTAGACACAAATGATTCACATATTACAAATCAGTGATGCTTACAGCTGTGACCATTTCTGTCCTGGAAGGAAAAAAAAATATTAGTTACCTTACAATGTTTCAAAGCTTCTTTGTATTCTTTGTTTCTGATTGCATCTCTAGCACTTTTCAGAGCAGTCTTTACTTCCTTGCTGGACATTCTGTCAAAACAAAAAGCCTGTTTATACTTAAATAAAGGCAAAGGACTATTCAAGAGGACTATATACTAATTTCAGCCTGAATGAAACTACAATGATACCTGCCTAACTATAACAGTTCCAACAAATTGAACAAACTTAACCTGTGAAAAAGGCACACATAATTCCTTCCACATGGAGCATTCTTTCCCCTTAAAATAAACATATTTTATTATGTTTAAAAAACAGAAAGTCAGATCATCCCTTCAGATTTTTACTCAAACGTCACTTCCTCAATGAAACCTTCCCTGGCCATGCTATTTAAAATTTTAACACTTTCTTCTTCCAATTCCCAACCACTAAATATTCCCTAACTATCTCTTTAACACTGCATTTATTTCTCTTCAGAGCACTTAACACCATCTAATATATTATATACTTATTTATTATCTGTTTCCCAACCCCACCAGAATATAAGCTCCATGTAGGCAGGGATTTTTAATCTGTTGTTGGGTTGTTGCTGTTGCTTAACTGCTGTATCCTCAATCCTTAGTATCTGACAAACTGTATATATTAATAAATATTTGCTGAAATTGCATTGTATTTGAATTATATGCATTCTCCGTATAGTAGGCTAAAACACAGATGATCTTATGGGCCAGGACCCAAAGCACACACCAATCTCAATAGAATTCTATACAAAGCAAGTACTAAAATAAATCCAAGTCACAGAGTAAAAACATTAACACAAATAAATTTCGGTAACTATGATGTAAGTTTAAGAAAGCATTCTGTTTTGATGTTAGTTTCTATAAAATATAAATCAGGATTTTAACTTTTTTTCACAGTAAGGATTTCTTTAGGATGACAGTAGTCTAGTATTCCTTGTAATATAATATTCTTTGAAGAGAAGTAAACGTAATGTTTATACTTAAATAAAGGAAAGGAATATTCAAGAAGACTGTATACTAATTTTAGCCATAGATATTTCAATTTGTACACAAAATATTCACTGAAGATATATTAGTATAATATTAAATAAACTAACATATTTTAAGATGTCACAACTTATTCCATTTACCAGTAAACCAGCCAAATTCAATCACAACTTGATCTTGAAAAAAGAAACATTTGTATTTTTTGGCCAACTCCATTGAACTCTAACCTCAAGAATGTAAAACAAAGCTATGTACATATTAGGTAATTATAGATCACTGATGCTCAAGGTAGCAAAATGAACAAAGAAGATGGCTCACGGACATGGTAGCTGACAGCTCTTTACATCCAAACAGGCTGAGGCACAAGCGTAAGATGAAAGAAATTTAAGAAGCCAGAGAATTTAAAAAAATCCTTTTGACTTAAAGAATTTTAGATTCAAATAATACAAAAATTAAAATATTAATATATCAATTTATCTATAGCCAAAACGAGACTTCCTAAATAGACAGAAAAGGGATTTTTTTGCTTAGTTACAATAATTAGACAATTAAAGCAACATATCTCATGTGCTCTTATTTTGGACACTGCTCTGTTAGCTGAAATGATATTGGCATAAATTTACAATGTAAAACATCAGAAGGATTTTTATACAATCTGCAAATCTTGCTTGAAGCAACCAAGTCTGTATGCTGATGCAACATTATATTTCTCACACCTAAGTTATCTTTGGTAGATAAACTTGCAGACTGAAAGAAGAGAATGACAGTGATGATGACAACTAATCTGGACCAACAGAAAGGGATAAAAAGAGACATCCAAGAAGGAAAAAAAAAAAATCAAGAGATACCCAAGTTTAAAAAGAACAAAAAAAGTTTCAAGATAAGACCAAGCAAAAGCAATCAGAAGAATGCAACTTTTCCAGGACAAAGATCACCATCTTTTCTATCACCCAACATACAAGTAAAAGCACTTCTGAACAAAGCAGAACCAAGCAGCACTAACACAGCACGCAGCTCCCAAGCTATATGTTGTCTTTGACAGAAGACACAGAAAGGAAGGCCTCTGCTCTGAAGAATATAATCTCAATCCAGAGAAAGACCTCAGGCACATGAGTCACTGAAGAATCAAACTCTAAACTAAGGCTAATGAGTGCAAGTGCGAAAGGAGTATAGAAGACAAAAGTGTGATGTGAAATAATCAAGGGTTACGAGGTAGAGAAAGGATCTGAGAATGGAGGGAAGAAGGACAATTACTCCAGCCAGAGGCACTGCATTAGCAAAGTTGGAGAGAGAAGAATGAGTGTGGAATGTGTAGGAAACAATAAGGAAGCCAGACTGAATGGAAGAGGAAGGACTTGTTGAAGAACAGAAGAAAATTAGGCTGGGTAGGTACAGCACCAGTTTACATAAGACTTTGAAAATGAGACAGACAAATCTGGACTTAAATGGAGCAGCCAACATGGATCTGTCAAATGCCTCGAAGTGGGTTATTTTTAAAGACCATACGAGACAAATTCTGTTCTTCTCTTGGGGGCCAATTTGAATGTTCGATACCCTTCTATAGCCTGACATGTCTTCACCAGTAATTACATCTACTCTTGCTATACAAAAAAGGTCTTAATGACCCAGATAACCATGACAGTGTGATAACTCACCTAGAGCCAGACATCCTAGAGTATGAAGTCAAGTGGGGCTTAGGAAGAAGCAGTACCACAAACAAAGCTAGTGGAGGTGATGGAATTCCAGTTGAGCTATTTCAAATCCTAAAAGATGATGTTGTGAAAGTGCTGCACTCAATATGCCAGCAAATTTGGAAAATTCAGCAGTGGCCACAGGACTGGAAAAGGTCAGTTTTCATTCCAATCCCAAAGAAGGGCAATGCCAAAGAATGTTCAAACTACCGCAGAATTGCACTCATTTCACACGCTAGCAAAGTAATGCTCAAAATTCTCCGAGCCAGGCTTCAACAGTACGTGAGCCGTGAGCTTCCAGATGTTTAAGCTGGATTTAGAAAAGGGAGAAAACAGAGATCAAGTTGCCAAAATCTGTTGATCACAGAAAAAACAAGGAAATTCCAGAAAAACACCTACTTCAGCTTCACTAACTATGCTAAATCCTTTGACTGTGTGGATCACAACAAACAATGGAAAATTCCTAAAAAGATGAGAATACCAGACCACCTTACCTGCCTCCTGAGAAACCTGTAGGCAAGTCAAGAAGCATCAGTTACAACTGGACATGCAACAATGAACTGGTTCCAAACTGGGAAAAGAGTACATCAAGGCTGTATATTGTCAACCTGCTTATTGAACTTACATGCAAAGTACATCATGCGAAATGCCAGGCTGGATGAAGCTCAAGCTGGAATCAAGATTGCCGGGAGAAATATCAATAACCTCAAATATGCAGATAACACCACCCTTATGGCAGAAAGTGAAGACAAACTAAAGAGCCTATTGATGAAGGTAAAAGAGGAGAGTGAAAAATCTGGCTTAAAACTCAACATTCAAAAAATGAAGATCATGGCATCTGGTCCCATCACTTCATGGCAAATGATGGGGCAACAATGGAGACAGTGACAGACTTTATTTTCTTGAGCTCCAAAATCACTATGGGCAGTAACTGCAGCCATGAAATTAAAAGACTCCTGGTGCTTGGAAGAAAAGCTATGATGAATCTAGACAGTGTTTTCAAAAGCACAGACATCACTTTGCCGACAAAGGTCCATATAGTCAAAGCTATGGTTTTTCCAGTAGTCATGTACGATGTGAGAGTTGGACCATAAAGAAGGCTGAGCACCAAAGAATTGATGCTTTCAGACTGTGGTGTTGGAGAAGACTCTTGGACAGCAAGGAGATCAAACTAGTCAATCCTAAAGGAAATCAATCCTGAATACTCACTGGAAGGACTGATGCTGAAGTTGAAGCTCCAATACTTTGGCCACCTGATATGAAGACCTGACTCACTGGAAAATACCCTGATGCTGGGAAAGACTGAAGGCAGGAGGAGAAGGGGATGACAGAGGATGAGATGGTTGGATGGCATCATCGACTCAAAGAACGTGAGTCTGCGCAAACTCTGGGAGACAGTCAAAGACCGGGAAGCTTGGTGTGCTGCAGTGCATGGGGTCACAAAGTGTTGGACACAACTGAGCGACTGAACAACCAACTTGCTGCAGTGGAATCCTCTGTTCTCCTCCTATCTCTTGTTCATTTGATTTGGCATTTAGCATAACAAGACAGCACTAACACCTTCTCTCTTCACCAAAATATAATGCGTATATATAAATAAATTTTAGTTTCAGGGGATTATATTTTTCTGAAGAACAAAATAATCTGCCTTTCTAGCCCTCTTTCTAGCCCTGAAAATGTTTTCCTCTTTTTTAGGAAGTGTTATGGAGAACGAGGAGGCTCATTCACTCATTTTCTTCACAAAGCTTTATAGAGCACTAATCATCTACCCATTTTGCAGAGTAAAAACCTACTACTCACAAGGATTCCACATAACCTCATATTCCTCTGTTTGGGATACCTCCCTCTATTCCAAGCATTTCCAACACTTCAAAGAAAACCCCAGCCCTTTTACAAGTGTCTTTAGTATTCTTCCATAGCCCCACAGACTTTATCCTTATACCTCTCCTCCCATTTTTTATTCTCAATCTCAAGAAAAGTGTATATTTAGCACATTCTCACTCAATGAAGGGTTTTTTTTTTTTTTTACTACCACTAAAAGGGTTTTGATTCAACATATCAAGCATAAAAAGCAACAACTGCACCTAATAAAAAGTTGCAAAGTGACAACCATGCCAAAAGACAATGATATACCTCAAAACTAACATTTAGATGACAGGTAGATGAACTGATATGTCCTACACACCCCAGCTAAAGCTATGGAAATTGAAGCCACATTCAGCAGTGCCAGAAACAAACATTCCACAAAGCACAAATAAGAAGAAGAAAAAAAAATTGCAACGATAACAACAATGGAAGTTAATTACAGAAAAGCAAAAAAATGACACCTTTAAATCTAATTACAAAAGTCTAAAGGTGCTTTGTGATGACCTATAGTCTGGGATAATAACCCACACCATTTAACCATCCTTCTCAAAAGAATCGGTAATATCAGTCATTGAGTAAAAGCAGAGTCTAACTGCCTATGATTTAGCACTCTAGACACCTACCTTTTACCTATTATCACAAACTATCTTCTTTGTCAACTGAGTTTCAGATTGTTCCTTAAATGTTTATCCATCTAGATTAAGTAAAACACAGGATAGTTAGGCACATGAAAAAGGTAACATACACCACCCAAAACATGTTGAATTTTTAACACATCAGATTCAGGTTCAATTTTCATAATTTATAATTTAAAACATGAGAAATAATTATGTACAATTTTCCAATTTCTTTCTTTCCCAAAAAGATACTAATTATAATTTCCAAATTTCTGAGTAGGTCTAAACTGTGTCCCCATGGCCTCGAGGTGACAAAAGAAACTTCCATAAGCAATCACATTTGGAAAAACTTACAGAAACTCAAAATACACTGACTTCAATGTAAAAAACTGAGCCAGAAGAGAACATTATCTACTTCTACACTTCGTTTTAAATCTAGAACAATTAAGGGCACTTGTGTGTGGGTTAGTCGCTCAGTCGTGCCTGACTCTTTGCAACCCCATGGACTACAGCCCACCAGGCTCCTCTGTCCATGGGATTCTCCAGGCAAGGACACCAGAGTGGGTTGCCATTTCCTTCTCCTTTAAGGGCACTTACTTACTTCCAATTTGCAACCTAATTACACTGAAGTGAATCTTGTTCTAAGCCACATAAAGAATTCTAAATATGAAAAACAGCTGCCCACATCAGGCAACTAGTTTGTAAATTTAATTAAACAGACAAAACTTTTTTTTTGATATTAATAATCCATCTAACTAGCCATTTGAAATACTAACACAAATTCTACATGACTACAAATTCTAAGTATCTTTTGATACTATCTCTGGAATGGATTTTGTCAAACAAAATTAACCTAGAATGCTTCCTGGAGAGAATACAGATGGTTTTAAAAAACGGAATAAAGGGAAAAAAAATGCTTCTTTAGACTAGGAAATAAACAAAACTTAGCTGAAGCAGGTGGAGATGAATAAGAAATAGTAAGTTTGATAAACCATGCACTAGTGATGCTGCTGCTGCTGCTAAATTGCTTCAGTCGTGTCCGACTCTGTGCGACCCCAGAGACGGCAGCCCACGAGGCTCCCCCGTCCCTGGGATTCTCCAGGCAAGAACACTGGAGTGGGTTGCCATTTCCTTCTCTGATGCAGGAAAGTGAAAAATGAAAGTAAAGTGGTTCAGTCGTCCGACTCCTAGTGACCCCATGGACTGCAGCCTACCAGGCTCCTCCATCCATGGGATTTTCCAGGCAAGAGTACTGGAGTAGGGTGCCATTGCTATTTAAATAGAAGGGTTAGTTCCACAGAAGAGGGTCTTACTGGCAATAAAAGCAAGTATTGTGAACCTCACAATGTCTAGGAAAGTAAAATACAAGTTAAACAAGAAGCGGGGAGGTAAAATAAATGTTAAAACCTGACTCTCCATGTCACTAACTTCCTTAAGCCCCTATTCAGCTACAAATGATTACCCTCCTCACTCAACTTGATTTTACTGATTAACTCAGTCATTCCAACTCTGTTCTCAGAAAATATCCAACATTTTGTCAGCCCCTTCATTCTGCCACATGCACCCACCAAGTCAACAAAGACAGATCTGGATTCAAGCCTCCACAGATCCTGGGCACCTTACTTCACCTCCAAGTCTGTTTCCTCATTGGTAAAGTGAGGACATCGCTTACCTGATATGTATGTAGATGGGAGTAGCTGAACACAGTACCTGCCAGTTCTGCAGGCCTTAGCCCCTACCACCCTCTCAATCAACTTCACCACTTTCCTCCCATTCCTAACTCACAGTGGTTATTATACACTTTTTACACACATTTAAAACCCCCAATCCTATCTTCCTTGATCCCTCAAGAAGTAACCTTCTTGTCTATGTTTCTCAAAAAATGGCTATCACCAAACACAAGTATCCTCTTTAAATTAGTTACTACACAAATACTAAAGACTACAACTTGACAAATGCTCTATGTTCTGTAGCAGAAAATGGCAACCCACTCCAGTATTCTGCCTGGAAAATTCCATGGACAGAGGAGCCTGACGGGCTGCAGTCCTTGGGATCTCAGATATGCACATGCATGTATGTTCTAAATAAATGTATTCTGTCTCTCAGGTCAAAAAACCCCTATATAAAGGTAACATATTTCTGGAGTTCCTTATGTATCCAACATCTATCTAGTATTATGACCTTTTAGGTTCCAAACTCTACTCAACTACAGTTTGTTTTTAGTTTCCCTACATTCAAAATGCAGTAATTTTCAATTAGCTAAAGTGAGAAAGGAAGAATCCCCTTTTCAGCATTACCTCATATTTACTTTTTCCACCACTCCCCAACACTTTTCACATCTCTGTCTTTACTTCTCCCATTCAGCCTGTTCACATTTGCCTCTGTCTACTCAAATGCTATGTGTAATTAAAGTCCAAATTCAAATGTCAAGCAGAAAGTCTTCTCAGACAAATCTCACACAGGTCTGAAATTATAACACTTACTGTCTAGACTAACATTTCCACAAATACATTTGGAACATTAACATGCTTAAAGGTGTTACCATATCTAGCAATTTTGTGAATACTGCACACTATGGAGAAGGTGATGGCACCCCACTCCAGTACTCTTGCCTGGAAAATCCCATGGACGGAGGAGCCTGGTGGGCTGCAGTCCATGGGGTCCCACAGAGTCAGACACGACTGAAGCGACTTAGCAGCAGCAGCAGGCCTCCCTGTCCATTACCAACTTCCAGAGTTCACTCAAACTCACATCCATCGAGTCGGTGATGCCATCCAGCCATCTCATCCTCTGTCATCCCCTACTCCTCCTGCCCCTAATCCCTCCCAGCATCAGAGTCTTTTCCAATGAGTCAACTCTAGCGTGAGGTGGCCAAAGTACTGGAGTTTCAGCTTTAGCATCATTCCTTCCAAAGAACACCCAGGACTGATCTCCTTTAGAATGGACTGGTTGGATCTCCTTGCTGTCCAAGAGGCTCTCAAGAGTCTTCTCCAACACCACAGTTCAAAAGCATCAATTCTTTGGCGCTCAGCTTTCTTCACAGTCCAACTCTCACAGCCATACATGACTACTGGAAAAACCATAGCCTTTACTAGACAGACCTTTGTTGGCAAAGTAATGTCTCTGCTTTTGAATATGCTATCCAGGTTGGTCATAACTTTCCTTCCAAGGAGTTAAGCGTCTTTTAATTTCATGGCTGAAATCACTATCTGCAGTGATTTTGGAGCCCCAAAAAATAAAGTCTGACACTGTTTCCACTGTTTCCCCATCTATTTCCCGTGAACTGATGGGATCAGATGCCATGATCTTAGTATCAGTTCAGTCGCTCAGTCATGTCCGACTCTTAGCGACCCCATGAATCGCAGCACGCCGGGCCTCCCTGTCCATCACCAACTCCCGGAGTTCACTCAGACTCACGTCCACCGAGTCAGTGATGCCATCCAGCCATCTCATCCTCTGTCGTCCCCTTCTCTTCTTGCCCCCAATCCCTCCCAGCATCAGAGTCTTTTCCAATGAATCAACTCTTCGCATGAGGTGGCCAAAGGACTGGAGTTTCAGCTTTAGCATCATTCCTTCCAAAGAAATCCCAGGGCTGATCTCCTTCAGAATGGACTGGTTGGATCTCCTTGCAGTCCAAGGGACTCTCAAGAGTCTTCTCCAACACCACACTTCAAAAGCATCAATTCTTCAGCGCTCAGCTTTCTGCACAGTCCAATTCTCACATCCATACATGACCACTGGAAAAACCATAGCCTTGACTAGACAGACCTTTGTTGGCAAAGTAATGTCTCTGCTTTTCAACATGCTGTCTAGTATGCTGGACACTAAAAGACTATGAAGAACCAAAACCTACACCCAAACTTTAAAGTGAACAATTTTCTGAACTGCGAAGTTAAGTATTTCACTAAACCAATTAGCCCTTAACACAGGATCTTTAACTGATGACTTAAACATACACATAATGGAGCCCTTCCCTCAGTGCAACACACTATACATACACAAGTACACACAGAGAGATGTGCACACAGAGTGGTATACACACACAACTCAAAAGTACCTCTTCTGATATGGTAAGTTGCTGCTGCTGCTGCTAAGTCGCTTCAGTCGTGTCTGACTCTGTGCGACCCCATAGATGGCAGCCCACCAGGCTCCCCCGTTTCTGGGATTCTCCAGGCAAGAACACTGGAGTGGGTTGCCATTTCCTTCTCCAATGCATGAAAGTGAAAAGTTAAAGTGAAGTCACTCAGTCCTGTCCGACTCTTAGCGACCCCATGGACTGCAGCCCACCAGGCTCATCTGTCCATGGGATTTTCCAGGCAAGAGTACTGGAGTGGGGTCCCATTGCCTTGTCCCGACATGCTAAGTTACTGGTTAGCAAATATGCTTTATTTCCAGAATAGAGTGTTCAAAATCAAACTGAAATTATAAGATAATTACCCAAAGGAACTGGGAAGGCCTGGGCGGGAGGCGAAACCTGGTGGGGAAGGTGAGAAGGGTAGCTGAAAAGGAGCGATTACTCATGTAAAAGTGAAAATAACTGGACTAATGAATGGTCAAAGGTATACAGAGACTGACTTCAGCTCAGAACATGAGCTTTTAATAATTACACCAATAAAAATATGGAATGGGCTCCTCAAAGAAGTGTTTCCCGTCACTGGAGATGAAAAGGCACAGACTGCACAATCCACTTGGGAGGGATACTGTAGACAAACCGAATGTCGGAGAAGGAAGACGAGACGTCTTCCAGAGCTATATATCCGAGGGCCTAAAATATCCATCTTGCTCCAAACTACTATAGCACCTGCTCCCACTAACACTGCCAAAAGGAGAGCCAGGAAGAAAAAGATGTGATTCACTCACCCTGACCGTCAACTCTGAATACACGTCCTGAGAAAACAAGGCCACAGAGACTGAAGAGTTCACAAAATCAATACTATCCCACAGATAAAGTTAAATATATTTTTAATGACTCTAAATGTCAGTCAACATTGTTTCTCTGACAAAATATGTTCTATATTCCAAATTAACTCAAAACAAATATTTGAAACAGATCCTGTTTGTGAGGGAGCCTATGTGTATTACCTCTCACGCTGTACTATTATTTCAGTTTTTCCCTAAGGTGTAAGTTCCTTACAGTCAAGGACCATTGTTTCTGTATCTGTCTGCTCCCACAGATGTTTAGCATGCTGCCTGACCAACAGCGCTGCTTCACTAACTAACATAGTAAATTCATGGGAACGCCGTGACATCCTACAGTTAATTAGAGACAGCAACGCAATGAGTCAGGACAGACTACTCAAATTCAAGTCCTACTCAGACTGATTCCCTCTGTAACCTTGGGCAAGTCATTCAATTTGTCCAAGTCTCAGCTTTCCTATCTGAAAAAAACGGTGAAAGTGGGGATAACAGAAAATCCTCCACGTAAAAGTACTTGGCACACAACAGGTGCTCTACAAATGCACAGTATAATGCTCAGAGCATAATAAGCACCCTGCGAGTATTAAATAAGTAAAGTCTGACTCCTTCTGTAATTATTTTCTGCAAAAAGCACTGTCGGATATTAGTATGAAAAGTTGATTTCACAGAAAGAAACACTACAACTCTTCCTTTTTCGTATCAAAAGATTAAAGCGACTAATATGATGCACAAATTATACACCTGAAACTATAATAACCACATCAGGAACTTGGCTATGGGACCAAAAATCTGCTTCCTCCCCCCACCCCCCCTCCCCGATTTCTCCAAAGGAGTTCAACAGTCAAGAGAACCAGAGATCTTTTAAAAACCACTGCAGCGGAACAATGGTATTCTAAACCTATGTCGGTTATTCGAACAAGCCACACAGCCCAGCCTTTCTTCCTCTGAGGGCCCGTCCAGCTCTTCTTTCCTTCACACTCTGGAGGCAAAGGGCGCCTAAGCTCATCCTCACCCCAAAAGATGAAACTTGTTTTGCTGCTGCTGCTGCCAAGTCGCTTCAGTCGTGTCCGACTCTGTGCGACCCCATGGACAGCAGCCCACCAGGCTCCCCTGTCCCTGGGATTCTCCAGTCAAGAACACTGGAGTGGGTTGCCATTTCCTTCTCCAATGCATGAAAGTGAAAAGTGAAAGTGAAGTCGCTCAGTCGCGTTCGACTCCTAGCGACCCCATGCACTGCAGCCTTCCAGGCTCCTCCGTCCATGGGATTTTCCAGGCAAGAGTACTGGAGTGGGGTGCCACTGCCTTCTCCGGAAACTTGTCTTAGTAGGCCGCAACCCTCACCCCGCCGGAGCACATCACTGCACGGGAAAAGCGGGGAACAGGACAAGGCAGGCTAGAAATACTTTTCGGGAGAAGGTGTTAGAGGCGCCCCACGGGACCCGCATCCCGCGTGAGGCGGTCCAGACAGACAGACAGACGTCCCACAAGGAACCGCCCGGTTCAGCTTCAGTGACAGACAGGCTGCCACCTCACCGTCTCCCGGTCTCGCCTGACACTCTGCCAAGCTCGTCCGGCGCCAAACCGGCAGCCCCCGGCACCCTGTCCTTTCTCGCTCTAGGTAACAATTCCACAGGCCGACCGGCTTCAACTTCTGCAAAAGGCGACAGCAACCAAAAAAAAAAAAACCCACCTGAGAAAGGAGATGCTCCTCTACTACAAAACGCCCAAGCTCAAAGCACAGCGCATGCGCATTTCACCCCCAGGCATCGATCACATGACTGGAAGTGGCTGGGGGAAGTTTAGTTCTCTCGGTATTTGATTAAAAGGTCTTAACGAGAGTTGAGAGACGGGCGCTCCTCCTGTGTGCATG
This sequence comes from Bos taurus, assembly GCF_002263795.3. Taxonomy (NCBI): domain Eukaryota; kingdom Metazoa; phylum Chordata; class Mammalia; order Artiodactyla; family Bovidae; genus Bos; species Bos taurus. The sequence goes on from NC_037334.1 coordinate 94,867,599, forward strand.
CGCTCCCCTCGAGCCTCATGGGAGTTGTAGTTCTGAGGGTAAAAGGAATCCCCGCCTTCCTGTTCTCCCGAGGAACTTCCTAGAGGGAGGGGGAGGGGGCTCAGCGCCCGGAGGCCCAGTAAGCGGAGATGCTGCTGCTGTGGGTGTCGGTGGTTGCAGCCTCGGCGCTGGCAGCACCAGCTCCCGGGGCAGATGGGCAGAGGCGGGGAGCAATTCAGGCTTGGCCCGATGCTCCTAACGTGTTGCTAGTCGTGAGCGACTCCTTCGTAAGTATGGAAAGGCAGGGGAGGGGGCGCCCTGCTGCACAGCCGCGATTGGCCCAGCCCTTCCCCTGCTTGCAGGCTTCCGGGAGCAGAATCTGAGACTTCCAAACCCGTTTTATCCTGATGCAAAGCAAGAAATGCATTTTACCTTGACGGCCCGTACAGACCTACGTGCACCACATAGATATGCATGTAACACACATAAAAACATGCTTTAGTAAGACGCACTCCGATTCGCATCTTAGCAAATTTTTTTTTTCTTTGCTGGCCCATTAAATTACTAATAAATTTTCAGTCCATATCCCCGCTTGATTCACTTGTGGGGCAAAATAACATTCTGCATCAACGTAAAAGCCTGGTAGCTTTCCAGCGATCAAGGTACTTTTATTACCCAGTTGTCTGATAATCCTGTTAGTGTTGATTTATGTTCATTAGTTGACATAATTTGACCCATTCTCCTATATTCCGGATAAACTGTATGCGTATATGTGTTGTTGTTTAATCCCAAACTTAAACATTTTTTGTAACTTTCCCAAACCATCAACTAAAAAGAATACAAATATTAACATTACCTGATATTTTTAGTATTATCCATGATATTAAAACTACTGCTTGGACAAATGTTTGGTTACTAAATATAATGTTAGTTTATTATGACAGGGTGTCACTGTGGTCAGGTAGATTGTTGGTGTTAAGTATGTCTGGCAGCAAAGAGCACTTTTAATCATTACGTTGTATTGCCTTCCTCATAAAATAACCCAGGATGATTAAAGTTACATAATCTGGATATACCCCTAGAATTTATTGAGAATATTACTTAAAGTAATCTTTATGATTATCTAAACTTAGGATCCTAACAGGCAATCTTGGAGAGTAACAAGAATGAGTTTATTATCAGTGCTCTTGAGATTAAAGGGAAAGGAAGGAAGCAGGATCCTGCAAAAAGAGAACTGACTGTTGCCTCAGCTGATCTTGTGCGTAGTTCTCAAACTAGCATGATGCTTCAGAGCTGTTTCCAGTTTGGGGGAGGAGACCAGGCCTTTCATGTTGGATGGCCATTATTTGTGGAATGCACCCAGAATGGGGCACCATTTGGAGCAAGACAAACTACCGTCAGCAGAGGCAATCTTTCACTCTAAAGGGAATCTTCGTGGTGTGTCACAACATCCTAGAAACTTCCGAAGATGACTGAAATATTTGGAGTTTGTTTTTAGTATAGTATAAGCACATAGATTTTTCTATATGTGTGTATGTAAATTTTGATGCAGATTAATATCTCTTATGAATATAGAAGAAAAAGTCCTGAAAATACTAGCAAGTCGAATTCAAATATATATAGAAAGGGTTATACACCATGGCTAAATGTGATTTATCCCTGAAATGTAAGGTGGGTTTAATGTCTGAAAACTAGTCAATGTGATAGACCATGTTAATTGAATAAAGGACAGATAACAGGTGATCATTTCAATAGATGCAGAAAGAGCATCTGACAGAATTCAATAACCCTTCATGATAAAAGCACTCAACCAAGTAGAAATAGAATTTTTTCAACCTGATTAAGAACACCTGCAGAAAATCCACAGTTAATGTTATTGTTAACTATAAAAGACTGAATGTTTTCTCCCAAAGACCAAGAACAAGACAAGGCTGTCCATTCTTACTGTGTTTATTCAGCAGTTAAGCTGGCAGTTTTCTAGGAAGGGAATTAGACAAGAAAATGAAATAGAGGTCATCTAGATTAGAAAGGAAAAATGTCTCTATTTGCAGATAACATAACCTTGTATAAAGAAAATCCTAGGGAATCTACTGCAAAACTTTTAGAACTAATAAGTTAGTCTACACGGCTGTAGGATGTAAGATCAATACATAAAAATCAATTGTATTTTTATACCTTTGATTGATGAACAAACGAAAAATAAAATTAAGAAAATAATTCTATTTAAAATAGTATCCAAAATATAAAATACTTAGGATTAAATATAACCAAAGAAGTTCAATTCTTATACTCTGAATCAAACTATAAAACATTGTTGAAAGAAATTAATGAACACCTAGATAAGCATGTTTATGAAATTGATTTAATATTGTTAATATAGTAATAATCATCAAATTGATCTACAAATTCTATGCAGTCTCTTCAGAAATCACTATGACATTTTTGCAGAAACAGAAAAAAACCATCCTGAAATTCATATGGAAATTCAAGGGACCCAGAATACCCAAGGCAGTCTTGTAAAAGAACTACAAAATTGGAGGACTTAAAGTTTCTAACTTCAAAACTTACCTTCACTTCAAAACTGTAGTAATCAAGATAGTGTGTCACTGGTATAAAGATAGACATATAAATCGATGGAATAGAATTGAAAGTAGAGAAATAAACTCTCAAACTCTCATTTGATTTTTCAATAAAGATGCAAAGACCATTTAATGGGGGAAAGAATAGTGTTTTCAACAGATAATGTTGGGAATACTGATTATCCACATGCAAAATGTCTCACTCCATTTTTAAAAAGTAGCTCAAAGTGAACTGATGAATTAAACATAAAAGCTAAAACTATTAAACCCTTAGAAAAAAACATGGGTGCGAATCTGTGACTTTGGATTAGGTAGTTTGCATGCATGCAAAGTCGCTTCAGTCATGTCTGACTCTTTGCAACCCTGCCAGGCTTCTCTGTCTATGGGATTCTCAAGGCAGTGGTTTGCCATTTCCTGCTCCAGGGGATCTTCCCGACCCAGGAATGGAATCCGAGTCTCTTATGTCTCCTGCATTGGCAGGCCAGTTCATTACCACAAGCACCACCTGGCAAGCCCTTGCTGCTAAGTCACTTCAGTCGTGTCCGACTCTGTGCAACCCCATAGACAGCAGCCCACCAGGCTTCCCCATCCCTGGGATTCTCCAGGCAAGAACACTGGAGTGGGTTGCCATTTCCTTCTCCAATGCATGAAAGTGAAAAGTGAAAGTGAGTCGCTCAGTCGTGTCCGACTCTGTGCGACCCCATGGACTGCCGCCTACCAGGCTCCTCCGTCCATGGGATTTTCCAGGCAAGAGTACTGGAGTGGGGTGCCATTGCCTTCTCCTGGCAAGCTCTTAGGCAATTTAAAAATGGGCAAAAGATCTGAACAGACAGTCCTCCAAAGAAGATATGCAAATAGTCAATAAACATATGAAAAGATACTCAATATTGTTAATCATACGGAAATGCAAATCAAAACCACAATGAGACACCAGTTCACATCCACAAAGATGACTATAATCAGAGACACACTAGAGCCATGAGAATATGAGAGAAATGCAACCTTCATATGCTGCTGGTGGGAGTGTAAAATGGCGTAGCTACTTTTGAAAACAATCTAGCAATTCCAAAAATGTTTAACATGAGTTTCACATTGATCCAGCAATTCTACTTCAAGGTATATATCCAAAAGAAATAAAAAACATATGTCCACACACATATGTCCACACAAAAACTTTTACATAAATATTAATACTTCCAAAAAGTGAAAACAACTCAAATATATATCAGGTGATAAATGGGCAAATAAAATTTAGTAATATTTTTCAACAATAAAAAAGAAATGCAGTATTGATACATGCTGCAACGTGGATGAACCTAAAGTCATTACGCTAAGTGAGAGAAGCTACTCAGAAGGGACAACATACTGTATGATTCCATTTGTCCAAAGAAAGCAAATCTACAGAGACAAAAATTAGAGACAGACCAACAGTTACCTAGATTCGGGAGAACAGGAGGATTAACGCGTGACAGTTAAGGAATACTAGATTTCTTTTGGACATGATGAGAATGTTCTAAAATCGATAGTGATGATGCTTACACAATTCCCTAAATATACTAAAAAAAAAAAACACTGAATTGTATAAATTAAATGGGTTAGTTGCATGATGTGTGAATTATATCTTAATAAACCCATTTTTTCAAAGAGAAAATAAACACCTCAGCCTGAGTCTTAAGGGTATAAGGGCATAAGCATCCTCTCTGCCCCGCTCCTTCACCCCTGAACCTGTGCTGTTTGTAGTTTTCATGAGGTTTCGGGAGTGCTATACACAGGACTGTGTAGTAGTGTCTAGTGAGGCTCTCATTCAGTCTGATGAACAGATCTGAAAAGAATGCTCTAAACAGTCTTGCTTGATAATAAGTCAGACAGTTAAGATTACTATTATATTCTTTCATTAGATTGATGTCTTGAAATCTAAACATCACTGGTTTTCCCTGGCCCAGAATAAGGAGTTGCATACCAAGTCATGAATATTCTTTGGAAGGACTGATGCTGAAGCTGAAACTCCAATACTTTGGCCACCTGATGCAAAGAACTGACTCAATGGAAAAGACCCTGATGCTGGGAAAGATTGAAGGTGGGAGAAGGGGATGACAGAGGATGAGATGGTTGGATGGCGTCACTGACTAGATGGACATGAGTTTGAGCAAACTCCAGAAGTTGGTGATGGGTAGGGAAGCCTGGTGAGCTGCAGTCCATGAGGTTGCAAAGAGTCAGACATGACTGAGCAACTGAACTGAACTGAACCAAGTCATGGCTCTAGAAGGAGCAATCCAGATCACAGAATTATATCTACCAAAAAGCTTATCCATCCCAAGGCAGGAAATGCCTGCCTCCCAGGAGAGTCAAGAATAATAGCAGAATTCAAAAACTAAGGCAAAAGGCAATTGGTATCATTTCTGGCACTTTTATGCAGAAAGCCAATTCAGTTCAGTTCATCCTCTGTCATCCCCTTCTCCTCCTGCCTTCAGTCTTTCCAAGCATCAGGGTCAGTTCTTCTCATCAGGTGGCCAAAGTACTGAAGTTTCAGCTTCAGCATCAATCAGTCTTTCCAGTGAAAACTCAGGACTGGTTTCCTTTAGGATGGACTGGTTGGATCTCCTTGCAGTCCAACGGACTCTCAAGAGTCTTCTCCAACACCACAGTTCAAAAGTATCAATTCTTTGGTGCTCAGAAAGCCAATTAGTGGGTCTCTTTTTCTTTTTTAAATGCCCAGTTTTAGGGTACTCTATTTGTTTAAACAGTAGGAATGGCCTTAAGATAATGAAAGTTATTCTGAAAACCATTCTGGAAGATTTTCTCTCGCAACTAAGATGTGCTAGAACTGTACTAAGACCTGACTATTCATTGTGAACTACAGTACCACACGATGGAAAACTTACTTTCTCTGTGGTTTTCATCAGCTAACCATGTTAAGATCCATTTCAGTTCAGATTGAATTACTATGTGAACCACCTCCCATCGATACCATGAGCAGTGGTACCACTTTAGCCTTTTTTTAAAAGTATTTGCTAGTGTGTAAAAACTACATGAAGTTAAAAAGCCAAAACTTCTAGAAATGTTCAATATCTTCTCTAATAAAATAGTTTTGATCTTCATTTAAAGTATTAGTATGCTTTTGACCTTGAGAATATGTGTAGCATAATTTAAATATTTTCTCAGAACCTAGTCAAATATAAATCATTCCATTGATGCACATAATCCAGGTTTATTAAGTTTTACAAAAATGCAGTGTTGAATTTTGAACATATTGAATTTGTCTTTTGTAAATTATACAGCTCTGAATTAAAGACTTGTTTCATTTCACTCACTGAATATTTATTGAGTGCCTTTATATTGCAGGCAGTAATCTTTACATGGACCACCTTTTACATATTCTGTGCTAGAAACTTCCCGAAGTGAGGTAGTTATCCCCTCCCCCATTTGCCATCCTTGCTATTCTGCTATTTAAAGATACCTGCTTTCTTGTCTGCTTTCCATGGAAATGAGTCAAGAAATTGCTAACATGAATTACAGACACACTGCTGTATCCATTCAGTGGTCATTACACCCGTCTGAATCTAGCCTGCAGGTCTTGGAGTCCAAGCCTCACTGTCTGAATTGTATGGCATCCCAGTGCTTCTGCTACAAGACCTCCTGCTCCATCCCTCCAAAAGGATGAACCTGGGTGGCTGGGTTGTCTAGAATCCATCCAGTGGCCACAAATGGTTATCATCCCCCATGTCCAAAAGATTGAAGGAATAAGACCTGTAGGCATTTGGGTTTTATCAAGATAAGTTTCCAAGAGTTTGAATTTATGGATTTAGTGAAATTCTTACCAGGGTAGAGTGTGCACTTTTGTCCTGGGCTCCCTTGCTCATCATTCAGGAAATCAGGAGTTACTTGCTTAGTATTCAGTGATTACTTCTGCTAGAAGTGGTATTTATTTCAACATACAAGCATGCTCTAACTTTCCCCATCTTTTAAAAAATCCTGACCTTAATCCCACATTTCTCCTGTATCTAACCCTCTATTAGCTAACATCCACCCCATTTTTTTTGTTTTGTTTTGTTTTCCTTTGCAAAAAAAAATACTTAGAAGTGGTTTCTCCACCTGCCATCTCACTTCCCTTTCTGTTTTAGGTGTCCATTCTTACGACTCCATTGGAAGTGCTCCTGTCAACGTCACCAGCCACCAATTCCAATGTGCATTTTCTGACCTTATTTACATACCCTCTCAACACAGCTATTCCGTCTCTCTTGACACACTGTCTTCCCTCAGCTTTCATGAGACTCAGTCTCCTGATATCTTCCTCCCTCACTAGTCATTCTTTCTGTTTCCCACTCTGCCTTCTCTTCTTACCTGGGACTCCTCAGGGCTTCTTTCTTTCTTTTCTCTCTCTCCCTAAAAGATTTTACTGTCTCACAGTTTTCAATGCCATGGATATATTAAAGCCTTGTTTCACTAGGATAGACTTCTCTGAGCTCCAGATTCCTATCTGTACCCTAATTTATATCTCCATTTGGAAATCTCAGACATCTCAAAGATGTATGTATGTCCTGTATTTTGGATTAGCTCACTTTTAAACTGTATTTTATTTACAAAACTACACTGAAAACATACAATAGATATAACTCCAGGACTGGAACATTCTTTTTTCTCTTTTTTGCTCTTTACCAAGAAGAGTTCTTCAATTCCCAATTCAATTCCAAAATAGGTATCTCCAACCTAAACATCTCTTCCAGTCTTCCAGCTCATCTCTCCAGCTGCCTAGTTGTTATCTCCGCTTACGTCCTGCAGGCATCTCTATTTGAATGGGTGACCCTCCTCATTCTTCAGCTCTCACTTCCCAGAGAAGCCTTCCCTGTTCACTCTTACCAAGAAGGTTTCCTTTGTTGTTCTGTATCTTTAGATTTTTTTTCAAGGCCATATAACAGTAATGGTATTGTAATTATTCTTGGTTTATTCTTGGTTTCCCTGATGCTGGGAAAGATTGAAGGCAGGAAGAAAAGGGGACGACAGAGGATGAGATGGCTGGATGGCATCACTGACTCAATGGACATGAGTTTGGGTAAACTCTGGGAGTTGGTGATAGACAGGGAAGCCTGACATGCTGCAGTCCATGGGGTCACAAAGAGTCAGACACGACTGAGTGACTGAACTGATGTTTTTTGCCTCTCCCACTAGTCTATAAGCTTCATGAGGCCAGGGACTCTATTTTTATTCACCATTGTATCTCCAGATCTTTCATAGTGCCTGGCACATACCAAATACTCAACAAACATTGGTTCAGTCAGTCCATCCAACTTTCCATTAATTTCTTTCATTTATTTTCTGTATTCAAATGGATCTAAGTCTCACACAACATGAATTTACACTATTATGAGCCAGAGAATGATAACACTTTGTCTACTTGTTTTCATTATTTGAAGGTTCTTAGGATCATATTGAAGTTTTTTGCTACTTGTGAATTTTTTTTTAATATTTATTTATTTGGCTATACCAGGTCTTAGTTGCAGCAGGCAAACTCTTAGTTGTGGCATGTGAGGTCTAGTTCCCAGCACAGGGATCAAACCTGGGCCCTCTGCATTGGGAGTATGGAGTCTTAGCCTCTGGACCACCAGGGAAGTCCCAACTACTTGGGAACTTTATGGTTAAAATTAAAGGAAATTATTTTCTTCTTTTGCGATGTAATCAGTGCTTCATAAACAATTAAATTTCTTTATTCCAGGATGGAAGGCTAACATTTTATCCAGGAAGTCAGGTAGTGAAACTTCCTTTTATCAACTTCATGAAGGCACATGGCACTTCCTTTCTAAATGCCTACACAAACTCTCCAATCTGCTGTCCATCGCGTGCAGGTACGAACATGCTTAATTTTACTGGAAGTAGCCCCACCCTGAAAATGTTTTCACACTTTAAAAGACTATACTCCAAAATAGGATAGTAAATCATATTTGGCATCTAATAAAAATTTTTGAATATATGTGAGATGTGTTTCAGGGTATGTAATGGGTATTGGGGGTTTCCCTCATGGCTCAGCGGTAAAGAATCGGCCTCCTAATGCAGAAAACATGAGTTTGATCCCTGGCTTGGGAAGATTTCCTGGTGAAGGAAAAGGCAGCCCCTCCGGTATTCTTGCCTGGGAAATCACATGGACAGAGGAGCATGCAACTCCATGGGGTTGCAAAGGGTGAGGCATGAGTTAGTGACTAAACAACAACATTGGGTATTGGGCTTTTTTAAGAGTAGAAATTTTATCACCTAAAATGGTGTTTAGTTAAAGTCTGTTGTTTCATTTCCTTATGACTGGTGACTAAGAATCTCAACTCTCCAGGCAAATTCAGAAATGCTTATATTTCCTAGAGGAGTTCCATTTAAATTTTTCAGTAAGAGATAAGTAGTTGGGAGGGGATTGTAAAGTATACTAAGGAACTGAACTGAAGGAGTGTTAGTCACTCACTTGTGTCTGACTCTTTGCGACTGCATGGACTGTAGCCCGCCAGGCTCCTCTGTCCTTGGGATTCTCCAGACAAGAATACTGGAGTAGGTTGCCATTCCGTTTTCCAGGGGATCTTCCCAACCTGGGGATCGAAGCCAGGTCTCCTGTATTGCAGGCAGATTCTTTAGCATCTGAGCTACAAAGTAGTAAAACTTCTCAGGTATACCTGGAATTTTCCGTATTATTGCAGATTAGGTATTTTTTCCTTCGGTCTCAATTAACTTCTATCCCAAATCTACCTGTTTACTTTTATTATAGTAATTTATGAAATAGGCAGTTAAGTCATGACTAACTGAAAAAAAGAAGAAATCGACATTTTTATAAATTCTGTTCTCTGATAGAGTTGTCTTTCTCTTCCACTTTATGATGGTTTGCACTGGAACTCACAAATAGCAGCCAATGATTTTCTTTTGTCCGTTAAGTTCCTGACATCATATTCTGCATGATTTGAGCCACATGTTTTTATTTTGTGACTACGTTTTCAGCACTACCAACTATATAATCACTGATGATTAAAAGAAACCTGAAGTGTATTATAAATGATGTTTCCATGATGAAGGACCAGGTGTATTACAAACACTTTTGTTCACTTTTTGTTCTTTTTTGAGCAAGTGGAATGAGAGCTGTCCTGGGGTGAGGTGAGGACTGGGTTCCGGTCCTCAATGGACTATGTCAGGCGCGCCCCTCCGTTTCCTAATCGCAGAATGCTGTATGCGCTGTGTCCCTCACAGGGCTGTTCTAGCATCAAGTGAGATAATGGATTTTAAAAGTGCTCAAGGAACGCTAAAGATTTCAGAAATGTTAGGTGATCCTTTTCCTGGAAGAAGTCTATTTTGAACAGTTAGAACAAAGAGAAGGGAATAATCGTAATAAAAACTCACATATATTGCATTCTTACTGCGTGCCTGGCCATATTCTAACTGCCTTTGCGGGTCTTAATTTATATAATTATCCACATTGTCACAAAGTGGAAATTGTTGTTATAAACATTTTGCAGATGAAAACTAAAGTACTGGAAGGTTATATAACTTATCAAAGGGCTAGCAGTGTTGGGATTCAATGCCAGGTGATACCCTATTCCACTTCTCATGAAGAAAGCATTTTGTTAGATGAGAAAAGGATTCAACCCTACTACATGTGTACACAGAAAAGAGAAAAGGCTTTTTTTCCCTGCTTTACTGAGATACAATTGACATAAAACACTGTGTTAGTTTAAGGTATACACCATATTCTAGAGAGAATAAGAACATTTTCATGAGCTGAATCAGTCAGATCAGGTTTATGTGCATCACACAGCACTTATAGCAACATATAGCCATAGTGCTACCTCCCACAAAAGCAGCAACAATGAGGTAACTACCAAAGCTAAGCCCCACACACTGGGGCCTTACTAACATTGTGTCCCCAGGACCAAGGTCAATGACTGGAACATTGCTGCAGAGCAAGTGATTTTTTAAAAAGTACAAACTAAGCCCAAAGTTAGTAGAAGAAAGAAAACAAACAAAGATCAAAGTGGAAATAAATGAAGTAGAGACTAAAAGCTCAACAGAAAAGATAATAAAACTAAGGTTTTTTTTTTTTAACGGACAAATCCTTAGCTATACTTTCCAAAAAAAAGAAAGGACTAAGAAATTAAAGAGGAAACATTACTACTGATACCACAGAAAGGTATTTATAGCTATGACCTTCCCTCTTAGAAATGCTTTTTGCTGCATGCCATTTGTGTTGCTGTGCTGTATTTTCATTTTCATTTGTCTCGAAATTGTTTTTTCTCTTTTCTTCTTTGACCCATTGGTTGTTTAGGAGTATGTTGCTTAATCTCCACATATTTGTGAGTTTTCCATTTTTCTTCTTGTAATTGGTTCTAGTTTCATATCATTGTGGTCAGAAAAGATGCTTGATTGATTTTTAAATTTCTTAAATTCTTAAGAATTTAAGTCTTAGTAAATTTAATTACTCAGTCTTGTTGTATGACCTAACATGATATTCCTGGCGAATATTTCATTTGCACTTGAAAAGAATGTACTTTCTGTGTGTTTGGATGGAATGTTCTGAAAATGTTAAGTCCATCTGTTCTAACAGGTAGTCTAGTGTTTCCTTTTTGATTTTCTGTCTGAAAGATCTATTTGCTGTTGAAAGTGGGGGTATTGAAGTCTCCTAGTATTTGTGTCTATTTCTCCGTTTAGTCCTGTTAATATTTGGGAAAAGATTTATTGACTAAACAATCATAGCTGTAGAAAATAAGAGAGAAGACATAACTAAAAAGTACACTTAACTTTTTTGTGGCAAGCCGGTAACAAGACAAGAAACAAGGAAAATCCTTGGGAATTTTGGGAAAATGAGATCTGTACTTCATTTGACCAACGTGGAAAGTTGACCAATAAATACATAGTGATTATTTTTATGATTGAAAGAAACTCAAGTAAGATAGGCTTTATATTTAATTCCATCTATTTACCTTAAACAACCTGACCTGTAAGCCTTAGAGATTCACCTGTAAAGCGGAAATAGGAACTCATTTCAGTTTTCCCCTGAATAAAACGAGGTAACAATAAAAAATGTTAGGTAAAACACCTAATGCAGGTATATCTTATTGCAGAGCCTGAGCTCTGAACTAGTCATCTCTTTTCTCTCTTGGTATAATTGTCTCAGTCATCAAAATAAATTGTTAAGCTTTGTTTACACTGATCCCATTTTTTTTTTCCACCAGCAATGTGGAGTGGGCTCTTCACTCACTTAACAGAATCTTGGAATAACTTTAAGGGCTTAGATCCAAATTATACAACATGGATGGATGTCATGGAGAAGCATGGCTACAGAACACAAAAATTTGGAAAACTGGACTATACTTCAGGACATCACTCCATCAGGTAAAAAATAAAATAAAAGTGATTCTCTGGCAGAGAATGAATATGTATACATATGACTGATTGCCTTTGCCGTCCACCTTAAACTATCTTTACATTGCTGATCAGCTAAAAGTTAATCTAAAATTAAAAGTTTTAAAAAATGATTTTCATAGACAACCCACTACTGTAATACATACATGTACCCTTTTTGACTTCTGTTATTTCTCTGCAAAGCTGAAAGTAAATCTCTTAACCTCTAGATTGTGTTAATTTGGCTAAATCTTTAGCTTTCTTTAACCTTCTTAAAATATTGAAATTACTTATATGCTAGTAATTTTGTTTTCTTTAAACATTAAAGGTCTATAAAATTGTGTAGTCCATGAGTTATTTTGATTTATATATACAATGGCTGCTTTATTTACTTTAAAATTTGTTTCATAGACTATAATCTTCTTGTTACTTGCTTTTGTCAGTTCTCTCCAACTTTAGTTTTCTATTGTAATTTTTTTCTTTCATTTTACTCAGTCCTCAAAATTAGGCAACCAAGCATAGGCGGTAAGAGTAGAAATCTAGAATCAGATTGCCTACTTTTGAATCCTAGTTTCTTGGTTTACTACTAACCAGCAGTATAATCTTAGGGCTATTATTTAAGCTAACTTCCTTAAATTTAAGTAATTTTTTAAATAAAATTTAAATATTAAATAATGTTATTTAAATTTCTTTGTGGCGAATTCTAAATGAAATACTATGTGCTCATTTCATGGAGTTTTACCAGTTTCTCTTTAAAATCCTTCTACTTTTTAGAAAGTAAGGTTAATCCAAAGTCAGATACACCCATTCATATTATCATATTTGAAATTTTTTTTTGTTTTTGTTGTTTCCTCAGTCAGTCCAATAATGAAAAAGAATCTAAGATTGAACGCCACGTACTCCGTATCACTGTCGCACTCTGTGTGATATGGTTAAACTTTGATCTAAGTGTTATTCCTCAGTGGGATAATCTTTCTTGGCGTGCACAGATCCTGTTTCTCCTTTGAACTACTTTATTCCCACTGCCATCATAGTGCCTGTACATTGTAGACACACAGTTAAATGTTTTGGTTAATGAATAAATGAATGGAATAAAAAGTTATAGCTTATTATTTGATAAACAATGATATTCTATTTTACCTAGGGTTAAAATCAATAAAAGGAAAAGAGCTACTTAAACATTGATATTTGGGAAATCAAAGATGGTTTTCAGTGTAATAATTGCTTATAGCATATTTTCATTTACTGATCCTCTCACCAGAGCTTCAGTTCAGTTCAGTTCAGTTGCTCAGTCATGTCCGACTCTTTGCAACCCCATGAATCGCAGCACGCCAGGCCTCCCTTTCCATCACCAACTCCTGGAACTTGCTCAAACTCATGTCCATCGAGTCGGTGATGCCATCCAGCCATCTCATCCTCTGTCATCCCCTTCTCCTGCCCCCAATCCCTTCCAGCATCAGAGTCCTCTCCAATGAGTCAACTCTTCCCATGAGGTGGCCAAAGTACTGGAGTTTCAACTTTAGCATCAGTCCTTCTAAAGAACACCCAGGACTGATCTCCTTTAGAATGGACTGGTTGGATCTCCTTGCAGTCCAAGGGACTCTCAAGAGTCTTCTCCAACACCACAGTTCAAAAGCATCAATTGTTCCGTGCTCAGCTTTCTTCATAGTCCAACTCTCACATCCATACATGACCACTGGAAAAACTATAGCCTTGACTAGACGGACCTTTGTTGGCAAAGTAATGTCTCTGCTTTTTAACATGCTATCTAGGTTCAGTTCAGTTCAGTTCAGTCACTCAGTCGTGTCCGACTCTTTGCGACCCTTAGGAAACTTAAATAAACTGTCAAGACTGTATTCCTGCTGTATGTGCCCACATATGGCACTTGACTGACACATAGGTTAAGGCTGCTGTGAATGGCATGTCTGCATGAGTTACAGCACAGTATCTTTCAGATTTTTCTGTACAAGTTTAAAGACGAGTTTCAGGGGGGGAAAACATATCTCATGTTGATGTTTGGTAGAAAGCAACACAGTACTGTGAAGCAATTATGCTTCAATTAAAAATAAATTTAAAAAAAGGTCTCTCACTATAAAACATCATAAATAGGTGCATTCAGTGTTTTTTGATAGACTGACTCTCAAAACTAGTTTTTATAACATTGTGCTACCTTTACCACTGAAAGTGGTAAAGCAATTTTTGAACCTGTTTGTATTTTCAGCCAGGTTTACAAGTCCCTTTAGTTTATTGCTCCAATTCTCTTTCTTTTCTCGACATCATGTGATGCTTTCTTCTTGTACCAGTTTAGGGACACTAATCCAGCTATGTGTCCCTTCCTGTATATACTACACTACATCAGACTGGGAACTGTAAAGGCTACATGCTTGTTTCTTCCAGACAACTGTTAAACACGTGTTGGTGGTACCATTCGTTAAGATGACACTTACTAACTATAAGACCAAGGCAAGTTATTTATCTACTCAGGATGCCAGTTTCACTGAATGAGTGTACACTGCTGCTAAGCTGCTGCTAAGTCACTCTGTGTGACCCCATAGACAGCAGCCCACCAGGCTCCCCCGTCCCTGCGATTCTCCAGGCAAGAACACTGGAGTGGGTTGCCATTTCCTTCTCCAATGCATGAAAGTGAAAAGTGAAAGGGAAGTCGCTCAGTCGTGTCCGACTCTTCACGACCCCATGGACTGCAACCTACCAGGCTCCTTCGTCCATGGGATTTTCCAGGCAAGAGTACTGGAGTGGGGTGCCATCGAGTGTATACTAGATGACTCTAAAAATTCTTTCTTTCTGAAGTTCTATGACCTCACTGGAGTACGGTTACATGGTTTATAAAATCCTGATATTAATCTGCCCTCTCACATTATAGGTGTTGTGCTCATAATAAGTCTAATTAGGTTCAAATTTTCTGTATCTTCTTAGCAATTGAAAGGAAACGTGTACTTAATTCTTAAGGTGTTTTGATCACTTTCTCTATGGGGTAAAGCTTTTGTCATCACATCCCCAAAGTCTCAAACAGTGGTCTCAATCAAGGGCAATTTTTGACACCCCCACAAGACTTTTGACAGTGTCTGCAGACACTTTTGGTTGACAGCACAGGGGGAATGCTGCTGCCATCTAGATGGTAGAGGCCAAGGCTGCTGCCAAACAACCCACAATGCACTGGACAGCACCCACTTCTCCAAACAAAAAACGAACAAGCTGAAAACGTCAATAGTGCAAAGGGCGAGGAACCATGATCTCAAGCTAAATACTTTATACTCATCATCATGGCCTTAGGAATGTCACACTGCAAGGCATCACTGGCATTTTCAGTTCAGTTTAGTTGCTCAGTCATGTCCAACTCTTTGCCCGCCCTTGGACTGCAGCATGCCGGGCCTCCCTGTCCATCACCAGCTCCCAGAGCTTGCTCAGGCTCATGTCTGTCAAGTCGGTGATGCCATCCAACTATCTCATTCTCTGTCATCCCCTTCTCCTCCCGCCTTCAATCTTTCCTAGCATCAGGATCTTTTCCAACGAGTCCGTTCTTTGTATCAAGTGACCAAAGTATTGGAGCTTCTGCTTCAGCATCAGTCCTTCTGATGAATATTCAGGACTGATTTCCTTTAGGATGGACTGGTTGGATCTCCTTGAGTTCAAGGGACTCTCAAGAGTCTTCAACACCACAGTTCAAAAGCATCAATTCTTCAGCATTCAGCTTTCTTTATAGTCCAACTCTCAAATCCATGTATGACTACTGGAAAAATCATAGCTTTGACTAGATGGACCTCAGTAAAGTAATGTCTCTGCTTTTTAATATGCTGTCTAGGTTGAGCATAACTTTTTTTCCAAGAAGCAAGCATCTTTTAAGTTCATGATTGCAGTCACCAACTTGCATTTTGAATTTTATTTATTGTCCCATATTCTAAGGGTTAAGATCCACTTAACAGTAGTATTTCAGTTTTTTTTAGAATCAACAAAATCAAAGAAAATGTTAATTTGGAAGTGTATAGAATTAGAAGGTCTTGAGTAATTGATTTTTATAGATATTTTAAAAACTAGATTTCTAAGATCAGTACATTAAAGACGGTAAACATTAAGTAACATTCCTTAAAATACTAAGACTAAGATGATCCTTACTAAAGTTACAAGGGTAAAATCATGTATGGAACACCCGTTCAGAAAATATTTATTAACCCACCTACAGAGTCCCAGATGCTATTTTTAAGTGATGGGAATACTGTAGTGATCAAAACACAAAAATCTCTAACCTCATGGAACTTATACTCTAGTGGCAAATTTAAGCAAATCAGGAGCAAATATAAGCAAACCACTGTCCTATCTTTCCTAGCTAAAAGTTTAAAACCTAAAATCAGATGCCCTGGCACTTCGTCTTATTCCTGTTGTTCTCATCTTACTGCATAAATGTTCTCAATTCATATGTCTTAATGTGTTTCTGAAACCTGTCACAATAGGCCGTACTTAATCCCATGAGACAAATTAAAAATTAGAAGCCTACTTCCCAAGTGAGAGAATTGCTATGGCAAACTTTTTAGCTTGAGCTTGACAACCGGCAAAAGGCGGCAAACCATGGACTGCCCTCACATCTTCTTGTTCCCTTGGCCTCCAGACCAGAAGCACAGGCTTTCTAACTAGAACCTAAGTGGCCAAGAGGGAAGCAGCAGAACTCGAACAGCAACCATAGGGTCCCTTTCAATTCTGCAGCCCAATAAATAAGTCTGTGTTTATCTCATCCATTTCTACTTTTATTTTAACTGTATAATCTAAGATCGTACGTGGGGCTTCCCAGGTGGCTCAGTGGTAAAGAATCTCCCTGCCAATGTAGGAGACCTGGATTTGATCCCAGGTCAGGAAGATCTCCTGGAGAAGGAAATGGCAACCCACTCCCATATTCTTGCCTGAAAAATCCCATGGACAGAGGAGCCTGGTAGGCTACAGTCCATGGGGTCGCAGAGTCGGACACAACTTAGGAACTGAACAATAACAACAGGCTCCTACCTGCCTTAGATCAGATTTATCCATACTAAAGAGGAGTGTATTTTATTCTTTTCCTTATAATGGAAAAAGATATCCATTTCTCTGGTCATTTTTGAAGCATTTTTAGAACCCCACAACTACATACCTTGTTGTTTTTAATGAAATTCAGTATCTAAAACAGCTTGCACTATTCTGAGTACATTGCCAGAATGACTGCTGATAGTGAAAAAGCCTGCTATTATTTTATTTTATTGCTCCAGAACCCTCGCTTCTGATATCTAGCAAATTCTGGCTGAAGCAGCTACTGGGGCTATCTTCAGAATGCTGTCTACCATAACTCCTATGTCAGTTTCTTGGAATACCAGTGATAGTTCTAAGTCTACAATTTCATTACGATTCTTAGATTTTTTCCCATTTAATTACTCAAGTTTAAGGTCCTGTGTATAGCTGCTCTCAGTGAAGTGTAAAAGGAGGGGCCCTTTTGCCAGTGCTGACCATTCATGGAATGTATTCCAATCTACTTTTCGAAGAACTTGAAGATATCTAATAAGGTGGAGATTTCACTTTTTAATTTAACATTAGCATTAGCCAGATATGACCTGGCTAAAGTGACTTACGGTTTAAAACATGAGATTTTTTTTTTAAAGTCTAAAAAAATTACAGTATAGGACAAAATATGGTGAGTTATGTTCAAAGGAAGAAGCAAACACATCCAGATTTTTTTTCAAGGGGTGGGAGAAAAAGCTGTAAAGTACTACATTTTGTCTATTCTACGGTGCACATTTTTTTCCCCACAATTTAACATATCTGAAGTTGCAATGCATCTTACAATTGATGACTACAAAATTCTGTTATAGTCTTCTTGGGAGTGTTTTCTCTTAATAGTATATATTTTTCAAAAGAGTACATTTCATATTACTAGCCTTTTAGATTTGATAAACTTGCAAAAGTAGAACATCAATAGGCTTAGGTGGAGGACAGGAAGAAGACTTCTGAACAAATGCAACCAAGTAGGAAACTGAAAACCCTTTGGAAGACACTGGATAAGCCCGAATTCCTGTAAGGAAGCCATGAAAGGTAAAACTTTAATATGTGAGAAGGACTTGAACAAGCTGAGGCACTGGCAGAAAACAGCCTGCCTGTTTCAGCAGAGAAGCTGAATATGAGAATCTCCATACAATTTTTGTTCTGTAAAAAAAAAAAAATTAACCTTGGAGTAGTTCTGTTCTATTCTTTTCATCCTTGAACATATTTCTTGCCCTCCAATCAAGTCCCGTGGTGATTTTAGATCAGATTTTGGCGTTCGTGTAATTACTTGATTGATCCAACTTGTCTCCTTTCACGTTTCACTTGTTTTGTAAGCAGTCTTTCCATCCTGCCACTTGGCTCTTTCACTGACTACATCCTATTCCAGTTAGCCAGGAAGCATCTGACTCTTCTTCTAATATGATGCCAGAATGCAGAATTTCAAAAGTAAGGTATAAAAAAAAAATAGAAAAAGCAAGATACTTACTCTCTAAGGAATATATTAAAAATTTAACTCATCCTACAGTTTCTAAAGAAGAATATTAAAATGTCTGGAAGTACATAGGTAAATCAGCACTCTTAATATTAAAAATAAAGCAACAACCACAGTATCTACTGTATTCTTTAGACTCAAGCAAGAATGTGCTTTAAAAAAATTATGTGCAAGAATATTGCTTAAGCAGATGAGGAATTAAAAGTTGGTATCTGTCAACACAGGAAGAACAAAACTCATTAATGGCAGACAAAAAATTGAGATCTAATTTAGTCTAAGGGCAAATATTATAAACCAGAATAATAGCTTGTTTTCATCATGACAATCCTTAGTTATTAAAGTAGTTAGGAAGCAAAGCACAGTGGTAACCCAAATTATTATCTATGTGAGGGAGTTTGTGTGTTTTTTAAAGAAACTAAGCTGCAGGAAAATTCAGCTTTCTAAAAATGACTGGCCCCACATGACCTCCATAGAACTAATTTTATAATCAATGGCAAAGGATATTTATTTCTGTCATATGCTTTTATAAAACATTTTGAAGAAATGTATTTATTTTCAAAAATTACTTATTATTTTCATTATTTCATTAAAAGTACCCAAATCTTAAGTGTCAAATACTTAACACATGTTTAAAAAATTGAGCAGGGAATTCATTAAATAAACTGAGGTAGATATATACACAGTAAAATATTAGAAAGCAATTAAAAACTGATAGAGAATACCTAATGGCATTTGACACAAAGGTATTCCAAAAACATATAATTTAATTTAAAAATTATGAAACAGTATGTTGCATGTCCTTTTTTGAAATATATATTGTACATACACACACTAGATAAAACTGGGAAGGTACATACCAAAATATTACAGTGGTTGTCCATCTGTAGTAGAATTAGTGATTTTTATTTGCTTTTTGTTAATCAGTTTTTTTTTTCTAAATTTCCTAATGAACTTTTACAAAAAATTATTGCAGAAAGAGATCTGGGAGAAGATTATGGGAATTTAATAAATTCTCTCAGATCTGATTGAGAAATATCCTACCATGACCTTATAGATAGATCTGGCTTGGAAAGTTGGAAGAATTAGAGGATGCACTTAGACTTATAGAACTGGACTGAAAATAAACCAAAAAGTAACTGTTTCAAGGACAAATTTTTGTAATCAAACCTTGGAGATATTTGAATTTCGAGAGAATCACAACAGATATTATTTACCATCTTTGTAAAATTCACAAAGTAATAAAGAGTTGTGGTTAATAAATGCCAAAGTGAGAAAGCTGAATATTGAGAAACTGAATATTTAGCATATGAAATATCCATGTTTGAATTACTAAAAATTAAAATTTCTTTACTTGCAAAAAAAAAAAAAAAAAAAAAACGCCTTCAAGCAGCAATTCCTGTGATGTGTTTCAGTCTGAGATCACTTGTAGTTTTTTTCTATAAGAATTATCAGAATTCTCATTGTTATATGCAGTACTTTTTCTTTTCTTTTTTTTTTGCATACAAAAGCTCCAATTAGAATCTAGTCTTTTCAAGCTCTGAAAGTATGCCTTTAAGAGGACAGTATGTCCAGTCCTTCCCCTGACATTTCTTACAGACTCTTAAAAGTACCTTTTGCACTAGAGAAAATGTCAATCCTATTTTGTAATAGTTTTGTAAAGTTATTTATGGTTATCAAGCCTCAAAAGAAGTGGAGGATTACGACAGCAAAACTGTCTCAGAATATCTACACAAAGTTGCTGGATCCTCCAAAGTTTAGCGCCTATTTCTATATTGAGCTTGACTGTTGTTTCTATAAATTGATTTTTTAAGCAGTTTTGGGTGTGTGTGTGTGTGTGTATATATATATATATATATATATATATATATATATATATATAGGTAGATGCAAAGATAAAAATACTGATCCACTTTAAAGTATAAAACTATGAACTTTTGAGACTTCCCTGGTGGTCCAGTGGCTAGCACTCTGCACTCCTAATGCAAGGGGCCCAGGTTCCATCCCTGGTCAGGGAACCAGATCTTACATGCCAGAGCTAAGACCTGGAAGACCCAAATAAACAAAGTAATTTAAAGAAAAAAAAAAACTACTTTTTTGAATGAGTTTTGTGCTGACACTTAACCCAAATGACAAGATTTCTAAGGTAGTATTCATGTTAGAAACTGCCCACTAAAATCTTAGGTTACCCTCTACTGAGTCTTGATCAAGAAATAAAAAAAAACAAAAACAAAAAATCCTTAGGTCACTCAACTCGATCCTTAGAATCAACCAAGCTGGAGACCTAGACTCAGAAAACCGGAATCAGAAAAGGCTCCAGGTCTGAGAGCACCCCAAAGTCACGCCCAGAAACAGGCCGGTCAGATCACTGCAGCTATGGCACTGCTGCTGTCACGCATCTCTAGCTGATCCTATGTCTTTGTCACTCTCAAGATTCAGAATCCCAGGACCTGGGTGTCAAATGGGCAACCCAGGTCACTAGCCTACTCCCCAGGTGCCTGGGGTCATAGCCAGAGGGCTTATCACCCACACTTCAGCTTCTGTAATGGACAAGGGCATTTTCCCTTTCATTAGAACCCACATAATAGGAAATTCTGTCCACACAAGGGCAGGTGGTCTGGAAAACATCACAGCAACAACTTGGCTGTCTTAGTATACCATGTCCAGCAACTCACTGAGCTAATCTGCCAAGTTTTAGTTACCCAGGAGATTTTAAATAATTCCCACAGTGATGTCATTCATACCCCCATTACCATGAAAGTTACCCAGTTTAAATGAATTTATTTGATCAGAGTGACCTAGAGGATAATGATATCAATCATGATTAAGCTCTTCCTACCTTCTAGGCCCTGCGTTAGGTTTAAGATAAAATATTTCCAAAAAAGTCACTGTGTATCTTCATAGGCTTGGTAAATCATATATTCAGAAACATAGATTGAAGATTTGCAAATGGATCAAAAGATTAATTATGCAGTGAAAAGGAATTTGGATTATCAGCCTAAGAACAGGGACTGTTGTTAACACTGATCTCAAGAGATGGAATAAATGAATGTGTTAGTCACTCAGTCATGTCCGACTCTTTGGGAACCCATGGACTGTAGCCCACCAGGCTCCTCTGTCCATGGAATTCTCCAGGAAAGAATACTGGAGTGGGTTGCCATTTCCTTTTCCAGGGAATCTTCCTGACCCAGGGATCGAACCCAGGCGTTCTGTATTGCAGGCGGACTCTTTACTATCTGAGCTACCAGGGAAGCTTCAAAAGATGGAACTGGGAATAATTCTGATTCTAATACAGCTTTAAGGACCTCAATAAGCAGGAGTCAGGAGAACTTTATCCTGGTTCTCTGTTGTTAACTTATGACTTGTTTGTCTCCTCAGCTCTGGGTCTTTTCTCAGCTACATTACTTCCAGCTAGAACTCTGACTTGCACGATGCTTTTTGACTCAAGATCCATCTCCTTTTACTGACTTTCTCAACCTCATAGCTGCATTCTAGAGAATCACCAGTTACCTGTTTTTCTTTCCGAATTCAAATTCTATAAACAAGGATGATGGGCTCAACACATGTTTCATCCCAGACTCCATCATAATCACTGACCAGATTAAGGACCCAAGGGTCTGGTCCTCAGGTCAGGTGCCCACCCCTGGCCAGTTGACAAGATAGGAGAAACCTTAAATCCTACACAGTGTAGTCATCTGGGTCACCTCTTCAGTAAGGGTTGTGGACATGGTAACATGTTCAGTGCAGAGACTACTTAGTTAATTATTAATGAAAGATTTACTGGGGGATAATCCACCCACTTTATCTTTCGTATATGATGACATTTTGTCCAGGTTGTATTTTCTGTATAATACTGAAAGGCAACAGCTTACAAAAAATTTTAAATGTTAGTCACTTAAGTTGAGATGTTAAATTACTCTAAAAGTGTAATGAAAATCTCCTCCTTATCTGATGTAAGTAGTCAATGTGATCTAAACCATTAGAGGTATAATCAAAACCAAACTATTTTATCCCAGTTGCTTTTTCCGCAAGGTAGCAAATCATCTTTTAATTTTGTGAAGTATAGTAGTAGAAGGAGTTTATGCTTGAGGAGAGTGAGGTGGTAGTATTATTTTGACTGCTAAGGGAGTTACCTCAAGTTCCAGCCTAGCACAATGCCTTGCACGTGGTAGACATTCAGTAACTATTTCTTGAATTAAATCGAAAAGCCTGTCTTTATTTGAAACCAAACTGCAGCAAATATTCTGTTAAGGGCTACAGTCACTGTCACCTAGGTATTCAAAGTTCTAAAAATTGATGCTTCCACAGTGATGAATTCACTAACAGACTAGAAAATGGTTACAAAAAAGTTCA
Source organism: Bos taurus (assembly GCF_002263795.3). Taxonomy (NCBI): domain Eukaryota; kingdom Metazoa; phylum Chordata; class Mammalia; order Artiodactyla; family Bovidae; genus Bos; species Bos taurus. The sequence continues at coordinate 94,890,375 of NC_037334.1, forward strand.
CAACCTCAAGTCCATGAAACCCCTGAGTACCCCCCAACATCAAGAGAAACAAACCTTTTGTTTCAAATTTATTTACTATTATACAATTGTATAATAATGTATAATTGCATAAATGTATTTACAATAAATATATAATAAAATAACACAGAATTAATAACTATCATTATTCATTCAACTAAAACAGACTGTTTTGTGAATGATCATGAATATATGCAAAGACAGATGACAGCCTTGTGAGTCCCTTTAAAAAAAATGGTGTGTTTCTCAACTTTGAGAGAAGAACATTTAATGGGAATGAATATGAATTGCATTTTCTCTCATTGAATTTATTAGATTGATAGTGAAATTTGCAAGGACATGATTCAGAATTGTAATTTTTCCATGCAAGAGACTTACTCAAGACACATTAGCTGTTAATGTCCTGTCAAGAACAATGATTCTTTGTGTGAGAGAAAGAGATCCATTTCCATATAATTCTTAAAGTTTGAGACACTTTAATTATTTAGTAATCTTAGGAAGCTGAAGATTTATGCCTAGCCTCCTAATTCATTTTGAAAGAAAACTGGTATTTTCTCATCAATTTTAATGTGTGATATTTTTTCAAAGGTTATTGTTGCTATGTAAATTCACCCAGTGCTACCTGTGGGCTGACTGTATCCAATACTGCAGTGGCAGAATTTGGCACATTGGCACAGAAAACCCACACAACAATGGCATAGATACAGAGTTATGCAATAATTGCTAATATGTTAGTTTTATTTTCCATCCATATTAGGAGATTTTGCTGTTAAAAAAGAATTAATAAAATTGCTGATCATTGGACAGTGCGTTTAGCCATCACCTTGTTTTTTGGAATAGATCCAGTTCTTATTCATGGGCTACTATGGAAACTATTTTAATTATCTCATCTAAAAATTGAGGCTCTTAAGCATAAAAATTAGTACACTGTTATGTGGAGCAGTGCATCTCAAAATGTGACATACATGCAGATCCGCTGGGCATCTCATTAAATGCCCTTTCCAGTTCAATGGGTCTGGGACGGGGCTTGAAATTCTGCTTATTTAACAAGGTGATGCTGATGCTGCTTGAAATAGCAAAGATGTAAGGAACTGGACCTCAGAGGGAGGTAAGCCAAGGTATAGTCAATTGTGAATGCCTTTATCAGAAACACGTGGTTACTTTTGTATCTCTTTAAGAAGCCTCACTTGCATTTCCTCAAAGAGGTAAAATAAACTTTGGACCACTTAGGAGAGGCGCTTGGTATATATGTGCAAAATGACGCATTGAAGCCTAAGTTTATAGAGAACAGTTTCCTTTGAGATAGGTGTATTCCACATCCACGCTCCCACATGAGGCTTCATTACAGTTGTCTCTACTACTGTACACCCGGGAGAGTGAAAAAAAGCAACCAAAAAAAAGTCTTACTACCATTATGACAATAGTTTTCACCTCGTGGACCTCCTGAAAGCTTCTCTGGGACCTCCCAGAGATGGCTGGGCCACACTCTAAGAAATGCTGGCATGTAGGAAACTGTACATTGTATGTTCGTGCCTATTTTCAAGTTCAGTTCAGTTCAGTCACTCAGTCGTGTCCAACTCTTTGTGACCCCATGACCCGCAGCACGCCAGGCCTCCCTGTCCATCACCAACTCCCGGAGTCCACCCAAACCCATGTCCATCGAGTCAGTGATGCCATCCAAATATCTCATCCTCTGTCGTCCCCTTCTCCTCCTGCCCTCAATCTTTCCCAGCATCAGGGTCTTTGCAAATGAGTCAGCTCATCAGGTGGCCAAAGTAAGAGTGTAAATTTATAATGAGAGGAGTCAATGAATCAAAGTCTCTAAACCAGGGATCCCCAAGCTCCCCCAGTACCTCCTGTCAGATCAGCGGCAGCATGAGATCAGAAATAAAGTGCAAACTGTAATGTGCTTGAATCATCCTGAAACCATCCCCCCGCCCCCACCCCTGGTCTGTATAAAAACTGTCTTCTGTGAAATCAGTCCCTGGTGCCAAAAAAAGTTTAGGGACTGCTGATCTAAACCACAGGTAGTTTTCATTCCTCACCATAAATACAAGCCTTTTTATTATTATTATTATTATTGTCCTGATTGAAAGCACACTCTTAATATTCCAGACCAAGTACACAGAAATGCAATGAAAAGAAATTTGTCCCAAATACCCCCAGTGAGCAACTAATGAGAAAGTTTTCTATTTCGAGGAGGTTATAGCAAGTCACGGAGAGTAGGAGGTCAGGGGAGGCAATGCTGAGCAGTAAGACAAAGCAGGTCTAAGCACATGGTCAAAAGATAATGTTTCCTGGTGCAACAGTTTGACCTGGTTAAAGAGGAATGAAAACATTGGTTGTTTAGTAGAGAAAATTATAACTTTAAGAGTTATCTTTCTGTCACAGTGAAAAAGTGAAAGTCGGGTCTGACTCTTTGCAACCTTATAGACTCTACAGTCCATGGAATTCTCCAGGCCAGAATACTGGAGTGGTAGCCTTTCCTTTCTCCAGGGGATCTTCCCAACCCAGGGATCGAACCCAGGTCTCCCGCATTGCAGGTGGATTATTCACCAGCCGAGCCACCAGGGAAACCCAAGAATACTGGAGTGGGTAGCCTATCCCTTCTCCAGTGGATCTTCCCAACCCAGGAATCAACCTGGGGTCTCCTGCATTGCAGGTGGATTCCTTCCCTACTGAGCTCTCAGGTGCTGCTGGCAGTTCTGTCACAGTCATTGCCGTCAATGGATGCGGTTGTATATTCACATTGTCTTTCCCTATTTTCCTCATTAGTATTACTTGCCAAGGGAACTTTGGGCTGGGGAAAGGGACTCTGAACTGAGAGGTGCAGCTCCTGGAGCACGTACTGCTTATACTGCATCCGCGTAACAAGGGCCCAGGCTGGCCCAGGGAGCAGTGAGAGTGAACAGTGAATCAACACTGATTATAACTGTTAATATGTACTGGGCTTCCCTGGTGGCTCAGGGGTGAAGAATCCGCCTGCAGGAGGCAACAGGTTCGATCCCTGGGCCGAGAAGATTCCCCTGGAGAAGGAAATGGCAACCCACTCCAGTATTCTTGCCTAGGAAATCCCATGGATAGAGGAGACTAGTGGGTTACAGTCCATAGGGTCGCAAAGAGTTGGACGCAACTGAAGTGACTTAGCATGTACACATGCATTAATATGTATTGAATATATAAAAAGTGCTAAATGTTTTTTAAGTTATAAAAAAAGTTGTTACTTTATACTTAGGCACAATGCTTGAACATGGGTCAACTAATCAATCAAAGTATTACCCTCTTGATCAGCTAGGTTATTCAGGAGTCTTGGCATAGCCAGAAAGAGGCAAAAGGGAAAATTAGGAGAGAGGAACCTTTACCTTCAACCATAATCCTGTCTCTGCTGCCCTAGTAATGATGAAAGCATTGTTATACTCCACTTCCAGCAGTTACAGGAATCATGCCGAAAGCCCACACATTCAGAAACAGACAAAAGAAGATGCCACTAAGATAGGAGGGTAAATCACATGTTATTTAGAAAAAATGGCAAAAATGGAGCTAAGTTTGAAATTGTAATAGTAAGACTGGGCGAAAATTAAGTTGATTTAAGCCTTTTTATCCTCAAGGGGACCAACCTGGGCCAAAAAAGAACCTTAGAAACAAAGAACTATTAAAAGGGAAAAAAAAGGAAAGGGGCATAACTTTGCCAGAAGGATTAAATGAAATCACACTTACTCATTGCTGTGGCAAAAGATGGCAATCTGAGTTCAATATAGCCATCTTTCAAGCACGATCTTTCCTTGAGACGTTCTAGGCTCACTCATGACTGAGGAGGCTGGTTAGCCCGACCAGAGCAACAGTCTACACCTGTGTCAATCCAGAGCCTAGTAAAAGCTCTGATCACCATTCAGGGCTCTGCCCCCAACTCCAGAGTGTCCTAAAATTTAGCTCAGTTCCGCAAGGTGAGGGTTCAGTATATGAGACGGCCCCCACTACCTCACTTCAAATGCAAATCACGTGTCCAGGTCTGCCACCTATGCTTGTGACTTGACCAACTGTAAAATCAGAGGGTCCCATGACCTCTTCCTTGGGTCAATTTGCTACAGTGGCTCACAGAACTCAGAGAAACATTTTACTTACTAGATTACCAGTTTATTATGAACCAGTGAACCAGTGAAGTTGTTCAGTCATGTCTGACTCTTTGCAATTTCATGGACCGTAGCCTACCAGGCTCCTCCATCATGGAATTTTCTGGGCAAGAGTACTGGAGTGGGTTGCCATTTTGTTCTCCAGGGGATCTTTCCAACCCAGAGATCGAACCCAGGTCTCCTGCATTGCAGGCAGATGCTTTACTGTCTGAGCCACCAGGGAAGCCCAGTTTATTATAAAAGGATATAATTCAGAAACAGCCAAATGTAAAAGATGCCTGGGGAAAGGGCATGATGCTTTCATGCCTTCTTCTAAGCCCACCCCTCTTCCACCCCTCCCTCCACCCTCTCATTTTTTGGATTTTATAGGGAGGTGTGTGTGCATGCTAAGTCACTTCGGTCATGTCCAACTCTTTGCGATGCTATGGACTGTGGCCTGCCAGGCTCCTCTGTCCATGGGATTCTCTAACCAAAATGGAGGTTGCCATACCCTCCTCCCAGGGGATCTTCCCAGCCCAGGGACTAAACTAGTGTCTCTTACATCTCCTGCATTGCCAAGCAGGCTCTTTACCCCAGCGCCACCTGGCAAGCCCTTATAGGGAGACGTGATTGATGAGATCACTGACCACTGGTGATTGAAATCAATTTCGATTCCCTCTCCAATCTCCTCCCTCCCTGGAGGTCAGAGGCAGGCAATAGGACTAAAAATGTCAACCCTCTAATCTCTTTGTTGTTTAGGGCAAACAGGCCCCAACCCAGGTAAGGTGCAAAAGTAACCCCATTAACATAACAGAAGACACTTTGGTTGGTTTCATCTCTTAGAAAATTCTGAGGGTTTTAGGAAATTGTATCAGAATCAGTGATGGAAACCAAATATATACTTTTCATTATAAATCACAATATCACACTGGACAACTAATTAGGTTGCATTAGAAGGTTTGCTGTAATTTCCTTGTTCCCTGTAATCATTTCTCAGCCATTTGTTCCCATATAATACTCCTTGGTTGAAAAGAAAGCACTTTGGTTCCTAAACAGCTTGTATGAATCTCAGTGAGCTATTTCTGCTTACCACAAAATCGTAGAGCTCTACCACAAGTATTGCTGGTGTGATAAACCCCTAGCATCCCACTCTTCTGCAATAATAATGATCACACAGGGTTTTCTCATTCAGCAATGATATAAATGAAAGATTGAGAAACTGTTACATTGTTTGGTAGTGTGATAACTTTTACCATACTTACTGTTTTAGGGATTTCCATTTGCTATACAGAATTAACTAGAATCTCTTAGATGTAATTCTGCTGAGATTCTGGTTTTCATTACTTTTATCAAACTATATTGAATATCTGCTTCCCTGGTGGCTCAGTAATAAAGAATCCACCTGCCAGGGCAAGAGACATGAGTTCAGTCCCCGGGTAGGGAAGATCCCCTGGAGAAGGAAATGGCAACCCACTAGCATATTCTTGCCTGGAGAATTTCATAGCCTGGCGAGCTACAGTCCATGGGGTCACAAAGAGTTGGACACGACTGAGTGACTAAGTATGATACTGAGTATCTACTGTGAAAAATTGTTTTTATTACAGTTGCTTAAACTTATTTATCTGTCTTCAAGAGGCAGATAAAAGTTCTATTTAGTTCACCTATGAACCATTAGCTACTTTGTGTGGTTTGAAGTTTCCATTATGTGGAGTGTTATGTTTTAATATTAAAAAGCCTTTATTTCTATGTTGGTGTTTGAATTTTTTGAGCTCTTTTCTTAATTGATAATGTATTTCAGAGGTGTTTGCCTTAACAAAACTCATAAAAAACAGGCTTATTAGAAATTGCTTCCTGAACAGTTACGCCACTCAATATCACAGTAATCCAGGTCTATGCCCCAACAAGTAATGCTGAAGAAGCTGAAGTCGAACGGTTCTATGATGACTTACAAGACCTTCTGGAAATAACACCCAAAAAAGATGTCCTTTTCATCATAGGGGACTGGAATGCAAAAGTAGGAAGTCAAGAGATACCTGGAGTAACAGGCAAATCTAGCCTTGGAGTACAGAATGAAGCAGGACAAAGGCCAACAGAATTTTTCCAGAACAACTGGTCATAGCAAACACCCTCTTCCAGCAACACAAGAGAAGACTCTACACATGGACATCACCAGATGGTCGACACCAAAATCAGATTGATCATAGTCTTTGCATCCAAAGATGGAGATGCTCTATACAGTCAGCAAAAACAAGACCAGGAGCTGACTGTGGCTCAGATCATGAACTCCTTATTGCCAAATTCAGACTTAAATTGAAGAAAGCAGGGAAAACCATTAGACCATTCAGGAATGACCTAAATCAAATCCCTTATGATTATACAATGGAAGTGAGAAATAGATTCAAGGGATTAGATCTGATAGACAGAGTGCCTGAAGAACTATGATTGGAGGTTTGTGACATTGTATAGGAGGCAGTGACCAAGACCATCCTCAAGAAAAAGAAATGCAGAAAAGCAGGATGGTTGTCTGAGGAGGCCTTACAAATAACTGAGGAAAGAAGAGAAGCTAAAGGCAAAGGAGAAAAGGAAAGATATATCCATTTGAATGCAGAGTTCCAAAGAATAGCAAGGAGAGATAAGAAAGTCTTCCTCAGTAAGCAGTGCAAAGAAATAGAGGAAAACAATAGAATGGGAAAGACTAGAGATCTCTCCAAGAAAATCAGAGATACCAAGGGAACATTTCAGGCAAAGATGGACACAATAAAGGACAGAAATGGTATGGACCTAACAGAAGCAGAAGATGTTAAGAAGAGGTGGCAAGAATACACAGAAGAACTGTACAAAAAAAAGATCTTACCAGATAACCACGATGGTGTGATCACTCACCTAGAGCCAGATATCCTGGAATGTAAAGTCAAGTGGGCCTTAGGAAGAATCACTACTAACAAAGCTAGTGGAGGTGATGGAATTCCAGTTGAGCTATTTCCAATCCTAAATGATGATGCTGTGAAGAGCTGCACTCTATATGCCAGCAAATCTGGAAAACTCCGCAGTGGCCACAGGACTGGAAAAGGTCAGTTTTCATTCCAATCCCAAAGAAAGGCAATGCCAAAGAATGCTCAAACTACTGCACAATTGCACTCAGTTCACACGCTAGTAAAGTAATGCTCAAAATTCTCCAAATGATGCTTCAACAGTACGTGAACCATGAACTTCCAGATGTTCAAGCTGGATTTAGAAAAGGCAGAGGAACCAGAGATCAAATTACCTACATCTGCTGGATCATCAAAACAGCAAGAAAATTCCAGAGAAATATCTACATCTGCTTTACTGACTACACCAAAGCCTTTGACTGTGTGGATCACAATAAACTGTGGAAAATTCTTCAAGAGATGGGAATACCAGACCACCTGACTTGCCTCCTGAGAAATCTGTATGCAGGTCAAGAAGCAACAGTTAGAACTGGACATGGAACAACAGACTGGTTCCAAATAGGAAAAGGAGTATGTCAAGGCTGTATATTGTCACCCTGCTTATTTAACTTATATGCAGAGTATATCATGTGAAACGCCAGGCTGGATGAAGCTCAAGCTGGAATCAAGACTGTTGGGATAAATATCAATAACCTCAGATATGCAGATGACACCACCCTAAGCAGAAAGTGAAGAAGAACTAAAGAGCCTCTTGATTAAAGTGAAAGAGGAGAGTGAAAACCTTGACTTAAAACTCAACATTCAAAAAACTAAGATCATGGCATCTGGTCCCATCACTTCATGGCAAATTGATGGGAAAACAAACAATGGAAACAGTGAGAGACTTTATTTTCTGGGCTTCAAAATCACTGCAGATGGTGACAGCAGCCATGAAATAAAATGATGTTTGCTCCTTGGAAGAAAAGCTTTGAAAAAAGCAGAGATATTACTTTGCCAACAAAGGTCAAACTAGTCAAAGCTATAGTCAAAGCTATAGTTTTTCCAGTGGTCATGTATGGATCTGAGAGTTGGACCATAAAGAAAGTTGAGCACCGAAGAATTGATGGTTTTGAACTGTGGTGTTGGAGAAGACTCTTGAGAGTCCCTTGGACTGCAAGGAGATCCAACCAGTCAATCCTAAAGGAAATCAGTCCTAAATATTCATTGGAAGGACTGATGCTGAAGCTGAAGCTCCAATACTTTGACCACCTGATTCAAAGAACTGACTCATTGGAAAAGACTCTGATGCTGGGAAAGATAGAGGGCAGGAGGAGAAGGGGATGACAGAAGATGAAATGGTTGGATGGCATCACTGACTTGATGGACATGAGTTTGCGCAAGCTCTGGGAGCTGGTGCTGGACAGGGAAGCCTAGCGTGATGCAGTCCATGGGGTCGAAAAGAGTTGGACACGACTGAGTGACTTAACTGAGGTAAGTGCTCTTTGGAAGAAAAGCTATGACCAACCTAGATAGCATATTAAAAAACAGAAACATTACTTTGCCAACAAAGGTCCATCTAGTCAAGCTATGGTTTTTCTAGTAGTCATGTATGGAATTGAGAGTTGGACTATAAAGAAAGCTGAGTGCTAAAGAATTGATGCTTTTGAACTGTCGTGTTGGAGAAGACTCTTGAGAGTCCCTTGGACTGCAAAGAGATCCAACCAGTCCATTCTAAAGGAGATCAGTCCTGCGTGTTCATTGGAAGAACTGATTCTGAAGTTGAAACTTTAATGCTTTGGCCACATGATGTGAAGAACCGACTCATTGGAAAAGTCCCTGATGCTGGGAAGGATTGAAAGCAGGAGGAGAAGGGGATGACAGAGGATGAGATGATTGGATAGTATCACCGACTGGATGGACAAGAGTTTGAGTAAACTCCAGGAATTGGTGACAGACAGGGAAGCCTGGCGTGCTGCAGTCCATGGGGTCCCAAAGAGTCAGACACGACTGAGTGACTGAACTGAACTGAAACAGTTATGCCAACTAAAAATCTATATTGATTGAGAAATAGTAGTAGTACTACTACTTACTTATCAAGTGATAAGATAAAATGTTTGAAGAAATTTAATTGATCGTATCATTTAGCTTTTAAACTACCAGGTAAAGAAAACATATCTAGTTGATCATGGACAGGAAATCTACATGATATTTTGGCTTAGTTAGCTTTGTTGTTGTTTAGTCACTAAGTCATGTCCGACACTTTGCGACCCCATGGACTGTAGCCCCCCAGCTCCTCTGTCCATGGGATTCTCCAGGCAAGAATACTGGAGTGGGCTGCCATTAGTCATATTCAAAATTGTTCTCATAGTAAGAAAAGGTAGGGCTGGAAACAATGTAGAACATGAGAGTTGAGAAACACATAAGGTACCCGTGGGAGGTAAGAATTTTATAAATATAAGGATTTGGTGATAGGAGGAAATTATAGTAGCTTTGGTTAGAAATACTACTTTTCTTATTCTAACAAGAAAAAAATGTTAAAATTCAGAAGCAATACTAGGAGTTTGAAGTATTTTGTTATTTTACTAAATATTATGTTAAGAGAAAAAGTAACCTTCATAAATAATGTCTTAATTTTGAAGAATATATAAGGTAATATTTGATTCTTGTTATTTTTTTCTTGGTTTTTGAATTTGCAGTGCTCAGCATCTTTCTTAATGAGACCTCATACAATCAGTCCAAACATTTATATGACCGAGTCTAAAAATTCTTTTCCACATTGCTCTCTTATATTTATGCTTGCTGCTGCTCCTGCTAAGTTGCTTCAGTCGTGTCCGACTCTGTGCGACCCCAGAGACGGCAGCCCACCAGGCTCCCCCGTCCCTGCGATTCTCCAGGCAAGAACACTGGAGTGGGTTGCCATTTCCTTCTCCAGTGCATGAGAGTGAAAAGTGAAAGTGAAGTCACTCAGTCGTGTCTGACTCTTCGCAACCCCATGGACTGCAGCCTACCAGGCTCCTCCGTCCATGGGATTTTCCAGGCAAGAGTACTTAGTTTTAAAAACTTTTCAAGCACCTTACAATGTATCTGTCCTCTTTTGGCCCCTCAGCAATCGTGTGGAAGCCTGGACAAGAGATGTTGCTTTCTTACTCAGACAGGAAGGCAGGCCTATGGTTAATCTTGCCCCTAAAAAGACTAAAGTAAGAGTGATGCAAGTGGACTGGAAGAATACAGACAGAGCGGTAAACTGGTTACGAAAGGAGGCAAGTAATTCCACTCAACCATTTGTTCTGTACTTGGGATTAAATTTACCACACCCGTATCCTTCACCATCTTCAGGAGAAAATTTTGGATCTTCAACTTTTCACACATCTCGTTATTGGCTTAAAAAGGTAGGTGTATACTGCGTGTCCTCAAAAGTATAAGCTAACGTTTTATCTATATGTTATTGTTACTTGCCCACTGTTTCTTTTATTATCATTTTACAGAAAATTTTGAAAATTGTATAATCACCTTGAATCTAACTTGACAAAAACTAAAGGGACCATTTTACAAAAATGTGATTTGTTAAAACTCAGAAACTGCTTCTGAGTTGAACACATTGAATATAATACATCTGTTATATGCATTGCAGGTATATGTTTAAAAGACATTCTCTAGGAAGTCCAGGCAGTCTTCGCGTTGCACAGCTAAGGAGCGTAATAATGACTGTGCAAGCTGAAATTGTACAAAGAGCTCTTAATAGTCATTTGGGAAAACAACCATTTTTCTAGGACACTAAAAAACATTTGTCAAAACATTTAAAACTCTTCTTTTGGATTATAAATGTATAGGGAAATGACAACATAGTAAAACTGATGTTTATTTAATGCACTGCAATTGAAAACACTGGAAACATTAAGAATTAAAATGTTTTTGTTTTTGTAAAAAAAATCCAAATCAAGAGTAGTTTGAACAGTGCTTGCCTTCGCATTGTGTAACTTAATATATAGAGCAAGCACCTTCTCTGTGTCTCGGGAATTTGTCATATTTCTTTCTAAATCTGGGTCACCCTCCAACATTTGACCCTTGTACTTTCATATTTCGGAGAGCTCCTTTAATGTGAAGATTTCTGCTAGTGTCACTTCCTCAAGGTCATGTTCATCCTTTTCTCCATAAACACCTTCCTCATTGATGTCAATGTTTTCACTGAATTCCTCTGGCTGTGTATCTTGAGTGCACTGAATGGTGGCAAGGTCAGCATTTCCAGCTATTTTGTCTATAACTCCAGTTAATGTTTGATTAGAATTTCACTTCCAGTGTTATTGCTTATCTCTTTACTATATATTCATCTTTGTTGACCAATTTCCTCTTTTGATTATCCATTTTAATGTCACATGGATGTATCAGTGGGAGACGAGGAAGCAGGCCACCTACATACTTTGCAGTCTGTTTATGTACAGAATAAAAGATATGCAGTAACCAATCACTGACAAATGCAGAAAGAAATGACATGATTAATCACTGATACACAGATGTAATCTACATCATGATTTGTAGACTAAAGAACTAGCAGGATATGAATGTGAAAGTTTCTTCTTTATGAGGCAACTCACAGTCAATACACCTTGGTAATGCTGCTGCTGCTGCTGCTGCTGCTGCAGTTGTGTCCAACTCTTAGCAACCCCATGGACTGCAGCCTATCAGGCTCCTCTGTCCATGGGATTTGCCAGGCAAGAGCACTGGAGTGGGGTGCCATTGCCTTCTCTATGGTAATGATGACAAATTGATATTGTAATAGAGTAGTCAAATCAGAGTCAGGCATACAAACTGGAGTCAAGCAGCCACTGAGAATCTGGTCTCAGACATGTCTCTGCACCACTGAAAACTTGAACTGTCTTTGAACTGTGGAGAAGGAAATGGCAACCCACTCCAGTGTTCTTGCCTGGAGAATCCCAGGGACGGGGGAGCCTGATGGGCTGCCGTTTATGGGGTCACACAGAGTCAGACACGACTAAAGCGACTTAGCAGCAGCAGCAGACCAGCTGTATTCAGAACAACACGGGCCAGCTGCAGCCTTCTGCTCCCAAGGTCTCCGCTTGTAACTATGCAGTCATTTCAAACCCCAAACAACCTAAGCATCCTTACTGCTCACCAAATCCAATTACAATTCTTGATAAACAACTCATGGAACTGACCGTGGCCTTGCAGCTTTTTGCCTTTATAAGCCTCTCCCATTTTGTAATCCTGTGAAACTCTGGAAAGTGCAAACCCCAAATAAACACATTTTTATTTCAATCAGGTTTCCATTTCTGAAATTTTGGTTCACAGTAGCTGAAATTTGAACCTTGCTATAGGGGAACTGATGTTATTAATATTTAAACTGTGGTAACTAATATATGTGCATACCTGAGTTATGCAAAGTGAGGACTGCCTGTGTTTTGAAATGTGTCACCTTAAATCAAATTTAAGTTACTTTAAAACCTCTATCCAGAAACTATGTTTTAAAGGAAATAATGTCAAAGTTTGTGTCTTAAAAAGTTCCAGCTGGCTCTATGTTGAAAAACTTGTCAGGAGTCAGTACTAGCCTAATGAAATGAGTCAAATAGTTTTTAAGTAAACAGTTAAGTATATATTTGAATTTTTTAAAGCTATCTGACTAGAAAATATATATGACTTAAGTCTAGTCTTAATGATTTTTCACCCAAACTGTAAGCATTTACATATATTAAAAAGTTGTATTTGTTCTTAACCAATATTTGGCTATCTCACTGGATATTGGCATTTTTACTAGTGAACTACTGGAAAAAAGAGTTTGGATTCTTAGGTTATTGATTCTGAAGTTTTGAATTGATCACACAACTATAGCAAAGTGATTGACGCTTATTATGGATTAGAATACTGTCTAATATAGCTCATGTTTTTCACTGATACATATAATTTTTTTTAACTGCTACAAAATTACTTTAAACAGGTCAGAGGTAGGGGTATGGCTTCATTCTGCTGTATCTCAATCACATCTGGCAGTTTTGCTTACCTAATTCTGTTTCTGAAATAAGCAACGTCAAAACAGACAAGAGGCAGGAATGTGCCGATGTCTCCAACGTTTCCAGGCGCTCCCTGATATCAGCCCTTCTTCCTGGCATCACTGAGTTTTCTCTCCCTGATTTTCCCACCATTAGGTGGGCCAGTTCCTTTCTCTGAATTGATACAGGGGTCATCAATCATATGTACCCAAAGTCTTCAGTCTTAAGAATGATTTTAGAAGAGGGTACAGGGCTGTTCACCCTGACACCACCTCCATGGGGGGCAGGAGTGAGAAAGTCACCCCTCCTCAGGAAGCAAGCAAGGCTGACATAGAGGGCATGATGCTCTGTAAGTTCTGATCAGAATCAGACTACAAAAATTATCCTTCTGGTCTCAGAAAACCAGTCTGAAGTCAAGGTGATCAGCTTAAGTCAGGTTTAAATCCCTTATGAGTTTACCGATGGCTTTTTGTTGATGCTGATAAACACAGTTCTTCCACTGAACTGCCATACTACAATGCCCTGTAATTTAAAAAATAGAAGAGGGATATTTAAAAATGGACTAATTTGTTTTTTTAAGATAATTCCACATAATGCTACCAGTGAGCTAATGATGGAATTCAGCTTGCCACCCCACAGGCCACACTCCAAAGCAAGCTGCCTTATAGAACTTTCCAACTGTGCAAAAATTTTGGAGTTAACTAGCAACAAGCCTGAAAATTTGATTACGTATATAAGTACAAAGCTGGTTCATCAAATCCCTGTCCTGGCCCTGGACCCAATGCATTTCAACTAAGGCATCATCTACCTCCTCCTTAACGTTTGTCAGACACTTGAATAGGTAATGTCCAGCCATTCCTTGGAGATGGTTCTCCTTTTCAGACCCTGGGTTGCTGAACTGCTCAGAAGCCTTGTGGTTCTGGGCTCCATTGCTAGAGCCTTTACGCCTTTCCACAACCTCGGTCTCTCCCTTTTCCTCACTCCTTTCACCCTCCATGGGTTCTGGGTTTTCCTCCAGAGAGAGTCTGCCGCGGCCCTCCACAGTGGTAGTCTCACCTCCCGTGGAACAAGCTCTCCCAGCGCACTGTCCTGGGGGCCCCGAGTCACATGTTGGCTACTGCTGGACTTTTTGAAGGGGGACTTTTTCTCTTCCAAGGCTTCAGTGATGTTCTTGGGAGCAGGGGGAACCTCTCAGTTGTCTTACTCAGTCTCTTTTCTTCCTCCTTTAGTGAATCCAGGAGTTATCTCTATGGCTGTTAGAAGAAAAGGGCTAACTTCCTCCTTTTCACGGGGAACTCATTTATTCTAGACCTTCAGATCGGTGAGAAGTTTTTTTTCAATCCATGTCATCACACCACTATGCCTTCCACTGTCTCAGAGCCCAGAGATGATGCTTGAGGGCTAGTTCTTTCATCACAGACTCCAGTACAACGAACGTAATGGGCTTCCTTGGCTTCTCTTATGTTCTTTGCTTACTTGGTGGTGATGGTACTGTTACATCATCATAAAAACTCCAAGCCAAAGCCCATCTCATTGTCTGACCTTGGCAGACAATGACCTTGGCAGAGTAAGTGACTTTAGGAACCCCTTATATGCAAAATTCTTCCTTCAGAGGAGCCAGGCAGCATTTCTTTCTCAGCATACAGTTATACCACCTTAATCTTTCTTTAAGTTGTAAACTGTCATGGATGATCCTTCTAACAAACTCTAATTCACCTCCTTCTGCCACGATCTCTGTGATACCTCCTGTATTTACAGAACTTGGTAGGGGTCTTCAAGGATTCCAGGCGTTTACTCCCTGAGAATAGACACAACCAAGGGCCAGGTCAGAGCCAAGGGGAACCTGGAAAAAACAGTCTCAGCCTTGATACTATGATGGACTCCTTGATCAAACTGTTCCTGAAGTCCATGCTATTGCTGGGTTTCTCAAATACATAAACCAGTAAACTTTCTTGTGAAGTCAATCTGGAATTGGATTTTCAGGTGCTTGATACCAGAAGCACACTAACTGATACAACTTCCAAAATAAAAGCTGCTCTTATTTTTGCAAACAAGGAAAACTTAAATATTCAACTACTTTAAAGGAGAAGATATTTTACCTTGGCCTCCAACTGACTGGCAAAAAAGAGAGGGTTGCACATGCAAAAGTCACAGATTATCTCAGATTCTTCCTTAAGAGCATCCATCAGGAGTGTCTTCTGTGGTACTTTTACCACCTTTATAAAATCAGATAAGTTATTCCATTCCACATTCTTCTTTGCATACTTGATATCGCATATCATCTACTTCTGTTGCATGAAATACCAGCCATTTAAAGTTGTTCCAAGTAAAGGATAGATGCAGGATGTCCCAGTACAGATGTCAGTTCCTCTTCAGAGAGTACTTTTGTAGAGTTCTGATGACCGACCAGATCCTCTACCCAGTGAATATACTTGAGTCTCAAGGAAACTGAAGGAATTATTCTCTCCAGCAGAATATCAGTAGAAAGTCCAAAATCTTCCCTTAGGAGAGTACAAGTCAGAGCTCTCACTGCTTTAGGGTCTTTAAAGTTAAGACTCACTCTTCCATAAAGATTTATCTGAATGTACTGCTTAAAATCCGGATATTTGGTGCCCGATATGCAAAGTCAGGAGGTTTGTCTTTGTATCTATTTCTTGCATACATGGATTTACTCAGAGCTACCTCTGAGGTCAAAGTTCCTGCCAGACGACTAGTCTATGGGGTTCTACAACTGCCGGGTCTTAAGCCATCTGCACTGGGAAGACTCCAGAAACGCAGATGTTGCGCTCCCAGCGTGCCGCCATCTTGGGCCTCCATTCAGCCTCCACACATATAATCCTTAAAATAATTTCACAGCTGTCTTACCATGTATACAAATTGATGTACTGATATTTGTTGTTAGTGGGAATATTAAAAATCTGTTCCTAATTTAGGCATTTGATTTGCTGTTTTCTTTACATAATTCATAACCATTCTTTTCTGCTAACCTAATTAAAGAAACGTCTGGTGTAGCTTACATTCTAGTTGGAAGGAAGGATTATTACAACTTGTTTTCTCCCCCTTTAGGTGTCGTATGATGCCATCAAAATCCCAAAGTGGTCACCTCTGTCAGAAATGCACCCGGTAGATTATTACTCTTCATATACCAAAAACTGCACCGGGAAGTTTACAGAAAAGGAAATTAAGAATATTAGAGCATTTTATTATGCTATGTGTGCTGAGACAGATGCTATGCTTGGTAAGTAGTACAATTAAAATGCAATTAGATGAGGAAAAAGTATAATATTTTCCCAACAAACTGTGATCATGCTGGTTAGTGACCTGTATGAATATCCTCAGATAATTTCTTACAACAGTTGCTGAGATACTTCAGACTTAGAATTATAAGATTCCTGATACCTATAAAAATTGGGTAATTTGTATTATTAATAGAATAAAAGTCTTTTCTATTTAATTATTCATAAATTCACAGATGCTTAGATTTGTTCATATATTTTTAAAAGATCATAAAAAATTATAATCTGCTGGAAACAAGACATATTCCTGAATTAAGGCAACTTCAGTTCTAGGAGATGAAACAGATTAGACATAGAATCTGGTGAGTTCTCCCAGGCTTGTAATAATTGCAAATCTTGTGAGTTCTCCCAGACTTGTAATAATTGCAAAATACATCCATTCTTCCTTGGCCAGTGAGAGCAAGACTTAAACTGAAATCCGTTTCCCCGTGTACATTATGGTCCAGAATTATATTCAATTTCCTTCCCTAACTCAGCTCAAAACCAAACCTGCCTCCATGAGATAACCATCAAGATAATGTTTTACTTGTCCACTTATAGACTTATGGCAATTTCCCATTCAGATGTGGAAAAACCCTGTTTTAAAATATCTCCATTTTAGGACAAATTATTTTTATAAAACCATATCATTTATTTTGCTGCACTTTGGAGTGGAGAATTATAATTAGTGAAGTGTGGGTAGCACTTCTTCTGAACAAAGTAAACCTTGGGAATGAACAAATAAATGGCTATTTCTTAAAAAGCAAAAATAGAAAGTATAAAAAAGAAAGCCAAAAAAGCCCTATAGATAAACTATAATAAAGCAAGTATAATATGTTTTAAAAGTCCTAAGAACTTTCCAAGTACTCAATCTTAAATACAAATAAGATTTTAAATGAATTTCTTCAATCATAAATCCATACAGTTACTGAAATGTACTTTAATATTTTCTATTATTAATGAATATTCACTCATTTGCACACTGGAAATCACTTTTGAAAGTTTGCAGCTATCCATTCATCCAGATCAACAAAAATGAAATATTATATGTACATAAAATATTGCTGCAGGCAGTGTGGGAATACCTCTTTAAGTCTCTTAAGAGAAAAAAGATGCAACAGTTCACTTCATGTTACAAAATTCATGGACTATATTGTGTCTCTTTGTTACACCTATACTAGTCTGGTCCCTGAATAGTATTCATTACCATTCACATTGCGCTTCCCAGGTGGCACTAGTGGCAAAGAACACGCCTGCCAATGCAGGAGACACAAGAGACATGGGTTCAGTCCCTGGGTTGGGAGGATCTCCTGGAGGAGGGCATGGCAACCCATTCCAGTACTCTTGCCTGGAGAATTCCATGGACAGAGGCGCCTGGCGGGCTGCAGTCCATGGGGTTGCAAAGAGTGGACACAACTGAAGTGACTTAGCATGTACTGTTCACATTACTTTGGGCACTGGTAGTACTAAGCTGAATATTATTAAGAAATTAAAAGCACTCTTACCCCACCTCAGGCTTTTATATTTGCTGCTCCTTCTGCCTGGGATTGGAGAAGGAAATGGCAACCTACTTTAGTATTCTTGCCTGGAAAATTCCATGGACAGAGGAGCCTGGTGGGCTATAATCCATGAGGTTGCAGAGTCGGCCATGACTGAGCATCTGAGCACTGCCTGGGATGCCCTTCCCTTTGCTTTTTTACATGGCTGGCTTTTTTTTTTTTTTTTTTTGGCCCCACAAAACTGTTGGCAGGATCTTAGTTTCCTGACCAGAGACTGAACCCAGGCCCCTGGCAGTGGAAGTGTGGAGTCCTAAGGACTGGATCACCAGGGAGTTCCTTAAGTATTCTCAATTTTTAGCTGTCAGCCCAGATATTACCTTCTCGGGGCTATCCTATCTTCCCAGCCACTCTAAATTAGTATAACAGCTCCATCATCTTACTTACTCTATCCCATATCATCTTGTTTGTTTACATCATAATCTTTAATGATTTTGTCTACTCACTTCTTTACTGTCCATTTCCCTTGAAGAATGTGGACTTCATGAGGGGAGAGACATTCCTTCTCATTCATCATTGCATCCGAGGTGCCCAGTTTTGCATCCATGGTGCCTGGCACATAGGTAAAAAGGCAGTAAACATTTATGGAATGAGTATAAACATCAGCAGTTATAACATGGTGGTGTAACTACAGCCGTATACAAGTTATAGGGTCCTGGGGACAGAGGACTTCATTCTACCTGGAGGAACAGGGAATGCTTCACCAGGGAGGTGATGCTTGAGCTGAGTCATAAAGGAAGAATGGGGATTTGCCATGTAGCGTGGACGAAAGGGCATCCAACACGGAAGGCAGAGAGTGTATACAAAGGCAAGGAAGTACAAGCTGATTATTATTCATTCAGGGAGTTGTCAGTCATTCAGGATTGTGAAAAGTAAAGGCTTAAGGGGCAGCTAGCTGAAGGTGCTAAACTTATACAAGAGTGAGACAGTGGGAAGCTACGGAAAAGTTTTAAGCTGGGATGACATGATCAGATATTTTAGAAAGATTATGAAGGGGAAAAATGAGTGGAGGCAAGCAAACCAATTAGGAAGCAAGTACAGTTGTCCAGTTGAAAGATTCTGATGGTCTGCACCCCATAAATAACTCCTCAGAGACTGGGTCTCAGATCCAACTGGACCTCAGAATTGCCTATGGTTTTTTTGTTTTTTGTTTTGTTTTGTTTTTTTTTTAAATAATACAGACCCCTGCAGGCCAGATTCAGGAGCTGCCAAAATAGAAATGATGCTTCTCTCTAGACTTGTGTCTTACTGTGTTCTCTTAATTAAAATGAGGAAGTTTCATGTCCCTTAGAGACAGGACTGGTCAGAGGAATTTTAGTATCCAAGAATTGCCAAATCACATTCATATATCGTCTGTACTTCTTCCAGCCTTTTTTTTAAAGGTGGGATTTCTGTAAGACTCAGCCGGCTTCATGGGCATGATCTAGTCATGGGGAATTTGAGAGAAAGGGTATCAGGAGGAGGAGTTCTGACCCCTTTTATCTCCTCCCATTGGGCAGCAGTTGTGGGTGGATGGTGACACCAATCCTTTCCTGAGACATGCACAGTGCAGATACCCACTCATGCCTTTCTTTTCTCATTCAAGTCCCTGGAGGTAATGTTTTCCCCTACTCCCTGACAGAAACACAGAAAGCAAGCCAGGATGACCTCCAAATAAAGGAACTTATCCTTAGGTACTGCATTTTCTCCTTGCTCTCTCTAGTCCATTCACTGAGAAGCAGATACATGAAATCTGGCATAAGTTATTTATTGAAAAACAGTAGATAACATTCAGATGTTAAAAAACATCCTGACAAATTCTTAGAGGGTAGAATCATTATGAGCTTATTATGATAGAAAAAAAGTGAGCTAAAAGCTAATTAAGATTTACTTCTATATATATTGCAGGTGAAATCATTTTGGCTCTGCGCCAGTTAGGTCTTCTCCAGAAGACTATCGTCATATACACCTCAGACCATGGGGAGCTGGCCATGGAACACCGACAGTTTTATAAGATGAGTATGTACGAAGCTAGCTCCCATGTCCCACTCTTGATCATGGGGCCGGGAATTCAGGCCAACCTACAAGTATCAAGTGTGGTTTCTCTTGTGGATATTTACCCTACTATGCTCGGTAAGTAATGCCATTCTGTGAATATTTATTTGTAATAATGCTGGGAAATGAATAAACAAGATAGGTTAGGGGCCCCTGCTGACTTGTTCATAACTTTGAGCAACTGATTTAACTGTGAGTCAAATCTGTATCTGAAAAATGAGGATAATATTCCTCAGGTTCCTTTGGCCTTCACTTCCTCTAGTCCTTCTTGCTCCAAAAGATTCACAACCAGGATATGACAATAAAGTAAGCCAATAAGATTTCATTTCTATAACTTTATAGATATGATTTGTGTATCATTTGATTCTCTACCATCCCCTACCTAAAATGTAAGCATTTCCCTTCTGGATTATTCCATCCACTTTGAAACTACTAATTTTTTACAATGTTACATGTCCCTTAATGTTGATGCTCTGTGCATATTTCTCCTCAGAACCTTTAGATTGTTCTGTATGACTTATTTTACTAGCTTCTCAATGTCTATAAGCATAACCATAGGTCTCGAACAGCAACATTTGGATGTGGGTATTGAGCAATTTTTGTTAAACATACTAGAATAAAGCCATCATAAATTTAGAAGAAGTTATATAGAACTGTTAGCTTCTAATTTAGCTGCTAAGTTGCTTCAGTCATGTCCAACTCTGTGTGACCCCATAGACGGCAGCCCACCAGGCTCCCCTGTCCCTAGGATTCTCCAGGCAGGAATATTAGAGTGGGTTGCCATTTCCTT
Organism: Bos taurus; assembly: GCF_002263795.3. NCBI lineage: Eukaryota > Metazoa > Chordata > Mammalia > Artiodactyla > Bovidae > Bos > Bos taurus. Next base: position 94,911,068 of record NC_037334.1, read on the forward strand.
CTCCAATGCATGAAAGCGAAAAGTGAAAGTGAAGTCGTTCAGTCGTGTCCGACTCGTAGCGACTCCATGGACTGCAGCCTACCAGGCTCCTCTGTCCATGGGATTTTCCAGGCAAGAGTACTGGAGTGGGGTGCCATTGCCTTCTCCGATTAGGGGCCCTTAAATTCAGTAACATCAAATACCCTGGTCTAAGGCACCATCAATTGCAAAAAGTACCATCAATTTATAAATAGATTTTGGTGAAAGAAAAATGTGCATAGCATAAGATATATGTGTTTAATATGTATAAATTAAAATGTGAAACAAACATCTGGAAATTAAATAAGAAAAATCTTATTATCTCCTTTTTTTTTCTGCTACAAAGTCTTCACCTTTATTTAATTAAAGACTGTTACGGGGTCTTAAATTTCTTTACTGTGCATTTAAATCAGTGCCGGGAATTCCCTGGTGTCCAGTGGTTAGGATTCTGCACTCCCTGTCACTGCCAAGGTCCCAGGTTGAATCCTCAGCTGGGGAACTAAAATCCCACAAGCCTCACGATCAAATTAAAAAAAAAAAAATCAGTGCCCTTCTTTTCTCTTTCACATCACTTGCGTATTTGACCACACTTCTTTGTTGTTCTTTTGCCTGGTGTGTATTTTTAATCTCTTCAGTTTCTTACTCATCATTTTCTGGTTCCCTTTTGTCCCAAAGCAATTATCACACAGTCATATCTTTGCCACTTTCTGGCTCCATCAATTTCCGGGCAATACCTATTACTTTTCCTCACTTCCGTTTTTCATCCAAAAATGTGTGTGTGTGATTATGTATATTTGAAGTGTCTCCCTTATTATCGTCTTTGTAGCTGTATGAAGATGTAGCTATGTGAATGATTCTTTACAGTGGCATTTCCTTAGTTTCCTCCCCTAGTTTTTTCTCATATGGAACTTTCCCCACCCAAATTTGCTGAACTTTTACCCTTGTTCTGCTTTCTTGAGGTACAGTGATCAGAACTGCAAAAGACTGTTAAAGGCTGGGATGATTCTTTCTGTTTTCCCTCCATGTATTTCATAGTGATATTTGGCATTTTGTCTTTTTTGACTTAGCAGCTAAATAGTCCAGTATCTGTAGGAAGCCGTCTGTGATGAGTTCTCATCTCTTTCTAGTCATTCTATCACTTTATGTGTTAGTTAATTAATAGGCACTGTTTAAATCATTTTTATTTGAATATTGTTTTATATTTGCCTATAATGCAAATTTTCTCTACAAGTCTGATACACCATTATCACTACTTGCCAGCCTCATAAAAGTTAAAAATCATCTGCAAACTGGAAGATTTCACAATGTATGTATCTTAACAGTTTATTTAAGAAAATACTAAATAAAGTTGTTTGGAATGAGGGAATTGTCTTTTATCCACCTACGGGGACACCTTCCTATCCCTGCCTATTTTATGTTACATGACAATGAGCATTTCTTTAGCCAAACAAAACATTCCCAGAAACCCCTTTGCATTTCTTCCATACCCTTCTGGAAATTATGATAAGTTCCCTGAAATTGTAGATTTTTTTCTATAATTGGTCAGTTATTACAGTTTTAAAAAAAACTCATAGGTCTGCATAGGTTTTTGTTGTTTTTAACTTTGGAGTTTGTTAATAGACTCCTTCTGAGTCACATTCCCAGCAGAATATATTGTATTAACAGCATTTACATCGTGTGTTGATCAGACCTGCCCAACTCAAGTAAGTAAAGCCAAAGATCAGTGTCTCTCCAGTTTTAAACAGAAAATTAACATCTTCAAGGCTTAATGTGTTTCATAACGAATATTTTTATTATGAAAAGGGAAAAAATTACAGTTATAAGGTTGGCGGAGGAGAATGAAGAGAATATCTAGGCATGAAACTTTATATAAAACACTGAAGCATCCTATTAACCAGATGTTAATCAGAGATAAGGTAGAAACAGAAAGATGCAAGGGGGAGCCTTAGGGGACTTCCTAGAGGTCCACTGGTTAAGACTCTGTGCTTCCACTGCAGGGGGTGAAGGTTTGATCCCTGGTCCGGGAATTAAGATCCCACACGTGCCACACATCAAGGCCAAAAAATAAAAAACCAAGAACCTTTGCTGGAGCTGGGAAACAACATGTAACATTATTTATCTAAAATTAACCTTTTTATAAGTGATAAAAGGTTAATATTAATAGAACTCTCACAAGTCTATGAAAAAGAGACATACCCTATAAGCAAATTGACCAGAATATATAAATAAGCAATTCACAATAGAAGACATATAAATGGCCAATATATTTTTAGAGCTTCAAACTCAGTAGTCAGAAAAATATTAAAACAAGAAGACACCATTTTTCTTTCACACATAGAGTTTGCAAAGATTCTTTTAAAAAGCAGAAAAGCTCATATTGGAAATATGCCTTCTCATGTTCTGCTGCTGGGAGTATAAACTGGCACAGATTTCCTGGAGGCAAATGTGGCATTATGTTCCAAATTACTTAGAAATATGCATATATTTTGACCTAGAAGATTCCAATTTTAGGAATTAACCTATTCAGTTCAGCTCAGTTGCTCAGTAGTATCTGACTCTTTGAGACCCCATGAACCACAGCACGCCAGGCCTCCCTGTCCATCACCAACTCCCGGAGTTTACCCAAACTCATGTCCATTGAGTCAGTGATGCCATCCAGTTATCTCATCCTCTGTCATCCCCTTCTCCTCCTGCCTTCGATCTTTCCCACCATCAAGGTCTTTTCCAATGAGTCAGTTCTTCACATCAGGTGGCCAATGTATTGGAATTTCAGCTTCAGCATCAGTCCTTCCAATGAATATTCAGGACTGATTTCCTTTAGGATGGACTGGTTGGATCCCCTTGCAGTCCAAGAGACTCTCAAGAGTCTTCTCCAACACCACAGTTCAAAAACATCAATTCTTTGGTGCTCAGCTTTCTTTGTGGTCCAACTCTCACATCCAAACATGACTACTGGAAAAACCATGGCTTTGACTAGACAGACCTTTGTTGGCAAAGTAATGTTTCTGCTTTTTAATATGCTGTCTAGGTTGGTCATAACTTTTCTTCCAAGGAGCAAATGTCTTTTAATTTCATGGCTGCAGTCACCACCTGCAGTGATTTTGGAGCCCAAAAATATAAAGTCTCTTACTGTTTCCACTGTTTCCCCATCTATGTGCCATGAAGTGATGGGACCAGATGCCATGATCTTAGTTTTCTGAATGTTGATTTTTAAGCCAACTTTTTCACTTTCCTCTTTCATTTTCATCAAGAGTCTTTTTAGTTCTTCTTTGCTTTCTGCCATAAGGGTGGTGTCACCTACATATCTGAGGTTATTGATATTTCTTCTGGCAACCTTGACTCTAGCTTGTGCTTCATCCAGTCCAGCATTTCTCATGATGTACTCTGCATATAAGTTAAATAAGCAGGGTGACAATATACAGCCTTGACATACTCCTTTCCTGATTTGGAACCAGACTGTTGTTCCATGTCCAAATTAACTTATAGATGCACACAAAGATTTATCTCCATGGATAATATTACATTACATTAAAGAATTAGAAACAGTATGAATATCTAGTAGTGATGAACTGGGTAAAAAATAGTCAATTTTATTTTAAAAAGTGAAATGATAAATGACAATGGCCCCCTTGTATTATTGAAAAGAAAACTGTAGGCTTTTAAAGTATATAAATAATTTTTTGTTTTGGTGTGGTTTGTTGGTTATTGAGATAAAGTATCTACCTAATTTATTGTCCAAATCAGCACATTTTTTTAGAGTAAAAGAATACTATTAACAATTAAACCAGGATTAGCATAAACTGAATCTGTTGCCTTGTTTAAACAGCCTTTCCAGTCAACAAGGCAAAGATAATTCTGATGGTCTGGGTTTAATCTGATGTTTAATTCAGCCTTTTAAAATGAAAGTACTTAGAGTTTAAAGCTACTTTTAGTAGTGATTAATAACTCTAAATTTAGACCTGTGAGACAGTGTATTCTATCTAAGCTTAATAAACATACAGATTTTGATAAAGTGTCTATAAAGAGTTTTTAAAGATATTTTGGAAGAGTGATTATTTTCTATGAAATGATGTTTGATGATAAAGTAGGAAGAGTTCTTTTAGTCTAAGTATCATTGTAGGCCCTATCCCATTGTCATTTTCTAGGACTGGCAGAAAAGTGCCATCTCTCTGAACAGGAATTCTTTATACTGTAATAAAGTTAATATCATTAATTCAGAGATTATGCTTTAAAAAGTACTCCCCAACCTGTGATAAACCATAATGGAAAGGAGTATGAAAAAGAATGTGTATATATAGTATTAGAGAATCACTTTGCTATACAGCAGAAATTAACACAACATTATAAGTCAGCTATACTTCAATAAAATAGTTTTTTAAAATAATTACTCCCCAAAATATTTTCTTCTCAAATAATCTAATATCAGCATCCTTTAGCTCAGTTAGAAATAATATCATTTTTAAATTAAAATTGTCTTGACATTCTCTTTTAAACTTATTTTCATGTGAATTTTTTTCATTTAATAGTTGGCCTTTTTTTAAATACCTGCCTTCTTTTCACATAAAGGATAAATTCGGGATATGTTTAAACTGTGAAAATGTAATTGTATAAAAATGCAGTTGTGTTTAAAAGAATGCTTCAATACTAATGATTTAAATTGCAAAATCTTCCTTGTTACAGGATCATAGTGGAGGTTTGGGAGGGTCATTTTACATAGATTATTTTGTTTTTAATTGGCTGAAAAATACTGTAAAGTTGAATAACTACAGTAGATCCAGGCTTGTGGAGCAGTATTGAAGACTCCAGAGATCCTAGAGTCAGACTGCCTAAATTCAAATACCTCCTTCAGCATTTACCAACTGTATACCCTTGAGAAAGAAACTTAACATGTCTGGTCTTCAGTTTTCTTATCAATAAAATGGAAATAACAGTGACTGTTCCATAGCCTAGAACAATGACTGGAAAATGGTAAATGGTTAAATGTGAGATATTATTAACATTAATATTTTTATATTATTTAATATTTTTTGTTTTTTAATATTTTTATATTAATGTCACTAAGCTGTGTCTGACTCTTTGTGACCCCATGGGCTGCAGCCCGCCAGGCTCCTCTGTCTATGGGATTCTCCAGGTGAGAATACTGGAGTGAGTTTGCCATTTCCTCCTCCAGGGGATCTTCCTGACCCAGGGGTCGAACCCACATCTCCTGCATCACCATGCAGTAGTTACCATCTAAACCATGACATGATTCTGTTCAAAATCATTTAGAGTAAAATCCAGAATCTTTGATTAGACCTGTGAGTCCAGCGTGATTTCTTCCTCCCCCAACTCATCTCAAACAACTCGACCGTCACGTACTCTGCTCCAGCCATGCCGGACTCCTTAGTGTTTGGGGAGCAGATGGAATGAAGCAGCTTCCTGCCTCAGTGTTTACAAGTGCTGTTCCCTGGGTGAATGCCCTTCCTCTCCACTTCCAGAGATCTGCTGGGCTCTCCGCAGCCCTTTCTCCTCATCAGAGAGGCCTCCCCTGACCATCCTGTATAACACGGCGCGCACACACATTCCTGCCATCACTCTCTAGCCCTTGTATCCTGCTTTATTTTTCTTCGTTGCACTGATTACCACCTAGCAGATTTATCTGTCTCCCCACATTAGAATGTAAGCTCTTAGAGTCTGAGAGAGCTTACCTGTCTTGTCCACTGTTGTTTCCCTACATCTGGAATAGCAACTAGCCTGTTAGATGAATGGGAAAAAAAAAAAAAAATATATATATATATATATATATATATATATATATACTTAAATGGATTCTTATCCCAGCTTAACACAAATAAACAAAGAGCATTATTTAAATTTTCTTTAGTCTAACAAGTTTCTTTAGTAAATTAGGCTAAGATTAGACCTGAAATAAGGCATTTCTAAGTATAAAGTTGACTAAGATGCTAAATACAGGAAACTCCCCAGTCATGGGTGTATACCAGTTGGCCCCTGCTTTCCAGCCGTCTCCAAAGCCCTCCTCTCCCTTCCTCTGCCTCCCAGTGGTGCCTGCTGACGGCTGGCACACTGACCAGCCTGACCCAGCCTGTTCCCGGGCCACTTTCTTCTTACAGTGAAAGTGAGGTCACTCAGTCGTGTCCGACTCTTTGTGACCCCATGGACAGTAGCCCCCCAGGCTCCTCCGTCCATGGGATTTTCCAGGCAAGAATCCTGGAGTGGGGTGCCGTTTCCTTCTCCCCTTCTTACAGTAACCCTTACAGGAAGTGGCCTACTGTCTTGCAGCTCAGTTAGTTTCATCTTGGGCCATCCTGTTAGTTTTTAAATTATTATTATTTTTTAATGATTTAGTTAAGTTTGGCCTCACTGGGTCTTCGTTGCTGTGCAGGGCCTTCTCTGGTTGCGGCGAGCAGGGGCTACTCTCTAATTGCAGTGAGCACGTGGGTTTCTCATTGCCTTGGCTTCTCTTGTTGCGGGGAACAGACTCTAGAATTCGGGCTTAGTAGTTGTGGCACAGGGGCTCAGTTGCCACGTGGCACATGGAATCTTCCCCTACCCGGGAAGCAATGCAGATCCCCTGGTTGGCAGACAGATTTTTAACCGTGGGACCTCCGGGGAAGTCCTGGGCTATCTTTTCTCTTGTGCATCTTGTGCATTTTCTCTCTTTAACATCTTTGCTCTTTCTTCTTCTTTTGTTATTAACCAGTTATCTCAAATATTTCTCTTCCTTTCTTTACTTGTCATTCTTTCTCAAAAAAGTCCCTGATGATGGATGGTTGGCAGAAGATTAGGACTTGTAATATGCCCCTTCCAAGGAAATGGAAGATACAGTTTTTTTAATTAAGTTATAGTGGCTCAGACGGTAAAGCGTCTGTCTACAATGCGGGAGACCCGGGTTCGAGCCCTGGGTTGGGAAGATCCCCTGGGAGAAGGAAATGGCAGCCCACTACAGTATTCTTGCCTGGAAAATCCCATGTACTGCAGAGCTTGGTAGGCTACCGTCCATGGGGTCGCAAAGAGTCGGACACAACTGAGCGACTTCACTTTCATATGTAAAACAAGTCCCTTTAGAAGATTTATATTAGAGGCCTTTGTCTACTTCCTTATTCTCTTTTAATTAATCTGTTTCCTCACATACCTTTATGTGTGGGCTCAGTTGTGGCCAACTCTTTGCAACCCCATGGACTGTGGCCCACCAGGCTCCTCTGTCCATGGAATTTTCCACCCAAGAATACTGGATTGGCTTGCCATTTCCCTCTCCAGGAGATTTTCCCAACCCAGGGATCAAACCTGGGTCTCCTGCATTGACAGGTGAATTCCTTACCACTGAGCCATCTGGGAAGCTTGCTTAAATATGTACAGTCAAGCTAAAATAATTTTATTATTCAATTTTGTTTAATTTCTAGCATTGCAGATATATTACTTTCTATTTTTCATTGGAAATTATTTCTAAATTAATGTTTCTAAAAACATGGAACATTGAAACCAGAGAAACTGTGGGGGAGGCAACTGCAGATTCCTTTTGGAACTACCCCAAGTCCCCAGTCATAATTAACAGTATTTTTTTTTTTTTCTCATGGCTTGCAAGATCTTAGTTTTCCTTCCAGGGATTGAACCTGGGTACATGGCAATGAAATCACAAGAGTCCTAACCACTGGACTGCCAGTGAATTCCCTATTTTTCTATAGGAAAAAGATAGCTTGAATTCCAAGCAAATGGAAAATCCCATGGATGGAGGAGCCTGCAAGGCTGCAGTCCGTGGTGTCGCTGAGGGTTGGACACAACTGAGCGACTTCACTTTCACTTTTCACTTTCATGCATTGGAGAAGGAAATGGCAACCCACTCCAGTGTTCTTGCCTGGAGAATCCCAGGGACAGTGGAGCCTGGTGGGCTGTCGTCTGTGGGGTCGCACAGAGTCGGACACAACTGAAGTGACTCAGCAGCAGCAGCAGCAGCCTCTTTTTTAAGTTAGACATTTCTTATGCTTTGTTTTTTGTATCTATATTTGATACGGAAAAAATAGATTATTTTTCTCTAAATCAGTATGATCCAGGATTTCCCAACATATGTTCTGCAAAATATTAGTCCCTCAAGATGCTACTTAGGAATAAACAGAAATTCTGTCATCAGATAACTTTGGGATACATGGCACACTATATACCTTGAAGATTTATGATACATATCAGCAATAAATTTACATCTACAAAAAAATTATATATTTAATTTTAACCATTGTTGGCAAACATATGTAACTACTAGACTCCTTTCTCATATACATTTTGTTAATATTCTGTGGAACAAATCTGAGAGATACCTGTGATCTCTTAATCATTCAGAAATGAAGGACTTATGATATTAACTAATATTTATTGAGGGTTTCCTATGTGTCAGGCACTATTCTCAGAATTTTACGTAAGTTATCAGATTTAAACCTAAAATAGATCTGTGAAATACAGGCACTATTATTATTTCCCTTTTACAGATGAAGAAACTGAGGTTCAAATGGTTAACAACATGCCCAAAGTCACAAGGCTGGGAAGTAAGCATTTGAGTCTAGGCAATTTACAAAATCTATATATAATCTCTAGTCTCTGTGACCTTTAATGATGTCATTTATCAATGTTCAACGAATGAAAGAATGACTTATTTTAAAATCCTGTGTTATTTTGTGACTTCCCTGGCAGCCCAGTGGTTAAGACTCCATGACTCCAATGCAGGGGGCACAGGTTCCACCCCCTGGTCAGGGATCATCCCGCATGCTACGGGATGCAATTTAAAAAAAAAAAAAGTCTTATTTTTGTCATGTAGATATTGCTGGAATTCCTCTGCCTCAGAACCTGAGCGGATACTCTCTGCTGCCATCATCGTCAGAAATGTTTAAGAATGAACAAAAATTTAAAAACCTACACCCACCATGGATTCTGAGTGAATTCCATGGATGCAATGTAAATGCTTCCACCTACATGCTTCGAACTAACCAATGGAAGTATATAGCCTACTCTGATGGTGCTTCAGTATTGCCTCAACTCTTCGGTAAGTTTGCTGATATTATTTTTTAGGTAGAGATTATTTTTAATGAGTTGACCTATACAGTATTTGCTCAAGGGAGCCAATAATCTTTTTTCAGATGGTTGGATGGCATCACCGACTTGATGGACATGAATTTGAGTAAGCTCCGGGAGTTGGTGATGGGCAGGGAAGTCTGGCGTGCTGCAGTCCATGGGGTCTCAAAGAGTCTGACTTGACTGAGCAACTGAACCAAATCTTTGTTAAAGTAAATAAATACCTGCAGTTTCTCACACTGGGTCAATTTACAAAATGTTGCCCTGGAGAGAAGCCGCTTCTTTGAAAATCAGCATCTGAATTCCAAAGCAAGTGCCCTAAGGCTTTTGATTTGGGTCTCAAGACTGACTCGGCTGTATTCTCTGATCAAGGTGTCTTCTGATATTCATGGTTGTCTTCCCCAGTCAGTAGTCAGCGCCCTCTCATTGTACCTCAGATTTAGTTGTTCTGGAAGATTAACTCCTATCTTATGGAGGCTGACATCCTACATTTATTATTTAACATTCCCCTCAGCCCTGCAAGATGATGTGCTGTGTGCTCAGTCGCTTCAATTGTGTCTGACTCTTTGCAACCCATGCACCGTAGCCCGCCAGGCTCATCTGTCCAGGGGATTTTCCCGACAAGAATACTGCAGTGGGTTACCATGACCTCTTCTGGGGGATCTTCCCGACCCAGGAATTGAACCTGCATCTCCTGCATCGCAGATGGATTCTTTACCTGCTGAGCCATTGGGGAATCCCCTCCAAGATGATATTATCATCCTTATTTTATAGAGAAGACTAGGGTTCAGATACCTATGCAAAGTCTCATAGCTAAGAAGTGGAAAAGCTTGGGATTTCAACCCACATCTGACTCCAAAATTTATGCTCCTTCTCCCCTACAAAAACGTGGTAGAATCACTATTCTGAATTTGTTTTCAAGCAGCATTATTAGATTTATGGTTTTACTTATTCTTTGACACCTTTTTGCACATAAAATGTGCTAAAGCTATTTTTAATATTCCTTTCTCCCTAAGTTTTTTCCCAGTTATAAATGCCAAAATTATTAATTCAAAATAATTCTTTATAGGCTGAATTGATCGACCCGTCCTTAACTCTAAAAGGAGGAGATTCTTGGCTTCAAAAATGTACTTAGGTTTTCATTCTGTTGAGTAATGGGCATCTCTTGTTCATTCATTGTTTATGTTCTGCAAAAAGCAGATGTGACTGAAAAGAATCAGTGAGGGAGCCTGCCTTTCCTATATTCTCTAGGGTTTATTCACTGGCTTCCCTTTCTCAGAGAGGTGCCATCTGAAATCACCCAGCAAAATCATGCGTGTCATCAGCAATCTTCTGGCTAATGCACTCAAATAAGCCTGGAGGGATTTTTCCCTCACTGTGCACTCATTGTTCATTTACTGTCTCAGGCAAATTGTCATAAGAGCTTCAATTTGCTATTTTTCCAACTAGGTTGGCATTCTAGTTATATCCTCTGTCTTCCTACATTGTAGGTCAAAGGAGTGTTTATGTTATCTGAAATGTTTATCATTATTTTCTCAACGGTAGTGATTGAGAGTTCTTATTTCCATGCCTATTTGCTCAAATAGTATCACTGAATGTAATTTTCAAAAATCCAAGCACGGGTTGCAAATGTATTTAAAAGCAAACAGAAAACCTAGGAGTAAGGGAAGTTGCAAGAAAATGACTTGGCTATATAAAGAATTCTACAGCTAGAACATTTGGGCCTGTTGAAATGTAACAATATAAGCATTAATATATATATTTTTTGCACGTCAAAGTAAGCAAAGTATCAAAAACAGAAAGCACTGAGGCTAAGCCAGCCTACTAGTTTGACTGTTTCTGCCATCTAAGAATAGATAAAGGGGAAAATGTGATAGAAGGATAATGATAAGAAGGAAGAGACCTACATTTAGAAAGGTGTTTAACTCTTGGTATATTAAGTTTCCATTTATACCACCCTTCAGCTTACTACACTAAGAAGAACTGAAAAGAAAAATAAACTATACTGCATTATCCGTTACAGAGTAATGACATTCTAAAAAATGTTTTTTAAGCAGGTAACTGTTTTGACAGTTATTCAATTTTTTTTTCTTTCAGATCTTTCTTCAGATCCAGATGAATTAACAAATATTGCTGCAAAGTTTCCAGAAGTTACTTCTTCGTTGGATCAGAAGCTTCGTTCCATTATTAACTACCCTAAGGTTTCTGCTTCTGTCCACCAGTACAATAAAGAGCAGTTTATCAAGTGGAAACAAAGTATAGGGCAAAACTATTCAAATGTCATAGCAAACCTTAGGTGGCACCAGGACTGGCTGAAAAAACCAAAGAAGTATGAAAATGCCATCGATCAGTGGCTTAAATCCCACTCTGATGCAAAAACAATTTGAAAAAAAAAAAAAAGAATGTTTTAGAGCTATATAGAAATATGTTATAAAATCATGATTCATTATGCATTTTAAATGTCAGTTTTAATAATTACTGATTTTAAATTAAAGAATGTACTCTTTTAAAATAAGATACCAATCATTATAAAATAATATATTTTCAAAATGATTACTTCTACTGCTGCTGCTAACTCGCTTCAGTCGTGTCCAACTCTGTGCGACCCCATAGATGGCAGCCCACCAGGCTCCCCTGTCCCTGGGATTCTCCAGGCAAGAACACTGGAGTGGGTTGCCATTTCCTTCTCCAAGGCATGAAAGTGAAAAGTGAAAGTGAAGTCGCTCAGTTGCGTCCAACTCTTAGCGACCCCATGGACTGCAGCCCACCAGGCTCCTCCGTCCATGGAATTTTCCAGGCAAGAGTACTGGAGTGGGGTGCCAAATGATTACTATCAAGACCTTATTCTTAGCAACTTCTAACAACTTAATGGGAGTATTAAAAGGATGGAAACAAATATTAGAACATAAAGTTGTGTTCCTCTGAATATTATGGAATATAGAATATTGTAACAATTATTAAAATTATTGCTTATGAACCATAAAATAGTTACTTTTGAGTATCTGATGGTGTCTGATGAGTTATTTTTATCTGATTGGACATAGGTCATTTGAATGTATTTGATGGGAGAATTTGGAGTATTTTATGGGACACAGACCATGGATATGGCTGATTTTATTTTTTTAAATAGGCAAAATATATGCACAAGGTATAAATTTCAAAAAGGTACTAAAGGGTTAACAATGAGTGTGAAGCCTCTTTTCTTTTCCAATCCCTCAACCATCCAGTTCCCCTTTTTGGAGACAACTGCTGTAACAACCTTCCTATGTATCCTTTGAGAGACAGCACTCCTCCACCCCCAACAAATGGCAGCATACCATGCAAAATGTTCCACAGCTTGCTCTCTTTTTCTTCACTTTAACAAAGACACCTAGAAGTGAAATCGCTGGGGCAAGACTGTATCTAGCAAAATCACTCTAGACACTACTATATTATCCCTACAAGCATTATATCAATTTATACTCCTACTAGAAACATGTGTCCTCACATTTATTGCCAATTGGGCAGATAGAAGATATCTTATTGTTATTTTCCTCACTATGTGTAAAGTAGATCATATTTTCATATGTTTAATAGCCATTGGAATTTTCTTTACTATGACCTTTTCTATTTCTATACTTTGCCTAGTTTCTGTTGGGTATTTGTCTTTTTTATTACATACTTTAGATATTAGCTCTCTGTCTGTTAGAGAAGCTGCAAATATCTTTTTCCTTTTCATAATTTGTATTTTGACTAGTGCCCTAGTGTTTGTTGACATGTAGAAATTGGTATTTTCATGCAGTCCGATTTATGAATCCTTGCTTTTATGGCTTTGGGATTTTGTGTCATATTTAGACTGGCTTTTCCTACCTATCTTCATTTAGAGTTTTATTTTTCACTCTTAGGTTTTTAACCCATAGGAATGTATTACATATTAGAGATCTAACTTTAGCTTGTGTTTTTTAAGATGACCACCCAATTGACCTCTTACTGAGAAAAGTAATATTTATTCCATCAGTTAGAAAATGCCACTTTGCTATATAACAACTTTTATTGAATAAATGATCTTTTCGTCTATTGATCTGAAATGACATTTTTATTATATACAAGTCACACTGACATTTGGGTCCTTTCAAAACATTTCTTACTTTGCAGTGGACCGTTCTATTTTGTTTATAAGTGGGGTAGGCAATATCTGGTAGGACTGTTTCCTGTGAATCAGTTTTCTTTTTCAGAATTGTCCGGGCTATTCTTACTTATTTATTTTTCTCATATAAATCTAGAATCAACCTGTCTAGTTCCAAAAATGAAAATCTTGGTAGTCTTTTTATGATATCATATTAAGTGTATAGCCTAAATTAGAACTGAATTTTTTATGATATTCAGTTATTCTAAAGAATATAGTATACTTTCCCCTTTAAGATTTCTTTATATCACTCAATAGTATTCTAAGTTTTCTTCATGTAATCAGTTTCTTCATAGACATTTTTAGAAAGTAAGGACCTTTAAAAAATGCCACCTAGGCCTCATCCCTGTGCTTCCCAGGTGGCACTACTAGTAGAGAACCTGCCTGCCAACGCAGGAGACATAAGAGACATGGGTTCAATCCCTGGGTTGGGAAGTTCCCCTGGAGAAGGATGTGGCAACCCACTCCAGTATTCTTGCATGGAGAATCCCATGGACAGAGGAACCTGGCTGGCTATAGTCCATGGGGCCGCAAAGAGTCAGACATGACTGAAACGGCTTCACTCAGACCCCATCCCACAGCAGTGGGATTAGAATTCCAGGATGGCACCTGGGTGGTTTTGTTCTTGCTGCTGTTTTGTCTGTTAAGCCGCCCAGCAGATGACCCTAATGTGTAGCCAGAGGTGACTTTATTCCTAGCTATTTTATCATTTGATGGTATTTTATCATCTGTGATATTTTAAATAGATGCTTCTAACCAGTTATTTATATATGCAAACTCTATGTCTATATATTTACTTTATGCCAACAATACAATATATTTTTGTACCAGTAGTTTTCCAGTTGGTATCGTATATTCTTCAGGTAAAAAGTCTATCTGCAAATAACAATTTTACCTAATTTCTTTTTATTTTTAACCTAACTTCCCTTTTCAAACTGTCTTAGAAGTTTTCTTCATGAGCCAGTTCATCTCCTTTGTTTATTGTTCTTCAGTGAATTTGTATGAGCTTATCTTTGCATTTATGTATGAATTTCTCAGAAATAAATTTCACTTCAGATGTATTCTGAAGTAAAACTATTAAGAGAAAGATTTCAGTACTAGATTATTGAGGTTAAAATTAAAATATACAAATTTACCTCCTATCTCCTAATGGAACCTAAGGGATATAAAAATATCTAACGTGTAGTATATATGTTATTATAGGGAAAAATAAAGCAATAATAGTAGAAATGTGATTCTGAAAACATGGGCATATAAAGATAAATATAATCCACCTCATTCTATTCAAACCCTTTAAGATGCATTCACTGTTAGAATTTACCAAGCATCTACAATGTTATAATCATATTCAATACAGCTTCTCTGGTGGCTCAGTTGGTAAAGAATCTGCTTTCAATGCAGGAAACTGCCTGCAATGTAGGAGACCCAAGTTCGACCCCTGGGTTGGGAAGATCCCAGAGAAGAAAATGGCAACCACTCCAGTATTCTTGCCTGAGAAATCCCACGCACAGAGGGACCTGATGAACTACATGGGGTCACAAGGGTCAGACACAACTTAGTGACTAAACCACCACCAACATAGGATCATAATTAGGTAAAATTATGTTTTAGGACTGTATCTAATCCAAAATGGTATCTTACCAACCAAGAAAGCAAAAAAAGAAAAAGAAAAACTTGCAAAACCAAGACAAATCATCTAGTGCCAGAGTCTGAGAGGACCTGACACTCATCAATAGCTGGATTGAGGACAATCTTCGGGCTTCATCTTTTACTGCTACCACCCTCTTCTGGTTCACCACCATCTGTTGTTTTGGAGTTTTGCAATAGCCTCCTAGGAGGTCTCCCTGAGCCTGCCCTTGGCTTTCCTCAGTCTCTTCTCAACATAGCAGTCAGAGTGATTCTGTTAAGATAGAGCAGATCACACTGATGGATACTCAAACCTTCCACTGGTTTCTCACTTTGTAAAGACCTGTTTACTGGGGAAAAAAAAAAAAGCACAGCCTAGAAGTTGAGAATTATATTTTATTGGCAGACTTGCTGAGGACCTAAGCCCAGCAAGCAGCCTCTCAGATAGCTCTGAAGGAGAGACTGCCCCAAAGAGATAAGGGAAGAGCCAGGTTATATAGGAGTTTTTGCAACAAAAAAGCAGGCAGTAGGAACATGTTAATTAGAGAAAAACAACATTCTAAGTTAATAAATTTAGCACTTGTCTATGTACTGTTGTTGTTGTTCAGTTGCTCAGTCGTGTCCAACTCTGCAACCCCACTGATTACAGCACACCAGGCTTCCCTGTCTGTCACTATCTCCCAGAGGTTGCTCAAACTCATGTCCATTGAATCGGTGATGCCATCCAACCATATCATCCTCTGTCACCCCCTTCTCCTCCTGCCCTCAGTCTTTCCCAGCATCAAGGACTTTTCAAATGAGTCAATTATTCATATCAAGTGGCCAAAGTATTGGAGCTTCAGTTTCAGCATCAGTCCTTCCAACGAATATTCAGAGTGGATGTCCTTTAGGATGGACTGGTTTGATCTCCTTGCAGTCCCAGGGACTCTCAAGAGTCTTCTCCAGCATCACAATTCGAAAGCATCACTTCTTTGGCACTCAGCCTTCTTTATGGTCCAACTCTCACATCTGTACATGACTACTGGAAAAACCATAGCTTTGACTATATGGACCTTTGTCTACTTTTTAAAATGCTATCTAGGTTTGTCATAACTTTTCTTCTAAGGAGCAAGCATCTTTTAATTTCATGGGTGCAGTCACTATCCCCAATGATTTTGGAGCCCAAGAAAATAAAGTCTGTCACTGTTTCTTTTTCCTCATCCATTGGCCTTGAAGTGATGGAACCAGATACCATGATCTTCATTTTTTGAATGCTGAGTTTTAAACCAGCTTTTTCACTCTCCTCTTTCACATTCATCAAGAGGCTCTTTTAATTTCTCTTTGTTTTCTGCCACTAGAGTGGTATCATCTGCATATCTGAGGTTGTTAATATTTCTCCTGGCAACCTTGATTCTAGCTTGTGCATCAACCAGCCCAGCATTTCACATGGTGTACTCCGCATATAAGTAAATAAGGAGGGTGACAATATACAGCCTTGACACACTCCTTTCCCAATTTTGAACCAGTTTGTTGTTTCATGTTTGATTCTAACCATTGCTTCTTGACCTGCATACAGGTTTCTCAGGAGACAGGTGAGGTGGCCTATGTATGGGGAGATGCAAGAACCTGGGCTTAATGACATCATTCCTTTGATACGTACTTGAACTATCTAGGGCCCGTATCCTATTTTTCTAGATCCTGAATACCTTCAGGATGCACAGGGAGTGGGGGCAACTGTGGTGGCTGATGGCTTGATGGTCATAACATCCTTTGTTTATTGATAACGTCAGGTGACATTCTGGGTCACAAGCTCAAGTCATTACAGTGGCCTCAGTTCAGTTCAGTCGCTCAGTCACGTCCGACTCTTTGCAACCCCATGGACTGCAGCACGCCAGGCCTCCCTGTCCATCACCAACTCCCGGAGTTTACTCAAACTCTTGTCCATTGAGTCAGTGATGCCATCCAA
This sequence comes from Bos taurus, assembly GCF_002263795.3. Classification (NCBI taxonomy): domain Eukaryota; kingdom Metazoa; phylum Chordata; class Mammalia; order Artiodactyla; family Bovidae; genus Bos; species Bos taurus. The sequence goes on from NC_037334.1 coordinate 94,927,879, forward strand.
CCATCTCATCCTCTGTTGTCCCCTTCTCCTCCCACCCTCAATCTTTCCCAGCATCAGGGTCTTTTCAAATGAGTCAGCTCTTCGCATCAGGTGGCCAAAGTATTGGAGTTTCAGCTTCAGCATCAGTCCTTCCAGTGAATATTCAGGACTGATCTCCTTTAGGATGGACTGGTTGGCTACAGAGCCCTAAGTGATCTGGCCTCTCGCTGTACCTGTGCTCCCGCACTCCACTTTGCTCACTCTGCTCCAGCCCCACTGGCCTCCCTGTCCTTTCCCAGGCATGTCAGACAAGCATGAACTCAAGCCCTTTGTGTCTGTCAACTCTCTTGGCCTAGAATGCAGTTCTTCTCTCAGATGTCAAAAGGGCTCACTTTGTTATCTCCTCCAGGTCATTGCTAAAATGTTAACCTCATCACGAGGGCTTACCTGCTTTATTGTTCTGCATATAAACCATTACCCTCCAGCTTAGTGTATGTTTTGCAGACCATTTGTTGACTCTGTCTCCCACCCCTCCTACCCCACTAGAATGGAGGCTCTGCACAGGAATGGCCTTTGGTCCTTTTTTGTTTCCTAAAGTACCCCAAGGACCTTACATGTAGTAGAAATTCAGTAAATATTTGTTCAATTGATATGCTAGGAATTTGAGTTTTTCGGATATTACATTGTATTAGAAAACCAACTCATTTGTCCATGGCCGGGCAAGGGGTGAAAAGGAGTAGACGGCTCAAAAAAGCTGAGCCTTCTAGAAAAAGTAAATTCTGGCAAAAGCCTGCAGAGGAGAGTTTGACGAAGGAACTCTACCCCTCTTTATTTTTCCTTTTTCTATGAAAAAGGCAGATACTAAGTATTTTACGCTTTGTGAGCCATATGGATCTCTTTCACAACTGCTCAATCCTGCCGTAGCAGCATGAAAGCAGACAATACGTGAACAAATGAGCCTGGCTATATTCCAGTGAAGCCTTGTTTACAAAAACACAGGATCTGACCTGTGGGCTACAGATTGCTAACTGCTAGTCTAGATCAAGGATTCACAGCTTGCTGCAATTTGCATGTTTAAAAACTATTAATGCCTGGCTCCCACCTCCAATTGTTGAGATTTTTTAAAGCTCTCCAGGTGATTCTAATGTGCAGCAAAATGCAAGAACCATGGGTCTGGAACCTTGTTATCCGAACTATGGTCTTGGACCAGAAGCATCCACATCAATTGGAAGCTTTATATGTTTTTATTTCTCTTTGTAAAAAGGAAAAAAAAAAAAAAAGTAGATCTGTATTCTTTCTACTGTTTGTGGTTTTCCATTTCATAAAACCCAGGGGATCTTACTAAAAACTACTATAATTGATGAGATCTGTTAAATAGCTGAGGTGAGATTTGTTAAACAAATACAAAAATCAATACCTATCTGTAAGAATGTCATCTGTAAGAACAATCACTAGATAAAAATGGAAATTAGGAAAAATATTCCACTCACAATATGACATTCTACAAAACAGTTTAAAGTTTAACAGGAGGCATGAACCTAGATGAAAAAAGTTATAAAGTTCTATTAAGTTTACAAACAAGATATAGATACGGAATGACAGCATGTTCTGGGATGCTGCTGCTGCTGCTAAGTCGCTTCAGGATAGCAGGATCTAACACTAAAATGCTCTTTTCCAGAATTAATGCATACATTTCACACAATACAGCTTTTAATCCCAATAAGGTTTTTCTTTCATTGGACTAAATGATCTTAAGGTTTTCAAGGAACATTGAATGTCTGAAGTATCTAATAAATTATTGAGAGAGAATATTGAGATCGGACAATCCTTGCTGCTGCTGCTGCTGCTAAGTCGCTTCAGTCGTGTCCAACTCTGTGCGATCCCATAGATGGCAGCCCACCAGGCTCCCCGTCCCTGGGATTCTCCAGGCAAGAACACTGGAGTGGGTTGCCATTTCCTTCTCCAAGGCATGAAAGCGAAAAGTGAAAGTGAAGTCGCTCAGTCATGTCCGATTCTTATCGACCCCATGGACTGCAGCCCACCAGGCTCCTCCGTCCATGGGATTTTCCAGGCAAGAGTACTGGAGTGGGGTGCCATTGCCTTCTCCACGGACAATCCTTACTGGCTATTAAAGCATACTGTAAATCACTGAATCAAACTAGAATTTGGTGATGAGGGGCCATGAGCAAAAAGGAGAGATAATTACAAAGTAGGTGAAAGAAGCTCAATGTGGAAAACAGATTGATCCCTTCTACACTGGTTAGATTGTCTGCGTTTGTGTGTGTGATGCTTACAATTATATGCATTAAACTCTCAGTAAAGAGACTCTCAAGATTCTTCTCCAACACCACAGTTCAAAAGCATCAATTCTTTGGTGCTCAGCTTTCTTTGTGGTCCAACTCTCACATCCATACATGACTACAGGAAAAACCATAGCTTTGACTAGATGGACCTTTGTTGGCAAAGTAATGTCCCTGCTTTTTACTATGCTGTCTAGGTGTCACTACTTCTGAGAGAAGGGTAAGAAACATGGAGAGAGAAACCCCCCATCCCGCCCCGCATGGCCATGGTGTGCTGAAAGGTAGGGGTGAAGCAGGAACACTGAGAAAAAACTTCGAGCGTTCCAGACCTCTCACTAAAGCAGAACAGCCCCAGGATGGAGGGGTCTGAGGTCTGTAGTAGAATAACGATAACTTCAGCAACATCAAAACCCAAACTTAGCTCAGCTACTGCCTACATTTAGTCAACCCCCACCCTAAGCCTGACGGCTGAAGAGGCATGCCCATTGGAGTAAATACTATTTACCTCCGTAACTTATGTCTGGCATGTGTTCAAACTGACATGGCAAAGAAGCAACAAAAAACCCATTCTGAAGACATAGTCAGAACCAGACTGAGAGATGGCCCAGAAATTGGATCTATGAGAAAAGTCACTTGAAAATACTATGATTAATCTATTGAAGGGTCTGGAGCAAAATGTGGGTAACATGCATGAACAGATAGGGAATTTCAGCATCGAAGTGGAAACTTTTTTTTTTTTTTTAAAGGAATAAAATTGATTTACCAGGAATGAAAAACATGCTATCATGGATGAAGAAGTCCTTCAAATAACTTAGCAACCACCCAAACACAAAACAAAAAATTAGTAAACTTGAAAAAAAGAATTAGTAAACTTAAATACAGGCCAAAAGAAATTGTTCAGAATAAATTTCTGAATTTCATAGGGTAACAAACTCCTCTGAGGAGACATGGGATAGGAAAAAAAGAAAAGAATGGAAAAAAAAGAAAGAAAAAATGAGGGAAAATAGAGCAGAGCATCCAAGAACTGTGGGACAATATGAAAAGATATGAGTGCAACTGAAATAACAGAAGGTGAGTAGAGGGAAAATGTCACAAGAAATAGAAAAGATAATTTCTGAGGATTTTCTGAAACTAATGAAAGATAACAAATCAACCTAAATGTTTACAGAAGCCCAAAAAGAATATAGACAAAAATACACATAAGCACATCCTACTCAAACTGCTGAAAAACAGACAAGGAGAAAAATCTTGGAGGCAACCAGAGGGGGAGAAAAAAACATTCTGTACGAGGGAACAAAGATAAGAAAGCAGATTTCTCACCAAAACCTGAAAACTAGTAGACAATGGTGCAGCTTCTTCAAAGACAAACTGTCATCCTAGAATTTTGTATATGTAGTAAAAATTTTTCAAAAATGAAGAAAAAGCTGAGAGAATTTGTTGCCAGCAGATCTGAACTATTTAGAAACATTAAAGGACCTTGTTTAAGCAGAAGGAATATGGCATCATTTGGAAATCTGTATCTACACAAGCAAGAAATAGAAACACTCATATATTACTGGTGGGAATATAAAGTGGTATGCTCTGGAAAATGGTTTGGAATTTCCTCAAAAAGTTAAACACAGAATTACCATATTACCCAGCAATTCCACCCCTGGGTGTTTATCCTGGAAAATGGAAGCGAGATGTTCACAGAAAAAGCTGTACACAAATATTCACACTAGCATTGTGCACAATATTCAACAAGTGGAAACAATCCAACAGCTGCTAAGAGATAAATGGTTTTGTGTAGTTCAAAATGTATCATCTGTACAATGGGATAGTACTTAGTCATCAAGAGGAATGAAGTACTGTTACATGCTACAATATGGATGAACCTTAAAAACATGTTGGTAAGTGAAAAAAGCCAGACACAAAGACCACATACTATTATTACTGAATTTATATGAAATGTCCAGAATAAACAACTCCATAGAGACAGAAAGTAGATTAGTGATTGCCAGGAGATCTGGGATGAAGGCAATGTGTGAAGGGTTTCTTTTGGGAATGGTGAAAATGTTCTAGAATTAGATAGTACTTCGGACTGCAAGGAGCTCCAACCAGTCCATTCTAAAGGAGATCAGTCCTGGGTGTTCTTTGGAAGGAATGATGTTAAAGCTGAAACTCCAGTACTTTGGCCATCTCATGAGAAGAGTTGACTCATTGGAAAAGACTCTGATGCTGGGGAGGGATTGGGGGCAGTAGGAGAAGGGGATGACAGAGGATGAGATGGCTGGATGGCATCACTGACTCGATGGACGTGAGTCTGAGTGAACTCCGGGAGTTGGTGATGGACAGGGAGGCCTGGCGTGCTGCGATTCATGGGGTCGCAAAGAGTTGGACACGACTGAGCGACTGAACTGAACTGATAGTTGCACAAACTTCTGACTATGTAATACTAAAAAGCACCAAACTGTACACTTTTAAAAGCTGAATTTTACGGTTTGTGAATTGTATCTGAAGTTTAAAATGATGAACTGTGAAACATTTTTTCATCCAGGAGAATGACAAAAATTTAAAACAATAACTAGGCTTATTTTTGCAAAGACTATGGGGAAGAAGTTTAGGCATTAAAAGACTATCCATTGCTTGTGCCCTCTGTCAAGGGCATTTCAGCACCATGTATTAAAATGCTTCAAAAATGCACATGCTTTGCCTTAGCAATTCCAATCCTAGGATTTTACCTTAAGGCAATAATTGAATATGTGTGCAAGGATGTACGTGAAGAGATGTTCTTCACAGAATTATTTATAAAGTGAAAACTGGAAAACCTTTGTCCCCAAATAAGGGTTTATTTAAATAATTGCAATTCACTTCATGTTAAACAGATAGTTATATCACATTTTTTACTGACGACCATGGAAAACTGTCCAAATACAATGTTAACTGGAAAAAGAAGCATGATATAAAATACTGTATATAGTATGACATATTTCTGTAAATAAACAGACCTGGTCACTATAGTCTGAAGGATTTATATCTAAGTATTATATGTGGATGATATTTAGTGATTGTTATTGTCTAATTTTTATGCAATATGTGCTATTTATATAATAAAAATATTTTATTTTAAAAAGATTATGTCAAGTTTAACATCACCACTATTAAGACAAACTAAAACCGCGTGCCCCACAAACAATGCACTGATGACACAGTACTACACATGTCTTATTTCAGCCCCAGAAGTCTAATCAAGATTTAATTTTATGGAAACAAATACAACTTTACAGACATTCTGCAAAACATCTGTCATGGGCCCTTCAGACCCCTGTGTGTCATAAAATGAAAAAGAAAGTCTGGGAAAAACTGTTCTGGATAAACGACCACTAGAGCAATATTACAATCAAATATAATTCATGATTTTTGGCTGTGTCAAGCACAGAGAATGAAAATAAACTCATTGCAAACCACATCTTTGTGAAATTCATCAGCGACAAAGAGAAGAATCAAGAAGCTTCTAGAATGGAAAAACATCCAAACCAAGAGTCAGAATGACTTTAGGCTTTTACACACAAACACTTAGAATAGAGAAGGCAATTGAGAAATGCCATCAAAATTTAGAAAGAAAATATTTCCAGTATAAAATTGCAAATACATCCAAGTCATCAGCGAAGCATGAAGGTTAAAGGCAGAAATTTTCAGACATGCGAGGTCCCAAAAAGTTACCCTTTTTCAGGAAGCCACTGAGGGATGCTTTCTACCCAAGAAAAGAAATAAACCAATAAAGAAGAAAACACATGAAGTTAGAAAGCAGGAGAAGTAACCAAAGCTAAGTGAGTCTCTAGGGTGATGGTGAAGGAGGTGCCCAGACGCATCTGGACCAGAAGGCAACCTGTCCAGATTGAATCCACGTGACTCAAGTAACAGGTACATTGAGGGCTCTCTCTGCTCTCTCCTCAGCCTCTGTCCAGTCTTTTAACTTTATGACATATTGGATGCTGTGTTCTACCAAAGGGGAAGAAATCAAGGAAAAAGAAAGGAGATCCAAGAAACAGGAACTCCAACTGAAGAGAAAGGCAGAGAGTTTCTCTGATGACAATGAAGGGACATTTCTGGGATGATCATTAGGCGGCAGGCCTAGAGAGAAACCAGCCCATGCTGGGAGGAATGGAGGTCTTTGGTAAGAAGGTTTCCAAGAAAAAACGGGGAGGTGCTATATCATGTTATGAAACTCACCTTGTGGAAATTATACACAAGGGACTAGCTTGTGAGGGAATCCTTAGGGTACAGGAAGACCTACCTATTGTAATAAAGAAATTTAAGAAAAAGTAATTATTAATGTAAAGGGAAAATGATGATACTCATAGTACATTACAACATTCATTATTTTCATTTCAAAATAATGTGAAAACTGAATATAGATCTAACCTAAAATTACAATACTACTGTATTAACAGTATGGGAAAAGAGAAACCATGGGGAAAGGGTGTGAGAGCTAAATCTGTGTCCTTACCTAATGAGAAACCAACAGATAATGTCTAAAATCAATGAAGCAATAAATAGTACTGTACATTTACTATTTAGAATCATGAAATTAAGTAAATGCCAGAACAGAAATAGAACTAAATTGGCTCCTCTCTAGAAGAAGGGAAGGAGACGTGAGGATGTGTGGATGGGAAACTTCACATTGTTACCAGCCATCTAGTTCTAGCTGATTTTCCAATTATGTGCAGGTATTACTTTGAGAAGAATCTATGTTTTTAATTTTTCTTTAAAAGCTTTTGGCCATGCCACATGGCTTGCAGGATCTTAGTTCCCTGACCAGGGATTGAACCCAGGCCCTCAGCAGTGAAAGTGTAAAGTCCTAACCACTGGACCACCAGGGAATTCCCTGAAGAATTTCCTGAAGAACTGGGTTTTTTTATATCAATATTTTATCAGGTCTTAGCAAAGTTCTGTAAAATGTAATTTTTCTGGTAGAATCTTCTTTTGCTGTATGAAAGCATTTCAACAAATTTGAGACAAACTATAGAATTATCTTGAGAAATATTAAGGTGATATTGGCTAGAAGAATCACTGAGTTATGAGTATTGCTCAGAGACAGCTCCCTGGAAGAAGTGGTTCATAAGCTAATATGATGTATGTGATACAGACAGAGGTCATGGGCAAACTCCTCTGAGGGGAGAATGTGAAATTAAACCAGGAGTTTCATTTCCCAAGCCTATCACCCTACCTCCTAAATGTTCCAACAATAATGGCTATTCTTATACCTCCCCAGAGCTTCCCTGAGCTCTTCTGGATCATACTGGCATAGGAATAACAGGCAATTTTCCCCTTAGGTTGACGGATTTATAATCAAGGTAGAAACATTGCTCAAATTTTTCTGAAATGCATCACATGTCCATTAATTCATCAACTCAAAAAAAAATTACTGATACCTACCATATGTCAGGTCCAGTGATAGGCACTGGGGATATAATAAAAATGGCAAAGTTCTCTGGTCAAAGGACAACGGCTTGGGAAATGAGATTCCCATTGCAACTGGCAGAGACATCCGCAGAACCCACCAAATCCACCTATCCTGCACATCTCAGCCTGGAAACATGAACCCCAACAGACACCCAGACCAGGAAGCACAGGAAGTCTACTGTCACCCTAATTAATGTGGAGGGTGCATAAAAGACAAATTGATGCTTCCAACAGGAAAACTAAAATTTGTGAGGAGGTAGGGCTGAAATAAAAAGAGATAGCATTTAATCTAAACCATTTCCTGTGAGTTGGATGTCTTTTTAAAAAATTGGCCGCCTTATCATTTTCTTAGTCACCTTTTCTCTAGTCTTATTGGAGGCGTACTCATTCCTAGCAACCTCCCATCTGCTGAAAAACAGAATCAAGAGAATGAAGAGCCATGATGAGATATCCAGCACTGAGTGAAAATATTAGGAGAAAAGCAATAAATGTACTACTCCATTTGCATAAAACCTATTAATGCCCTCTTCAGACTAATGACATGAATTTTACATCAAGGAGAACAGCTGTAATCTGCTGTTTCTAGTAATGGGGAGTATTTGAAACAATCTGCAAACCACTGCTACTCCTAATTGCCAGCCAATACCCTTGACTTGAGCTCTCTCCAAATAAAACACTCTGGCTGTTGGCCAGAGGAAGATTTATTTGTTGGACTCCTGAGCTCAAAACGCTGTTCGGTTTCTTGTGTTCCTGTTTTTCCCACGCTAGTGCAGATCCATTGCATTTCAAATCTTTCTCTTTTTATTTTAATCAAAACCAGTGCCTTTTCTACTTTTTTTCCTGCTGCCAATCTAATACCATTTTGTGGGGTATAGCCTCAATTAGGACCTTCCTCCCCAGGGTGCTGGTCCAGGTTAACGATGGCCGGGCAAAGCGACCTTCTGTCTGGCTGTTCGTTGTTCGGTCTCTAAGTCCTGTCTGGCTGAGTTCTATGTAAACAGCCAACAGGAGAGGTTCCTAGAGCCCAGGGTTTTGCGACTCCCGCGAGGGCAGCGCGGGGCTGCGGCAGAGACTGGAAGGAGATCTACCCGGATTGGGAGGGGAGACGCGCAGAGGAAGGTGGAGAAGAGGGATCATGTGTGTTCCTCCAGTGTACAACCCCCATTTGAGTGACAAATGACGAGGACAACCTATAAAAACAACTAAGCGCAAAGCTGCCCGCATCCATCTCCCTCTTCGCGCGTGTGCGTTTTCAACTAACTTTGGGAACTCCGCGCAGCCTCTCCTCCACCTCGGTTTCCCGCGCCCTGCCTGCCCTTTTTGGTACCTCCTCTTCCTCCCAGCAAAGGATGGAGGCTCCCTTCAGCCCCTCAACTCCGTCGCCGGCGCCCAACCTCTCCGTACCCATCTCGCTGGGCTGGGGTCTCAACCTGACTTCCGGACAGGGAGCCCCCGGACAAGAAGCCCCCATCCCAGGACCCCCGCCTCCATCACCTCCGCCGCCGTCCGGGCTGCCCAGCCGCCGCGTCCGCCTGGTCTTCCTGGGGGTTATCCTGGTGGTGACTGTGGCCGGCAACGCCACGGTGCTGTGTCGCCTGTGCGGCGGCGGCGGGCCCTGGGCGGGTCCCAAGCGTCGCAAGATGGACTTCCTGCTGGTGCAGCTGGCCCTGGCCGACCTGTACGCGGGCGGGGGCACCGCGCTGTCGCAGCTGGCTTGGGAACTCCTGGGCGAGCCGCGCCGGGCCGCGGGAGACCTGGCGTGCCGCTGCGTGCACCTCCTGCGGGCGTCCGGCCGCGCCGCCTCGGCCCACCTCGTGGCGCTCATAGCCCTCGAGCGCCAGCGCGCAGTGCGCCGTCCGCAGGGCCCGCCGCTGCCCGCGCGCGCCCTTGCCGCCCTGGGCTGGCTGCTGGCGCTGCTGCTGGCGCTGCCCGCCGCCTTCGTGGTGCGCGGGGGCGCCCCCTCGCCGCCGCCGCCCGCCCGCGCCTGGCCCGGGGAGCGCCGCTGCCACGACATCTTCACGCTACTGCCGCGCTGGCACCTGATGCTCTACGCGCTCTACGAGGCCTTGGCGGGCTTCGCGGCGCCAGCCGCGGTCATGAGCGTCGCGGGCGGCCGCCTGCTCCGCACCTGGTGGCCGCGCCAGCCCCGAGCCCCATCCGCGGCGGCGGCGGCGGCACCCAGGTCGGCCAGTCCGGTCCAGGCCTCCGCGCCCAACGTGCTGCCGCGCGCCAAGGTGCAGAGCCTCAAGATGAGCCTGGTGCTGGCGCTGCTGTTCGTGGGGTGCCAGCTGCCCTACTTCGCGGCCCGGCTGGCGGCCACGTGGTCGTCTGGACCGGTGGGGGACTGGGAGACCGACGACCTGGCGGTGGCGCTGCGCCTCATGGGGGTGGCCAACAGCGCCCTCGATCCCTTCGTCTACCTGTTCTTCCAGGCGGGCGGCTGTCGGCTCCGGCGGCGCCTGCGGAGGCGCCTGGGCGCGCTGTGCTGCCCGCCGGAGGGAGTCGCGGAGGACGAGGAGGGGACCCGGGGCCACCAGGCGCTCCACCGCCACCGCTGGCCCCACCCGCATTACCACCACGCCCGGCGGGAGCAGCCCGAACAGGGTTACCTGCGCCCACCGCCGCCGCGCCCCCGGCCGCCGCCCTGCTCCTGCGAAAGCGTCTTCTAGGCTGTTCGATGGCCTGGGACGGGTCATCTGTCGCTGCGCCGCCGCCTCCGCGCAACAGGAGGCCCGCCCGGGTCTTTCTAGCTCACAGCCAGCAGGAGGGTCTCTGAGAGCCTCACCCTGAAGCTGCCCCTGCCCTCCACTCCCCTATTGTAATTTCTTTATGTATTGTTTACATTTTACACTTTTCCAGGTTTTCTCCTTTCCTTGTCACATGTCCCCCATTTGGAGACGAGAGAGTGACCCGTTGGGAATTTGAAAAATTGAAGTTAAGAGTTATTTTTGCAGTTCTTTTTTGCTCCCATAGTCTTCTGGCTAAGATCACTGGTTTTAGCTCAAGTGCCGAGCTCTCATTCTTTTATGTGCCACCCCCTGTTTTCACTTATTTGGGATAGTGTTTAACTGTACCTTCGGGACCAGAGAAGGCGCCTCTAGTTCCGGGAGGAATAGCCTCACATTGTTCTCCCTGGGGAGCCTGGAAACTGTACCGGTGATTCTATCAGAAATGTAATCTTGCTGTCACTTCAGAGCCACAGAGTATTTGTGAAATAAAAACATTTCCCACCAAGCAATTAGGACTTTAAAAAAAAAAAAAAACCATGGTACTGTGTTTTCTCAGGAGAAAAAAAAAAAATCAGCGTGGTCTTTGTTTTTAGTCTAGCTTCCACTTAGGAGAAGCTGGGATTGTAGGAGGGAGACATAAAAGCTTCCCTTGGAATCTTTCAAAGACGCCCAGTTTCTATAGGAAATGGTTCCTGTGTCCAGACCAGCCTCTACAGCTGCGATGCTGTGAACAGGTGGAGACTCTCAGCACAAAAACCCTAGCAGACTAGAGAAGGGAAGTACCTGGGTGCTGCATAGGGGAGAGGCTCAGTCCCAGGTGGAGCTTTAGGGAGACTGGCAGCTAGAAAGAAAGCTGCAACCTCCCAATGCTGCACGGATATATAAAACTCTCTCTCTCTCTCTCTTTTTTTTTTTTTAACAAAGGCAGTGTCTACTAATGTGGACTGCTGAGGACAAAGTCAAGGAGCAGATTTAGTCAGTGACCTCCTTCTCCTCCTAACTGTCCTTGGTTCTAGAGAGAAGTAGCAGCGCTGATGAACAAATATCCATGTGTTTACCAGTGTCTTTCATCTGAGAATCTGCAAGCTTTCCATTACAGTGTTTCGGGTTCCTGCACAAAGGCAGGACTAAGATTCAGAAAGAGGAAATGACTGGTAAAGTTCACTGGCGGAGCTAATGCTCTTTGAGGTCCTTCTTTGTTTTGATCATTGATGAATCTCACATTCTTAGACAATGTTTGATATATAGTACGCACCCAAAACACATTTGTTGATTAATCATCATATGAGTCAGGCATAGATAGACTGGAATAAAAGATTTACAAAAAGATATGTTCATTAAACTTGGCTTACCTCCCTCCAAAATCATGTCCAAAAATGTTATAGAGTTACAGATTTTCCTTCCCCTCTTTAATCCTTCTTATCCTGCTGAGGCATGCAATATACCAAGAATAAGACACCTAAAGAGAAAAGAACACAATTGTCTTCATGAACCTAAATCTAGGTTATAGCATTACTTTTATTCATTAATAAACACTTACTACTTATTTGTGCCAAGCAACCTGCTAGGCATTGGAGACACTAAGGTGAATAAGACACATCTTTCCCTTAAAGACTTTGTAATCATATGTAGAAGACAATCTGACAAGTTCAGCACAAATACAGTCAGATGGAATTTAACAGGGGTTCCAGGCAGGGTGCCAGGGCACTGAGGAACATCTAACAACTTTGAGAGCCTGGAGAATAGGGGGGTGGCCCATCAGATGTGCATGCTAAGTTGCTTCAGTCCTGTTTGACTCTTTGTGACCCTATGGACTGCAGCCCAGCAGGATCCTCTGAACATGGGATCCTCCAGGCAAGAATACCGGAGTGGGTCACCATGCCCTCCTCCAGGGGATCTTCCCAACCCAGGGATCATTTCCTGCAGCCCCTGCATTGCAGGCAGATTCTTTATCATAGAGCCACTGGGGAATACTGAAAAGTATTCTATGCAGTTAAAAAGAGCTAGCCACACAGTAACATACAGCTAAAATAAGTAAACAAGACCTGTTACATAATTTGAAGCAGAAAGTATGTAGCAAACAGCCAGGAGTATAACTAAAACCACTGCTGCTGCTAAGACGCTTCAGTCGTGCCCAACTCTGTGCGACCCCATAGACGGCAGCCCACTAGGCTCCTCCATCCATGGGATTTTCCAGGCAAGAGTACTGGAGTGGGGTGCCAGTGCCTTCTCCAAACAACTGGCTATAAATCATTTACTAAAAATACAACAGTCTAGCTCATTTGTGAAAGAGAAGATAGATTTAAAACATGTTTTTATCTAAGCCACTTCCTAGGAAACACTAAAGGAAGTAGAAAATTTGAGGAGTTTCTCTCTCATTCCTAAAATGTTCTGACTCAATTAAAGGGAAGATATTAATAAAATACAAATACAAATGAATAGTTTAATTAAGTGAAACATGTTTTGCAAAGTTGAGAGGCAATGTAACATGATGAAAAGGGCAGAGTCTTTGGAGTCTAAAGATGTGGACTTGTTTCATCTCTACAACATAGCAGCTTGTGACTTTGGTCTGTTTGCTGAATATTTTTGAGTCTTAGTTTTCTCATCAATACAATGATATTTTCATTACCTTACTTCTTAGGACTCATGTATGTAAAATACTTGATTGATGGGTAGGGGGATTGTCCTGCCAGCTTGTCTCTTTAGATTCACCCTAGTATTCAATATACCATAGCTATTGTTATTCTCCAGCTCTGGGCTGTGAGGAATAAAAGCCAGTTGAGTAATATTACCTGGAAGGAAGCAAGAGATCTTGGAGAATCTATGTAAGATGAATGCACTCAATGGTGCTACACGGTAATAGAGAAATCAGGCCTTTCAGCTGGTAGTATGCCCACAGTAATTGTCAGTTGCCTTCCTTGAATCCATTTTTTTCTTTTCTAGCTGTGCTCAGGTTCTTATTATCTATGCCTCTTATGAACAGTCATGTTTTTAGGGAAGCTGATTCCTCTCCCACTCCAAGACTGGGCCTTAATGAATCTAAGCACATCAAAATAAGTCCACCCCCACTTACCACCATGTCCTGCTCAGAAATGGTCATGTGATCCAGTTAAGATCAACGAGACTTGGGGGAAGGGTTGTTGAGGGACATCTAGGAAGGGGGTCCTTAACTCTTCTGAGAGAGCCATGGGAGCCAGCAAGCTCTCTCCATCTCTCTCCCACTGACATTAAATGAGGGAGCATGATGTGTGGCTGGCGGCTGGCAGTCCACCTCTCACCATGAGGGGCACCAGCTGTAAGATGAAGCCAATACAGGATACAGCAGGGTGACGATGTCATGTTAAACACCACTGAGGCACACCTTCTGCAGGTCCTGTTAAATAAACCTGTACATTTTCTTATTGCTCAAGGCAGTTAAACTAAATTTTCTGTTATTTGTAGCAGCAGGCAGCCTCTAAGTGAAGAAGTCTGGCAAGAAGAAGTATCTCATTTGATTCTCTTACTGTGTGTTATCAAAGAAATAGGAACATTCCAAGTGTAATTTTATATAGTTCATTAGCCAATAGGTATTGAGGGACTCATATTGGGCATAGTGGGACAGATGGAAGAAAATCAAAGATGTAACTCTTGTATTTTAAGAATTCATATTCTATGAAGAAATATAATTTTTATGTTAAGAACTTTATTGAGACATCTCAACCTGTAACTGTTAATGTTAGAAAATTTGCAAATTCTTGCCATTGGTAATTTTACTGATTTATTCGTTCATTCATTCATCTTGGTATTTACTAATTAAAGATCTGTCTTGTGCAAGATACTGTATCACTTATCACAGACATATATGTCATTTAAAGTTTAGGTTTTGGGTGGGAACTTAGGCCAACTATTACTATATTTTCTTTGACCAGATCTGGAAGTGACGACCCTAAATGTGCTGAGGTAGGGCTTCCCAGGTGGCTCAAGTGGTAAAGAATCCACCTGCCTGGGTCCAGAAGATCCCCTGAAGTAAGAACCTGCTCCAGTATTCTTGCCTGAAAAATTACATGGACAGAGGGGTCTCAAAGAGTCAGACATGACTGAGTGACTGAGCATGCACACATACGCACACACAGAGACACATATTACTGTACATTGGCCCCTAGAGAGTCACTGTTCTTGATATCCATCCCTTGTGTAATCTTTTCCCACAGAGTCTGGGTTTGGCCATGTGTCCTTGTTTGGCAATGGACATCAGCAGATGTTTCACAGACAAGCTCTTGATAAGCATTTATGCACAGGGCTTGCCTTCTCAGAAAAGCTGCATTGAGACAACCATGCCATGAAACAGCCAAGAATGAAAGATTACAGGGAGAGTAAAAGCCAGCTACTCAGCCATTCTAACGGGGCCCAGTTCCAGCTAACTGCACTCACATTAGTAAGCCCAGGGGAGAGCAAAGGGAGAGCTGCCATGCTAACCCACAGACTTGTGAGAAATAACAAATCATAGTGTTAGGGTGGTGTGCTTCACAGCAATTGATAACTAAAACCTGGGTGGAGTAGTAAAGTAGTGTTGAATGCATTAAAAATGAAAGTCAAAAGGCCCAGATATCGTAAGACCTGGGTTCTAGTCTCCTACCACGTGTCAAATTGGGATATTCAACTGCTTACCATATAATCTGATGAGGCTTCACACAAGCTTGAAGTGAGAGAACTCCAAGCTCAGGGAACAGAATTAGAGCCCCAGCTCTAATCCTTTTTCCAAAAGGTGAAATCTTCTATGGCCAAACCCTGGCAGTTCTGGGTATGGTTTTACTATCAAGGGACTATTGTCTGCCTTCAAAATGCTCATAGATAAACAATGGGGACTGCAACAATAATAACAGCTAAAATTTATTAAATAATTTCCATGAAGCTTGGCACTTTACAAGCACCAATTCATTTAACCCTCATAACAACTAAAAGGAAAGTATCATAACCACCTTCAATTTACAGATAAGGAAATGGGGGCTAAAAATGATAACATGCCCAAGATCAAAAAGCTAGTAAGTGGCAGAGCTGTAGGGGTTTGTTTGTTTGTTTGGTTTTTTTTTCCTCATCATCTGCAAGCGGGGGACAGGGGTGATGGATGTGGGGTAAAAAAAATGGCTACCAGAAGAGTGAAATGTGTTTTAGAAAAACCAGTATATGATTATTTCAGAGAGTTTCATCATTTCAGCCTCTGAACTATCCAAGTGAAGAACTCACTTGCTAGGCATGGAGGAGACTGTCAGCTTTTCACTAAAATCTATTCTCCCCTTCTTAAGTGGCTATCCTGCCAGAGACTCCATTTCCCAGTCTCCCTTGCAGCTAGGTACATCTATGTAACATGTTGTTGGGAATGAAACGTGAGCAAAAGTGGCATGTGTGCCTTCCAGACTTGGGCCTTGAGACATAGGGCTTGTGCTCCTGCATGCTCTCTTCCCTCTTCCTATTGGTTGGAAGACGAGGTGACAGTCACATGAAGCGACAATGATCAGGTTCATCCATTTGGATGAGAACAACATCCTAGAGATTCCTTCAGGATCTTGTGGAGCACAGACAACCTAAACTGGCCAGGGAGTTATGTGAGAGAAATATGTTTCTGTCTTCTTTAAGCCACTGAAATGTTTATTACAGCAACTAATATTTTGAGCTAAATTAGACAGAAATTAATATATTGATCTTGTACTAAATGAGACTAGGTTGGTTTTGCTCATTAGTTTTCTGTTCCCTAGGCCCCGTGTTTCCAGGGGAGTTTGGTGTGAATTTAAGCAGAACCAAGTCTAGAATGTGAAATCCTCAGAGATCTAAGATGGCTGAGCCAAATCATGCCTGTGGGATACATCTTATATTTTCTCCGAAAGAAGTCCCTAACCTCAGGAAACACTTCTTTTTTTCTAATCTAAAAGTTGAAAGTGTCAGAGAAACCTCATGTCTCTGGACATCAGTCCAGAAGCAGGGGTCCACAATGCGGCAGGCCTTCTGGGTGCCCACATTAACATTTCTTATTCTCTTTCCTACTAGAAGAATCTTGATTGTGTTCACAGGGCTGGAAATCATCTGAGTGCTTCCTCTTTACTTATATGTCTGATGCCTTGGCTGGGATATTCAAAACTGGACTCATCAGGAACATCAGCCAAAGTGCCTGCATATTGCTCTCCATGTGGCTTTGGCTTTCCCATTGCATGATGGCCATAGAGTAGTCAAACTTCTCCATAGGCAGCTCAAGTCTCCAAGAGCAAGTGTTCTGGTGAATAAGCCCCATGGCTCTGTGCAGTCTTGTCTCAAAAGTCTCACAGAAGCATATCATCTGTGAAGCAGCCCCAAATCTGCCCAGATTCAAAGGCAGAGAACAGAAACCCTACCTTCTAAGGAATGAGGTGTCAAAGAATTTTTAGTTACATTTGAAAATTGCCACGCCATCCACCAGGATAATGTTATCCCTAGCTCTGGGATATATATCCAAGAGAACCAAGGTAATTCCAGTCTTCCTACTAGTTGATTGGTTTTGGACAATGAAACTAGAGGTAAGAGCTTCTGGGGGCCACTGGACAATCTGCTGTACTCTACCAATTCAAATGCTAATCTCATCCAGAAATATCCTCACAGGCACACAAAGAAATATTTAACCAAATATCTAGGCAGTCACAAGAAACTATGGGGTCTCCTTATAACTTAATCCCTACTAAGAATCATCAATTATGATGCGTATTTGTTTCTCTTCCTTAAGGTGCTCTAATGGATCTATCACTTCATCTAATTCTTTAAGCACAGAAGGATACAGACGATTGACAATTTAGCCTGTGCTATCATCATTAAGGTTACCCTAAGACAAAGGATTTGAGTAACACATACTGGATATTAAAGAATCACTGTGCAAGTTGTAACCTTCATTTCTCTGGCCAGTGAAGTCATACCATTGCTGAGAGCATTGGAACGGCCCCATTGTAAGTGATATAGCAAGCATTTCATCAGCTAGCTGGATGGAGCTTTTAACACATATTTTGAAATTTTTACTCTTTACTGAGCATTTATCAGAGTATATTTTTAAAATGAGAGCCTGCTCGAGGCCAACGTGTCCAAGTGTACTTTGTGAAGCACCAGATGCTTCCATATTAATCTATTTTAAAGGAAAAAAGAGTTTCCTAGTTAAATGTTTGGAACACTAGGTTAAATAGGTTTCCCTCTTCTTCTTTTTTTAAAAATTTTTATTATAAAGTAGATAGAAAACTTGAAAAATAACACAAAAGAACACCCACATATGCACCACTGAGATTCAGTAGTTGTTAACATTTTGCCTTCTTTGCTTTGATACATATTTTTTGTTGTTGATTTTGAATAACTTGAGACTTAGTTGCAGACATTATGACACCATTACACCTCACCTTTGAATACTTGAGTGTGCACCTCCTAAGACATTCTTGTATAACCATAAAGGCATCACCAAAAAATTAACCATAATTCCCTAGTATCACCTAATTACCCAGTCCAGATTCAAAACTTCCCTTTTGCCCTCAATATACTTGAACAGATTTTTTTCTTTTGAAGCAAAATAGAATTACATTTGATCATTATGTTTCTTTAGTCTCTTTTATTCTAAAATATTCTCACTGACCTGTAAAAAAAAAAAAGATACTGTGCTTTTGAAGAGACCAAGCCAGTTGACTCACGAGATATCACGCATTCTTAATTTTTCTGAGTATTTCCTCACAATACCTTCTAATTTGTTCCTCTCTTCCCAACCAGGTTTCTTTACTGTGGTACCTTTCAGAGTCCTCAACATGTTAATGGGCACCTTTTCTGAGCCTCTGTCATCACAATATCTCTTTGTCTGGGAAATGGCCCCACCTCCAACACACACATACACACACACACACACACTCAGTCCTCCAGCAGTCACATCTGGACTTCATAACTCCATCTTCAGGGCTACTACATCAAAATCACCTCCTAAAAGACTAGAGCAGGTATGACAAGAAGTTACAGAAATTTTGACAGATTTAAGAGGGGAAACTAGGAAAATTAGGGTGTATTAATGGTGAGTTTGAAAGAATTATAGTTGTTGTAGCGGTTCAGTCCAGTCACTCAGTCGTGCCCGACTCTTCACAATCCCATAGACAGCAGCATGCCAGGCCTCCCTGTCCATCACCAACTCCCAGAGCTTACTCAAACTCATGTCCATTGAGTTGGTAAGGGCATCCAACTATCTCATCCTCTGTCTTCCCCTTCTCCTCCCACCTTCAATCTTTCCCAGCATCAGGGTCTTTTCAAATGAGTCTTTTCTTCACATCAGGTGGCCAAATATTGGAGTTTCAGCTTCAGCATCAGTCCTTCCAATGAATATTCAGGATTGATTTCCTTTAGGATGGACTGGTTGGATCTCCTTGCAGTCCTAGGGACTCTCAAGAGTCTTCTCCAACACCACAGTTCAAAAGCACCAATTCTTCGAGGCTCAGCTTTCTTTTTAGTCCAACTCTCACATCCATACATGACTATTGGAAAATCCATAGCCTTGACTAGATGGACTTTTGTTGGCAATGTAATGTCTCTGCATTTTAATATGCTATCTAGGTTGGTCATAACTTTTCTTCCAATGAGTTACCATCTGCAGTGATTTTGGAGCCCCCCAAAAATAAAATCTGTCACTGTTTCCACAGTTTCCCCATCTATTTGCCATGAAGTGATGGGACCAGATGCCATGATCTTAAGTTTTCTGAATGTTGAGCTTTAAGCCAACTTTTCATTCTCCTCCTTCATTCTCCTCAAGAGACTCTTTAGTTCTTCTTTGCTTTCTGCCATCAGGGTGGTGTCATCTGCATATCTGAGGTTACTGATATTTCTCCTGGCAATCTTGATTCCAGCTTGTGCTTCCTCCAGCCCAGCATTTCTCATGATGTACTCTGCATATAAGTTAAATAAGCAGGGTGATGATATACAGCCTTGACGAACTCCTTTCCCTATTTGGAACCAGTCTGTTGTTCCATGTCCAGTTCTAACTGTTGCTTCCTGACCTGCATACAGATTTCTCAAGAGGCAGGTCAGGTGGTCTGGTATTCCCATCTCTTTCAGAATTTTCCACAGTTTATTGTGATCCACACAGTCAAAGGCTTTTGTGTAGTCAATAAAGCAGATATAGATATTTCTCTGGAATTCTCTTGCTGTTTTGATGATCCAGCAGATGTAGGCAATTTAATTTCTGGTTCCTCTGCCTTTTCTAAATCCAGCTTGAACATCTGGAAGTTCGCAGTTCATGTACTGCTGAAGCCTGGCTCGGAGAATTTTAAGCATTAGTTTCCTAGCATGTGAGATGAGTGTAATTGTGTGGTAGTTTGAGCATTCTTTGGCATTGCCTTTCTTTGGGATTGGGATGAAAACTGACCTTTTCCAGTCCTGTGGCCACTGCTGAGTTTTCCAAATTTGCTGGCATATTGAGTGCACCACTTTCACAGCATCATCATTTAGGATTTGAAATAGCTCAGCTGGAATTTCATCACCTCTGCTAGCTTTGTTCGTAGTGATTCTTCCTAAGGCCCACTTGACTTTGCATTCCAGGATGTCTGGCTCTAGGTGAGTGATCACACCATCGTGATTATCTGGGTTGTGAAGCTCTTTTTTGTACAGTTGTTCTGTGTATTCTTGCCACCTTGCCGGGAGCCAGCGTGAGGAACTCCGCCCGTAGCAAAGGTCATAAGGAAGGAGGCTCGGCATATGCAAAGGCGGGATCAAGCCTCAGGAGTCCCCCTGGAAATTCTCGAGCATCTACCCCCAAACCAGAGTCTGCCTACTTTACTGCTTTGTGCTCTCACCTACACCTCTGACTTTACAGGGGGCTGTCCCCCACCACCTTTTTCTGAACAAGAGTTAACTTACAGCTCCAGTTAATAAAGTTCCTGGGCGTGTCAAGAGTGTTTCAACCTACAAACTCCTTTGGAAGTCCTCTAGCCTGCCTGAATAGGTTCTTCTGGCCACATGTGATTGTTCAGAGCCTCCCAACTGTGAGAGACATGAGATGTTCTAAACTGTCTAAATACAGATTCCTTTGAGCAGTTAAAAGATTGACTATAAATTGTATTGGTGAAGGGTTTTTCACTTTTTGGGCCAATGTTTGCTGCTAAGTTTCCATATCCCTTACCTACTGTGTCCCTGGGAGTGTATTGATTAATATAATTGGTGTATAGGAATGTAAGTAGTAGCTCTAATGTTTGTAACCTTGGACCCTTGTAACAAGGGACCCTTGTAACCTTGGACCCCTAATTCTTTTCTTGTTATAGCCCACCACACCTTTGCCCTATAGGAATGCAACTTTATCTAATGCTTTCAGAGGGTGGCGCCTGACTTTAGAATAATCACCTTTAGAGAAAATTAAGTTTTCTGAAGAAAGGATCTTAAAATGTTGACAAGCCCCCTGGCCAGAAGATGATGTAAATCATCTAAACTTTTGCATATGATAAGTTTGAAAGCCTGGCTTTGATAGGGATCAAGGACTGCTGTCCTTGCATGACTCTACCCCTTCCCCCATTATCCTCTATGCACAACTCAAGGTATAAAAACTACTTTGGAAAATAAAGTGTGGGCCTTGTTCACCGAAACTTGGTCTCCTCATGTCATTCTTTCTCTCACCTTCTGGCTGAATTCTCATCTGGGATGTGGAGGCTCATCAAGCCTACTAATTATGCCTGGGCTTCTAAGATCTGACCGGGGAGGCCTTAGTGTCTCCTCTTCTTCAGGAGAATGGGAGGACACCTGCGGCCTATGTAGGTGACGTAAATTCCTTATTTTGGAATTTTATTAGCTTTCCATGTAAACCAAGTTATTCAGCCTCTTTCTTCACTGAATTTTCTCACTGAGCTATCCTTATTTAACCACTCTTTATATCTTTAATTCTATCGTATCCTGATCGCCAAAGCCTCTCCCCTTCGAATTCCCTGGATCTACCGGGGCTGGATCTCGGTACCACCTCTTCTTAATATCTTCTGCTTCTGTTAGGTCCATGCCATTTCTGTTCTTTATTGAGCCCATCTTTGCATGATATGTTCCCTTGGTATCTCTAATTTTCTTGAAGAGATTTCTAGTCTTTCCCATTCTGTTGTTTTCCTCTATTACTTTGCACTGATTGGTGAGGAAGTCTTTCTTATCTCTCCTTGCTATTCTTTGGAACTCTGCATTCAAATGGGTGTATATCAAATGGGTATATATTTCCTATTCTCCTTTGCTTTTCGTTTGTCTTCTTTTCACAGCTATTTGTAAGGCCTCCTCAGGCAGCCAGTTTGCTGTTTTTCATTTCTTTTTGTTGGGGATGATCTTGATCCCTGTCTCCCTGTCTCTTGATCCCTGATTCATGTACAATGACATGAACCTCCATCTATAGTTCTTCAGTCATTCTGTCTATCAGATCTAATCCCTTGAATCTATTTCTCACTTCCACTGAGAAAGGGATTTGATTTAGGTCATCCCTGAACGGTCTAGTGGTTTTCCCTACTTTCTTCAATTTAAGTCTGAATTTGGCAATAAGGAGTTGATGATCTGAGCCACAGTCAGCTTCCGGTCTTGTTTTTGCTGACTGTATAGAGCTTCTCCATCTTTGTCTGCAAAGAATATAATCAATCTGATTTCAGTGTTGACCATCTGGTGATGTTCATGTGTAGAATCTTCTCTTGTGTTGTTGGAAGAGGCTGTTTGATATGACCAGTGCATTCTCTTGGCAAAACTCTATTAGCCTTTGCCCTGCTTCGTTCTGTACTCCAAGGCCAGATTTGCCTGTTATTCCAGTGTTTCTTGACTTCCTACTTTTGCATTCCAGTCCCCTATAATGAAAAGGACATCCTTTTTGGGGTGTTAGTTCTGGAAGGTCTTATAGGTCTTCATAGAACCATTCAACTTCAGCTTATTCAGCATTACTGATCGGGGCATAGACTTGGATTAGTATGACACTGAATGGTTTGCCTTGGAAACGAACAGAGCTCATTCTGTCATTTTTTGAGACTGCACCCAAGTACTTCATTTCAGACTCTTTTGCTAACTGTGTTAGCTACTCCATTTCTTCTAAGGGATTCTTGCCCACAGTAGTAGATATAATGGTCATCTGAGTTAAATTCACCCATTCCAATCCATTTCAGCTTGCTGATTCCTAAAATGTTGACATTCACTCTTGCCATCTCATGTTTCACCACTTCTAATTTGCCTCGATTCATGGACCTAACATTCCAGGTTCCTATGCAATATTGCTCTTTACAGCATTGGACTTTATTTCTATCACCAGTCATATCCACAATGGGTGTTTTGTTTTGTTTTGTTTTGTTTTTGTTTATTTTGCTTTGGCTCCATCTTTTCATTCTTTCTGGAGTTATTTCTCCACTGATCTCCAGTAGCATATTGGGCACCTGCCAACCTGGGGAGTTCATCTTTCAGTGTCCTATCTTTTTGCCTTTTCATACTGTTGATGGGTTCTCAAGGCCAAAATACTAAAGTGGTTTGCCCTTCCCTTCTCCAGTGGACCACATTTTGTCAGAACTCTTCACCATGACCCGTCCATCTTGGGTGGCCCTACACAGCATGGTTCATAGTTTCATTGAGTTAGACAAGGCTGTGGTCCAGTTGTAGCTGTAGATATTGGTAATGGCCACACCTTAAGGAAACAGGTAAGAGAAATGTGCTGGGTTAGAGCCCTAGAGAAGACACGACCAAGATGCCACAAACAAAGATAAAGCCAGGCTGAACACAGCAGGACAAGTACAGGTCTGGCTTATATGTTGATCTGATGGAAAGTTATTTCCTGTGGGGATCAGTCAGCTAAAGAAAAGTTTGTTTTTGCACAGAGGATCATTATTTGTATGGACTCAGAAAAAAAAGTCTGGGCTAGAAAACAGAAGAAAGTAAAAGGAAGCAAGGAAGGCACTCAGTTTGGCAGACACATGGCAAAGAGAAAGAAAGAGGTTAATGTAAGAAGGAAGCTAAACTGTCAGAAAGTCAACCAAGCCTTCCTAGAAGGAATAGGACACAGCAGAGGGGACCAAAGTACTGAAGACATATCCTGCCATGCAAAGCCCAGGACCCTGCATACCTGAGGATGGCAGTGTCTTAAAAAGCAGATGGCAGAGGCAGTCTGGCTCCCAAAGACCTGGGGAAGCCAGATTCAGAAGCAACAGCAAAGTCAGAAACGTGGACAAGTGATATTCCAGGTGGAAAGAAGGAGAGAAATACTGGGTTATCCTGGAAGCAAGTTGCATAAACCTAACCAATTCCCTAACAAGAAAGGGCAAAGTCAGCCACTGTGTTCAAGATTTAAAATGTTGTTCACAAGTGATGTGGAGACCTTGACACTACACAGAGCCCTCACCACCACCACCACGCAGCATATGCATGACAGGAACTGTGGGCTTGACAGGGTGTTAGTAGGGAACACACAGCCCCTAAGCTATGGGTCTCATGTGAAGGGATTTCAATTAGACTAACACTATTGGACTTTCTCCCCTGTTGGAGTTGTGTGAGCGTGTGTATGTGTGTGTGTGCACGCGCACACATACAGTCACGTCTGGCTCTTTGCAACCCCATGTACTGTAGCCCACCAGGCTCCTGTGTCCATGGAATTTTCCAGGCAAGAATATTGGAGTGGGTTGCCATTTCCTTCTCCAGGGAATCTTCCTGACCCAGGGGTAGAGCCCACGTTTCTTGCATCTCCTACACTGGCAGGCGGATTCTTTAGCACTAGTGCCATGTGGGGAGGCTGCTGGGGTTAGAGGGACCCAACTGACAACAAACAAACAAAAAGCCTTTTCCATATCTGTGTTCTAAACCAATATTTTGGGAGAAAATGAAATTCAGGGATGAAACCCTCTGATAAAGCCCAAAGATAACAAAATCCAAAGAATTAAAGTGCACATGCCTTGCCCTTGTTTGAAAAAAATTAAAAGACATCCTTGAATGTCAACTCCGTGTAGTCTCTTCTGGGGGTGTTCCCAAGCCAGGGAGAGCTGTATGTCCCTCAGCAGAGTCAGCTGCAGCTCCTCTCTTCCTGGAATAAGTCAGTTCTTTAGGATCTCTTTGGTTCCATCTGTTCAGTTCCCATATTTTGATGAGTCTCATTCTTTTAAAGAGTTTGAAGTGTTAAGAGGAAGCAGAATATTATTGTAGCATGGCCCCTCATATACTTATCAAAATTAGGAAACAAAGCACTTCCTACCCATAGAATAATAGCTAAACAAAATGGTTTTCCCAGAATCAAGTACTTGGTGTCCTCAGAGATTTCCAGCAGAGACTTAAGATCTGAGAGAAGGAAAGATCTTGGTCTCAGCTTCCCAGACTGGCTGTCAGTTTGTCAATGCAGATGGTCCAACTGTGAAGGTAAACTCAATTAGGAGAAATCTTTTCATTAGAGGTTTACTTGGCATCATGTTTAAAAAACCTCAGATGAGAGGAAGATCCATCTATGCATTTATGCGGTTATCTGAGACAGATGGAACTGAATCACTCCTGCCTTCTTGCAAGTTTAGAAATGTACAAAAGTACTGTAGAGGCCTCAGGCTCCCTCTTAGTGATTAAAGATCTCTTCAAGGCAATTTCCACTCTGAGCCCTCCTACTGGATTGAGCAGGGCCTCCATCATGTCATGGGGCTCTCTTAGAACATATGTTTTCAGTCCTTTGCCTCAGCAGCTGTTTTCAGTGACTTTGGCGAAGCAATCTGCTTCTAGGCAGGCTTTCTCCAGAGGCATCTTGACTCTGCATGGTGCAGAGTGACTGAGCATGTGACATCCTACAGGAATCCAAGAAATCCCTTCATGCTTCCCTCTGTGGGCCAGAATGCAAAATGGAATTTGGAGCAGCCCATGTAGTGCCACCTTACGCATGCCTGTCATGGCCAATTTCCTGTTAAAAGGCCCTTTGGTGGTCTTTAGCAGGTGAAGGGCCAGATGCCTTCTAGATTAAATGCAGTTAAAGAAAGATCCACATCATAACTGGGTACACAAAATAATTAAAAATCAGGTATGAAAGTGAATATTTATTTAGAGTTGGCAGATAATCATAAAAATATAAAATTAAAACATGAAAATAGCAAACATTCATTAATCAATTGCCAGAAATACCTCTAAAATACTTTTATCCTACATTTTCTGTCTACCTATTCTTTAGCCATTGCTTCACATTTTATGACAATATTTTCTATAAAAAAGAATAGATAACTAAATTTTTCTTATAGTGCAGTTAGTCTTTAAAAACTATTTTAGTTGAAATATAGTTGACTTACAATATTATATTAGTTTCAGGTGTTCAGTTCAGTTCAGTTCAGTCGCTCAGTCGTGTCCAACTCTTTGCGACCCCTTGAATCGCAGCACGCCAGGTCTCCCTGTCCATCACCAACTCCTGGAGTTCACTCAAACTCACGTCCATCAAGTCAGTGATGCCATCCAGCCATCTCATCCTCTGTCGTCCCCTTTTCTTCCTGCCCCCAATCCCTCCCAGCATCAGGGTCTTTTCCAATGAGTCAGTTCTTCCCATGAGATGGCCAAAGTACTGGAGTTTCAGCTTCAGCATCAGTCCTTCCAATGTACACCCAGGACTGATCTCCTTTAGAATGTACTGGTTGGATATCCTTGCAGTCCAAGGGACTCTCAAGAGTCTTCTCCAACACCACAGTTCAAAAGCATCAATTCTTTGGCACTCAGCTTTCTTCACAGTCCAACTCTCACATCCATTCATGACCACTGGAAAAACCATAGCCTTGACTAGACGGACCTTTGTTGGCAAAGTAATGTCTCTGCTTTTCAATATGCTATCTAGGTTGGTCATAACTTTCCTCCCAAGGAGTAAGCGTCTTTTAATTTCATGGCTGCAATCACCATCTGCAGTGATTTTGGAGCCCCCAAAAATAAAAGTCTGACACCATTTCCACTGTTTCCCCATCTATTCCCATGAAGTGATGGGACCAGATGCCATGATCTTCGTTTTCTGAATGTTGAGCTTTAGGCCAACTTTTTCACTCTCCTCTTTCACTTTCATCAAGAGGCTTTTGAGTTCCTCTTCACTTTCTGCCATAAGGGTGGTGTCATCTGCATAGCTGAGGTTATTGATATTTCTCCCAGCAATCTTGATTCCAGCTTGTGCTTCTTCCAGACCACCATTTCTCATGATGTACTCTGCATATAAGTTAAATAAACAGGGTGACAATATATAGCCTTGACGTACTCCTTTTCCTATTTGGAACCAGTCTGTTGTTCCATGTCCAGTTCTAACTGTTGCTTCCTGACCTGCATATAGGTTTCTCAAAAGGCAGGTCAGGTGGTCTGGTATGCCCATCTATTTCAGAATTTTCCACAGTTTATTGTGATCCACACAGTCAAAGGCTTGGCATAGTCAATAAAGCAGAAATAGATGTTTTTCTGGAACTCTCTTGCTTTTTCCATGATCCAGCGGATGTTGGCAATTTGATCTCTGGTTCCTCTGCCTTTTCTAAAACTAGCTTGAACATCAGGAAGTTCATGGTTCACGTATTGCTGAAGTATGTACAACATAGTAATTCAAAATTTTTATAGATTATACTCCATTTAAAATCATTACAAAACATTGGCTGTATTTCCTGTGCTGTACAACTTATCCTTGTAGCTTATTTATTTTATACATAGTTATTTGTGCTTCCTAATCCCCTACCACCAACTTGGCTCTCTTCCCTTCCCTCTCTTCACTAGTAACCACTAGTTTGTTCTCTGTATCTGTGAACCTGTTTCTGTTCTGTTATATTCATTCATTGTTTTCTTCCACATATAAGAGATAACATACAGTATTTGTCTTCCTCTGTCATTTCACTAAGCATAATACCCTCTAGATTCATCCATGTTGTTGCAAGACAATTTCATTCTTTTTTATGACCGAGTAGTATACCACTGTGTGTGGGGTATACCATTCTTTATCCATTCATCTGTCAATGGGACCCTGGTTGCTTCCATGTTTTGGCTATTGTAAATAACACAATTATGAACACTGGGATGCATGTATCTATTCAAATTAGTGTTTTCATTTTTCTTCAGATATATACCCAGGAGTGGAACTGCTAGATCATATGGTAATTCTATTTTTGAGCTTTTTGAGGAACCTCCATGTTGTTTTACATAATGGCTGCACCAGTTTGTATTTCTACCAATGGTGCACAAGGGTTCCCTTTTCTCCACATCTTCGCCAACACTTGTTACTTGTAGAGTTTCTGATGATAGCCATTCTGACAGGTATAAGGTGACAGTACACTGTGGTCCTGATTCGCATTAAGCATTTTTCAATTGACAGGAAGCATAAAACAGTTTGTAGTGCTAATGCAGGTTTGTATATTCATAGGAATTCTGATAAATTCTGTTTCCTATGATTCCCATCAAGAGAGGTGTACGGTGAAAATTCACAATTTAAATGCTGTATTATTGAGCATATCCCATGTGTACTCTGTCTATGAGAAAAGAACACTGTGCTGATGACAGAATTTTCCTTAGAGTAGTTTCTGGCTCTATCATTTCAAGTCAATTTTTTTTCCTCCAGGATTCCCATGCTTTCTGAGCCAGACAGTACAGCACATACTCACATTTTGATAGAACCTTACCCCTGACCTCCATGTCAGCAAAGATGACAGAAGAGTCATCACAGTGGACTGTGAGAGCCACTTTTGGAGTCATTTCTACACTAGGACAACCAGCAAAAACATAGCTATACACAGAATTGGATGCAAATCATATAAATAGATCCAAGACAAATCCCTGAAATGCCTGAGTGATTGAAGGGAAAGAGACAATGGCCTCAATCCACTGAGATCACCTTACTTTTGTACATTTTTACAGAAGCATATGACCACTATTCCTTTCCCTCTTCTCTTCCCTTCTTGAACAGCTTTTTCCTAAAGCCAGCAAGTAGGGCAGTGCAGAGACATGCTAGTTGGCTGGAGGAGTGGGGTGATGCTTCGTGGCTCAGAGTGCTGTAGATAGTGACATGGTGGTGGAGTGAGTCTCGCTTGTGCTGAGAGAGAAGGGGGTGGATGGGAGGCCCTACAGTGGCTTAGAGCTCGGTCTCTCTGACGTTCCTGCCTCAAATGCATGATCTGAATCTAATCACGAGGAAACACCAGACAAACCTCAACTGAGAGACATTCCATAGAATAAATGTCAATGTCATGAACATTAAGGGAAGCCTGGGGAACTACCCCAGACAAAGAAGCGAAAGAGACAGGACAACTAAACATAACATTGTAAAGCGACTACACTCCAATAAAAATTAAAAAAACAGAGATAAGACAACTAAAGCCAACTTGATTCTGAACTAGATTTGAGGAGATTTGAGGCTTAGTAATTGAAGTTAGATAGTGTTTACTTCCTGATTTTGAGGGCTGTGTTGTGGTTCTGTAGAAAAGTATCCTCTTTTGGAAGAAACACACACTAAAGCACTAGGAGCTGATGGAGCATCAGATTGGCAGCATAACCTCAGTGGTTGTTGGGGAACAGAATTCCCTGTATTACTTTCCTGTAACTTTGTATGTTTCCAAATTACATTAAAATGATACAGAGGATGACCATGTGAACTCATTACCAGGGTCCCTTAGGACCTTGGCAATGGCCCACAAATGTGAGGGGATCTGAAAGTTAAGTTTCATTAACTTTACTGCCTCCAACTGCAGGCAATATTCTATCTAGTGTTGTCTGAAAAGCTAATGAAGCAAGATAGTTTTCCTATAATTTAGTCCTTAAGTAAGGATTTCTGAGGTCTCTGCAGCCTCCCTACCTCTGCTGAGACCCAGTGCAGTGGAATGAATGTGTTCTGAACAAGGTTCAAAGTCAAGGAGCAACAGTCTGCATTCTAAGGCCCTCTGGGTTGTGCCTTTGCTGGGCCCACATAGCTCTACATATACTTGCTAAGCCCAACATGTGTGTGTTAGTCACTCAGTCATGCCCGACTCATTAGACAACATGGACTGTAGCCCACCAGGCTCTTCTATCCATGAAATTGTCTAGGCAAGAATACTGGAGTGGGTTACCATCCCCTTCTCCAGGGGATCTTCCTGACTCAGGGATAGAACCCAGATCTCCTGCATTGCAGGCAGTCTCTTTAACATCTGAGTCACCAGGGAAGCCTCTTAAAAAAATATGGGACGCTTCACAAATTTGCTAAGTCTGGCTTGGTACTTACGGCCAGTGTTTTGCTTGAGGCTCAGGGCAGACTATCTGATATTCAGTGACCAAACTCCTTTCTCTACCCACCACTTACAGCTGGCTTACATATCATTTGCTTCATGCCCAGGACTTGGCATTCTACCTGGAAGACAGAAGTCAGAAGTGAACAAGAAACCTTCTAATTATTTCTTAATCACCACCCTTCACTCCCTTTTTGGTATGCTCAGCTCAGCCCCCTCCTCCTTTCTACAGATCTGTATGTCTGCAGAGTACAATCTCATCTGTCCTCTCAAGGCAGCACCTTGAATGCAGAAGGCAGTGGTTTGGGTATGTAAATTAAATCCAGAAGACTGTGAGCAAGTCCATTTGGCTGCACATTTAAGCCACTCAAATCTGCATGGTAAGTCACATGTCTGACTCTTTGCAACCTCATGGATGGTAGCCCTCCAGGCTTCTGTGTCCCTGGGATTTCCCAGGCAAGAATACTGGAGTGGGTTGCCATTCCCTTCTCCCAACCCAGGGATCAAACTCAGGTCTCCTGCATTTCAGGCAGATTCTTAACTGACTGACCTACCACAGAAGCCCAAGAATACTGGAGTAGATAGCTTATCTCTTCCCCAGGGGATCTTCCCAAGCCAGGGATTGAACCAGGGTCTCTAGCATTGCAGGCAGATTCTTTACCAGCTGAGCTACCAGGGAAGCCCAGGTCATGGTTAGCATAAAGCATATTGTCTGTACAATTTAGGCACGGTGAGTCACCTTTATTTCTTAGGGAAATTTTTACATAAGTGTAGGAGATGTTTACCAGCCAAGTTACCAGACACCAGCCAAGGATCAATCTTGCAAGCAGAGCTTTTTAAGGATAGTAGTCTCAGGTCAGATATGTTAACTGTTATGCACAGGAGAAGTGAGGAGAAGGGAGATCTCAAGTATGGTATTTAAGTTTTTACCTTAAGCATGTCAACATACAGTGTTGTCACAGAGATGGAGGAGACAAAGGAAGCACAGATTTATGGGAGAATTTTAATATTTCAATTTTGAACATATAAAATTGGAGACAACTGATTATGGGATATCAGGTTAAACTATGCTGTTGCAGTTATAAACAACCTTAAAATGTCAGTGCCTTAACATAACAAAAGTTCACCTCTCACATAAGTTACATGTCTTTTATGGCTTGATGAGAGTGTGTTGGGGTGGTGACTGATGGAGACTCCACCATCTAGAAATTCAGTTGTTATATAAAAAGACACACCTGCTTTCCTATGCTTCGGTCTGGGAGCGACACTCTGCATTTTCACCCACAGCACACTGGCCGAAACTAGTCACACAGCCTCAACTGACTAGGCAGTTGAGCAGTGCGGGCTAGGAGATGGGATGTCTGAGGGACACCACTGTTTCTGGCACAATATCCAGGTGGGGAAAGTATGTAGACATCCGCAGAAATGAATGTTGTGTAAACTTTCATTTTGGAGTTGTAAGCAGATAGGTGGTA
This sequence comes from Bos taurus, assembly GCF_002263795.3. NCBI lineage: Eukaryota > Metazoa > Chordata > Mammalia > Artiodactyla > Bovidae > Bos > Bos taurus. Next base: position 94,958,958 of record NC_037334.1, read on the forward strand.
TATAAAGTCATTGTCACTATCTCATGATCATAATCCCAATGGCCAAATACAGGCTGTGTTATCACCCTTTTCTGGTTTGAAGAAAGTAGCAAACTCCAATTGGTGGGTACTCTTCAAATTTTCCTGTAGTGATACTGCTGCTGCTGCTGCTAGCAACATACAAAGTTCTCACTAGCTTGCAAGACGAACTTTGGATTATTACTGAAGGCAGTTTTTGAACCTCCAGAAAGAAAGGTTTGGTCTCAGAAAAACTTGCCTACAAACAGCTTGATCCTAAGAGCAAGAGTAGGGGATGAGTTCCCTGGTGGTCCAGTGGTTAAGACCCTGTGTTTCCAATGCAAGGGGTGGGGATGGGGTGGGGGGCACCAGGTTCGATCCCTGGTCAGGGAACTGGATCCCATGTGTCACAACCAAGAGCCTGCATGGCCCAACTGAGGAAAAAAAGATCCTACATGCCACAATGCTGGGAAAGATTGAAGGCGGGAGGAGAAGGGGACGACAGAGGATGAGATGGCTGGATGGCGTCACTGACTCAATGGACGTGAGTTTGAGTGAACTCCGGGAGTTGGTGATGGACAGGGAGGGAGCGGAATGCCTCACCGGCTCCCGGCATCGTCATGAGGAAGGAGGCTCGGCATACGCAAAGGCGGGATCGAGCCTCAGGGAGGCCTGGCGTGCTCCGATTCATGGGGTCGCAAAGAGTCGGACACGACTGAGCTACTGAACTGAACTGACATGCCACAATGAAGATGGAAGACCCAATGTGCCGCAAATAAGACCCAGTAGCGCCAAATTAATTGATTTTTTTTTTTAAAAAAGCAGGGGGTTCACAAAGGTGGGAAGGGACATTTGAAAGTATTTATAGACAAAGATATTGAAGGGCAAGATGACAGAGAAATAGGTGTTTGTGGTGATTGGGAACAAAACTCCTTGCCAGGGCTACCACTAGGTGTCACTAGTAGGAAAGGGAAAGCTGAAAGAACAAATGGAGGAAGGCACAGACACCAAAATTAGTTCCAAGGAGAGAAGTAGAAACTACCCTCAAATGTTCTCAGGTAGAACTTTGTGGAAGTGTTGCCCACACTGACTGGAACTGTTCTATTGCAACAAAAGGAAGGCAGGGGGAAGGAAGGGGAGAGGGAGGGAGAGAAAGAGAGAGGAAGGAAAGGAGGGAGTGAGGAAAGGAAAAGTCGGAAAGGACAGGAGGAATCATGAATTTTATTCTGAATGTAATGACTCTGGGGCTTCCCTGGTGGCTCAGATGGTAAAGAATCTGCCTGCAATGCAGGAGACCCAGGTTGGATCCCTGGGTTGGGAAGATCCCCTGGACAAGTGAATGGCTACCCACTCCAGTATTCTTGTCTGGAGAATTCCATGGACAGAGATGCCTGGTGGGGTACAGTTCGTGGAGTCACAAAGAGACACAACTCAGAGACTAGCACATTTTCATAATGTCTTTCAAATGGGCTTTATGGGTTCCTGCTGTTAGCTCATGCCCTGTGCTAGGTAGGCTGGGCACATAGCTTTGTGCGTGTCTCACAAGTTGAGAGAGGTAGTTTATTCTGCCACCCGCTACAGTTTTCTAAGCATTTCATATCTTCACATGACCAACCATATTAATACTTTAGGTAAAGGTATAAGAAACTTTTTCACGTCTTTCACTTTTCTTGTGTACCCATGAGTACGTATCTGCTGTGACCCCAACCTGACCACATATCTGCTGAGGTCTTCAATTAATTCAAAATCAGATTTAAGATCAGTGGATCTAAGATGTGTCTTATTTTAATGCCCCTGTGTGCACGCATGCATGCTAAGTTGCTTCAGTCACGTGCAACTCTTTTCGACTCCATGGATGGTAGTCCTCCAGGCTCCTCTGAGGTCCATGGGATTCCCCAGGCAAGAATACTGGAGTGGGTTGCCTTCACCAGAGGATCTTCCAAACTCAGGAATCAAACCTGTGGTTCTTATGTCTCCTGCATTGGCAGGAGGGTTCTTTACCACTAGAGCCACCTGGGAAGCTCCTTAATGCCCAAATAGTAACAAAGCAAAAAAGAACTTTTCATTAAAAGTTCTTATATACTTCTTCAATGATACAAGCTGAGTACTGTTAACACACTCCATGTGCTGGTAAAGTAATTTGAGACAGTTAACAGATAATTTAAATGATAATAAACCCAAATATATTTTATTATCACTTTGGTAAAGCAATTCATCAAAATTAGATGGTTAGGAAGTTCCCTAGTGGTCCAGTGGCTAAGACTTTGCATTCCCAAAGCAGGGGGACCTCATTTGATCCCTGGTCAGGGAGCTAGCTCCCCAGTGCTTCAGGGTGTGGCCCCCTAAAAAAAATAGCTAGGTACACAAATTCATTATTCTGAGCTTCTCAACCTTTTACACATTTTAGCTTATAGAGGGGGGAAAGGGCATTTATATGGCATACTGGGGTCAATGAACGAGGTCCCGGGGTTTCAGCTGCCCCTGACGCATTGGGCCTCTCTAGGATCTGTGATCAGTATGTCAGCATGTGAAATGCAGACTGTGGCTTCCAACCTTAAAGTTGCACTGGAATCACTGAGGAACTTAGAAAAAAATATGTTGATTCCCTCTCCTCCCATGACCCCTCGAGATTTATTTCATTGGTCTAGAATCATGACTCCCAGGTGACTAAAATGTGACCAAAGAACCACTGCATTAGAAGATAGTCAAGGAAACTTTAAAAACCTATCAGACTCACACATGTACCCCAATATTCACAGCAGTATTAATGTGAGAGTTGGACTATAAAGAAAACTGAGCACTGGAGAATTGATACTTTTGACCTGTGGTGGTGGAGAAGACTCGAGAGTCCCTTGGACTGCAAGGAGATCCAACCAGTCCATCCTAAAGGAAATCAGTCCTGAATGTTCATTGGAAGGACTGATGTTGAAGCTGAAACTCCGATACTTTGGCCACCTGATGGGAAGAGCTGACTCATTTGAAAAGACACTGATGCTAGTGAGAGGGTAACAGGCAGGAAGGCCAGGGGTCTCCAAATAGAGGAAATAGCCTGCAAGTGTCAGACATTTTTCTCTCTCTTAAGCGGCAGGAGGAAACAAACTAGCAATATTTTTTCCTTCTCTATACAAATTTAAAGGGAGGTTTCTCTTAAAATACTGTGTGGCCATAATGACACCTGGTTTCGCCTGAAGTTAGCTATTCTTGAGCCTAGAGATAACCAATGCCTTTTTCTTATGGAAATGTTTGTCTTAAGCTATGCTAATGTACTATGCCTTTACCCCAAACTCTGTCTCCAAGTCGGTTCTGCCTCTTGGCCCAGAACCTACTTGACAAACCAGTATGGATATTGTTCCCCTAATCTATATAAATGAAACTATTTGTATGGTGGTCTGCCCTTCTTCAAGATTCAAGTTAATCATTTTATGGCCCATCTGAATTTTAAGACATTCCTTTCTTTCATTAACAGACTGCTAGTGACTATATAACATCCAGCTAAAGACTAGCAGGGGGGTATTCTTTCTGCCCCCTTCTGATGCCTATGTCTGAAGCTTTCTCTATCTCCTTTATACTTTAATAAAACTTTATTACACAAAAGCTCTGAGCGATCAAGCCTCGTCTCTGGCCCCGGATTGAATTCTTCTCCTCTGGGGACCAAGAATCCCGGTGTATTCACGTGATTCAACAACAACCTTTCACTAGGAAAGACTGAAGGCAGAAGAAGAAGGGGACAACAGAAGATGAAATGGCTGGATGGCATCACCGACTCCATGGACATGAGTTTGAGCAAGCTCCATGAGTTGGTCATGGACAGGGAGGCCTGGCATGCTGTAGTCCACGGGGTCGCAGAGTCAGACACAACTGAGCGACTGACCTGAGGACATGGAAGCAACCTAGATGTCCATCAACAGATGAATGGATAAAGATGATGTGGTACACATATACGATGGAATATTAGCGATAAAAAAGAACAAATTTGAGTCATTTCTAGTGAGGGCGATGAACCTAGAGCCTGTCATACTGAGTGAGGTAATTCAGAAAGAGGAAAACAAATATAGTATATTAACGCATACACATGGAATTTAGGAAAATAATACTGATGAACCTATTCACAGGGAAGGAATGGAGACACAGGTATACAGAAGGGACTTAAGGACACAGTGGAAGGAAAGATTGGGACAAAAGGAGAAAGTTACACCCACGTGTAAAAGAGATAACTGGTGAAAAATTGCTATATAATACCGCAAGCCCAGCTTAACGCCCTGTGGAGACCTAGAGGGGTGGGAAGCGGGGATGGATGGGATGCTCAAGAAGGCCGGGATATACATATAATATGGCTGATTCTCATAAAGCAATTTTCCTCCAGTTAAAAAAATAAAAACCTATCAGACTCATCTAGCTTCCAACTTTGAACACATGCATGTGTGGGGGGTTTTTTGTTTTGTTTTTTTCCTCACAGAAATATAAATAGAAAAAAACAAAGTTGCAAAGTTCAAAAGATGAGAGTGAAACCCATCTCCTAACCCACCCCTGCCAAGTTTAAAGACCCAATTGTTTAAGCTTATGTGCATATATCTACATTATTTGTATCTAGAAAATAACTTTTATTTACCACAAAGAAAGCATACTACACAGTATTCCACACTTTGCAACAAATTCATTCATTACATCATGAATCGTGCCGGTAAGTATGTGGTTAGAAAGTAATTCACATGTCTACATTGTATTTAACCACTTCCCAGCTGATGCTCATTTGAGTTATTGTCACTTTTCTGGCAATAAACACCATTATACATTATATGCTGGAGAAGGCAATGGCAACCCACTCCAGTACTCTTTGCCTGGAAAATCCCATGGACGGAGGAGCCTGGTGGGCTGCAGTCCATGGGGACGCTAAGAGTCGGACACGGCTGAGCGACTTCACTTTCACTTTCACGCATTGGAGAAGGAAATGGCAACCCACTGTAGTGTTCTCGCCTGGAGAATCCCGGGGATGGGGGAGCCTGGTGGGCTGCCGTCTATGGGGTCGCACAGAGTAGAACACGACTGAAGCGACGTAGCAGCAGCAGTATACATTATATGCATTGTGACGAACTCTAGTAAATATTTTTATGAGGTAAATTTCTGGAAGACACACTCCGGGTGAGTTCAATAAACACCACTATACATTGATTATATGCATCATGACAAACTCTAAATATTTTTATGAGGTACATTTCTAGAAGACAGACCCCTGAGTGAGTTCAATAAACACCATTATACATAGATCATACGAATAGTGACGAACTCTAGTAAATATTTTTATAAGGTAAATTTCTAGAAGGAAGACCCCTGGGTGAGTTCAAAATCTAGATAAATGTGGTGAGCTCAACAAACGTTTTAAAATGAAGTGGGGGAGCCCACGTCTGTAAAACACACGATTGAAACGGTCATTTCGGAGATCCCGGCGGAGCGCGGCGAGCCGGCGGCCGCGGTCAGCAGCCCTAGACGCCTCAGAGGCCGCCCCGGGGGCGGGCGCGCTCGGGTCACGTGGGCGGTGGCTCCCCGCCCCGCCCCGTCACGCGGAGAGCCACGCGGCCGCCGGCTTCCCGGCCGGCTCAGTATCCTCACGCGGGGGCGCTGTGGCCGGGTCTCGCGGAGGTGGGGCAGGGACTCCGGGGAAGGTAAGTTCTGTTCCTGGCGCGGGGTTGGGCGGCCGCGCGCGGGGCGGGGCTCGCGAGACTCGCCGCTTCCGGCCGGGCGGAGGGCCCGGGGCTCGGGCTTCCGGCGGCGGCAGAGACCGGGAATGGGTTCGCGGTTGCAGTGCTGAGTTTCCTCCTGGCTCTTTTGAGCTCTGCGGCTTCGCCGCCCTAGACGCTGTTCTCTTTAACCATGAACCCCCAGCGCAGGCTTTCGCCCGGGCACTGCGGGCCCATCGAGCTTGTTCATCGTCAAAGCTGGTCCTCACCCCGGACCTGCGGCTTCCGTTCAGTTCAGTTCAGTTGCTCAGTCGTGTCTGACTCTTTGCGACCCCATGGACTGCAGCACGCCAGGCTTCCCTGTCCATCACCAACTCCTGGAGTTTACTGAAACTCATATCCACTGAGTAGGTGATGCCATCCAACCATCTCATCCTCTGTCATCCCCTTCTCCCGCCTTCAATCTTTCCAGCATCAGGGTCTTTTCAAATGAGTTAGTTCTTTGCATCAGGTGGCCAAACTATTGGAGTTTCAGCTTCAGCATCACTCCTTCCAACGAATATTCAGGTCTACTTTCCTTTAGGATGGACTGGTTGGATCTCCTTGCAGTCCAAGGGACTCTCAAGAGTCTTTAATACCGTAGTTAAAAAGCATCAATTCTGTGCTCAGCTTTCTATATAGTCCAGCGCTCACATCCATACATGATTACCTGAAAAACCATAGCCTTGACTAGACGGACCTTTGTTGGCAAAGTAATGTCTCTGCTTTTAACAGCTGCTTCGCTGGGCCATTTTTTTTTTTTTTAAGTTTATTTATTTTAATTAGAGGCTAATTACTTTACAATATGGTATTGGTTTTGCCATACATCAACATGAATCCGCCACGGGTGTACACCTGTTCCCAATCCTGAACCCCTCTCCCTCCTCGCTCCCCATACCATGCCTCTGGGTCATCCCAGTGCACCAGCCCCAAGCTTCCTGTATCCTGCATCGAACCTGGACTGGCGATTCAGACACTTGCTCCTTGGAAGAAAAGCTATGACCAACCTAGACTGCATATTCAAAAGCAGAGACATTACTTTGCCAGCCAAGATCCATGTAGTCAAGGCTATTGGTTTTTCCAGTAGTCATGTATGGATGGGAGAGTTGGACTATAAAGAAAGCTGAGCACCAAAGAATTGATGCTTTTGAACTGTGGTGTTGGAGAAGACTCTGGAGAGTCCCTTGAACTGCAAGGAGATCCAACTAGTCCATCCTAAAGGAAATCAGTCCTGGGAATATTCATTGGAAGGACTGATGTTGAAGCTGAAACTCAAATACTCTGGCCACCTGATGCGAAGAACCTACTCATTGGAAAAGACCCTGATGCTGGGAAAGATTGAAGGCAGGAGGAGAAGGGGAGGACAGAGGATGAGATGGTTGAATGGCATCACCAAAGTGATGGACATGAGTTTGAGTAGGCTCTGGGAGTTGGTGATGGACAGGGAGGCCTGGAGTGCTGCAGTCCATGGGGTCGCAGGTACGGACACGACTGAGCGACTGAACTGAACAGATTTTGTTTTAAACATTTGTTGACACAAGTCTTGAACATTGGCTTTCCTAAATTAAAAAAAATTCAGGATCATCATCTAAGGATATGTATATGTGGAGTATACACACAAACATCTTTGCTAAAAGGTTTTGTACCTTCAAGATAGTTTATATGCATGCCACCTATTTTTATAAATCCGTGGATGCTACTTAGATAAAATGGTAAGATTTTTATATCAGTGTTCACAAAGTTTAGACATAAGATCTCGGTTTGAATCTTCACTGCGATTTTATGAGTTTGGGCAAGCTTTTGTTAAAGTCCTTTACCCTTAGTTTCCTCATCTGGAAAATAGGCAGTTTTTCTTGGGATTAATGAATTCATATATGCAGAGTCCAAGCAGTTGGCACTCACTAAAGGGTAGCTAGTTTTATCTATTATTCTGCCAGACAAAGAAGTCTAAAGCTATGGCATTTCTTGTCTCTGAACCTAAAGTAAAGGTGTCACCTTGGAGTTTTGCATTCTGATAAGTATAGGTCAAGTCCCCAGACTTGGGGTAAGTAAAAGCAACTTTATGCTTTTGTGCTCAAGAATAAGAAGAAATTCCTTTAATTTCATGTTTCTTTTGTCCCCACTGTCTTATAGAAACTTAAGTTATGCTGAAAAGATTCCCTATGCCAGAAAGGTATCTAATAGAGACAGAGGATTCATTTAGCTAATCAGTAATTTTATGTGGTGTTAGCACCTTTAGAAACCTAATTTTAGGTACAGTCCAAAAAATATCTCTTGAAGAGAACCGTGGAACAAAATGCTCAACATTTCTTTAAGCAGTTTTCTTCTAGCTCCCATACTGAGTAATGCAGTTTAATTTTTCATTTTCTTACTTTAAGAGTCTACTATCTTAAAGCTGACTCAACACAGAGAAAATGTGTAGGAGTATATGAATAGTGCATCAAAGTAACAGTAATTAAAGTGAATAAAAGTGACTTGTATTGCTGTCTGAATGGACTGTGATATTCACATTATTTAATTGAGAATAATATGGGTGTTAATTATAGTCACCAGATATCATAAATAGTACCACCTATGATGCTTAGAGGGAACAATTATTTGAAGGATGAGATAATACTTTTCTAAGCAAAATGCAAAACTGATCATATTTCTCTGAAACCTTTATCATTTAGCCCCAGCTTTCTCTGCTCATTTCTTATCAGCCCATGCAAAGTTCCCTACAATTTGCCTTGGTTGGGGGCAAAACCCTGCAAAGTCTCCAAGAGACTGAAACGAGAAAGGATAGTGTTTGGTTCTCATTTATGTGGGAGTTCAATAGAATTTAATTAACTTCTGGTGCTAATCCATATCTCATGTATTTTGGTACTTGCTTCAGTCTTGTATTTCTTTTCTATTTGTTGCCTGGAAAAAGAAAAGTAAGAGAACTATCGATTTATTTCTTCCTCTATGGCAAGTCTTGAAATAAGCTGTACAAAAATTTCAAATAGTCTATTCATGATCTGTTTACACATACATTCTCTGAGGACGGAAAGTACCATTTTATCCCTTTTCTTGGATTTTGGATCATTTATTACATAAAGTAGGATACCACTTATATTTGGGGGGAAAAAAGTAATTTTAAATATAAGAGTAAATGTAATACATTGATAAACACTTAAAATTTGTGTTTATTATTCCCTTGCTTTTCTTTGTAAATTTTCCCTATATAAATTTATCCACGAATAATACATTGTTTTGTTTTGCCTCTTTTGGCACTTTATAAAAATAGAAGCATACTCTGAATTCTTAAAATTTTTTTTGTTTAAAGTTACAGTTTTGACTAATCCAACTTGACACAGCCATACATTTTTCACTGCTGCACAATATTCCATTGAATGAGCATAAAAATCATCCATTCTACTGTTGATAGATTTGACTTGTTTCCTATCTTTTGCTGTTATAACCATTCTTGTGCATTTTTCCTGGTGCACCTGTGCACACGTCTATGGAATATATCTGAAGTGGGATTATTGGGTCATGAATATGTTCAGCTTTGCTAGGTAATTGTTGTACCTCTAATTGATGTCATCACTAACAGTTGCTCCATATCCTTGCCAATCCTTGTTATTTTTTGCCAGTCTGGTGGATGGAAAACAGTATCCTATTTTGACTTTGCTTTATATTTCTTTTACATTTTCCTACCAATTAGGTTGAGCATCTTTACATGTGATTTCTGGCTATTCAGATTACCTCATCTGTGAAATGTTGAAATGTTTGTGTCTTTTGCCCATTTTTATAATGGTTGCCTTTTCTTGTTTATAGGAATACTTCATGTTTTCTGAATCAATCCTTTGTTAGTTATATGTGTTGCATATTCCATATTTTTCTTTTTCTTCAGCCTATTCCCCCTTCCTCTTTTCAATTCATCTGTCTGTCCCCATTTTTATCATTATTGCCCTTCTGTTCTGTCTCAAAATGCGATAAGGACGGCACATGCAGCAGTGTGGAGGTAAATGTTACCATCTGAGTAGTTTGTATACTTTGGGCACCTGCCAAAATCAAGTAAAACCAGATAATTGTTTAGAAATGTTGCAATCCAGCCTCTGGTCAAGCATGGCTAATCCACAAAGTCTAAATATTGGATGTTCTTCAGAAATTGTTAGACCTCATTCCCTATTGACACTCCCACTCCAAGTAATTGTGTTGAATTCTGTAGTTTGAAAACTTCCAAATTTATTTCTCTAGTGAGGCTCAACTCTAGTCTCATATATCTGACTTTTGACTTGATATGTCTTGAGTACCTCAGACTCACTTTGTACAAACTGTAACTAGTTCCTTAATTTTCCTTTCTTTCAAAATATCATTCCTTTCTCAGTCTGCCCAATCACAATCACAAACCACATAGTTGCACAAACCTAAAACCTGGGAGTTAAATGGCAGCCCACTCCAGTGTTTTTGTCCTGAGAATCCCACGGACAGAGGAGCCTGGCGGCCTGTGGTCTATGGGGTCGCAGAGTCGGAAACAACTGAAGCAACTTAGCACATCCTTCTTTATTTCTTTTCTGTAGGCTCCTTCATTCCAGTTCATCAGCCCAAATTGAGTTTGTGCCTCACTCAATTTTCTTACTGAGGAGAGGCAGGAACTTTGAATTCAATGAATAAAGGAAAGCACTACACTAATCAAGTTTAGGAAATTACAGAGATGTCATATTTGTTCCCTGAAGTTTGCACTGTTAACCATTGCTCTAATTATTAGGAGATAAAGGAAACAAATATAGAAATTCTTGGCAAAACAGGATATACACTTTTACTTAGAAACTATCATAGAAAAAATAAAAATACCAACATAAGGGAGGCCCTCAGGGAAATCCTCTACATGGGGCCTGAAACCCCTGACAATGATATATCTTTGATGTTTCTTTCTCATATGAAATTAATAGACCATGGCTATGTTCTTGAAGTATATAGAAGATCCCTTTGAAAGGGTTGTTCTCAAATAGGCTGAATATCTGTGCTAAGAAAAAAAAAATTTAGAATACCTTACAGATTTCTCTAAAATTTATACACTTCTTTCTATAAATTGAAGAGAAAGTCACTGTTTTGAATGCCCAAGTAAGACAGAAGAAAGTAATGCCATTTTCTATGTGAATTAAGAAAATTAAAGGCATCCATTCACACTTCTGCGTCCTACTAGAATATGGTTATCTGGTTGATCTGTATGAGCTGGCTGTCTACACCAGGCAAAACCAACTTAGCCACCTTTTAACCAAGAGGTTCAAGACTATTCAGACTGTCGAAGAATCCTGTTGTTCATTCGTTAAGTCGTGTCCGACTCTGTGACCAGGCACGCCAGGCTTCTCTGTCCACCACTATCTCCTGGAGTTTGTGCAAACTCATGTCCATTGAGTCAGTGATAACATCCAACCATTTCATCCTCTGTCACCCCCTTCTCCTTTTGCCCTCAATTTTCCCCAGTATCAGGGTCTTTACCAGTGAGTCAGCTCTTCACATCAGGTGGCCAAAGTATTGGAGTTTCAGCTTCAGCATCAGTCCTTCCAATGAATATTCAGGACTGATTTCCTTTAGGATTGACTGGTTGGATCTCCTTGCAGTCCAAAGGACTCTCAAGAGTCTTCTCCAGCACCACAGTTCAAAAGCATCAATTCTTTGGTGCTCAGCCTTCTTTATGGTCCAACTCTCACATCCATACAAGACTTCTGGAAAAACCATAGCTTTGACTATATGGACCTTTGTTAGCAAAGTGATGTCTCTGCTTTAAAACACTGTCTAGGCTTGACATAGTTTTTCTTCCAAGGAGCAAGTGTCTCTTCATTTCGTGGTTGCAGTCACCATCCACATTGATTTTGGAGCCCAAGAAAATGAAATCTGACACTGTTTCCACATTTTCCCTGTCTATTTGCCATGAAGTGATGCGACCAGATACCACAATCTTAGTTTTTTGAATGTTGAGTTTTAAGCCAGCTTTTAGACTCTCCTCTTTCACCTTCATCAAGAAGCTCTTTAGTTCCTCTTCACTTTCTGCCATTAAAGTGGTATCATCTGCATATCTGAGGTTATTGATATTTCTCCCTGTAATCTTGATTCCAGCTTGTGCTTCATCTAGCCCAGCATTTCACATGATGTACTCTGCATATAAGTTAAATACGAGGGTGACAGTATACAGCCTTGACGTACTCCTTTCTCAATTTGTAACCAGTCCATTGTTCCATGTCTGGTTCTAGCTGTTGCTTCTTGTCTTGCATACAGGTTCCTTAGGCAGCAGGTCAGGTGGTCTGGTATTCCCATCTCTTTAAGAATATTCCACAGTTTGTTGTGATCCACACAGTCAAAGGCTTTAGCATAGTCAGTGAAACAGAAGTAGATGTTTTTTTGGAATTCCCTAGCTTTTGATGTCTGGTTCCTCTGCCTTTTCTAAATCCAGCTTATACGTCTGGAAGTTCTCAGTTCATATACTGCTAAAGCCTAGCTTGAAGGATTCTGACCAAAATCTTCCTGGTGTGGAAATGAGTGTCATTGTATGGTAATTTGAACATTCTTTGGCACTGCTTTTCTTTGGGATTAGAATGAAAACTGACCTTTTTCAGTTTTGTGGCCACTGCTGAGTTTTCCAAATTTGCTGGCATAATGAGTGCGGCACTTTAACAGCATTTTGGTTTAAGATTTGAAGTAGCTTAGCTAGAATTTTGTCACCTCCACTAGCTTTGTTCGTAGTAATGCTTCCTAAGTCCCACTTGACTTCACTCTTCAGGATGTCTGGCTCTAGGGGAGTGACCACATCATCGTGCTTATCTGGGTCATTAAGAATTTTCTTGTACAGTTCTTTTGTATTCTTGCCACCTCTTCTTAATCTCTTCTGCTTCTGTTAGGCCCTTGCCGAAAAATCCTAACTTCAACAAAAGCTAAAAACAACACTGATAATATGCAGATGTTGTTTAGCATTGAATTTGAGAGGGAATAAAAGGATAGTGAGACTTTAGTATCTATCAGGAGTTCTGAAATATCTACCTTAGGCAATGAAGTGCATCAAGTACAAGTCCAGCCTAAAAGTAGTCAGTCCTCCCTAATTTTGGCAGGCTTTAAGAGTTCTAACTTACAATCATGACTGACTATAATCCAGTATTTTTAAAAGTACCTCCATCAGTCTCAGGGAAATCAAACTTCTCTTATGATTATCTCTGTGAGTTAAGTGTAATGAAACTAGTGAAGACCACTTGCAATTTCTTTCTTTCTTTTTTTTTTTGTGTGTGTGGTTTTGTTGTTGTTCCACTAGCATGGATCCTGGTGGCTCTGAACAAGATCCTGAAATGAAGGAGCAATATGCTTCTGTCTATGTGGGTAGAGAAGAAGACATTAAAAGATCTGAAAGAATAACAGCTGTTGTCCATGACAGAGAAGTGGTGATTTTCTACCACAAAGGAGAATTTCATGCTATGGATATTCGCTGTTACCGTAAGATTTTGTTTTTCATTTGTAAACCTTGTATTTATTTACTGTCCAGAAAGCTATTAAAATTTCAGTTCTTAGTGACCAGATGTATGTTCAATTTCTTTGCAGACTCAGGAGGACCTTTACATTTGGGAGAAATAGAGGTATGTAAAAGTAAATCTGTTTTCAACAAATTCAGATGTTTCCTATTTATATTCCTATTATATTTACTGTCTCTATTCACAAACAATTTATATTTGGGTTTGAACTATATTTTCATGCTTTGAGTATAATTACCAATATTCTAGAAATTCACAACACTAACAATGTAAAGAAAACCATTTTATAGGTAAAGATGAGAAATATACATGTCTTCTGACCTAGTAAATATACTTTGAAAGATGTACTGTGCATATTATTGTACAAAAGTATATATATATGCTTACATATGTGCATATACTTCTTAAGTATATGCACATATAGAAGTATATATACACTTAAACATTTGTTAAGTACATATTTAAGAAGTTCATTGTGGTATTATTCATTGTAATGAAAAATGGAAGGAAATTTAACTGCTTTAACAAGAGGAAACAGTTTAAACTAGGACTCGCCATGCTGTGGAATCGTATGCTGTGCTGTGCTTAGTTGCTCAGTCGTGTCCAACTGTTTGTAAGCCCATGGACTGTAGCCAACCAGGCTCCTCGGTCCATGGGGATTCTCCAGGCAAGAATTACTGGAGTGGGTTTTTATGCCCTCCTCCAGGGATCTTCCCCAACCCAAGGATTGAACCAGGGTTTCCCACGCTGTATGCAGATTCTTTACCATCTGAGCCACCAGGGAGGCCTGTGGAATAGCATACAGCCAGTAAGTTAATGCGGCATGAATGTCAACAGTATATTTTTGAGTGAAGAAAAGCAAGTCAAAGAATAATAGGTCTAAAGAGGTCTCGTTAAAAAAAAATTACTTTCTATAATTCTACATAGTTTGAATTTTTCCAATGTGTATATATTACTTTTATAATATAGTAAAAATATCAATATATATATTTTAAGAAAGAAAGAACACTTTGAAGGCTTAACTCAGGGAAGATGGGGGCACTGTTTTACTTCCTTGCATTCCCAAACTAGCTGCCTGATTTCTTCTTTTCTACCTCATGAAACTGATCTCTCTCTCCCTTCTCTGTCTCTATGTCTCTGGCACAAAGTACATGCTTAAATTTAGTGTTCCACTCGCTATACAACTCATATCTACCTACTTCCAGACCTGTCCTCATGTTAAAAGATGTGTGCTTAAATTATGAATATGAACTTATGAGTTATGAAAATGTTTGCTGACAGAACAGGAGAGGTGGTACGAAACAGCATTTCTGCACTTCTCGTGTGGAGATAAAAATGTCAGCATCTGGATAATAGTGTGGAAGAATTTCCCTCAGTTTCAGACCATCATGAGAGCTATAAAACCTTGCTGCTCAAAGTGTGGTTCACAGACCAACAGCATTGGTGACACCTGGGAGTGACTTGGAAATGCAAATATTGCAGCCTGTTCTAGGACTACTGAGCTTAAACAAGGGCTTGATTTAAACAAGATCTTGGTGATTCCCATGTCCTTTAAAATTTTAGAAGCACTGCTTTAGGACAGCTAAAAGTTTGAAATGAACTACTTTGGATCATAAATTGCTCTTTAGTTAACATATGCACTTATGCCCTTAGTAACCTCTCTTGAAATTATATCTGAGGCTTACCATTCTTCCACCAGCTAGTGAAGACTCATTTAGAAGCACTCGAAGCCCTTGCCCCATTTCCGTCACAGAAGTGACATAATATCTAACAGATAACAGCATACTGGGGTCACATGGGGTAGTTGCCTGGGATGGTTATCTTCTGATAGAGCTCTAACACACTGGGTTTCTTATCAACTGCAGAAGAACTTGATGACTGCTAAGATTAGGTTCTGCCTTATGCTGAATAGTTGGTAAATGGGAGGTAAAAAGAGAAGCCTGTTTTGCAGCCTGGTTCTTCTGCAGTAAATTCTGTTCTGAGTCTGAGATTTATTGTCAACACTGGAAATGTCATATTATAAAGTCAATTATTTCTTTCCCCAGGAATTTGATGGACGAGCATGTATAGTTTGCCCCTGGCATAAGTACAAAATTACTTTGGAAACAGGAGAAGGACTGTATCAGTCTATAGATCCTAAAGACCCATCAGCAAAACCCATGTGGTGCTCCAAAGGAATAAAGCAAAGGATTCACACAGTGACAGTGGACAATGGGAATATTTATGTGACTCTTTCTAATGAGCCTTTTAAGTGTGACTCTGACTATTATGCTACTGGAATCTTCAAAGTAATTCCGAGTTCCTTCTGATAAAACTTAATGGCAATGAAAAATGTTGTGTATGTTTCGAAAGTAGTTTTAGAATAACCTTGCTGAGTACCAAAGATGACTAACTTTTTCTAACACAAGCACGTTTTTCATCTTTAACAGTCATATTTATGAAAGGTTCCAAAGCACATGTACTTAGTGTGATGTAAGGATCATCATCGGGATCTATAGAATACTTTTCAGCCAATCCTCTGGATTGATTGGAACCTCAAGGTTATAGGTTTGAAATGTGCATTTGAAGAAGGATAAAAATAATTTGGAGTAACCAGAGTGAAGAAAAGGTTAAAAAAAATTAGATCTACAAAGAAAAATTTAGGGGAAAAATCCCTACTTGATATAGTAGACTTTATCATGGAAAAAATTTAATGTATACAAAGTGAAGAGAATAATAAACTCCCAGCACCCACCTTCAACAGTCACCAGCATTCTTCTAGTCTTGTTTCATTTTTGCATGCGTTCACCACCCCACCTATTGATGGTTATTAGAATTTTTTAAGGTAAAATTTAAACACATTGAAATACTTAGTTTTAACTATTCAGTTTTTCCAAATATATAGCAGACCTTTTACACTTGAAAAATACTTCCCAAAATGGGATCAGTGTACATGC
Source organism: Bos taurus (assembly GCF_002263795.3). Taxonomy (NCBI): domain Eukaryota; kingdom Metazoa; phylum Chordata; class Mammalia; order Artiodactyla; family Bovidae; genus Bos; species Bos taurus. The sequence continues at coordinate 94,975,089 of NC_037334.1, forward strand.
TGAATTTAGAAATAGGAAACAACTTGCTTGACAGCGAAACCAAGTAAACTTCAGCTCAGTTTCTCTCAGGTCATGGTAGACAGTTTCAAAGTAATGAGGAGACAGTTGCTGCTAGCCATAAGAGATGTGAAATGTGTTCAGAGAGCCAAATGAAATTTCTAAATAACATTAAAAAAATTTTTTTATTTGTATAGAATTTTGCACATGTATGTACAATCAAATATCACAGAGAGCAGAGATATAGGGTGTTGTTCCTCAGTCTTTTCTTCTGAGTTCGTAGGCCTGTGTAGGTTAGTTCACCCTGCATTTTCTATGCCAGCTATTTATGGCCATCACTCCTCTGGTTGCCTTGTGCCCACGCTGTATTATAAAACCCTGGGTACTGATCATCTAAAACTCAGCAGCGCATGGTGGAATATGAGAATAAGTGGGACCAGAAAGAACTATGAGGAACAGATTATGAATTCAGAATGAGAAAAGCTTTTTGTCAATATTGGAACTTAGTCTCAAACCACAGTAATCTTCTTAATGACACAGGGCTGAATTAAGGCTTAGTATTCTAAGGGGTCCACTTGGATCCTTTCTCTTGGCTATTGTAAAAATAATAAGGGAATAAAATAGGTATCATTAAGGCTGTGCTTATAGAGCCTTTTGCTATATATCATATTTTTTCCGATATATTGCTACATGCTACCCATATGCCAACACTTGCTTTCAATAGACTATTTATGAGCCAGGCCTGGGTTTTTTATAAATACTATTTACAGCAGCAGTTACCCACCAGGTACAAAAAATGTACCATCTCTAGAATGGGTACATCCCAGTCTATTATATCAGGCACTGATCCTCCCATGACTTAACACATGTCCAGAATTGAAAATGCATGGAAGAAACCAAAGTACCTCCAGCAGGCAAAAACCATGACCCTGGTTTGTGGGACCAATCACAGAAGCAGTTTTTCCTGAGGATCCAGTGGCAACAATGAGTAACATGGACTTGGTTTCTGGTTTTTAATTTGTTCCTCTAGATGCGGAAATAAAGATGTCATGTCACATCCCATTCTCAAATACAGACATCTTCTCACCAGATTTGTAAACAATATAAATTTACATCTATGAATGTCAAGCCCTTCATAACGTTATAGATGAGTTTTAAAACAACTGATAATAGGGAAACTCAAACTATGCAGCCTGTAGATAGAAAATATATATCCTTTTATTATCTCTGAAAAAGATATGTAGCATTTTAATAGGGTTTTTTTCCCTCCCAGATAAATAATTGGAAAGATACTCTAAACAAGTCTTTACTACAAACATAAATGTATTATAAACATGTGCATATTATAAACCACTGCATAGAGTCTAATTCACCAAAGGGTACATTTTCTTGTTCATTAAAACATATCACATAGTCAACATTGATTCATTTTATTTTCTCTACCATATAAATACTTGAGAATGACATTTTAGCAATAGTCCCTCCCCTGCCCCCATTTTTTTTCAAAGCAGAGCAGTCAGAACATAAAAACTAGTTTCCGAGTTATGTCATTAGATAATGCTTAAGCTCTGTTCAGTGATATTTAAGTTCAGATTTGTTCATTCATTCATTTCAGCTGATTGATCAAACACAGAATGTAAAACCTGAATCTTATTACTCAACTTGTTAGCAGGAAGTTTGGGGCGATCGGAAATACTGTCTGGCTTCTCGGGTAGTGACCTGTAAGGTTTTGCTTTGATTTCACCTTCGGGAAACAGAGGCTCAGAGAGCACAGGCTCCGAAAAGGCATTTCTAAAATTTTCACTCTCCTCTCTGTTTTGCCTTATGGATTCTTCTTCTTGGAAAATCTTCATTATCTTCTCCAGCACAGCATTAACACAGACAGTCTAATAATTTTAAAAAAGTTAACGTTTCTTTTTTTATTATTGGAGTATAATTGTGTTATACTACTAAACTTAACAGATAAAAATCCAATAATGCAATAAAACATTTAACATAAAATCATTGATCTGTATATTCTACAAAGAGGTGCTTATTTTCAGCTTCCTCTGGCACATGATAAACGTGAGGAGGTGGATTCCTAATTATAAATATACCATAATCTAGAAGGAAAATGAAAACATAGTATGCTTTAATAAAAATATGCTTCACATTTCTAATTCATGTTTTACATCTTTATTCTCTAATTAAATGAAACATTCCTTTATTCTCCTGACTTAATCAAACATTTTCTGAGAGATGGAATTTATCGTCAAACATGTTAATATCTCAAAGTAGGTTTTCTGTTTTTACTTTTTTCCCATATAGACTTTGGTTATACCAATTACATTCCATTGGAAGGGCATAAACATTTTGGTAAGAATTTAGTAAATTAATGATTTAGAATCAATGATTTCTAAACAAATTTGTGATCCACTTTTCCTCAAAAATGCCATTCAGTACTTTAAGGGTGTCAAAACAAAACATAGATTAAAAAAAACTTCAAAAACTGAGAATCACTAAGAGCTGTATCTGTTAAACCTATAACTTTACTGATGGAGATGACGATGCCAAAAGCATTTAAGGCAAGCAACAAGAATAATAAAATCTATAAAATACGAGAACACCTAAACTAGCTTCTTTTACCAAAGCGATGATGCCTCCAAGGTGACATAATAGGCAACCAATGCTCAGATGTTCCTAAAGAGAGGGACAGAAAGGAGGGCGGGCCTTGGCTTGAACAGCCCTTTCCTTCTGACCTGCCTCCTCTTTACTTGCCTGTCTCCCACCTCAGAATGGAGACACCAGATGCTTCCCTTCACTTCCCAGCATTACTGTTACCATCTGGCAATGTGACCCCTCTGGCCAACGTAATAAAATTTGTCTGCTGGGGAGGAAGATCGGAAGGATTTGGGGGAAAGTTTCCTCCTTTTTATATAGAAGAAAGACTGTCTTTGCCTCTACTCTCTCCTCCTTGCTTTGGAGGCTGATACGGATGTAAGGTATGAGCGTAAGGCAGCAAACCTAAGAACCAAAACCAACCAACAGGATAGTCGGGGAGAGAGAGGGGAGAGAGAGGGAGAGGCCCTGGGTTCGTGATGATGCTGTAGATCCACTGTACAAACCCGGGAACTGCCGAACTCCGGACTTCTAAATAAGTGAGTTATTTAAATAGCTGTATTGATTAAGGTACTATCAGTACTATCAATTGATAGTATTAAGGTACTATCAATGTTACTTATATCTGAGTACACCCAAATCTAGAGTTATAAAATCTTGAGGTCCATCACTTCCAGCTACAGACAGCTTTAACAATTTATCACAACTAGGATGGTTTTCTATGTATGCCATGCTATGAAAAGAAGGTTGGGGAGCCCTATCCTCTTTGATACATTTCTTCTTCCCTCACTTACCACATTTTATCTGTGCCCACCATAACCAATTCTGTCCAAGTCTCAGAAAATGAAAGATCTTGATTAAGGTCAGTATTTCTCCATCTTTGCTTAAAACCTATACCCTACCTATCAACTTGTCTATTAATTATTGCTTGCCTCTTCAACCTCTCATTCTTGACTAGCTCCTCCCCTGTAACCTGTAACATACTAAAGTATATTCTATTCTGAAATTTAAAACTTTAAAATCCCTGTGGCCCTGTTTCCCTCTTGACTACGACACACTCTTTTCTTGATCAAACCAGGACATATATTCATGGTTTCCATTTTATCATCTTTTCACTCTTTCTGCTAAAGTAGTTCTCAAGATGATTAATTCCAACTTTACTACTAGATCTAACGGACACTTTTCAGATCTTCATTTTACTTAACTTTTTCTGCTTGTATGTGACTCTTAACTACTCACAACTTCCTGAGTCTAATTCCTTGACAGCGTTTCTCCTGATTCTCTTCCTGCTTTTCTTATTATTTCTTATATAAATCTTATGGATTTCTTCTTAGCTTATCTTAAACAGAAAGTGTTCTTCACATTTCTGTCAACTTTCTACTCTTTTCACTTGGCATGGTTCCACTCTCAGGGCATTAACTTCCAACATAGATGTTATTTGCTTTCAAAACCATAATTCTAGCCCTGACCTCTCCTAGGACTTGGATGAATATATCACAAATTATCAGAGGTCACCAAAAAAACTGTTTCTATTCTTAGTTTATAGCATAAGTCATGTAGGATGATTTCAGAAGTCTTTGAAAAATTCAAGTAATTTTGGTTTTAATCTAGTTTTGTTTTAGTTTCACCATAGCCATTTCATCCAACTCATTTTCTGCAGTATATTTGCATCAATCTTGTATGAGAGTCACATTTAAGATACTGAACATTTGTCAAAATTTTAAAACATTTGCAAAATATTTGATTAATTCAGAGTTTTTAAAAATTGTAAATATGTTTAAAATGAGTTCTTTTACACTTTTTTTTTCTAAGTTGTTTTAGCTATTCTTTGGCATTTTCTTGTAAATTTTAGAATAAACTAGTCGATGTACACATACACACCTGCTCAAATTTTAATTGGGATTGCACTGAATCTGGATTATTAGGAAAATTTAACCTTTATTCTTGTCTGTTTCAATATGATCAAAAAAATAAATACGTAAAAGACCTCTAACAAAAAAGCCATAAGTTTATTAACAGAAAGAAGATCTAAATAAATAGAGAAATATACCATGCTCATAGATTGGAAGGAGAACCTATTTTACCAGTTATGAAGACGTAATGTAAAGCGCCAGTAAATAATACAGCATTGAATTGGTATAAGAATAGACAGATCAGTTGGCTAGAACAAAGAGAATATAAGCAGACCTACATATATAAGGACATTGAATTCATCTTAAAAAAGAGGTGTTCTGGGGCAACAGGAAAGGGGTTTACTTTTTTCCCTGATAAATTGAGTTGGATCAGTTTATCAAGTGGGCATCCCTGGTGGCTCAGCTGGTAAAGAATCCACCTGCAATGAAGGAGACCTGGGTTCAATCCCTGGGTTGGGAAGATACCCTGGGGGAGGGCATGGCAACCCACTCCAGTAATTCTTGCCTGGAGAATCCCCATGGACCGAGGAGCCTAACGGGCTGCAGTCCACGAGGTTGCAAAGAGTCAGACACAACTGAGCGACTAAGCACAGCACAGCACAGTGGAGGAAAAACTTGACCCTTGCGTCATACCAACTCCAGATGTATTATAAATCTACAAGTGAAAGGCAAAATAACAAAGCTCCTAGGATATATCAGAGGGAGTAGTTTCCTGATTAGGATGTAAGTCAAGATTCCCTAATTAAGACATAAAAAGCACTTAATATAAAGAGGATTAATAAATGAGACTTCATTAAAATTAAGAACTTTTAAAAGACATTCCTAAAAATGAAAGGCTAGTCACAGAGGAAAATAAATCTGCCCAAATTCAACTAAAAAAAGGGCTTGTTCCAATAATAGTTAAAAGAACAAATTGATAATAAACCAATGGACAACTCCAAGTAGGAAAATGAGAAGAGACTAACAGAAATTAACAAAAGAGGATATCCAGTTAATGTATAAAAAAGGTATTCAGTCTTAATAATCAATAAAATGCAAATTAAAAACATAATATGATAGTACTACATACCCACAAAAATGGCTATACCAGAAAAGATTGATAATGCCAAATGTTAGTGATGATACAGAGCAACTGGGATTCATAATCTGCTAGAATGAACTGTTAAAACCGTTTTGGAAAACTTTGGCAATATATGCTAGAGACGAACATATGCAAAATCTACAGTCCAGACATTTCACCCAAACATATGTACAAGAACATTCACAGCAACCTATTCACCATAGCCAAAGTTCTAAATAATCTAAATGTTCAACGATAGAATAGATAGTTGTATATTTAATCAGTGGAATACTGTACAGCACTGACAGGCAACAAGCTGCTGCTATAGGCAACAAATGAATCTCACCATGATAATGTTGAGCAATACAAGACCCACAAAAGAACATGGTATACAACTTCATTTATATATGAGTCAAAACAGACCATGCCATTAGAAGTCAAAATAGAGCTTGCCTTTACAGAAGAGGCTAGTGATCATTACAAGTCAAAATAGTGCTTGCCTTTACAGAAGAGGCTAGTGATCATAAAGAGGCAAGAAAGAGGCTTCTAGAATGACAGTATACTGTTTTGTTTCTTGATCCATAAGATACATCAATTTATAGATTTTCTGATAATTCATCAAGCTGTGTACTTTTCTTTTTGTATGTTGTAATTTTTTTCAATTAAAGGTAAATACAAATGGCAATGAATTAGAAGAAAATAACTTTTTAATTTATAAAAGTCTGTATATTTTTGTCATACTTTTTAATGAACACTTTTGTAATTCAAAAAACAAAAGCTGAACTTTAACCAACCCCGGCACAATGGCAGAAACAAAACACCTGTAACCTAATGAGAGCAAAACCCAAGATGTTTTGACCAAATAGTAATAAATATTTTAAAAAGTAAAGTAAGTTTTATTACTGAAGCAACTTAGTTTTTGGTGGATTGACCTGGCTCCTTAGAAATATAATTTTTAATGTAAAATTATTTTGTGTAATAAGAGAATAATATCTTGGTTTAAGAATAGACTATTCAGTATTTCTTTACATAAAATAATTATATTTCCAGATTCTAATTATTTTCTTAACTTACCAAATAAATGAGTGCTGCATATGAAGCACACATTATGCTAGTTAAAGCAGTCTTTGCTGGGAAAGAAATTATTTCGAACAAAGATCCCTTTCTGACCTGAAAAAACAAGTGAGTTTTCTTATTAAAACAAAAGATTTTCAATGTTACAATGTTAAATCTTATAATGTTATTGTAAAATGAGAATTCAAATATTGATAGTCATCTACTTTAGATCTGAGTTTTCCCACACCTTGAAAATATAATGTCTTCCTCCTTTACAAAAAGATACTTTCTTTTGCTAATTAAAACCTATGATAAATCTATTAAAAAAAATTTCCCATTTCCAAAATCTCATTTTTGGTTTTTTACATTTACCAAATGTGCTCACTAGGGGGTGCTGCTGTGCTTATTAGAAAAACAGTCTGTTGAAATTCATGTAGTCATCCTTTACTAAATTATTCACCTCTTCAATTAAGCAAACAGCAATGAAAATACCGGGCATTTCCTGGAGATTAATGACCTGCCTGGAAATGTTAATCATGAGACTGCTGAAGGCCAGTATTAATCTTAGATGATCATTAAGCTTCAGCAAATACTCTGTGTTCATATCCAGCATACTTTTTGAAATGTAGAGGTTTACACTAATAAAGAATTTGTCTCAGATTTTTCTAGCTTCTAGAATGTGTCCCTGCCTCACCACAATATATTCAGTTTAAGGGAACTGTAACTCTTAGAGGCCACCTCTGTGGCTTTGAGCTATAAGGATATGAAATGATGACGGTAGGAAGAACATTCCCTTCCCCTTTAGCAATGAAGGGGCAGTTAGTCATACTTCTCTGAAGACCCAAGTCACTCAGAGGCTTCAAAAACTCCAAGAAGGTATAGGCTGTAAATATAAAATCATGTAAATGCACGATGAAGTGAAGTGGCTCTGTCATGTTCAACTCTTTGCAACCCCATGAACTGTATGTAGCCTGACAGGCTCCTCCGCCCATGGCATTTTCCAGGCAAGAATAATGTAAAATTGCACACAAATGAGAACGGTGTGTGTGTATATATATATATATATAGTCATTAAAAGGTTCAGTTCAGTCGCTCAGTCGTGTCTGACACTTTGCGACCCCATGGACTGCAGCACGCCAGGCCTCCCTGTCCATCACCAACTCCCGGAGTTTACTCCAAACCATGTCCATCTAGTCGGTGATGCCATCTAACCATCTCATCCTCTGTGGTCCCCTTCTCCTCCTGCTTTCAATCTTTCCAGCATCGGGGTCTTTTCCAATGAATTGGTTCTTCGCATCAGGTGGCCAAAGTATTGGAGTTTCAGCTTCAACATCAGTCCTTCCAGTGAACATTCAGGACTGATCTCTTTTAGGATGGACTGGTTGGATTAAAAGATGATAACACTGAAAAACTGAAACAATGGTAGCAGAATGGCTAGGTGAATTACGCTGTATCCACCCAATAGTAACATTGCAGCCTTTTAAATGGTGCTTCTGACGTGGTTGCATTTTATGGAGCAGACATTTGCATGGTGCTATATACCAGGTCCTGCTCTAAGTGCTTGTTGTACTATTTTTGCTTATTGCTGTCCCTACTGAAGAACAAAGGTGTCCGGCACAATCTCCCTTCTCTGCTCAAGCGATGTATGGAATGCTGAAGCCAAGAATACTATCTAGCCTTGTAGCTGAGAGATGGTGGGGTGAGGAAGGAGGGGGAGGGGGGGGTTTCCTTCTTACCCCCACCCTTCAGGCCGTACCAGCTCCTACACACAGGAATAGGCAGGGGCAGTTTTAGCCCACTCTCTCCACAAGTCAGTCTGGAAAACTTCCCAGACTTCCTGGCTTCTGGAGAGCGCTTCCAGGAAATGAAGCTGCTGCTACTCTTTCACTCTTGCTGAAAGACTCAGACTGATAGCATGCCTTTGAATCCCACTATTAGGCTAAAGGAGACAAACTGCTAGTAGGGAGCCGACGTTAGGAAGGAAATCAGATTCATGCCAACAGAATGCCTCCTAGTAGAGTAAAATATTCATGAGTTTGTGAATATATGGGTGTAATGGAAGGTCCAATAATTGGTAGGTCATATACAATAAAAATAAAAATGGGGTCTGCATGCAAGGAAAATTACTCTCTGTTTTGCTGCATCTTTCTTTTTCAGATTTTTGTCCTTCACCTAAAAGTAATTAAAATGGATTAGTTTAGAAATAAATATGTATTTGATATATGTTATGCTTCTGAATGACGAATCTGTATATTGCCTGGGGGTAACTTTTTCACCATTTTAATGCTTTTAATAAATATTTGCTGTTACTATAATAAATCACCCCTGTAAAAATACATATCCTCCAAAATTTATGTGGCTACTGGCTAAGTAGCCATTTTTCCATTTTATGACTCACTTGCAATACATGTTTTTCATATTATAAACCACAATGTTTCATTTTTGGTTTGCTATGAGCAGGAATAGTATATGGCAAAAACTGAGATAAACAAACTGGAGAAATTTGGAAAAAGGAGGCTTTGTCTAGACTGTCTTGGCTGGTTTCAAAAATTTTATCTTAACCTCGTTGTTACATGTTTTTATTTTATTTGCATTTAAAAGTATTGTGATATCAATATTATATCCATATATTTCCTTTTTGAATTTGGTAATATTAACATATAAGATACATGGATATTTCAACAGTAAAAACATTTCAGCTTTAAATTTTTCCCACATAATTTTATGTTCTACTTCTCCCATATAATTTTGACTGCCTTGTCTCATAGAAGAAATATCTATTTTCATCTTATTTTCACCAACAATGAGATAAATCACACACACAAAAAGCAGACTATAAGCTGCTTAGAAAATAGAGATCCATTTACAGGTAACCTGAAGGTTGGAGAATTTATGTTGTCCAAAACCATCTTGATGAAATAAGAAGGAAGTTATAGGGGAAACTCTAATTCAGTGATTCACAAATAAGTGTTGGAAGAAATACTGCTTTTACAGGTCCAGAAAAAAGTGTTTCCTGTAAGTTTGAAAAAGCTACTTGATCATGAATTTGCTTAGCAACCCACAATACTCATGAATGCAGGGAAGACTCCTAGCAATCCACAGGAAAGAAAGCTTTCTGACTTTGTTTATCCCAGTATTGGGGCTTCCCAGACCCATGGACAGAGGAGACTGGCAGGCTACAGTCCATGGGGTCGCGAAAGAGTGGAACATGACTTAATGATTAAACAACAACAGCATGCCAGTATTAACAGCCTGTGGAGCATTACCCTTGAATGAGCTCTTAATCAGGTGGTCCTATAAAAGCTCGAATATCTCACCCTCGTGGCCAGCCTGCCAAAGTATGTCTTCAAGATTCCAATACTTCTGCTTTCTAGGAATTGTCCTTTCTCCCCCCAACCCTGAGTCTTGAATGACACCACCCAAGATAGCCTCATGGCAAGCCCTTCAAGGAGCTAAAGAAGTTCCCGCTATTTGTGAGGTTTACAGTTTAAACCCCAAACTGGAGTCTACCTTGGAGGGTTGGGGGTGAGGAAGAAACTTTACTTGGGTAAGCCTCTGTGGTTCTTCATCCTGAAAAAGGAAGCAACACTTCCCTGGGGTCCACTATGTCACAGGCACTCCTGAGGCTAAGAGTTTGGTTTGCTCATCTCTTGACCACACCACTCCAGAGAACGTGTACAAAGTAGAAGCAAACGCCTCTAATGTCACTATACAGAGGATTCTATCATAGACAGAGCTTCTGGTCCTGTGGCCCTGCGCTGGGGTGCCAAAGTCAGCAACTATGTCTGGGAGCTGACGTGTCTTGGCTGAAGTCAGCCTCCAAGCTGCTTATGTAGGTCACTGCAGCCTAGAGCAGCTGCAGGCCTCACTTGGGCAGGCAGCTTCTGAGGCTAGCAGATGCAGCATTCTGTAAGTACGGCTGCTGGGGATACTGAAAATCACCAAGAAATGCTCAGTTTTCTATTCCTAAGGCCCCCTGCAGAAGAAGCAGGCATACACCACTAACCTCAGCCCTGCACAACAGGGAAAGGTTTGGGGAGCAGCCTGACAGCACCCATAGAGCCAGGGGCCAGGGAAGTCTTGTAGCAAGATGGCCAGTTGGGCAGGCCTGACCCCAACTCTCCACATTTCACGCCTTTCATTTTCACACACCACAGAGCTCCATCTTGACACAGGCAGCCTGACCATTCTTGAAGGAATTCAGGCTGGAGTCCACTGTGGGTAAGCTGGACTCTGTGATATGCCGTTGACCTCTCAGCTCGGTCTGGTACAATGGATACATTCCATTCACAGACCAACCCACTGACCTCCACGGCACCTCACACGTTACTCTGTTGTTCCTCGGATTCTCCATGTCACTAAACTTCACTACTCACACTTCTATGTCTATCCTCACTGAGACTTTCAGATTTGATATATGCTTTCTTCCTTGCTACCACTTTGGTTCCTTTCAGTGGCAATTCCGAATCTCTGCCCTGGCTAATACACATTACCCAAGAAAAACTTCCTCCTCACTCCTAACCCTCAAGGACCCCAGAAGCTCTGATCTGGGACTGTTCCCACTTGTCTCACTTTAGCCTTGTGGAACTACTTACATTTCCTACGTAAGTCATGCTCTTGCCTCAGCTTCTTAGTATACATTGTCTACTTTCTCAAATGATTCTCCTACTTCCTCACTGGGATAATTTCCCTTCCTCCCAGCCTCAGATCCAGTATCATCTTCTGGGAAGCCTACACTGACTACTTTTAGGAATTATATCCCCCTTGTTGTTGCTTCCATAGTCCACTTTGCACACTTTGATCATGCACTCAGTACACCCAGTGGTCACAACTTACTTGCCCATCATCCCTATAGTCCACAGGACATATATGAATCCATATTAAAAAGCAGAGACATTACTTTTCCAACAAAGGTCCGTCTAGTCAAGGCTATGGTTTTTCCAGTAGTCATGTATGGATGTGAGAGCTGGACTATAAAGAAAGCTGAGCGCTGAAGAATTGATGCTTTTGAACTGTGGTGTTGGAGAAGACTCTTGAGAGTCCCTTGGACTGCAAGGAGATCCAACCAGTCCATCCTAAAGGAGATCAGTCCTGGGTGTTCATTGGAAGGACTGATGCTGAGGCTGAAACTCCAATACTTTGGTCACCTAATGCGAAGAGTTGACTCATTTGAAAAGACCCTGATGCTGGGAAAGATTGAAGGTGGGAGGAGAAGGGGACAACAGAGAATGAGATGGCTAGATGGCATCACCATCTCAATGGTGATGACTCAATGGACAAGAGTTTGGGCGAACTCTGGGAGTTGGTGAGGGACAGGGAGGCCTGGCATGCTGCGGTTCATGGGGTCACAAAGAGTCGGACACGACTGAGTGACTGAACTGAACTGATTTTACACGTGATTTTACATGTCATGTTTTCAGTAAATCTTCATCAAGTAAGTGGAAAAGGGTAGAATTACATTTCACTTCCAAAAAGAAAGTTAACCATCTTATAATCTGTAAAAGATATTAAGAAGTAAACCTGAAGGACACCTGGTTACAGCAATGTGGCAGACAGAGCGAGTGGGAAACCTCTCAGCAAAAAAAAAAAAAAACCCAAAATTCTCTAGAGAAACTGTTGTAACCCCAAGGCCAGAAGGTATTTCTATTTTTGATTCTATATATATCAAAATCCAAAAATGTAATACCAGACTAAGTTTACAGAACATGAAAGAGGAGGAGGAAGGAAGGGATAAATCTTCCCATGTCAGGAACTAAAAGCCAAGCAGTAAGTGTGTGATTTCATGTCTCAGGAATGGCGATGTTACTGGATCCTGAAATAAGGACTGAGGGCTTGAGTTTTAATAAACAGAATGAAGATGAGACTTGGATGCCCACGAGGTGAGGTCAGGCCTTTGTAGAGCTGCAATGGGGACTAGAAAAACTGTACCCGCCAGACCAAAAAGGTGAGAAAGCAGGTCTCCACCCGGGACTGACCCCTCCTGAGCACAAGCAAAAGTCTCTAGAGAAACTGTTGTAACCCCAAGGCCAGAAGGTATTTCTATTTTTAAAAAATCCCTACTGAAGAAAAATTTTCAATTGAAACAAAATGCTGAGTAGACACAACACAGATCACAATAGACAGAAAGATTAGCAATCCCCCTAAATCTCAAAGAATAATCTTTAAAAAGATCATAAATAATATGTTTAAAATAAAAGTGGTTATTAAAAAGAAATAATTCTATAAAAGGATGTTTTTTAAAAAGTAGAAATTTGGAGGGAAACACCAAATATTATAGAACTTCTAGAAAAGATAAATATAATGTTTGAAACTTAAAATACATTTAATAAGTAAAAGAGCATATTAGAGCTGGAGAGAGTTGGTTAACTGGACAACACATCAGAGGAAATTATTCAGATGTATCAAAAAGAGATAAAGGATAATACAAGAAAGGTAAATGGACATAAAGACTAAAATGAGAAGATTCAAAAGTGTGTTTAGTAGGCATTCTGGAATGAGATTAGAGAAAATGAGGAGGCAATATTTGAAGACATAATGGCCGAAAGTTTTCCAGAATTGAAGAAATTATCCTCGGATTCAAGAATCACAAAGGCCTCCAAGACTGTGTGTGCGCATGCTAAGCTGCTTCAGTTGTGTCCAGCTCTTTGTGACCCTGTGGACTGTAACCCATCAGGCTCCTCTGTCCATGGGATTCTTCAGGCAAGAATAATGGAGTGGGTTGCCATTTCCTGCTCCAAGGGATCTTCCCGACCCAGCCAAGGGACAAGAACCTCTGCATGTCTCCTACACTGGCAGGTGGGTTCTTTACCACTAGTGCCACCTGGGAAGCATTTTGATAACAGCTAATAAAATTGAAGCTGTTCATCCCTCATGACGCAGCAGTCCTGCAGAAACGTCTCAACATATGGACATGGACTCAGTTACAAGAGTGTTCACTGAAGCACTGTTCGCAATGTAAAAAATTTGGAAACTAAATTGTCCATCTGTCCAGTAATAGATAAACTGCGGATTCTTTTTTCTTATAATGGAATACCACAAAGAAGTTAAAATAATAAACCATAGGACCGTAGCTGTGGACTTCCTAGGGGGTGCTAGTGATAAAGAATCCACCTGCTGATGCAGGAGATGCAAGAGACGCAAGTTAAATTCCTAGGTGGGGAAGAATAGGAAATGGCAATCCTCTCCAATATTCTTGCCTGTAAAATTCCATAGACAGAGGAGCCTGGCAGGCTACATAAAGTCCACGGGGCTGTACAGAGTCAGACATGACTGAGCATCCAAGTGCACACACACACAGTTCTTCAGGCTCCCCAGGTGGCTCAGTGGTAAAGAATCCATTCAGTATCATTCTCATTACTGGATAGAAGGAAACCCCAATTCCACTGGAAACAGAAATTATTTTTCTGCCATTGAATTTTCATGAGTATTGGGAGACAATTCTCCATGAATGTCTCTCATTCCTGTACAGATTGGGTCTTCTGGGCAAAGGATATGGTTGAATAGCAAACAACTTTGCCAGCTAGAGAAGGTATGTTCCTTTGGAAAGATCTAGAGACGTACTTCTCAAGACATGACACAGGGCACTGAAGAGAAAGCCTTTTCCTTCCGCTCCAGAGACATATGCTTCTCTCTCTCTCTCTCTCTCTCTCTCTCTCTCTCTCTGGGCAGATGAGCCAGCATTCCTATAAAAAGATCAGTCTCTTGATTTCAAGGTTCCTCTCCACAATGGAGATATGGCAGACAAAATCTTTACCTACTAAATAAAGTAAAATCTCAGCTCCTTCATAGTTTAACTTAGCAAAGAGGAGGAGAAAAGGCTCTGAATAACAATAATGGACAGTGTCTTTAAACATTATTTCATAATAAATACAGAAATAGTCTGCAAAGAACAGTTCTTATATCAACTCTGTAGAAACTGTGGGTCTAACAATGCAAAGAAAGAGCAAGGCAAAACATTAGATTCAGAAAGATATTTCAGTGGGAATTTAATACAGTTCAGCTATGTTTCTTTTTGATGATCTAAAGATACAGGTATAAGCCTTATAGTGCTTAGAAATCTGATGGTTAACAGAACATAAACCATTTTTTACTTTCACAAACATCAAGTATTATAAAGGAGCCTTTTATAAATGCTGTTTCAGGCAAGTCACAGTTGAAATAGCCGATGCTTTCTGAAAATGTCAAAATCTCTGATTAAAGAGAGATTCCTATATAATATTTTATTTTAACCACTCATCATACATTTTCTCATCTTCTCAAAACAATGCATTTTTGTTTGAGGGTTCATCCTTTCCCCACCCTTAAGTGGCATTGTCTGAATGGGGCTGCAACCTCTACTCTAGGAATGAAGCAGTAGTCAATTCCTAGGCCAATCAATGTACCCCTTTCCTTGGTTTAGAGGAAAGTCAATCCCTAAAAGTTCACCTCAGGACTTAGCCAGGAATGTTGGATCAAGGACTCATTCTTTTCTGTTGTAATTGAACCTGGAAGGATGTAGCCCCTGAGAACAACTGCAAATCATCTTGTGACCATAAGGAGAAAGTCAGTCTAAGAATGGAGTCAACACAGAGAAATCTGAACCAAGAGATGAGTCAGAGAAAGAAGGAGGATCCTGAAGGTATTGTGTACTACATCCAGCTATGCCTGAAAGCTTCTCAACTCTGGGTTGTTTGACTACAAGAACTAATACATATCCTTTCTGGCTTAACTCTCATTTTAACAAAGGAATGTTCTGAATAATGCCCAGATTGAAAAACTCAGAGTGCCATAAAGTTTAGAAAAAAAGAAACTGGTCTAGAAAAACTTAGAGCTTTTTTGTCCTTAATATAATAGAGCCTCAATAAAACAACACTCATGGAACTTGACAGAACATGGAATTTGAAACAGACCTGAACATTGACATGTCTATCAAAATGAGATTACCGCTAAAGATACTCATTATATCCAACAAAGATTATACTGGAGACATAACAAGGTTATAGGGAGGACACAAAGCACAATCATTTTTAAGGCTTGTTGTAGAATTTCTTTTAGGGTTGACATAACTGGTAATTTGCATGCTTATAGGGGACGACAGAGGATGAGATGGTTGGATGGCATCACTGACTCAATGGGCATGCTGCTGCTGCTGCTGCTAAGTCGCTTCAGTCATGTCTGACTCTGTGCAACCTCATTGATGGCAGCCCACAATGGACATGAGTTTGAGTAGACTCCAGGAGTTGGTGATGGACAGGGAGGCCTGGCGTGCTGTGGTCCATGGGGTCACAAAGAGTCGGACATGACTGAGCGACTGAAATGAACTGAACTGATTTAGGTTGAACCATTTGAAATCAAAAGTTTCATTTAGTTCAATCAAATAACAAGGGAGAAAAAAGTCTGATTACTTCCTATTTCAGATTTATTTAAACCAGAGAACATACTGTACTGAAAAAAAGGCCCATTCATTCATTTTTCTTAGCCAACGGTTCTTGTTTTACATCTAGGACAGTCAAATGTGCTACATTTTCATTTTTCATACTGTGCAGTTTCAGAATATTTCCTACAAAAAGACCCACATCCTGAGCAAATGCAATGTTCACTTACCTGTATGTTGTACAGGGGTTGCCTTGGTGCATTAACTTCCTTGAGCAAACGATGAGATATGGCCCTTAACTCTAAAAGTCTGCAAGCAAGCTGAGGCTGCAGAAGTTTGGCAACTGATTTGGAGGATCTGGAAATGCTGTTTAATCCTTGAATTAATGTTCCTCGGTTGATCTTGGCTAAAGCAATAGCCATTCTGATTTTGGATGGTTTTTGCATGGGTTCTCTTTTCTGAAAAAGAAGTCTTTGAAAAGTGACTGATGTGTGATTCTCCAGTGCATTATTTATTTATTAAAATTTTTTTAAAATTTTGAAATATAGTTGATGGACAATAGTATGGTAGTCTTGGGTGTGCTCCATAATTTGACGTTTGCAAACAGTATGAAACAACACCACAATAAGTCTAGTAACCATCTGTTCCCATACAAAGTTATTATAATATTGTTGATCATATTCCTCGTGCTGCATATTGCATCCTCATTACTTATTATATACCTGGAGATTTGTGCCTCTTAATCCCCTTCATTTATCTCACTCACACTGCTCCCTTCCTCCATTCCACCTGAAACCCCCACAACCACCCATTTGTTTCCAGGACATTTTAAAAGTCTCTAGGCAGAGACAAGTGCCACCTAACTGTACATTGTGCCTGATACTAGGTGTCCAATAATTATCTCCTACCCTCCATACAGCTCACGGATCCCATTCTTGTATTTAAATAATTATATGAATATATGATTTTTTTCCTTAGGATGTGAAAGTCAAAGTCACTCAGTTGTGTCCGATGTTGGGACTCCATGGACTGTAGCCCACCAGACTCTCTGTCCACTGAATTTTCCAGGCAAAAATAGTGGAGTGGGTTGCCATTTCCAGAATTAACTTATGAGCCTAAAGACAAAAACTTTTCATTTTGTCTCTGGATTTATTTATCTGTTTTTGCATTTTTTAAAAAGAGCTCTTTCAAAAGTAAGCAATTCTTATTCAAATACCATTCAATGTTTGAATTTTTTAAACAATCCTTATTCAAAACTCTTATATTTTTCCAGCTTACTTTAAAATTTCAAATGATAATATACAGCACATATACATAATGTACAATTTACTTGAAAACATTTTTTTACTAGTTAAGGTGCAGACAGAGCAAAGGAAGGATGTTAATGAGCCCAGGTTCTTCCATCTTCCCATACACAGTAAAGCGCCAAATTTGTTAACTTGAGATGTCTGGTTTTCCTTTTTTTTTAATTAAATGAAAAGATCTTTAAATTCTACAGTGCTTTACAATTTATGGTATCATATAATCCCATAGTAACTCCTTTTCTATCTGTTAACCTTGTGCTGCCCCTCCCCTTTCCTTCTCCCCACTGGTAGCCACTAGTTGCTCCCTATATCTCTGAATCTGGTTCTTTCTTGTTTTACTCACTAGTTTGTTATCTTTTTTAAGATTTCACATATAAGTGATAAGAACAGTATTTGTCTTTCTCTGTCTGACTTATTTCACTTAGCCAAATGCCCTCCAAGTCCATCTCTGTTACTGCAAATGGCAAAATTTCATTTTTATGGCCAAATAGTATTCCATTGTGTAACACATCTTCTTTATCCATTCATCAGTTGATGGATACTTAGGTTGCTTCCATATGTTGGCAATTGTAAATAATGCTGCTATGAACACTGAGGTGCAGGCATCTTTCTGAACTAGTGCTTTTAACTTTTTGGGTGTATACTCAGGAGTTTAACTGCTGGGTCATATGGTAGTTCTATTTTTAGTTTTTGAGAAATTGCCATACTGTTTTCCACAGTGGCTATACCAGTTTACATTCCCAACACCAGCGCAGGAGGGTTCCTATTTCTCCACACCCTCAGCGACAGTATTTACGTTCTTTTTGATGACAGCCATCCTGACAGGTGTGAGGTGATATCTCATGTTGTTTTCATGTGTATTTCCCTGATGACTAGCAACGATGAACATCTTTTCATGTGCCTGATAGCAATCTGCATTTCCTCTTTAGAAAAATGTCTGTTCAGTTCTTCTGCCAATTTTTAAAGTCAGATTGTTGACTTTTTAAATGTTAAATTTCACAAAATATTTATATATGTTGGATATTACCCCTTATCAGTCACGTCATTTACAGGAATTTTATAGTATCCACTCTTGCATTTGGGTATCTAATCCATTTTGAGTTTATTTTTATACATGGTGTTAGAGAACACTAATTTCATTCTTATGTAAGTAGCTGTCCAGTTTTCCTAGCATTGCTTATTGAAGAGACTATCTTTTCTCCACTGTATATTCTTGCCTCCTTTGTCATAGATTAGTTAACCATAAGTGTGTGGGTTTATTTCTAGGCTCTCTATTCTGTTCCATTGACCTATGTGTCTATTTTTGTGCCAGGACCATACAGTTTTGGTTATTATAGCTTTGTAATATAGTCTGAAGTCAGAGAGCATGATTCCTCCCATGTGTTCTTCTTTCTCAGGAGTGTTTTGGCTATTTGGGGTCTTTTGTGTTTCCATATAAGTTTTAAAATTATTTGTTCTAGTTCTGTGAAAAAAAAATCCATTGGTATTTTGATAGGGATTATGTTGAATCTGTATGTTGCCTTGAGTGGTATGATCATTTTAATAATATTAATTCTTCCAATCCAAGAATATGGTATATCTCTCCATTTTTCTGCATGTCTTCAATTTCTTTCATTAGTGTCTTATAGTTTTCCAAGTACACGTCTTTTACCTCCATGCTGCTGCTACTGCTACTGCTGCTAAGTTGCTTCAGTCGTGTCTGACTCTGTGCGACCCAATGGATGGCAGCCCACCAGGCTCCCCCATCCCTGGGATTCTCTAGGAAAGAGCACTGGAGTGGGTTGCCATTTCCTTCTCCAATGCATGAAAGTGAAAAGTGAAAGCAACCCCATGGACTGCAGCCTACCAGGCTCCTCTGTCCGTGGGATTTTCCAGGCAAGAGTACTGGAGTGGGGTGCCATTGCCTTCTCTGATAGGTAGGTTTATTCCTAGGTATTTTATCCTTTTTGATGCAATGGTGAATGGGATTGTTTCTTTAACTTCTCTTTCTGATCATCTATTGTTAGTGTATGGAAATGCAGCAGATTTTTAAATATTAATTTTGTATCCTGCAGCTTTACTGAACTCATTGATGAGCTCAAGTAGTTTTCTGGTAGCATCTTTAGGATTCTCTATGTATAATATCATGTCAACTGCAAACAGTGACAGCTTTACTTCTTCCTTTCCAATTTGGATTCCTTTAATTTTTTTCTTCTCTGATACCTGTGGCTAGGACTTCCAAAACTATGTTTAATCAAAGTTGTGAGAGTCGATGGACATCCTTGTATATAATGTACAGCATACATACATAATACAAAAAGTATGATTTAAATTTTTAATGTTAAAATATAGTACACATACACTATGCATTGTACAGTTTAAAAGAAAAATAAAACAAAAGCCCTATATACTAAACCCCACTCCAGTACTCTTGCCTGGAAAATCCCATGGGTGGAGGAGCCCGGTGGGCTGCAGTCCACGGGATCGCTAAGAGTCAGACACAACTGAGTGACTTCACTTTCACTTTTCACTTTCATGCATTGGAGAGGGAAATGGCAAGCCACTCCAGTGTTCTTGCCTGGAGAATCCCAAGGACGGGGGAGCCTGGTGGGCTGCTGTCTATGGGGTCACACAGAGTTGGACACGACTGAGGCAACTTAGGAGCAGCAGCAGCTATATACTAAACAAACTCACAATACTTTCAGTTCTGAAAACCTCAAATCTTCTGTGAACATTCTGACAGAAAACACTTCTGGCATTTCTAAAACACATGACATGTAGCTCTCTGTTCTAGCAGAAAGTGAACCACAGGGAAATTACTTACAATGTGGTTAGACTGCATTCCAGGCAACAGACAAGTATAATTTCCATTATTCATTTAAGTAATTTTATGAGCTATTCTAGCTTTTGACTCATTGGAAAAGACTGATGCTGGGAGGGACTGGGGGAAGGAGGAGAAGGGGACGACAGAGGATGACATGGCTGGATGGCATCACTGACTTGATGGACGTGAGTCTGAGTGAACTCCGGGAGTTGGTGATGGACAGGGAGGCCTGGCGTGCTGTGATTCATGGGGTCGCAAAGAGTCGGACACGACTGAGTGACTGAACTGAACTGAACTGATTCTGGCTTTTCAATATATAACTTGGAGGAAAGAGTTAATAACAAAAAGAAGCAACTTTGAATATCATTTATTTGTTGAGTCCAAATATCTAAGTTCAAAACATCTTTTGGATTTTTTGATCTACAATAAACATCATATTTGTTTAAGGGCTAACATGATGTATCTTTATTTTAAATGCCTCAGCTTTTATCCTGCAGTCATAATTTTATTAGTGCTGTTTTTGTCATCAAATTTCAGTACTTCTCTTACTCGTCAGCATTTGCCATTGGAGATAATCAAAAGCTGTTCTAGCCTGTCAATGACGATGTATTTCTGCAACATCTGGTGTCCTACTGTGGCTTAGTCTATTAACTTTGCTGAGAAGTCCCATTAGCCCACCTGTGGTCTCAATCCTCATAGTCAACAGAACAGTAGAGGATGGGCTAAGCTGTGGGCTGCTACAGTTGCTATAATTCCAAGCCTCTTTAGAGCACAGCAGTCCTTACAAGCTGTTATATGGTAGGTAGAACAAGCACAAAAAATACACAGGTGCCATCAGTTGATATTATCTAAGCTGGCTGCAAACACACCTTGAGGAGAAACCACATGGTCTGCAGTATCCAAAGTTCCTGCACAAACAGATTCAATCTCTTGTGACCTTACGCTCTGCTGCACTGCCTCTTCCTCCCAACTCCTCCTCAAGGCAGAGCAGCTGGAAAAAGTTTGGTTTTACTTCCAATCACAATTTCCAGTTGTCCCTCGGTATCCCATGTGGATTAGTCAGTTCTGAGACCCCCAAGCATCTCAAAATCTGTGGATGCTTAAGTCCTTTATATAAAACAGTATTTGCATATAACTAGGCACATCCTCCTTTACACTTTAAATCATCTCTAGATTACTTATAAAACCTCATACAATGTGTTATATAAATAGTTGTCTGCAATCAGCAAACTTAAATTTTGCTTCTTGGAACTTACTGGAATTTTGTTTCCTGAATATTTTCAATCAGAGGTTTGTTGAATCCCGGGTACTGAGAACTGACTGTACTGCGTTTTCTCTCATTATAATTTATAATCAGACGGTGAGGGCCACATTGCCAGGTCAAACAGAAACGGAAAATGTGCAGTCCCACCATTACTGAAACCTTGTCTATGTGGTCATTAGTGTTTTAGGGACCTTCATTTTTTCAGCTGCAAAATATTAACATTCTGTAGTTTCCCTGTCCTGATTTTGTCAGTTCCTTTACAAAATCTTGGTGATCTGTATTGGCCTGGATTCACTGACTTTGCATGTGTATTTCAATTAACCAATCTTGATGCATTCTTCCAAACATTACACTAGATTGATCCATTCAACTTTCTCCTCTTTTACAAAATTGTCTAAGTTTTTATCTCTGTAGAAAAATAAGCCTATTTGTAATTGATAATCTACTAATCAAAAGTCTCCTGTAAGGTTCATAAAATTTGTGTTGACCAAAAATACAGCATTTATTACAAACAATATTTTAAAAAATTCAAGTGTGCATTATAGTAAAGCTTTATTGCACTTTTGGTTATCTTTCTCATTTTAGTTTCCTCCTGAGTTTAGGGCATTTTCCAACAGACTCAGTCTCTTCCTAATTAATATCATCTTTGTTTCCTTTAATGCTTTAATGGTTACAATTTGATGACTCTGCTTCCATTTTAAAATGCCTAAGGAAGGCATTTTGATACTTTCCTAGATAACTGAAAGAATTATTACTTTTTAACAAGATGTTTCTGATTCCTTTTATTTTCCCTACCACAAAACATGGAATCAATTTGTTCCCAAGAAGACCATCATTGCTTTTAAGAAGAACAGTGTTAGAAACCAAATCTGGGCACAGGAGTGCATGTTGAGTGGTTCTTCATGGCTCTGAGAATACAAAGTTGACAGCAGAGAAAAGGTTACTTATATTTTTTAAAATGCAGAAAGAGACATTCTTTTTAAAAAAAAAAAAAGTCACCAGTTTATGCTGATGGTTCCAATTCACTCTTACTTTCAGTGCGTTACTTTTTAAATTAGCTCTAACAGAAAATTTTAAATAAAAGGTTCTTCCTCATTGAAGTACCAGCTTTTCCTTTTTGTCTGCTATCAAGGAAATGGTACCCCACTCCAGTACTTTTGCCTAGAAAATCCCATGGACGGAGGAGCCTGGTGGGCTGCAGTCCATGGGGTCGCAGAGTCGGACACGACTGAACAACTTCACTTTCTTTTCACTTTATGCTATGTAGTTTCTTACCAAACCACATGTGTAAATTTAAATGTTGAACCCAAATTAAGAAGTCCTCATTTCTTTCTTTTCTTTCTAAAATTTTTTGACCCTCGGCCTAACCATCCTGGAATCTGTTGCAAAGTATACACATTCAGATGATTCTTTTTGTCATCATCGTCTGAGCATACCACCAAATGTCAGAAAAGAAAGTCTAACTCCCAACCACCACCACCTCAGGGATAAACAAGGGACTTAAAGACCGTTTACCAAAGAAACTTAGCATCAATCAGAGTGACTCAAGGATCCTGCTCCAGATTCCACTATTTGAGCTCCAATCTTTGAATACACATCCTGCTTTCCTCTTTTCTTTTTTTCCAGAGTGGTGCCCATTTTTCTGTCATCAGCAGTTGTAATGCTGAACTCCAATTTCTAGTAACACTGGCTTTTTACTACCCTACATCTCTGAAACCAGTCTGTCAGCAAGTCTTATTCAATTCTTTCTCTGAATAGCCCCAGAATTTGACCACTTCTCACCAGCCCCAGTACCAACAACTCATTCCATTAATGTTCACATGCCACTATCATCTTTTCTCCAGACTTGAAAATTAGCCTCCTCAGTGGACTCCCTGCTTCCACCCTCACCTACTTTCTTTCTGTTCCTCAACACATCAGCCAGAGAGATATAATTAAAACTTACGTCAGACCCGATCTTGCTTTTGTCCTCAAGCAGTGGCCTCCTGATGCACTCAGTGAGCACCTGAGTACCTACAATGGTCTGCGAAGACTGCCTTTCCTTCACCTCCCTGGCCTCATCGTCTTTTTCTCTCCCTTGTCCTCTTTTATTACTTGTCGAGCTTGTTAAGTAGACCCCCATCGCAGGGACTCTGGACTAACGGTGCCAATCTAGTCCTCAAGCACACCAAGGTTTGCTCCCTCACTTCCTTCAAGTCTCAATTCAAGAATGACCTTTTCACTAAGACCCCCTTGGTCACCCTACCTTACCCATCAACTGTTCCCCCATCCCGCCCTTACACTTCACACCCCTTCTCGGCTATGTTTTCTTCTGCTTAAGATCTACTATTAACATAATATGTAGTTTATTTTCCTTGTTTATTGTTCTTATACTTGACTAGGATATAAGTTTGGGGGTGTATTATTTTAGGATGTAAGTTTTATGGCAGCAGTGTTTTATATCCGTTTGGCTCACTGATCCTTCGCCAGTGCCTGGAATAGTGACTGTCAAGCAGTAGATGCTCTGTAAATATATTTATTCAAATGAATGAATGAAAAATATAACAAGTTAATGTTGAGAAACATTGGAAAAATATAGGAAATATTAAGTAAGAAACCATCTAGGAAGTTTTCAGTACACAATGTGCTCTGCAACTTTCCCAATAATGATAGTACCCCACAAAAACAAAAAACTCAGCAAGGAGAAAAACACAACTGAATTACAGAACACTCTAGCTACAGTTCTACTCTCATTATACTTAGAAACCCCTATATATACCAATACAAGCAATTTCCAGACATCACTGGTACATCCCCAGTGAAACTGTGCCCCATGGGGTTAAAAAGCCCACTCTGAAGATGTACCCCATAGCGTTAACAGACACTGGTGACTAACAATTCCTGAGCTAGTCTTACAGAAGAGCAGGGAAGTACTTGTTTTTTTAAAAAAAGACAAGACAGAACAAAACAAAACACTCTCTGCTTCACTGATCTGCCTTCACTGGTCAAGCTTGCCTTGACTGTTCCTGCAAATTGTGTACCTTCCAAGTGTCACTGGCTTAGACAAATATATCACAAGACTTCTTTAACTGCCTCCTATAGGTAACACCTCTGACATAGGGCTTGCTAGTAATGGTTGCTTCAGGAACATGGAGCTAATCTTTCCCAGTTCAAACTAGTCAAGATCACATGATCATTCAACTGGCCTGCTTGGGTGTGCAATGGGTAACTTTTTGACATCAGGGGGCCAAAAGCTGCACCCTCAGTTCATGCTAACATCAACATTTTCTCAACAGGCATCCCATGAAGAAGCGTATAACTCTGATATGCCTACAGACAGCAGACCTTAGCTCACCTTTTTCCTGCCTCCAAACACCTTCACTTGCACCTCTGACTACCCTACACTCTTCACCATATACATCCCAAGCCCCTTGCCTTTGGGGAGATGGATCTGAGATGTGTTCTGTCTCCTCACTTGGCTGTCTTATGAATAAACCCCTTCTCTGCTGCAAATTTCAGCATCTCAGCATTAGGTTTGCTGCACATTGGGCAAAGAAAATTGGTTTGGTCATACCAGCACTTTTCGTACCACGTTTAAAGAAAAAAAAAGAAGCATAGAGTTCAGAAAAACGTATCTACAGCTGTAAAAATCCAGTTTTTGCATGGATTCTAATGTGCTCTGTCTACAATCCTCAGTTTTGTAGTACGTAGTTAAATGCAAGATAGTGACCAAAAAAGGGGGTTATGTAACTACTTTTCATAAGTAAATTTGATCTTACATACCATAAAAAATTTCTCTCATCCAAGTAAAGATTATTTGAACTAAAAAATTTTAATTCCCTAATTATAGCTGCATTTTTTATTTGTTCAAACTTAAAAAGTTTAGTATTTTAAAATCCTCTTATAGAAATCACTTGCAATTTGCAAGTGTAAACCTTAAAAACTTACTTTTTACTAAAAGATGTGGATACTGAAGGTTTTGGGGTCTGGGCTAGTTCGAAGGGAAGGAGTGGACAATACAAGACCTCAGAGGCCAGAACCTCAAGCCAGAATTCTAAAATTAACTTTCCCCAGCCCTGGTGGTGGTGGGGTGGAAACAATGTCCTTAAAAATCTTTAGCTATGAAGAATTATTTAATAACCATTATTCTGGGTATATTCTTCTATAAAAATTCTACCATCACTACCATCAAATCTTTTTTTTTTTTTTACCCCAGGCCAGGAACATGACTTTTTCCTAAATAGGTGCCTGAAGTTTTTTAAAAAAAAAAAGATTTAAATACTAATCACAAAATTTAGAGATTTAAAATACAGTCCAATTACTAAAGCCCTCTAAGTAGTCTTAAAATCAGGATCATCCTTTCAGGATGTTTGGGAACTACAGACAATACTAGAAATAAAATCTGCAATATTTACAATCTGCCTTTTAACAATAACCTAGTTAGGGACAAAATATTGGCCTTGTTTTCTGGATAATTTATTTTTGGAGAGCAAATAACTTCAGTGTGCTACAATGTCCCCTAACTACTCAGGTTTCCTGCCAATCTCAGCAATATGTTCTTCAGAGTAAATGGTAGAAAAAGAACAATGTGCTTTGAAAATCAGAAATAAAATAATTTTAACTATGTTCATATTCTTCGTTGCAAAGATGGGGTGTGGTTCTTATAAGGAAATGGCTTCAGTGAGTTGGAAATAGGAACTTAAGAGTTCTTTGGGGATCAGAATATCAATCTATTTCACCATAAAGTGTATTTATGGCTCCAGTGATAATGAGGCTATGTAGAGGGTAGGAAGAGATGAAGGAAACTGTAAAGAAAGTTGCAGCTTTAATTAAATGAAACCCAGTTTCTCTAATGTTGGCAATGGTGGAGAAGCACAGCTTGGAAGGACAACAGGGCTTTCCAGGCTTAGGCTTCCTTGACTTTACCTTGACGTTTTCTCAATAATTACTGCCACTACTGTGCTGGCCATAACCATTTTAACTCCTAGACCAAGAAGCTCTTTCCTTAATAATCCAGAGCATGGCCAAGAAAAGTCTCTCATGTTTCAAAATAATTTATACCAAGACTATGGGAATACAAATAAAAGGAAGCAATTCGTTACTAGGACTAAAATATAGAATTACAAAGTCTGATTTGCCCACTAGAGCCTTAAGACTTATTCGACCCTACTTAGCCAACCACCATCTAGATGCCATCTTACCACTGTGCAGCCAGATACTTATACTTCAGTATCACTCCTTCCCAAAGTTAAGACCTAAGGGTGATGCCATTTATTCAAATTTACTTGACATTCTGGAAATATGGTATAACATTTCATACTTTTTTGGCATGACAGTACTTCCATTGGAATATTTTCCCCTGTTCCTACCCACTTACCTTATCCCTTTCTTCAACTTGAAAACTCCTATTCATCCTTTGAGACCCAGTGTAAGCATCTTTCCTCTATGAAGTCTTCTCTGACTGCTGTATGTAGAGTCACTCCTTCCTCTAAATTGTATATTCCTCGTACCATATTTCATCACAATTACTTGTTTATAACTCTGTATCCATTAGGTTAAGCTCACTGACTGAAGGAATGCTGTCCTGTGTATCTCTGTCTTCCTTCTTCCAGATCCAGGCAAAGGATTTATTAAATGTCTAATGCCAGCTGTCCTAATGAATGGTTAAAGGTTGCTCTAACACCTCTCCTTTGGAACGAAATATACAGACTTTGTGATTACCGTGTTACTCAGGAGTACTCTTTGGCTTCCTTCCTTCCTTTAGTGTTATGTCCCTCATGTTGATATTGCCAAAAGCCTGATTTCTGGATAAGCAGGTTGTTACTGCACCATATAACTTTACAACATATTCTATTCTGACTGTGGCCAAAATGACTGAAACCATTCTTCCAGTAAGAGTTGTGTACTTTTGAGTAAATTAGGTTACATGTGTCCCCTAAACAAATGTTACCTTTTCCTGACCAAATGTCTTTATGATTCTCTACCTAGCTCCTTCCATTCCCGTATCTTATCTTAAACCTTTTTTGGAACAGGTGTTTAAAACATATGCATATATATTTTGTTGAAATTGATATCACTATTTTCTTGCCACATTAAAACACACACTCGTGCCATAGTTACCTCTCCCGTGATATCATTTTTATCAGTTATATTTCTTCACTTACTTAATTACCACAGATTTTAGTCAAAGTATATCTAGATATTTTTCTGATTTTTACATTAAGCAAATCTTAAATAAACTATGTTGCAACTATAGCTATGAGAATGTTCTAGATTTCCAATCTAAAGGTACAGTGATTGTCCTTAAACTTAATCCCTCTATCTGCCTCACTTCCTTGCCCCACAATCTTTCTGCTTTACATAGACTCCTTCCAATGAGTCAGAGTTGAAGTGGTGTTTTCTGAGGTGAAAGGAATGTTTTCCTATGTTTCAAATACTAATCTCATAATCACAAATTCAGTAATTGGTATGACACTAAAAATACAATATATGTTTTACAATCCTTTTCAAAGTTATAAAATCACATTACCTGATTAGACTGTGATAATCTGAGGATGGTAGGGAATTCATCTTTAAACTCATCTATAAGGTCCATGATTACTTTCTGGATCCCCTCAACTAAGACAAAAAGAAATTAGGGGGTAAAAATATGCTTAACTAAAAATCTCCTAGACATAATTCAAAAGAACATGGAACGCTGCGTCCACCTTGGGGATTTAACTCCCGGTTTCCATACCCCGATCCCCTTCACAAGAATAGTGTGCATACTTCTTCCAGAAAAGTTCTTCAACACCTGCCCACATATCCACCCAACAGGTTTGATTGGCATGTTGAGTTCCTACTTCACAGCAAGCTTGCAGGCCTGGGCACTTCCCATCCTTCTCTACCATTAGTGAGGGGTGAGGGTAGCCTTCCCACTCAGGGAAGCAAGCGAGGACAGAACCCGCAGTTCCGAATTCTTTGTTACTGCACAATGGGCCTCTAAGAACTTGCTACAGAATCCTCTGAAATCACTCTGGGCCTAAGAGGAGGAAGAGTGTGTTTGGAGCCACAAGGGGAGGAGAAATGAGATTTAAAAATGAAGCACACCAAGGAGTTCTGCAATAGGGATTGAATTTTGTCTCAATTTCTGCAGTGATACTTCAATTATTGGATCATCTGAGAACAAAGCTCCCTTTGGAAAGAGTTGGCATACGCTTTAAAAGAAATGCTTCACCTTTGATGCCAAGCGAGAAAGAAACACCAGCAGTTAACTCAGAAAGAGACTTCTGCACAGGCTGTTTTCCCTTCACCCAAATGAGGATCACTAGGTCAGACCAAGGCAAAATCATGAAGTCTTTGATTTGCCTTCTTCAAAATCTCACCTTTCTGTTTTCTTCATCCTTGTCCTTTTGAGTGCTTTCCCACTTCAGACAACCATTATTTTCCCCTTGTCAAAGCTGGAAGGAACTGCATGTCGTGCAGACTTGCTTATATTCTGGGCCTCCCAAGTGGAACCAGTGGTAAAGAACCACCTGCCAATGAAGGTCGACTTAGAGAGAGCTGGGTTCAATCCCTGGGTTGGGAAGATCCCCTGGAGGAGGGCATGGCAACCCACTCCTGTATTCTTGCCTGGAGAATCCCATGGACAGAGGAACCTGGCAGGCTACAGTCCACAGGGTTGCAAAGGTTATATTTTAGTGTGGATGAGCTAGTTGGTCAACTCAAATCCATTTTAATTTGAAGCCTTTATATTTAACTGTAGCTAGATGGGTTTCTTCAGCAAGCATAAAACTGGCAGCTGGAGGTCTGTGTAAGGGAACTACCAGGAAAAGAGAAACGATCATCTTAGGATCCTTCTAGCTTGTGGTGCCTGCCACCTGGTTTCACCCAGTCCTCAGTCCTCACCTCTCTGAGAACACTCTCCATCACAGCATCACCACCTCTCTGCCTCTGAACAGCACCTGCTTCCCTCCATCAGAAAGCTGATGCTAAAGAGAACTATACCCTTACCATTTGGAACGTGAAATCTACTGCCAGAAAGAAAATATTATTAGACAGTGATGAACACATGAACTGGGAGTCTACATGAAAATGAAACCCTTTATTTGCACTATTAAGACACGTGGCTATCACAGTCTACCAGAGTAACACCCGTTAGGACCTCTCTCTCTCTCTTGGTCGTCTGTGTTCTCCACTCCCATCAACTCCCGAATTCTTTTTTCCATCTCCCATCCTCAATGTCTGAGCTCCCAATTGTTTCACCTGGTTTTCTTTTCATCCGTCTCATCCTCCTAGGCATCCTGTAAAATTTTTAAAAATCTATAGGAAAACATATCATGTTAATATTTCCCATACTCCAAGCTTACCTGACTCTGTTGTTAGTTATTCTAATGAAATTCTTTTTGTCTTTTCTTAATGGCCTTCTCCCTGCAAAGGAAGCAATGGAAAAAGACAGGGTGATAAGTAAAAAAAAAAAAAAAAAAAATCCCATCTTTCCCTACTTATATTTGTGACCATACCTGATAATATTTAATATTGGGGCTTTATTTAATCATATTTTATGCCTATATCCTTACATATATTACATTATTATAGACTAAGATGAAATAATGTCAGTGGCTATCTTTAGTTATTTGTTGTTATTTACAACTCATGATTGAGTATTCCATACTTAAAAAATTTGAATTAAAAATTTGAGGTAGCTTGCATGTAAATAGGATGTTTGTAAACTGAATTATTTGAAATGTACTAAGGGAACTTTAGTCTTTAAAAGTACAATAACTAACCCTAGATAAATCCTCCTGGAAGGTAAAGAATCATCTTTCTTTAGAGTGACTGCAAATGTTTAGCTTTTAGTCTAACAGTATCCTCTTTTTTATTGGAATATAGTTGCTTTACACTGCTGTGTCAGTTTCCACTATACAACAAAGTGAATCAGCCATATGTGTGTATATATATCCCTTTTTTTGGATTTCCCTTCCATTTAGGTCACCACAGAACACCTAGTAGATTTCTCTGTGCTATACAGTGGGCTCTAATTATCTATTTTATACATAGTAGTATATATATGTCAATCTTGATCTCCCAAACCATCCCATCACCACCCCCTTCCCTCATACAATGTGTCTTTATCTCTGTGTGTCTATTTCTGCTTTGCAAATAAGATTATTTATACCATTTTCCTCGATTCCACATGTATGTGTTAATATTATGATATCTGTATGATATCTGTTTTTATCTCTCTGACTTACTTCAGTCTGTAGGACAGTCTCTCGGTCCATCCACATCTCTGTGAATGAGTGTTTCATTCCTTTTTTGGCTGAGTAATATGCCATTGTATATCTGTACCACATGTTCCTTATGGATTCATCTGTCAATGGACATTTAGGTTGCTTCCATGTCCTGGCTATTATAAACAGTGCTTCAGTAAACACTGGAATCAGGTATAGTTTTGAATTATGGTTTTCTCTGGGTATATGCAGTAGTGGGGTTTCTGGATCATATGGTAGTCCTATTTTTACTTTTTAAAGGAACTTCCATACTGTTCTCCATATTGGCTATGTCACTATCAGTTTACATCCCCACCAGTAATCATCTTTTTAACATGAAAAATAAATACCTGCTAATATCTTGTAAATACAGATTTTCAAAGATATATATACACACACACACAAAAACACACATTTTGCTTCTCCTTTAAAATGACTTAATAACTATATTCTACAATTCCAGTTGAGTACCATTAATATGAAGTAGACCTGGAAAGCCTGATGGAAGTCTTCAGATAGTTACAGTAAAATGATAGACCACACCGAGGACAGAATTAGCAACAGTGGTATTGCCATGCAGTTTAGGAACTTCTGAGGTTGGTTAAATGATAGGAAACTGGGAAGGTCAGATTTCCTGTTGTCTGTTTCCTACATCACAATATAAACTTCATGAGCTCAGGGTCTTTGGTTGGCTCAAGTTTATATTCCCAATACGTGATAATGCTTTTACAGTTTTACAAAAATATGTCCTTAATGGGGCTCCCCTGATGGCTCAGCAGGTAAAGAATCCTCCTGCAATTTGTTACTTATGTCTTGGGCAGGATGAAAATTTTAATCATTAACAAAGTCCATGTTAATGATTGAATGCATTAGGGGGAGGTGGAATCTTCCAGAGGGACTGAGGGGCAGCGGCTTACTGTGAAGGACACAGGCCGTGGAGTTTGAGCCTTTTGGAAGACTGAAATCATGGGGGTCCAGAAACTGATGCCTAGTTCCGTTTCACTGGTATCAAAAAATATTGTAACTCTTACACCCTCACAGGGAGAATGAATTGTGTGCTGGCCACATACAGAGGTATTGCTTTGACATTCTTAGACTTCAAGTGAAGGTCTAAAAAAACTCTAGCTGTAAAAGCAACATAAACAGATTGTGAACTGTACATTATGTGTTAAGTTCCCACGCTTGAAGAAGCTAATGTGAACTCATCGTGTGATACTCAATTTATATAATAAATTATGAAACTGGGAAAAAAAAGTCTGTGTGTGTCTGTGTGAGTCACTCAGTTGTGTCTGACTCTTTGCAACCCCATGGACTATAATAGTCTGCAAGGCTCCTCTGCCCGTGGAATTCTCCAGGCAAGTATACTGGGGTGGGTTGCCTTTCCCTTCTCCAGGGGATCTTCCCAATCCAGGGATCAATCTTTCCAATCCAGGTCTCCTGCACTGCAGGTGGATTCCTTACCCTCTGAGCCACCAGGGAAGCCCTACCAAAGTCTTCGTAGAGTCAATTAACTGAAATGTAAATGCAAAACACTTAAGATACATCACATACAAACAATAATGTTTATTAAACACCGTGGGAAGAAAATGTGTGTTCTCCATGT
Source organism: Bos taurus (assembly GCF_002263795.3). NCBI lineage: Eukaryota > Metazoa > Chordata > Mammalia > Artiodactyla > Bovidae > Bos > Bos taurus. The sequence goes on from NC_037334.1 coordinate 95,007,269, forward strand.
ACAAAGTACTACATTTTAACTGAGTTTCCCTTATAGTGGCAGAACCTAAATAATTAACTGAATTAATTCAAGATGAGCTCTATAGGGAAATAGATACACTGAGAATGCTTGTCTTTGATTTTCCTTTACACTTTTGTTGCTAAATAGTACTGAGTAGATTAACTGCAGCCTATTATTCTATATATATGAGAATAGAAAATTAAAAGTGTACAAGTTCTTGGATTTAGTACTGATGCGTAAGTGAAAACATACAATGCAGTAAAGATCGAAAGACTATATACGTAAATTTTTTCAAATATTTACTTCTAAAAAGTAATCCCCAACTAAAAATCGAAAACAAATTGGAAAAAAATTACTTTCATATCAAATTGGTTACAAGACCTACAAATGATTTGAGTGGGTTTACATTTTTAATTGAAGTATAGTTGATTTTCAATGTTTCAGTTATACTGTAAAGTGATTCATCTGTATGTGTGTGTGTATGCAAGTTATTTTTTCAGATTATTTTCCATTATAGGCTATTACAAGATATTGAATATAGCTCCTTGTACTATATAGTAAGACCCTTGTTTTTATTTATTGGGTTCACCAAAAAGTTCATACCAGTACAGAAAAACCTGAATGAAATTTCTGACAAGCCCAATGTTTTATATATAGTAGTGTGTATTTGTTAATCCTAAATTCCTAATTTATCCCTTCCCTTCCTTTCCCCTTTGGTAACCATAAGTTTGCTTTTTATGTCTGTGAGTTTATTCCTGTTTTAAAATAAGTTCATTTGTATTCATATCATATTTTAAGATTCCACATATGTGTTATCACATGATATGTGTCTTATTCTGTCTGATTTACTCCACTGAGTATGATGGTCTCTAGGTCCCTCCATGTTATCTCAAATGGCATCATTTCATTCTTTTTGAGGGCTGAGTAATATCCCCCCCACCTTTTTTTTTTGCTTGTGGAAAGACTTTTCATATTGGAGTAGGCTGCCATTCCCTTCTCCAAGGGATCTTTCCAACCCAGGGATTGAACCTGAATCTCTTGCACTGCAGGTAGATTCTTTATCATCTGAGCCACCAGGGAAGCCCTTTTCATATATTATACTCTGATAAAGAACTTAAATGGAATTATGTGTAAATTAATATAAAATGATACCTCTATACCTCTGGTATTGGCAGGTTTGAACTTGTACTCAAAGTGAAAGAAAGTGAAAGTGAAGTTACTCAGTCATGTCTGACTCTTTGTGACCTGATGGACTGTAGCCCACCAGGCTCCTCCATCCATGGGATTTTCCAGGCAAGAATACTGGAGTGGGTTGCCATTTTCTTCTCCAGAGGATCTTCTCAACCCAGGGATTGAACCCAGGTCTCCCTCATTGTAGGCAGACGCTTTACCGTCTGAGCCACCAGGGAAGTACCTTAAGGAACAACCATAATCCTTGGAATGATTGCATTAATGATTTCTTGTCCTTAGTCCATTGGAAGCTTTTTGATTATAGGAACTCATAGGGCTCATTTTTGTTTTATTGAAATCCCATTTAGTTATAAATTAGTTGTAGATAATCAGTTGCTTCAAATAAACTGAAAATATATATCTGACTTTTGGGAAACTTCATAGGTTTCTTTATCTATCATGTAGGTGATTATATATGGATACATTAAAAAAATAAGAGATTTTTTTCACTTCAACTTGAAATATTATCCCTGTATATTGCATGAATGAGAGATTTCCCCATATTTCCATCAGAGTAATATACTTGCTTTAATTCTTAAGCATGAGTGAACATGATACAAAAATTTGTGCTGACTTACTTGTGAAGAATGCATTTAAAGCTATTTTAAATGTGTTTCAATTTGTGAGACTTTACTTATTAAGAAATTGGTTATTATACTTAACATTCTAATCTGGTGGTAAAGGTATTCTTAAGAATTTGCAAGTAGTTTAGATTTTCAAAACTGAATGAGCGAGAACACTGTATAACCATCCTGCTGCTCCTTTAGTGCAATACAGTAAAACTCTGAAATTAAAAAAAAATCAAAGAACAAAGTAAAACACCATAATGTTAAACAGAATGGACAAGATCATCATAAACTCATGATTTTTTTTTTAAACTCATGATTTTTAAAAATACCTTTTTTCTAGCAATACAGTTAGAAACACTGCCCCCCACCCCCTACCCCAGTAGAAAACGGCACATCTAAGAGCCAGATTCTGGGGCTTCCCTGGTGTCTCAGGGGTTAAAGCGTCTGCCTCCAACGCGGGAGACCCGGGTTCGATCCCTGGGTCGGGAAGATCCTCTGGCGAAGGAAATGGTAACCCACTCCAGTATTCTTGCCTGGAGAATCCCATGGACGGAGAAGCCTGGTAGGCTACAGTCCATAGGGTCCCAAAGAGTCGGACACGACTGAGTGACTTCACCTTCACCTTCACCACTGGGATTCTAGGCTTTAAAGTACCCCACCCTCCTACTAGGAACCAGGACTCTTTGAAGAAATAGCTGATAGAAGTCTGCATCAGCAGAAATACAAGATGAAGCAGGGAGGTCTCAGGCCAGAAAGGAAGAAAGCTTTTTGAAGATTAATGGGGCCCTATCGCAAAGAGTGGGGCACGACTGAGTGACTGAACTGAACTGAACTGATGAGGAGGATAACAATAAACTGTGGAAAATTCTTCAAGAGATGGGAATACCAGACCACCTGACCTGCCTCTTGAGAAACCTATATGCAGGTCAGGAAGCAACAGTTAGAACTGGACATGGAACAACAGACTGGTTCCAAATAGGAAAAGGAGTACCTCAAAGCTGTATATTGTCACCCTGCTTATTTAACTTATATGCAGAGTACATCATGAGAAATGCTGGACTGGAAGAAGCACAAGCTGGAATCAAGATTGCTGGGAGAAATCTCAATAACCTCAGATATGCAGATGACACCACCCTTATGGCAGAAAGTGAAGAGGAACTCAAAAGCCTCTTGATGAAAGTGAAAGAGGAGAGTGAAAAAGTTGGCTTAAAGCTCAACATTCAGAAAACAAAGATCATGGCATCTGGTCCCATCACTTCATGGGAAATAGACGGGGAAACAGTGGAAATAGTGGCTGACTTTATTTTTCTGGGCTCCAAAATCACTGCAGATGGTGATTGCAGCCATAAAATTAAAAGACACTTACTCCTTGGAAGGAAAGTTATGACCAACCTAGATAGCATATTCAAAAGCAGAGACATTACTTTGCCAACAAAGGTCCATCTAGTCAAGGCTATGGTTTTTCCAGTAGTTATGTATCAATGTGAGAGCTGGACTCTAAAGAAAGCTGAGCGCCAAAGAATTGATGCTTTTGAACTGTGGTGTTGGAGAAGACTCTTGAGAGTCCCTTGGACTGCAAGGAGATCCAACCAGTCCATCCTAAAGGAAATAAGTCCTGAATCTTCATTGGAAGGACCGATGTTGAAGCTGAAACTCCAATACTTTGGCCACGCGATGAGAAGAGCTAACTCATTTGAAAAGACCCTGATGCTGGGAAAGATTGAGGGCTGGAGGAGAAGGGGATGACAGAGGATGAGATGGTTGGATGGCATCACCGACTCAATGGACATGAGTTTGGGTAAACTCCGGGAGTTGGTCGTAGACAGGGAGGCCTGGCATGCTGCAGCCCATGGGGTCGCAAAGAGTTGGACACACAAGAGTCAGTTCAGTCGGACTGAACTGAACTGAACTGATGAGGAGGACACAGAAGCCAGCTTGAAGGAACGACAAAGGCCGCTGTCATCATTATTTGGGCTTTACAAGGGAGGACTCAGGCCATGTGAATGCTCAGTGCTGCACTAATTGTAATATCAAGAAATCGTGAACCACCCAAACATCCATTCTTCAACTACAAAATTAATAAACAAATCATAACAGCTCCATTATGGTTACTCTACAGCAGTAAACCTGAATGAATTATAGCTACATGCAACATCATGAATGAATGAATTGCAGTAATGCAGTAATTTTGAATGGGAAAAGCAAGATACAGAAAAAAAAGTCAAGCATTATTCTACTTATATGAAGTTCAAAACCACTCAAAACTAAGCAATGTATTAGGCATACACATACGTGTGGTAAAACTATAGAGAAAAAACCAAGGGAAGCATAAACATAAAATTCAGGATGGTGCTTACAACCTCTGAGGAAGGAAGAGATGGGATTGGACAAAGGCATACAAGGATTCCGAAGGTAATGGCAGTGTATATTTTCTAAAACTTATGTGTCAGGTGTCAAAGTATTACAATCTTTATCTCTTGCAGCAATTTATAAATGTATCTTCTCAATATTTAATAAAAACAATGAAAGGAAATAACCCAATGAACAAACTGCTGTAACAACTTTGGTAAAAAATTATCACTAAGGTTATTCCAGTAATAATGGTAAGGGTATGTCCTTCAGTCATTAAACAACTATTAGTGATAGCGTAGTGAATAAAATAGATGAAAACAGTTGCTCTACTGGAACTCACATCCCATGGAACAGAATCAAACAATTTGTTATCTTCTATGGACCAAAAAAGCCATTTCTTTCATTAGCAACTTGCTCAGATTTTGAAGTGAATGTTTCACAACTGTATTCTATATAACACTTGAAAAAAGTAACTACATATAAGATAAAATATTCTTCTGATTGAAAAGATCTTATTTTAGCCTGAGAAAAGTTATGATATAAATTTATGTTTTAGACTTAAATCTTTTCTTACAGCTCCCTCATCAAATCTGTAGACATAATTGCAAATAAGAGTTTTTGAGCAGCTACGTATCTTCTGATAGACATCTTCACCTTGGAAATAGGCAACCTAAAATTGCAACCTTTCAGGAAAAGCAATATTAAACACATTTAAGTGTCCATAGTCCACATATTTTTACGGCCTTTGGTTAGATTCTCAGATTCATCTACTTCATGTTGTAGCGTCTGCCAGGCATGACTAAAAACAGATTTTGTATTTTGGTCCCTTCCCCTGTAGTCACAGAATGTACAGCTTAATTGCCTAGATGCTTAAGTAGATCTCCCTGGTCAAAATAATATTCAAACAAGATAAAAAATTAAAAATTGGTCATTCCATGTAATTCTACATAGGTATAAAAAAGAAAACTGTCCTGAGCTAAAAATTAAAACACTAAAGAATGCATTCCACTCTTTCTTTGGCACAACACATCTACAGCAAGTTGATGAGATTTCTTTAGAGCTGAGCCCAGACAAGATATAATTCACCATGTGCAAATTTATCTAAATTTGCCACAAGACAACATTGGTGTTCAGTCAGCACCAACAAATCCTCATAAGTGTATCTAAGGTAACTTGTATAAAAATAATTCTTACAAATTAAAATATAATAAATTGCCTATAGTCCTAAACAATGAAGACTATAGATAATACTTATAATAACAATGCCCTTTATTTTAAAATGAAGTCCCCTCGACCAATGACTTCAACTGCATCTGCCCAGTTTGTAGTTGGTGGCTTCCCTCATAGCTCAGTTGGTAAAGAATCTGCCTGCAATGCAGGAGACCTGGGTTTGATTCCTGGATCAGGAGGATCTGCTGAAGAAAGGATAGGCTACCCACTCCTATATTCTTGGCCTTTCCTTGTGGCTCAGCTGGGAAAAAAATCTGCCTGCAATGCGGGAGACCTGGGTTCGATCCCTGGGTCAGGAAGATCCCCTGGAGAAGGAAATGGCAACCCACTCCAGTATTCTTGCCTGGAGAATCCCATGGACAGAGGAGCCTGGTGGGCTACAGCCCATGGGGTCATAAGAGACAGACACGACTTAGTGACTAAACCATCACCATCAGTTTGCAGTTAGTACTCAATTTTCACACAAACAAGTTGATAAAACCCCAAATTAAACATATCTAAAATGCATTATCTAGGCAGTTAAAAGATTGGAAAAGCAAGCTTTGTTTTTCTTTTAAAGGATGTAGTAAAGCCAGATTATTTCTTCAGATTCTATTTAAAGATAGAAAACAGAGGGATTTTGTGGGCCATACATAAGTTCTACTATGTCTACCTGTGTATGTGTACTCAACTGCTCAGCTGTGTCAGACTCTTTGCAACCCCATATAATATAGCCTGCCAGGTTTCTCTGTCCATGGAATTTTTCAGGCAAGAACACTGGAGTGGGTGGCCATTTCCTACTCCAGGGAATCTTGCCAAGCCAAAATTGAACCTGCATCTCTTACATCTCCTGCATTAGCAGGCGGATTCTTTATCTCTGTACCAGCTTGATGAATCAAGCTCTGAGGAATTTATAAAGTATCCCCACCGAGGAAGTGGCAGGGCAAAGACTCTTGTCTAGATTCTGTTTTCAAAATTTTGAATTCTCTTCAACATACTGCCTCTCTTAGTTGGAGTGAGTGACTTTCAAGAGCAGAAAGAAAAAGAAGACAATAACAATATGAGGAATACTCTAAGATGGTCTAAGAAATTTAGAAAAAGATTCATATATCGGAAATTCTATTATGGACAGCTTTCACCTTTTCAATCAAAATCTGAGTGCCCACTGTATACCAGGGACCTGGGACACAAACATGAACAAGAAAAGTCCCTGTCGTGGGGGATATAAAACAGTTTCAAAGACAATTACAATTAAATATTATAAAAGCAGTAACACAAAGCCTCTATGCAAGCATGAGAAAGGGTGTCACCTCTGGGAGGCCAAAGTCTGAAAAGCTTTTGTTTGGTAAACACGTCAGACACTGTGCAAGAAACTGGGGGCAGTGGTAAGTAAACAGGTGGGATTGCCACTCTCATAGAGCTTGTATTACAGTAGGAGAAGGCACAGCGAATGAACGGGGTCATCCCGTGCAGTGATAACTATACCATGCTGTACTATAACAAGGAGACTGGGCCACCACTTTATGGAATGTCAAGGAAGCACACGTGTGAGAAGAAAAAACAACTAAGTCAAGGGCATACGCCCCTTCATATAGTTATTGCTTCATCTCTGAGGCAAAATCAGTAAGTTGTTTTTTTTTTTTTTAACTCAGCACCTTTATTCTGTAGGGCTTCCCTGATAGCTCAGTTGGTAAAGAGTCTGCCTGTAATGCAGGAGACCCCAGTTCGATTCCTGGGTTGGGAAGATCCCCTGCAGAAGGGAAGGCTACCCACTCCAGTGTTCTGGCCTGGAGAATTCCATGGACTGTACAGTCCATTGGGTCGCAAAGAGTCGGACACAACTGAGCCACTTTTTCACTTTCACTTTTATTCTGCTTAGAGTTACCTTCAGGCTCATGGTGTAATTCTCCATAACTCACACTGTCTTGGTTCAATTTTCATCCTTGCCCAGTATGAAGAGGAAAGATCCCTTTCTCTCTCCATCATCAACAGGACTGCTCTCGGGGATTTGTGGCTCCTGTGCCCACTGCGCTGAGTGCTGGCCTCACCTGGACCAGCTCTCCTGGAAGGGCAGACTACACATGGGGCTGCGGGGCTCCGGGTGGCCCTCGACCACCTGCAGGTCAGGTGCCCGGTGGAGGCCGCCCACCTGCCCGGCATGCAGACACTACCGCAGCAGCCCTTTGGAGCCCTCACTGTCCTCCTGGCTGCAGCCGTCATTTCCACCACAGCCCGGCTGCAAAGGGGCACCCCAATACCTGCCTGTGCCCCCTTCCACGTCTGTGATGGGAGACCTGTGGCCTGGTTTCTGCAGCACGTGCTGCGACATGTGATGTCCACGTGTCGGAGCGAAGCCAGGCCTGGGATGAGGAAACCTGGGACAGAGTACAGTCGCCAGCTTCCAGGAGGTTCGAGAACCCCTGGAGTTTAGAGGTGCAGTCCTCAGGGCCTGTGCAAAGGTAGCCTGCCCAGAGCCGGATATGGCACAGGCAGCTAGCAGAGGTTGTCTTGGCCTCTCCTCCAAGACCTTGCTGCTGCTGCTAAGTCGCTTCAGTCTTGTCCGACTCTGTGCGACCCCATAGACAGCAGCCCACCAGGCTCCCCTATCCCTGGGATTCTCTAGGCAAGAACAATGGAGTGGGTTGCCATTTCCTTCTCCAATGCATGGAAATGAAAAGTGAAAGCAACCCCATGGACTGCAGCCTACCAGGCTCCTCCGTCCATGGGATTTTCCAGGCAAGAGTACTGGAATGGGTTGCCATTGCCTTCTCCAAGACCTTATTCCTCCCCAACTTTGCATGCCCTTGGGGGCTGAGTGCCATCCCAGAGGACTGCTCTTCTGCCTAAAATCCCAGACACTCAGGCCCAGGTGTTTGGACCTGACGGTGGAGAAGAGCAAATGGAGGTGAATGTGCCTGACTTCATTTGTGATGAAAACTGCAGGCCCAAGGGATAGGGGTCCTGCCAGACATCATTTTGAAGAAAAGGGACAACGGTTTTTAGGGAGAAAGCCTAGCAACAGTATCAGAAGAAAGATTTAATCCCCAAAGCTAACACCTTTTCAAATTTTGTCAACTCAGTAACCTTTAGTTTTCAGACGTTTCTTCACCCTCAATCCATTCCCCCACCTAAAGTATCGAGTTTTTTTGTTAAATCACACCAATAATAATTTTGGAAAAATCATAAAAAATAATGTGGTAACATGATGTGATGTGAATATGGGAATCCTAAGATTAAAAGTCAAGGGACCCTGGGATATTAGTGTCAGGCCTGATCTGACCACCTGTAGGAACTACCATCACTTAATCCCTCAGCTCAAATTTATTAGTCAGTAAAGTGAAGGAGTTGAAATAGAGATTTTCAAAACTTTGTGTTTGACCTTAGCAACTGTCCTACATTATCACTGATAGTCATTACATATTTTGGTAACTGTAATTGTCCCAGGATCAAAGCCAAAAATTAGGGCACTTAGCACAGGGAGATCAGGTGTGCTGCAGTCTATGGGTCATAAAGAGTAGGACATGACTGAGCAACTGAACTGACTGAGGCTTCCCTGTCCTTCACTATCTCCCAGAGTTTGCTCGAACTCATGTACATTGAGTCTGTGATGCCATCCAACCATCTCATCCTCTGTTGTCCCCTTCTCCTGCCTTCAATCTTTCCCAGCATCAGGGTCTTTTCTAGTGAGTCAGCTCTTGGTGTCAAGTGGCCAAAGTATTGGAGCTTCAGCTTCAGCATCAGTCCTTCCAACAAATAATCAGGACTGATTTCCTTTAGGATGGACTGGTTTGATCTTCTTGCAGTCCAAGGGACTCTCAAGAGTCTTCTCCAACACCACACTTCAAAAGTATCAGTTCTCTGGCACTCAGCCTTCTTTATAGTCCAGCTCTCACATCCATACATGACTACTGGAAAAACCAAAGCTTTGACTAGATGGACCTTTGTCGGTAAAGTAATGTCTCTACTTTTTAATATGCTGTCTAGGTTTGTCATAACTTTTCTTCCAAGGAGCAAGTATCTTTTAATTTCATGGCTTTAGTCACCATCTGCAGTGATTCTGGAGCCCAAGGAAATAAAGTCTGTCACTGTTTCTATTGTTTCCCCATCTATTTGCCATGAAGTGATGGGACCAGATGCCACGATCTTAGGTTTTTGAATGTTGAGTTTTAAGCCAGCTTTTTCAATCTCCTCTTTTACCTTCATCAAGAGGCTCTTTAGTTCTTCTTTGCTTTCTGCATAAGGGTGGTGTTATCTGATTACCCTCCATAATATTGGTGAGCCTCATCCAATGAATCGAAGGCCTTAAGAGAACAAAGACTGATTTCCCCTAAGAAGGAAGTCTGCCAGCAAACGGCCTTTAGACTTGATATATGCTCTCCCCTAGGTCTGTAGTATACTGGCCTAACCTGAAGGTTTTGTTTTTATCAAGCCTCCACAACTACATGGTCCAATTCCTTAAAATAAATCTCTCTCTTTTATATACATATAGTATTTTTTATATGCATACACATACACTTACATATCCTGTTGTTTCTATTTCTCTGGCTAACCCCAGGGACTGAAACGAGCCCAGTGAGCCCTTGGAGAGATGCTGCAGGAGAAGCCAGGGAAGGGATTATATCCTTTCTCATTCTGCTCCCTTTGATCTTCCCATTGACTAAATGCAACTAAAAGGCAGAAAGGAAAATGAGCCTATGAATATAGTTTACACAAGCTAGGTTTCCAGCATACAGAGCAAGGTGGAGGTAAGAGATGAGCAGGCCTCGGGCAAAGAGTTAAACTCATTAAAAACAAAAAAAGCTTAGAAATCATTACCATAAAATTCAGAAAAGTGGTCACCTTCTGAAGGGTGAGAAGGTAAAAGGATCCAGAAGGGATACATGGGTTGGGGGTATTTCCTTATTAGAATGTTGACTAAATGATTGTTTGTCTTATAGTTATCCATTAACTATATACATCTATGTTTTGTACTTTTTATAGATTTCATAATTTAAAAGTTTAAGGAAGAAAACAATATTTAACCATAAGAACTTTTATAATACATGAATTCTAACAGTCACAATCATTTTCCAGGTAAGCAAGTTTGTAGCACCTAAAATGAGTCTCTTTAAAACACTAGAAAGTTTATTATAGACAGTATACAAGTCCTGACAAGTTAGAGAACTAAGTATCTCAGAACTCAAAACTTTTTTTTAAAAAGTTGCTTCCAGCCAGAGGGGGAAGAAAGAATACTACCTGGAGATTTGGACATGTTTATTAACAAATGCTGAGAGTAAAGAAGAGTAGAAAGGTAAACGGTGAAGACAGAAGAAAAGGGACACAGACAGAGCAGTCCCTCCGCTGTCAAAAGGGGAAGCCCATACACCACCACCAAAGCAACGAGCCTTGAGTAAGATAAAGGATATTTACTGTACTGGGACTAAAGGAAAAAGAAAAGGATGTATGTGGCTGCATGTAAAATTGTCAGTTTAGCAGTGGGAAGCTGAGACAGTTCCCCACCTGACGCTTCCTTTTTCTCCCTGATGAAGAGGTGGTGGACAGTGAGAAGGCTTGGACCACTTTGGAAAACAACAGCATCAACTACGTTTGCCAGGCAGTACCAAATGCCTGATTGAAGAATGGAGACCATGAATTTGTAGCACCATTAATCTGCAGAGTTTTGTGGTTTTCTACAGTAAAATTTAGCCACCCAGGGACAGCAACAGGAGAAAGAGAGAGAAGTGGGAGTTTGGTTTCTCTTGGATCTCAGAGAACAGAAATTCTTTAGGAGGATGGAGAAGTAATGGTCTGGTTCTCCTCCTCCACTCAGATTGGAATTCCACAAGGTAAACTGAAAACTTTCTGTACAAAGCCAAGTATGGGCTAACCTAGATGATCAGGATAAGGTACAGCTGGGCCCGCAACAAGGATATCAGGGAACAGGGCATGGTGGGTTAAACTGGCTATAAAGTTTTTAAGAAGAATTTGCCAGAGAAATGCCCTTCTATTGAGTAGTGGGTGGTGATGGGGTCCAGACTGGCTCTGGAAGACTCCAAGTTTTTAGGTCACTCCTTGATATGAGAATCTAGAAGTACAAAATACAGGTGCATTATACACAGTTGTTTGCATACCTGTTCAGCAGGTTATCAAGTTCCTTTTAAGTACTGGTTAAGAAGCATACTTAGAAGGTGGCTGTGAATATGGTGCCTTTGAGAATTCCATGATTCTCAAGAGCTGACTCATTGGAAAAGACCTTGATGCTGGGAAAGATTGAAAGTAGGAGGAAAGGAGGGGGACAGAGGATGAGATGGTTAGATGGCATCACGGACTCAGTGGACATGAAGTTGGGCAAACTCTGAGATGGTGAGGGACAGGGCAGCCTGGTGCGCTGCACCCATGGAGGCACAGTCGGACACGACTGAACAACAACAAAATTGTGAATGGCTACTGGATAATCTTCACAGCTAACCCCATCATGCAGACAGCTATCAGCCCTTTGGGCTTCCCTGGTGGCTCAAAAAGTAAAGAATCTGCCTATAATGCAGGAGACCTGAAATCAACCCCTGGGTCGGGAAGATACCCTGGAGGAGGGCATGGCAACCCACTCCAGAATTCTTGCCTGGAGAATCCTATGGACAGAGGAGCCTGGCAGGCCTACAGTCTATGGGGTCGCAAAGAGTCGGACATGACTGAGCGACTAACAGTTTTACTTTCAAAGGGCTGAAACCTGTCAAAATCAGAAGATAGAACTTTAGAAAACCGATCAAGGCATACATTCACTTACTGCAGTTTGCTCTGGAAAATAATGTCTCCATACACAATTTAATGCTGCCATAATTCTAATTAAATTGTAAACACCTTGGTATCAAAAGGTCCTGTACCTTAGGTGCTTTATAGATGTCTGTTGAGCTGAGAAGGTAATGAAGGGCTTCCCATGTAGACTTACCTAAAGGGAAAAGAAAATGCTGGCCACATATCCTAGATTTCCAGGCCCATTGATAGTTAACCTTGTGACTATAAATGAATAAATAGTTTACACACTGGCCTCTTGTGCATTGGGTTAGCACAACCTTCAACCCTTACGTATGATCAACTCTGGACACCCTAACAAAATAAAGCTTCAGGGCTTGCAAAAACCAAGGAATGAGCCCTGGAAAATGTGACTCAGCTGAGGCAATGTCATCCTGAGGCCAGCTTGAGCAACTCAGCTGGCCTCTCCCTGTGACATTTCTAGCATGGTGGTTTAGAACAGTGACTCTATTTAAATCAATCTGTCCTCCTACAATAAAAAAAATCTTTGAGATCATGGTGGAGTCGTTAGCAAAACATTGTTGTAATCATCATTAATGCAAGAGGACTGGGTAATTTATTAGAAATCACAGTGAATTAATAAAAAGCACTGGAAGAAAATGCCTCCTATTCTAGAGTCCAGCCTGGGGAGTTACAAATTGTGTACAGTTTGTGACTGTTCCTGTGTAGCAACCTACTAACAGACTGTTCCATTTCAAGGCTACAGCTAGTGAGTACTAAAACATGTGTAACGAAACAAAACAAACTCTGCTTTTGTGTCTGTTTTGTATTTTTTATATTATGCTATACTTCACTGCTTCTTGCATTATGCCAGGGTTGCACATTTCTGAGTGTCTCATTCTTTTTGTTCATAGAGCCATCGACCTTTCTCACAATTCTGAAGAGTTCGACATAATGACCCATAAAAACAAGATCTTTCCCAATGTGGGAAGCATTCCAGTTACAAATACTGATTATTCTTCTGTTTCTGTTGACCCACAAAAATATAGTTTCTTAACTAATCAGTTCAAAAAAAAATGTTGCTTTCTAGATTTCACTAGAGTTTTCTTGCCCCTCAGAATTTCATAAATTCTCTTTAAGATTTCATAAATTCTCTTTAAGTCATAATGTAAACAAGGCTTATCCTTTCATTTTAGCTGGTGCCAAGTAATTTAACTATTACCTTTATATTAAATCAACAATGATATACTATGGTTTAAGGAGAACGTTTGAGAAGACAAAAAAAAAAAAAAAAAAAATCCTGGGCTTATGGTGGGCAACTTATGCCATTACCTGGGTGGCAGGTTAGGCATTGGGAATATTAGGGCTTTACTCTACCTCTCATTCGGAGAAGGCAATGGCACCCCACTCCAGTACTCTTGCCTGGAAAAATCCCATGGGCGGAGGAGCCTGGTAGGCTGCAGTCCATAGGGTCGCTAGGAGTCGGACATGACTGAGCAACTTCACTTTCACTTTTCACTTTCATGCATTGGAGAAGGAAATGGCAACCCACTCTAGTGTTCTTGCCTGGAGAATCCCAGGGACGGGGGAGCCTGGTGGGCTGCCATCTCTGGGGTCGCACAGAGTTGGACACGACTGAAGCGACTTAGCAGCAGCAGCAGCAGCAGCAGCAGCAGCAGCAGCAGCAGCTACCTCTCATTTCGGGGATATTCAGTGGAAAATTTGAGAGGCTCTGCTTGCCACTGGGATTAATCCAGAACTGACTTTGCTTTTGCTTCCCCTGTTTATCACTTCACGGAGGAAGGTTTGAATGCCATTTAATGTAGATTGAATTGCCTGGTCTCACTCTAGCCTTGACTGGTAAGGAGCTTGTAACACTAGAACATCTTGACGAAGCACATGAGACAAGCCCCTGCATTAGCAGAAACTGTGTTTGCCCTGTAGGAGTAGGAACCTATTGGTTGAAAAGGGGGTTGGATCTGGCTACAGCGGGGATGGGGTGGGGGAGAAACTGGAAGCACAGCTGGAGAGATGATAATAATCACACAAGTCCAGATGTTTTAATTTAAAGGTGAGAGGAGACAATATCCATCAATAATAATTCTCCAGTCCCAGATTTAGACTTTTTAAATTGAAGGGGCTCTAAAAAAGGAGTGTGGAGAGCAATGCTAGTAAAAATGTGTCCACAGGGATCTCTGGAAAAAGTGACAGAAGCAGGAATCAAAGGAAGAGAATATAACATCCTTCAGATAAGTTGAATGATCTGTTATAATGCCAAAAGGACTATTCCCCAAGAATACAAGTTGCTGACTTAATGGTATCAGTAGGGCTTGCCTCAGGAAAAATATCACTAAGAAAATTTCAATTGTTGTTTACTGTAAACAGTGTCTAATTGCAGACAGGGTCACAGACACAAAAGTGGAAAGTATAAAGCAAGTTTCTAAAAAAAATAAGGATCAGCAGTACTGCACGAGGCCAGAAGTCATGTTAAGCAACTTGTGATAGCTGTTGAATGAAATAGGAGAATGTGCATGTGAAAGCATGCTTGTGAAATGTTCCCATTAGGACGATGCCTAGTGGATGGCCTAGGCAGGGATGCATGCACTTGAACAGATCAAATAAAAGGAGTACAAGAGACGAGGAAGACTTAGGGATTTACCACTGGAAACTGCATAACTTCTATTACAGTTAAAACTGGAGACAGATGATAGGAATATTGAAAACAATCTATTTTTAAATATATTTCAGTTCTGCAAAAGGGCTAGCAACAAAATATTACACCATTCAAATTTAATATCCTATATTTCTGTAGGTCTACACATGGAAAACTTCACAAGATGTTATGCATAAATAAATCACACAATCAATATGCTTGATTATGATATTTACATATATTTTTTCCCCCAAGGCCAAATAGCAGAGCAGGCATCAGTTCAGTTCAGCTGCTCAGTCGTTTCCGACTCTTTGCGACCCCATGAATTGCAGCACGCCAGGCCTCCCTGTCCATCACCAACTCCCGGAGTTCACTCAGACTCACGTCCATCGAGTCAGTGACGCCATCCAGCCATCTCATCCTCTGTCGTCCCCTTCTCCTCCTGCCCCCAATCCCTCCCAGCATCAGGGTCTTTTCCAATGAGTCAACTCTTCACATGAGGTGGCCAAAGTACTGGAGTTTCAGCTTTCGCATCATTCCTTCCAAAGAAATCCCAGGGCTGATCTCCTTCAGAATGGACTGGTTGGATCTCCTTGCAGTCCAAGGGACTTTCAAGAGTCTTCTCCAACACCACAGTTCAAAAGCATCAATTCTTCAGCGCTCAGCCTTCTTCACAGTCCAACTCTCACATCCATACACGACCACAGGAAAAACCATAGCCTTGACTAGACGGACCTTTGTTGGCAAAGTAATGTCTCTGCCTTTGAATATGCTATCTAGGTTGGTCATAACTTTCCTTCCAAGGAGTAAGCGTCTTTTAATTTCATGGTTGCAATCACCATCTGCAGTGATTTTGGAGCCCCAAAAAATAAAGTCTGACACTGTTTCCGCATCTATTTCCCATGAAGTGATGGGACCAGATGCCATGATCTTTGTTTTCTGAATGTTGAGCTTTAAGCCAACTTTTTCACTCTCCTCTTTCACTTTCATCAAGAGGCTTTTTAGTTCCTCTTCACTTTCTCCCATAAGGGTGGTGTCATCTGCATAGCTGAGGTTATTGATATTTCTCCCGGCAGTCTTAATTCTAGCTTGTGTTTCTTCCAGTCCAGTGTTTCTCATGATGTACTCTGCATATAAGTTAAATAAGCAGGGTTGGTCTTGACGTACTCCTTTTCCTATTTGGAACCAGTCTGTTGTTCCATGTCCAGTTCTAACTGTTGCTTCCTGACCTGCATACAGATTTCTCAAGAGGCAGGTCAGGTGGTCTGGTATTCCCATGTCTTTCAGAATTTTCCACAGTTTATTGTGATCCACACAGTCAAAGACTTTGGCATAGTCAATAAAGCCCCAAGGCCAGGGGCGGCAACCCGGGAGGAGCAACCCCATGCCCGAGGCCAGGGACGGCGGCTGGGAGGAGCAACCCCACATCCAAGGAGTGGTGGCTGCGGGGGCACAGGAGGGCCTAGAGGAGATATCCCACGTTGAAGGTCAGGAAGGGTGGCGGTGAGGAGATACCCCTCGTCCAAGGTAAGGAGCAGCAGCTGCGCTTTGCTGGAGCAGCCGTGAAGAGATACCCCACGCCCAAGGTAAGAGAAACCCAAGTAAGACAGTAGGTGTTGCAAGAGGGCATCAGAGGGCAGACACACTGAAACCATACTCACAGAAAACTAGTCAATCCAATCACACTAGGACCACAGCCTTGTCTAACTCAATGACTCTAAAGAAAGCTGAGCACCAAAGAATTGATGTTTTTGAACTGTGGTGTTGGAGAAGGCTCTTGAGAGTCCCTTGGACTGCAAAGAGATCAAACCAGTCAAACCTAAAAGAAATCAGTCCTGAATGTTCCTTGGAAGGACTGATGTTGAAGCTGAAACTCCAATACTTTGGCCACCTGATGCGAAGAACTGACTCACTAGAAAACACCCTGATGCTGGGAAAGACTGAAGGCAGGATGAGAAGGGGATGACAGATGATGAGATGGTTGGACAGCATGATCAACTCAATGGACATGAGTCTGAGCAAGCTCCAGGAGTTGGTGATGGACAGTGAAGCCTGGCGTGCTGCAGTCCCTGGGGTCGCAAAGAGTTGGACATGACTGAGCGACTAGTCAATCTAGTCACACTAGGACCACAGCCTTGTCTAACTCAATGAAACTAAGCCATGCCCGTGGGGCAACCCAAGACGGGAGGGTCATGGTGGAGAAATATGACAGAATGTGGTCCACTGGAGAAGGGAATGGCAAACCACTTCAGTATTCTTGCCTTGAGAACCCCATGAACAGTATGAAAAGGCAAAACGATAGGATACTGAAAGAGGAACTCCCGAGGTCAGTAGGTGCCCAATATGCTACTGGAGATGAGTGGAGAAATAACTCCAGAAAGAATGAAGGGATGGAGTCAAAGCAAAAACAATACCCAGCTGTGGATGTGACTGGTGATAGAAGCAAGGTCAGATGCTGTAAAGAGCAATATTGCATAGGAACCTGGAATGTCAGGTCCATGAATCAAGGCAAATTGGAAGTGGTCAAACAAGAGATGGCAAGAGTGAATGTCGACGTTCTAGGAATCAGCGAACTGAAATGGACTGGAATGGGTGAATTTAACTCAGATGACCATTATATCTACTACCGGGGACACGAATCCCTCAGAAGAAATGGAGTAGCCATCATGGTCAACAAAAGAGTCCGTAACGCAGTACTTTGATGCAATCTCAAAAACGACAGAATGATCTCTGTTCGTTTCCAAGGCAAATCATTCAATATCACAGTAATCCAAGTCTATGCCCCAACCAGTAATGCTGAAGAAGCTGAAGAGCAGGCATAGTAAAGGCCAAAAACCCAGGTTTCTTTGAAGTTCAAACCTTTGAAAAGGGCTGGTAAGAGAGAGGCTATCCTGATTCCAAGAAATATATGTTCTGGCATTTTTAAAGCAACATTTTAACTGAAAACAGAACAATTGTTTGAAAAACATGATTGGGGACAATAACACAGATGAACAGATATGTTCAAACAAACACACAAATGAACATCTTAGACCTTTTCTGAAAGAGCTTACAGTAGTTGGCTTTTGTATATACATGGTACGGATTCTCACTTCAGCTTCTCCAAACAGAATGAATGATATTGCAGCCTTGTAGTTTACAAGAGATCCAAAAATTTAGAAGAAAACTGCTGACTGTTTCTCTGAGAAGAGTTATCCAGATAATAAAAAGAGGAACATCAACTTTTCTCAAGACTGAGGGTATGGTTACTGACTCTGCTACCTGACTTTGCTTGCATTACTTATGTGGAGTACTGCAAGCTCTGGTGGTTTAAAAAAAAAGAAAAAGCTAATCTTGAATTCTGTGATTTTTGTGTAAATTTGCAAACGTTTATCTTTCATTAGATTAGTTAGTACAATACAAATACATTTTTTACTGGGCTGATTTCTAGGCAAGTAGGTCTGCGGTTTATCTGTGTTACCTTCTCCTATCTCGCCCTTACTTCCTCTCTCACAGCCGCCCTTGCAGCACCAGGTAGCCCAGCATCCTGTCCTGCTTCCTGGCAGACCAGGACTCCACTGTGATATCCTAAGCTTCCTCTGTAAGACACAGACTCAGACGCCAGACCAGTAGTCTCTAAACTTTTTGACTGAGCATCCTATTGTAAGAATTTTGAGTATACCCCCAATATCTTTATAAATGACAAACATCAGTTCAGTTCAGTTCAGTCACTCAGTCGTGTCCAACTCTTTGCGACCCCATGAATCACAGCAAGCTAGGCCTCCCTGTCCATCACCAACTCCTGGAGTTCACTCAAACTCATGTGCATCGACTCGGTGATGCCATCCAGCCATCTCATCCTCTGTCGTCCCCTTCTCCTCCTGCCCCCAATCCCTCCCAGCATCAGAGTCTTTTCCAATGAGTCAACTCTTTGCATGAGGTGGCCAAAGTACTGGAGTTTCAGTTTTAGCATGTATTACTGTTAATATATTGTGACCACAGTAAAACACATTGAAATGGAAAATTTTCAAAAGATGAGATAAGGATAAAGTAAATCACATTAAAAAAAACTTTTTAAAATGTATTACTAATAATTCAAAATATATTTTTCTCTAGAATGTTATTGCCGACAAATCTTTTATGGAGAATAACAATTGAATATGCTTAATGAAAAAACTAAGATCATGGCATCCGGTCCCATCACTTGATGGCAGGTCGAAGGGGAAAAAGTGACAGATTATATTTTCTTGGGCTCCAAAAATCACTGTGGATAGTGACTGCAGCCATGAAATTCAAAGACGCTTGCTCCTTGGAAGGAAAGCTATGAAAAACCTAGACAGCATATTAAAAAGCAGAGACATCACTTTGCCAACAAAGGGCAAGGCAATCAAAGCTCTGGTTTTTTTAGTGGTCATGTATGGATGTGAGAGTTGGACCATAAAAAAGGCTGAGCACTGCAGAATTGATGCTTTTGAACTGTGGTGTTGGAGAAGACGCTTGAGAGTCCCATGGACTGCAAGGAGATCAAACCAGTCCATGCTTAAGGAAATCAACCCTGAATATTCATTGGAAGGACTGATCCTGAAGCTCCAATACTCTGGCCACCTGATGCAAAGAGCCGACACAGTGGAAAAGACCTTGATGCTGGGAAAGATTGAAAGCAAAAGGGGAAGAAACCAACAGAGGATGAGATGATTAGATAGCATCACTGACTCAATGGACAAGAATTTGAGGAAACTCTGGGAGTCAGTGGAGGACAGAGAAGCCTGGCGTGCTGCAGTCCATGAGGTCAAAAAGAGTCGGACACAACTTAGCGACTGAACAACAACAACATTATGTTTTAAAACCTGGTTCAACATTTTGTGATACAGCAACACAGATGTCTGCTTTTAAGTTAGTTTATTTAAAGGCTCTCTGAAAAGAGCTCACAAAGATATGGGAATTTAAATGGAAGAACTGCTCCATTAGCTGGGTTGCTAAATCATACTTATATACTCCAGGAGATAGTGAAGGACAGGGAAGCCTTGCGTGCTGTAGTTCATGGGGTTGCAAAGAATCAGACATGACTTAGCAATTGACCACCACCACCAATTTATTTTTCAGTCTTATCACTTATTATGCGAAGATTTTGGTTAAATCTGATGGATATATTTCCATCTTCAGTTCAGTTCAGTCACTCAGTTGTGTCCGACTCTTTGCGAACCCATGAATCGCAGCACACCAGGCCTCCCTGTCCATCACCAACTCCCGGAGTTCACTCAGACTCACGTCCATCAAGTCAGTGATGCCATCCAGCCATCTCATCCTCTGTCGTCCCCTTTTCCTCCTGCCCCCAATCCCTCCCAGCATCAAGAGTCTTTTCCAATGAGTCAACTCTTCGCATGAGGTGGCCAAAGTACTGGAGTTTCAGCTTTAGCATCATTCCTTCCAAAGAAATCCCAGGGCTGGTTGGATCTCCTTGCAGTCCAAGGGACTCTCAAGAGTCTTCTCCAACACCACAGTTCAAAAGCATCAATTCTTCGGTGCTCAGCCTTTTTCACAGTCCAACTCTCACATCCATACATGACTACTGGAAAAACCATAGCCTTGACTAGACGGACCTTTGTTGGCAAAGTAATGTCTCTGCTTTTGAATATGCCCTCTAGGTTGGTCATAACTTTTCTTCCAAGGAGTAAGCATCTTTTAATTTTATGGCTGCAGTCACCATCTGCAGTGATTTTGGAGCCCCAAAAAACAAAGTCTGACACTGTTTCCACTGTTTCCCCATCTATTTCCCATGAAGTGATGGGACCAGATGCCATGATCTTCGTTTTCTGAATGTTGAGCTTTAAGCCAACTTTTTTGCTCTCCATTTTCACTTTCATCAAGAGGCTTTTGAGTTCCTCTTCACTTTCTGCCATAAGGGTGGTGTCATCTGCATATCTGAGGTTATTGATATTTCTCCCGGCAATCTTGATTCCAGCTTGTGTTTCTTCCAGTCCAGCGTTTCTCATGATGTACTCTGCATAGAAGTTAAATAAACAGGGTGACAATATACAGCCTTGACGTACTCCTTTTCCTATTTAGAACCAGTCTGTTGTTCCATGTCCAGTTCTAACTGTTGCTTCCTGACCTGCATACAGATTTCTCAAGAGGCAGGTCAGGTGGTCTGGTATTCCCATGTCTTTCAGAATTTTCCACAGTTTATTGTGATCCACACAGTCAAAGGCTTTGGCATAGTCAATAAAGCAGAAATAGATGTTTTTCTGGAACTCTCTTGCTTTTTCCATGATCCAGCAGATGCTGGCAATTTGATCTCTGGTTCCTCTGCCTTTTCTAAAACCAGCTTGAACATCAGGAAGTTCACGGTTCACATATTGCTGAAGCCTGGCTTGGAGAATTTTGAGCATTACTTTACTTGCATGTGAGATGACCATCTTACCTAATGTTATTCAAATGGTTTAAAAAAACCTATAAGATAACCAGAGTTTTTATAGGTTACATGTATTTTCAATCACAAAACACAGAGTGGGTGAGGGGTTGCTAACTGGAGCTAGTTATTTGAGTTTGAATCACAGCTCCCAGAGTCTCACTATTTGTATAGCTGTGGGCAAGTAAATTAGCCTCTCTATGCTATAATTTTCTCTCCTGTAAATTAGGATTAGAACCTACTCGATAGGGTTATTTAAAAGTCAATATTTATAAAGCACTTAATATATCTGGCGTATGATGTGACATGTATGTGTGCTTAGTCGTGTCCGACTCTTTGCAACCCAATGGACTGCAGCCCACCAGGCTCCTCAGTACATAGAATTTGGACCAGGCAAGAATACTGGAGTGGATTGCCATTTCCTCCTCCAGGGAATCTTGCCGACCCAGGAATCGAACCCGCATCCCCTTGTCTTCTGCATTGGCAGGCAAATTCGTTGCTATTGAGCCACCTGGGAAGCCCCCTGTCTGGCATATATTAACTGTTATTTAAGTGTATTAAGAAATAGAGAGAGAATTCTCATGCCCTGCTACTGGGAGTGTAATACTTAAAACCACTTTTAAAATCAGTTGGGTACTATCTACCAAAATTAGAGGTAGACTTACCCTGTGATCTAGCATATGCACCAAGATACTATATTTTAAAACAAGAGTAGTCTTTCGTGGCTTTGCTTGACAGTTCAGTTCAGTTGCTCAGTCGTGTCTGACTCTTTGCAGCCCCAAGGACTGCAGCATGCCAGGCTTCCCTGTCTATCACAAACTTCCGGAGTTTGCTCAAACTCATGTCCATAAGTCGGTGATGCCATCCAACCATCTCATCCTCTGTCATCCCTGTCTCCTCCTGCTTTCAATCTTTCCCAGCACTAGAGTCTTTTCCAAGGAGTCAGCTCTTCGAATCAGGCTTTGCTTGGAATAGGCTAAAACTAGAAATAACCCACACGGGCATCTAAAATGGAATGGATAGGTAAATAGTAATTTATATATCCACCGGATGCTATTTAGCAATAAAAAGGAATAATAGGGACAAACCACAGCTACAACAACATAAATAAATCTTACAAATGAAGATGAGCACAAGAACCAAGACACAAAAGAGTATATAGAGTGTATAGAGTATATATATAAGACTCAACTTATATACCCACTCCAGTGTTCTTGCCTGGAGAATCCCAGGGATGGGGGAGCCTGGTGGGCTGCTGTCTATGGGGTCACACAGAGTCGGACACGACTGAAGCGACTTAGCAGCAGCAGCAGCAACTTACATAAAGTTGAGCAACAAGAAAAACCAGAATATCAGCTTAGGAATGCACGTATAGATAGTAAAACTGTAAGGAAAAATAAACAAATAGTCATCACAAAAATCAGGCTCATGATTCTAAGAAAAAGAATGGAACTGTAACTGAGAAGGGGCAGCTGTGAGTTGGGGGCAGTGTGTGTGTGTGCACCCTTGCACGAGTGCTGATAACGCTCCACTTTCTGCACCGGGAGATTGCTTAGGAATGCTTACTTTATAATTATTTATTAACTACATGCATTGGTATTATGCACTTTTCTGTATGTGCTATATTTTACAGTGAAGAAGCATTTTTAAAAACTGCTATACAAGTTTTGTTTTCACAAAATTAACCTTAGTTTCTGGCTCCAGCTTCTTTGCTGGGAAAACTGCTTATGAGAAATACCTCAAATGAATTCCATGTGGTTGCTCTCACTGTAAGCTTGGAATCCTTCCTTTCTTTAAACATTTTTTTTTTTTTTTTTAAGTCTAAGTAACTCACTCACAGAAGTTTTGCATAAAATAAAGTTTGTTTTTTTAAAGTCAATTGTTGAAAATACCATCATAAGTTGTATTAGAGAAAGAATATCTCTCTACTACAGCTTTCCTTTAGTGGCTCACAGAACTGTCATTTTTAAAATGTATTTCATTACTGAAACACAATCTAGTAAATACCACACTGAAACAGAATCTACTCAACACCATAACATGAGACATATTGAAAACATCTGTGCTTTTTGTTTAACATTATAGTAAACTTCCCACATTGTGTAACATGTTCCAATACTGGTGTCTTTAGGTCTTTAGCAATGTTTTATATTCACTCAAGGTATTTGCTATCAAAGGAATGCAGTATTTCCCCCTCATTTGTGTTCCATGTGTTGCTGGGAATAACACATCTTCACAAGAAGAAAACTATTTTCCCAGTGATATGTTGCTTTTTGACTTTTTAAGGAAGCTCCGAAAAGACTTCATAGCACTTATAATTGGTGAATTTTCTTTAAAGTATTGCTTGAATCGTTCATTCCTTAAACATTTTAGAAATATCATTGAGCTTTATCTTCAAGTTTGGATGTCCAGTTTTTAGTTCATTTCAGTCGCTCAGGCGTGTCCTACTCTTTGCGACTCCATGGACTGCAGCACACCAGGCCTCCCTGTCCATCACCAACTCCCAGAGTTTTCTCAAACTCATGTCCATTAAGTTGGTGATGCCATCCAGCCATCTTGTCCTCTGTCCTCCCCTTCTCCTCCTGCCTTCAATCTTTCCCAGCGTAAGAGTCTTTTCAAATGAGTCAGTTCTTCGAATCAGGTAGCCAAAGTATTGGTTTCAGCTTCAGCATCAGTCCTTCCAATGAACAACCAGGACTGATCTCCTTCAGGATGGACTGGTTGGATCTCCTTGCAGTCTGAGGGACTCTCAAGAGTCTTCTCCAACACCACAGTTCAAAAACTGGACTTTAAAAGTCCAGTTTTTAAGTGATTAGCTAATTGTGATAGGGCTTCCCTCGTAGCTCAGCTGGTAAAGAATCTACCTCCAATGCAGGAGACTCCAGTTGGATTCCTAGGTCATAAAGATCCTCTGGAGAAGGAATAGGCTACCCATTCCAGTATTCTTGGGCTTTTCTGGTGGTTCAGACAGTAAAGAATCTGCCTGCAATGCAGGAGACCTGGGTTTGATCCCTGGGTTGGGAAGATCCCCTGGAGAAGGGAACAGCTACCCACTCCAGTATTCTGGCCTGGAGAATTCCATGGACAGAGGAGCCTGATGGGCTACAGTCCATGGGGATCACAAAGAGTCAGACATGACTGAGTGACTTTCACTTTCACTCAGAACATTATCTATTAACTGTAATACATCCTTCAGGTGAAGATGTTAGCAAAAGTAACTATAAATCCATGCCTAAAACAGTTTTTAAAAATTTACTTTTAATTGGAGAATAATTCCTTCACAATGCTGTGTTGGTTTCTGCTGTAACAATGTGAATGAGCCATCAGTAAACATACACCCCCTCCCTCCCACCCACCCCGCTAGGTTGTCAGAGCACCGGGCAGAACTCCCTGTGGTACACAGCAACTTCCCACTACCTGTCTATTTTACACAGGATGGTGTATCTACGTCAAGGCTACTCTCTCAGTTCGTCTCACCCTCTCCTTCCTCTGCCGTGTCCACGGTCCATTCTCTAAGTCTGTTAAAGCAGTTTTTAATGATTATTGCCAACTGATTGTCAATCTGATTAGTCATTAGTTTTTCACCTTACCATGTGACTCCCAGAGAGTGCCCGAAATGTCAGTTCAGTCCATTGTGTTTGCCCGTTCTTGCATTATTAACATTGTCTCCATTGATCCATGCTGCAATAGTTTACTTAAACGTCATCTATAAATCCATTTAGTCAGATACAGAAACTGCAACATGTGGCAATATGTTACCGATACATATGTATATCTATGGGTGATTCATATTGATGTTTGGCAGAAACCAATACAATTCTGTAAAGCATTTATCCTTCAGTTAAAAAACCATATAAAAAAAGTGAACAAAGGAGAGAGTCTTCCCCTCTCCCACTGTGTGCTGAGGTGCTCCCACCCTCTCCCTGGAACACCCTGAATGCCTGCCCACTTTGGGATCAAATGGGGGTGCCACCACCAACCCTCACATTAAATATCAGCAGAGCTTAATTTCTTTCCTTTTTTTTGGGGGGGGGGGTAAAAAATAAATGTTTGAAGATAAAAATTCAAATACCTTTTCTGGAATCTCAGGGGTCGATGCTGGCTCCCCACTTTGGAGATGCATCTTACACTCATACATGGTTATATTTTATCTCAGGATAAGATCATCTATCTGAATGAATATGAAATGATGGCATGCCAGCCAGGAAAACAAAAACATACTGTTAAGGCTGTAGGTCCTTCCTTATCTGTGTGTTCTGCGGTGACCTTGAGGTGGGAGGACATAGATAATCCAATTTGTTACACACTGGCAAAAGTGAAAACAAACAAACCCTTAATGCTACTAATGAGGGAAACTACAAATATATAAACCCAATAAAAATTGTACATAAAAGAGAAATGATTATTTAAAAGGTAGTCTTTAAGATAATTATGAAAAAAAGTCTTTAAGATATTGGGAAATGGACCATCAGTGATACTGTGTGACTAGCTCCTATAATAACTGACCCCAAAATATCTGGTTTAATTCAATAAAGATCTATTTTCTCACTCAGAGTACAGTGCATGCCATGAGGAGGCTCTGCTGTAACTAATAATTCAGAGACTCAGATTGCTTCCAAGCTGCAGATCAAACACAGTCAAGCACATGGCTTCAAGGTTGACCTGCCTTCATCCAGTTGGGAGATAGCCAAATGAAAAAACATGGAGATGGTACACTCCTTAACTGCTCAGGAGGGATCATATTCCACTAGTGAGAACTAATCTCATGGCCCTGCTGCTGCTGCTGCTAAGTTGCTTCAGTCATGTCCATCTGTGTGTGACCCCAGAGACGGCAGCCCACCAGGCTCCCTCATCCCTGCGATTCTCCAGGCAAGAACACCGGAGTGGGTTGCCATTTCCTTCTCCAATACATCAAAGTGAAAAGTGAAAGTGAAGTCGCTCAGTCGTGAAGTTGCTCAGTCGTGTCCAACTCTGTGCGACCCCAGAGACGGCAGCCCACCGGGCTCCCCCGTCCCTGCAATTCTCCAGGCAAGAACACTGGAGTGGGTTGCCATGCATTCTCCAATGCATGAAAGTGAAAAGTGTGAAGTCGCTCAGTCGTGTCCGACTCCTAGCGACCCCATGGACTGCAGCTCACCAGGCTCCTCCATCCATGGGATTTTCCAGGCAAGAGTACTGGAGTGGGGTGCCATTGCCTTCTCCGAATCTCATGGCCCTATCTACATGCAAAAACTCTGGGACATGTCCTTTTTCTATGGCGCCTGGAAGAGAAAATGGGTTTGGTGAGCATCCAGCTAGTCTTTGTCAAATAAACAGAGTTGGTCTAGGGATTCCAAGGTTGTAACTTGGGTATCACCAAGTCTGACTTTGGAAATCTCTTGGGTAGCCTCTACCACTCTCATTTCTGCCTGCTGTAATGAAGGCATCAGAACACCAGCACTAATTTTAGCTCTTGCTGTTCCCTGAATAAGCCATGATCATCCGCATCTCTACATCTTTGCATGTGATTTGCATATAAGGTCTGTCCGTTCTTTCTAGTATTTCTAACCTCCCCTTCTTCCCAAGCTAGCAGGCTTCTCCTCCTCTTCTAAGACCTAAGACAGTGCTTACTTCCTCCATGCACTTCTCTCTGATGACAAAGAAGGCACAGATCTCTTCTTAACATTTACTGAACTTTATCTTTGTACTTTGTTCCTACCTGTATTACTGAATGCATAAACCTGCATGATAATTTTTAAGGAACAAGTACATTTTCAAAAGGATCAGACGCACCAATATTCATAACACAGTGACCATTAATAATAGATTTAGCTTCTCAAGAATAAGGACTGGGTCTTATGTATCTTAATATCTCTCATGTGTACCAGCACTGGCCTGGCTTACATACTCAATAACTGAGGAAAAACTGAATGCTGTCTGCCAGGTTCCAGCAACTTCCCAGCTTCCCAACCCTTCCTGCCCCTTTCCAGCAACTCTAACTCTCTCTGCCTTGTGGTAAAATGCATTAAACACAACATTTACCTTTGCCACCATTTAAAAATGCACATTTTCATATGCACCTTGTTTGCAATAGTTCTTTTCACATTTTCATCTTACAAAACAGAAACTCTACACTCATTGAACTCCGAATTTTCCTCTTCCAGAAGCTCCCTTAAAACCAGCATTCTGCTTTCTAAGAGTCTAACTACCTGAGATATCTCTTGTAAGTAGAATGATGCAGTCTTTGTCTTTCTATGACTAGCTTATTGCCCTCAAGATTCATTCATGTTGCAACATGTGACAGGATTTCCCTATTTTCTTAGACAGAATAATATTTCTTTCTATGTATATACCACATTTTCTATATCCATTCAACCATTCCGATGTCTTTGCTTTTGACTTGGGGTTACTGGCGGCGATTGATGACCCATGAGAAAAGATGATCTTGTATTATTTTGGGGTGCTTCTAGAGACTAAAAGAGAAACTATACTGGGTGCAAAGGAAAATATGATTTTTAAACATCAGTGACTTACATAAAGAATGCCCCCTCATTATACCCTATCTGAGCATGAGAAACTATTAAACCCCTTTCAACTGAGCAGCCGGGGCCCACAATAAAAAGCTGCTTACATTCCAAACGCCTCTCACCCTAGGGTTTTCACTGCCCTACTCAGCACCTCCTGTTTCATAGCCTCAAAATAGCTCTGTTGAGAAAAGAAACAGCAACATTTTAAAGTAGGGCAAAATAAATAAAGGGATAAACAAGAACTCTTTCAACACGGAGCACTTGCGAGAATTTTCCTGTTTATGGAGAGGCAGAGCCCCAGAGTAAACTCTGGCTCCTCTTCGAATCCAGTGGATTCCAGTGTTCACTTGCATCGAGGAATTTGAGGCCCTTTGGGGACACTGACAGCCTTTAGTTCAAGGCGTTATCATGAAAGAATCTAAAGTATCCTTGCATTAGCATGATCGTTATTTTTTCAGCTGGCCTGAGGAGCTATTATTAAACATGTAGCCATAATGCGTACCGAAAAATCCCCCACGTAAGCTCGCATTTGGTCTGTAAACACGTTAAACAACCTCACGCGTAACGACTTCCTACAGCTATCACAATCAGAACCTCAACACTTAAAACAAAACAAAATCCTCCGGCTTTTGGTCAAAAAAGATGCCAAATATAGCTTGAAGTAGTAAATAATCCTCCCGGGAAGCGACGTTCGCGAATTAATCGGTGCGTGAACAAAGAACCCTTTCTGCACTACGATGAATGTTGCCTTTCTTTTTTTTCTCCAAGTATGATTGTAGAAAACAGCTGTACTACATGTTGACAAATGACCAAGCGGCAGACTTGGTAAAAACACTTTTGGTCAAGGCCAAGAAGAGGGGGAGGGAAAAAAAGGGTGGGTGGGGGGGGCTGCTGGAGCGGCCACGGGGCTGGATTCCCTGGCTTCCCTTACCTTTTTTTTTCCCCCTAGTCTTTAGGGAGCAGGGGCCGCAACCGCCCATCACCACACCCCGCCTCCCCCCCACCCCTTTCCCCGGCTCGGCTCCGGTTACAGCCTTTCGAGTTGAACAAACTTGCTGCCGGCGGATTGGTGACCGGGAGCTCTCGGGCCGGGGCGTCGTATTTATTAATTTATATTCCGCGGCGCCCCGCGCGGGCCGTTCCTTTGTATCCGGCCCGCCGCCGCCGCCGCTGCCCGGGCTCGGGGGGGAGCCTCAGCGGGGAGCGAGGCCCCCGCGTCCGCCCGAAGACACCCCCCCACCCCCTCCAAGGCCGGCACGTGCGGCTGCCGCCCGGCCCGCAGAGAGGGGCGGAGGCCCGGCTTCTCCCCCACCCGCCGCTGAGCCAGAAGCAAGAGGCGCGGCTGCGGGCCGCCCGGCCGGGAAAGCGCGGCGCCCGGCGAGTCTCCGCGGCGGCGGCGGCGGGGGCCCGGCAGCGGGAACGGCGGGTCCCCCCGCCCCGGGATGCGCCCCGGCACTTCCTGACTGGCTGGCGGCGCGCACGCGGCCCCCGGAGCTCGCTCGCCCGCCCGCTCTGCGTCGGCCGCGCCGCGCTGGAGGCGCGCGAGGAGGGGGAGACGCGGCCCGGGATGAGCTGATTGCTGGGGGGCGCGCGTGGTGGTGGTGGGGGGCGGAAACCACGCCGCCGCCTGGCCCCTGCAGGCCGCGAGGAGCCGACCTTTCTCCCCGTCGCCGCCCGGCCCCGGGGGACTGGAGATCATGTACGTACGCGTCGGGGGCCCGCTCTGGTCTCCAGCCCCGGCGCGTGCCGTGCGCCCCACCCCGGGCCCGGGGGGCTCTCGCGCGCCCGTCCTCGCCGCGCGCTGTCCCCCGCGCTCACCAAGCGCCTCTTCTCCCCCCCGGTCTCGGCCGCCTTAGGTCCATTCACATCGTGGCGCTGGGGAACGAGGGGGACGCGTTCCACCAGGACAGCCGGCCGTCGGGGCTCATCCGCGCCTACCTGGGGAGAAGCCCGCTGGTCTCCGGGGACGAGAGCAGCTTGTTGCTGAGCGCGAGCGGCGCGGCCGCGCGGCCCGTGTTCACCGAGTATCAGGCCAGCGCGTTTGGGAACGTCAAGCTGGTGGTCCACGACTGTCCCGTCTGGGTAAGGGGGCTGACGGAGCTTTCCTTTTCTTTCTTTTCTCCCCCCGCCTCCCCTTTCATGAATGTCAACGTCCGGGTTACCGGGGGAGAGTTTTCTTTTTTCTTTTTTTCTTTATTTTAACATTTTGGGGAAAGTCTTTGGTCCTTCGTTTCAGGGGCAGGGGCTAGCCTAATCAAAGAACACTCTTAGAAGGAAAAAAAAAAAAAAAAAAGCCCCAGTGAGAATGTGAAGCACTTAGGCGTACGTTTCACGATTGTGGGTTGTCTCTTGGTTAAGACAGCTGATCCTTAAATGTCTCAACCCCAAGGGACGCGGGTCACTAAGTTTCACCAGCAGAGAGCAGTGTTTTTTTTTTGTTTGTTTGTTTGTTTTTCATGCCTATCCTGTGTAGATGATATAGTAATATGAGTGTTCTAAAAATAAAGATCTCTGAAAGCTCAACAGAGCCAAAATACATTTCACTGGGGGCCAGCTCAGAAATAGGACCCCTGGAAGGGAGGGGGAAAGTCAGGGACTGAGAATTAAATTTAAACGAGTCGTTTATAGCACTTTGAAAAAATTTTTAATTAGTTTTTAAGTTTAATAGTGCAGATGTTACTGATATATTTAGCCATTTCTTTTTCCTGACCCGTAAATCAGAAATATTACTGATAATATTTTGGGACTTGAAAAAAGCTTTAAAATTTGCGATGATTAGAAGAAATTGTAATGAAGTTGATAAATGCTAGTCTAATTCTTGAGTGATAAAAGAAGAAAGAAATCCACACCCTGATGGTATAAATGCTTTTCAGTACACAGTAGCATCCAGAATGTGTTCATGGAATCTTATTTCAAAGTTTCTGAGTCTTTACTCGTATAGAGTCTACATTGCAGCTAAGTGTTCTATTTTATAACAGAAGAAGGTTTAAGGTTTGAAAAAAATACAGGTTATCCTTATGTGAGATTTACATTTAAACCACAGTTTTAAAAAAGTGAAATAGGGACTATAGGCTATACCTATACAAAGATAGGATACACCTTTCCAAAGAAATGTATAAAATGTCCGTAAACGCATTTCTTATGTGGATTTCCATATTTACAGAAAGGAAAGATCACTTGTCCAAATAAATTTTCAGCTAAAAAGTAAATTTATGTCAGTTGACTAAAATAAATGAAAAACAGGCCTTTTCAGTCTAACAGGGAGGCTGTTAAACTCCTAATTATGACATTGATGATGCTGATCATAAGAAGCGTGGGTAGAGAACTTACTGGCTGGAGTCCATGCAAGCAAATGAAACCCTTCTTCCCCTTTGATCATTTCATTGTGAAAAATCTTACAATCTAAAAACTTACTGTGTCTATACTCAGTTGGAACAAATATTGAGTGAAGAGAGTAACTAAATGTAGGGGAAATAAGCTGAATTAGGATGTTAGGATGACCTTTTCTGTTTTTTTTGTTGTTGTTGTTATTGTTGTTTTGAGCAGTTAACTCCTGTTGATGTTATTATTAATAATTTAACAAAAAGCAGTACTTGTGATCCCATGGATTGTAGTAAATGAAATCTTCCAAATCAGTTAAAATTAACCTTTGTCGTCTAGATTTTTGATTGTTACGTTTTATTATTCTAATCACCTTTGTTTGGTTAGACTCTGGCCCTTTTTAAGGCATTGAGTTTGTATGTAACCAGGCGCAGTTTTCTGGGTTATAATGGTCTTCAGGCATAGTAGAATGTGTTTGTAGAGCTACTCTTTATAAGATGCTTTTCTTCTCTAGGTGGTAAGTAAAAGCCCATTGGGGGTATGAACGTTGATTGTATTCATCAGCTGGTATTTGACATGTACTGAATCAGAGTATTAAACACAGCAAAGCAGATAGAGCACAAGTTTTGCTATCAAAAGGACCTGATTTCAGATCCTCACCTTGGTACTTAGTGGCTGTGTTCCTGGGTAAAGTCACTCATCCTCTTTTGGCCTTATTTTCCCTGTGTGTAAAATAAACATAATAGTCACCCCTCCACCCCCTGCTAGAGCTATGCCAAAGAGTAAATGAGAGAATAGTGTAAAGTTCTTAGCATCCAGACTGGAATGTAGTAAATACTTAAAAGTGGTAGTATTTATCACAACTTTAACATAGCCATGTATTGCTTACACTAAGGGAAGGTAAAGTTTTCCTACATATCATTCAAGATTTACACACAAGTACACAGAGGCAGCTTGTTAGTACTTAGCATTAATAGATGCTGTATTGCAGCCCCATAACCAAGTAGAATGGAATTGTTGTTTCACTGTAAAAATTCAGATTCTTTTTAAAAGATCAGTTCCATTCCCCAACTGTGGCTCCAAGCCTCGTGTTGCATAACTAGCCTGAGGAAATCCTGGAACTGATTTATGAGGGTTGGGAGAATTTGATTTCCTTCGTATTTCTAGAAATCAGTGGAACATTTTCTCTTTGAGATGGTTTGAAGAAATGTGGCGTTGTTTCCTTGGAGTTAGAATGAGATAGTTGTGCCCTTCTTTCCTGGGTTTCTTCTGTAGGTCTGCTGCCCTGCTCTGGATCTTTGCCATTTATACTTGGCACTTTAAATAAATGAGTTTCAAATTCATTTTATGTAGCTTATTATTTATTAATAGTATGTCTCTCAAATCCACATTTAAAAAAAAATTTATTTCATTTCTAGATCTTTTCCTGTTTACCAGAAATATTCCATAAAAAGCCATGAGGTAATATATGCACACATTTCTTCTGCAGGGTTTGAAGCTCTGATTTGCATTTAAAAATAAAATTAGTTATAGTCTTTATATCCTCAATACCACAGAGTTAATGAAGCCAAAACCCATTTCCTCATAATATTTTCCCTTAAATGTCTCCTTTTTCCTTCTTCACCTCTCCAGTATTCTGGAATTTTGAACCATTTGGAATGCAAAGAGCAGCTCCTTTTGATTTGTTCTCTCAGAGTTAGATGGCTGCTTGATATTGCTCCCACTTCTTTCGTTTGTTTGTCCCACTCATCTGACTTTGTCCTCTTTCTTTACTGTACTCCCATACCCTGTTGTACTTACACACTTTGAGCTTGAATACTATAACAGATACAGTTGGAACTGAATGGGTTTTGTGGTTTGGGATTTGGAAATTAGCATAGAGCTCTGCTGGGAAGCTTTCACATTTTCTTGATCTGTGTCCCATTCCACTTTTCCCTCTTCTTACATCCTCCACGATATTCAAGGTTTTGCCTTTGCTGTTTGTAGCCCCATGGTTGGCCTCTTTTTTTTTTCTGTTTTCATTTTTAAGTCTTCCTCTAAAAACGCTGTGTCAGTCCCACTTTGAGTAAGGTATTCATATCTAAAAATTCTGTCATTCGTGTCACTGAGTATACTTTTGGAAACGGGCAGGTTGCGAGGGTGCAGGGAACTGGGAGAGGCTTGGCCAGGGCATGGGGGTGTACTGGTTAAAAGAAACTCTGCCAAAGGGCATTGCCGTGACCCTTCTCCAGAATTTTCTAGCAGAATAAAAGCTCTGTCGCAGTTGATTGAAACCCTGTTTTGAACTCATTCTTCAAAGTGCAAACTTTCATAGGCCAACAGTTTTTTGGACTTGTGAGCCACATCTAGCTATTTTCTTACTCTAGCTTTATTATGTCCTAAGAATACATACCAAAGGCCACATGAAAGGACAAATAATGATTAATAGTTAACCAGAATGGAAGAAGGAGGCTGTTTATGCATATTTAGCAATGGTTTTAAGGTACATACAGATATTTTTCTTACACCGCTATTCATGCAATAACTTTGAAAAATTATTTTTAAAATATCAAAGTGCAAAGTTTTATCCTTAAAAACTTTATAGGGTCCATAATAAGTTACTTTTGGCCTTAATTCTAAATATAAATATTATTAATGTGCGTGCTCTGTCACTCAGTCTTTGGGACCCCATGAACTGTAGCTCACCAGGCTCTGTCCATAGGATTTCCCAGACAAGAATATTGGAGCAAGTTGCCATTTCCTCCCCAAGGGGATCTTTCCAACCCAAGAATCAAACTGATGTCTCCTGCGTTGGCTGGTGGGTTTTTTACCGCTGTGCCACCTGGGAAGCCTGAATATTATTAACTGTGGTCCAGAATAAAGATTTCAAAACTGGAAAGATTTAACCTGGATTTTTAATTGATAGGAGGAAAATACATGAATTGCAAGTATATTCCTTACCATGTTAACATCTTAAAATACACACCATCTTTTTATGAAAGCATAAAAAGCACCTCTCCCTGCCCCATTCTCCTCCCTTAAACCACTATATATATGTAGTACTGTCCAAAGAATGGATAAAGTCGAAAGATATATATGAAATTTGTGTGTATAAATATATATATATATATATATATAATACATGGAGCTCCATGGCATTCACAGTAATTATAATTCAGAACACTGAACAATCCTGCACTAACTGGGTCACAGAAAATCCTCTGAAGCTTCCTTACTCACACTGATGCTCTTGTATCTAAAATGCAAGTGTTACGTTTTTGAAACTATAGGTGATAAAACTATGGCATAATTTTAAAACAAAGTGCTTATTTTTAAGTACAGGTGTTGAAAGAGGTTGCTTATTTCATCAGAGTCTCAGGGATCCTCTAGGTCCTGTTTTACCACTACATAGCTCTCCAGGCTAAATGAATATAAAAAAAATTTGAAGAGTTGATTGACTTCAAACATTTTAAATTTCATGTAGTTACTTTTTAAAAACTAAATTTTTATTTATTTTTCATTTTTGTTCTTTTTAATGTTGATAATTTTTTAACTAAAATGTAGCAAAAAAATGAAACTAATATGTTACAGTTTATTTCATGATGAATTTGAAGATAGGCAGACTGAAGATTGCTCTTTACATTTTGGTTTAGGACATTTTTGACAGTGATTGGTATACCTCTCGAAATCTAATTGGAGGTGCGGACATCATTGTGATCAAATACAATGTAAACGACAAGTTTTCATTCCATGAAGTGAAGGATAATTATATTCCAGTGATAAAACGAGCATTAAATTCAGTTCCAGTAATCATTGCTGCTGTTGGTACAAGACAAAATGGTAAGTAGTTTTCTTTTATATGAGAGTGCAGGTGCCATGATAATTTTGAAAAGCATTATTTATTGATGATTAGTAATGTTTTTTTTTTTTTTAAAGCAAAATGATTGGGTTCAAATTGCCAGCTGTCATCTCTTTATCATTGGCTATGATAATGAGAGGTCAAACATAAGTATTACAAACTACTGTGATTCTCATGGGTACAAGGTTTTCTTTTAAACTGTTCTTCTACAGAAGTGAAGTATCAGTATCAGTTCAGTCGCTCAGTCGTGTCTGACTCTGTGACCCCATGGACTGCAGCACGCTCGGCCTCCCTGTCCATCACCAACTCCTGGAGTTTACTCAAACTCATGTCCATTGAGTCGATGCCACCATCTCATCCTCTGTCATTCCCTTCTCCTCCCACCTTCAATCTTTCCCAGCATCAGGGTCTTTTCCAATGAGTTAGCTCTTCTCATCAGGTGGCCAAAATATTGGAGTTTCAGCTTCAACATCGGTCCTTCCAATGAATATTCAGGACTGATCTCCTTTAGGATGGACTGGTTGGATCTCCTTGCAGTCCAAGGGACCCTCAAGAGTCTTCTCCAACACCACAGTTCAAAAGCATCATTTCTTTGACACTCAGCTTTCTTCATGGTCCAACTCTCACATCCATACATGACTACTGGAAAAACCATAGCTTTGACTAGATGGACCTTTGTTGGCAAAGTAATGTCTCTGCTTTTTAATATGCTGTCTAGGTTGGTCATAGCTTTTCTTCCAAGGAGCGAGTGTCTTTTAATTTCATGGCTGCAGTCACCATCTGCAGTGACTTTGGAGCCCCAAAAAATAAAGTCTGTCACTGTTTTCACTGTTTCCCCATCTATTTGCCATAAAGTGATGGGACCGGATGCCATGATCTTAGTTTTCTGAAGTGAAGGAAGTCAGTCATTGTGTTCTTTTTGATATGGGAGAGTTATCGGCTTGACACTAAGCCCTGGAAAACTGTTTTTGACAATCTAAGGGACTATTCAGTTGGGAAAGATAAATTGTCCCCATAAGGATGTGGGGGTTGAGAGCTGAATTTTAGGCAGGTATGCAGTGAATGAGCTGAATATTGACACCACCACCTTGAGAGTATTGGTGACTCTGTAGCTGGAGGA
Organism: Bos taurus; assembly: GCF_002263795.3. Taxonomy (NCBI): domain Eukaryota; kingdom Metazoa; phylum Chordata; class Mammalia; order Artiodactyla; family Bovidae; genus Bos; species Bos taurus. The sequence goes on from NC_037334.1 coordinate 95,043,184, forward strand.
TTGGTGTGCTTCAGTCTGCTTCAGTAGTTGCTGCTGTGCATACCGTTGTCAAATTATCTCGGGGTCAACTCAAAATTCTCTTTGAATTGATGGTGTTTTCTAGTTCTTAAGGATTATTTCCTCAGTAAAACTGTCTTTAAAATTCTGTTTTTATTCATTTTTTCTTCCTTTTTATTGAAGTATAGCAAAATAAAAGACATTAGACCACTAATTTTAGAGCACAGTTTATTGCATTTTTACATATGTGTGCACCTATACAGCCATCTCATACAGATCAAGATACATAGAACTTTTGCCTCATTCCAGAAGCCTCTCTTGCCCCTACCCAGAGATAACTGCTGTTCTGACTTCTAACATCATAAGTTAGTTTTACCTATTCCTGACCCTCATACAAATGGAATCATACAATATGCAGTGTCTTGTGTTTGACTAATTTCAGTTAGTGGGATACTTTTGAGATTCATGCATGAAGAACTTATCTGTAATTTATTCTTTTTATTGCTGTGTATTATCCCATTGTATGAGTACACCAGGGTTTTTCTCTGCATTCTTTTAATGATGCTTAGGTAGATTTCTGGGAGGATTTTTGGGTCACATGGTAGATATGTGTTTAGCATTAGTAGATATGAATAAAGCAGGCTTGACCCTTCTTGGACCCCATGTCCCCTCTACTTCCCTAACCTTCTTTTTATTGCTGTCATGGTTCTTGAACCAGTCATCCACACTTCCTGAGTCCACTTCCTGACTTCCCATTCATTCTTGAGTCCACTACAGTCTGACTTGACTTTCGCAATGACGCTGGGTTTGTTTTCACTCAGGGCTGCCAATTATATGCCTGTCGCCCAATTTAATTGACGTTTTAATAACAATCTTCCCTTTGAAGTTATTCAAACACACCTCTCTCTCCACTCAGCAAAAGCTACTTTTTCTCTTCCTGGTTGTTGTAATTCTCTGTCATATTTCCTGGCTCCCTGAGCCTCCCTCACACATCTGCACCAAGTCAGTCCATCCTGTGGCTGTTGCCCAGGGTCCCATCCTTTTCTTCACCTCTTCTTGCCGTTTCCTCTGACCTGAACCTGCTAATCTGGTGTCCTCACTTCCCCTGCAGCGACACGGTGATTACCCAGTCTCTTTCTCTGGCTCCAGTCTCTCTCCTGACCCATGTTTCCACAGATACCTTCCTCTTTCCACTGAGTTCCCCAATCTTTTTTTTTTTAATGTATTTTTTTCATTGAAGGATAATTGCTTTACAGAATTTTGCTGTTTTCTGTCAAACCTCAACATGAATCAGCCACAGGTATACATGTGGCCCCACCCTCTTGAACCTCCCTCCCATCTCCCTCCCATCCCACGCCTCTAGGTTGATGCAGAGCCCCTGTTTGAGTTTCCTGAGCCATGCAGCAAATTCCCGTTGGCTGTCTATTTTACATATGGTAAAGTAAGTTTCCATGTTACTCTTGGCCGTACATCACCCTCTCCTCCCCTCTCCCCATGTCCATAAGTCTGTTCTCTATGTCTGTTTCTCCACTGCTGCCCTGTAAATAAGTTCTTCAGTACCATTTTTCTAGATTCCGTATATATGTGTTAGAATTCGATGTCTATCTTTCTCTTTCTGAATAACTTCACTCTGTGTAATAGGTTCCAGGTTCATCCACCTCATCAGAACTGACTCAAATGTGTTCCGTTTTATGGCTGAGTAGTATTTCATTGTGTATATGTACCACAACCTCTTTATCCATTCATCTGTTGATGAACATCCAGGTTGCTTCCATGTTCTAGCTGTTGTAAATAGTGCTGCAGTGAACGATGGAATACATGTGTCTTTTTCAATTTTGGTTTCCTCAGGGTATATGCCTAGGAGTGCTGGGTCATATGGTGGTTTTATTCCTAGTTTTTTAAGGAATCTCCATACCATCTTCCATAGTGGCTGTATCAATTTATATTCCCACCAACAGTGCAAGATCTTTCCGTTTTCACCACACCCCTCCAGCATTAATTGTCTGTAGACTTTTTGATGAGGGCCATTCTGACAGGTATGAGGTGATACCTCATTGTAGTTTTGATTTGCATTTCTCTAATAATGAGCGATGTTGAGCATCTTTTCATGTGTTTGTTAGCCATCTGTATGTCTTCTTTGGAGAAATGTCTGTTTAGGTCTTTTTCCCACTTTTTGATCGGATTGTTTGTTTTTCTGGCATTGATTTGTATGAGCTGTTTGTATATTTTGGAAATTAATCCTTTGTCAGTTGTTTAATTTGCTATTATTTTCCCCCATTCTGAGGGTTGTCTTTTCACCTTGCTTATAGTTCCGTTTGCTGTGCAAAAGCTTTTAAGTTAAATCAGGTCCCACTAGTTTACTTTTGTTTTTATTTCCGTTACTCTAGGGGGCGAGTCATAGAGGATCTTGCTTTGATTTATGTGATCGAGTGTTCTGCCTTTGTTTTCCTCTGAGAGTTTTATAGTTTCTGATCTTACATTTAGGTCTTTGATCCATTTTGAGTTTATCTTTGTGTATGGTGTTAAGAAGTGTTCTAATTTCATTCTCAGTTCCCCAATCTTGATAAATGATGCCAAACCTGTCTGTTCACCACACTAGAATCACCTAAGCAGTCTTTCTTTCCTGTTCCGCATATCCAATTGACTCAGAAGCTGTTTTGATGTATATTTTAAGTAAACCTCAAACTCATCATCTTTACTGAATTTCAGATCCTGGTGATTTAATTATCTGTCAGAAGGACTTTCTTTTTGGTCTAAATGGGCAATTCCAAATTTTGTAGGATTTGAGATCTGTACAATTGTAGAGGTTCTTTGTAAGGAAAAAAAAACTACAAAGTAACAGACATACATGTATACAAATGAATGTTTATTCAGAATGTGAAAAGACAGCCAAAGAAATTACAACTCCAAAAAAGCTGTCAAATACCACAGACATTAAAAAAAAGTTTCTTTTATTTAAAAACCTGACACTTCTCTAACTTTTCTTATATTTTTTTGGCTGCAGATTCTTTGATCAAGTCTTCACATGATAACCACTTTCTGAGATTTTCTGTAGAGCAAAAAGAATGATAATTGTTTTGTTTTGTTTTTTTTTTGGTGCTGGCACCACGGTTTGTGTTGTGTTTGCTTGCCTCTCAGCTCCACTTCTTTGTGTCCTGATGCTGGACTAGTCTGCACTGTGGGTGGAAGAAGCATTCCTGAAGGCCGTGCATGTACCGAGACAGCTCGCAAGCACTTACAAGGAAGTGACTACAGACCACAAATAGTATCTCACTAAACCTAAATTTAAATTCCTCTTTAGCAGCATCCTAAAAATGTCCACAGCTACTCCACAGCTGCCTGATGCAAGGTGAAGTGAGGTGGACTGGAAGGAGGCCTGTGTCTTCACCAGACATGGACAGACTGTCTCATTTTGCATATTTTACAAAAGCACATGTCGTGTGAAAGAACCCAAAGGCCAGGTTTCTCCCAGGACTTTGGAAACAGGCCATAAGGAAGGGCTTTGAAGCTTAGGCTTGCTGGTAAATCAGCCTCTGGTCAATTTTTCCTGCTTGGCTTCTTTCTGAAATAGATTCTCTCAGAATAACCATCCTAGAATATGTCAGATCATAATACTCAATCCTTTCAATTGTCTAGAAACTTTCATCTTTTTTTTCCATTTGCAAAATTTCAAACCTAAGAAGTTGACAAGAATGGGACAGTAAGCTCCAGAAATTAAAAACACACACTTTTTTTGTTTGAACCATTTGATGGTAAATTGTAAACATTTTGGAATTTCTTCAATCCTGATTAATTAAGCATGTCTCTTCTAAGAACAGAACCATCTTCCTATTAACCATAAGGCAACCATCACACAAGAAATATACTATTACCTGTTACATTATTATTTAAAATATAACCCATATTCACATTTTCCCATGTATTCTAATTTTTTCTTTTTTTAAAAAATTCAGTATGAAATTAAGGACTGTGTTTGCATTTAGTTCTCATGACTCCCTGGTCTCTTAATTCAGAACAGTTCCCAGTTTCCTAGCCGGTTTTTTTTTGGAGGGGGGCGGGAGGAATATCTTTCATGACACTGACATTATTAATAAGAATCCAAACCCGTTATTTTGCATGATCCCTTCAGTTGTGATCACTGGGGTTGCAAAATAGTGATTTCCTATCATTCCTTCTTCATTTATTAGTTGGCACGCTACTGTAAGTAGAGTGGGGCTTCCCTTGTGGCTCAGCTGGTAAAAAGTCCGCCCACCATGTGGGAGACCTGGGTTTGATCCCTGGGTTGGGAAGATCCCCTGGAGAAGGGAAAGGCTACCCACTCCAGTATTCTGGCCTGGAGAATCCCATGGACTGTAGAGTCCACGGGGTCGCAAAGTGCTGGACACGACTGAGTGGCGTTCACTATCACTATCGCTACTCTAAGTGCGATAAAAGTCCCTTTTCTCTGCTCCTGCGTCTTTCTTTGAAATCATTATGAAAAATTCATGGGTTGGTTATTTAAATTCAATGTTTCAGAATCTATTCTTCTCATTATGCTTTCTGATACTCCAGGTACCCCCCATTTGCGTCTTCACACTCGCTCCGGTTAATTCTTGGGTCCTTCCTCCTCCTGGTATAGAAGGATGTGCAGACTCACCTTAGACCTGCCCTGCCCTAGGCCACTTGGGTGCCCTTGGACTGATCCTCGCCCCGCTTCGTGAAGCAGTGAGCAGTTCCATGTTGCTGCAGGGCACGAGGTACCCCCTGTCCTCTGAGCCTCCAGGTTCCTCTTTGGTCCTGTGCTCGCCACCTGCATCCTCTCAGGGACCCCTAGTTTATGGTCCTATAAGAGTCTCTCCCCTAATTTTTCAGTGTTGCCATAGGTTCACCTCCCTTTTTCTCTTCTCTCTCCACCCCTCCCCCCCATCTCTCTCCTTCCCTTCCATCCCACCCCCCATTTCATGATTTCTGTGGTTTGGCAGGAAGAGGAGATTGCAGTGTGGGATTAGCTTGTCCTCTTGAAAGTGGAAGTGACGTGTTCCTTTTCTCACATTCAGGCCTCCGCATGCACCGTGTTGTACCGTATAGAGTACCCCTCTGCACAGCCCATCTTGTCCGCATACTGAATTTGTCCTTAGCCTGGAAATTGTTCCCTCTTCTGCGAGGCCCTCCCCCGTCCCCCAGGCAGAGTTAATTTCTCCTCTGTTCCTATGGTGATTTCATACACCTTTATTTCAGTACTTATTATAATGGTCCGCAATCGTTGTCTGCCTGGGCTCGGTTGACAATGAGTTTCAGTTATCTGTGTATCTTTATTACCCTGCTATCTGAGGTGCGGTGGCTGCTCAAAAAACGTTTGTTCAACGCATGAATGAATGGCTTTATGAATGATGTATACAGACGTGAAAAATCATTTTCACTAACAGGGTGAAATTAATTTCCCATGTGAAATGTGATCGCAAGGTAATTACAAAGCTAAAGCTGGCTCTTTGGTTCAAGGACATGGATTGTTCCTCCTTCCTGGAATATTCCTCCCTCCTGGAATCCCTTGCAGTCCAGTGAAACAGTGCTGAGTGTTCTGTAACTCCTTTCTCCAGCTGCTTTAAGAACAAGTTCAGCAAGTACAGTCAGTCTCATCTCTTTGCTTTGTTATACGTGTTTTGACAAGCTTGACTGTGTGTGTGGGTCTTCATCGTACTTGGCTCTGAATAAATCTTTGGCTTTTATTAAATATTGAATTTGTCTTTAAAGTAGAAATTTTTTTTCCAAACTTGGCAAAGGTGTATTCATAGCCTTAAGCTCCTAAAAGCAGGCATCCTGTCTTGCCTTTTTGAAGCTCTGACAGAACCTAGTACATTGCTAGGCTGGAATTCCTAAAAAGATTTCTAATACTCTCAAGCACTGGCAACATTGTAAGCATCATCCTGAAAGAAAGTGAAAGTGAAGTTGCTCAGTGGTGTCCGACTCTTTGCAACCCCATGGACTGTAGCCTACCAGGCTCCTCCGTCCATGGAATTTTCCAGGCAAGGGTCCTGGAGTGGGTTGCCATATCAGTTCTCAAAGCCACTCTTTTGAAAGAGATGCCATTCATCTTAATTCCAGAGTTACATTGTGTTTGCTTTGAAAAAAAATTAGACCTTTTGTGATAGTACCTTGAAAGATAATATATAAGGGGAGAGAAAAGACTACAGTGTTAACTGGAAATGTAACACTGATTCCCAGAGTTCAGGACTCTTGAGCAAGGCTCAGTAGGAGTGAGTCCTGAAGAAAGCACTGCAGTTTAAAATGGTTTGGGGTCTCCTGATTGTTGCTGATGAAATGATAAATGTTGGTTTATTTAATTCATAAACATTTTGCTGATTCTCCTACCTAATATGTAATGGCTAGACATTTTTTCCTCTTGGGCGCAAGTGAACAAAAAGCAATGTCTTCTGTGACATAGAGGAGATGTACGATTGGACATTAGGAGATACTTTCTAGGTTGGTAAGATGCTTGTGACTACACATGAAGGAAAACCCCGCTCAGCTGGCTTAGGCCTGACACTAACTGGATTTTTCCCTCAAACCAAGATTGTTTCCTCACAATTATTTTACATTATGCTCGCTATTTTTTCACTCAAAATGGTACTGATTTTATTTTTGTCCCAAAATAATGTTTAATAAGATGATCTGCCTACCCACCCCATTCCATCAATATAAGGAGAGCTTTGTAGACATGAGAAGATCTCTGTCTTCAGAGAGTCAAAGGCCCTGTTTATGATGGGTTTGTAAAGAATGTGAAATGCCAGTGTGTTCTTTTTCAAGATAGGCTAACTTGTGTATGATAACTTTATTTGCTCTGAACCTGATATGATCTTAGAAAAAAAAAAGTGCAAAAACTCAGACTAGACTTATTATTTATTGCATACTTTAGCGATGCATACTTTTATTTTTAAATCATGGCATTTTTATGCAAACTAAATTTATATCTTATCTTTTGATGGCTCTTTATCAGGTGTAGCAAATAACAGCTTTATTATTGTTTCTCTAAGACACAAGGAGACTTAGACATGTCACAACCTCTCTGAGCTTCAGTTTCCTCCTCTGCAAAACGAGGATGTGAATGCATGGTTTCCGAGCTCAGAATGCTTTCAGTGAATCGAAATTATCTAATTCTTAGGTGTACATGTGCACATGGGTATTACGTGTGCACATGGCACAGAATATCCTTGGTATGCATGCCATGTGTTCATGTAGATGCTCCATCTCTGCACTGTTCATTGGTAGGACGTTTTTTGTGTGTGCTGTGGGGATGGGGGAGCCGCCTAAATGCCCTGTCAGGGCCACTGTACTTTCAGTTATCAGGTCTTTTGGCCCCTGGGGGTCACAGCTGAGTCCCTTTCCAGGCGCAGGCGTTACCCTCTGCTGATACAAGCTGCTTGCCCGAGGTTTTGCTCCCTCCACAAGGCAGCCCTCCTCCACTTACTGGCTGATTTAGGGATACAGAAACCCAGCTTTGTGTGGGGAACCCCTCTCAAGGGCCGTCTAAGCTCCAGAGTCTCCTGTCTGGTAACTGAAGTATCTGTTGCAACAACATTGCAGTTCGAGTTCTTTCTCTGTGGAGTGCAGCTTCCTGCACCCTTGAGATCTGTTTCCAAGATCACCCCCCAGAAAGCCTCCTTCACACAGTGTCTCCATGTCGGAGTCTGTTTTCTCGGGGAAGCCAACCTACAACAATGTGATTTCTTGGAAATGGACTTGGCTGCTTTTTGAACAATGACATATCTGAAGTGTAGCATGAAACAGAACAAAGCTGGCAGGCAAATATGGAGTTGAACATACACGATTAGCCTTATTAAGGCAGAGTCTTACAGACAGATTGGTTTACCACCTTCCCAGCCATAGGTCTGTACGTGATTCTTGGGGAAGTTCACATCTTGAGTAATTTATGCTCTCAGTTTTTAGTGTTATGATCTTGGAGCAAAAGATGAAAAGTGATTGACTTTGGTCACTGCAGTTGAATGCTTTTGAGTTCAGCCATCAAAATGTCTAGATTAATAGGAATGTACTTCATATGAAATTTGGAATGACTGACAGTTTTGCAGCCTTCAGGATTGAGGTCAAATTGAGGATTCTGTTAAAGTAAAAGATGTATTCAAACTTAGTGAATGTATTTAAAGATTATTACAACAACAACAAAAAATGCCAGCCCATTGTTTTCATGGTTGAAGTTGTATAAAAGGAAGCAGGCCTGGCATTTTAGTTACTGTAATAGCCTTGGTAGTATTCATTCACTTATTTAAAAATTCATCTATTTTATAAGATCTTGTTCGTTGTTCTTCCATTTAAAGCTTATTTATTTTAGGGACCTTGCAGTTATCACTGACACTTCTCATTCAGAGTCTAGTGGATAGTAGCTATATGAAGTGGCCTTGAACTGTGATTCTGGTGTGAGCTCTTAATTTGTTGTTTAATGTCCAGGTTGTCTGTGCACATTTGTGTGTGTGTGTGTTTAATTTCAAAATGCTTTGTTGGTCATGTTCGTTTTCTCAGAAGAATTACCCTGCACATGCCCGCTGTGCACCTCAGACAGAGGGAGCTGCGTCAGTACGACGGAAGGGATCCAGCTTGCTAAAGAACTAGGAGCCACCTATCTGGAGCTGCACAGCCTCGATGACTTCTACATAGGAAAGTATTTTGGAGGAGTGGTAAGTGGAAATCCCAGTCGCATAAATTCATCATTTGTCAGGTTGGCTCTTTAGCCGTTTCTTAGAACCACAGTTAGAACTTTAATTTTAAAATCAAGAATAGTTTTAATCTTGTGAAATGGTTATTATGGTCACTGCTTCCACTTTTCCCCCCTTCTGTTTGCTGTGAAGTGGAAACAGTGACAGACTTTATTTTCTTGGGCTCCAAAATCGCTGTGGACAGTGACTGCAGCCATGAAATTCAAAGACGCTTGGTTCTTGGGTGGACTTCCTTGATAGCTCAGTTGGTAAAGCATCCACTTGCAATGCAGGAGACCTGGGTTTGATCCCTGGGTCGGGAAGATCCCCTGGAGAAGAGAAAGGCTACCCACTGCAGTATTCTGGCCTGGAGAATTCCATGGATTATAGTCCATGGGGTCACAAAGAGTCAGACATGACTGAACAATTTTCACTTCACTTGGTTCTTGTAGGAAAAGCTATGACAAACCTAGACAGTGTATTAAAAAATGGAGACATCACTTTGTCAGCAAAGGTCTGTATAGTCAAAGCTATGGCTTTTCCAATAGTCATGTATGGATGTGAGAGTTGGACCAAAAGAAGGCAGAGCATCAAAGAATTGGTGCTTTCAAACTGTGGTGCTGGAGAAAACTCTTGATCGTCCCTTGAACTGCAAGGTGATCAAATGAATCAATCCTGAAGGAAATCAACTCTGAATATTCATTGGAAGGACTGATGCTGAAGCTCCACCCCTTTGGCCACCTGATGCAAAGAGCCAACTCATTGGAGAAGACCCTAATGCTGGAAAAGATTGAAGGCAAAAGGACAAGGGGGGTTGGCAGAGGATGAGATGGTTGGATAGTATCACTGACTCAATGGACATGAGTTTGATCGAACTCTGGGGGATAGTGGAGGACAGGGGAGCCTGGTGTGCTGTAGTCTATGGGGTTGTGAAGAGTCGGACATGACTGAGCGCCTGAACTGAACTGAAAGGGAAAAGGACAACTTGGTTTCATTTGTTGGAGGAGATGGACACTAGGCAGACGCTTTACCATCTGAGCCACCAGGGAAGTCAGGGCTGGGTTGCCTCAGACCAAAAAACTACCAGGGAGGGAGCACAACCCCACCTGTCAGCAGATAATTGGATTAAAGCTTTACTGAGCAAGGTCCTGCCCACCAGAGCAAGACCCAGTTTTTCCCACCACCAGTCCCTGCCATCAGAAAGCTTACACAAGCCTCATAGCCTCCTCCATCAAAAAGGGCAGACAGAAGAAGAAGAACCACAGTCTCCCATCGACTAATACAAAACCACATCACAGAAAGTTAATCAGCATGAAAAAGCATAAAGTTATGTCCCAGATGAAGGAACAAGGTAAAACCCCAGAAAAACAACTAAATGAGGTAGAGATAGGCAACCTTCCAGAAAAAGAATTCAGAATAAAGACAGTGAATTTGATTCAGGATCTTGGAAAAGGAATGGAGGCAAAGATTGAGAAGATGCAAGAAATGTTTACCAAAGACCTATGAGAACTAAAGAACCAACAGAGATGAATAATACTCTAGAAGGAATCCATAGCAGAGTAACAGGCAGAAGCACAGATAAATTACCTGGAGGGCGGAATGGTGGAAATCAGTGCCACAGAATATAGAAAAAAGAATGAAAGGAAATGAAGACAGTCTCAGAGACCTCTGGGACAACATTAAACACACCAGTATTCACATTGTAGGGGTCCCAGAAGGAGAAGAGAGAAAGGACCTGAGAAAATATTTGAAGAGATAATAACTGAAAACTTCCCTAACATGGGAAAGAAAATAGTCAGCCAAGTCCAGGAAGCACAGAGTGTCCCAAACAGGATAAATCCAAGGAAGCACACACTGAGACATAGTAATCAAACTGACAAAACTTAAAGATAAGCTATTAAAAGCAACCAAGGAAGAATGACAAATAACATGCCATGGAACTCCCATCAGGCCATCAGCTGATTTCTCAACAGAAACTACAAGCCAGAAGGGAATGGCATGACATTTAAAGTGATAAAAGGGAAGAACCTACAACCAGAAATACTCTACCCAGCAAGACTCTCCTTCAGATGTGATGGAGAAATCAGAAGCTTTCCAGACAAGCAAAAATTAAAAGAATTCACCACCACCAAACCAGCTTTACAACAACTGCTAAGGGAACTTCTCTAAGCAGAAAACAAGAGAAGGAAAAGCTCTGTACTGTGTTGTGCTGAGTCACTCAGTTGTGTCCGACTCTTTGCAACCCCATGGACTGTAGCCCTCCAGGCTTCTCTGTCCGTGGGGATTCTCAGGGCCAGAATACTGGAGTGGGTTGCCATGCACTCTTCCAGGGAATCTTCCCAACCCAGGGATCAACCCCAGGTCTCCTGAGTTGCAGGTAGATTCTTAACCGTCTGAGCCACCAGGGAAGCCCAAGAAAATCCCTACCTACAGAAAATAAATCCAGAACAATTAAGAAAGCAGTAATAGAATCATAAATATTGATAATTAGCTTAAATGTAAATGGATTAAATGCATCAACCAAAGGACATAGACCAGCTGAGCAGATGAGAACATGTGCATGTACGCACTTCCACTTAGCACATCACTCTCCTTGACCCCCCAGGTGGTATGTAATTATTTGATATTGATAGTTTAATCGTGTTCCCATTATGGCATGCAATTGTAATTATCTTTTATTCTTTGTCTTGTTATTGATTGTGAAAACTGATAAACATATTTTACTATTGTGATTGTGTAACTGTTACTCACTTAATACCACTGCATCATGATTGGCCAACAGAAAAATTATAGAATTCTATATCTCCAAAACTACCATTTAATAGAAAAACCTGTAATCACTTTTTAAAATCCAGATGTATATCAGAATTATCTTGGAATTTTTTTGAAAAATACAAATTCTCGGGTAGTGCTTTTTTTTTCTTTTAAACCAGAGCTCCAAATATGTTTCTAATGAGCAGCCATGTTTATTTTTAAACAACTGGACTATGTGAGGGTCTTTTACTTTTATCTAGCTTGTTTCACTTTTTCTATCTCATATTCAGTGCTCCTCTGTCCATGGGATTTTCCAGGCAAGGATACTGCAGTGGGTTGCCATTTCCTTCTCCAGGGATACCTTCCAAACCCAGGGATCAAATGCACGTCTCTTGTATTGCAGACAGATTCTTTATTGCTTAGCCACCCGGGAAGCCCATACATACATAAATAATTTTTGCTGTTCAGTCGTGTCCCAACTCTTTGTGACTCCACGGACTGCAGCACACCAGGCTTTCTGTCCTTCACTATCTCCTGGAGCTTGCTCAAACTCAAGTCCATTGAGGTGGTGATGCCATCCGACCATCTCATCGTCTGTTGTCCCCTTCTCCTCCTGCCTTCAATCTTTTCCAGCATTAGGATCTTTTCCAATGAGTCAGCTCTTCACATTGGGTGGCCAAAGTACTGGAGCTTCAGCTTCAGCATCAGTCCTTCCAATAAATATTCAGGACTGATTTCCTTTCAGATTGACTGGTTGGATCTCCTTGCAGTCCAGGGGACTCTCAAGAGACTTACACATACATACATAAATAATAATAATAAATTCCGTTCCTCAAGTGCACTATCCACATTTTAGGTCCTGCATAGCTACATTTAGCTAGTGGCTACTGTTCCATGATTAGCACAGATGTTGTAGGACATTTCCATCAACATAGAGCATTGCATGCTGTGCTGTGACCCAGCATCCCGAGTCCTATGACCAGCTGGTGCTGAGTCTGTTTTGCCCAGACTATTCCAGTCTCTTCCCTGGGTCCATCTACCTGAAGGTGGCCCACATGTCTGATAATGTACACCCCGAGGCCTGAGAGGTGACCGAGGGGTGACCAGATGTGAGGAGTAGGGAAGGGGAGAGTGGCTGGACCTCGGTTGTGTAGGTGTGGATATCTGCCTGCATGTACCAGTGCCCTCAGGTAGGGGCATGTGGGTGGGCAGGTGGAGAGAGGAAGGGTGGTCTTGGGCACCAGGAGTTAGGGGCTAGCTCTCTCTGCTGCAGGAAACTCTGAGGAGTCTCAGAATTTAAATCTGAACCAACCCTTCCAGTTTAAATGATGACATACTTGGCAAAGCAGAAGGATAGAATACATTTTATGTAACAGTTTATTTTCTTGATTTGCAACATTTAAATATTTAGGTAGGTGGTATGCGGACCTCCTTTTGTACTTTTGCCCCAGGCGTCACATGCCCGGAGCTATGTAAGTGCATGTGGTTAAGATTTTTAATTTATGAAATGACGGATGCGTTTCAAAGTAATTTGTTCAGGAAACAAAGTAGAGCACATATGAACGTTCCGAATTGTTGTGAGCAGATGTGACCCAAAGCTAGAGATCTGCTCTTGCTTTGACTTTTTCTAGTGTTGGTTGTTATAGTTGCCTGTGAGATGGTTATTGGTAGTCACTTGGATGTACTGCTTGGCATTCTTGATTATTCAAGAGAAAGTACAGTTTTTTCCTTGAATGATAGTTTATGTTTAGACAAGGCACAGACTGTTCTACTCGATAGATTTTTTTAAAAATAAAAAAAATTGAAAAGCATTGGCTAAGGCATACGTGTCGATGGTACTGGCAGCTGTGATTCGGAGTCCAAATAGTCATATCTACATAATTTTGTCAGAGCTCTAATTAACATTTGATTCTTGTTTTAGTTGGAATATTTCATGATCCAAGCCTTAAATCAGAAGACAAGTGAAAAAATGAAGAGAAGGAAGATGAGCAACTCGTTTCATGGAATTAGACCACCTCAGCTTGAACAGCCAGGTGCATTTATTAGCCCGTGTCTAAACATTCCGTTGATATTTATTGTAGATCGTTTAAAAAGTGTGGGGGCAGTTGTTCTCAAATTTGAGTGTGTTCAGGACTCACCTGACATTCCGATTCAGTGAAGCTGGGATGGAGTCTGAATCTGATTTTTAAATAAGCCTCCCAGATGATTCTGAAGCAGGTGGCACCTGGATCACATTTTGAGGACTATTGTCTTGAAAACTTGAACCTATAGATTCTTTTAAGAATGGTGTGTGTGGTAGAGAGCTGCTCTAAATTACAGTCCAGTGAGAAATAACCAGATGTGATGCATGAACTTTGAGTGGATACAGGTTCCATAAAAACATCTAAAAGATGTTCTTGGGACAGTTGGGTAAAATTTCATTATGGATGGGAAATTAGATGATACTATGGGATTACTGTTGATTTTCTTATATATGATAGTAGTATTGTGTTTAGTAGAAGAATGTTCTTATTCTTAGGAGATAAATATGAGTTATGAGTAAATATGAAAGTATTTAGAACTAAAGTATCCTAATGATTACAAATTACTTTTAAATGGTTTGTGAGTGAAGGAGAGATGCACACACACAGAGGGAGAGAGAAAATTTAGAGATAAGGCCAAAAAGTAAAGTGTTAATAATTACACAATTTAAGGGCAAGATATATGTGTGCTCATTGTATCATTCTTTGAGGTTTTTGACTGTTTGAAAATGTTCATGATATAGGGTTAGAGGAAAATAAAATTAAAAAAACTATATCAACTTGCCAGAACTTATTGCATAATTTTGTAATAGCAGTGGTAAAATAATACTCTATTCAGATCAAGTAATTATGGATATTGTTTGTACTTGATAAGTATTTGGTGAATGAATGAATGTACATGAACAAGCCAAGAGAGTGTAATTTTGTATGGGAAGTCAGTTCCAAAAATGTGGACATACACACCGTAGAATTGGCTTTGAACTTTGTGATGTGCAGGGTGAAAGGGGTGATGTGGTTGTTACGTAGCAAACCCTGGGCCCTTAATTACTTCCTGGATGCGAAGATGAGTGGGGAATGGCCAAGTCAATGATGCTGATGCATAATTTCTTAGTTCTTATTAATCAAGAAGAGAAAACATACCAATTGCTCAGACAAGGCAAAATTCTTCAGGTCATTTAGCACTACAACCTGTGGGTCTTCCTCTGGGGCCAGCAGGTGAGATAGTGGGCAGGTGTGCCCTTCCCATGGGAGCGCTGTGGCATCGCACTGACCATAACTCAGGGTCCGGGGTGCACGTTTGTTCTGGTGCTGACTTCTTCTAAGGACTGATCCCTGGCTTTGGGGCATGTGATTTTTATAAACTGTTCTCAGACAGTCAGGATCTGTAGGGTGCCTCTGGTGATGGAGAGAAGAGGATGGATAGGGTACAGGGCAGAAAGAGCCTGGCCCCCAGCTTACCTTGTCCAGTTAGTAGACTGGAGTTCTGCTTTGGAATAAAGAATTGTTTTTATTCCTGAAGAAGGCTGAATTGTACTGGTTTAAATGATTGTATATCCTTCAGGCAACCCTTCCCAGGTCACGTTTTCCTCGGCACAGCTTTAGATGAAAGTTAGCAGACTGTTCACAATTCGGGTCTATGATGAGGACCTGGGCTGTGGTTCTCCAGGCCGATGTTCTGAATTGATGGAGGCTAATCTAATTTAGTTAGTGATCAAACTAGGGAATGGAAGGTTACCTGCCCTTGTGGAAATCATGGAGCCTGACCAGCAATCTCCCTGACGTGTGCCGAGAGGAAGAAGCTGGTTGTGGGGCAGCATAATGTTTTACTAGGAGGGAAAGACAAACTTTAGCATCGGAATAAAATGGTCAAGGTGGTTTTAAACCATCGAGTCCAAGACTCTGAACCCTGGCTTTTAAGAGGCTGCAGTTTTAACAATTCATTCCTCTGCCTTCAGTTATTCTGGAAGGAAAACGACTTCAGATGTGAGGTTGGGCTCTTCAGAACTTTCAGAAATTTCTTTGCATTTTTTTATCAGGTGAAGAATGATGACAGCCAACATAACTGAAATCTAGCATTTGGAGAAATATTTTATGTGGGGCCACACATAGTGAGAAATGCTCTTTGTGGCATTGGTACATTTTTCATTTGTACTAGAAAAAGTAAATACAGTATTTCTGTGTATCTGTGTCATTCCTGGATAGTTAGTTTATAATTAGATGAAGCTATAGAAAAGGTGCTGTTTTTCTGGATCCAAAATGGCCAAATATTGGCAACTTCCTATGGTTCAACCTAATAATATTAAAAAAAATATTGTTTTGTTGTGTTTAAACCTGAAGTGACAGGGGTCTGTGGACCTAAAGAGCAGTTTGTTATTCTTATTTTCTTTTTTGAAACAGAGAAAATGCCGGTCTTGAAGGCTGAAGCATCGCATTATAACGCCGACTTAAACAACTTGCTGTTCTGCTGCCAGTGTGTGGATGTGGTGTTTTACAGCCCAGATTTAAAGGAGGTGGCCGAGGCCCACAAGATCGTTCTCTGCGCCGTCAGCCACGTGTTCATGTTGCTCTTCAGCGTAAAGAGTCCTGCTGACATTCAGGATTCCAGTATCATCCAGACCACCCAGGATCTCTTTACTATCAACAGAGACCCCGCGTTTCCAGGTGCTAGCCAGGAGTCTCTGGGCAACCCGCCCTTACGAGTCATCGTTAAAGACGCCTTCTTCTGTTCTTGTTTATCGGACATCCTGCGCTTCATTTACTCAGGTACCTTGTCACATGGTTCTGGTACAGCCTCGTGAGCTTTTGAAATGAAGTGTGCCCGTGGTCTTCATGTGTTACCGGTTGGTTTTATCTTTCTCTTCCTCATACTATCTGAGGTGAAGATTGTAAATGCAGTAGTGTCTGCTTTATCCACAGGAACTGGGCCAAGCTTTCTCTCCTTACAAGTTCCTTGCCTTGGTTTTACATCTACCTGTAGAAACAGTAACTTCTTTTCCTATTGAGCGAGTATGTTAGTATTTTAAGTGTTAGTCACTTAGTTGTGTCCGACTCTGTGATCTCATGGACTGTAGCCCTCCAGGCTCCTCTGTCCATGGAATTCTCCAGGCAAGAATACTGGAGTGGGTAGCCATTCCCTTCTCCAGGGATTTTCCTGACCTAGGGATCAAACCCAGATCTCCCACATTGCAGGCAAATTCCTTACTATCTGAGCCACCAGGGAAGCCATTATATTTAAAAGAATATTCAGAATTCATTTTAAATATTTAATATTTAAGAATTCATTGTCTGATTTAACTTTAAAGAAATAAAATTCTTCAAATACATATGAAAATAAGTGTCTTTACTTATTCTTGTTTGACTCAGATTTTGGAGGGAATTGAAGGGAGAAATTACCATGATCATTGCATTCAGTTTAACAACTAGAAACAGTATCTAAAATTAGTTCAGACTGAAATCTAATTAACTTTGACTGTGACTATTTCAAACTACTGTTACTTCTGTGCCCTTATCTTTGTAGGATTCAGCTTATCAATTGTTTTTCGTCTTATCCTTTTAAAAGCTCAGTATAGCACGTATATTCTAAAGATTAGACTTTTTAATTTGAGTTATTTTAACAGGGTGGCTTCCTGGGTAACTCAACTGGTAAAGAATCCACCTGCAATGCAGAAGACCTGGGTTCAGTCCCTAGGTTGGGAGGAGTCCCTGGAGGAGGGCATGGCCACTCACTCCAGTATTCTTGCCTAGAGAATCCCTATGGATTCAGTCAAATGATTGATGATAAGATTTTTCTCTTTTTCATTGGGGTTGTGTTTAGTTTTGCAAGTTAAGAAGTTAATGGTTGTGAAAAATAACAGTTGTAGCATGCAGATTAAGTGGATTAAAAATATACATATTGGAGTTGAATGTGGTGATATAAATCTTAAATCCATTAAGTGAATATTTGCTTAGAATATTCCACCCCTGCAGAGCATACCAGCAGTCAGTGCCTTCGGCATGGCAGCCTCTCTGTAAATGTAGGCTGAACTAATGAGTAGACTCTAGTAGCTGTGAATCATTATGTGAACAAACCAGATAAGCTAGAGTCTTCATTTAGCACAATGGATTTTTATGTTTAAACTTAGAATCTCACAGTTCAGAATTAGGACTAATTTTGAAAAGCCAAAATGTTTACACATTAGAAGAAAAAAAATGTCTTTAATGATATGTCAGAGAACCATGATGGAAGTGTTTGGCTTTTCTTTTCAATGAGTCTGCTGTTGAAGTCATGAATTATTCAGCATGTTTCCCACAGTATCCATTAAATACTTTCAAAGGCGCATGAGCACTTTGAGGTCAGTTCTAATAACTAAATGTATGTCCAGTGACAGAACCTGCTTATCTTTCTCCTGGGGAGTAATTTTTTTTTTAATTGTAAAATTCATACATACAGATGGAAAAAAGGGGGAGAGAAAAGAAGAAAGTTCTCACGCCCTAGTACCTTTCCCCAGAGTTGATTGCCTGTTAGAAGTCATTCATGTTTTCACTCTCTGATGCTTTTTGAGAGAAATGAATATGTTGAGAAACTTGCTCTAATGAAAATGTAACCTTTGGTGACTGCTGTTTCCTGGGAACCACAGGTAGTTTCCATGGGTGGAGCATGGAGTGGGAGGGGATGGCTGGAAGGAGATGAGGCTGGCAGGGCCCTTGGGAGCTGCTCCTGCTGTTCTAAGAAGCTTTTCTAGAACTTTATGCATGATTAGACTGGGCTTTGGGAAGATCCTCTCTAGTGATGGTGGGAAGGTGGAAGAGCAGGCAAGATGAGTGCAGTTAGGAACCACTGTTATTCTGGAGCTCAGCCTAAGGAAGGCCAACATTCTGAAAACAGGTGGTTGGTCTTGCAGCCTCTCTATCACCAGTACCAGTGGTCTTCAAACCTTAAAGTACCTGCCAGTCACCTGGTGATCTTGTTAATGTGCAGACTCCGATTCGGTGGGCCCTGGTGGGGCATCAGTTCAGTTCAGTCACTCAGTCATGTCCAACTCTTTGCGACCCCAGGGACTGCAGCACACCAGGCTTCACTGTCCATCACCAACTCCTGGAGCTTGCTCAGACTCATGTCCATTGAGTCGATCATGCTGTCCAACCATCTCATCCTCTGTTGTCCCCTTCTCATCCTGCCTTCAGTCTTTCCCAGCATCAGGGTGTTTTCCAGTGAATCAGTTCTTTGCATCAGGTAGCCAAAGTATTGGAGTTTCAGCTTCAACATCAGTCCTTCCAAGGAACATTCAGGACTGATTTCTTTTAGGTTTGACTGGTTTGATCTCTTTGCAGTTCAAGGGACTCTCAAGAGCCTTCTCCAACACCACAGTTCAAAAGCATCAATTCTTTGGTGCTCACCTTTCTTTATGGTCCAACTCTCACATCTGTACAGGACTACTGGGAAAACCATAGCTTTGACTAAATGGACTTTTGTCGGTAAAGTAATGTCTCTGCTTTTTAATATGCTGTCTAGGTTGGTCATAGCTTTTCTTCCAGGGAGCAAGCTGAATTTCATGGCTGCAGTCACCATCCACGGTAATTTTGGAGCCCAAGAAAATAAAGTCTGTCACTGTTTCCACTTTTTCCCCATCTATTTGTCATGAAGTGATGGGACCAGATGTCATGGTCTTAGTTTTTTGAATGTTGAGTTTAAAGCCAACTTTTTCTCTCTTCTTTCACTTTCATCAAGAGGCTGTTTAATTCTTTGCTTTCTGCCATAAGGGTGGTGCCATCTGCATATGTGAGGTTACTGATATTTCTCCCAACAATCTTGATTGCAGTTGTGCTTCATACAGCCCAACATGGAACCAGTTCATTGTTCCATGTCCAGTTCTAGCTGTTGCTTCCTGACCTGTGTACAGATTTCTCAGGCAGGTCAGGTGGTCTGGTATTCCCATCTCTTTCAGAATTTTCCACAGTTTGTTGTAATCCACACAGTCAAAGACTTTAGTGTAGTCAATGAAGCAGAAGTAGATATTTTTCTAGAACTCTCTTGCTTTTTCAATGATCCAGCGGATGTTGGCAATTTGATCTCTGGTACCTCTGCCTTTTCTAAATCCAGCTTGAACATCTGGAAGTTCTCGGTTCTTGTACTGTTGAAGCCTGGCTTGGAGAATTTTGAGCATTACTTTGCTAGTGTGTGAGATGAATGCAATTGTGCAGTAGTTTGAATATTCTTTGGCATTGCCTTTCTTTGGGATTGGAATGAAAACTTATCTTTTCCAATCCTGTGGCCACTGCTGAGTTTTCCAAATTTGCTGGCATATTGAGTGCAGCACTTTCACAGCATCATTTTTTAGGATTTGAAATAGCTCAGCTAGAATTCCATCATCCCCACTAACTTTGTTCGTAGTGATGCTTCCTAAGGCCCACTTGACTTCATATTCTGGGATATCTGGCTCTAGGTGAGTGATCACACCATCATGGTTATCTGGGTCATGAAGATCTTTTTTGTACTGTTCTGTGTATTCTTGCCACCCCTTCTTAATATCTTCTGCTTCTGTTAGGTCCATACCATTTCTGTCCTTTATTGAGCCCATCTTTGCATGAAATGTTCCCTTGGTATCTCTAGTTCTCTTGAAGAGGTCTCTAGTCTTTCTCATTCTACTATTTTCCTCTATTTCTATTGATCACTGAGGAAGGCTTTCTTATCTCTCTTTGCTGTTCTTTGGAACTCTGCATTCAGGTGGATATATCTTTCCTTTTCTCCTTTGCCTTTCGCTTCTCTTCTTTTCTCAGCTATTTGTAAGGCCTCCTCAGACAACCGTTTTGCCTTTTTGCATTTCTTCTTGGGGATGATTTTGATCAGTGCCTCCTATACAGTGTAACAAATCTCCATCCATAGTTCTTGGCAGGCACTCTATCTATCAGATCTGATCCCTTGAATGCATGAGGGTCTGCATTTCCAGTAGTCTCCAGGCAGTGCTGATGTTTTGTACCACAAGTTGCTGTAGCACCTGCTCTTGGTAGAACTGGGACCACCAGCCACAGCCAGGGGATGAGGGCCTGGAATTCAGCCCAGAGGCCCTGAAGAGGAACCCAGTGATTAGTCTCAGGGAACAGGGTCAAAGTGGAATCGCCTGCCAGGCTGACTGACACAGAGCTCTCTGGAGCTGGGGCTGTCCATGCATTCTTGTACCCCCTGCCTGAAGTTGAGGCAAGTGAATGCTTAGTGGTTGGGTGGAAACCCAGTGAGCCTGGCAGTAGTGACTAGAAGGCAGAGATGCATGATGACATGGACAGCTTGCTGAGCTGCAAACCCCCGACCAGTTCAGGGCATGGACTTCTCAGTCTGATGCTTAGCTGTTGCCTCTCTGCTCTGAGCTTTGTTTGCATGTGACCCAGACAGGACGTAGTGCCAGGTACACACTGGCCACAGGCCACTGACCTGGGGCTACAGGGAGACCTGGATGTGGGCTGAGGTAAAAGGAAAGTGAATGCTTCAGCAGGTGCCTAACAATTCTTCTTTAACTATTTACTCAGTATAACCTCAGACTCAAGCAAAAGTGCTACTGTTCGTTGTGTTTAAAAAGACGACAATCTCAGCAAAATACAATTTATTGAGAAGAAAAACCGACCAGATTCCCGATCTCAAATGTCTAAACATTTTCTGATGTTTTCTTTTTGCCCTTTGATTTTTTCTTGGTGCATAGGTTGCTTATTTAAAAAAATATTTTTTTTAATTAAAGCAAACTAAAATTTGAAACCTAATTTTTTTTTTTTCCTTAGAGACTTAAGAGGCTGGGCTTATGTATTTTCTGTTTGTTTATCTTATTGTTGTCCAACATCTGAAAACTTTTGAACAGAGCACAAGTCTTAAGACCCAGTTTCACACTGGTTTCCTCCTTGCAGCCCTGGCCTAGCTGCAGGTCCTGTTGGGAACTGTGGAAGACAGGAGCGGGTTGTGCTCACGTCAGTTGGACCGGGAAGCAGAGGCAGAACCCATGAGAGGGCGTGCTCCGGAATGTTTGCCCTGAGCAAACACGGGCTGAAAAACCCTATTAAACGTGTCTCTTCCTTTTTTTAGAAAAATGAACCAAATGACAGAGAATGTCTCTATTCTTTTTAAAAATTTTAAATTTTTAAAAATAATTTTCTTTTAACCTTTAGGAATTTGAAATGTTGCAGATATTGTGTCTACCATGGATATTTGAGTCCTATATTTAGGAAGGGCCTTTTAATACTCTGGTTAACACTTTACCCCTGTAATGAAGGCCTCTGTTCATTTTCATATTCAAATTTCTGAGCAAACAGGCACAGTGAAAGTGCGTATGTTAATTTCCTCTTGGATAGCTGCTAACATTTCGTAACGTCTAATACTTTATGACTACCACTGACATTGCGTGTGCATGCTCAGTGGTGCCCGACTCTTTGCAACCCCATAAACTGGAGCCCACCAGGCTGCTCTGTCCTTGGGATTTTCCAGGCAGGAATACTGGAGTGGATTGCCATTTCTTTCCCCAGGGGATCTCCCTACCCAGGGATCAAACCCATGTCTCTTGGGTTTTCTGCATTGTCAGGCAGATTCTTTACCACTGAAGGAGGAATAATCTGAAAAGTGAGGCCCGCAGTTTCCTGGTCTTGAGGAGTAATCCTTAAAT
This sequence comes from Bos taurus, assembly GCF_002263795.3. Taxonomy (NCBI): domain Eukaryota; kingdom Metazoa; phylum Chordata; class Mammalia; order Artiodactyla; family Bovidae; genus Bos; species Bos taurus. Next base: position 95,065,258 of record NC_037334.1, read on the forward strand.
GGCATACAATTGTAACATTCTTATGATACTGTGTACAGCCTTTATGCTGGCAAATTCCTGAGTCACAGGATCTCAGATGGATAGCAATTGAAATCTTTGTAAGAGCATCAAGAATTTAGCTTTGAGCTCTTCCTGCCACAGATGGCCCTTAGAATTTCACATCACTTATTGAAATGCTGCCAGGGTAAATGAATTTGTGGAAATGAGCGTAGTATTCTCCAGCTCTTGAAATTATTCTGTGATATGCTCTTTTCTGCACTGCATAAAAGAACAGCTGAATGCACATGGGTAGATCATGCTCTGTAAGAGTAAATAAATTAGTGCTCTAAGAAGTTAAAATCACAATCGGTTATGTAGGATGACATCTAGAGCTCTGCTGTAACATATAGTACTATGCCTATTGTTAGCAGTAGTGGAGAGGGCAATGGCACCCCACTCCAGTAATCTTGCCTGGAAAATCCCATGGACTGAGGAGCCTGGTAGGCTGCAGTCCATGGGGTCTCTAAGAGTCAGGCACGACAGAGTGACTTCACTTTCCCTTTTCACTTTCATGCATTGGAGAAGGAAATGGCAACCCACTCCAGTGTTCTTGCCTGGAGAATCCCAGGGATGGGGGAACCTGGTGGGCTGCTGTCTCTGGGGTCGCACAGAGTCGGACACGACTGAAGCGACTTAGCTGCAGCAGTGTATTAAAACTATGTTAAGAAAATGGAACACATGTTAAATGTTATTGGGGCTTCCCTGGTTGCTCAGACTGTAAAGAATCTGCCTGAATGTGGAAGACCTGGGTTTGATCTCTGGATTGGAAAGGTCCTCGGGAGAAGTGAATGGCTACCCACTCCACTATTCTTGACTGGAGAATTCCATGGCCAGAGGAGCCAGGGGGGCTACACTCATGGGGTCACAAAAGAGTCAGCCATAGCTTAGCGCATAACACTTAATGTTATTACCACAAGAAAAGAAAAGAAATCTCAGTCTTATTATTGCTATATTTGACACCTAAGTGTCAAAGATGATTTGATTAGCATTTCTAATTATGGCAAGAACCTGGTCATTAGAGTACCCTTATAACCTAGGCTTACTTTTCTTTTCAGTTGTTGGATCTTTCTGTGTCTGTTCTCAAACAGATTAATATCCTGTAGGAATTTACCTATTGCTAATCTTAATACACTTAGATTTGATGCTTGTTTTCTTTCTGATACTCTTCTGAATGGAGATACTGTGTAGGTGTTCTTTAGTTAACATAACTTTACTTTTAAGAAACAATATCTGTGCTCTCCTTTAACTTGTGTGAGTATCAGTCAGAACTACTTCCATGTACTGTTTGCTGCATGCCACTGACCCTGGGTTTTGAAAGTGGATAAAATGTCTAAAGGATGAGCAATAGTCATTAGCAGTCAATGCACGCTCGAATTTCCTGGAGGCTTTTAAAATTGATGTCTGGGCCCCATCCCCAGAAATGCTAATGTAATCCATCTGGGGATGGCACCTTCTCCAATGGTATTTTATAAAAGATCATCCAGGTAAATGTAATATATAGCTAGGGGTGAGAATCACTGGCATAGAGTGAATTTTCTTGAACTGAGGTCCCTTGGCTTCTAAGGGATCCTTCTCTTTTATGTAGACTTTACTGGCTATGTGTGCATGGGAAATTTTCTAGAGCAGTGATCCAGAGAATTCATCAGATTGTGAAAAGAGTATGTGACTTGAAGTTAAAAATCATTCTTTGAGGAAGAGGAAAACAAAAAGCATAGGCTTGTTCTAGACTGTACGTCTTGTGGAATTTGAGGAGGGAGAAGAGCTAACAGTGAAGTCAGAAAAAGAGTGCCCAAAGTTAAGAAGAGGCAGGGGTGCCCTGGAGCTAGCTAGTGCCAATGTGTGAGAGGCAGTGGTATTTACCTGTTCCTAAGGGTGTGTTCGGAGAAGGCAATGGCACCCCACTCCAGTACTCTTGCCTGGAAAATCCCATGGGCAGAGGAGCCTAGTAGGCTACAGTCCATGGGGTCGCTAAGAGTCGGACACGACTGAGCGACTTCACTTTCACTTTTCACTTCCATGCATTGGAGAAGGAAATGGCAACCCACTCCAGTGTCCTTGCCTGGAGAATCCCAGGGACGGAGGAGCCTGGTGGGCTATGGGGTCGCACAGAGTCAGACACGACTGAAGCGACTTAGCAGTAAGGGTGTGTTCTGTGTTGTTGTATTGAACTTGGCCATGGTGGGAGCATGTACCCCGCAGAACAGCAAATGCCCCAAATGAGGACTCTCCTTCCCCCACCCCTCTCCCAGGATACACTGTAGTAGTCATGAAGGACAGGTAAGGAGAAGTTTAAGATAGGCAAGGATGCCAAGCGCTGCAGGGCTCAGCTCTAATGAGGCCTGAGAGCAACTGGACTGCCAATTTGATTCTAAAAGATTAGTTTTGGATCTCCTTGCTACAGCCTGGCGGCAACTGCCTAATCTCACTGGTTCAGTAAATGTTCATTCCGTGCCCTCTCCACTCCCCAGTATTCATGAAGGCACCTGGCAAAGTTCTGGATACCTGAAGGGAAATACCAGAAGAGAAAGACCAAGAGCAAATAGAAAAGGATCTCAACTTACCCAGAGACATAAATCAGCTAAATTCATACCAGTTGTTAACTGCGTAGATAGAACTAGAACCTGGGTCTCCCAACTGTGCCCACCCACTCTGTATCTTTTTGAGTTGTATTTTTAGGATTTAGGACTGTCTATAAGGGATGGGCTGGATGGGGGTAATCTCTACAGAAATGCACTTTTGGAAACTTAGCTGCATTGATAATAAGATTCACTTGATGTGGAAAAGGCCAATTGGGAGTAGGGAGGCTAGGTAGGAGACTGCTGTGGGCCAAAGAGAGACGTGTTTGGGGGAAGGGGAGACATTTTGCTGATCCTGGACGAGGAGACTGTAAGGCACAGAGGAAGAGGGGCTGACAGGAGTGAAGTGAACCTAAGAAGAGACGGCTTAAAAGTGGGTTGGTGTGAAAAGGGCGAGAGGGACCGACCGGGTGGGGTGAGTTTTCTTTTTTTAATGTCCCAGTTGTGTGGTTCTACAGAAAATTATCCAGCTCTCTTCTTCTGGTTGGTTCTGTAAGAACTGGCTATGGAACATCCTCATCGGACCCTGACAGTGCATGAAACCTTCTGAATGCATTCTGTTCCTTTGCCTGATTGTAGTCACTGCCCTTCATGATTGGTATCACTGAATCCAGCCTTAGAAAGGACGGAATCCGCCTCATACTCAGAGCAAGTAAATCAGTTGAGTGTTGGCCCTCTTGTGATGGGAACTCATATTCTAGCCATTGCTGTTATCATTAGCTCATCGCCTGTTCTATAAAGAGGTGGCAGCTGTTCAGGAAGAAGACTCCAGCTTTTGAGAAATAGTTTAGGTGAAGGGAAACTTTTTTTTTTTAATGTGAGAGCTGTTTAAATGTTTTAGTGTAATTGTAAGAATATATGTTTGGTAAATAAAAATTAAAAGAAAATACTAAACAAAAAGAAAGAGGAACATTGATACTCAGTAAAATATTTATCTTTCTTCCTGCTTTAACAAAAAATTCAATATATATTGATTTTTTTTACAGGTGCCTTCCAGTGGGAAGAGTTAGAAGATGATATCAGGAAAAAATTGAAAGATTCTGGAGATGTTTCAAATGTAATTGAGAAAGTTAAATGCATTTTAAAAACACCAGGAAAGGTAAATTAGTTTATTGTAAGTTACTTTCTCTGAATTATAACTGGTATTAAGGTGAATATACTATGGAGTCATGAGGAAAGTTGATAATGTATTTTTTTCCTTAAGTCTATTTTTTGCTGTTTAAATGTTTTAAATATAAACACGTGATTTCTTGCTATCTCTGATTTTAATTCATGTTAGAATTCAAATATGTATGAGTCATGTCTTTAAAATGTTGGTTTGTGAATTCTGTTCCCTGAGACATTCCCCTGGGACTCTGGGAATATGCAGTCTATGTTAAGAATGAAGGCTGTTGGATTTGCCCAGTTATAGTCAGGCTTATGGGAGACGATGCTTCCTCACTGCTCACAGTTTCATTCCAAACAGTTTTCAGGGGCATGGCAGTCTCAGTGTGTGTCCTTTTCAAGAGTTCCGAGAAATTTCCTTGACTAGGTGGGCAGCTGAGGGTTTGTTTCTCATCCAGTATAGAGTTCAAATCATATGTTAGGTTCAAAGATTATAGAAATATAGACTTTGTATATGGTCATAAACTACTGCCCATGAAAACCCTAGTAACAGATTTTGCAGAGTCTGTAAGAGCCTTAAGAGTAAATCTGTTCACTTTTAAGATGACTACATTAAACAATTTAGCCAAAATCTTATTTCAGATTCTGTGATAAGCAAATCGGCTACAGTGGATAAAAAGGCAAGTTGTGTGCACTGCTTAGCAGAATAGAGGTTTATGTTAAGTGTAAGAAAAATGATTATTTCTTTAATTTTTTATACAGATGACTGCCAATGCTACAACCTAAGTTTATTAACATTTTAAGTTAATGTTTCAAAACTGCACTAAGTTTTTATAAAGATTCCTGACTATTCTTTAAATAAAAAAAAATGATCTCTTTTTAAACCAAATATGGAATTAAAGGATAAGACCATTCTTTGCTTGTTTTCATAGCACATTGAAGCAGGTATACAGAAGCTGGCCACTTGTGCAGGTGTATGGCAGGGTAGTAGCTCTTATAGCCTAATTCAGCTAAATAATGCTTTTGTAGAAATGTGCATTATAGACTTGCACTCTGCTTTTCAAAAGTTCTCTACATGAACTTGCTCACAGACCAGTGAAAATACATATATTCTCTCCAAACTTCTGCCCTTGCTTTTTTTTTTTTTTTTCCTTCAAATTCAAGGCATAATTGGAAGTTCTTGGTGGCCTAATAGTTAGAATTCTGGGCTTTCGTTGCTGTGGCCTGAGTTCAGTCCCTGGTCAGGAAATTAAGATCCTGCAAGCCATGTGGTGTGGCCCAAAAAAAAAAAAAAAAAAAAAAAATCAAGGCTTGGAAACAAGGAAATCTGTTATACAGATGCAGAATCTTTATATATTGATACCTAAAATACATCTACATGCATTCATGATGTACAAATTCGTAACCTTACCTAAATGGTTAGGACAGAAGTGTTGCCTGTTGTTCTAAACCTGAGCTTTTCCTTGGGTTGGATTCTGAACAGTCATTCCTTTCAGTAGCAAGAATAAAACAACTTCTTCTTGGGGAAGGGAAAGCTGGGGCCTGTATTAGTCCATGGAACTGAATTAAATCCTTCCTTTGCACAGGAGGACACGGGTTCTTGTGTGCTTTCCTCCTGTGCTTTCCCGGGGGTCTCTCTTCTTTGAGTATTGGGAATCAGGAAATACTCCGTTTAAATTGTGTCTGCCACAAATTACCTGTGGCTTTGAGTAAGTCTTCTCAGGGCTTTCTCTAGAATGAGGGGTAAACTAGGCATAGTTGATAGGATTTACTGAATCCTAACCATTCTAACCAATCCTAACCACGAAGAACTTCCATCTATGCCTGCTAAGTCGCTTCAGTCGTGTCTGACTCTGTGCGACCCCATAGACAGCAGCCCACCAGGCTCCCCCGTCCCTGGGATTCTCCAGGCAAGAACACTGGAGTGGGTTGCCATTTCCTTCTCCAGTGCATGAAAGTGAAAAGTGAAAGTGAAGTCGCTCAGTTGTGTCTGACCCTCAGCGACCCCATGGACTGCAGCCTTCCTTCCAGGCTCCTCCATCCATGGGGTACAGTTTATCTCTAGACTGATTTCTGAAGCCCCTGCTAGCCTTCAGGTTCTGATGATGCTTTTTGACTGTTCCTGTGCTTTATGTGTAGGAGTCCCCCAAGTCCTCACCCCCAGTTCCTTCAGTGTGTATTAAAGAATACTGTGTATAAGAACTTAGATTACAGGAGCAGGGTTTGTATAATCCTGTTTTGGTTGTCTGTTTTGCTCATGGATATCATCCTGGAGTGTATGTTCTTCTTTGAGAGGCAGGATAAGGTTTTTTTCCTTCTCGCCAAATGTTTTAACTTCCCACCCTAGTAGATTAACTCAGAGTGGGGAGTAGGTGCCTGTTATTCTTATTGCTAATGTTGTATGTACACTTGGTTATTTCTTAGAGATAAAGCTTTCTGAATTTCCTGTCTAGCTGAGCAGAGGGTCAAAAGTTCTGACCTGGCCTGAGGTTCTGAGAGTCAGCCAGGGAAATGGGTGATGGAGGAAGGGAGAGGGGCTGGCTCTCATTCCCTGGGGCTCTTTCCTTCAGAAGGGATTGTCTGAAGGATCACAGAAAGGGTACACAGAGCACCAGATCCTAAGTGGGGAGCAGAGGAAGGCTGGAGATGCCCAGCCTTCTTCACTGTTAACTGGAGGCTCCAGCTAGGAGTTGGGAGAGGACAGATCGGTGTGGTCATGGGACAGGGTTTCTAGAGCTCCAGATGAGAGATGCAGGCAGCCTCTGATAGATTCCAGCCATCGGGACTGTGGGCAGGAGAGATATTTGGGATTATAAGGTTGTAGATCAAGATGCCTTAGTTCCTCACTCCCAGGTGTATTAACGTTGAATCTAGTGAGCAGTAGAACTTGATGTGATCGGTGAAAAATATGTGTGTTTTCTTAATTGCAAATTAAATTCTGTGTATATATTTTCGTAACTAGTGAATAGACAAGCAGGTTGTCTATGCGAACACGTTTTACTAGGCGTTCATATGAGGCCGGGCTACTGCTGTCTGTTTCCCAGGCGACAAAGGTCCGGGGGCTTCAGCGCCCCTCAGCGTCTCAGTTGCAGACTCTTCACTTAGCCAGCTCCTTCGCTGCTGTGAGTGCTGCATAGTGCACTGGTGCTCTCGACAGGTAGCAGATGTAGTTCTCGAGGGCAGGTTTCCACGAAAGCTGTGACCAGAGATGCCATAGAGGGGGTAATCATTACTCCTTTAGACAGCAGAGATTTCCACGTTCTCTAAGCAGATTATCAACGCATATTGTATAATATTTCCTCTCGCATTTTTATTTCTCCTTATAGTTTAATTGCCTAAGGAACTGCAAAACCTATCAAGCCAGAAAACCTCTGTGGTTTTATAACACTTCCCTCAAGTTTTTCCTTAATAAACCAATGCTGGCTGATGTTGTCTTCGAAATACAAGGTACGGTTCAGTTTTTACAAAGTTCATCATTTGTTTTAATTTCTTGTTTTAACTTTCTGTTTCAATTTCGAGTATTTTGGGTGAAGGAATGACTATTCTCTATTGTAGGATGTAGGTTAATAGTACTTGAATTTCTACAAATTTCTACAGTTTCTAGAAAATTTCATTTTCTAGGGAAATGAAATATTTTATTAAAATAAGAAAATGAATTTATATTTTCCTTAGTTTGTTGTTACTGTTACCCAGTGCTTCATTAACTTTTAGGGACTAGCAGGGGATAGACCGATGTTACAGATCACCCACTTGTGTATTTTGTTTGTGTATTTCTTTAAGGTCGTAGTTTTTAAATCATTTGAAACTAGCCCCCTCAACATTTAACATTACGTCTAGTTTATGTTTTCAGCTCTTTTCCTTTTTAATTGAGCAAAAGGAACTACGCTTGCTTAGGGTCAAGCCTGGCTTACATCAGGCGTCTGTAGTTATCACTACATTTACTTCTTAATGACACTCAGAGCAATTGCTGCTTTTTAGCTCTGTTGGAAAGTAATGCTCCCTAATTTTAATAAAGATGAGCCCTTTTAATGCCCATTATTGTTATTCGCTTGGATACTTTGTCACTTTAGTAGATTGAAAGCATAGTCTTAAAAATGAATTGTGAAATACCTTTAATTAGGAAAGTTGTTTCCAATGAATTAAGTACACTTTCAGGTGGGCTGTTACTAAAAGTAAGATTTAATTTAATTTTATGGTAGAAATGTACGGCAGCTAATAGTACCTTACTTTTAAAAAATGTTCACCAGAAGGATTTGTTTTGCTTTTAACTCTGGTCACTTGCCAAGACAAACTGAATTGGAAACTTTCCAAGGTGCCTTTGGGTAAGCGGCTGCTAGTAGCTGCAGTGTGAGTGTGGGCTACTGAGAATGGGACAGTCAGTGACCTTGAAATTATGTAAAAAGGGATTCGGAGAAAAGTAGGCTCACAGTTGACCAAATTTCCTTATAATTTGCATAGGAGGCACTGACACCAATTATTGTACACTATTATTTTGCAGTATTATTTTAATAATATTGTATGTTATTTTGCAATGTTATTTTAAAATAATATTTTTAAATATTATTAAATAATAGTGTAAGATATTATTTTACAATAATATAGTAAAATATTATTTTAATATTTTACACTATTATTTTAGTGTAACCTGTTGAAAAGAGTTTCATGGGGAGTGTGCAATGCATGAAAATATATGTTACACTGAGAGGAGAGAGGGCAGTGATACAGAGAACACTCTCATAGCCTGCTTTTCTTCGGTGATCCCACCCACCGACCCTTCGCAGGCACCTGCTTGTACCCCACCGTGGGAGCAGCCGGACCTGAAGAGCCCCCGTAATGCCTTCGGATACCACGTGGCAGCTGCTCTAATGCCCTTTGTAGCCTCCTCAGCTCAACACCTGAGGCCCCCAAGGGAGCCAGGAGTGGACAGGAGCAGGAATGGGTGAAAGCAGGGGCCAGCGGGACCTCTGCCATCCACTGGCGGAGAGGCCGCCTAGCTCTGAGGCGTGTGGGGAGGGCAGCTCCCAGAGCCGTGGTCACTGCCCTGGGGAGGGTCTGCAGCCCTAGCTCCAGCCTTGGCTTTGCTTTCCAGACAGTGTGTATGTATCCTTGGGCCGGTCCTCCGTATGTCCTCCTGGAGTCTTTTCATTTGCAAAGTGAAGACCGTCAATCATGTTGATTCTAAAAGGTCCTTTCTAGTGTTAAGCTTGATGAGACGGTAGTGACAGAGCAGGTCAGGGTTTTGCTTGGAAGCATTTTTACTATTTAATAGGTTTGGCTGTGTTACTTTGCTTTTCGGATCCTCTGTTTCCTCACTTGTGAAACGGGGATGCTAGTTTCTACCTGGGAGAGGGTGACTGGTCGTGAGGATGGAGGTGATGGTGCGTGGAAAGGCACATTTAGAGGCCTCATAGGCAGACCACACTGTGGTTTTCTGTGCTGAATCCAGGGCTGCAGCAAATCCTTTTTAAAAACTGTTCAGACATCACTGACAACTGACTGGAGTTGACATGAGATATAAAACTATGACTGAAATAGTCATCAAATGTATACATATACAAATATATAAATGTATACAGTGTGTATGTAAGTTTGTGTCTTTTTCCATTAAATAAAACTAGTCACAGTAAACTTTTGGATATGATGTAGAAAGATATGTTTCCTTTTGACATTTGAATCTGTGCCTTATGAAAAATACTATTACAGAGCTACATTCTGTCTTGTTTACTTAGTACATATTCTGAACCTCTCTTGAGCTAGACAAGTTTCCTGTTTTCAGGATAAAACAAAAGAATGATTCTAAAAATTTCATTTTTGAAACTTGGCAAGTAGTGTGAAGAAGGTATGAAAAATGTAGTATTTTAGTATGTAATAAAAATAAGGATCCTTGATAATCTGTGCAAAGTTACTGGAAACTGGGCTTTAACTGTTGTTTCACTCTTAAAACTTTTCTGAAAAAAAAAAAAAAGTAACAATTTAATACTACAAAGGAAAGTTACTTTAGGTCTTGATGTTTTCAAAGGACATATTTATCTGTTAACTAGAAAACTAATGTCTTTTTCCCCCTGTAATTCTTCAGCTCTAGCCTATTGCTGTTGTGTAAATAATCACTACATTATTTTCATTTAGCATGTTTTATACTTTGCTTTTATATATATATATATATACACACACACAGTGTTTAAAAATGTGGCTGTACTGAGGTATTGTATTACAGTCTCACAGTAGAACAATTTATAACACCAAAACAGTAGTTTGAAAGAGTGAGAAACAGAAATGGATATTTTCTTGATTGGAGGTGTAGTGATTTTTCAAACTCAATTCCAAGCTTGAAGTGGGCCTTGAAAATGCCTGAAGGCCCTGCGTGTTCTGTTCTTGGTTTTGTAACTCCATTGTAACCACAGTTATCAACAGGAAGTTTCTGTTCAAGTTTCAAGGTTACCCAAGTTTCTTTCCCATCTACTTCTATCTACTAGGTGTTTTTTTTTTTTTTTGCCAATCTTAAATTCCTCTGCTTACCCCAAATTGTTTATTTAAGCCATACTCCTATTTTTTTTCTTTTTTCATGGCTCCTTATTTAAGATTTTAGAATCTTCAAGTTGGAAGTCAAATTGCATTGCCTATTTGAATTCTTTGTTAATTGCTGTGTACACATACATCCAGCACACTTTCATTGTGGAAACTGGTCACCCCCCGACCGATGGACACTGTAACACTGAGGGCGGGTGACTGAAAGTCAGAGAGGGGGTCAGGAAGGGAGGCTGCCTGCTGGTAGGTGTGGGGACCTGGCAGGAGAACTCCTAAGACTTCTCCCTGCACGCACGGGAGATGGGTCTGCGCGGGTGCCGGGCAGTGAGCACAGAACTGGCGCTGTCGTGCATTGCATGTGGATCCTGAGGGGCTATTGACTTTGGAGAAAGCACTAGGCTTACGTGGAACTTTTTTCCTCTTTTTTTCTGAGCCAGAAGATTTTGTGCTTGGATATTAAAGAGCATGAAGAACCCCGTAACTAAATATTTTGGAGAAGAATATATGCCCCTGAGAAGTATGAGATTTGGGGGCTGCCGGATGCAGACTTGTGGGCAGGGCAGAGTAGTCTGGCTCATAGAGCTACTTTCTGGAGGGGGAGAGTTTTGTCACTCACACTGGCTGTGGTGTCTTCCACCAAACTAAAAGTTTGGCGTCTCCACACAGATATAAAGAACAGACTTCTGTACTCTATGGGAGAAGGCGAGGGTGGGAATGATTTGGGAGAATAGCACTGAAATGTGTGTATTACCATATGTGAATCAGATCACCAGTCCAAGTTCGATGCATGAAACGGGCACTCAGCACTGGGACAGCCCAGAGGGATGGGCTGGGGATGGATCGGGAGGGGGTTCAGGATGGCGAACACATGTACACCCGTGGCTGATTCATGTCACTGTATGGCAGAGCCACCACAATATTGTAAAGTCATTAGCCTCCAATTAAAATAAATTAATTTAAACAAACAACAGAAAGATAATAAAAGTTTGGCGCCTCCAAAGCGAGGTAGCTCCATATTTCTCACCTTTGTACATTCATTCCAAACGTGGTGGTTGTCACGTGGCAGATGCTTGATGGCGATCTGTTGATCTGATCTAGACTGAGCTGAAGGCTGGCTGTAGGTTCGTGGTTTCCTCAGGAGGTGGGAATGGTGAGCCCCAGGCTAGCTGAGTCCCGTCTGCAACAGCCGTGGTCCCTTGGCATGGTAGTTGGAGGGCTTAGCAAGTTTCTCTGGAGAGTCAGTTCAGTTTCATGTGCTTCAGTGAGGCATATAGGCTGAAAAGTGAAAAGTGAAGTCACTCAGTTGTGTCCAGCTCTTTGCGACCCCATGGACTGTAGCCTGCACCAGGCTTCTCCATCCATGGGATTCTCCAGGCAAGAGTACTGGAGTGGGTTGCCATTTCCTTCTCCAGGGGATCTTCCCGATCCAGGGATCAAACCCAGGTCTCCCGCCTTGCAGGCAGATGCTTTACCCTCTGAGCCACCAGGGAAGATATATGCTGAGGGGCCTTTAAACTTTAAAGCAGCCCTGGCCCTCCCACAAGCAGGCCTTATTCATCTAGGAAGGGGAGGTTCCCTGTGGAGGTACTGTGACAGGGAGGAAGCGGGGGACTAGATCATCCATCCTCTTCTGAATTTTCCATGAAGTCTGAAATGTTGCCTTTGGCCCCACAAGAGTTTCCCTTGCCATTCTTGCTGTGATGTATGAACTGCTTAGGCTAAGCATGATTTATTTTCCTGTTTCTGATACATAGAAGCCCAGCCAAGACTGTACTGTGAGTAATGGCTGTGTTTCCTTGGGAGGGCACTTGGGCAGGGGTGGGTAGTGGTATTTCAAGCCAATTGTAGAGGAATAGATGTTTTGTTATAAAAACATGTAGCAAAATATTTCATTTCAGTGTTTCTAGCTTCAGGAAATAAAAACTAAGTAACAAATAATTGCCTGACTTGCAAATTGTTCCTTTCAAAGCCAACTTTTGAACTCTCTTAATTTTTCAATTTATTTAAAAAACTAAAAAGTCTCTGACTTTTAATCACCCTCACATCTGGTTTCTGAATATCAGCTTAGCTGTGCCTAATGCAGTACCATTTTGATTAGAAGGAAAATTGCTAGAACAGGAACTTGGCAAGCTTATGGCCCTTAGCTTTGTTTCCCTGTTGAACCTTACAGGTACGACAGTGCCGGCCCACAGGGCCATCCTGGTGGCCCGGTGTGAAGTGATGGCAGCCATGTTTAACGGGAATTACATGGAAGCAAAGAGTGTTCTGATTCCAGTTTATGGTGTTTCCAAAGAGACTTTCTTGTCATTCTTGGAATATCTATATACAGACTCCTGTTGCCCAGGTGAGCCATTATACACGTTAGATGATGATGATGTTCAGTCTCTAAGTCATGTCCAACTCTTTGAGACTTCATGGACTGTAGCACGCCAGGCTCCTCTGTCCTCCACTGTCTCCCAGCCTTCTCTTTGCTCAGATTCATGTCCATTGAGTGGACGTGATACTACCTAACCATCTTATCCTCTACTGCCCTTTTCTCCTTTGTCGGGCTTGCCTCGTGGCTCAGTGGTGAGGAATCTGCCTGACAATGCAGGAGACATGGGTTCAATCCCTGGGTCGGGAAGATCCCCTGGAGAAGGAAATTGGCAACCCACTCCAGTATTCTTGCCTGGAGAATCCCATGGACAACGGAGCCAGAGGCGGGGGCTACACTCCATGGGGTCGCAAAAGAGTTGGACACAAGACCTAAGCAACAAGCACATGTTAAATAGAATCTCATAATTCTTTCTTTCCTGATAATCCATTTTGAGACATTGCTTTCTATGAAACCTCTTTTCATTTAAGGTTTGTGGGAGCTGACATCATGGAATGTGCCAAGCAGGTGGAGGTGATGTTGGGACAACAGAGAATTTTCATAGTCAGTTCAAGTGCAGGAGTGGTGATTGGGTGCCTCTTGTGGGCTCTCAGACCCTGGGATAAGTTCACGTGTCTCTGCAGCGCCGACAGCACGCTGATCATGGCAGGCCCTCTGAGGTGGAGGGGTCTCATGGTACTCAGCGGCTACTCCACTGCCGCAGATTAGGGCGGAGAGCTCCCCAGAACACTGTGCTTTCATGAGGAGAATAGGGTTGGGCAGCCACTTTTATGGCTCTGACTTCTGACTGAGGCACTTTCAAGAAATTTCAATATTCTGAGATTCCTGTGGTTGTCACTCTAGCCCAGAGGATGGCCTTTTTCCAACTTTTAATACTAAAAATGCTGCCTTTTTTTTTTTTTAACCAGCTGAGCCACAAGGGAAGCCAAAATATCAGTTTAATTAGAAAAGTCCAGTAGGCAAGATCTATTGCAGTATGGAAGAGTAACATCATACTCTCCTAAAGCAGACTTATCCAAAAACTTTTCTTCAGTGGTTTAGAATGCCCAGTGGACTGTAGGATTTATTTCCTTGTTCACCGACTGTTGACTGGGAACTGTCTGTGGCAGCTGCAGAGTGGACCAGGTTTTGCAGGTTCCCTGGACCTGGAGGCACTTTAGATAAACTGCAGAATCCTTGCCACAGACCCGGAGCCTTGGGATGCAGGCATGGAAGCCCCTTTTAACTAGTTTTTTTTTATCCTTTGACCACCAGATGGCTCCCGCTGCAGATACAACCAGAATAAGCCCCAGTGGTGGAGTCCAGGAGCCTGAGGCCTTGGTTACCAGGACCAGGCCAGGCACCCTGCCAATATAAAAAGGAAATACACCTTTCAGACCATACCTCTCTTCAGGCTGACTGCTTTAATTTTACATTCAGAAATGTTTGTTATTGAAATCTCCTGAGTTTTAAATAAGTCATGAGCCCTCTAGTGAAAAGTTTTAGAAATTCCAGGACAGAAAATTCTTTTAATTGAATCAGTTCTGGTCTTGCAGCCATCTATAGAGTGTTCTGGAGTCAGTTACAGTCGTTAGTGTTAGAGACTGGCTTATCATTGCTGTTTAGTAAAAATGAAAGCGTTGATTCTCATCAGAATGTCTGTTACTGGGTATTTTATTATTTTGGTATTGGAAAAATTTGTATATTAAAATATTTGAGTGGATTTGGAATAATAAGGAAATTTGTTTTCTCAGTCGCCCTCTCACTAGAGTAATCGAAGCTTTGGATTTTAAGTTTTATCTTACTAATTAGAAAAAAATGCTCATAAAAGCAGCAAAACTGTAAGACAAAATACTTTAAAAATGGTAAAAGGTGAAGTGTGAGGGGGAAATGAGTCAAAATGAATAAACAGAAAGTTAACCTGCATACTGGAATATTTGCACTGGGAGATTGCAGAAAGGAAAATAATCTGTTCATTTTGATAAATATTTATTATATACACTATTCTTGGTTCCTTGCTACATTTAAAGAGGGACAAGAAAGAATTACATGAAAAAAATCATTCGACATACAGAGAAGTGTTTTAAAAAAAAAAAAACTAACAAAAAAACCTGGGTGACTGCAGGGGTGTAAGGAAGGGGGATATTTTAGTGCTTAATGGGTACAGAGTGTCAGTTGAGGAAGAAGAAAGTTTTGGAGAAGGGAGTGGCGGTGATTACTCACCAATGTGAATATACTTCATGCCACTAAACTAAGCACTTAAAATGTAATGTTCTGTTTAACTTAAAACTTTGTGTTACGTTTATTTTACCACAATAAAAGCCAAACAAACCCAAGCCAGAAGAAAAAATCGCAAGGATTTAGTGTAGCTAACAGACAGAATTGCCCATTAGCCCTGGAGTTGGTTATTAAGGGCAACGGTAGAATCTCTTTCTCTGGAGAATTAAAAACAACAACAGCAACAGGTTCACTTCTGAGTCCAAAAGCGTGAATGAATTCCACTTAAAATGGAGTCATCGTTTAGACTGCAGACTCAACTCCTTCAAGGCCTTTTCTAGGCATTCTCTTTGACACTGCTTGGTACAGTCAGCACTTCTTCGTTTTTGCTGTTGTTCTGTGGCTAGGTCAGAAAGGAGACTGTGTTATTATTGCCCATTCTCTCTTCTTTGCCTTCCTTGCGTCAGCTGGCATTTTCCAGGCCATGTGCCTCCTGATCTGTGCGGAGATGTACCAGGTGTCCAGACTGCAGCACATCTGTGAGCTCTTCATCATCACCCAGCTGCAGAGCATGCCAAGCCGGGAGCTGGCGTCCATGAACCTTGACATAGTCGACCTGCTCAAAAAAGCCAAGGTAATTGGCCCCTACATTTCTGGTTGGTTGATTTTTCAAAAAAAAAAAAAAAAATTATATTACTTCAAACATTTTTTTGTTTGTTTCTCAAGAGTTCCATTACCCTTACGAACTAATGAAAATTAATGGAAAAAAAAAATTGAAGAAGGAAATGGCAATCCACTCCAGTACCCTTGCCTGGAAAATCCCATGGACAGAGGCACCTGGTAGGCTACAGTCCATGGGGTCGCAAAGAGTTGGACACGACTGAGTGACTTCAGTTTCACTTTTTCACTGATGAAAATTAGTTTGGAAATTTGGCTACATGAGTAAATGTGCCCTGACAACACATCTGCAGATAATTCGGAGCATAGTGTTTTTGAGCAATGCTTTTCGAAGGAGATAGTTGCCAATATGGAATTTTCCCAACTGAATGGTGGTCCTTGTTCACGTCAGTCGTGTGTGATGCTGTATAGCTCTGTACAGGCAGTAGAGAAAATAGAACTTCCCTTGAATTTCCCTCAAATGATCCCATCATAGGATTCCTGAGAGAAAAATGGAGTCATCGTTTAGATTGCTGACTCACTCCTTCAGGGCTTTTTTCTGGCGTTCTCTTGGACACTGGATGATTCATACATACTGATAAGAGATGGTTAGTCTGAACTCGTTTATTTGTTCATTCCTTCATTCTTCCGTATGCCTGTTCACTTCATGAGCATGTTTTACAGTTCTGCTTGTTTGCTGGAGGTGTTGACGGACTTGTCAGTTCCTTCAAGCATCTTTCACTGAAGTGTCTCAATGTGTGAGGAGTTACTCTAGTATTCCATGGCCTGCCCTGAGACAGCCGTCAGGGCACAGTGATCGACTCTGGACTTACATTAAGCTGAACCTTCTGTTTTTCACAAGAATGTATTTGGTCCATCATAACAGATGATCAGGACTTTGTGAAATGTTATCTGGCATACAACATATTGGTTGTCCCTATCAACTTTGACATCCAGAATTAGGAAAATATGACAAGTTTGTCTTCATCCAAGTTACTAAGACAGAGCCACATAAGGGGGCAAAGGACTGACTCTCTGACAACTAAAAGCTTACCTCCGTGCTCTGGGTGTCACTCACTCGGTTGTGAGTGACTCTGCGACCCCATGGACTACAGCCTGCCAGGCTCCTCTGTCCCTGGATGTCTCCAGGCAAGGACACTGGAGTGGGTTGCCATTCCTTCTCCAGCCTCCGTGCTGAGATGAATTCATTAATCCCTGTGTCCATTTCTGGGAATGGAAGGGAATTCATTTAAAGCATCTAGGTCTTCTCTTATTATCTCCATAGCTATTTTTCATTTCTCTCATAATCAAGTCCTCAGATCAGATGTATTTAATATTACAGGAAAAACAAATTTTAAAGAAGAGATTAACCTTTATCTGTCTTTGAAATATAATTACATTGAGCTTGGGATTGATAGCTATTCTCTAGATTTAGGTTAAAATTTCTTTTTTATCCTTTCTAGCATTTTCACATTCATTTTTGATGTATCATTTTCATACATTCTAACAAGTCTTTCATACTTTAAAAAAAAATGTGCACAAGCTTTGTTTTCCTTATCTTGTAGTACCTTTTATATAGTTCACGCATAAGAGAACTCTCTGCTTGGTTGCATTGATTTCTTTAAGTGCCCCTCCCCAACACACACACACACACACACACACACACACACACACACACACACACACACACACACACACCACACGGTTCCTCGTGAGAATTATGATTGTATTGTCAGAAATTCTTCCTGACCTATTCCCTGAATGTGCAGTTTCTGACTGTGTGAGTAGTATCCTTATTTTTCCACTTGAATTTTTAAAGTCTAAGACACCAACTCTGCTTGAATTTTACTGTTTCTGAAGACTTTTCTGTTTGCTAGCATTAAGCCTGCTTTCGCTCGTTTTCCTTTAGTCTGTTCCTGGCAGTCCCTAATTTGCCAACATGAATCAGAAAAAGGATCAGTTTTCTTCCCAGTTCTCTTTGAAGTTCCTAGGTTGAGGTTGAGCTTTGCCAGCCAGTTCATCTGTTGGTCAGACTTTGGTTGACCTTTCCCTCGTTGCGTCTCTGACTTCCTTCTTTTGGCACAATTAGCCTTCTAGTGGCTCTCTGAATAATTGAAATTTGCAATCCCTCTATCATCTCTGCTGGTTTTGTATTGTATATCAGGAAAACATCATTCATACTTTTAAAAAAATTTTAATAGAGAAAGGGGTCACAAAGAGTTTTAGGCAGGAGATGATTACTTATTTTTTAAAACATATTTCTTTATTCTGGCTGTGTCGGGTCTTAGTTGCAGCTTGTCGGGTCTCGTTCTCTGACCAGGGATTGAATCTGGGCCCCATGTATTGGGAACGTGGAGTCTTAGCCACTGGACCGCCAGGGAAGTCCCACATCATCCGCAGTTTTGGTACAGATAAGAAGATTTGGTATTCTCTGTCTCACTTCTGCTGGAACTTTCCTCTAACCTCTCTCAGTTCTTTACCATGATTGTACCTTCAGATTCATATATTTCCGTCAGGTTGGAATCTTAACGTGCAACAAAGGCTCCCCTCCCCGGCCCTTAATCACATCAGTTCCTTTGGATCGAGGTAGAGATGCCCTATTCCTCCTCTCCTTTAAACCTTATCTTGGCAGACTTTGGTGACTCCTATGAAGTCCTATTTACTCTCATATTAAAGTGTTACGTTCAACTTCTTGTAATCTGTGCATTGATATTTGGTTTCCTCAAGCCACCATTTTTGTTTTTGACAGTTTCCTTGTGAGTTTGCTGGGGGTGAGGGGTACTTTCTCCATCATTACTATTCTTCACAGGGCTGTTAAATGTTGTAGCATTTGCTTTATGGTATTTTTTTAAATGTCTTTACAAATTCCATTATTTATTTCAGTTTGAACTGTCCTCTCGAGTCAGTGTATATTCTTCCCAAAATGTAGTTTTTCCAGTGGGATGCATTTCATTTCTTGCCAAGAGCCCATAATTATAAAATCTTAAATCTTGTTCAAAAATAAAATTCTGCCCTTGAACCATGCTTTTAATAGCCAGCTATTCATTTCTGTGATCTCCCTCTCTCTTGAAGTCACAGCCTGTAGGCAGTGTTCTAATCAGTGAAAACATAAAGTGAAAAAAGATTGTTAAAATGTGATATAGTATTAAATGAACTATAAAATCTCTTATAATTCAAAAATTCCGATTTTGTATAATTAAAATCAGGGCTTCCCTGGTGTCTCCGAGGTAAAGATTCCACCTGTCAATGCAGGAGACATGGATTCAATCTCTGGGTCAGGAAGATCTCCTAGAGGAGAAAATGGCAACCCATTCCGGTATTCTTGCCTGGAAAATCCCATAGGTAGAGGAGCCTAGCAGGATATAGTCCATGGGGTCTCAAAGAGTTGGACTCAACTTAGCAAATGAACAACGCCAACATAATTAAAATCAGAGGGACATTTGAATTTACATGTTAAAATATACCCACATTATAACTTAAAAAGAGTGGTACTTGAGTTTCTTCAAGATTTGAGATTACAAATCTGTTTTCAATGTAGTATTAGTTACTGCTTACATGCGCTTTCCTGACAGCTCAGATGGTAAAGAGTCTGCCTGCAATTCAGGAGACCCAAGTTTGATCCCTGGGTTGGGAAGATCTCCTAGAGAAGAGAATGGCTACCCACTCCGGTATTCTTGCTTATATACTATTTTTGAGTATAACAAGAATACAGGAGTGGGTAGTCATTCTCTTATCTCAAAGAGAGCTAGGGCTTCCCTGATAGCTCAGTTGGTAAAGAATCCACCTGCAATGCAGGATACCCCAGTTTGATTCCTGGGTGGGGAAGATCCACTGGAGAAGGGATAGGCTACCCATTCCAGTATTCTTGGGCTTCCCTGGTAAAGAATCTGCCTGCAATGTGGGAAACCTGGGTTTGATCCCTGGGTTGAGACCATCCCCTGGATTGAGACCGTCCCCTGGAGAAGGGAATGGCTACCCACTCCAGTATTCTGGCCTGGAGAATTCAATGGATTACAGTCCATAGGGTGGCAAAGAGTTGGATATGACAGCGACTTTCACTTAAGAAATCTATTAATGTATTTAGCCTAAAGGTAGAAACAACCTAAATTTTTATCAACAGATGAATGGATTAAACAGATGCGATACATGCAGTGAGATATTACTCAGCCTTAAAAAGGAATGAAGTTTGCATATATTATGACATGTGTGTGTGTGTGTGCACTCAGTTGCTCAGTCATGTTTGACTCTTTGCGACCCCATGGACTGTAGCCCACCAGGCTCCTCTGTCAATGGAATTTTCCAGGCAAGAACACTGGAGTGGGTTGCCATTTCCTCCTCCAGGGGATCTTCCCAACCCAGGGATCAAACCTGGGTCTCCTGCATCTCCTGCATTGGCAGGCCAGTAGTGCCTCCTGGGAAACCCATGTGTGTGTGTTTTAACTGGAGTATAGTCACTTTACAATGTCATGTTAGTTTCTGCTGCACAACAGTATGAATCAGCTATATGGATATATATATCCCTTTCCCTCTTGAGCTCCATCCCCCACACCCCATCCCAGAGCACCTAGGTCATCACAGAGCACCGAGCTGAGCTTCCCGTGGTATATAGCAGCTTCCCACCAGCTATCTATTTCACACATGGTGGTGTGTATATGTCAGTCCTAATCTCCCTATTCATCTCAACCTTCTCTTCCCCCATGTGTCCACATCTGTTCTGTACATTTTATTCCTACCCTGCAAATAGCTTCATCAGTACCATTTTTCTAGATTCCATATATGCATTCATATATGATCTTTGATTTTTTTCTCTAACTTACTTCACTCTGTATGACAGACTAGATTCATCCATATCACTGCCAATGACCCAGTTTTGTTCCTTAAAAAGTAATGAAGTTTTAATGCGTGCTGCCACATGGATGAACCTCAGGGACCTTATAGAATAAAGTAGAATAAATCAGTCAGAAAAAAGACAAACAGTACATAATTTTGTATAACCTATATGAGCTACCTGGAATAGCCAAACTCAGGGAAAATAGAGCAGTGGTTGCCAGAGACGGGGGTTAGGACAAAGGGGGAGTTATTGTTTAATGAGTACAGAGTTTCCGTTTGGGATGATAAAAAATTTCTGAAAGTGGACAGTGGTGATGGTTGCACAATGATGTGAATATACTTAATGCCAACAAATTGTACAAACTTAAAGGTGGTTAAAATGGTAAGTTTCATGTGACGCATATTTTACCACAGTAACATTGAAAGCCTCGCATTCCAAAGTTGCCTGCAGCAAATTACTGTAATCTGAATTGCGTGGTTGGATGGATTAGTCATGGGTTGGAGGTGTCACTGGGTTGGCACCAAGGTGATGATGTCATGGCCAAGTTTCTGAGTTTCCCTGTTATTAACTTTTGGAACTCAGGATGATAAATGTGCTGGGAATCCTGCTCAGTGCAACGTACATGCCAGTTATAAGCAGCCATTCATCCATAACCTCACAGAAATACTTACATGTTAAAACCAATACCCTTAGATTGATGACATTCCCTCCTCAGAATATTCTTTGGTTTTCTCTGCAGGTGAATTTGTTGAGATATGGCCAAGTGTATACATTTATTAACTCTGATCACCTCTCTGCCACACAGATATAAGTGTAGTTCGTGAAGGCCATGACCTTAGATGAAAAGCTGAAATGAAAATCCTCAAGAATCTCCAGTAGACTTTGTTACCCACAGATGTAGTCATGCATCTGCTTAAAAGCCTTTAAGCTCCTGTGGCCACCATAACTGTTTCTTCATTCGATCTGGTTTCTTTATTGATGTGATTTTATTATGATTTGTTAGTAAGGCTCCCTTTTCCTGCCTGCTGTCAGAGTGGGCTGAAGGTTGCATCGTGTCCAGACACATTAAACATGGAATTGGGCCCTCTGTGAGTTCTCCTGGACCATTCCCTCGATCGCATCATCATGTTGATGGTCATTATGTGCAATATTATTTCCCTTTACATTTTTCTTGCAGTTTCACCACTCTGATTGCCTCTCAACCTGGCTGCTTCATTTCATCGCCACTAACTACCTCATCTTCAGTCAAAAGCCTGAATTTCAGGATCTTTCAGGTAGATTGCTAATTAATGTTTTTTGGGGACAATGATACTCTTTTTCTTAGATTTGAGACATAATTTGTAGGAATAGTAGTTTTTAAAAAGTAAGTCAGTGTGAGACATTCCCTTTAAGTATGCAGTGTGGTAATGAGGATTCTTAATAATACCTGTGTTTCATAAGAAGCTTGACCTGTGTTGCACAAGACACATTCTAATGCTGGTTTCGTAGCTCCCATCCATTTTTAAATGCGTTTTTTTGTGAATTAGATAAAGTGGCCTCACATGGTATTTGGTTGTGATAAATGAGATTTGGTTTTAACCATCTAAGTCAGAAATGACATTTAAATAGTTCAGCTTTTTAAATTCTCTTCTTATAAAGAAAAATTTATCCCGACTTGTACTGGTTATCTCCCGTCCCTGTATGCATCCATCATATTACTTGGCAATAATAATTTTTTTATTGATCAAAGAGCGTTGCAAAGTTTACTGAGCAAAGGGTATACTTAATGTGATCTTTTAAGGTAAATTGTAGAGTTTAAAACCAGTCAAACGGTGAGCTTCTGAGTGCTGCATAAGATGAAAGAAAATGAAAATAGAAGAGTCATCAAGGTAGTCAGTTTAGATACAGTGGTTCTCTCATGTTATTGCCTAGAAAAGAGTCAAGGAGCAATCAAGTTATTGATAAAAAGGAGAAGGTAAAGATCTCCCAATCAAGTAGTTTGAGATGCTAAGCAGAGAAATCTCCCTGGCAATGGCCAAAGGTCTTGCGAGGTGGGCAGGAGTGGGGTGGGTAGCAGAGAGGAGGGCGGGGTAGGGGCCAGAGCTTGTTGTTGAACTCCTGCCAGCCACCGTCCTCCAGAGTACTTCCCTTTTGACCTGTGGAAATCTTAGAATTCTATGTAAAAATTGGCTTGTAAAAGAGAATCTGATGCTAGATGTCCACCTCTCTTGTTTTCATTCACCTATTCATCGCATAGTTAGGGAAACCAAGAAACACACAGTCAGTTTTGGGCAGATGTGTTCAGCCAGTCAGCACACACTGGATGCCTGTTGGGAGCCTCTTTCATAGAATCTTAACAGTGCAGGAGAGGAACATAACACATCATAGCAGGAACAGTAGATATTTGCTGTTTACTTTGTGTAAGAACCAGAGTTCATTCTTAAACATAAGGCATACATCCCCTTGCTGTTAGTAGGGGGCATTCTTACACAGTTATTCTTTAATCAGGCAATTAAAAATGAAATAAATGGACATTTTGATTTTTGGGCCACCTATAAGTCACCTTAAGTCAACTTCATTCGTGAAAGACAAGATGATTTTCCGATTACTGTTCTGCATAGAGGTATGATACACGTGTGCTTCCTAGGTGGCGCTGGCAGTAAAGAACATGCCTGCCAAAGCAGGAGGCTTAATAAGAGACGTGGGTTCAATCCCTGGGTCGAGAAGATCCCCGGGAGGAGGGCATGGCAACCCACTCTGGTATTCTTGCCTGGAGAATCCCATGGCCAGAGGAGCCTGGCAGGCTACAGTCCATGGGTCACAAAGAGTTGGGCATGACTGAGCGACTGAGCATGCACGAACAGGATACCCATGGAGTACCATTGCAACTTAGGGAGAAAGATGTTCTCTGAGTCCTTTGAGTTATTCATTTTTATTTTATTTTATTATTTATACAACTGCCTATTAAGCATGTTATGACCACCTGGCATAGTGAGAAGCAGGATTCCAGGGTGTAATTTGAGAAGGCAGGGTAAGAACACAAGACTATGTCAGTGACTGTCTAATGTTCCTTTGATGGAAATAAAAATAGTATCCTGAGTGCTCTGATTCAGTGGTGCCTGTTCACATCTAGGACCTGTTGTGATATGTCCTCTTGGGCAGAGAAAAAAAAAAAAAAGCCCCTGTGTATAAGGGAGAATTTGATGGCCTATATCAGCAGTCACAAATTGACAAGTCTGTGGGTTGAATATAACTTGCCCAAGGATCTTATTTCTACCAGATGGTATTATAACTTCTTTTAGTGTCAATATTTAAACACTGTAATGTGTCACATTTTAAGAATTGAAATTTCTGGCTTCTTTTGAAAAGTTGGAAGATTTGGTGCTTCTGGGCCCGTCTTCCGAGCTGGCCACACCCTGGAATGGAGCATGACTGCACGTGTATCTGACATGGTGCCCCAGTCTCCTCTCTTCCCAGATGCCTAACTCTTGGCCTACTTCACATGGTCCCTTGAACTTGAAAGGCTTCATGTCACAGTCCCTTTACAGCTTACGTAAAGAATGGCTCATTTTCAGCCTCAAAAATTACCAGATTATTATTGGAATTATAAGAAATGTTTTCTCTTACCTGCGAATTTTTCTTCATTAGAGGTGTTTAGAAATTGAAAAGTGAGACTGGAAAAGATCTTACGTTAATGCTGCCGCCGATACATCATAACTCAGTGAAAGAGCTCGTTAAATACTAGGTGTATTTTACATACCAGATTCGTAGGAAAGCAAACAGCAGTGCACAGGAATATGTTACCCTTGGCACTTATGAATTCATTATTCTGTTTAATTTATCTCAGTATTATGTTATATATTATAACAGGTTTTTTGATCTTGTTTTGATTTTTGCTGGCTACCAGAGCTCATCTACGATAAATTTCTTCTCTCTCTCTTCTTTAATGTTAACTGAGGCAGCAGTCTTATATCACCTTTGCTTCCTATTGAAATGTACAATTAATTTCCCTGAGCAGCTAGGCCCCGCAGCCTGGATCAGGACCTTGCTAATCCAAATTATAATAGATGGAGACAAACAGTAGATGGAGAAGTGGAAACTGGCTTAGCAGAAGGAAACCTAAATGCCCACAGAAGGGAATACTGACGAGAAACAAGCTGATCCAGCCAGCAGAATACTGTAAAGCCTTAAAAATTTGCGAGACCTGGTATTTCAGAAAGCAAAATGAGACTTGGGGCTGAAAGCTGCAGAGCTAGCTGAATGCTTCTGCTGTGCTCTGTCCCACCCAGGCAGGGAACTGCTCCCTCATCATCACAAGAATCGGGGGTTTATTCCTGGAAAAGTTAAAACCAAAAAAGCTAGAGGATCATAAACTCAGAGTGTAGCTGAGATTGGGGCAAGGAGCTGGACTGAAAACATAGGGATCGCGTGCAAGTGCGCACATTAGGCAGTAAGCCTCCAGCCTCCTCCCGTCTCAGGTTCTAGAGTTTGGGCAGCCAGGTATTGACTGCCACCTTGACTCTTCACCAGTCAGCAAGTCCTGCCCGTGCCCCACAGACTTCCAAACAGTTTTCTAGCATTTCACTTTTAAATATGAAGAGGTTAACTGAGGATCAACTGATATTTGAGGCACTCTTCAGTTCAGTTCAGTTGCTCAGTCATGTCCGACTGTTTGCGACCCCATGAATCGCAGCACGCCAGGCCTCCCTGTCCATCACCAGCTCCCGGAGTTCACTCAGACTCATGTCCATCGAGTCAGTGATGCCATCCAGCCATCTCATCCTCTGTCGTCCAATGGGAAAGATGAATACCAAAACAAAATGAAGAAAAATAGAAGAAAAGGAATTTATAGGAACAAAGAGTAGAGGAAATCTTAAAAAAAAAACACCCAACCATTAATATCTGCAAAGAATAAGAGATACATGTTTGTAAAACAAAGATAGAATGTTATAAAAGAGAAACAGCATTCATAGAGACTGAGTGTAGAATAATGCTTGCTGGGATGTGGGGGAGGGGGGACAAGGAGTTGATGTTTGATGGGTGTAGAGTTTTAGTTTTGCAGGATGAAAAGAGTTCTGGAGATTGGTTGACAACAATGTGAATGTACATAACATGACTGATCTGTACACTTTAAAATAGTTAAGGTGGTAAATTTTATGTTACATGTATCTTAGCATAATTAAAGAAAACGATAAAAGAACAAGAAGTTGCTCTTGAAAATTAGAATAGGATAGCAAAAAAAAAACCATAACAGAACAACCAAACAACTAAATAAATAAACGAGTAGAAAAGTCAAGGTAAGGAAATCTCCTAGAAAGTAGGACAAAAAGAGGAGAAAAAGGGTTTAAAAAAAAAAGTCAGAGGCTCAATGCAGGAGTGAAGTATCTGGGTGATAGAAATTAATACAGGAAGAAAGGAAAAAACACTGAGGAGGAAATTATCAAAGACATAATAGAAGAAGTTATCCCAGTACTGAAGAAACGGAGTCAGCATATTAAAAGGCTCCGCTAAGTGCTCAGCTTAATGAATGAACAAGGTCCATGATTGGGCTGTGCAGGAACACTGACTTATAAATAGGAAAATCTAAATGTTCATAGAATAAAAAAACCCACAGATGACTTATCAGCGACTGTGAATCTGCATGGTAGTAGAGTTCTTAACAACCCTGAAAACTAGGAAGCAATGGAGTACTGTCTTCAACATACTGAGGGAAGATTCCATACCAGACCAGATGATCTGTTGAGTGTAAGATGCTTCATCACAAACAAGGTCTCAAAAATACTTTTTATGCTTGCCCCCCTTTCAGGAAGCTAATAAAAGTTGTGCTTCATCAAAACTAGAGAAAGCAGAGTGAAAGACGAAGTCTAGGAGCAGAGGGAAAAAGAATTGAGAGGACTTCAGAGTTTGGAAGGTTGAGTTAGCGACAGAGAAAACTAAATGAAAAACACAAAGTCCTTTATCTCCGGGAAAAAGAAGTCTTACTTGGGGGAGAGGAAAAAAAAAGGACATAATCAAATACTACTTGATGAAGCAGTGACATGATGTATGTAATTGTAAATCACAGAGTAGCGTGAATCCTGATGACTGATTGAGAGGAGGGGAGGAAGTGTACAGCAGAGCGTGGATCTCATCTGTTGCATGCAAAACCAATACTTAATATTGAAAGTTGATCCCAAATAAAATATATTCAATTAATACTCTCTTTCTAAAACTTTTAGTGGAAGAACGCAGTTTTGTTGAAAAGCACAGATGGCCATCGACTATGTACTTGAAGCAGCTTGCAGAATACAGGAAATATATTCACTCCCGGAAGTGTCGTTGCTTAGTAATGTGACCTGGAATTTTTATATACATGCATTTTTTCCTTGTTATTATGAAGAATGGGGTACTTCTGGGTTCCAGGAGAATTCTTGCAACCGAAACCAATATGGGAGTTTAAAAAAATCACCATTCAGCTTACCGTGCTTATTAGATCTTGTTGGAAAAAACTACTATTGTGATCTTAAAAGGGAACAAAGTATACTGTAGGTTAAAATGAAGACTTCACCCTAGCATATAAAGCTGTGTACAGCTACTTTTCCCTTCAAGATTCCTTACTGGTTTAGTGATATGAATACCCCTTCCATTTAAGAAATGTTCAAATTTTTTAAAAATCATGTAGAAATTTCATAATCTGATTAATTGCGCTATTAAAATAAGGGCCATTTAAAGACCCAGTATGACTGTTTCTATAATGAGAAATCTAGAAGACTGATCAGACTGAGATCTTAGAAATTTTCCTGGGATTTTAAACGTGAAATGCCACCTCATTCCAAATCAAGTGACAATGTTCAAACCATGATGAAAAAAAAAAATGTGTTTTTTGTCTGAACAATCCACCTGACCCACCTTGCCTCTCTTCCATGATTCTTATTAGCCAGGAAATCTGTATAGGGCTGGCTTTGTGGCTGTGTAGCCTTTGTGCTCACACGGGCCCCCTGCTTAGACGGGCACCATGCTTGGTCCACTACCCTGCGATTGCCACCTTAAAATTCATGTGTGAAGGAGGGCCCTGCATTTTCACTCTGTACTGGCAGATCATGCATATCTCCACGCAGGGTATGTTGTCTTGCTCAGAACATTATCTTCTCTGAAAGCAGAAAAGAGGCACTGACATCAAGCAAAGAGAAGGAAGCTTGCTGAGGAAAGAGATCACATGGGATTTCCCCCACCGGGAAGTCTGTACCACCCAGGGCCTCTCTCCTCTGCACCACCCAGGGCCTCTCTCCTCTGCCACCTCAACTGGCAAGTGAGAAATGCGTCACGTTGGCTTCACTTTGAGACATTCAGAGTCCTGGCTCCACACAGATAAATACTTTGCTGATCATTCTCTAAGACCAGGATGTTGGTAAAAGTGACTGGCCGGTGTGACTTTAATATGCATTTATGAAAATGCTCGTAGGAAAAGATGCTTTCTAGAGAATTTGCAATCAAAGGCCCAAGAGTTTTCTTTCTTTCAGTGTATTTACTAACATTAAGACATCAGTGGCTTGAACTATGTGAATTCTCTCTGTGGACCGAAAGGGTATTTAATGAAGAATAACATGAATCTTGTCCTTCAGGATTTTATCTTGTAAGTTCAAAGAAAGGATATAAATCAAGACTTGTTACATGGAAAGAAAAAGGTACTAAGATAGAGGACAGAATTATAGTTTCTTTTAAATCACATGTCAGCAGAAACAATTACATCAGAAGCTTGCAAGCTGAGAGATGGAAAACCAGATTACTATTTATTGTTAGCATCCTTTTCATCTGTAATAAAGTATTGGAATATATTTTTATTTTAATTTCCAGTAACTTTAGAATACACATACTTTTTGCCCACCTATTCTAAGGTTTGTTTAAACAGTCTTATGCCATAGATTAGACACAATACTATATAGTTCTTGAATGTTTGCCAACACCGTCAGAATAAAACAGTAAAAAATCCCCTACAAATATCTTACAAGAAACCTGTTTTTAATTGGATTGTGTTGATAAAGATTACTGGAATGCATTTTTAGTTTTTGTATTTAATTCATTTGAATTAATCAACTCCCACACTTGACAAGGATTAACATTGTAAAGAATAAATACTGAAGTAGATTTTTAGTAATTCATTCACATTTAAGGCCTTTTAAAATGTAATGATAGCCTTTTGCTTTTCATAAGCATATCTTTACCCCTACATTAATTACAGCATTATGTCTAAGTAACTTTTAATCTAGGAAACTGAAAAATATAAGTGCTAAAGTAAAATATTTCCTTGAAAATACTATTTAACACATCAGTAGACTATAGATAGTTTCTAGGTTGTTGGACCTACGTGAAAGTTGGGTTTGGGAGCTGCTGCTCTGGTGGCATTGAGCACGTAGTTCTGATTATGAAAGTTCTTTGCCACCTGCGAGTGACTCACAAGTGTCACAGCTCTCCTGTGCTAGTCAGAACAGTAATCAAGTTAGTCTTTAAACCTAGACTCTTCAATACCTTTGGATTAACTCGATTTAAAATAACAAGAGGTTTTTAAAAAAAAAAACAAAAAAAACTTACAAACTATCTTGGAAAATGAGTTCTCTTTTAGAGTTTTTCTAATTGAAAGATTATTTCTAGATGAATGTATGCTTTGTGCTGATCTCTGCTTCAATATATTTATCAGTCATTTTATTTAGAGAAGATACTGTATAGTATCAATAGAACTAAGGCCTTTTCTTTCTGGGCCAGATTTTCACCTTATATAACCCTTTATATACTTCTGACTACTCTGTGTTCATTATTGTAGCAGAGTAGGCGTATACTGTAGAAGGTTTTGGAAACCTAACAGAAATTGACCCTGTCTAATCCAGCATGGTGGTTTCCTGTTGGGTCAAAGCAGAAAACTGAAGAATTAGGTCAATTTGACTTTCTGGACAGCTGAACTTCTCAACTCTAATTTTAAAAACTACACTACACTGATACAGCTAATCAGACAAAAGGTCCTCGCGTATTTTATTTAATTTAAATCATCTGTTTAATTCTGTCTTTAATAATTTTGCAAAGAAGGGTATGTGTGTATTTTAATATAGCCTGACCTGAATTTATATGTTTTTAGTTTTAGTATTTAACACTTTTGTAACAAATAAACCTTTTTTTAAAACAAGCTTCACACAGTGTCATGTAGTTATTTTCACTTTGGATGTGAATTGCTGAAGTAAACTTGGGAATCCTGCCTTGTATTTCTCAAGCATAATTGTGAAAACCATTATGTGCAAAATATTTAGAACGTTGATGTGTTAGCTGTGATGAGATACAGAAATTTATATTATCTTTAACAACTGGTAGAATTTCTCTTAACAAAAATATCTCTTTTTTCTTTGAAAAAAAAAAATGCTTTGATAATTATGTAGCATAGAAACGAGCACATATGTGTTATTTTGGGGGCAAGACTTTTGAGAAACAGAGGCAACTCCACACAATAGTGGGTTAAGAATTTGGGTCTTTCCAGCAAAATGAAAAGGCACCCTACTGACTGGGAGAAAATATTTGCAAGTTCTATATCTGATAAAGGGTTAGTGTCCAAAATATGTGAAGAACTCATGTAACTCAATAGCCAAAAAAAAAAAAAAACGAAACCAAATAAGCCAGTTAAAAACTGTTCAGAGGATCTGAATAGACCTTTTTTCAAAGAACACATGCAGAAAGCAAGCAGGCACATGAAGAGATGCTCAGGATCATTAATTTTCAAAGAAATGCCAATCAGCATCACAATGAGGTATCACCTCACGCCTGTCAGAATGGCTGTCATCAAACAGACAGGAAGTAAGTGTTGGCGAGGATGTGGAGAAACACTGTGCACTGTTGGGAGAGATGTAACTGGTACAGCCACCACGGGAGCAGTATGGAGGTTTCACAAAAACCAGAAATGAACTACCGTATGATCCGCATTTCCCCTTCTGGGTGTTTATCTGAAGAAAATGAAAATACTAACACAAAAAGATATCCGCACTCCCGTGTTCATCGCAGCATTGCAATATTCAGGATTTGGGAATAACCTCAGTGTCCATCCATGGATGAATGGATTAAGAAAACATGCCATATATATGTATATGCACATACAATGGAATATGATTTGGCCATAAAATATAAAATCTTACTATTTGTGACAACATGAATGGACCTTGAGGACATTGTGCTGAGTGAAATAAATCAGAGAAAGACGAATACCATATGATCTCACATATGTATTGCTGTTGTTCAGTCGCTAAGTCGTGTCCTACTCTTTGTGACCCATGAACTACAGCACACCAGGCTTCCCTGTCCTTCACTATCCCCTAGAGTTTGCTTAAACTCATGCCCATTGAGTCGGTGATGCCATCCAACCATCTCATCCTCTGTCGTCCCCTTCTCCTCCCGCCTTCGATCTTTGCTAGCATCAGGGTCTTTTCCAATGAGTCAGCTCTTCGCATCAGGTGGCCAAAGTATTGGAGTTTCAGCTTCAACATCAGTCCTTCCAATGAATATTCATGGTTGATTTCCTTTAGAATTGACTGGTTTGACCTCCTTGCTGTCCAAGGGACTCTCAGGAGCCTTCTCCAGCACCACCGTTTGAAAGCATCAGTGCTCAGTGCTTTTTCTGTTGTCCAGCTCTCATATCCATACATGACTACTGGAAAAACCATAGCTTCGACTGTCCTGACTGACCTTTGATGGCAAAGTGATGTCTGTGCTTTTGAATATGCTAAGTTTGTCATAGCTTTTCTGCCAAGAAGCAAGTGTTTTAATGGCTGTAGTCACTATCTGCAGGGATTTCAGAGCCCAAGAAAAGAAAATCTGTCAGAGTTTCCACTTTTTCTCCACCTATTTGACCAGATGCCATGATCTTAGTTTTTTGAATGTTGAGTTTTAAGCCAGGCTTTTCACTCTCCTCTTTCACTTTCAGCAAGAAGCTCTTTAGTTCCTCTTCACTTTCTGCCATAAGGGTGGTGTCATCTGCATATCTGAGGTTATTGATATTTGTCTTTTCAGTCTCGATTCCAGCTTGTGATTCATCCAGCCTGGCATTTCACAAGATGTACTCTGTATAAAATTTAACTAAGCAGGGTGACCATATGTAGCCTTGATGTACTCCTTTCCCAATTTTGAACCAGTCCCTTGTTCCATGTCTAGTTCTAACTGTTGCTTCTTGTCCTGCACACAGGTTTCTCAGAAGACAGGTAAGGTAGTTTGCTATTCCGATCTCTTTAAGAATTTTCCATAATTCGTTGTGATCCACACAGTCAAAGGCTTTGGTGTAGTCAGTGAAGCAGAAGTAGATGTTTTTTTGAATTCTCTAGCTTTTTCTGTGATCCATCAGATGTTGGCAATTTGATCTCTCATTTTTTCTGCTTTTTCTAAATCCAGCTTGTACATCTAGAAGTTCTGAGTTCACATGCTGGTGAAGTCTAGCTTGAAGGATTTTGAGTATGAGTATTACCTTGCTTGCATGGGCAATGAGCACAATTGTATATGTATATGAAATATTAAACTAAAAAGCCCTCAAAAACTGAGCTTACAGATCTAGAGAACATATTGGTGGTTGCCAGAGGCAGGGGGTAAGGGGAGTGTGAAATGGGTGAGGGAAATCCAGAGTTATAAACTTCCAGTTACAAAATAGGTCATGAGACTATAATGCAGTGCATGGCGTCTATATTTAATAGTACCATATTGTGTGTTTGAAAGTTGCTAAGAGAATAGATACTAAAAGTTTTCATCACAGGGAAGAAAATTTGTAACTAAGTGGTGATGGATGTTAATTACTCACTGTGGTGATCAGTTTGCAATATATGCAAATATCAAATCATGATGTTGTATACCTAAAATGAATATAACGTTGTATGTCAATTATATTTCAGCTTTTAAAAACTGGGACTTTCCAGGGTTGAGCACAGGTAGGAGGAGGCAAGAGACCAGGCGGCCGTAACATGAGATGGAATGTGCACTGTATATTATAGCCCCTCCCTAGAAGGTTCCCAGATTGCCAGTTAAGACTCCTGAACCCATAAAGACCTCCTCAGTTCCATTAGAATTATAATCCTAACTCAAATCTCACCTGGGAACAAAGCCTTCAAGAAGACTCCCAGTGCCTATTGAAGAACCTCCACAGTCCTCTGCCAGCAAGATCCTTCATAACCTAGCCTCAACTTTTCTGCCTTGACAAATAGAACTACCCTCCACACTATGTTCTTGCTCATACGCCCTGCTGGCTGGGATTGGGTTACCATTTCCTATCTACTTTGCAAGCTCCAGCATATCCTGTAGTGGAGGTCGTCATGCTTAGTCATGTCTGACTCTGCGACCCCATGGACTGTAGCCCACCAGGCTCCTATGTCCATGGAACTTTCCAGCAAGAATACTGCAGTGGGTTGCCTTTTCTTACACCAGGGGATCTTCCTGACCCAGGGATTGAACCCGGATCTCTTGCATCTCCTGAATCAGAAGCCCCCATATCCTGTAGAGTCCCAAGTAAATAATGTATCTCTTTTCTTTTCCATGCCTCTTCCAGGAAGAAGTAATTCCATCTACATGTATCTTTTCTTAGTTCTTTATTTATGCCTTTCTTATGACAGTTGAGCTTCCCTGATAGCTCAGTTGGTAAAGAATTCACCTGCAATGCAGGAGACCCCAGTTTGATTCCTGGGTCAAGAAGATCTGCTAGAGAAGGGATAGGCTACCCACTCCAGTATTCTTGGGCTTCCCTTGTGGCTCAACTGGTAAAGAATCCACTTGCAATGCAGGAGACCTGGGTTTGATCCCTGGGTCGGGAAGATCCCCTGGAGAAGAGAAAGGCTACCCACTCCAGTATTCTGGCCTGGAGAATTCCACGGACCGTACAGTCCATGGGGCCGCAAAGAGTCAGACACAACTGAGTGACTTTCACTTCACTTCACTGAGGCAGTTACTGCATTTTAGGTATTAATGTGTTAGTGGTCTGCATTTGGCTACAGCTTGAAAGCTGGGACCATGTCTCAGTTTGTGGGGAGGCGATGAACAGATAAAATGGAAGAGTGGTATGTGATAGATCATTGAGGGGATATAGAACATGTGCAAAGTGATCCTTGGGAACATCTCTGCCTGGGAGTCCCCACTGGAGGTTAGCAGTGAGTTGGGCTGTTGGGGCAGAAAGGTTCCTGTTGTGCATACTGAAGGAGAAACAGCTCCAATGTTACACATAATGTTTGTCTGCAAATGCTCCTTTAACCGCATGCAAATAATTTCCTGGCACGTCCTGACCATGTTCTAAAAGTCTTTGTTGTCCCGCTCTACTGTCGCAGCTTAATGATGAGTTATCAGATTAGTATGAGAGTGTTCATACTCTTACACGTTCTTACACGTTCAGAGCAAGGAGCTCTCTGGTTGACTCCTTTTTAAGAAAACAGCATGCAATTTAGTGGACATGATATATTCTCTACTTTATTTTTTTTATTTTTTAAAATTTATTTATTTTAATTAGAGGCTGATTACTTTACAATATTGTATTGGTTTTGCCATACATCAACATGAATCCGCCCTACTTTAAAAGATTCAGTGAAAAGGAGATGGGAACTCAGCCCCTCTTCCTATGTTGGAAATTTGGACTGAAAGATCAGCAGGAGAACTCTTTTTTTTTTCTTTTTTTAAAGAACAAAATTAATTTGTCTTTCAGTATAGGAGGCTAGAAATCCAAAATTAAGGTGTCCACAAGGCCGTGTTCTCTCTGAAGACTCTAGGGAGGCTCTTCCCTGCTTCTTCCTAATTTCGGGCAGCTGCTGTTAGTCGCGGGTGTTCCTTGGCTCATTGGCAGAATAGCATCAGACTGTTCTCCAGCTTCACACGTCCGTCTCCCTCCGTGTGTGTCTTTTGTCCAAGTGTCTCTCATAGAAGAACACCAAAGTCACTGGGTCAGAGCCCAGCCTAACAGGAGGACCTCATCTTAACTTGATTACATCCGCAAGACCCCATTTCCAAGTAAGATCACATTCTCAGGGAGAGGATTAAGACTTGCATATTGCTTCTTGGTGGGCACAACTCACCTTCAACAACTCTAACACAGTCAATGCTTTTTGCCCTGATTTATCCTCGTCTGTATTGAGGGTGTAAACTTTCGCATATATGTGAGCCAGTATGGTGTTACAGTCGTTTTACTTTTAATCTGATTTAGATTTATCATGTATATTCAGCCCTGCTTGGCTTTTGCTGTGTAATAGAAACTGAGATTCTTCTCTTTCAATAAGTGTATGCCATTTATATTAAAAATATGTGATTCTAGGATCACATTATGCTTTCTCTTACTGCTTTATTTTTTCTCTAAAGTTTTGTATACATTTTTGTTTTATGTGGGTTGGGTAGCTGACTATGCCTTGGAAGCTTTCTATCCTGTTTTGGGACATATTAGTGTTTTATTTTTAATGCTTAATATTTTATTTTGGAAACACTAGGGACAATGATGATTTAATAGCTCCAATTCCTTCTCTCCAGCACCAGCTCAGTAGGTACTGGTGTAAGTATTATTTCTTCTAATGCTTACTTTACACCTTAAACTATACTCAGTCCCAACTGTTTGAATTATCAGAATATAAATAAGACTTTTAGAGTTCTGATCATAAAAGATGAAATAACCAATATTCTTACACAACCATCTAGTTCTCCCAACTTTGATTAGTTCTATTGTTTCTTTGTCATTGATTCATGTTATAGACCAGAAATGTGATTCCAAGAGATGTTTCTCCCTTAGTTTTCAAGTTAAACCAATTTTAGGCTCACTTCTCTCCTGTTACAGTGTCTCTGTTCAGCTTGTGTGCAACTGAGGTTTATCTTTTAACAGTTTCTTCAAGGTGCATATATAGGAAATACATTTTTGTAATTCTTGTATGGTCAAAAGTACCCACTATTGCCTTTCTGGGCTTCCCTGGTGGCTCAGCTGGTAAAGAATCCACCTGCAATGCGGGAGACCTGGGTTCGATCCCTGGGTTGGGAAGATCCCCTGGAGAAGGGAAAGGCTACCCACTCCAGTATTCAGGCCTGGAGAATTCCATGGACTGTATAGTCCATGGGGTCACAAAGAGTCAGACGCTAATGAGCAACTTTCACTTCATTGCCTTTCTAGTTCAACAGTCTGTCTGGGTATAACATTTTGCTCACACTTCTATTTCCTGGAGGGTTGTGAATTTACCCCTCCACTGCTTTCTAATGATACATATATATTGTTGTGAACTTTAAAGCCAGCCTGATATTTCTCCCTTATAAGTTATTTGACCTTTTTGCTGGAATTCCCAAAGAATTTTATTCTGTTTTTTTCAAGGTCCATGCTGTTCTTACTTTGCATGATATAAGCAGATAACTTTTCTGCGTATTTTCTGGCACGGATAGTATGGAAGGTAAATAGGAAACTCCAGCTGTAGCTCAGCTCCGTTCCTTAAGCTAAAATGACCTCTTTGATTTGAAAAGTTCCTTAATGAATTTTAGATCTGGAATCTTCTTTTAAAATTCTTTTTTGAATTTATTTTTCATTGGAGGATAATTGCTTTACAATGTTGTGTTGGTTTCTGCCATGCATGCGTGCTAAGTCACTTCCGTCATGTCCGACTCTGCACCCCTACGGACTGTGGGCCACCAGGCTCCTCTGTCCACGTCTCCTGCTTTGCAGGCGGATTGTTTACTGCTGAGCCACCAGGGAAGCCCCAGGTTTCTGCCATACAACAGTGCAAGTCAGCCGTGAGTGTACATATGTCCTCTCCCTCTTGAAGCTTCCTCCCACCCCTGTAGGTTGTTACAGAGCACTGGGTTGAGTCCCTGTGTTACACAGCAGCTTCCTACTGGCTTTCTGGTTTACGTTTGATAATATGTATGTTTCAGCGCTCTCAATTCGTCCTCCCTGCTCCTTCCCCCATTGTATCCACAAGTCCACTTTCTATGGCAGAATCTCTGTTCCTCCCTGCAAATAGGCTCATCAGTACCATTTTTCTAGACTGCGTATGTATATGTTCATATATGGATTTATTTTTCTCTTTCTGACTTCACTCTGTTTAACAGGCTCTAGGTTCATCCATCTCTCTGGAACTGACTCAAATTTGTTCCTTTTTGTGGCTGAGTAATATTCCATTGTATATATGCACCACAACTTCTTTATCCATCTGTCTGTCAACAGACATCTAGGTTGCTTCTGAGTCCTAGCTGTTATAAATAGTGCTGAAATGCACATTGGGTTTATTTATGTGAGTACAGTGAGTGAAGTCGCTCAGTCGTGTCCGACTCTTAGCGACCCCATGGACTTCAGCCTACCAGGCTCCTCCGTCCATGGGATTTTCCAGGCAAGAGTACTGGAGTGGGGTGCCATTGCCTTCTCCATTTACTGCATACTAGGTTAATAAAAATTTGGTCATTTCTACTGGCAATATGTGAAACCATTTCTCTGCTGTATTTTAAGGCTGTATTAATACATTTAAAATATTTTATCAATATATTATTTTCAAAAAGTACTCCATGGTTAAACTTGTTTTAAAAACTGTTCTACTGTATAAAAACAATGACTGCTGTGCCCAATTTTGTTTCACTCGTTGTCATGTTTCTCTAGTTTTTCTTTAAAATTGGAGGAAGTTACAGTTCAGTACACACAGGCAAAGTCATATCCAACTCTTTGTGACCCCATGGACTGTAGCCCACCAGGCTCCTCTGTCCATGGAATTCTCTAGGCAAGAATACTGGATTAGGTTGCCATTCCCTTCTCCAAGGGAAATACAAGCAAATGTGAGTACAAGCAAATGAAAATGCATATTCTCATCTTTCTCCCTATGGTCAACAAAAGAATGCCTTCCCACCAACATCCACATCCTGGTCCCCAAAACTTATGAATGTTACCTTTCATGGCGAAAGGGATTTTGCAGGTGTGGTTAAGGTAAGGCTATGGATAAGGAAAGATTATCCTGAGGTCCATTGTGATCCAAGACCCTTATAAGAGGGAGGCAATACAGTAAGAGGAAGCAATGTGGGGATGCTCTCATCCCTGTCTTCAGAGGGTAGCATTTTGGAGGAATTAGCACCTGGAGGAGGGCATGGCAACCCAGAGGATCTTCCTGACCCAGGAATTGAACCAGGGTTTCCTCCATTGCAGGCGGATCTTTATCAACCAAGTCTTATAATCAAGGGCAGGGTTTCTGATAAGGATAAGGTGCTGGCCTGCATTCCTTCAGTCCAGAGATCATCTGGCATCAGATGCTCTCTTGGTCTATGAGTCTGGAGGTTATTGAACTGGGATCTTCCTGGAATGAAAAATGCTTTATCTGCTGCTGCTACTAAGTCGCTTCAGTCGTGTCTGACTCTGTGCGACCCCATAGACAGCAGCCCACCAGGTTCCGCCATCCCTGGGATTCTCTAGGCAAGAACAGTGGAGTGGGTTACCATTTCCTTCTAAAATGCATGAAAGTGAAAAGTGAAAGTGAAGTCACTCAGTCGTGTCCGACCCCTAGCAACCCCATGGACTGCAGCCCACCAGGCTCCTCCGTCCATGGGATTTCCCAGGCAAGAGTACTGGAGTGGGTTGGCATCTCCCATTTGGTGGGGGTTTTAGATCTGCAGAGGAGCTCAGATTTGTGCCTGTCCCTTGAGGAGAAACCAGGACCCTGCCCCGAGGCTGCACTATTGTTTCCTGTCTGTTTCTCTCTTCATCCCCTCCCTTTCCTGATTAGCTACTGTTTGAACTTGCCCTTTAGAACTCAGGTAAGGTCTTGGAAGGGCTTCCCTGGTGGTTCAGTGGTAAAGAATCTGCCTGCCAATGTAGGAGACTGGGGTTTGATCCCTAGGTAGGGAAGATCCCTTAGAGGAGGAAATGGCAACCCACTTCAGTATTCTTGCCTGGGAAATGTCACACCACTTAGTGACTGAGCCCGCACGAAGATCATGGAGGCTGAATGAAACCTGTTTCCTGCAAACAAGAAATGGGGGACATAGACTTTTGTGCCCTGGAGCCCCATATGGTTCCTGCTTGGTTTCAGAACCAGATTCTCCCTTCAGAGCCTATAGACGGAACCATCCCTGCTGACATCCTAACTGTACCCCAGTCAGACTGATTTTAGACTTCTTACCCCAAACTTTAAGATAATAAATGTGTATTGTTTTAAAGCCATTACGTTTATGATCATTTGTTAAAGCAGTAAAAGGAAACAAATACACCCTTTACTCATATAAAGATGACATGAATTATTATATATTCCTTGTTCTCAATCCATTTAAGGAGGATTGAGTGGGTCTTAATACCTTCAACATTGCTTGCTCGCTCAGTCGCTTAGTCGTGTCCAACACTTTGTGACCCCGTGGACTGTAGCCTACCAGGCTCCTCTATCCATGGGATTCTCCAGGCAAGAATACTGGAGTGGGTTGCCATTTCCTTCTCCATAGTAATTTCTTCAACTTAGTAAATCATTAAACCAGTTGTTGTCAAGCTGTAGCTATCATCGAGTCATCTGAAAAGCTTTTCTTTTTTCAACTTTTTAAGAGTTAAAAAAACCGGCCACACTCTGAAGCACATGGGACCTTAGTTCGCTGACCAGGGATCAAACCTACACCTCTTACGTTTAAAGGTGGGGTCTTAAGCACTGGACTGCCAGGGAAATT
Organism: Bos taurus; assembly: GCF_002263795.3. Classification (NCBI taxonomy): domain Eukaryota; kingdom Metazoa; phylum Chordata; class Mammalia; order Artiodactyla; family Bovidae; genus Bos; species Bos taurus. The sequence continues at coordinate 95,104,157 of NC_037334.1, forward strand.
CTGTTAGGACTTTTAAAAACAGAACCCTGGGCCCCAGTTCCAGAGTTCTGATCTTGTAGATCTTGTTCGGGCCTTGACAGTTTACATTTAAAACAAGTGCCTGGGTGATTCTGATGCTGCTAATCTATAGAATGGGCTTTGAGAACCCACTGTACAGCTCTGTATCTCTTGGGTCTGAAGCACCCAGTTTCTCAAGGGCTCCCCCTGTCCTCCTCCATTAGTTTAACTTGACTTCTCAGTTCAGTTCAGTCGCTCAGTCATGTCCGACTCTTTGCGACCCCATGAATCACAGCACGCCAGGCCTCCCTGTCCATCACCAACTCCTGGAGTTCACTCAGACTCACGTCCATCAAGTCAGTGATGCCATCCAGCCATCTCATCTTCTGTTGTCCCCTTCTCCTCCTGCCCCCAATCCCTCCCAGCATCAGAGTCTTTTCCAATGGGTCAACTCTTCGCATGAGGTGGCCAAAGTACTAGAGTTTCAGCTTCAGCATTATTCCTTCCAAAGAAATCCCAGGGCTGATCTCCTTCAGAATGGACTGGTTGGATCTCCTTGCAGTCCAGGGGACTCTCAAGAGTCTTCTCCAACACCACAGTTCAAAAGCATCAATTCTTTGGCACTCAGCCTTCTTCACAGTCCAACTCGCACATCCATATATGACCATTGGAAAAACCATAGCCTTGACTAGATGGACTTTTGTTGGCCAAGTAATATCTCTGCTTTTCAATATGCTGTCTAGGTTGGTCATAACTTTCCTTCCAAGGAGTAAGCATCTTTTAATTTCATGGCTACAGTCACCATCTGCAGTGATATTGGAGCCCCCCCAAAATAAAGTCTGACACTGTTTCCACTGTTTCCCCATCTATTTCCCATGAAGTGATGGGACCGGATGCCATGATCTTCGTTTTCTGAATGCTGAGTTTTAAGCCAACTTTTTCACTCTCCTCTTTCATTTTCATCAAGAGGCTCTTCAGTTCCTTTTCGTTTTCTGCCATAAGGGTGGTGTCATCTGCATATCTGAGATTATTGATATTTCTCCCTGCAATCTTGATTCCAGCTTGTGCTGCATCCAGCCCAGCATTTTGCATGATGTACTCTGCATATAAGTTAAATAAGCAGGGTGACAGTATACAGTCTGGATGTACTCCTTTCCCAATTTGGAAACAGTCTATTGTTCCATGTCCAGTTCTAACTGTTGCTTCTTGACCTGTATATAGATTTCTCAGAAGGCAGGTCAGGTGGTCTGGTATTCCCATCCCTTTAAGAATTTTCCATAGTTTGCTGTGATCCACACAGGCAAAGGCTTTGGCACAGTCAATAAAGCAGAAGTAGATGTTTTTCTGGAACTGTCGTGCTTTTTCGATGATCCAGTGGATGTTGGCAATTTGATCTCTGGCTTCACAAGAGTTTGACCAAAAGAGCAGAGTCCCCCCTGAGGCTTGGACCTGTCTTTCCCAGGATGATTTCTGCTTGGGGGAGTGTTGATGAGGGGAGAGGGTTCAGGAGGTGTGGGCTGGACTCAGACACTAAGCCTGCAATCCTCACCTCGCACTGCCGTTGACCTTCCAATCTCCTGTCATGTTCAGGGTTTCTTTAGGCTTATCCTGCATTCGTGCTGAGTTGCTCTGTTGTGTCTGACTCTTTGTGACCCCATGGACTATAGCCCTCCAGGCTCCTCTGTCCATGGAATTTCCCAGGCAAGAATATTAGAGTGGGTTGCCATGCCCTCCTCCAGGGAATCTTCCTGACCAGTGATGGAACCAAAGTCTCTGGCGGCTCCTGCGTTGACATGTGGATTCTTTACCACTGAGCCACCTGGGAAGCTTGCCTGCCCAGACGCCCAGTCGTGTCTGACCCTTTGCAACCCCACAGACTATAGCCTGCCAGACTCCTCTGTCTATGGAATTTCCCAGGCAAGAATGTTGGAGCGGTTTCCTCTTCCAGGGGATCTTCCCAACCTAGGAATCAAACCTGCATCTCTTGTGTCTCCTGCATTGGCAGGCGGATTCTTTACCATTAGTGCCACCTGGAAAGCCCCACACTTATCCTGAGTGCTGGTCATTTACCCTGTTGTGCAACAGATGACACAAGGCTGTGAATCCTCAATGAGTTAATGTAAAATTAAATTCTGAAAGACTTAGAAAACAGCATTATATGCACTTTTAAACAGAAAATCTGAGTTTTCATCAATATTTTCTGTTAATAATGACAGATTTTACTACTATGTCAGAATATACTTTTTTTTTCCTGAAAATCTCCTACCTTTTTGTTTTCTTCTAATTAAAAAAAAAATATTCAGGTTCCCTATAAAAACTGGAAACAATATTGGAACAGATCATAAATAATCGTTTTTAAACTGGAGACACTTGTAGGACAAAGTTTGGTTAAACCAGTTTTGTGAGTCTGGAGCATTCCTTTTGTAGGTAGCAGATAACCACCGTCTCCTTGCACAGGCTTGCTTCCAACTTCTGAGTGCTTTTCAGTCCTTTCCCCTGAAAGCAAGTATCTTGTTTTTGCCTGTAATTTTAGTAAGTCTCAGGCTATCAAAAAATAACTATGAATTCCTCAGTTGCGGTTTTCAAAAAATTAGAGTTTACATAGACTTTTATTTTCCTAGAAATCTCCTGTCTGATTCTCTCCCCAGGGTCACCTGGGTACCCTAATGCGTCATTTTTCTTGGGTCTTATGTTCCCTGGATTGGAAGAGGAGTAGGGTTGTTTTTCTGAATTGATAGTGACTTTCTCTGAGGTATGAATCGCCTCATATTAAATTAGGACATTTTGGTCTATAATAACTACGTACCCAAATCCTCGAGTGGCCATGGATAAAACCCTTGGTAATGGGGTAGCTGGCAGAGTCCACTGCTGCAATGCCCAGGTGAAGTTTAAATGCTTTCCTTGACTAGATGGAAAGAAAATGCTGGGATAATTTCCTTGGCAAGACTCAGATATAAAGAGATCACTGAAAGTAGGTACTATCAAGCATCATCTGGGCATTTTCCAGAGCTGCGCACTCATCACCACCACTTTCTCTTATATTCCTCACTGTTTTTAATGGATATGGTCAGAAAGGCTGACCTGGTGTAGGACGTTAGTAGGCATCTGACTTCTTGAATCTTACTTCATATTTATGTGTCTTTTAGCACCATTTCCAAAGTTTCAGAAGTGTGTGTTGAATGTAATGGGACACAGTTGATGGAGAGCCCAGCAGCTGCTGGTCTCCAGGTTGACAGCATTGACTTTCATGGCCCATTTCTGCTTAGGGACCAGAGGTTTGACCCCAGTGGGGGACACAGAGGTCACTCAAGCAGAATGAAGCTCCACCCTCAGGGGACCTGAGGGCAGGACCTGCAGGGAGGGGCAAGGGTAGAAGGACAGGAGACACCCCAGAAGTAACTCTGGGGGAGACTGGGGCTCGTGTTCTTCAGGCAGAGGTATAATCGAGTGAAATTTCTGGTACCACTATTTATGTGAACTCTGTAAGCTGGTGAGGCCCAGGGAAACTGAAGTGTTGTTATTTCGTCATTACTGTTTACTGCCCTTTTGCTAAGTGCCAGGCATTTTGCATATGTCATTTCCTTTTAGAGGAGAAAATAATGTAGCTCGGAAAAGTCGTCTGGTGAGGTGACTACACATGAGGGACAGAGCCAGAGTGCCCAAGCTGGCCCGGATCGCGGCTCCACCTCTTGCTCTATGACCTTGGACAGGTGACCTGGGGGCTTTCTTTGGATTTCATCCGCTCATGTATAAAATGGAGCTCATGGATGTGGCAACCTCGTGGTTTCACTGGGAGGAGCAAATGAGGTGACGCGTATATGGTGCTGAAACCGGGGTCTTGCGCGGGCTAGCACCCTCTAATGATTAGTATTATCAAGTTGACCCAGCCCAATCCTGGGAGCCCAGTGCTGTCAGTATCTCCAACTCTAACTGGAGCTCAGCGAGGGATGGCCTAAGGCCACGTAGTTAATAAGTGACAGAACTGGCTGAACTCACACCTGACGGCGAAGCCTACAAGCTCTACCAAGTAGCAGACAGCCTCCATAAGCATTCTAAGAAAAATGTCAAATCATCCAGCTAAGGCAGGAACTGGTGCTCCCTTTAAATAACACTGCTGGCTCTGTGTGATATGGGAAGACAAATGGAGGCTGCACATGTCCCTGGCTCCAAGGTCAAGGAGCCATCAAGGTCATCCCTCCGCCCCCACCTTCATCTCCACCCTCCTCCTGGGAAACTTTCCCAAGGTCTAATCTGATCGTGCTTCTTCAAAGGTATGATGAATTAATACACCACACTTGTCGTTAATGTTTGAAGCAAGGGAAAATCTGCCTGCAATACGGTAGACCCGGGTTTGATCTCTGGGTCAGGAAGATCCCCTGGAGAAAGGCATGGTGACCCACTCCAGTATTCTTGCCTGGAGAATCCCATGGACAGAGGAACTTGGCGGGCTACAGTCCATGGGGTTGCAGAGAGTCAGACACGACTGAACGACTAACACACACCCTCTGAGACAGATGACTGGAAAGCAAGCAACATATCCTGATATGAGGTGTCAGAAAGGAAGGTGGCTGGTTGCATGGTTCAGCCAGCCCCAATAACCAGGGAATGATGTTTCTTTGATAGTTCTCTCTTTTTTTTTTAATCGATTTTAATCAGTTAATTATTTTTAATTCTCATAGGAAGAACCCAAGCTGAAGAGCTTTGCTTAGCCACAGGCACACAGCTAGGAAATAGCCTAACCAGGATTTTAATTCTATCCTTGTGGCTTCTACACCAGGAAAATCTATACTTAGTGCAGCAAGTACACAACTGGTCTTGGGCCAGTTCCTGTAGGAACTGAGCAGCTTGCATGAACAGTCTCTTGTTAAATAGTACAACTGAAATGGGTGAATTACATAAGCTATAAAGTATGCCTAAGTTTTTTGGGGGGAAACAGTGGAGACACTGACAGACTTTATTTTTTAGACTCCAAGATCGCTGCAGATGGTGACTGCAGCCATGAAATTAAAAGCCCTTGCTCCTTGGAAGAAAAGTTATGACCAACCTAGACAGCATATTAAAAAGCAGAGACATTACTTTGCCAACAGAGGCCCATCTAGTCAAAACTATGGTTTTTCCAGTAGTCATGTATGGATGTGAGAGTTGGACTCTAAAGAAAGCTGAGCACCGAAGAATGGATGCTTTTGAACTGTGGTGTTGGAGAAGACTCTTGAGAGTCCCTTGGACTGCAGGGAGATCCAACCAGTCCATCCTAAAGGAAATCGGTCCTGAATATTCATTGGAAGGACTGATGCTGAAGCTGAAGCTCCAGTACTTTGGCCACCTGATGGGAAGAGCTGACTCATTTGGACAGATCCTGATGCTGGGAAAGATTGAAGGCAGGAGGAAAAGGTGATGACAGAGGATGAGATGGTTGGATGGCATCACCGACTCAGTGTACATGAGTTTGGGTAAACTCCGGGAGCTGGTGATGGACAGGGAGGCCTGGCGTGCTGCAGTCCATGGGGTCACAAAGAGTCGAACACGACTGAGCAACTGAACTGGACTGAAGTTATTTTTCACAGAAAGGAGGAACAAGAGACTGGAAAAAGGAATAAATGAAGGAAGGGATGGAGGAGGAAGGAGAAAACATGAGTAGCTGGAAAAATGTTTTCTAACTGATTCAATAACCACTGTAATCCTGTGACATGGGTTCAGTGAAAGCCAGCAGAACTGGATGAAAACAGGAAAAGTTTGTTTCTGGGTAAATGTTTGGGCCTCATGAATGTCTTGTGACCCATCTCCTCTGCCTGCTCCCTACGCCCCCTCCCTGCCTCTGCCGCCACTTATACCCACAGCACAGCCTTGTGACGACATGTGATGAGCAAATAGAAACAGTTTTTTGTGTGTGTTTGCTTTTGGTAAAGGCATACTTGCTGCAACCTACAGAGTTCTACAGTCAGAGGACTGTCTGAACGAGTGCTCTGTTAAGGGTGCCATTCGCAGGTGCTGATGCCCAGGGCTGTGCAGTTTGCTAGCACAACACAGATGCTGCTCTAGCACCTCTGGAAGGGCTGCAGAGTTAGACTGGGCCGAGGGCCTGGTCACGCTCACCTTGCCACCAGGTGTAACGCATTTCCCTGTCACCCCATCAAGCTGGAGGCGCCCTCCGGGAGGCTGTTTCACAGCTATCCATCCTTTGTTGTCGTCTCCTTGTACGTCAGCAAAGGGAGAGAGACGAACGCTTGTGTGAGTGTGTGTGTGTGTGTGTGTGTGTGTGTGTGTGTGTGTGTGTGTGTGACGTTCGGTGGGTTTAAGAGCAGAATTGTTGTTCTGATAGACTTTTCTTTAGAGTCGTGTTAGCTTCACAACAAAATTGAGAGGAAGATACAGAGATTTCTCATATACCTCCTGCCTCCACATGCATGTAACCTCCCGCGATATTAACACCCGCCGCCCTACAAAGTGATACACTGGTCATCACCAGCTGATGAACCTACATGGATGCATCGGTCTCCCGGAGCTGGCAGTTTACTTTAGGGGTCGCCCTTGGTGTTGTGCTCTCTAGGGGTTTGGATAAATGTATAATGACATGTATCCCACAGAATAGTTTCACTTTTCTAAAATCCTCTGTGCTCCGCGTGTTCCTCCGACCTACTCCTACCCCCTGGCGACTGCTGGTGTTTCCACTGTCTTCATAGATTTCCCTTTTCTGGAATGGCAGAGCTGGAATCACACAGCGTGTAGCCTTGTCAGGTTGGCTTCTTTTACTGAGTATTATGCTTTGAAGGTGCCTCCATGTCTTCCAGGGCTTAACAGCTCATTTATTGTTTTTCTTCCCTCTGAAGAACTTTTAACATTTCTTGCAAGTAGGTATGCTGACAACAGATTCTTTGGGTTTTTGTTTGCCTGAGAAGGTCTTTATTTCTCCCTCACTTTTGAAGGGTCATTTCCCAGTGTACAGAATTCTAGCTTGGTGCAGATTTTCTCTCAACACTGTAACTATTTCAGTCTACTCATCTCTTACCTGCGTGGTTTCTGAGGAGAAGTCAGATGTAATTTTTATTTTTGCTCTTCTATAAGTAAGATTTTTTTTTTTCCTGTAGCTCCATCAAGATTCTTTGTTTATCTTTTATTTTCTGTAATTTGAAAATGACTAGTCTAGGTGTGGGGACTTTCCACGTGACACTAGTGGTAAAGAACCCCCTGCTAATGCAGGAGACGTGAGACCTGGGTTCCATCCCTGGGTTGGGAAGATCCCCTGGAGGAGGGCACGGCAACCCACTCCAGTATTCTTGTCTGGAGAATCCCATGGACAGAGGAGCCTGGCAGGCTAGAGGCCACAGGCTCACACAGAATCAGATGCTACTGGAGTGACTTAGCACTTAAGCAGTCTAAGTGTAATGGGATTTTTTTGGCTTTTTTTTTTTTTCCTTCTTGGTTTTCTCTGCGCTTCCTAGATCTGTAGTTTGGTGTCTGGAGAAATGCTTAGTCATTGTTGCTTTAAATGTTTCTCCTGTTCCTTTCTGTCTTTCTTCCCCTTCTGGTGTTCCTATCCTGCATGACTTTTGTTGCTGTCCTGTATGTAGTTCTTGGATATTCTATTCTGGGTTTTTCAGTAATTTTTCTTTCTCTTTGCTTTTAAGTTTTGGAGGTTTCTTTTGAGACATCCTCACGCTTAGAGATTCTTTCCTCAGTCTTAATCGGTTTTGGCTGCTGTAACAAAATGCCACAGAGTAGATAGCTTATCAGGGCTTCCAGGTGGGGTAGTGGTGAAGAATTCACGGGCCAGTGCAGGAGACTTGAGTTTGATCCCTGGGTCGAAAGATCCCCTGGAGGAGGAACATGAATTTGTGGGGGACACGCTCAAACAATACATAGCCCATGTCTCATAAGCTAATGAGCCTGTCAGAGGCATTCTTCATTTCTGTCACAGTGTTTTTGGTCTCTAGCACTTCTTTTTTGGTTCTTTTTAGAATTTCCATCTCTCTGCTTACGTTGCCCATTTGTTCTTTCGTGCAGTTTACTTTATCCATTGGAGTCTTTAGCATGTTCATCATAGCTGTTTTGTTTGTTTTTTAATTTATTTATTTTAATTGGAGGCTAATTACTTTACAATATTGTGGTGGTTTTTGCCATATATTGACATGAGTCAGCCATGGGTGTACATGTGTTCCCCATCCTGAACCCCCCTCCCACCTCCCTCCCCATCCCATCCCTCAGGGTCATCCCAGTACACCAGCCCCGAGCATCCTGTTTCATGCATCAAACATGGACTGGTGATCTGTTTCACATGTGATAATATACATGTTTCAATGTTATTCTCTCAAATCATCCCACTCGCACCTTCTCCCACAAAATCCAAAAGTCTGTTCTTTATATCTGTGTCTCTTTTGCTATCTCGCATATAGGGTCATCGTTACCATCTTTCCAAATTCCATATATATGCGTTAATATACTGTATTGGTGTTTTTCTTTCTGGCTTACTTCACTCTGTATAATAGGCTCCAGTTTCATCCACCTCATTAGAGCTGATTCAAATGCATTCTTTTTAATAGCTGAGTAATATTCCATTGTGTACAGGTACCACAGTTTTCTTATCTATTCGTCTGCCAATGGATAGCCATTTTAAACTCCCAGTCTGATCCTTGCAACAGCCCTGCCTATTGCCTCTCTGTCTCATCCAGCTGTGTGGTTTGCCTTTTAATATACCTATAATTTTTCTTTGTTACGAAAAGACTGATTTGTTTATTTTTGGCCGCACTGGGTCTTCATGGCTGTGTGCAGGCTTGCTCTGGTTGAGGTTTCTCACTGTGGGGGCTTCTCTTGTTGCACAGCACAGGCTGGAGGCATGGGGACTTCAGTAGTTGTGACATATGGCTCAGTTGCTGCTGTGCCCAGGCTCTCGAGCGGTGTTGTGGCCCAGGGGCTTCGTTGCTCCACGGCACGCGGGATCTTTCCTCAACCAGGGATTAAACTGGTGTCCCTGGCACCGCAAGGCAGATTCTTAACCCCTGGACCACCCGGGAAGCCCTAGTGTTTTCCTCCCCTTTGGCCATGTTGCCTGGCGTATGGGATCTTGGTTTCCCTGACCAGGGATTGGACCTGCCCCCCTTGCATTGGAAACTCAGTCCTAACCACTGTACCCCCAGATAAATCCCACTTGTCATTTTTTTCCCTGATAGCCAGAGACGTTGTACAGGATAACTGCTCTAAACAGGCAGTTAACTCTCGTGGTGGTCAGATGTGTGGAGGGCGAGGAGCCTCTTGTATTCCTGTGATCAGGCCTCTTGTTAGCTAGCCTGTGGGTGTCACGTGTGCTTCTCGAGCCCACACCCTCCGTGGGGGCCTGTCTAAGCCAAGTAGAGTGACGTCAATGGAGTTGGGAATTTCCCTTTTCCTTCTGGAAGGCTAGAGGGGTTTGGAGTTGGGGTTTTTCTCTTCCCCCGGGTCAGTTAGGCTCTGATAAAACTCCAGCCTGCTAGGCCCTAGCTAGATAGTTAACTCTTGAGAACAGATCTTGTTAAGAAAAACAGAATGCTCTGGTGTATTTCCAAATAATTCCCTCTTCTCTACCCCCATGTAAAGCATGGGGTTTTTTCCCTCCAGCATTCACTGTGAGAACCTGGTTAGAACTCCAGGTGTTAAAACTCACAACAGTGTGGGCCCCCGATGACTGGGTCCCCCTGGAGTTTTTAGCTGTGAGCTGTTGAGCATGGCTCAGGCTCCCCTCCTGCAGCACCGATTCTCATGTCAGTTGAGATTCTCTGTGTTTGCCTGTCAGTCTCTCCAATGTGAGGGCAGCTTGCTTCTCTTACAGATCTAAGAAGAGTTATCGATTTCTCAGTTATTCAATTTGTCACTTTTTGACAGGATGGAGGAGCAACTTCCAAGCTTCTTCGATGCCAGATCAGAAACTGGCAGTCCTCAGGAGCATACATTTTAAAAGTCGATCAGATAAAGGGCTGGGACTCTCAAAATGAGTGCATGACCTGCGGGCCAGAACACTGTGCAACCCAGCATTTGCCAAACGCTTTCGACCATAAAGCCCCTTTCTTCATGTACTATTTATCAACATGCCCTGGAACCGGTGTTCTGAGGAACCTGCTTGGAGGAACACCGAGCCCAGATGCAGCCCTTGCTGGAGAAATAGCAAGTTGTTTCTCGAGGGTGTGGCTCAGTGCCCAGACCCCAGGGAGGCCCTCTGTCGGTCATCCCATGAAACCAGGAAACACAGTCCCCTTTGCAGCGAAAGGCAGAGCAGTGGGAGTGTGTGCCCCCAGTGCCTGCTGGGCTCAAGTCCGGGCTCAGCTGAGGGTCCCTGGGCAGCTCAGCTTCTCTGTGCTTTAGTTTTCCCGTCTGTAGGATGGAAGTGACGATGGTAATAGTTGGCTTACTGGGCTGCTCTGAGGCCCACGTGAATGAAAACACGCTCAAACCTTAGAAAGTGCTTGGCATCCTGTGTGTGTGCAGCTGGGTCTTTCCAAGCTCCTTCCATCAGTGTACCCTGCAGACTCTCACATTAACATGTTTCAACCAATGGGGACACTAAATAGCCTCTTTAAAAATGTCTAGGAAACGTGGGATAAAACCCATGCCTTGGTTTTAACTATTATGAGATACTACCTGTATGCTGTTTTCTACGTTTTGATCTGTACAAGTAGGAAGACAGAGGAGGACCACTGTCAGCCCTCTCTTTGGTACCAGGAAGTAGTCTCCAACATTGCCAAACTTGTACCCCCTCTTTTTTTTGATATTAAAAAATGGGATGGGCCACAGCCTCTCCAGATGTAGTCAGATGTAGTCATTGTGCTTTAACCATCGACTGAGACAACAGTAACAATCAAAAGCTGTTATGAATGTAAGGATGCTTTTTAAAAAATGTTTTAAATAGATAATTGTATGTACATGCACTGATTCTTCAAATGAATTTACATTTTATCCCTGCTGCTGGCATCTGAGGAAATAGACCAAGAAAACCTTTGAACTGGGTAAAAACATTGTTCATCTTTGTTAAAATATTAGAAAATATATATGCAGTGAAACACACCATGGCACCTCTTTATGTATCTCCATGGTAAATCAGAACACCTGTATGTCTTCTCTGACCTTCTCAGTAACACAAGCTCCTTCCCCAGGTTCTGCAGTGTCCACTCTCCTGTAGTCAAAACATTATCAGTGGAGAAAAGGGTCCTTTTACTAAAGACCGTCCTGTTAGTGAGAAACGCTTATGCCCCAGTCCACAGATTCTTATAAAGGAGGGATGCTCTGTCTCTTGCCAGCTCCAGATGTGTAAGGCAGCACTTCGCATCTGTTGACCTATCCCTCATTTGGATGATGGGAATTTCTCAGGTTATGAACAGTTTTCAGCCATGGGGCTGCACCTGAATGCAAGGGGTTTGGGGTAAATTGGCCTCAAAAGTGGACCAAGAAAAGGGGTGAGAGAGGGACGGATTGGGAGCTTAGGCGTAACAGATGCACCCTGTATGTATATATTGGGTGGATAAATAGCAAGGTCCATTGTGTAATAGCACAGGGAACTATATTCAATATCCTGTAAAAAACCAGAACGGAAAAGAATATGAAAAAAAATGTATACATACATATAAAAAAGGAATAGAATCAGACTATTAAAAAAAAAAACTGTGGCCTGAAACCACGTTGCACATTGCTGCCTGCCTCAGGCTTCCTGGGTGAAGAGGAGAAGCAGGGCTCCTCGCTGCTAACCTGGGGGTTATCCGTCTGGGACCATCCACGTTCTCCTCTTTCTGGAGGCAGCCTGAGACCCATCCTTTCCTCCCCTGCCCCTCTGGTGCTCTCCAGTCATTCAGCGACTGTGTTTGTGACTGGGCTCTTCCAGGCAGTGAGCTAAGGGCGCTCAGAGTCAGCGTTACACCCACTCTCGCCACACGCGGAGATTTGTTCTAGGTGTTGGGGGCAGCCTCCAGTCTGGTCAGCTGAGCTCTCGAGTTTGGTCTTCCCTGGAGTTGTCAGTCCTCCATTCCTAGAGTGGGTCCGTGGGTCCCCGTGGTCTAACCAGGGTTAGAACCCAGGGCAGATTGGAGTCAAGATCGTCCCGCCTCAGACCTTGGGATGCCTTGGAAGAATCATCAGAAAAGTCAGTGCAGAATCCACACCATCCCACCTTAAAGACAACTTGTAGTTTTTGCACCGACTATTCCAAGTTTCACAGGCACACGAGAGAAAAGTCAGAAGCAGCTACTCCGCTGTCTCCTGAGATAGCTCAGCTGCAGGGTGCAGAGGCTCCAGCCCAGCGGGTGGGAAGGAAGACCCCAAAGGAGCAGGAAGGGCCACAAGGAATAAGACCCCAGCTGCACCAGGTGAGGTCTCAGAGGGATCACACAAAGTTCTGCTTTCACTGGCTCTCCTTTACCCCTTCAGCCCGCTGCCCCTCGTCAGTGCTGCACAGATGGCCAGACAAGTCACCTGGGGACAGGAACTACAAATAGATCCATGTTTAAATATCACTTATGCTTAAAGGGACCAGGCCAGAATTCTCTTCCACAAATTAGTAATATTAAATTCTGCCCCTTCAAATGTCCAATGTACTTAATAAGAAAAAAAAAATCTCTATTAATGTAACAAAAAGATTTGAATTAAAATATCTCAGGAGTGCCAAGTCTTTAAAATATTTCCCAGGACCCAGGTACAGTGAATTAGGGAGTGTGGCTTTCTCTTACAACCAAATGCCATGATGATGGCCTAGTCATACCCACTGGGGATATAAATAGTGTGAGCTGGGCCACACTGATTCCCCCTGGCTGTTGTTTCTCCATCAGGACCATCTTTGGACAACCCTGAATTGGGAAGAATGGCTGTTGGGCGTCCCAGTCCAGGAGCCAGGCTGGAAGGGGCAGACTGAAGGCAGTTATTAAAGTGAGACAGGTATAGGAGATTGAATCACTTGATTTTCAAAGGAAACCAAAGTTATAGAGCCTTGGCTGTGGATTTTTTGGCTGGATACTCTTGTTTTCCTCTGCCAACCCCTTCTGCCAACTTCTTGATGCTTTTTGGGCCATAGTTCTTTCTTTTCCTGCATATCACTCAGAATTACTCAGCAAGGAACAGACAGAAAATAGACAATTACGTGAGAGTCTGCACACTGATTGGGGGCTGCCAAATCCCTTTTCCCTGCTTGGCAGTGGGAACCTGTTGGCAAGGCCCACCCCCCAGCTGAGAAACTGGAGAGACTGAACAGCTGAAAAGAGAAACACGCAGGAGCTGACAGCTGGGTGACCTACATCTCATCATTCATTCACTCATTCATTCATTCAACCACCTAACAGATACTTATCAAGTGCCTGCCACATGCACTCAGTCTTTAAGTGCTGTAGATACGGCAGCGAATAATTAGACACAAGTAAGGCTTGCAGGCTAGCAGTAAAGACAGACAGTAAATAAAATAACCAAATTATATGACATGTTAGGTAATAAATGCCATATAGAAAAAACAAGTGGGATAGAGAATGCCAAGTGAAATTTTAAATTGGGTGATGGGGAGGTCTTGCTGAGAAGGTGACATTTAAAAGGCCTTGTGGTGAAGCTTACCAGTTGACAAGGCCAATTCCTGCAACAAACCTGCCAACCTGGTTTTGGCCTCACACTTAAGTGTTTACACACAGCTCGGTCACAAATGTTCAGTGCAGAACATTGGATGGTCTTCCAGTTTCAGCAGAAACAGAACATAGGAACTCATAGAAAATGCTGGAATTGGAGGACCACTTTTTAAAAGGCCCTAACTAGAATTAATATTCTATGCGAGAGAAAAGAGTGCATCCAGAGAACAAGAATAAGAAAAACAGTTAAAAAGGAAACAGCTGAGAACAAGGAAAAATTCTAGTTTTATGAAATAAGGAAAAAAATCACAGTTGGAAAAAAAATTCAGTGAAAGTATTTTTAGAACTCTCAATAAACTCAGCAAGTACTGGGCATTCACAAGCAAAAATAATTCTAGAAGGAAAAAAGGAACACTCAGGCAGTATTGAAGAGCTATTGAAAGTTAAAAACATTATCAGAAATGAAAAATTTGATAGGGAAATAAGGAGATAAAAATGAGTAAGTCCTTCAAAACAAAAGTAGAAAATAGGAGAGAAAATATAGCGGAAATTAGAGGACAAGTCTAGGAAAGCCAGTATCCGATTGCTAGGAGTTCCAGAAAGTTCCTTTCCAGAAAGAAAATGGAGGGAAGGAAAGCACCCATAAAATAGCTCAATAATAGTTCTAAAGGCCCTTCAAACCTCCAAGTAGCCCCTAAAATGTACAAAAAGAGACCCTCCCAAGACACATCACCGTGATATTTCAAAGGGAAGATTTTGCAAGTTTCCAGAATGTTAAAACAAGGAAACCAAGCAGGGTTAACCACAAAAGATCAAGAATCAGGATGGCTTCAGACTTCTTAACAGCAGCACTGAAGTAAAAGACCATAAGCAGTGTCTGTAGACTCCCAGAAGGAGACGACTTCCAACTAGAAGTTCCGTCCAGGTGAACCGTGAGTGAAAGTGTTAGCTGCCGTCGTCTCCGACTCTTTGCGACCCCCTGGACTGTAGCCCACCAGACTCCTCTGTCCGTGGATTCTCCAGGCAAGAACACTGGAGTGAGTTGCCTTTTCCTTCTCCAGTGCATCTTCCCGATCCAGGGATTAACCCGGGTCATACTGGAGCTTCCCTGGTAGCTCAGACGGTAAAGCATCTGCCTGCAATGTGGGAGACCTGGGTTTGATCCCTGGGTCAGGAAGATCCCCTGGAGAAGGAAATGGCAACGCACTCCAGAACTCTTTCCTGGAAAATCCCACGGACGGAGGAGCCTAGTGGGCTGCAGTCCATGGGGTCGCAAAGAGTCGGACACGACTGAGCGACTTCACTTGCCTTTTTTCCTCCTACATTGTAGGCAGATTCTTTATCATGGGAGCCACCAGGGAATTTCAATCAAGAACACTTTCAGACAAGCAAGGCTTCAAAAAGTTTACTTCCCATCTCTTTCTTAAGGCCAAAGAAGGATATGTGGTCCTCCGAAATGAAAAAGATAGCTTATGATGAACGATGTCAAATTCTTGATCTCCAAAGAAGCTTTAGCTTCAGGACCAGAAACCAGGCTTGATCACTCAAGAGCTTTTGTGTAGCAGAGTTTTATTAAAGTGAAAAAGGGACAGAGAAAGCTTCTGACATAGACATCAGAAGGGGGATGGAGAGTGCCCCCCACTGCTTAGTCTTAGAAAGGGAGCTATATACTTTTTCCATTGGTTATTACAGTAAATCGAAAAAAAGTCTTAAGGTTGTAAGGGTCTTACCAGACCCACTCCCATAATATATATTTGAAGATGACAGGATTAGTCAGAAGCTTCTCAAGAAGGAGAAAGTTGTCCTCAAGCAGAATACATTGTTGTCATGTAATCATTGGTACAGACTTGAAGAGAAAACATATCCTTGAACAAGATGAGTTGTTACGTTGTGCAGTCATCACCTCTGGGCTTAAAGGAAAAAGGTTTGTCCTTTCCTCCTGCTTGAGAATTCCAGACCCCCATCTCCTCCTCGAGAGCCCCAGACCCCTTTCTCCTCCTTGGAGACCCTGGACTTATCAAACTACATAGGAATTGTCTCTCTCACTATGAAAAATAGAAAGATACAATTCAGTAATTTCCCTTCATATTCATTCTCCCTTCTTTAATTTTTTTTAGCATTTATTTATTCAGAACAACTTTTTCATTGAAGTTTAGTCGATTTACAGCATTGTGTGAGTTTCAAGTGTACGGCAAAGTGATTCGTTTATATACATACATATGTGTATTATGTGTATTCTTTTTCAGATTCTTTTCTGTTCTAGGTTATTCTAAGATGTAGCATTCAGTTTCTTCTGCTATACAGTAGTTCCTTGTTGTTTTTTATGCATAGTAGAGTGTATCTGTTAATCTTAAACTCCTAACTTTGTTGGAGTGTAGACGTCCCTGAGTTTTAGCTGGGCGAGGGGCTTCCCAGCAGGGACACCATTGCCTCGTGTCACCCACAGCTAAGTGGGGCCGGAGACTAAGTTCTGGGTAATGGGATGTGAGAAAAGTGCTGCGTGCATCCCGGGTTGATCCTGACTTCACAGGGCAAGGTCACCTGCCTGCCTCTGAACTGTTAGGAGGGAAAATAAGCTTCTGTCGGAACGTGATATTTTGTTACAGCAGTTTAGCTGTGACAGATATCTGTGGGGTACAGGGAACAGGAGATCCAGCTCTGGGTGGAGAGCAGTGGAATCCCAGGATGACAGTGAAGGGAGATCCCAGGAGGAGAGCGGTGTTCGGACTTGGATGGCAACCGGTCCGGACTGGAGCACCAAAAGTCCACGTGTTGAGAGCTTCTGCTGTTGTCTTTTTTTTTTTTAACTTGAGGACAGAGTGCTTAAATGAGCCTGAGTACATGCTTATCTGAAATTTGTCTTGTGCTGACATTTCTGTTCTCCAGGCCACACCCTTGGCTGGTGGAGGAGGTGTGGGCTTGGGCCTGCTCCTGGAAGCTGGAGGTGACCCGTGGATGCAGAAGATGCAGAACCACCCATTTCCATGACAGATTTCTGGGAGATGCCTGGTACCTGTACATAATCCCCGACCACGGGGTGCCTGGGGTTTCCAAGGACTCGTTTGGGACCACCCTTCTGGCAAGCTCCCAGGAAACAGAAGCCAGTTTATGACTCAGAGCCTCTGTTCAGCTTATCTTCTCCTGGGGCCCTTCACCTGATATCCCTTTCCTTACCCAGCTACGTTGGTGTTTCTTAAATGTGTTAAATGTGTTGCTGAGAGATATTCTGCAAAGTACAACCATAACACATCGGAATTGCTCTCAGAGAAGCAGCAGTGAGCAGTAGCTTGAAGTGAGATCTTAGTTCCCTGCCCAGGAATTGAACCTAGGTAACCTAGATGACCTGATCTGCCTCTTGAGAAACCTATATGCAGGTCAGGATGCAACAGTTAGAACTGGACATGGAACAACAGACTGGTTCCAAATAGGAAAAGGCAGACTGGTTCCAAATAGGAAAAGGAGTACGTCAAGGCTGTATATTGTCACCCTGCTTATTTAACCTATATGCAGAGTACATCATGAGAAATACTGGGCTGGAAGAAGCACAAGCTGGAATCAAGATTGCTGGGAGAAATATCAATAACCTCAGATATACAGATGACACCACCCTTATGGCAGAAAGTGAAGAGGAACTAAAAAGCCTCTTGATGAAGGTGAGAGAGGAGAGTGAAAAAGTTGGCTTAAAGCTCAGCATTCAGAAAACGAAGATCATGGCATCCGGTCCCATCACTTCATGGGAAATAGATGGGGAAACAGTGGAAACAGTGTCAGACTTTAGTTTTCTGGGCTCCAAAATCACTACAGATGGTGACTGCAGCCATGAAATTAAAAGACGCTTACTCCTTGGAAGGAAAGTTATGACCAACCTAGATAGCATATTCAAAAGCAGAGATATTACTTTGCCAACAAAGGTCCATCTAGTCAAGGCTATGGTTTTTCCAGTGGTCATGTATGGATGTAAGATTTGGACTGTGAAGAAAGCTGAGCGCTGAAGAATTGATGCTTTTGAACTGTGGTGTTGGAGAAGACTCTTGAGAGTCCCTTGGACTGCAAGGAGATCCAACCAGTCCATTCTGAAGGAGATCAGCCCTGGGATTTCTTTGGAAGGAATGATGCTAAAGCTGAAACTCCAGTACTTTGGCCACCTCATGTGAAGAGTTGACTCATTGGAAAAGAATCTGATGCTGGGAGGGATTGGGGGCAGGAGGAGAAGGGGATGACAGAGGATGAGATGGCTGGATGGCATCACTGACTCGATGGACGTGAGTCTGAGTGAACTCCAGGAGTTGGTGATGGACAGGGAGGCCTGGCATGCTGGGATTCATGGGGTCACAAAGAGTCGGACACAACTGAGCGACTGAACTGACTGAACATATGCAAATTATGAAATTTACAAAATCAAACCAACAGTGTATACTCAGTGAAAGACAATAGCATGTGCCTTTATTTATAATGGCAGGGGGGATGGATGTGAAAAAAAAACACCTGAAATTGGTTTATTTTGCATTGATGACACTCCTTAAAGTCTTGAGAATGATGAATTGGGCAAAAATCAGTGTATGATCCATGAGTACTTCTTTAATAGAGAAGAAATTAACCATTCATACTTGCATCTACAGAAAGAAATTAACATTCTTGCAATTCTAGAATCCTTCACAATAAGGAATTCTTAAGTTCTCATAGAGTGAGGGGGGAGAAGGGGAGAGAGAAAATCATCCAGAACAGTGTTTCCCAAATTTGGCTGTTTTCACAGACATTTTTTGCGGGAGGGGGATGCAGGTTTTCTGCGTAACATTTAAATGTTTGTGTGTTCCTTCTGTGTGTCATCTAAACAATATATGCTTGTCCAGGATTCCCTGGACACCGTCTGACCTAACAGCGTTGCCGTATGATCACCGCACCTACATTTAGACCTCTGATCCCTGTAGCACAAAGTGAAGACCAACTGTGCTTAACTTTTCATGTGGTTTCTCTCGGATTGAGAGACAGACAGACAGAACCGTCGAACATTTCCTGTGAATCTGTGAGTTGTCAGGGTTCAGGGCAGTGGTTCACAGCAGTGACTTTCAAAGCAGAAAGGGATGGGGTGGGGTGGAGATGGTGGCCTGGGAAGACACCTTTTGAAAAAGCACATTCAAAATGCCTGTTGATTTCATAATACAAATTCTAGGAAGTCAAACTCAACAAAATAATTTCCAAGCAGTAGCAGAAAACCAACTCTAGCTTCGTGCTTGGGGGCCTGAGATACACTTGGTTGAGAAATACAGGCGTTAGAGGTAGAGGCAGCCCAGCTCAGAAGAGACCCTTGGTAAGAACATGTGCCAAAGAGAAGGATCATCTTTTGGGTCAGTGAGTGAATCCTAAGCATATCTTGTCATGGTCCCTGGGAACCCAAAGGGCCAGTCCACAAGAAACCCGAGACATCCGTCAGACCTGTTATTTTGGGCAAGTTGGTCCATTTTTAATACTGAGTCAAAAGAAGCCGTTGACTTCCCTTCCCCATTTATTGCAGTTAAAATATTTCAGAATTTTAAGTAAACAGTTGCTGTAACTGGGTACAGTCACCCCAGGTCCATCCTCCAGGAACTGCTGTCATTATCTGCAATGCCATCCTATCCCCAAGGGGGGATATCAGCCTGGGTCTGCTCTGCTAGGGAAAAAAAAAAAAATACAAAGAATTGGATCTTCTTAGAGCAGGTCCCGTCATTTCTCTTTCATTATCAGAACACTGACTCTTGCCATTTAAACACAGTTGGTTACAGATGGTCTTGAAATGCAAGTTGCCAGTGGAATACTAAGAGCATAATATGCTGAAGGACAATGCAGCTAAAGAGATCTGGCGAATATGGGGGACTCTAACACCCACCCCAACCTAGAGGTCATCGGGGGGATGGCATTTCCCACTTCCCCCGGAAAGGCACAAGTTTTCTTTCATTCTTAATCTAAGCCTGAATTGTTAAAAAAATGTATCGAATAGGAAACATCTGGCACCATGTCGGGTGAGGCCAGAAAGCTAACCCAGACAGACACGGTCTGTTTACTTGCTGGGATAAAGTTGTAGAACTGTAATTCAAGATTTGTAAAACTGTTTGCTTTGAAAGGGATCGCCTGGGCTTTTCAGGCCCTGTGCTTTCACTCCTGTGGCTTTTCTGAGTGATCCCTGCAAACTCTGTGTACTCATTGCTCAGGGGTTAATTATTAATTAGTGGGCAATAAATACCCTTCAAAGAACATTTTAATTGGAACACCCTAAGTTTCTCCTTTAACTTAAAAAAACAGTCTTTCCACGGATGAGTCAGTGGAATTGGCCTGGTTCGAAGCCATCTTGCTCCAACAAGAGCTGCAGGGAGGGGAACCCATCCTTTCCGAAGGATCTGTGACCCTGTGGTTTTCCATTCAAAGATCTCCTTTAGGTTACAACTTTAGAAAACTTTGGCTTGTTATTTGGGAAGCCAGTTGAATTGAATTGGCTTCTCAGGGTGAACATAGGTACAGCAAAAATTACCTTGGTTTCACGTTGCATTTAGGAGATTTCAGGCTGCTTCCCATGGCCTGTGAGCTCTGGCCGCTCGCTGCCCACATTTGCTACTATTAATACCTTCCCTTCTCACTGCCCTTCACTCAGTCTGCTCTTGCTTGCTTTCGGTTCCGTGAATATTCCATACTTGTTGTCACCTCAGGACCTTTCTACTTTCTATTCCTTCTGCCTGAAAAGCTCTTCTGCTTCATCATTAGATGGTTGTCTCCTTGTCAATCAGGTCTTGGCTCAGCCAGCCCCTCTGAAAAAGGCCTTTCCTCACCACGTTAGCTCCGTTTGCTCCCTCCCCCTCTGCCATGCTCTATCAGATTACTCACTTGTTTCAGGCATTATTTAACTTGTGTTGGATCAGTCTGTCTCTCTAGAATATAAGTTCCCTATTATCTTTTTGTTCATATCTATATTTCCAATGTCTCATACAGTGTCTGGCCCATAGTAAGTGCTAAATTAATATTTGTTAAATGAAGGTTGAGGGAAAAGCTTTCCTCCCATTGATGCACTTAATCCGTTTGTAAAAGGGAAACTCATACACGACATCACAGTTCCCCAGATCACCGTTTGCCTATCTTGGGTGCCTTGCTCGACTGTAATAAAACACGGCAGTAGAGTCCCACCATCTGTCCGTGTTCCTGGCCCAGAGTCCCACCTGTCACTCACCTGTAATTATTGCAGAGCTCCCATTTGCTTTAGCCGTGTCAACAGTTCCCCTCTCTCGTGCATATTTACTAGATCTGTGCATCCACCTATGCACTCTTGACCGATGAAGACCCGAGGTACCTACGAAAGCAAACGAGCCAGGACATTGAGGGAGCGTCGTTAGGTTAGACGCTTTTATCGTTCTCTGAACGTTCCGCATGGTCTGAAGCTTTTCAAATCACTTTACAATGTCCTCATGTATACTCTTTCAAGTCAGAACTTTATGAGATGCATAACATAATTCACTCAAGAGTGCTTTTAAACCAAGATGCTTTTCAAATGGAATGTTCTGTGTGTGTGAGATTGTCTAACTTGTCAAAATGATTTAAAAATTTCACTCTGCAGGAACACCTTTCCAGGAAGGGGTTTTGGTTGGCTGCAGCCAGACCACCCTGATTGAATTCTGGTTTCTCTGCAGCTGGGACCACACGTGAGCCCTTAAACTGAACCACAGCAACCAGGAAGGAGTTTGTTTTTCAGTGCAGCTGGACAAGTATCTCCATCAGTTCTGTCCCTGATTTTTAGACTCAGTTTATGAGAGTTGTCTCTTTCTTGTGAGCCCTGCCCTCAGCTAGGGAAGAGATGATGGTGTCAGAATCGCCTTCTTTGAAATGCCTGGCCCATCATGGGATGAAGTGCCACAGCTCTGGGAGCAAAGCCATGCCTCTGCTTTGGTTTCACAGCTGGCATGGGTGGGTCTTCCAGGGCCAGTCAGACTGACAGTCAGCTCTTTGCACTGAGCACATTCATCTCGAGTCAAGCTCAGGCTCCGTTCCTGCTGCTAGGTAAGGTGCATTCCAGGATTCCAGAGGGCTCTTGGAGGAGAAAGTCCTTTCACTGTGGCTCAGACAAGTTCCAGGCCAAGGGTGTTGCAGAAAGGCTGACTGGCAGTGAAGAAGCCAGCCCAGAACAGGCTCCCTGAGGGGTCAGGAACTAGCGGGTCCTCTCCCAGAACACTAGGAACATACTAGAAGGGGCAGGAGAGGTTAAGAATATTTTCAGAGCTTTTGCTTTTCCTCTGAAGCCACAGTTACTCAGATGCATTTCTTTATTGAGGTATAGTTGACATCCAATATAAGTTTCAGGTGTACAATATGGTTAGTCACAATTTTTATAGACTATATTCCACTTAAAGGTATTATAAAATATACTATATTTTATATAGTAGGCTATACTTGTAGCCTATACTATATAGAAATAGGCTATACTCTCCACGGAGAAGGCAATGGCACCCCACTCCAGTACTCTTGCCTGGAAAATCCCATGGATGGGGTCGCTAAGAGTCGGACACAACTGAGAGACTTCACTTCCACTTTTCACTTTCATGCACTGGAGAAGGAAATGGCAACCCACTCCAGTGTTCTTGCCTGGAGAATCCCAGGGATGGTGGAGCCTGATGGGCTGCCGTCATGGCGTCACACAGAGTCGGACACAACTGAAGCGACTTAGCAGCATACTCTCCATATTGTAGACTATATCCCTGTAGTTTACTTTTACATAATAGTTTCGACCTCTTAATCTCCTACCCATGCATTGCCTCTCCTCTCTCCTCACTAGTAACCACTGGTTTGTTCTCTGTAAGTTTGTTTCTTTTTTGTTATATTCTCTGTAAGTTTGTTTCTTTTTTGTTATATTCACGAGTTTGTGGTGGTTTTATCAGATTCCACGTATAAGTGATATCATGCAGTGCTTGTCTTTCTCTGACTTGTTTCACTCAGCAGAAGGCCGAGTCCATCCATATTGTTACAAATGGCAAACTTTCATTCTTTGTCCTGACTGAGAAGTATTCCACTGTGTATACACACACCCTGCCCTCTTTATCCATTCATCTGTTCATGGACACACTTAGGTGACTTCTGTATCTTGGAAATTGTAAATAATGCTGCTATGAACACTGGGGTGCATGTTCAGATGAATTTTTTTTTTAAGGGAGAGAGTTGAGAAAAAGGGCTGAAGTATTTCAGATAAGTCCTACCATATTTCCATTAAGAAGGGGATCTGGGCAGAAGTAGGCTTTACAAATTAAGGCCCCCAGTTGAAAGAAGCCTGCACTACATTGCCTTGGCTACGTCCTATGTCCCGAGTGGGAGGAGCACACAGGATGGTGTTCCAGTGAGGAAGCCTGGTGGTGCCCTCCTCAGCCACACATGGGGCCACCCACCCCCTGCCCTGCACGCCGTGTGGGAGCTTTGCACGTGGAAGTGACGTCAAGGCCGCCTTTTTTTTTTTTTTAATCTTAACCAGCTGAAAGAATTTGCAGAAAGATGAGCTCAGAAACCTAAAGTTTCCCCCCTGGATCCTGGCCATTATTTTAGAGAAAATAAAGCACCTCTCAGATTGTTGGGGGCCATTTGGCTTCTATAGTCTCTCCAGGAACAGTTGGCTGTGGTCAGTTGCAGTGGTAAAGAATCCTAATGGAATTCTAAATAATTATAACACAGGGCTCCTTCTGTGGAAAGCATTGCCTAAAGGAGTAAAACTCATCTGAGCTTCAAATAAGGAAGCTTTCATTCTTTTCAGTTTTTTTTTCTTTTTGATTTGAACCATCTTTAAAGTCTTTTTTGAATTTGTCACAATATTGCTTCTGTTTTATGTTTTGGTTTTCTGGGCAGGAGGCACGTGGGATCTTAGGTGCCCCACCAGGCATCAAACCCACACCCCCTGCATGAAAGGAAAGTCCCAACCACTGGACTGCCAGGGAAGCCCCATGGAAGGGATGTGTTCATTCTTGAACTTGTTACTTTCAGAAAGAACTGACTGTCACTCCTCCTGTTGCTTGCCCCATCTCCACCTTAGACCACGGGGTCTGGTTAGTTGGCGAGAAGCCCCTGAGGAGAAAGGAGTCCTCCCCTTTGACAGCAGTTCTTAGATCTGAACCATGCGATCCGAACCGTGGTGGGCTTGTTAAAACACAGATTTCTTACTCCTCCCCACCCAACATTTATGATACAGGAGATCTGGGCAGGGGCTCAAGAATGTGCATTCTGACAAGTTCCCAGGTGACTCTCACAGAGCATATTTGCAAACCACGGGTTGGCGCTGAGAGCAGTCCCTTCCTCCCAGGATAACTAACTGAGGCTTTGGAAACCCACAGCTCTACGGCAGCCCCCAGCCCCCAAAAGGCAGGCCCTGAAACACAATCAGATCAGATCATCCGGGCTGTCCCCAGGGCGGAGTTCTGTGCATGCCTTCTGGCACACAAGCTGCTTCTGAGAGCTGAGAGCTGGAAGACCCCATTGCCCTAACACCCCCTCCTCTGAGCTAGGGAACAGTGAAGACCATGGTAAAGCCCATCAAAGATCCAACAAAGGTCCATCTAGTCAAGGCTATGGTTTTTCCAGTGGTCATGTACGGATGTGAGAGTTGGACTATAAAGAAAGCTGAGCGCCAAAGAATTGATGCTTTTGAACTGTGGTGTTGGAGAAGACTCTTGAGAGTCCCTTGGACTGCAAGGAGATCCAACCAGTCCATCCTAAAGGAGATCAGTCCTGAATATTCATTGGAAGGACTGATGTTGAAGCTGAAACTCCAATACTTTGGCCACCTGATACGAAGAACTGATTCATTTGAAAAGACCCTGATGCTGGGAAAGATTGAAGGCGGGAGAAGGGGACAGCAGAGGATGGGATGGTTGGATGGCATCACCAACTCAATGGACATGAGTCTGGGTAAACTCTGGGAGTTGGTGATGGACAGGAAGGCCTGGCGTGCTGCAGTTCATAGGGTCACAAAGAGTCCGACACGACAGAGCGACTGAACTGAACACAAGCCCATCAGTTTTCAGCTCTCAGAGGAAGCCCATCAGTTTTCAGCTCTCAGAGGAAGCTGAACTTGCAGGCCCCACCGGACGGTGTGGGAGGCTGTGGTGGCTGAACAGGAAGCTGCTGATGCAGCTGAGAAGGAAGAGAAGGCTGGGGCTCTGTGCCTCCCCTCCCGGCCCACCCCCTTCTTCGGAGGAACTTGAGTCTGTTACATTAAAGAAGTAGGGAACTGCCACCAGAAAACCCAGCTTGGGAGTTCTGTAGCCCTCCTCCAGGAGCTTTCTCCAGCCCAAACCTCAGCTGGGGTGGCATCTTCTATTTTCTGTACTAAGTCGCTTCAGTCGTTTCCAACTCTGTGCAACCCCGTGGACTGTAGCCTTCCAGGCTCCTCTGTGCATGGGATTCTCCAGGCAAGAATACTGGAGTAGATTGCCATTTCCTTCTCTAGGAGACCTTCCTGACCCAGGGCTCGAACCCACGTCTCTTATGTCTCCTGCATTGGCAGGCGCATTCTTGACCAGCAGTGCCACCTGTGTTGCTCAGAGGCTGCTACTCAGCTGATTGCCAGTCCTCTGCAGCACTTCCTTGGCTGCTCCCTGGTATGGTTCCTTTCTCACCAGAACTGCTGCCATAATCTCCAGAGGTCCCCAGCTTCGGTCCTCATCCTGGCCTTCCTGCAGCCTCTTTCCCCACAGCCACTGGAGTGACCCTTTCAAAATCAAGCGGCATCTCATCTCCCATCACATGCCCGCTCCGTGTGCATGTGATGGCATGAACGGCCGACCTGTTCCTCATGATCTCAGACCACACCAGCTCCTAACTCACAATGCTCCACCCACATAGGCCTTCTCGCCAGGCAGGCTTCTACCCCAGGACCTTAGCATTTGCTGTTCCCACTGCCTGGAATGTCCTACGCCTACACTCCTGCATGCCTTGCTCCCTCAGTCCCTTTAGATATCTGTAAAACCTGCCAGCTCCATTTAAAACTGTACCTTGCTGCCTACTGCTTACCGCCCTTTCCTACCTGGCTTCTCCATATCACACATCACTTACCACCTTCTAACACACTACTTTATTTATGGCATTTACTAGAATGTAAGTTCCACAAAGGCAGGAATTTTCATTTGCTCTGTTCATGGCAGTATTTCCAGTGTTCAGAAAAGTGCCTAGGACAGCAAGTGCTCAAAAATATTTGTTGTATTCAGCAAAATTATCCTTCAAAAGCAAAGGGGAAAAAGACATCTGTACACAAACAAAAATGAAGCAAATTTGTTGCCCAACGTTCCGCCTTGTGAGGAATGTTCAAAGGCATCCTTCAGAGAGAAGGAGAATGACAGAGGTCAGGAAACTTGGATTTACATAAAGAAAGAACTTTCAGGAAGCATAAGTGAAAGCACTGATTTAGGAGCTGTGGCTAAAGCAAAACCAAAACCAGTGTCTCCAGTTTGGTGGCCTGATTGAAGTCCTATGTTTCCGCAATCAATCAAGTCCCACTGGGCTGCTGCTGTTTGCACAGCACCACAGGCATAGCAAGATAGTGACAGCTCTCAAGGTTTCCAGTCTCTTTGAATAGAAAACCTTCAGCGCTAGGGATGATGAAGTTATATATCCTTAAAGGATTTGTTCTCCCCTTGGAGGAATGCATTCAGGACTCAAGAACCTGTGAAAAGTATCTTGAAAAATTCAAAAACAAACTTTGAAAGATCACTAGAAGAAAGTGTTAGCTTTACAGTGAATGGGGGGGGGGGGGGGCTGTTGTTGAATGGTTGTGTGAAGAGGTTTGTTTTTCCTGCTAGAGTGATAGGTGCTGTAGTTGAAAGATGTGGATCCCAAACTTTGTTGCAAATTGGAATTACTTTTTTGGTTTTTTGATGGGAGATACATTCTATTTTGACTTCCACATTTTTTGAGGTGTAACTGACAAATCTGTGTGTGTTTAAGGTGTACAATGTCAGGGTTTGATACACAGATACCCTGTGAAATGATTACTGCAGTCAAGTGAATTTACATATCTATTACCTCACAGCTACTATTTGCATGTGTGTGTGGTGAGAACACTTAAGATGTAATCATAGCAAATTGCAAGCCTACATTTCACCCCCAGCACTTACTCCTCTTACAGCTCCATGTTTGTATTTGTGTCCTGGGGATCTTTAAAACTACTGATGCCTGTCTGCCCCCTCTCCTTGGGATTTAATTGGCATGGGGTCTGACTGAGGCATTGGGAGGTGTTTTTTTTTTTTAAGTTCCCCAGGTGATTCTGGCTTCCCTTGTAGCACACATGGTTGGTAAAGAATCAGCCTGAAATGCAGGAGGCCTGGGTTTGAGTCCTGAGTTGGGAAGATCCCCTGGAGAAGGGAATGGCAACCCACTCCAGTCTTCTGGCCTAGAGAATCCCATGGACAGAGGAGCCTGGCAGGCTACAGTCCATAGAGGTTGCAAGGGTCAGACGCGACTTAAAGACTAAACCACCACCACAGGTGATTCTAATGTACACCACCTGTAAACTGCCCTCCCCGAGGGATCCCTCACATCAGGGGCCACAGCTGTGCCCACACTGCCCTTTGCTGCTTAGGCCCCAAGCAGCCTGAATAGCTGGTGGTCCAGCCAAGCAACAAGAGGCCCTCTCGCCACTGTGTTCTCTACTCCAGGACCTTCCTAAGACCAAGGGTCCTCAGCTCCCAGTGGGGGTCCCTGGAAGCAGTAGGGTTTTGCCTCGCTCTGCACCAGAATGCTGACTTCTGGTTGGAGCAGTGGGGAGAAATGGCCTCCCACGCTTCCCCTTGAGAAGCCAGGAAAAAACACCATCAAATCCAAACTAAACCTCAACTAGGACATGTGCGTCTGCAAACTCTGTACCCTAGAATGTGTGTCCTGAAAGGGAGCTGGTGGGACCTGACTCGGCACCACGCTTCGACCCCGGCACCTGCACTGATCTGGCAGCCTGGCTGGTTAGCCATCGCACCGGAAGCCCTGGGCGCTAAGGAAGAGGAAGTCCTTTCATACAGAGGAGAGAGGGTGACAGGGGCCCCCGCTGTCTACTCAAAGCAAAAGGGACCATAGAGGTCTCCTCCAGCCTGGTGTTGCAGCCAAGGGGTACCCTGAGGGTCACAGGTGGGGTGACTTGCCAGGATCACACAGCAAGCCACTGTGAGAGCCCGTCCAGAACGCTGGCCTCTGAACTCCCTAACTCGACAGGCCTGAAACTATCCCCTCATTTAGGTCAAGGAGCCACAATAAGTCATTACTTTTTTTTTCCAGTGGGAGGAATGAGATAAGATACGGAAGGAGAAAATGTAAGGTTAAAGAGAACCCAGAGGAAAAGACTGAAGGAGAGCAAATGCCACTGGGCCCTGTGAACCCAGAGGAAAGAGTACTCTGGCTTCTTGCTCAACGGCAGACACAGAGGGCTCACCCGTGGCCCCTCCACCCCTCCTTCCACCGCCCAGCCCTGCAAGATCAGGCTGTCAGTGCTGAAAACAAAGACTGCAGAGCGCTTCTCGGCGGCGGCGATTCCGGGACACAGCTCCCCGCCGGCCCGCCCGCCTTGACGCCCAGCGCGGGTCAGCTGCGCACCCCAGTCCGGTGGGCCGAGGTCCGCTGCCTATTCAAGGAAGCAGCTCTTGTCTCGGGCGCCCTCCCCCGCACCCTCTCAGAGCGACGAAGCCCTAGCGGTGTCCCCGAGGAAGGCACGGGCCACCTCAGTCACAGACAAAGGCATCCGGGAGCCTTCCCTCCCCCCTCCCCCCCAGCCTTTGGGCAGGAGACCCCAGGCTCACCGTTCTGGCTCCGGTGAGCTGCTGCAAGTAATCTTGAATCTCACTGATGTTACCGGCGGCTGTAATATCGACAAATTCCAAAAGCCCTTGTTTGAAGGGCAGTTGGCTGAGAAGCTCCTGAGTCTTTCTGCAGTAGGGGCAGGTGGGCTTGATGAACACGACCACCTTCCCAGGCTGGATCTTGCTGTTGACGAACGCTTGAGCCATGCTGCCTCCCTCCGGGGGGTACACCTCCACTGTAGGTAGAGCTTGAAAGTAAAAGCTGCGGCTGACCGACCAGCTGGCTCTCATTTAAAGGAACCTCCCTGGAGGAGGAGTTTGCCGCCGCGGCGTGCTCGATTTTTAAAGGGCCAGCCCTGAAAGTCATTTCAGTTTGGAGCGATGCACTGGCTAGAGCTTTGGAGCATGAACAGCTACATCCTGGGGTGTCATTGTCCAGCCCTTTCAGGGGCACCCGCTCTGGAGAAGAAAACAGAGCCAGCTCACTCTCTGGAGAAGCTTGAAAGGTGCAGACCAGCTCCAGGGAGGGAGCCCCAGCAGGCAGGCAGGCACCTCTTAGAGTCAGTTCTTATTGTCTCTCAGGCCTTCCCCTGTGGCTCGGCCGGTAAAGAATCTGCTTGCAATGTAGGTAGACCTGGGTTCGATCCCTGGGTTGGGAAGATCCCTTGGAGAAGAGAACAGCGAAGGGAAGGGCTACCCACTCTAGTATTCTGGCCTGGAGAATTCCGTGGACTGCATACTCCTTGGGGTCACAAAGAGTCAGGACTGAGCCACTTTCACTTCACTTATTGTCTCTCAGAGACACGGTTTCTAAAAACACACACAGAATCATTCAAGATGCAGAATAGACTGAAATCTATTTAGAAGTGAAATTCAGATTGTGACTTTGCATCTCATCTTGCCTGCCCTGCTTGTTGTCACTGTTTAATGGAATTGCTCCCCCACCTTCAAACATCTGGAGATTGCACAGAAGAATCTGGCCCTGCGGCCTCTCCCCGAAAAGTCAGGTCACCTTCATGAGAGGCAGCAGCTGGGGCTGAGGTGTGGTGGTCCTTTGGAGGGAGCAGAAGCTGGCTCCCGGCTGGCTCACGCCTTCCAGATACCCGCTCTTCATCCATAAGCTTTTGAGTTTGTGACCCTTGAACAGCAGTTTAGCATGGAGGCAAATTCCAGCACAAACCCTAATTTCAAACTGCAGATCCAGTGAGGGTCTTTTTCTCTGTTTGATCCCTTTGTTGTCACTGTTTGTGAGTCTGAATGGTGTTCAGTTCAGTCGCTCAGTTGTGTCCGACTCTTTGTGACCCCATGGACTGCAGCATGCCAGGCCTCCCTGTCCATCAGCAACTTTACTCAAACTCATGTCCGTTGAGTCGGTGATGCCATCCAACCATCTCATCCTTGTCGACCCCTTCTCCTCCTGCCTTCAATCTTTCCTAGCATCAGGGTCTTTTCCAATGAGTTGGCTCTTCACATCAAGTGGCCAAAGTATTGGAGTTTCAGCTTCAACATCAGTCCTTCCAATGAATATTCAGGACTGATCTCCTTTAGGATGGACTGGTTGGATCTCCTTGCAGTCCAAGGGACTCTCAAGAGTCTTCTCCAACACCACAGTTCAAAGCATCAATTCTTTGGCGCTCAGTCTTCTTCACAGTCCAACTCTCACATCCATACGTGACCACTGGAAAAACCATAGCCTTGACTAGATGGACCTTTGTTGGCAAAGTAACGTCTCTGCTTTTTAATATGCTCTCTAGGTTGGTTATAGCTTTTCTTCCAAGGAGCAAGCGTCTTTTAATTTCATGGCTGCAGTCACCACCATCTGCAGTGATTTTGGAGCCCCCCAAAATAAAGTCTCTCACTGTTTCCATTGTTTCCCCATCAGTTTGCCATGCAGTGATGGGACCAGATGCCAGCTGTTGTCACTGTTTGCGAGTCTGAGTGGTGTAATATCTCACTTACTTCACATTCACCTGAGTGTTACGACACATTGTAGACCTGCTGCTATGTCCTGTGGGCCCACGCTCCCTTTGTTCTAGGGCCAGTTCTGACCTCTCTGTGTGGTAAGTTAAACAAAACAGGGACAAGCACCTCCTCTAAAAGTGGACTCTCCTTTTCCCCCAGGAAGTTTTACACTGAAACTCGGGCCGCAGGCCGGAGCTGTACACTCAGTGATTGTCACGTCAGAGTCCCAAGCATAGCATGACTATGAGAGAAGGAAAGAAAATGGACTCTTGGAAGCAGCTGTCATTATTCCTAAAATTAAGTGGCCAAACAGAAACCCGGACTGAGTCACAGAGAGGGACTCTAAGTGATGTCTCTGTCCCTGGAAAGAATGTGCTACGGGCATGAGGGCTGAGGCGACTGGTTCTTGTCAGGCTTGGGACTTCCCAGCCCACAGCTTCGTTCTCTCTGGAATAAGCTCCCAGCAGAGTCCTTGTCGTCTGTCTCCATCCCCTTCTTTGCGCTTGGACTCCTGCAGCCAGGCGCCTCCCTGAAGCCCAGGGTCTCCTCAGGGCTCACCCGCCGGAGGGTCCTCCGCTTGCCTTGCACCCGATGTGTTTCCCTCAGGCCCACCCTCCTCTCAGCGTCTGGGGTCACCTCTCCCTGCTCTGCTGGCTCCTTCTCCTCAGCGTGTGACTCAGGGCAAGTCTCTCCCTTGTTTCAAACCACCACCTTCTTTCTCCTTAAATCTTCCTGCCCTTTTCCTTACTTGCTTTTATGTTGCCATCTGGACTTCAGCCACGCCCCACCTTCTCCTCTCCTTGATGCAATCTCACCTCCTTATCAACCGTTCTGCTGAAACGCCTTTGGCCAACCTCGATCATAACCGCCAGGTTGATAAATCACCTTGTAGCCAGGTGTCTTGCCTGGGACCATCCCAGAAGTGTGGGTGTGGAGGTTTTTGGTAGACTGGTGGAGTGAAACTCCCAAAGGATCTGTTTGCATAGCGTCCCTGGGGGGATTTGGTCCCTGGGGCAGAGATCAGGGTGCAGGGTGGTGGGGGGGGTAGGTGGGGGGGCTCTGTTGTCTGCCCTAGAGCTCAGGCCCAGGACAGATGGCCAGAGGACACAGCTCAGGAAGGCCTTTTCATGAGACGTGGAACACAAACAGATGGCAAAGAAGGGGCTTCTCCACTTTGCAGACAGTGCTGTGGCTTCACCTCAGGGAGGAATTCAGAGCATAGGCTACTCTCTTGCCTTGGCATCATGAAAGTTTGTAGCTTTGGCACTTCAGGAGATGGAACCCATCGATCTTGGGAACAGTTCAGGGCACGGAGCCACCACGGGAGCTGCCATCCTCAAGTGCTGTGGACATCAAGGTGGGGTGTGTGTGGAAGAGACACGAGAACTCTTGGTGGGCTTGTGCTCAACATAGCTAGGCACTTCCAGAAATGCTGAGAAGCACGGACTTTTTTCAAGGGAGTGGAGATGCTGCTCTGCAGATAGTTGGCAGTGAGCTAGTGGTATATGTTAAATATGAAATATGGGCTGCTACTATTAATGTGATCTCATTTGTACCACAAGCTGATGAGGGTGGGGACAGTTTGGCCCACAAATGAGCGTTTCTCAGGCTCTTTTGCTTACTTGCCACTTTGCAGGATTTGACTCAGTAGATCACTCCCCGTCACGCCTTTCCCCCTCCCCTGCCAGCTCCCTTCTTCCTAATATCATATGCAACTTGATCTCTTTTTTTCTCCACGTATCCCTGGGTATTCTGTGTCATATTCTGCCTTAGGAATTTCGCCTACACGTGTGGTATGTCCCGGGGCTTGCACTTCTTTTCACTCTGTGTACACCCTCTGTGGAAGATT
Source organism: Bos taurus (assembly GCF_002263795.3). Lineage (NCBI taxonomy): Eukaryota > Metazoa > Chordata > Mammalia > Artiodactyla > Bovidae > Bos > Bos taurus. The sequence continues at coordinate 95,136,295 of NC_037334.1, forward strand.
TCATCTGTACGCATGGCTCCAGCTATCACCTTTTTGTTGATGAATTCCACGTTTACTTTTCTCATCGAGAACACTTTCCTGAGCCTCAGGAATGGATCGTCCATTGCCTACCGAGAAGACCCACCTGGGGTTCCTCAGCATCAGCCTCAGTGTGACCAGAATGGAAGCCACCCTTCCCTCTTCCAAAAACCTGCCCACCCTCCCAGGGTCTGTCATCTGCCTGCAGGGCACAAGCCTGGGCGGCACCTTGACCGTGGCTTCCTCCCCTGCCCTCTGCTTTGTATTTATGCAGAGTCACCAGACTTTAACAGCTAAGCTGAATCTGAGCCATTGCCAGGCTTCCATTACTCACACTTTCTTTGCCTTGAACCTGCTCCTCTCGGTCCAGAGTGGCTCTGACCCGTCTTTCTTTCTGTGCGGCTGACTTCTCTGGTCCAGCACTATCCAGATCACGTGTAGAGAGTCCTCTGGGAAGACCCCTGAATACAGCTCTCTTTGCCCCTCAGCTGACTTCACACATCATGCCATACCCTGACTCATCCCATTTCATTGTTCTTTTTTTACTCCTTTTCTGTCATCTACAGTGAGCTTCCTGCGAGCAGGGAAAGGGCTTTCACCCCCATGTTGCCAGAGCCCAGACGCACGCTGGTCCTTATCCACCCACCCGTGCACCCACCCCTTTGTTGTTCAGTCGCTCCGTCGTGTCTCTGCGACCCCATGGATGCAGCACGCCAGGCCTCCCTGTCCTTCACTATCTCTCAGAGTTTGCTCAAACTCATGTCCATTGAGTTGGTGATGCCATCCAGCCATCTCATCCTCTGTCATCCCCTTCTCCTCCTGCCTTCTATCTTTCCCAGCATCATGGTCTCTTCCAAGGAGTCAGCTGTCTGTATCAGGTGGCCAAAGTATTGGAGCTTCAGCTTCAGCATCCATCCTTCCAATGAACACCCAGGACTGATCTCCTTTAGGATGGACTGGTTGGATGTCCTTACAATCCAAGGGACTCTCAAGAGTCTCCAACACCACAGTTCAAAAGCATCAATTCTTCTGTGCTCAGGTTTCTTTATGGTTCACCTCTCACATCTGTACATGACTACTGGAAAAGCCATAACTTTGACTATCCCAACCTTTGTCAGCAAAATGATGTCTCCACTTTTTAGTATGCTATCTAGGTTTGTCATAGCTTTGCTTCCAAGCAGCAAGCGTGTTTTTATTTCATGGCTGCAATCACTGTCTTCAGTTATTTTGGAGCCTAGAAAAATAAAATCTGTCACTGTTTCCCATGTTTCCTCATCTATTTGCCATGAAATGATGGGACTGGATGCCGTGATCTTAGTTTTTTGAATGTTGAGTTTTAAACCAGCCTTTTCACTCTCCTACAACATTTATTAATCAGCTACTCTGGGTCAGACACAAAGATACCATGCAGCCCCAGCCCTTAGGACTTTTTAGCCTTGTGGTGGATGGGAGGGCGGGGGATACAGACATAGCAAGTAAACCCAGTGTTAAGAGTATTCTACATGGTATAATAGAAGTCTGTATGGGCATTACGGTAACCAAGAGTGATTATTCTTGCCTGGAGGGGGTGCTTAGGGAAAGGTTGATGAAGATGAGCTAGGCTAAATCTTGAGCGAGATGCTTTCGAGTCTTCAGGGTAGGGAAGTGCACTTCAGGCAGAGGGAACAGGAAACACCAGGACGACACATGGGCTCTTGATGTTGAGTGTAGTCACGTGTGGATGGAGCATTAGGGGTTGAGGTGAGGAGTGGGGGGAGAGACAGCTGGTGAGCGTGCGGGTCGTGAGTATCTTTTACCAAGCTGAAGAGTAAGGACTTTACATAGAGGAGTGAGGAGACTAACAGGTGTATTTCAAGCATAAGTAGATTTGCAGTTCAGTGTTCGATGAGATCAGCGCACTGTGATGTCTCTCTCGTAACACACTGAGTGGCAAAACACAGTTTGACCACAGAAGGAGTGGTAGGGCTGCTTTGAAGCAGACAAACCTTTAGAATCCTTCAAGGCTCACCCTGGGACCCGTCCTGGCTTCCACAAGGCTTGGAGTTTGCAGAGGGGCAGCTCAGCAGGTGATGAGCCACCAGGGTTCTGAACTGCTGTCAAGACTTCTGGACTCATTGCGGCTGCACTTGGCCCTGTCTGTCTGAATGCAGCTCTAAGGGTTCGGCTGAATGAGCCACGTTGCCAGCAACCCCTTCCAACCTCAGATGTGTGAGGATCCTGGTTGGTGGCTGTGCCTGTTTGCAGAGTCTGATCTTGTCTGATGCTCTTTCTCTCTTTGGATCTCTCTAGATCTGACCACAGAGGACCAGTGTGACTCTCATACTCCCATTTGACCACAGAGGATTCTGGCTGACTCTAACTGTGGCCCTTTTCATACTGTTCATGGGGTTCTCAAAGCAAGAATACAGAAGTGGTTGGCCATTCCCTTCTCCAGTGGACCACGTTTTGTCACATCTCCCCACCATGACCCGTCCATCTTGGGTGGTCCTACATGGTATGGCTCATAGTTTCATTGAGTTAGACAGGCTGTGGTCCATGTGGGCTTCCCTGGTAGCTCAGAGGTTAAAGCGTCTGCCTGCAATGTGGGAGACCTGGGTTTGATCCCTGGGTCGGGAAGATCCCCTGGAGAAGGAAATGGCAACCCACTCCAGTATTCTTGCCTGGAGAATCCCATGGACAGAGGAGCTTGGTGGGCTACAGTCCACAGGGTCGCAAAGAGTCAGAGATGTGATCAGTTTGATTAGTTTTCTGTGATTGTGGTTTTCAGTCTGTCTGCCCTCTGATGGAGAAGGAAAAGAGGCTATGGAAGCTTCCTGATGGGAGAGACTGACTGAGGGGAAAACTAGGTCTCGTTCTGATGGGCGGGGCCATGCTCAGTAAATCTTTAATCTGATTTTCTGTTGATGGGCGAGACTGTGTTCCCTCCCTGTTGTTTGACCTGAGGCCAAACTATGGTGGAGGTAAGAAAGATAATGGTCAGATCAGATCAGTCGCTCAGTCATGTCCGACTCTTTGTGACCTCATGAATCGCAGCACTCCAGGCCTCCCTGTCCATCCCCAACTCCCGGAGTTCACTCAGACTCACGTCCATCGAGTCAGTGATGCCATCCAGCCATCTCGTCCTCTGTTCTCCCCTTCTTCTCCTGCCCCCAATCCCTCCCAGCATCAGAGTCTTTTCCAATGAGTCAACTCTTCACATGAGGTGGCCAAAGGACTGGAGTTTCAGCTTTAGCATCATCCCTTCCAAAGAAATCCCAGGGCTAATCTCCTTCAGAATGGACTGGTTGGATCTCCTTGCAGTCCAAGGGACTCTCAAGAGTCTTCTCCAACACCACAGTTCAAAAGCATCAATTCTTTGGCGCTCAGCCTTCTTCACAGTCCAACTCTCACATCCATACATGACCACAGGAAAAACCATAGCCTTGACTAGATGAACCTTTGTTGGCAAAGTAATGTCTCTGCTTTTCAATATGCTCTCTAGGTTGGTCATAACTTTCCTTCCAAGGAGTAAGCGTCTTTTAATTTCATGGCTGCAGTCACCATCTGTAGTGATTTTGGAGCCCAGAAAACTAAAGTCTGACACTGTTTCCACTGTTTCCCCATCTATTTCCCATGAAGTGATGGGGCCAGATGCCATGATCTTCGTTTTCTGAATATTGAGCTTTAAGCCAACTTTTTTACTCTCCACTTTCACTTTCATCAAGAGGCTTTTGAGTTCCTCTTCACTTTCTGCCATAAGGGTGATGTCATCTGCATATCTGAGGTTATTGATGTTTCTCCCGGCAATCTTGATTCCAGCTTGTGCTTCTTCCAGTCCAGCGTTTCTCATGATGTACTCTGCATACAAGTTAAATAAACAAGGTGACAATATACAGCCTTGATGTACTCCTTTTCCTATTTGGAACCAGTCTGTTGTTCCATGTCCAGTTCTAACTGTTGCTTCCTGACCTGCATACAGATTTCTCAAAAGGCAGGTCAGGTGGTCTGGTATTCCCATCTCTTTCAGAATTTTCCACAGTTTATTGTGATCCACACAGTCAAAGGCTTTGGCATAGGCAATAAAGCAGAAATAGATGTTTTTCTGGAACTCTCTTGCTTTTTCCATGATCCAGCAGATGTTGGCAATTTGATCTCTGGTTCCTCTGCCTTTTCTAAAACCAGCTTGAATATCAGGAAGTTCACGGTTCACATATTGCTGAAGCCTGGCTTGGAGAATTTTGAGCATTACTTTACTAGCGTGTGAGATGAGTGCAATTGTGCGGTAGTCTGAGCATTCTTTGGCATTGCCTTTCTTTGGGATTGGAATGAAAACTGACCTTTTCCAGTCCTGTGGCCACTGCTGAGTTTTCCAAATTTGCTGGTATATTGAGTACAGCACTTTCACAGCATCATCTTTCAGGATTTGGAATAGCTCAACTGGAATTCTATCACCTCCACTAGCTTTGTTCGTAGTGATGCTTTCTAAGGCCCACTTGACTTTACATTCCAGGATGTCTGGTTCTAGGTCAGTGATCACACCATCGTGATTATCTGGGTCATGAAGATCTTTTTTGTACAGTTCTTCTGTGTATTCTTGACATCTCTTCTTAATATCTTCGCTTCTGTTAGGTCCATACCATTTCTGTCCTTTATCGAGCCCATCTTTGCATGAAATGTTCCTTTGGTATCTCTGATTTTCTTGAAGAGATCCCTAGTCTTTCCCATTCTGTTGTTTTCCTCTATTTCTTTGCATTGATCGCTGAAGAAGGCTTTCTTATCTCTTCTTGCTATTCTTTGGAACTCTGCATTCAGATGTTTGTATCTTTCCTTTTCTCCTTTGCTTTTCACTTCTCTTCTTTTCACAGCTATTTGTAAGGCCTCCCCAGACAGCCATTGTGCTTTTTTGCATTTCTTTTCCATGGGGATGGTCTTGATCCCTGTCTCCTGTACAATGTCACGAACCTCATTCCATAGTTCATCAGGCACTCTATCTATCAGATCTAGGCCCTTAAATCTATTTCTCACTTCCACTGTATAATCATAAGGGATTTGATTTAGGTCCTACCTGAATGGTCTAGTGGTTTTCCCTACTTTCTTCAATTTAAGTCTGAATTTGGCAATAAGGAGTTCATGGTCTGAGCCACAGTCAGCTCCTGGTCTTGTTTTTGCTGACTGTACTGTATAGAGCTTCTCCATCTTTGGCTGCAAAGAATGTAATCAATCTGATTTTGGTGTTGACCATCTGGTGATGTCCATGTATAGTCTTCTCTTGTGTTGTTGGAAGAGGGTGTTTGTTATGACCAGTGCATTTTCTTGGCAAAACTCTATTAGTCTTTGCCCTGCTTCATTCCGTATTCCAAGGCCAAATTTGCCTGTTACTCCAGGTGTTTCTTGACTTCCTACTTTTGCATTCTAGTCCCCTGTAATGAAAAGGACATCTTTTTTGGGTGTTAGTTCTAAAAGGTCTTGTAGGTCTTCACAGAACCGTTCAACTTCAGCTTCTTTAGCATTACTGGTTGGGGCATAGACTTGGATTACTGTGATATTGAATGGTTTGGAAATGAACAGAGATCATTGTGTCGTTTTTGAGATTGCATCCAAGTACTGTATTTCGGACTCTTTTGTTGACCATGATGGCCACTCCATTTCTTCTGAGGGATTCCTGCCCACAGTAGTAGATATAATGGTCATCTGAGTTAACATCACTCATTCCAGTCCATTTCAGTTCGCTGATTCCTAGAATGTCGAAATTCACTCCTGCCATCTCTTGTTTGACCACTTCCAATTTGCCTTGATTCATGGACCTGACATTCCAGGTTCCTCTGCAATATTGCTCTTTACAGCATCGGACCTTGCTGCTATCACCAGTCACATCTACAGCTGGGTATTCTTTTTGCTTTGGCTCCATCCCTTCATTCTGGCTGCATGGGCGTAGGAGGGCCTAGAGGAGCTATCCCACTTTGAAGGTCAAGAAGGGCGGCGGTGAGGAGATACCCCTCGTCCAAGGTAAGGAGCAATGGCTGCGCTTTGCTGGAGCAGCTGTGAAGAGATACCCAATGCCCAAGGTAAGAGAAACCCAAGTAAGACGGTAGGTGTTGCAAGAGGGCATCAGAGGGCAAACACACTGAAACCATACTCACAGAAAACTAGTCAGTCTAATCACACTAGGACCACAGCCTTGTCTAACTCAGTGAAACTAAGCCATGCCCGTGGGGCAACCCAAGACGGGCGGGTCATGGTGGAGAAATATGACAGAATGTGGTCCACTGGAGAAGGGAATGGCAAACCACTTCAGTATTCTTGCCTTGAGAACCCCATGAACAGTATGAAAAGGCAAAATGATAGGATACTGAAAGAGGAACCCCCCACATCAGTAGGTGCCCAATATACTACTGGAGATCAGTGGAGAAATAACTCCAGAAAGAATGAAGGGATGGAGCCAGAGCAAAAAAGAAAATAATGGTGACCTCCTTCAAAAGGTCCCATGTAGTCTCTGCTACACTCAGAGCCCCTGACCCTGCAGCAGGCCACTATGGAAACACCAATACTTTGCAGCTGAAAATCCAATACTTTGGCCACCTGATTTGAAGAATCGACTCATTGGAAAAGACCCTGATGCTGGGAAAGATTCAGGGCAGGAGAAGAAGGGGACGACAGAGGATGAGATGGTTAGATGGCAACACCGACTCAGTGGATATGAGTTTGAGTAAACTCAGGGAGTTGGTGATGGGCAGGGAGGCCTGGCGTGCTGTGGTCCATGGGGTCGCAGAGTCAGACACAGCTGAGTGACTGAACTGAACTGTGGTCCCTCACCTTCCACCTCTAGGGGGCGCTGCTTGGTACTGAACTCAGAAACACGGCAGCTCCCATTAACTATAGACCTACTGTGTGCTAGGCTCAGTGCTAGGTGCTTTACATACATTACCTCTCAACCTCACAGCGACTTTGAAAGGTAGATACTTGGAACCCCAAACCGACTAGAGTAATAGGGAGAGGGTCTCTGACTTGGAGGACTTGAAGTTCAACCATGGTCAGGAGCAGTGGCTGCTCTCTCCAACAGGCTGCACCACATACTTGAAAAGTCTCTCCAAAAAGTTGCCACCTTTTCTAAGATCCAGACTGTTTGGTATAATAGCACATCACCCAGTAATACTGGTGCCCTCAGGGTTCCTAGTCCCACTGAACTTTCTTGCTGTCATTTGAGCTCAAGATTGTATCCTTCCACTTTTCCAGGTGTTTCACCATAGGCAGTTCTTACTTTTTCTATTGGATTCATGGGAGGGCTTTTTCTCCTCTCATGCAGATCACATTAGGCAAATCTAACTGAGCTATTTATTAGATATTTCTTTATCAGGGGCAGCGGGAAGGAAGTGGCATGTTTCTCTCATCCCAGCTCCTGGTGCTAAGGTCGCATATCTCACAGAGCATCTGACCTGTCTCCTGAGGAATGGACGTGCTGGGGGAAAGATGGAGGGTTAAGGGCTCCCCTTGAGCTGTGAATCCAAGGGAACCCCTTGGATTCCCTCTAAGGGGTTCCAGGATACTTGGAGAGAAAGCACATAGATTTAGACTTCAGAGCATCATATAAACAAGCGGAACATAATGCCCTAGTTTTTTACAGCCCCAGCCTCTAATTAGGTTTAGCTGTTTGGATGTTTTAGGTACAAAGTAAGACAATGGCACCCCACTCCAGTACTCTTGCCTGGAAAATCCCATGGACAGAGGAGCCTGGAAGGCTGCAGTCCATGGGGTCGCTGAGGGTCGGACACGACTGAGCGACTTCACTTTCGCGCATTGGAGAAGGAAATGGCAACCCACTCCAGTGTTCTTGCCTGGAGAATCCCAGGGACGGGGGAGCCTGGTGGGCTGCCGTCTCTGGGGTCGCACAGAGTTGGACACGACTGAAGCAACTTAGCAGCAGCAGCAAGGAAATACCCAGTTTAAACTGATTTTCTTCTCTCTTTTTTCAAAATATTTATCTATTTATTGCCGGGTCTTCATTACAGCTCGCGAGATCTTCAGCCTTGGTTGCGGAATCCTTAGTTTGGAATCCTTTGTGTGGAATCCTTAGTTGTGGCACATGAACTCTTAGTTGCTTCCTGTGAGATCTAGTTCCCTGACCAGGGATGGAACCTGGGCCCTCTGCGTTGGGAGCGCCGAGTCTTTGCCACTGGACTACCAGGGAAGTCCCTGAACTGGTTTTCATTAGAGGGCTTTGGTTTTCTTGGCTATCAGTTAGTTGGAGGTAGGAAGCTGGCTCAGAGGCTCAGGGATCCAGGGCTGTGGGCGAGTGTTTCTGAGATTCTCCTGGTGCTCCCCTCATGACTGCAGGTTGCCTGTAGCTGGTGCAAGCATCCCTCCTCACATAAACTGTTCAAAGGTAGGAGGAATAGGGTGGCCCAGGCAGGGGTGGGCCAGGCAGGGGTGACACCGGCAGGGCATCCCTCCTCCACCCACCCCTGCCCCCAGCACCCTTCCCTTCTGTCTGCAGTGCTGGAGGTGGTTCACCTGCCCACCCCAAGGTCAGGGCTCTCTTCCCTAAGTGCACCGATGTGTGCTTGATACCTGGGCTCTCTGGGCCAGCACAAGGAGACGGCACACTGATGGATCATCGATCCGCCTTTCTCTGTCACAGGTGGCACTCTGACTTTATTGTCTTCCACTCCCTTTCACCATCAAGAGCAGGGCTCCTCTTTCACTGGTGCCTCTTTCCCAAGGTAGCTACACCAGAGGCGAAGGGATTTTCTGGACTGATCCATCACTCCTGTATGGGATGCCTTTGGCCACAAGAAACAGACACCCCAACTCAAACTGGCTTAAATAAGAATATATTTTTAAAAAAATCAGACTTCCTTGGGGGTCCAGTGGTTAAGAGTATGCCTGCCAATGCAGGGGACACAGGTTCGGTTCCTGGTCTGGGAAGATTTCCACGTGCCACGGAGCAACTAAGCCTGTGTGCCACAACTGCTGAAGCTGGCACCCCCTAAAGCCTGTGCTCCACAGCAAGAGAAGCCACTGCAGTGAGAAGCCTGTGCATCGCAACTAGAGTGGCTCGTGGCAACTAGAAAAAGCCTGTGCACAGTAGTAAGATGCCCCCCAAAATTAATTAATTAATTAAAAATTTTTTAAATTAATATTCAAAAAAATCAAAAGTCTGCAAGTGGCACAGCTTTGGAGCTGGCACGGGTGAGTGGCTTCAGCTCCATCCACCTGCCCTTGTCCACGTGATGGCTTCACCCTCAGCCTGGCAGTGGAGTCCCTCATCTCTGTGAACAAGTGTCCAGAGGAAGTGAGAAAACTTCTCATGTCTGAAGTTTTCCCACAGTTCACTGGGTGTGGGTCCAGATTGCCCCCCAGGCTCGTTCCTGACCCATGGATAGGCACAAGGAATGGAATGATCTCTGTGCCTCTCCAAAGACCTCCACCTTGAAGACTCAGGCCCTTACCTGGAGTGGAGATGGTTTAGCCTCTCCTGAGGGAAGGGGCTGTGTTGGGGAGGACTGGACTCCTGGGAAAAGCTGGGAGGAGGAAGGGGAACACGTGTGTCAGGGAGGCAACCACAGCGTTCACTACCAGTTCCCAGGACAAACCTCTTGGGAGCAGAGAGCCGCCAACAGGGACTTCATCTTGTTTCAGCAAATGAAGCTGAAAACCCTGAAATAAAGGATGACAGCTTGTGCTGTTGAATAGATGGTTTTAACCACTTCTTTCTAGTAGTCATGTATGGATGTGAGAGTTGGACTATAAAGAAAGCTGAGTACCAAAGAACTGATGCTCTTGAACTGTGGTGTTGGAGAAGACTCTTGAGAGTCCCTTGGACTATAAGGAGATCCAACCAGTCCATCCTAAAGGAGATCAATCCCGAGTGTTCATTGGAAAGACTAATGTTGAAGCTGAAACTCCAATACTTTGGCCACCTGAAGAGCTGACTCATTGGAAAAGCCCCTGATGCTGGGAAAGATTGAAGGCAGGAGAAGGGGATGACAGAGGATGAGATGGCTGGGTGGCATCACCGACTCGATGGACATGGGTTTGGGTGTCCGGGAGTTGGTGATGGACAGGGAGGCCTGGCGTGGTGCGGTTCATGGGGTCACAAAGAGTCGGACAGGACTGAGCGACTGAACTGAACTGAACTGAACTGAACTGAACCACTTCTTTGATACATGCCTCTGAGCCTAAATGTTCTCAACAGTTTCAGATCTGCCGTTTCCTCCTTTCTGAAGTCAGATTGTCAGGATATTTATCTGATAAATATCCCCTCCACAGTAGATGTACTACCTGCCATTTGCAGATAGGAAAGCAGCCCCAGGCAGGTTTGGAGGCCATCCAAGGCTTTCCAGCTGGGAAGGGAGAGGCTTGGGAGTCAAGCCCAGGTGTGTCTGAGTCCAAAACAGATGCTCTGTGCTCCACCCATCCAAGCCCACGGTCTGAGAGGGAGGCCAGCAATGGTCTGGAGTAGGCCTCAGAGGCACCTCCCCGAGCCATGTCGTGTGCTGGCATCCCCGCCAGGACATTTTTCTGCTGTATTTTTGCAGCCTGCCCTTGAGCCCTCCGCAGAACAGGCAGGGATTGGAGTCAATGAAAGGAGTGCCCAGTATCTCCCTTGGAGGGTGGAACCTCTCCTGCCAGTGAGTGCCCGCCTCCACCCCAGACACAACTTTCAAGTAAGACAGAACATTTTATACTTTCGTGCGGATTATAGAGCCAGGACAAGGAGGAAAATGGCACATGTGTTCGAGGACATCGTGGGAGAGACAGTCACAGCCTTGCTGGTGAGACAGAAAAGAGTGGTTCCAAGTGGGAGTGAAGATAAAATCACAATGCTGGGCTTTTCTGAAAGCACACCTGAGCACAGTCTGCTCTCACATGGGACTTCGTGATGTGTCTCCCCGCTAACGGCGTCATCCGAGCGCCAACTCCCTCCTTGAAGCTCGGCTTGACTCTGCAAAGCTGATAAAAGCCCAGAAAGCTTAGCTGAACTCACTTTAGGATGCAGATTTGACTTTCATTCCTGTTATTATCTAAGTTCTAGTCTAACTTTTATCTGGATACCTTTTTTTGTTGATACATATCCACTCTTGTGAATGGTCTACAAGCTGGTTGTTTTTCTTGCTAATTCCCCTGATGTCAGTACAAAAGAAAGCAGTGGTGAGTGCTCAACTTGAATATCCATCCAGAGGCACTAGTTTAGTAATAATATACGGCAATATGATGGGAGACTTAGGAAATGTTTTTTTTTTAAAGAGGCAGACCGTGTGAACTGGTATGGGACAGTCTCCTGTTAAGATGTAACAAGATGACTGCAGTTTGCTACCTTTTATCTAAAAAAAAAACAAAAAAACAAAAAAACTTTGTTTTTGCACTGGAATCGGGAGGCCAGAGCTGGGGGTGAAGAAGGGCAAATACTGCATGTTCTGTAGAAAACTTTCAACAGCTGGCAAGCCTTCCTTTTCAGGGCTTGCAGAAAGATGATGGAACTGACCCTGTGATCATCAGCCCGCTGTCCCCACCACCTTTCCCGACCCTGGTTGGCCCAGAAAAGCATATTGGTGTTTTTCCTTTTCTCCCCCAAGCCAAGTGAGAAGGGCTCCAAGAGAAACATTCTGAAAGATTGGCATGCCCCTGCAAAAGGCAGATGGGTAGCTCACTTGCCAGCTGGACAGGCACTCAGATTGTCAGTACCTGGGTCTGGCCTGTGCTACTACCCAGGAGGGTGAAGAGCCTCAGGAGAGATAGGAAATGCGTGAGTTTCCATGGGACCAGTGGGCATCAGGGAAGGTGACAGCGTTGATCTGGTCACAGCAGCAGGAGCAGCAGGAGCAGCAGGAGCCTGCTGGTAGAGGTCAGCCTGGAGCTGGCTCTGCCACACTGGGGAGACTGTGTTTCTGTTCTTCAGAAACCCTCTCTGAAGAACTTACCTGGGCGCCCCAAGTAAAAGTGAAGTCGCTCACTCGTGTCCAACTCTTTGCAACCCCATGGACTGTAGCCCACTAGGCTTCTCTGTCCATGGGATTTCCCAGGCCAGAATACTGGAGTGGGTTGCCATTTCCTTCTCCAGAGGATCTTCCCCACCCAGGGATTGAACCCACATTGCAGGCAGGTGCTTTACCCTCTGAGCCATCAGGGAAGCCCTGGGAGCCCCAAAGAGCCAGCCATTCAGAGGGCATGTCTGAGGGCCAGTGTTGGCCGGGATGCTGTGACCATTCACGGGGAGAGGACCACAATGTAAGCAGCTAAGAGACATTTGCCTTTCTTCCCTGTTGCCCCTCTCAGTTCCCAGCCTTGAAAAAGGAGGGGGAGAGAGATACCATTGAACCGATCATGTGCCCACTCCAAGGGGCGGAGCGAAGGAGCAGGTATGGAGGTCCCTCCCAGCCAGCAGTAGGGGTAGGCTTGGAGCTGATATGAGATTGGAATTTTAAACTAGAGTAACTAAAGGTGAACAGAAAGCTATGGGTCTGTTCATCTTATGCCCACCCTGTAGAGAAGGGAGACTGGACAGAGCACAGCAGTAAGTCATAATCAGTGAAAAATAAAACGCTCCAGGTTAGCTTCCTGCAGTGTCATATATTTAAATATATATAGGCTGTCTCTGAGTCGTGTCTGACTCTTTGTGACCACATGGACTGTAGCCCACCAGGCTCCTCCATTCATGGGGATTTTCCAGGCCAGAATACTGGAGTGGCTTACCACTTCCTCCTCCAGACTATCTCTGGGCTTCTCAGCACGATAGTAAAGAATCAGCCTGCTAATGCAGCAGATGCAGGAGATGTGGGTTTGATCCCTGGGACAGGAAGATCCCCTAGAGAAAGAAATGGCAACCCACTCCAGTATTCCCACCTGGAGAATCCCATGTACAGAGGAGCCTGGTGGGCTACAGTCCACAGGGTCACAAAGAGTCAGACACGACTGAGCGCGCCCACACAGAGTGTCTCTAGAGGGACACACAAGAAATGGTGAGCAGAGACTGACTTTGGGGGCAAGTGGACAGAAAAGTTAGTCTGTTTCTCCTCTTTAAGGGATCAGGTTCGCACTGAGGTGCAAAAGCCAAATTCCTTTCTGCCTGAGCAGGGACAGGGTGCAGGGATGGTGGAGGCTACTCTGCACCCAGCTTGTTCCTGGGAAGCAGAAGAGGTGAGGATGAGCCTGCATGCTCACACACAAGCCACGTGCTGGAAGCCAGGGACAGAGAGTGTCTACAGGGCACAAGCCCTCCATCTGCGCGTCCTGCACCTGGAGGAACCTCTCACCCACACCCTGGATCATGAGAACATTCCAGAAGGCTTGGAACCTCACCTCAGTCTTCTCCTTAAATGGATCTCCTGCAAATGCTTGTCCAGAAAACCTCACCACGTGCAAGGATGAGTCATTGAAAAGGAGCCATCATGAGATCTGTGTACAGACAATGCAAGAGGAAAAGTCTGGAAGCCGGGAGAGAGGAAATGTCCTCAGTACCTTAGAAAGAGTACGTATGAGGATTTCCCTTGTGGTACTGTTGGTAAAAACAACTGCCACCCTAAATCCTGGGAACAACCTGAACCTGAACTCATGAGTGGTTGTTTAGTGGTTAAGTCATCTCCGACTCTTTGCAACCCCAGGGACTGTATGTAGCCAAGCTCCTCTGTCCATGGGATTCTCCAGGCAAGAATACTGGAGTGGGTTGCCGAGCCCTCCTCCAGGGGATCTTCCCAACCCAGGGATCGAACCTGTGTTTCCTGCATTGCAGGTGCATTCTTTACTACTGAGCCACCGGAAGACCCTGAGAATGACCCAAACACTCATAAATAAAGAAGTAACTACACAAATCATGATAATCTATATAACTGACTTGAAAGCCTTAAAAATAGCAAGTTATATATGTATTCCTAAAAAAAGGTCTTTAAGATATATAATTTTAAGTGATTTAAATAGGCAATATGAGGACATATAGCAAAATTCTAACATAATGGTGTGGCTGCTGCTGCTGCTGCTAAGTCGCTTCAGTCATGTCCGACTCTTTGCGACCCCATAGACGGCAGCCTACCAGGCTCCTCTGTCCCTGAGATTCTCCAGGCAAGGATACTGGAGTGGGTTGCCATTTCTATGGTATTAGTATACAGTAAAAGGAAAGTTGCTCCTTCACCCTGAAGTCCCAGCTGCTAAGATCCTCTTACCAGGAACACAGCCACTGTTCCCAGATACTTGTGCCTGGATATATTAATGAACTTTTAAAAAAACTAAGGTCAGAACAGCATGTGATTCTATTTGCATAAAAATATAAAAGAAATGCAAAAAAGCAAAATGGCTGTCTGGGGAGGCCTTACAAATAGCTGTGAAAAGAAGAGAAGTGAAAAGCAAAGGAGAAAAGGAAAGATATAAACATCTGAATGCAGAGTTCCAAAGAATAGCAAGAAGAGATAAGAAAGCCTTCTTCAGCGATCAATGCAAAGAAATAGAGGAAAACAACAGAATGGGAAAGACTAGAGATCTCTTCAAGAAAATCAGAGATACCAAAGGAACATTTCGTGCAAAGATGGGCTTGATAAAGGACAGAAATGGTATGGACCTAACAGAAGCAGAAGATATTAAAAAGAGGTGGCAAGAATGCACAGAACTGTACAAAAAAGATCTTCACGACCCAGATAATCACCATGGTGTGATCACTGACCTAGAGCCAGACATCCTGGAATGTGAAGTCAAGTGGGCCTTAGAAAGCATCACTACGAACAAAGCTAGTGGAGGTGACGGAATTCCAGTTGAGCTATTTCAAATCCTGACAGATGATGCTGTGAAAGTGCCACATTCAATATGCCAGCAAATTTGGAAAACTCAGCTGTGGCCACAGGACTGGAAAAGGTCAGTTTTCATTCCAATCCCAAAGAAAGGCAATGCCAAAGAATGCTCAGACTACTGCACAATTGCACTCATCTCACACGCTAGTAAAGTAATGCTCAAAATTCTCCAAGCCAGGCTTCAGCAATATGTGAACCGTGAACTTCCTGATATTCAAGCTGGTTTTAGAAAAGGCAGAGGAACCAGAGATCAAATTGCCAACATCCACTGGATCATGGAAAAAGCAAGAGAGTTCCAGAAAAACATCTATTTCTGCTTTATTGCCTATGCCAAAGCCTTTGACTGTGTGGATCACAATAAACTGTGGAAAATTCTGAAAGAGATGGGAATACGAGACCACCTGACCTGCCTCTTGATAAATCTGTATGCAGGTCAGGAAGCAACAGTTAGAACTGGACATGGAACAACAGACTGGTTCCAAATAGGAAAAGGAGTACATCAAGACTGTATATTGTCACCCTGCTTATTTAACTTATATGCAGAGTACATCATGAGAAACGCTGGACTGGAAGAAGCACAAGCTGGAATCAAGATTGCTGGGAGAAATATCAATAACCTCAGATATGCAGATGACACCACCCTTATGGCAGAAAGTGAAGAAGAACTAAAAAGCCTCTTGATGAAGGTAAAAGAGGAGAGTTAAAAAGTTGGCTTAAAGCTCAACATTCAGAAAACGAAGATCATGGCATCTGGTCCCATCACTTCATGGGAAATAGATGGGGAAACAGTGGAAACAGTGTCAGACTTTATTTTTGGGGGCTCCAAAATCACTGCAGATGGTGACTGCAGCCATGAAATTAAAAGACGCTTACTCCTTGGAAGGAAAGTTATGACCAACCTAGATAGCATATTGAAAAGCAGAGACATTACTTTGCCAACAAAGGTCCATCTAGTCAAGGCTATGGTTTTTCCTGTGGTCATGTATGGATGTGAGAGTTGGACTGTGAAGAAGGCTGAGCGCCAAAGA
Organism: Bos taurus; assembly: GCF_002263795.3. NCBI lineage: Eukaryota > Metazoa > Chordata > Mammalia > Artiodactyla > Bovidae > Bos > Bos taurus. The sequence continues at coordinate 95,152,091 of NC_037334.1, forward strand.
ATTGATGCTTTTGAACTGTGGTGTTGGAGAAGACTCTTGAGAGTCCCTTGGACTGCAAGGAGATCCAACCAGTCCATTCTGAAGGAGATCAGCCCTGGGATTTCTTTGGAAGGGATGATGCTAAAGCTGAAATTCCAGTACTTTGGCCACCTCATGTGAAGAGTTGACTCATTGGAAAAGACTCTGATGTTGGGAGGGATTGGGGGCAGGAGGAGAAGGGGACGACAGAGGATGAGATGGCTGGATGGCATCACTGACTCAATGGACGTGAGTCTGAGTGAACTCCGGGAGTTGGTGATGGACAGGGAGGCCTGGCGTGCTGCCATTCATGGGGTCGCAAAGAGTCGGACATGACTGAGCGACTGAACTGAACTGAGCTTAAAGTGTATATATATATATATATATATATATATATATGCATATGTATGTATATAAAATGTATCATATATGTAATGCATAATATGTATATATATACATACATAATGGAGAAGGAAATGGTAACCCACTCCAGTATTCTTGCCTGGAGAATCCCATGGACAGAGGAGCCTGGTGGGCTACAGTCCATGGGGTCACAAAGAGTCAGACACGACGAAGTGACTAACACACACACACACACATATACACACAATACAGTATAAAAGCAACATATATTGTTTTTTTGAAAAGCAACTCAGGACCCTATTAATCAATCAATCAATTAATTTCTACAGTCATCTTTAGGGATATGACCAGCAGTCAGACGAGGGTAGGGTAACTTGATCAAGTTGGTAGTATTTTACTTTGAAAATGTTTTCAATTATCCCTGTAAGAGTTTCAGACAATATAAAATTATCTGAAGTCACAGTGATCACTATTCAGGTGGCCATTTGAGGCCAACCAGACAGAAAAATAGGATGTTGGCCAAGAACCAGGAAGGGCTGGTGGCACTCAGGCCCCGGCAGAATGCCGTAGTGAAGCTGCGGGAGGGGTGTCTAAGCTGGTCCCAGCGACACGGGCCTCCTGGAGTGCAGTTCGGCCTCATGCTGCACGGGGCTGACCTCTGTGAACAGGCTAGAGTGGGGATGATGGGCATGACTTCGGAGTTAGGACTTTCAGGACACTGCGGTTCTGCCTTGCTCTCTCCTGGATCCGTCGCTGTGCCTACAGCCATGCTGTGAGCCCCCCCTCAGGCCGTTCCACGTACAAGTCCGGGAGGCACAGACCTGGTGGTCCAGTCCGCAGTCGTGGAGTGAGCCGTCTGGGGGGCGCATCTTGCAGCTATGCTTCAGAGAGCCGCGGCCTCAGCCAGCACCTCGACTGCAGCCTCGTGAAGGCCCAGGGCAGCCAACTGTCCGTGGACTCCTCACCCTCACATGATGCGTGGAAATAATAAATGCCTGCGGTCGCATACGTTTGGGGTCAATTTGCTGTGCTGCGATGGAAATCCAGTAAGCAGGCCTAGGCATCCGGGGCTCGCTACGCAGGTAGCGGGACAGCCGGAGGCGGAGGCGGGAGGCGGGCTTGGGGCGGGGAGGGGGAGAGAGGGTGGTGCTTGATGGCTTCTCCGGCATGTTTGAAGGCGGGGGTAGGGCTTCTGTTCAAGGGCTCCCTCCCTGTCAACGTAGGGTGTGATCAGCTTTCAGCCTAAAGGTCTTCAGAGCTGACCTGTGTGTGTGTGTGTGTGTGTGTATGTGTACAATATGCAGGTATGTTAATAGCATTGATCCCTTTTTACTTCCCTGGTGGCTCAGATGGTAAAGCGTCTGTCTGCAATGCGGGAGACCAGGGTGCGATCCCTGGGTCGGGAAGATTCTCTGGAGAAGGAAATGGCAACCCACTCCAGTACTCCACTCTAGAAAATCCCATGGACGGAGGAGCCTGGTGTCCATGGGGTCACAAAGAGTCAGACCCGACTGAGCGACTTCACTTCACTTCACTCTTGCCTTCCACGAAGCAAAACAAGAGCCTGTTGGCTATGCCTTTGCCCCCAGTGTGACTATGAATCCTACTTTAGTTATGAGATCTTTTCAGTTTTTTTTTCTTCATAGATTTTTTTAAGAGTACTTTTAAGTTTACCAAAAAAAATTAAGAGGAAAGTGCAGAGATTTACCATATACCCTCTGCCCCCACACATACAGAGCCTCCTCCATTGTCACCATCCCCCCACCCACCCAGAGTTTGCTATGTTTGTTACAACCGATGAACCTACACGGACACATCGTCACTCCAAGGCTCGTAGTTAACATTAGAGTTCTCTCTTGGTGTTATGGGCTTCCCTGGGTAGCCAGCTGGTAAAGAATCTGCCTGCAATGCGGGAGACCCCAGTTCAATTCCTGGATCGGGAAGATCCGATGGAGAAGAGATAGGCTACCCAGTCCAGTATTCTTGGGTTATACCTTCTACAAGGTTGAACAAATGTAGAATGACGTGTATCTATCCTTCAGAGTCGTTTCACTGCCCTCAGAATCCTAAATGCTCTGCTTCTTCATTTCTCTCTCCTAAGTAGGAGCTTTTTATTCCATGTTATACCTTCTTCACTGAATCCTTACCATCTGCACGTATCACTTCAATGTTTCAGTTCAGTTCAATTCAGTTGCTCAGTTGTGTCCAACTCTTTGTCACCCCCATGGACTGCAGCAGGCCAGGCCTCCCTGCATCACCAACTCCCGGAGTTTACTCAAACTCATGTCCATTGAGTCGGTGATGCCATCCAACTATCTCATCCTCTGTCATCCCCTTCTCCTCCTGCCTTCAATCTTTCCCAGCATCAGGGTCTTTTCCAATGAGTTAGCTCTTTGCATCAGGTGGCCAAAGAACACCCAGGATTGATCTCCTTTAGAATGGACTGCTTGGATCTCCTTGCAGCCAAGGGACTCTCAAGAGTCTTCTCCAGCACCACAGTTCAAAAGCATCAATTCTTCAGTGCTCAGCTTTCTTTATAGTCCAACTCTCACATCCATACATGACCACTGGAAAAACCATAGCCTTGACTAGATGGACCGTTGTTGGCAAAGTAATGTCTCTGCTTTTTAATATGCTGTCTGGGTTGGTCATGAGTTTTCTTCCAAAGATTAAGCATCTTTTAATTTCATGGCTGCAGTCACCATCTGCACAAAAGTATCATTTTTATGTTTAATTTTTTACTTATTTAAAGTAGTATTGGGCATTAGGAAGTGGAGAAAAGTAGTATAGAATAGGTTTAAAGAGCTTTGGCAGGACAGAGGGAAGTGAGGAAGACAGGGCAATAGCTTAAGGAAACAGCAGGGGAGAGAAAAAGTATCTTTAATGAGAAAAAGTATCTTTAATGATGGAGCATTAAGTCCTTTTTTTTTTTTTTTTTGCACAGGAAGTCATCAATTGAAGGAGGAAAATATAGTGAGAGAGTAGACAGAGCTGAGGGTAGGGGACAGAGCACCAGTAGGAGGGACACGTCTTTAGGGGAATGCTGGTGTTGGGGGCCAGGTTGGGGGGGCGGTGGTTCTGAGGCTGGGAGAGGGGCAAGGCAGGGGGCAGCTGTGAGAAGCCCAAGGGAGACCGCAGACTCCAGCCAACACGGGGCTGAGACAGCAGACTGTGGGCTCCAGGCTGGAGAGGAGGCAAGTGAAGCCAGGAAAAGAAGGTGAAAACAGAGTGGGGAGCGGTTGATGTCAAAATGAAGATGAAAAACTGGTTCAGTGGTAGGGATTGAAAAACAGTAATTTTTTTTTTAAGTTATGCTCAGTAACAGGAAAGTCAGGCTTGTCAGCAAGTATTATGGATGTTTGACTGCATGACTAAATGTGAGCAGCAATGTCAGAAATACTGAAATGAGCTATAAAAGCTTTTAAAAAAGCAGTTTCAAGCCTTTCTTGGGAAACACAGCTTTCCTCCAGTTAGCATCACACTACAGGTAACCTTGGTCTGTTTGACCAGGGAGGCAGGCCTAGAGGAAAACCATCAGGAGCCAGTTAGCTACCGATGCATCAACATGTTCATCGCTTCAGATTACCAGGTGTCCACCACCTGCCTATCACAGGGGTGGGAGCTCTATTCCTGCACAGCTGGTTGTAAGAAAAACTTACATGTTAGCTGAGATGCTAAAGGAAATGAATCACTCAGGGACGCGGCACCTTGAATGGGAATAGGCAGCTTGTCCTACCTGGAGGTAGGCGCTGGGCACATGTATATGGAGCTGTCATTTGAAATGACTTATCCAAAGTGCTTAAGGTAAGATTAAAAGAAGCTGAAACTGGAAGATAAAAGACGTGAGCTGACAGAAACTGCTGGACAGCATTCCCAGAGTGTTAGGAGATGTATCGAGAGACGCCAGCATCTTAGCCATTCCTCGTTCTGGAAGCTTCCTTTCCATTTCTTTCCATGCAGCCTCCTTTCATGATTCCTCCATAGGTATGGAGTTCTGTTCAAGATAGAAAAATGTTCTCCAGTGGACTTCTGATTAATAAATTTCCATCCAAATGCTGGAAGAGGATGCAGTTGTTCCTAATGAAAGTATGTCTGTCTATCTCTCTGTGCTAAGGTTTCTAGGGTCTAAAAATTGAGGTGCAAGAACTTCCCTAGTGCTCCAGTGGCTAAGACTCTGCCTTCCAATGCATGGGGTGTGAGTTCAGTCCTTGGTTGGAGAACAGAGGTCCCACATTCCACACGATGTGGCCAAAAATTAAAACAAATGAGTAAAACTTGTTAAAAATCAAAGTGCACAGCCATGTCTAATAGGACTATCTCCTTTGTTGTTGTTGTTGTTGTTTTTCCCTGCCCTGTGGTGCTGTGCTGACTGAGTCACCTCAGTTGTGTCCGACTCTTTGTGACCCCATGGACTGTAGCCCACCAGGCTCCTCTGTCCATGGGATTCTCCAGGCAAGAATACTGGAGTGGGTTTCTCCAGAGCATCTTCCTGACCCAGGGATCAAACCCGGGTCTCCTGCATTGCAGGCAGATTCTTTACCATCTGAGCCACCAGGGAAACCCTTTTCCTGTGGTGTTTTTTATTTATTATTATGTTCAAGCTATTGATAACATAGCATGGCAGAAAGATTACATCAGGAATGTGATATAACACAACTGTTTTTCACTGAAGCCTTAGACCTTACTATTCCCCAAGCGGATGGGAGTGTCCCCCCACCCCCACCCCGAAGTATAACTATGGTGCCTCTACTGCCTCTTACAGTAAATAGGAACATATTGCACTGCATTGAAGGTATATTTTATGATTATTGTTAGCATTACTGAGCTTTCCCTAATGGTGGCTCTACAGATTTAAATACTTTAAAAACATGAGTAGATTTTTCTATGAAACCAAACACTAACACTAGCACTAACAAACTGACACCAACTTTTGATTGATCTTTCCTGCCCCTAAGACATGAATGAAATGTTTCCAGTGGTATACATATGCTGACCAAGAGAGATGTTTGCAGACAGCTCCAATAACCTCTGCGGCAGCAATGGTTATATTTTCATGCATGTGCAGGCACTGTTCTTAGGCACTGTGTCAGTTGCTCAGTCGTGTCCGACTCTTTGCGACCCCATGGACTGTACCCTGCCAGGCTCCTCTGTCTATGGGATTCTCCAGGCAAGAATATTGGAGTGGGTTGCCATTTCCTTCTCCAGCGTATGAAACCAAAGTTCTGCATCATTTCTACAGCTCTCAAAGGCATCAGTTTCAGCAGCATGCTTGGATGTCACTCAAACTTCCATGGTGTTAACTGAAACCACGAGCCACTTACTCTGCCTTCCCAGGTTGTCAGGGGTGAGTCTCTTTTGTATGAAAATAAAAATGTAGGGTATGCGATTGTGCTCTATATGTGTATTTATATAATGAAGTGAAGTGAAGTCGCTCAGTCGTGCCCGACTCTTTGTGACCCCATATATAGTAGCCTGCACCAAGCTCCTCCATCCATGGGATTTTCAAGGCAAGAAGTACTGGAGTGGGTTGCCATTTCCTTCTCTGGGGAATCTTCCCAACCTGGGGATCGAACCCAGGTCTCTCACATTATAGACAGACACTTTACCGTCTGAGCCACCAGGGAAGTCAGTCCATTTATATATTTGCATATGAATGAGATAGACCTTTTTATCCCAACATGAGCAATTTTCCAATGAAAAACACTTATTTTAAAAATTACAAAATAATACCTAAATCTTAAATCTTAATATCTAAATCTAAATCCACGTGTGCATGGATCCATATACTGTTTGTGGTGTAACTGTCCAGAAAGAAGGCTGGAAAGCCATACAGCAAGCTGTGGGCGGTGTGGCCTCTGAGCGGAAGAGTTGGGGGAACTGTGTTGGTTTTGAGCTCCGCTCTATAGACTTCTGTATTGTTGGAAACCGGTACCATAAGGATGTATTTGTGTAAGAAGAAAAAAAAAAAGGGACTTCCCTGGTGGCCCAGGGCTAAGACTCCATGCTCCCAACGCAGGGGGCCTGGCTAGATTCCATTCCTGGTCAGGGAACTAGATCCCATATGCCACAACTAAGAGAGCTGGCACGACCAAATAAATAAACAAAAATAAATATATTAAAACAACAACAACAACAAAAAGACCAAAAATGAAAATGGTGTGTTCAACTCTTGATGCTTTGCTGGGAAATGAGAGAATCAGAGGGTGGCGACCCAGACATGAGGTGACACATCCCAGTGACTAAGCAGAGCTTCGCTGGGAGCTGCCCGACAGAGGGACATGAGAGACAGAGGGAACAGAGCTTAGTGGGCCCAGGCCCCTCACTTCTGCAGGTTTGGGGGCCACCAGAGAGCTGAGAGCAGACTGAGCTTGAAAGTTCATCTCAAAACAGCATGACCTGTCAGAAGCTCCAGTGCGGCGGCAAGGGGAGAGGCCTTTTAAAGGTCTCTGGGGAGTAATTTCTCAACACTCCTCAGAAGATGCAATTGTAGGGCTTCCCCTTTGGCCTCCGAGTTACTAAAACAGAAGTGTCTGTGGAGAAGACGGACCGTCACCCTGCGATTGGCCATGCCTGGGTGCTCCGGCCGGAGGCGGCCCTGTGACTCGGACATGGGCCAGACAGGGACATGCGTAGGGACAGGCGGTCTCCTTATGATGGAAACGGGGCGATCAGAAACCGCAGGGATCTTCTGAGAACGAAGCTGTCATCCTGAAGGAAGGTGCATGGGAATCTCAGCTCAGAGACCCAGCTTTCGAGGTCCTCCTTTTGCTCATGGGGAGCATGGTAACGGGGGTTCCTGAGACCCTCAGGCGCCCAGCACGCTGAGAACGGGTGGGGTTCACGAGTCAGTCATCTGAACCCCTGCCCTCCTACCAGATTTCAGGGAAAAGGTGTTTTCCCCAGTATGAAAGTTAGAAATCACTGATGCAGAAGATGCCCATGAAGGAGGCCAGAGGGTCACCTAACTACAGGACCAGGCCTGTCCACTTACGATAGGAGTGACAGGGCCACCGTGAGTGATATCTCTGTTCTCAACTGACCGGACTCGCCTGGAGCCCTTGCTAGGGCTTCAGGGGTCCGGGAGTCACCTGCCCTTTGTCTCGGGGTCAGGAAAGTGTCCTTGAACTCCCAGCTAGTGAGACGGGTGATGGAAGGGAAAAGAGATGAGGGGCTTGTCTCCCTCGATGGATGAAGGATGTGCATCCAGACCCTGCCTTCTAGGGAGAAGGGCTTACAGCAAGTCCACGAAAACCCTGGACCCCTAATCTGCAGCTTCCCCAGGGCCTGCTGTGGCCTTGTTCTCCTGCATTGCCTCTGGTTACCGGGACAAAGGGCCTCAGCTGTTACTGGTAGTGCCAGCCACCCCCCTCTCTAATGCCCAATGAAGGGTTACTGGGAGCCCCACCTCCAACATCCAGGATACCACAAGGGAGACTCAGGAGGAGGAAGGCTCCCAACCCAAGAAGGGGGCCTCTGGCATCGCTGTGTGTTGGTCTAGAGACTGTGTGACTCTGAGAACACACAGAATGGTTTTCCTGAAGACCCATGATGGAGAGATGGAGACTGGGGCTGGCAAACCATCTCACAGCCCTGGGGGGATGTAAAGCCCGGGTTTGTACGTGATGAGTTTTCAACCTGTCTGCACAGGAGATGTACCCAGCAGCTTTAAAAACATAGGTCTGAATTCCACCCCCTAGACCTGCTGAATCAGAACCTCTGGGGTTCATGCTCCCACCAAAGACATTCCTTCCTTTGTCCTTTTCCTTGTGGAAGGCTAGAGGGGTTTAGAGTTGGGTTTTTCTTTCCCCCAGGTAAGGTAGGCTCTGATAAAACCCCAGCATGTTAGGCCATAGTTAGATAGTTAACTCTTGAGAACAGACCTTGTTCAGACACTTTGGTGTCTTTCTGGGGAAGCTTACCTATCCTGTGAGGGGCTATTTTACCGAAAAGTTACTCTCCTGTGACATGAAATCCATGCAACTGGGACTCCATTATGCTGGCTAAGAAGTGCCCTTGCCTCCCTTTGGAAATATTCCCATGTACACACGGGAACTATTTTCCCTTAAAAAGCACAAAGATTGTGCTTACTTCAGCAACGCAAATTTACTAAAATTGGAACAAGACAGGGAAGATTAGCATGGCCCCTGCTCAAGGATGACAGGCAAATTCATGAAGCATTGGGTATTTTTTTTAGCTTCTTTTGTAACCCACTTTTCCTTAATGTTTTGCTTCAGAGAAGCCTAACCAAATAAAATATAATATCAAGGTCCTTTTTTTAAAAAAGCTCAGAGATTTGTTGAGAGGAGGATGTGGCACACTTGCAGGTTGAGGATTCCTGTATGGAGTTTTCCCCTGGCTCCCCTCAGGGGAACAACGCTCAGGCCGTCGTCTTCTGAGTTCCCAGATCCTTGCCTCGCGAGGAGAAGTGGCCAGTGTCCAACTCTTTTCTGCTTTAGAATGCAGACATGAGTTTTGAAATATAAGGAGACACTGGAGAGTGAGGGGGCCGGACTGGGCTTTGAGGGCAGGAAGTGGGCGTGGTCTGGCTCCCTGTTGGGGTGGGGGTGGGTCCTCGGTAGTAGGGACCCCTGTTGCCTCTCGCCATCAGCATCTCGAGCTGTGATACACCCTGGCTGAATCGGGTGAAGGAGGCTGTGGACACCTGGGGGTGAGGACTTGGGGGCCCGGTTCCTGGCTTTTAAACTTTTTCTTTTGTGTTGGGATTTAGCCGATCAACAGTGCGGTGATCATTTCACGTGAGCAGTGAAGGAACTCAGCCCATCCACGTACATGTATCCATGGACTCTTGAGAGTCCCTTGGACTGCAAGGAGATCCAACCAGTCCATCCTCAAGGAAATCAGTCCTGAATATTCACTGGAAGGACTGATGCTGAAACTCCAATACTTTGGCCACCTGATGCAAATCACTCATTGGAAAAGACCCTGATGCTGGGAAAGATTGAAGGCAGGAGGAGAAGGGGAGGACAGAGGATGAGATGGTTGGATGGCATCACTGACTCAATGGACATGAGTTTGAGTAAGCTCCGGGAGTTGGTGATGGACAGGGAGGCCCGGTGTGTTGCAGTCCATGGGGTCCCAAAGAGTTGGACATGACTGAGCGACTAAACTGAACTGAATTCTCGCCCAAACTCCCCTCCCATCCAGGCTGCCACATAACATTGAGCAGAGTCCCCTGGGCTGTACAGTAGGCCCTGTTGGTTATCCATTTTAGATATGGTGGTGTGTAGATTTGTGGGATCCTTGTGCTATAGGGTGATGGAGTGATTCCCACCATACACAGCTTTGTTGGTAGATCATTGAGGAAGGGCGTTTCACCCAATGGCTTTAAAGGAGCGGGTAGGATTGAGTTTGGTGCCTGGATAAAGAAGAACGGTGCCTGAGCTGGAGGTGTGATGGGGAGGCCGGCAGAGCTGGAGGTGTGATGGGGAGGCCGGCAGAGGAGCACCCCGCAGCAGGTTAAAGAGGGACATGCGGACCGGAAACCTCTGCGGTTTGCTGTGGGGTGTGGATTCGGAGTCCGCCGCCGCTGCCTCCAGGACGCCTTGAGTGAAGCCGCAACTGGTTCCTGATGCTTCTGGGAGGCTGCCTTCTCCTCCCCCTCCTTCCTCTTAGATATGTTATTTATTTCTTTTGGCCCTGCTGGGTTTTCATTGCTGCGTGGGCTGTTCTCTAGTTTCGCAAAGCAGGGACTGCTCTGTCCTTGCGGTGCGTGGGCTTGTCCTCATCGTGGCTTCTCTTGCTGCAGCCCGTGGGCCCTAGGTTCTCCTGGGCATCAGTGGTTGGGGTTCCCGGACTCTCGAGAGCACAGGCTCAACAGTTGTGGCTCGTGGGCTTAGTTGCCCTGGACCTTGTGGGATTCTTCCCTTACCAGGGATCGAACCCATGTCTCCTGCGTTGGCAGGCGGATTCTTTACCACTGAGCCACTAGGGAAGCCCTTAGAAGTTTGAAGGTAACTCTGGGTCAATGTTCCTGAAGGTCATACAAAGAGACACTTCCTCTTGTTCTGGCCTGAAGTTCCTCTCTCTGAATGCAGCTACAATTCCCTGGTTCCCTGGTTCTTGCTGGCAGAGATGGCTGTGTACTATTTTTTCTGAAACAGTGGCGTATCTTCTGGCAGTTCTGCTGTTGTTGTGGTCATAGAACCATTTATCCAGAGTGTATGGAGCTCCAAGGCATCTTTATAATGCTACTTTGTATTCCATTTTATGAGTGGACTATGATACATTTAACCATTTTCCTGGGTTTGAGGTTGGTTCGGTCTAGCAGGACGGCTACAATGACTCTCTTTGTCCTTTGAGTGTATTCTTTCAAAGAACTCAGGGCACTGAGTGATCCAGAGTCCACAGTGTTGCAGAGACAGCCACAGGGGACTCAGAGGCGTGAAGTCAGAGGGCCAAGAGAGATTAAGTGGTAGGGAATGTTAATATTGGAGAACCTTGGGGTTTCTCCCAGCTGAGAATTGAAGATTTAAGGGATTCTGAAGAGATCTCTGGGGAATTCCCTGGTGCCGCAGTGGTAAATAATGCACCCGCCAATACAGAAGACGTAAGAGATGTGGGTTTGATTCCTGGGTCAGGAAGATTCCCTGGAGGAGGGCACAGCAACCCACTCCGGTAATCTTGTCTGGAGAATTTCATGGACAGAGGAGCTTGGTGGGCTACAGTCCCTAGGGTCACAAAGAGCCACACGACTGAGAGACTTAGCACACACGCCTACAAAGATCTTGAGGGCTGATCATTCAGTTTCTCTGACTCCCAGGAATCCCTTGACTACCCTGATCCATAATGTGCCTGCAGTGGAGTCTTGAGAAGGAAAGCTCACCTTTACAGTTCCTGCACCACTTATTCATAGGCCCTCCAGAAAATCTGATTTCATTGAATCTATCTTATTATTATTGGGGAACAAAACTATAGCATCTGCTTCACTGCTGCTGTTTTTCTTCCCCTGAATCTTCCAGTGGAGAGCTGCAGTCCTGGCAGACACCTTCCATTTACTTCTGGGGATCAGCAGAGGGTGTTTCACATGAAGTTAGTAATAAGCCCTTTGAGCCGCTGCTCGATGTCCCTGGTACTTTTCACCTTCTTCCCGGCGCTGGCTCCATCTCTTTGGGGTCCTGCTGCTGTTTGCCTGGACTGAGCAGGGTTCCATACTTTGGACATTGCTTCTGACATCACTTCCGACAGCTCTGCGCTGTGAGCCTTGCTCATATCCTGTAAGTCCCTGCCATGTCTCGCTCCTAAGCAGGCAAGTGCAGGAACTATTCAAGTTTGGGTGCGGCTTCATCTTCTGCACTGGCTCCACGTTCAAGGATTATGAAACCTGGTACCTCACCCCTTCATGACCTAAAAAAGCAAATGGAAATTCCCCTGGGAGGAAGAAGTAGGGGTGGCTGTTGTGTAGACACCTGCCAAGTCTCTTAATAGTTGAACATTAAGGTGAGCAGTCAGCTGATGCCACCTTAATAGACTTAATGGATGATGCAACTCACTGGACTGGAAGGGCCTCAATCTGACACAGTAATGCACCTAGCTATTGTTACTCATCCTTGATAATTCCACCCATTGTGCAGGAAAAAAAATTAGGAAGAAGGGTTTACCTCAAAGAAAGGAGAAAGAGAATTATGCAATCTTTCCTTCTCATCTAGTGGAGTTCTGTGGCAAACTAGCAGAAACACCAGGACCTGCTTCGGTTATGCTGGAATTTTCCAGGGTGCCATATGGACCAGCAGTCACTCTGATTGGTCGGAGCCCATGCCATCTGAGATGTTAAATATTTTAAATAGGTCTGGGCATGTGTTGTTAAGATCCTATTCAATATTACACAATAATTTTATATATGGAAAATGAAAAATGATTTCTTTTGTGAGTCAAACTACAGGAACTGAGTTTTGGCAAAATCCTTTGGTGGGAGACATGGGAAAGTGAAAAATATGGAATGGAGGGAAGGAACCAGTGGGGACTAAACCAGAATTTGGGGCAGTGGTCGTGAGAATTTTTCACTTGCCTGAGGGGCATATGGATGAGGAAAAGTTTGAGAAACATTCAACTACATAAAATAGAGGTGAGGGAGGTGATTCGGGTTACATACCAGTTGGGGTAATGCATGAAGAAAACCTGTGATAACCTTCCCTGTGTGTGTTGGCTGTGAGCACGCATCGTCAGGCATCAAGCCTGAAGGCACGCAGGCCTGTGGTCATTGGAAGTGCCCGTGGCTGCCTGTGTCCCCGTGGGGCCTGAGTATTCTTCCTGGACACCTCTGTTTGTTCTCATCATTCTGTGCCTTTGGGCCTCCGTGCTGGGAAAGGACCTCCTGAAGCAGAGGTCCACGGAGAACCAGTGTGTAGAGGTTGAGAGCAGGACTTCAGGGTCAAGATGACCAACTTCCAAATCCCTCAGCAGCTGCCCAGACTAGGTGGGTTCAGGCAAGTGACTTCCTGTCTTTAGCTCCAAGTTTCCTCTTTGCTGGACTGTATTAGATGGGATAGTGTTGGAACAACCCTCAGAGAGGAGATGAGGATCACATGAGATGTTATCCTGCAGTATTTTCCATGGTTCCTGGCCCAGATAAGTGTTCTCATGGTAAGTGGTAGCTGCTACTGCTAATACACAGGAGTGGGAGAGATACTACAAGTCTGACTTCATGCCGGAAATGTCAGGAAGGCTCAGGAAAAGGTGATGACCTTTTGGAACCGGGAAAAGGTGATGACCAGAAATAAAGACCATAAGAAAACTGTATGACTTCTGAATTTTGAAGTTTTCCCAGTCCTCAATTCTAACGAAGAATAGAATCTGTTTCATGGTTTTCAGGAACGTCAGAGGTAGCTAGAAATACAACTCTGCCCTCTGTCCTAGGCCAGGCCAAACTTGGGAGCAGAGAAACTTCCAGGAAAAAGACAGAAAAATGAAAAGCCTGGTATCCTGGGGCCTGCAGGAATGCAGAAAAAGTAGCTGATAACCAAACAAGACTCAAAATATGGCTCTAGGGGCTTGGCCGGCCTGTGGTGCTTCCTGATACAGTGGCTCCTGGAAGCCAGTTTATCCAGGAACACTCCCTGCCTGTGCTGGGTCCGAGTTTGTGGCTTACTTGAAGTAAACATTTACTTAGTGAACATATCATTGAACAGGCAAGCTAGCTTCGCGAGCAGTCTCTGTTATTTACTGCTCTCCAGCCCACCAGAGTCATCTTGTGTGCACTATCTGATCAACACAGACAGCAGCAGAGAACAGCTGAGCCGATGAAGAGGGTACACAGCTGTGGTTTCTGCCAGGGCAACATCCCTTCTTCCAGCAAAGATTCTGTCTTTTCCTTTTGGGGAACCACCCCTCTCCCTTCTCTTGATTTGGGTTTCATCCTTTAAGACTCAGTTCTAGCAGGAGGTGACCTCTGCTAAATTCTTCATCCTAGTGTGGGATGGTCACGTGACACCGCTAACTGAACAGAACCAAGTCATCATGTTTGCTGCTGCAGCTAAGTTGCTTCAGTCGTGTCCGACTCTGTGCAACCCCATAGACGGCAGCCCACCAGGCTCCCCCGCCCCTGGGACTCTCCAGGCAAGAACACTGGAGTGGGTTTCCATTTCCTTCTCCAATGCATGAAAGTGAAAAGTGAAAGTGAAGTCTCTCAGTCGTGTCTGACCCTTAGCGACCCCATGGACTGCAGCCTACCAGGCTCCTCCGTCCATGGGATTTTCCAGGCAAGAATACTGGAGTGGGGTGCCATTGCCTTCTCTGGTCATTATGTTTAAGGAGGGACAAATGATCCAATCCAAGACAAAGAGATGCAACTCCTGGTACTTGGCGTATTGGGACACAGATTCTCTTTTCCTAGAAGACTTTAAGTCTGTATGCCTGCAACTGTTGGCATTTTGCCTTCCCTCTGGGAGAGCACAAGTGAAGATGGAGTTGGTCAGAATAAAGTGGGCCCTTTGCTGTCCTGAGACTACTGTGTGTGCATGCTCAGTTGTTCAGTTGTGTCTGACTCTTTGGGACTCTGTGAACTGTAACCCGCCAGGCTCCTCTGTTCATGGGATTTTCCAGGGGGTTGCCTTTCCTTTAACTGATGATTCAGTTACTTTGCTGGTTCTAGGGATGTGCTTTGGGGTTTAGTTAGTTTTGTGCATTGCACCTGAGGTTCCAATGTCTTTGTTTCTGGAAAGAGAAAAAAAGGTATCTCCTAATTGAACCTGAGAGGCAAAATACGAACTGTCTTTAGTTTTATATGGTTTGACAAACGTGCTTCTCTAACCTGTAGGTCAGACGAGTTGCCGTCCTTTCTGGTTCCCGCACGGACACTCTGTCCTCACTTCTGCAATGTGTCTGGAGTGTCCCCCACCGCTTGTGTCCCGGGAAGATCCCCAGTGAGCTTCAGTGCCCTCATCTGTAAAACGAGCAGCTTGGACTAGATCAGCGGTTCCAAGTTGGAGGAAAAAGCAGGGGGTTGCTTTGTTCAAAGCTTGTACAGAACCCTACCAGCTGGAGCTGCTGGGGCTGGGGTGGGAGTGGGGTGCTGGGGCTCCTCCTTTCCTGGCCTCCGGGGTGCTCCCAGGGTACCTCCCGCAGCCCCAAGGACTCTGAAAGAAAGTGAAAGTGAAGTCGCTCAGTTGTGTCTGAATCGTTGCGACCCCGTGGAGTGTAGCCCACCAGGCTTCTCTGTCCATGGGATTTTCCAGGCAAGAGTACTGGAGTGGGTTGCCATTTTCTTCTCCAGGGGATCTTCCCGACCCAGGGATTGAACCCCGGTCTCCCGCACTGCAGGCGGACACTTTACGCTCTGAGCCACCAGGGAAGCCTAGGACTCTAAGGGGCCAATAAAATGCCCACATGTTCACCAAGGCCCTGTACTGCACTGCGCTCAGCCGCTCAGTTGTGTCCAACTCTGTGCGACCCCACGGACTGCAGCCCGCCAGGCTCCTCTCCTCTGTCCATGGGAATTTTCCAGGCAAGAATACTGGAGTGGGTTACCATGCCCTCCTCCTCTCCAAGGCCTGATCCTCCTCCAGACATTTCAGCTCTCTTCATTCCAAGTGCCACCTCTGTCATGAAACCTTTTCAGTACCCTGGCCCACACAGATTGCTTCTTTTTTTGCTCCTGTCACATTTGTGAGTATATCACACACTCTGGTCTGTGTTTTTAAACTGGCCTAGGTATGGAGATCAGAGAAGGCGATGGCACCCCACTCCAGTACTCTTGCCTGGAAAATCCCATGGATGGAGGAACCTGGTAGGCTGCAGTCCGTGGGGTCACAAAGAGTCAGACACGACTGAGTGACTTCACTTTCACTTTTCACTTTCATGCATTGGAGAAGGAAATGGCAACCCACTCCAATGTTCTTGCCTGGAGAATCCCAGGGACGGGGGAGCCTGGTGGGCTGTTGTCTATGGGGTTGCACAGAGTCGGACACGACTGAAGCAACTTAGCAGCAGCAGCAGCAGCTGGTATGGAGATCTGACTCAGCACTTACTTGGGAAGCTGAATGTCCTGAAAGAACTCCAGGACATGGGGACAGAAGCTTTGTTCACAGACTGTGGCAGGCTGCCTCACCACAGGGCACATACCTGGGCAGAGCAGAGCTACAGCAGACCTCAGGTCCCCATATAAGGGTTTCCCTCATAGCTCAGTCGGTAAAAGCTCTGCCTGCAATGCAGGAGACCCGGGTTTGATCTCTTGATCGGGAAGATCCCCTGGAGAAGGAAATGGCAACCCACTCCAGTATTCTTGCCTGGAAAATCCCATGGATGGAGGAGCCTGGCGGGCTATGGCCCATAGGGCTGCAAAGAGTTGGTCACGACTGAGCGACTAAGCGCGCGCGCGCGCGCGCACATACACACACACACACACACACACACACACACACACACACACACACGGCCCACATATGGGTCCTCCGTCTCTAGACCTCGCCCTAGCTCATACATCGGCCTGGCTGTGGTGGCTGGAAGGTCTGGAGGAGATCTGTGTGAGCTGGGTCGTGGCCTCACCTTTCAGCATCACTGGGCCAGCCCCTGAAATATGGGAATAAGTCACTTCCCATCCCCCACCCCACCCCATGTTGGCTTGGTCATTTCCTTACCACTGCTTTCCCGAATAGAGCGGTTTACGGTTGTCAGCCTCACTCTGGGGTCCTGTGTAAACTGAGAAACATTTCGTGCAAGGCGATTTCATTTCCTAAGGTCTCGTCCAGTATCTTGCCTAACCTAGGGCTGGGGAACGGAAGCCGGTTTCCGAGGCTCACAGAGACATTGTGGTTGGAGCACCACCTAGTGGCAGCACAGAATAGTGCTTGTGAGGAATCTTTCAGAAGGGTGGGTGGTGAGATTAAAGAGCACTCTCTATTTGATCTCCACAATTTCATTGAAAATATGCTTTAAGGCAAAGTTATCCCGAACGTAATTTTTAGCCTTTTAAAAATGATTCCAAAGGCATGTCTGGATCACCATAATGAATACTTATTATTACGGGAAAGTCGCTCAGTCGTGTCCGACCCTTTGCGACCTCATGGATTATACAGTCCATGGAATTCTCCAGGCCAGAATACTGGAGTGGGTAGCCGTTCCCTTCTCCAGTGTACTCTTCCCACCCAGGGATTGAACCCAGGTCTCCCGCATTGCAGGGGGATTCTTTACCAGCTGAGCCACCAGGGACTAGTGGCACTTATTATTATCACATCAGATCAGATCAGTCGCTCAGTCGTGTCCGACTCTTTGCGACCCCATGAATGGCAGCACGCCAGGCCTCCCTGTCCATCACCAACTCCCGGAGTTCACTCAGACTCATGTCCATCGAGTCAGTGATGCCATCCAGCCATCTCATCCTCTGTCATCCCCTTCTCTTCTTGCCCCCAATCCCTCGCAGCATCAGAGTCTTTTCCAATGAATCAACTCTTCACATGAGGTGGCCAAAGTACTGGAGTTTCAGCTTTAGCATCATTCCCTCTAAAGAAATCCCAGGGCTGATCTCCTTCAGAATGGACTGGTTGGATCTCCTTGCAGTCCAAGGGACTCTCAAGAGTCTTCTCCAACACCACAGTTCAAAAGAATCAATTCTTTGGCACTCAGCCTTCTTCACAGTCCAACTCTCACATCCATACATGACCACAGGAAAAACCATAGCCTTGACTAGATGGACCTTTGTTGGCAAAGTAATGTCTCTGCTTTTTGATATGGTATCTAGGTTGGTCACAGCTTTCCTTCCAAGGAGTAAGTGTCTTTTAATTTCATGGCTGAAATCACCATCTGTAGTGATTTTGGAGCCCAGAAAAATAAAATCTGACACTATTTCCACTGTTTCCCCATCTATTTCCCATGAAGTGATGGGACCAGATGCCATGATCTTCGTTTTCTGAATGTTGAGTTTTAAGCCAACTTTTTCACTCTCCACTTTCACCTTCATCAAGAGGCTTTTTAGTTCCTCTTCACTTTCTGCCATAAGGGTGGTGTCATCTGCATATCTGAGGTTATTGATATTTCTCCCGGCAATCTTGATTCCAGCTTGTGCTTCTTCCAGTCCAGTGTTTCTCATGATGTACTCTGCATATAGGTTAAATAAACAGGGTGACAATATACAGCCTTGACAAACTCCTTTTCCTATTTGGAACCAGTCTGTTGTTCCATGTCCAGTTCTAACTGTTGCTTCCTGACCTGCATACAGATTTCTCAAAAGGCAGATCAGGTGGTCTGGTATTCCCATCTCTTTCAGAATTTTCCAGTTTATTGTGATCCACACAGTCAAAGGCTTTGGCATAAGCAATAAAGCAGAAATAAATGTTTTTCTGGAAGTTTCTTGCTTTTTTGATGATCCAGCAGATGTTGGCAATTTGATCTCTGGTTCCTCTGCCTTTTCTAAAACCAGCTTGAACATCAGGAAGTTCACGGTTCACATATTGCTGAAGCCTGGCTTGGAGAATTTTAAGCATTACTTTACTAGCGTGTGAGATGAGTGCAATTGTGCGGTAGTTTGAGGATTCTTTGGCATTGCCTTTCTTTGGGATTGGAATGAAAACTGACCTTTTCCAGTCCTGTGGCCACAGCTGAGTTTTCCAAATTTGTTGGCATATTGAGTGCAGCACTTTCACAGCATCATCTTTCAGGATTTGGAATAGCTCAACTGGAATTCCATCACCTCCACTAGCTTTGTTCGTAGTGATGCTTTCTAAGGTCCACTTGACTTCACATTCCAGGATGTCTGGCTCTAGGTCAGTGATCACACCATGGTGATTATCTGGGTCGTGAAGATCTTTTTTGTACAGTTCTTCTGTGTATTCTTGCCACCTCTTCTTAATATCTTCTGCTTCTGTTAGGTCCATACCATTTCTGTCCTTTATCGAGCCCATCTTTGCATGAAATGTTCCTTTGGTATCTCTAATTTTCTTGAAGAGATCTCTAGTCTTTCCCATTCTGTTGTTTTCCTCTATTTCTTTGCATTGATCGCTGAAGAAGGCTTTCTTATCTCTTCTTGCTATTCTTTGGAACTCTGCATTCAGATGTTTATATCTTTCCTTTTCTCCTTTGCTTTTCACTTCTCTTCTTTTCACAGCTATTTGTAAGGCCTCCCCAGACAGCCATTGTGCTTTTTTGCATTTCTTTTCCATGGGGATGGTCTTGATCCCTGTCTCCTGTACAATGTCACGAACCTCATTCCATAGCTCATCAGGCACTTTATCTATCAGATCTAGGCCCTTAAATCTATTTCTCACTTCCACTGTATAATCATAAGGGATTTGATTTAGTTCATACCTGAATGGTTTAGTGGTTTTCCCTACTTTCTTCAATTTAAGTCTGAATTTGGCAATAAGGAGTTCATGGTCTGAGCCACAGTCAGCTCCTGGTCTTGTTTTTGCTGACTGTATAAAGCTTCTCCATCTTTGGCTGCAAAGAATATAATCGATCTGATTTCGGTGTTCACAATCTGGTGATGTCCATGTATAGAGTCTTCTCTTGTGTTGTTGGAAGAGGGTGTTTGTTATGACCAGTGCAGAGTACTGTAAATATATGAGACTGGGAAAAATCTGTATGAAGTTTAACATCCCATTTAAGTTTCTATTTAAAAATATTTGGTACATCCAGAAATAATATACCATGTAACGATTAAAAAAGAAGTAGATTGTTGTATAGAACTGGCTAAGAGATATTAAAAGAAAGAGGTACGTTATAGAACAGTATCAAAAGGATGCTGCAGTTTATGTGAGAAACACATTAGAAAATAAGCATATAAACTTGGTCTACACAGAACTTTTACTAGTAAAGGGAGAGACTGAATCATTCAGCTCCAAAGAGCAAGGGACACTTGCTTCTTCCGGCCACAAGATGTTCTCAGGTTACTTAGAACCTAGCAAAGCGTCTGAGGATCCATCCTCCTGCCGTGCAGCTGTCCTTTCAGGGACCCCACTGAAACCAGTAAGTAAATGCTGCCCTTCCAGGGACCCCCAGGGGAAGGCCCGATCTTAGTGCTGTGAGAACCCACAGTGCTTTTAACTGTCGCAGAGAGACACCAAGGCATGAGAAGAGTCTAACTGACCCAACAGCGCAGAAGCAGCTCACGTTCGCTCCATCACACTATCTTCAGAAAGCTGTTGAGATCAAATCTCATATCTGAGTTCGACTGCTGCACTGATAATGGGAAGCTTATGCCCCAAAGGCCAAACAGCTCCTGGACGGACAGCCACCTGTGGGGATAGCAGCTGGTTTCATTATGTATGGCTTCAAATACTTAATTGGGAATTAAAGGAAATCCTGCCCTGAAATGGCCACGATGGGGTTCTTTTGACCTCGCAAAGCTGACTTTTGTGTGCACAGAGAAAGCCAGCAGAGAGCAATTTCTTATCGAGTCTGTCAGTCAGCCTCCTGGATCCCTGCCTGCAGGGTCTGCTGGAAGCAAGAGTGGTAAGAATTTTTCTCTTTTCTAAAATTAGATGAGCCAGAGAAAGTATTTGTAGGGCTTAGTTCCTTGGATCCTTTGGCTTGAAAAGTCTGTGCTCAGTCACTCAGCCGTATCCTGACTCTTTCTGACCTCTTTGCCACCAGGCTCCTCTGCCCATGGGGTTCTCCAGGCAAGAATACTGGAGTAGGGTGCCATTCCCTTCTCCATGGGATCTTCTCAACACAGGGATCAAACCTGAGCCTCTTGCTGTCTCTTGCATTCTGCAGGTGGATAAAACTCTCATCTTAAAATGCTGTACCTATTTTAACTGGAATGCAGAAGACTCTGAAGTCTTCAAAATTCCAAATTAGCCTTATCGAAAGATCTGTTCTAGAAGGCTAATGAAAAATTAATGATATGAAAAGTACCTAAAACAAACAAAAGCTAAAGACTGATGTACTGATCTCGGATGGCCTGCAACGGCTTGAAGCAGGCTTTCAGTTCCCGGCCAGAAACTGACATCGGGTCACAGCAAAGAGAGCATCAGATCCCAGCCACTAGACTGGGGGGTCAGGAACAAGGCCCTGGTCCTTTGGCTTTGCAGAAAAAGAATTCCCACAAAGACGAAGGTAGTGAAACAAGCGAAATGATTATTGGGAGGAAAAACTACAGTATGTGTGGATAGAACACAAGCCGACTCAGAGAAAGACAGCTGCACCCTCGTGGTAGTTTAAATCACTTTTATGTTTATAAGTTTAAATCACTTCTACGGGGCATTTCTTCCAGGTCTCCTTTGGCCTGTCATTTTGATTTGCCTGGTTCAGAGTCCATATCTGGTATGTCTCAAGAGTCTCCCATGTGTGCATGCATCTCTTAGTCAAGATGGGTTCTCCTGAAGAGCCTGTAGGTAGTTAGCATCGCTGAGCATCACTCCCCTTTTGACCTCCAAGAAGCACGTGTAGTCAGGGAGGTTTCCTGACTTTGAGAATGAGAACTATGGACTGGCTTATCTTCAGTCTGTGCAGGGCCCAGCTGCTCGCCCTGCCGTTTGCCTGGGGGCCCCATCTATCTCCTGCCTCCGAACTATCTATCTATTCCTCTCTATCCTTCATTTGAGTGCTCATTCTAGCAATCCTCTGAGTTGCCTGTCCACCCTGGACAGACTATTAAATGATTGCTTTAGAAATGGGACCGCTTGAGGCTATAGGCAGAACCCTTCAGCTCAAAGGCCAAGCTGAGGGCCATAATTAAAGAATTTTTTAAACCCAGGGAGGATCTTCAAAAGTTTTTGTAAATGGATTACCCAGATGTGAGGCTAACTGAACTCATAAATTTAGCTGATATTCTGAGTCTGATAGATTTTTTTTGGCCTTCTTCTCCTGAGCTAAATGAGGAAAAGAAAAATATTCCAACATAGTTGAATTAGTATGTCAGTCCTTTGATATCATTAAGGTGGCCACCCAGTTTTTTGAGGAACTAAAAACAGCTGTCCTTGTTTTACAAATCTTGTCTTTTCAGAACTAGATTAGATCAGATCAGATCAGATCAGTCGCTCAGTCGTGTCCGACTCTTTGTGACCCCATGAATCCCAGCATGCCAGGCCTCCCTGTCCATCACCAACTCCTGGAGTTCACTCAGACTCACGTCCATCGAGTCAGTGATGCCATCCAGCCATCTCATCCTCTGTCGTCCCCTTCTCCTCCTGCCCCCAATCCCTCCCAGCATCAGAGTCTTTTCCAATGAGTCAACTCTTCACATGAGGTGGCCAAAGTACTGGAGTTTCATCTTTAGCATCATTCCTTCCAAAGAAATCCCAGGGCTAATCTCCTTCAGAATGGACTGGTTGGATGTCCTTGCAGTCCAAGGGACTCTCAAGAGTCTTCTCCAACACCACAGTTCAAAAGCATCAATTCTTTGGCACTCAGCCTTCTTCACAGTCCAACTCTCACATCCATACATGACCACAGGAAAAACCATAGCCTTGACTAGACGAACCTTTGTTGGCAAAGTAATGTCTCTGCTTTTCAATATGCTATCTAGGTTGGTCATAACTTTCCTTCCAAGGAGTAAGTGTCTTTTAATTTCATGGCTGCAGTCACCATCTGTAGTGATTTTGGAGCCCAGAAAAATAAAGTCTGACACTGTTTCCACTGTTTCCCCATCTATTTCCCATGAAGTGGTGGGACCGGATGCCATGATCTTCGTTTTCTGAATATTGAGCTTTAAGCCAACTTTTTCACCCTCCACTTTCACTTTCATCAAGAGGCTCTTCAGTTCCTCTTCACTTTCTGCCATAAGGGTGGTGTCATCTGCATATCTGAGGTTATTGATATTTCTCCCGGCAATCTTGATTCCAGCTTGTGCTTCTTCCAGTCCAGCATTTCTCATGATGTATTCTGCATATAGGTTAAATAAACAGGGTGACAATATACAGCCTTGACAAACTCCTTTTCCTACTTGGAACCAGTCTGTTGTTCCATGTCCAGTTCTAACTGTTGCTTCCTGGCCTGCATACAGATTTCTCAAGAGGCAGATCAGGTGGTCTGGTATTCCCATCTCTTTCAGGATTTTCCACAGTTTATTGTGATCCACACAGTCAAAGGCTTTGGCATAGGCAATAAAGCAGAAATAAATGTTTTTCTGGAACTCTCTTGCTTTTTTGATGATCCAGCAGATGTTGGCAATTTGATCTCTGGTTCCTCTGCCTTTTCTAAAACCAGCTTGAACATCAGGAAGTTCATGGTTCACATATTGCTGAAGCCTGGCTTGGAGAATTTTGAGCATTACTTTACTAGCATGTGAGATGAGTGCAATTGTGCAGTAGTTTGAGGATTCTTTGGCATTGCCTTTCTTTGGGATTGGAATGAAAACTGACCTTTTCCAGTCCTGTGGTCACTGCTGAGTTTTCCAAATTTGCTGGCATATTGAGCTAGAAGTGTGACTCTGAAAACAACTGGAAGCCTACCAATCCTTTTACCATGCCCCAAACCTTCCCTGTTTATCTTAAAAGGCCTTTTGTATTGAGAAAGGTCAATAGAGTCATCAGCATTAAGTGTAATACTTGTTGTTATTTTGTTGTTTTGTAGTTGCTAAGCTGTGTCTGACTCTTCACAACCCTACAGACTGTAGCCCACCAGGCTCCTCTGTGGGATTCTTCAGGCAAGAATACTGGAGTGGGTTGCCATGCCCTCCTCCAGGGGATCTTCCCGACCCAGGGATCAAACCTGTATCTCTTACATCTCCGCAATGACAGGCAGGTTTTTTACCACTAGCACCAACTTTGGGTATTGTCTGCAATATTACTGGTTTTAATCTGTGTTTTACAGGTATAAGGAAGCCTTTCTCCTCAAGCTAACTATGACTGACGGCAGTTTGGTAAATTATAACTTTGTAAGTAAAATCGAAACTCTTTTCTCTCTACTGAATCCCTCCAGAAATTGGAAACTCTTAGGTTTCCAGCAGTCTCATCAGGAAGGTGAATAAGAAAGGCTGCCTCTTAGCAGATGGAACTCAGTGAGACCTTGAGAAGGGAGGAATCCACCGAAATCTAAGAGATACTGCAAGCGACTCTGATGGCAAGCCCTTGTTGTGGCTTTCTTGGCTTAAGAGGCATTTTACAAGTTCAGTTTGAGATTCTTTATAAAAAGTTCTAGCACAGCCAACTTCAAAGAGCCTGTATGATCAATTACACTTATGTAAATGATCAGGCTAAGTTTATTGAAACCAGACTTATTTTGCAAATAAACTGGTCCTAACTAGGCTATATTTGGTAGAAATTAGCTTTATTCTAGAGGGGGAAATTATATTCAGTGGGCATTAAGTAGCAGTGTTATTGTTTTTTGAGAGTTTTTTTTTTTTGGTATGTGTGTTTACTGCCTAAGATTCATTTCTCAGACTGCTCCTTGTTGCCCTGTTACCTTATGAAGTTTGTTTCTGAAGCTTAACACAATAATCATATCTTTGGGGAACGATCAGATGCCCCGTGACCTGCAACCAGAAGATTATGCATGGTCACAGCTATGCCACTCTTTCTCCTTAACTGCAGGACACAGTTCACTTTTGAAGGGGTTAAGGTGACCGCCTCCAAAGGGTCTGAAGATACAGGGAAAGGGCTCGATGGCAAACACACGCATTTAATTTCCATTTAGAAAATATTCCTTGTGTGAAATTTTAAAGTGAGGAAGTAAGGCAAGGCTGAGGGGAGAAATGTAAAGGAAAAGTTTTCTGGAACAGAGCCCTTGCCTAGGAGAGATAACAACCAAGGACGTGTTTCTCACAGTTGGCCCTGACCAGTTGAAGATGATCAAGGACCATGAACTCGGGGAGACCCTGGCCCACCAGACTCTCACTGGTCCTAACTGAAGTCTTCCTTAGCAGCAAGGAATGAGGTTTGTTCTAGCCAACTGTGTTTATTTTTGTTTCCTTTTTTATTGCAGTATAGTTGATTTACAATGTTGTATTAATCACTTCTGTTCAGCAAAGTGATTCAGTTATACGTACATGTGGTGATTTCGTTCACTAAGTCGTGTCTGACTCTTTGCGACCCCACGGACTGTACCCAGCCAGGCTGCTCAGTCCATGGGATTCTCCAGGCAGGAATACTGGAGTGGGTTGCCATTTCCTTCTCCAAGGGATCTTCCTGACCTAGGAATCAAACCCGGGTCTCTTGAATCGCAGGCAGATTCTTTACCTACTGAGCTCCCGGGGAAGCCTCTATACATACATATACATTCTTCTTATAATGTATTCTTCTGTATTATCATTTACTGTAGGATATTGAATGTAGTCCTCTGTGTTTACAGTAGGACTTTATTGTTGATCCGTCTGTTTATAATGGTTTACATCTGCTAACTCCAACCTCCCCCTCCAGCCCTCCCCCACTTCCCTCCCCCTTGGCAACTACAGTCTGTTCTCTTTGTCTCATTCTGTTTGTTTCATAGATACATTTATGCCATGTTTTAGATTCCACAGATATGGGATATCATATGATATTTCTCTTTCTCCGTCTGACTTACCTCACTTAGTATAATCTCTAGTTGTATCCATGTTGCTGCAAATGGAATTATTTCTTTCTTTTTTGTGGCTGAGTAGTATTCCATTCGGAGAAGGCAATGGCACCCCACTCCAGTACTCTTGCCTGGAAAATCCCATGGACGGAGGAGCCTGGTGGGCTGCAGTCCATGGGGTCGCTAAGAGTCGGACACAACTGAGCGACTTCACTTTCACTTTTCACTTTCATGCATCAGAGAAGGAAATGGCAACCCGCTCCAGTGTTCTTGTCTGGAGAATCCCAGGGACAGTGGAGCCTGATGGGCTGCCGTCTATGGGGTCGCACAGAGTCGGACACGACTGAAGCGACTTAGCGGCAGCAGTATTCCATTGTATATATGCACCGTATCTTCTTTATGCATTCCTCTGTCGATGGGCATTGAGACTGTTTCTGTGTCTTTAGCCAACTGTGTTTAGGCCTGTGGATTCATTCTGTCCTCTCCAGAAAGACCCAGGGTACTGGGTCTCTATCCTTAGTTACCAGTAACTGCAAGAAACCTGCTCCTGGCCAGCACTTTTTCCCTCTCAGTGAATTTCTACTTCCTCACCAGCTTGTGTTCCTTTGTTTGATAAGTCAGTAGACTTAGCTTTTTATTTCATCTAT
The DNA here is from genome assembly GCF_002263795.3 of Bos taurus. Classification (NCBI taxonomy): domain Eukaryota; kingdom Metazoa; phylum Chordata; class Mammalia; order Artiodactyla; family Bovidae; genus Bos; species Bos taurus. Next base: position 95,178,001 of record NC_037334.1, read on the forward strand.
TCATCTATCCACTCCTTCATCCATTTTCCATCCATCTCTTTGCTTATTATTTCTTTTTTAGCTCTGGTGGTCTTCATTTTGTTTGTTGACAGGCATAAATAAATTAGTATATGTAAAGCACTGATAAGCGATAGCTATTATTATCTTTTTCACTCACTAGTATCTGGTGTATATAAGAACAGCATGTCACTGAAACATTTTAGTTCTGTGTCTTTGGAAGAATACATGAATGAGAATCCTTGACTTCAGCTGACAGGAGGTTTCTAACCCAAGTTTGTAAGTGACCATGTGGTATTCAGGAGTGCCTCATCTGGTGTCTAGAAAGAAGCCTGGGAGTGTTCTGGGCTTTTCAGTGGGAGAGAGGCTGATAGATTCAGATCTAAGTTCCAGGTCGAACACTGATGTTTGAAAGACTACTCATTGTGATGCTAACTTAATGGACTTTTGAAAATCATAACTCTGAACTCTTTAAGAAAACAGGTTAAAAAGTAGCTTGTTGGTGTATGCTTATCTGGAAGGCCTGTTTCTACAGCTAAGCCTGTGTCCGCACCTGCCCGTGTGCACACAGCCTTGATCTCACACTGTAGACTCCAGAACAGCACACAAGGCTGGGCCCTTGGTACTAAGGGAGTGACTCTGTCTCAGAGCAAAGAGGGACTGAGGACACTTCTCAGTAAGTTGCACAGAATAAGGCCTGTTTTTTCTTGGACCTGCCGTTCTGTGTCCCCAGAAGCTCTTTGTCCTGCCTCTGATGGCCTAGTCAGTCACCGCTGCAGTGGTAGTGGGCAGTCCAGGCCCTCCTGGTGAAGGCCAGCCCATCTTCCATCCTGCCGGCCCGGGCTGTCGTGGCCTATGTTTGAACCAGCCAGTGAAGGAAGGTCATGGGCAATTTTGAACCAGCTGCCAAATGCTACAGAAACTTTAACCACAGAAAAAAGGCGGGGTGGGGGGACTCTGAGCTCAGGACCCTAGATGCCACTTCCCTGCTTCTGCAGGTGGGGGGCCGGGGGAAAGACCACTGGGGACTGCCTGACAAAGATGACGGCAAGGGCACTTGGACAGAGGCCGCAGTCCAAGCATCACAAGCTGGGAGCCAGCTCCGCTTCATGTGCGGGTTCCTCCTCTTCTGGTCGTCCTTTTAGCTGGAATGAATTATTCACTTGCAGTCTCTGCTTGCGCCAGTTGTCCAGCTGGCGTGGCCGCAGCTCCTTTCCCCAGACCAACGCTGAAGAGCCTACAGAAGCAGGAAAGAAGCGTGGGTTCCAGACCACTCCCCCGATGTGCTGCTTCCTGAGACCGGTGCCTCGAGCTCTCATGTTACTGTCAAGAGGATGCTCGAGTGTCCTTTCCTTCCCGCCTGTGATGCATCCAAGGGACCCCAAAGGCCACCTGGTCCAGTTGCTTTCCGGTGAGCCCCATCCGTGCTGCTCTGGGGCCTTGTGGGTCATGCCAGGAGGTGCACACAGGCCCTGCCCTGTGTTGTGGTGGTGGAGGCACGGGGTGCAAACTCTCCTGAGAGTGGCCCGTGACTGGTCCACCGGTAGCTGCTAGTGTTATATGAGTGGGAGGAAGGGCCCTTCACCCCAGCCTCTTCCTGGTGTCACAGCTTTTTGTTAACATCTCTTTGGTGCATACACACATACACACACACAGCCATTGCTCCCAAGACATCCCCCTAGTTCAGGAAGGACTGGCTCTTCCTGGTTACAAAACCAGGTTGTAACAAACTTCTCTAATACTCTCAGATGTCAGAAGCCATTTATGGCCTAGTTGGCCAAGAATTAGGAACTCAGCTAAGGAGTTCTCCTGGCATAACTATCTCCAATTCTCAAACCAACTCTACTGCTGCAACCTCTACACGGAAGAGTCAGTGCTTCTTGCTAATTACACAGCATCCTGGGATCTTGCTTTATATCAGCACCCATCCCTCTCTGCTCATTGAAGGTATTTAATAGATGCTTCTCAAGATACCCACACAGGCTACTTAAGAAGAGATTTTCAGTTTACAGTCACCCACCCGGTTATTCCTTGAGGGCTTGGATTCCTTTCTCTCATAGTTACTGTTTTAATCTACTGCCTTCCACTGAACCATGAGACCAGATTTTCAGCCTAAGGAAAGCATTAAAAGCAGTATCTAAAGGTGCAAAACGGATTAAGTTCCTCCTGGGAAGAGAGCTACACAACAGACTGTTTTGTGCAAATACAGTTTCTGCCTCAGAGAACAGGCAAGAGAACTCAGGCAAGACTTTTAAACTGTGCCTTTGTCTCACCTGATGGATAAAATGACATATAAATTCAGACAAAATGAGAATGTGGGGAATTTGAAAAGTGAGAACACAAAAGCAGTTAGACACAATCTCATCACCCAAAGATAGTACTAGTAACATTTTATTTCCTTCTGAGTATTTTCACTTAACAAAAGCAACAGGTGTCATTTCTTAAAGGATAGTTTTAGGTTTACAGCAAAATTGAGCAGGAAGTCCCTGCTGGTCCAGTGGTTAAGACATCACCTTCCAATGCAGGGGGTGCAGGATCGATCCCTGGTGGGGAATCCAAGATCCCACATGCCTCTTGCTCCACCCCACCCCCCAAAAAAAAACCACACCCGAAACATTAAAAAAAAAAAAAAGGAACATTGTAACAAATTCAATAAAGACTTAAAAAATGGGCCACATCCAAAAAAATCTTAAAAAATAAATTGAGCTGATAGTAAAAATATTTCCCATGTGTCCTTTCCTGCCCTCAACTTCCCCTGTTACTAACGTCTGCATTAGTTGGCAGAGTTGTTGAAACAACTCTGATGAAACAATATTATTATTAAGTACAGTCCAGCAGGTGCACTGAGTTTCACTCTCGGTGTGGTGCGGTTCCTGGTTTTGACACGTGCCTGGATCATGCATCTGCCCAGACAGCCTACACCCATCAGGTTCCCCACTTCCTTTCTATCTTGTCAGATCCAAGCAAGCAGCTACTGCTCTCTGCTTTTAATGTCAGAGCCTAACAAGACTCCTTTACCTTATTTGCCCTCTGACTCTCCTTGTCGATAAACTCAGACACCACAGGACGCATCAGCCTATACTTAGCCAGTCCCCTGAGTTCATATTGTGGATGGTTTTCCCCCTTATATGGATTATTTAAAAATCAGTTCATGGAAACAGCTTTCCGTGATCTCGATAACATTCAGGAACAGTTGAGGAAAACGCAGTGCCGTGTGGCGTCCCCCAGCATGTCCCAGAAAAAGGTGGGTTTTTTTTTTTTTGGTCTGAGGGCTTGAGGCCTGTGCTGAGTGCCAGTTTTCACCTGGCTACCTGCGCCGCGGCAGGGGGTGGGCCTCCCTGGAGTCTGGGGGGAGGTGGGGGATCGCCCCCGCCCCTCCCGAGTCCCAGCTTCCTTGCTCCTGCAGGGAGGACCGCACTTCAGCATCCTGCTCTCTCACTCCCATCCATCCGCGCCCTTCGGAGCCTTTGGATGGAAACCCGGCACTGTTTTCTTTTGCTTTGGGGACTGGTTGGCCTCCTGGGGCAGTGGGCACTGGCCGTGGCGGAAGTGGACTAGGGCCGTGTGGTGGCTTTAAGGCCTGTGTCACCTGGCTCACCGGGCCAGGACAGACTGCTTCTGGGAATGGCAAACTGCAGAAGGCTTTGGATGCTTTTGGACTGTGGTGTTGGAGAAGACTCTTGAGAGTCCCTTGGACTGCAAGGAGATCCAACCAGCCCATCCTCAAGGAAATCAGTGCTGAATATTCACTGGAAGAACTGATGCTGAAGCTGAAACTCCAATACTTTGGCCACATGATAGGAAGAATTGACTCATTGGAAAAGACCCTGATGCTGGGAAAGATTGAAGGTGGAGGAGAAGGGGACGACAGAGGGTGAGATGGCTGGATGCCATCACCGACTCAATGGACATGAGTGTGAGTAAACTCTGGGAGTTGATGATGGACCGGGAGGCCTGGCGTGCTGTGGTCCATGGGGTTGCTAAAGAGTCGGACACAACTGAGCAGCTGAACTAAACTGAACTGGTGGAACGCTGTCCAGAAAGTTTTCACCCGAGGGTGAAAGACTGGCAACATCTCTTTGCCCATTTGCATGTAAGTGCACGTCAGAATGAACGGAAAGAAGAGCACTTTGTGGTGGTGGCGGCGGTGGTGGAGTTGTTAGAACCATAAAACTCTGTATCTGCAGAGCCTGGCCTCCTGCACGGGTCGTGTTAGCCTGGAGCTCAGCGCGGCTAGGATGCTGTGGCCACAACGCAGGGCCAAGGGGGAGTCTCTGAAGTCTTCAGAGCTGGCGCTGCCAGAGGTGGTTCCTTGCTTCTGTTCCAGGTGCCACGGCTGGTTTGTGGCAGAAGTGAACGCTGTGTCCAGGACAGCAGTGTCCACATCCCCCATGCAGGCGTGCTAAAGCCTCTTTAAGAACAGGCCAGGCAGCCCTTCAGCCGGGGTAGACCCCTTTCAGAGATGCCTCTACAAGCCTGACCCCCTGTGTGCGGGTCACCTCATGGGACCAAGAGCCCAACTGAGAGGCCTTGTTTGATTTTCCGTCCAGAGTCCAGTCTGTCCCCTGACCTCTGGCCCAGAACTATTTATTCCAACCATTCCTAGCCTGTTGCCCTGGCTCAAAGCAAAGTAAACGAAAGGTAACCTCCAGCCCTCGAGCCCTGCTCAGAGGGGTCAGAGAAAATGAGTGCTGTGGTCATGTGGTTGGTGAGTCATTTTTGCCCCTGAAACAAACACTAAAATAGAGTCCAGTGCAGGGCCTGGGAGGGCTTTGAGAGCCGAGAGGCAGCAAACGTTGGAAATGTAGTCTTTGGGCCAGAGACACTAGGTTTGAATCTGGTTTTGACTCCTCTGAGCTGTGTCACCTTAGGCAGACCTCTTAACCTCTTTGGGCCTTAGTTTGCTGTTGTTTAGTCACTGCGTTGTGTCTGACTCTTTTGTGACCCCATGGACTGTAGCCTGCCACGCTCCTCTTCCATGGGATTTTTCAGGCAAGGATACTGGAGTGGGTTGCCATTTCCTCCTCCAGAGGATCTTCCTGACCCAAGGATCAAACCCGCGTCTCCTGCACTGCAGGCGGATTCTTCACCACGGAGCCACCTGGGAAGTCCCAAACAGGGCTGATGATAGTTCATATCTTATACGGCAGTTGTGAGGATTACATGAAAATAAACAAACAACAAACCCCACAAAGGTAAAGTTCTTAGCCTGCTGCCTGGCCTAAGTAAGCTCTTGCATGCATGCTAAGTCATCTCAGACACAGCCAGTTCTTTGCAACCCTATGGACTATACTGCCGGCCAGGCTCTGTCCATGGGATTCTCCAGGCAAGAATACTGGAGTGGGTTGCTTTGCCCTGCTGCAGGGCATCTTCCCAATGCAGGGATTGAACCCACATCTCTCTGCATCTCCTGCATTGGCAGGCAGGTTCTTTACCACTAGCACCACCTGGGAAGCCCAAGTAAGCTCTTCGGTTCAGTTCAGTTCAGTCGCTCAGTCGTGTCTGACTCTTTGCGACCCCATGGACTGCAGCATGCCAGGCCTCACCTCACTGTCCATCACCAACTCCCGGAATTTACTCAAACTCATGCCCATTGAGTCGGTGATGCCATCCAACCATCTCATCCTCTGTCGTCCCCTTCTCCTCTTGCCCTCAATCTTTCCCAGAATCAGGGTCTTTTCAAATGAGTCAGCTCTCTGCATCAGGTGGCCAAATAATTGGCATTTCAGCTTCAACATCAGTCCTTCCAATAAACACTCAGGACTGATCTCCTTTAGGATGGACTGGTTGGGTCTCTTTGCAGTCCAAGGAACTCTCAAGAGTCTTCTCCAACCCCGCAGTTCAAAAGCATCTATTCTTTGGTGCTCAGCTTTCTTTATAGTTCAATTCTCACATCCATACATGACTACTGGAAAAACCATAGCCTTGACTAGACGGATCTTTGTTGGCAAAATAATGTCTCTGCTTTTGAATATGCCCTCTAGGTTGGTCATAACTTTTCTTCCAAGGAGTAAACGTCTTTTTATTTCATGGCTGCAGTCACCATCTGCAGTGACTTTGGAGCCCCCCAAAATAAAGTCTGTCACTGTTTCCCCATCTATTTGCCATGAAGTGATGGGACTGGATGCCATAATCTTAGTTTTCTGAATGTTGAGCTTTAAGCCAACTTTTTAACTCTCCTCTTTCACTTTCATCAAGAGGCTCTTTAGTTCTTCTTCACTTTCTGCCATAAGGGTGGTGTCATCTGCATATCTGAGGTTATTGATGTTTCTCCCGGCAATCTTGATTCCAGCTTGTGCTTCATCCAGCCCAGCATTTCTCATGATGTACTCTGCATATAAGTTAAATAAGCAAGGTGACAGTATACAGCCTTGACGTACTCCTTTCCCTATTTGGAACCAGTCTGTTGTTCCATGTCCAGTTCTAACTGTTGCTTCCTGACCTGCATACAGATTTCTCAAGAGGTAGGTCAGGTGGTCTGCTATTCCCATCTCTTTCAAGAATTTTCCACAGTTTATTGTGATCCACACAGTCAAAGGCTTTGGCATAGTCAATAAAGCAGAAATAGACATTTTTCTGGAAGTTTCTTGCTTTTTCCATGATCCAGCAGATGTTGGCAATTTGATCTCTGGTTCCTCTGCCTTTTCTAAAACCAGCTTGAACATCAGGAAGTTCACGGTTCATGTATTTTTGAAGCCTGGCTTGGAGAATTTTGAGCATTACTTTACTAGCATGTGAGATGAGTGCAATTGTGCAGTAGTGTGGGCATTCTTTGGCATTGCCTCTCTTAGGGATTGGAATGAAAACTGACCTTTTCCAGTCCTGTGGCCACTGCTGAGTTTTCCAAATTTGCTGGCATATTGAGTGCAGCACTTTCACAGCATCATCTTTCAGGATTTGAAATAGCTCAGCTGGAATTCCATCACCTCTACTAACTTTGTTCATATTGATGCTTCCTAAGGCCCACTTGACTTCAGACTCCAGGATATCTGGCTCTAGGTGAGTGATCACACCATCATGATTATCTGGATCATGAAGATTTTTTTTGTACAGTTTTCTGTGTATTCTTGCCACCTCTTCTTAATGTCTTATGCTTCTGTTAGGTCCGTACCATTTATGTCCTTTATTGAGCCCATCTTTGCGTGGAATGTTCTCTTGGTATCTCTAATCTTCTTGAAGAGATCTCTAGTCTTTCCCACTCTATTGTTCTAAAGTAAGCTCGTAAGATACTGTGATTTTTATTATTCACTCATGAGGCATATCCCGAAGCATCAGTATGTTGGGTCACGGGTGTCCCTCACGCAGTCTGTGAACACTGTTGCCAAAGCAGCAGCACCCTTCATCTGACATCTTTGCCTTGTTTTTCCGGCTTCCTGCTTTCACAAACCCTCCTGGATTTAGGTCCGTAACCTCTTAGGCAAGAAAAGTTTCCTATGAGTGTGACATATATGAGCACAACCCTCAAGAGCCAGGGAGGTTCTGGCAAAACCGCTCACAGTCTGTAAGTTTCATGTGAATTTCCCAGTACCCGCCACCTGGAAGCCGCTGAGCTGTGCCTGCAGACTGCTCCCTCCCGCAGCCAGCGGCGGTTGACTTCATCTCGCAGTCAGCCCTTGATCTGCTCCATGCTGACAGCCCGTCCTGACCGGCTAGAGGATTGTGACAAGCCTTTGTTTCCATGTGGGCGAAATCTTTGGAAAAGGGGAAAGCTCCTCAGTGAGCCATCATCCTCAGACGTGGTTAGGTTATGAGTAATTCTACTAGCAGAGCCAGGGAGCTGGCAGTCCTTAGGTTGAGACTGTGTTACCAATTGTACAGAGCAGTGGGAGAGGAACGGGGATACTTGATGCAAAAGCCTCTGTCAGCTGGGAAGCTGCTTACCAACCCAGAAAGGCATATGATGATGTCCACTCTGGGAGGTCACTGCAGACACTCCTGAATATGCAGCCTCTCTGTGTTCCTGCACACACGTGCGCGTGCGCACACACACACACACACACCAGCCGCATGCTATGGTGAGGAAAGGAGGGTGCGTGGCCTGGAGGATTGGTTTGGATAAAGGGTGCACATTCCTGCTAGTGTTTTTGTTCTCTTTCCAGAATGGACTGTAGCCCGCCAGGCTCCTCTGTCCCTGGAACTCTCCAGGCAAGAATAACGAGTTGGTGAGGAAAGCGGGTCGTGTGGCCTTGAGGATTGGTTTGGATAAAGGGTGCATATTTCTGCTAGTGTTTTTTTTTTTTTTTCTCTCTCTCTCTTTGCAGAATAGACCATAGCCCGCCAGCCTCTTCCGTCCCTGGGACTCTCCAGGCAAGAACACTGGAGCCGGCTGCTGGGCCACCTCGGCGGTCCCCGGCAGGAGGCTCTGGGGTCCGCGATCAACTCGAGCCCGCCGCGCCGTCGCCGGCGTCCAGCAGGGGGCGCTGCACCCCGGCTCGCCGGCCCTCTCTTCCCCGCCGAGGCCGCCGAGACGCCGGCCAGTCGGGGAGCGGGTCTGCGCGCGCACGTTCTCGGGCGGCCGCCGTGGCCAACGCGCACGGTGACACGCTGGCTGGACGAGGGCCTTTGTCAGAAGCCACGGGGACCTGGCGTTTCCGCACGACGGGAAAAACAAAGGCCTTCTGCCTGCCTGGCCGGGGTTGACATTGGCTCACCCACTGATCCCCGGGCTTTTGCAGGCAGAATGAGTTCGTGCGAGATCGCAGGACCTTGCCATGAGTCACGCTCACTTTCTGTAAATCCGAGTCAACAGCACACTTCCCCTTACTTTAGGCCATTGCTTGAAGTTTTAGGTCACCCGGTGCTGTTTGCGTTAACAAGAGACTCGAATATTTCACAAGTCCTTTTTTTTTTTTTTTTTTTTAAAGGCAAAACCAACTTGGGGGGCAGATTTAGAGTTGGAGTTTTGGTCGCTTCTAGCTCCCAAAATAGGTTGGCCTTATATATTATTTACATGTTTCAGAAGTATGCCGTGTAAAAATTCAAGGGAAACTTGCGAAATATTTTCTGGCAGGAGGCCCAGGAGGGGTTATTCAGGGAGATAACGATGACTGGACCAGGCGTGGGAGCAAGACACGTAGGTGAGGAAACTAGCCCAGAGCTTCTTTTTTTTTTTTTTTTTACACCTAGAAAAAAAAAGTAAACACCTGCAGTTGATCTGTACTGAGGATTATGGGCAAATTTTGATATTCTGGGAAACAGACAAGATGGGATTAAAAGTAAAGAGACTTTTAAGAATGTCATTCATTCCTTTTTTTAAGTAACCATGTAATTTATCATTTTTTGCCAAACTTGTATTGCTTTTAACAATAAAGTTTAACAGTAAAGAAAAAAAAAAAAAAGACTAAAGGGACACCAGAAAAAAAAAAAAAAAGTAAAGAGACAAACAAGAGACCTAGGAGGGTTTGGAAGGGTTTGAGCCAGTGAACAAGGAGCCTGAATAATACCATCAGGTGGAGCACCTGAAGAGAAGTAACTTGGCAGGCGTTGGAGGCTCAGGGAAAACTTTTCATTGGCCACTGGCCTGGAATCCACTGTACATGGGGTAGCGTCCCTGGGCCTTGCAAAAGTGTTTCCCTTGCCAGCCTTTCCAGCAGGCTGCTCTGGATCCTTCTTCACTACATTTAGGGGGAAATACATCCCCAAGAGAGTATGAGGTGGCACTAGCTAAGAATCTGCTTGCCAGTGCAGGAGACGCAGGTTCGATCCTTGGGTCCGGAAGATCCCCTGGAGGAGAAAATGGCAACCCACTCTGGTATTCTTGCCTGGTGAATTCCACGGATGAGGAGCCTGGCAGGCTACAGTCCACAGGGCTGCAGAGAGCTGGACGTGACTAAGTACACACACGTCCCCCAAAAGTTCCCTGCACCCTCATTCCTAACTTTTAGCTAATTGTCCCCTGCCAGGACTTTTTTCTATTGATATCCAATCCCCTTTCTCATCTCATGAAATCTCAAATCTGATTGTCTCCTGAAAGTTCTCCTACAGAAATTTCTATGCCTGGTGAAATTTTTGTGCTTGTTTTTTTTTTGTATGTACTATTATTATTATATTTTTAAATCCTTTTATGGTTTTATTGCAGAGAAGGCAATGGCACCCCAGTTCAGTACTCTTGCCTGGAAAATCTCATGGATGGAGGAGCCTGGTAGGCTGCAGTCCATGGGGTCGCTAAGAGTCGGACACGACTGTGCGACTTCGCTTTCACTTTTCACTTTCATGCATTGGAGAAGGAAATGGTAACCCACTCCAGTGTTCTTGCCTGGAGAATCCCAGGGACCGGAGAGCCTGGTGGCTGCCGTCTATGGGGTCACACAGAGTCGGACATGACTGAAGTGACTTAGCATAGCATAGCATAGCATGGTTTTATTGAAAAAAAGGATCTTTGGGGACCAGAGAAGGTAGGAAACAGTTTGTGGTCTCTCTTAAGCTCCCTTTTCCTTCCAGACCTCACGAGGGTGGGGTCTCCAGCTGCCCTGCTAACCTCTTGCTTTGGTGGGATTAGGGTCGGGGGATGATAGGAGGGATGTAAGGACACACACGGAGCACCTTTAGACACAAAGATCTGGACGTGTCAGGTTAGTGAGCAAACAAATAACCCCAGATAGTTAGAAAACCAAGTCCAGCAGAGTTTAGCCTCACCCAACTAAACTCACCCCCGAACCTCCACCTTGAGGCGCACGGGAAGCGTGATGCTCCTGTGTGTAATACCTTCTCATGAATGTGTGCAACCTTATGAGCAATTCTTGGCTTGTAATATGAATTCTACCCTTTCCTTCTTCGTTCAGAAGAACATACTGGGGTTGAAGAAAATGAAAGGATTCGCATTCTTTCTAAGTGTGTGTGTGTGAATTTTTTATATGTATTTTATGTGAGAGGGGGGGAAAATGCCCACTGACACTTGGCTAAGTAATAGGTTATAATTGATCCCAGTACATCAGGGCAGTAGAGAGCAGGAAGGCCACACACACAGACGTACATGCACACACAGGTTGTCTATTCTGCGTAATTTTGGAAATGGGGAAATGGAAATTCCTAGAGAACTTAAGTGAATCTCTCGAGACTGTAGTATGTCAGAGGTGCAACTGAGTCTTCCAGTTCATGCCTTTAAACTTGTGTCTTTCGTCCTTTGTGAGGTGCCTGGGGATGACCAGGTGCCTGTCTGATACGTGCCACATTCCGTTTTCAGAGGAGCTGAGATCAGGTACCCCCTACCAGTCCATCCTAAAGGAAATCAGTCATGAATATTCATTGAAAGGACTGATGCTGAAGCTGAAGCTCCAATACTTTGGCGACCTGATGCGAAGAACTGACTCATTTGAAAAGACCCTGATTGGGAATGATTGGAGACGGGAGGAGAAGGGGACGACAGGGGCTGAGATGGTTGGATGGCATCACCGACTCAATGAACATGAATTTGGGTAAACTCCAGGAGTTCGTGAAGGACAGGGAGGCCTGGCGTGCTGCAGTCCATGGGGACGCAAAGAGTCGGACACAACTGAGCAACTGAACTGAACTGAACTGACAATTCGAGAAGGCTTGCGAGGACCACCATTCCCCAGAGTGCTGGTGAGTATCCTTCTCAGGAAGATGGCGCCTGAGGAGCCTGGTGTTCGTAAAGTGTGTGGGCTGATGTATTGCTCAATCTTCTCAGCTTGACAGCATTGGTTTTCTGTAATTTGAGAGGAGTGTGGCATGTCAGCTTGGCTTTTATCATGCACCCCTCTTCTCTTCCTGAGGGCTGTTGGCCTTATGGAGAGTTCCTGGCGGCATTTTTAGTGTCTGAGCCTCTGTGTTTGCTCAGGTATCTGAGGCCATGGTTCAGCGACTTGCACAGATGCCCCTGATAGAACTGGTGACTGGTGGCTGGAAAGCCCAGAAATTGTCCGACAGCTTTCAGCTGAGTTACCACAAGTTTCCTGACAACTGACCTTCCAGAATTACAGGGTTTCATTAGCTACCCATCTTCATGCTAAATCAGGGGAAACAAAAAAAAAGGATATATTTTGGGGTAAAGCAAACGAGATGGATTCAGCGAACGTTCACGTACCACTTTTTGCCGTGGTCCCCTCTCCCTGTCTCTTTTTTTTTCATGCCGGCTGGCCTTCCCCAAGCCTTGCGTCTGTGGGCAAGGCTGCCTGGGGAACAGCTGAGTCACAGCTTTGCTGCTTCTCTATAATTACAAATTTTATCACCTCATCTGACATAGAAAGGGTGTTGGTTGGAAATGAAATACACATTAGGAATAAGCTCTTTAGAAACAGCAAAAAAAAAAAAAAAGCCTTTCATAATATGAAAGGCTATTTTTTTAAGAGTCTGGAGCTAAGGTTATGACGAGACAGAGGAGTCATCTCCCCTTCCTACCCCTACAATCATGGAGCCCAGAACATTCAAATCAACAACACTGTACTTTTTCCATTCTATCAACTCATCTCCTGGTTATTTTGCTTCATGTCCATAGCACACGGGTCCGGCTAACACACCATACCAGCCACCACCCCCCACATCTCTTCTCCCATCTTCTTTGCTGTTGAAGACTCTTCAAGATCACCTTCATTCTGAAATCTTCTTGTCCCCCCCAGTAGATACTCCTTCCCGTTGTATTATTTTGCTCTAGGAACTTAAAAAACAATGGTCTTGGGTTATTCTCGGTGTCCGTCACATCTCCAAAAGGGTTGTTGTTGTTCAGTCGCTCAGTCATGTCTGACTCTTTGTGACCCCATGGACTGTAGCCCCCAGGCCCCTCTGTCCATGGGGATTGTCTAGGCAAGAATACTAGAGTGGGTTGCCATGTCCTCCTCCAGGGGACCTTCCCAATCCAGGGACTGAACCACACCTGCACTGGCAGGCAGATTCTTTACCACCAGCAGCACCAGCGAAGTACCTTTTTATTCTCCTTGTGGTTCTTCCTTCCACGGGGCAGTCGTCAGTATGATCTGATCTCAGATCTCCCTTGTTTCCAATTGAGATCAACCAGGTGCCCTCCCAGTCAAGCTAAGAACAAGGTCCCCCTTCCCACATGTACATGTGAACCATCCCCCAGTATAGCCAGGGACTGCTAACGAGTGACGTTCCCTCTTCCTCCTCTGCCCAAATGTGACCTTGGCGATACCATCTCCTGTTAGATGACCGACCCGGATGTTTCTGTTGCCTGGTTGCTATTTTGCCACATGCTTCCTGGACAGGTTTCCAGGTAACCTTAATGGCTGTGCTTCTGGGGAAGGAGGAGTAGAAAATAACTCACCTCTCCAGTAAGTGGCTTTCAAAATATAACAGCATTTAAAAGCTTTTAAAGAGCAGCTGTCTCCTTCCGGCCACCCGGGCCCTGTTTGCTTTGTGATAGGAGCCCCCGTAAGGCTCCGTGCTTGGCAACCTCCGACTCGGACAGAAGGCAGATTTAAAGGCTGGGGGATTGATTTTTCTCTGGAGGGCTTTTCCATGAGGGCCGTGGGAGGGGAGTCTTTAGGGAAGCGGTGATCAGTGAGATTTGCCTCTCCCGTCTGCTGTGTGAGGCTCAACACACTCTTTGTCTCCACAAGCCAACCCCAAACCACAGAGCGGGGCAGTTTGTCCTGGAGAGGCTGAGACGATCAAGACCCGGAGGGTAAGAGGTTGGGGCCGTCACAGCCTCTCCTCCTACTCGCATTTCCATCCGAAACTTGCAGGGGAGACGTCCCTGAAATTGCTTGGTGTTTTGCTTTGATGTGGCCACAGTGTGGCCATCCAGGCTTACTGTGGTGCGGCTGGGTCCCGGGGCTCAAACATGGCCTGACTGTCCACTTTTGGAAACTGGGAGGCATTTTGGCCTCTGCCAGGGCTTGAGTTTCCCGTCCCTAGAGCCTTGAGCAAGACTCTCATGTTTACCAAATCCTACCCTCATGGTTTCTCCTGTCAGGGCCGGAGGAGGAGAAGCAGGCACATCATATCAACTCGACTTGCACCTTCCGTCCCTTCGTCTCTGCCCAGCATGGAGTAGCCAGGCGGAGACTAGCTAGAGGTGGGGTGTCAGGGGTGAGGGGAGGGATTGGTCGTGTGAGCTCTGAAAATACCATCTGGAAATTCTCACTGCGAATCACATCATTAGATCTTCTGTATATAGTTTTTATATTTTTTTCAAAAATGAAAGAAAGGGAGAAGCGAAAGTGAAGTCGCTCAGTCGTGTCCGACTCTTTGCGACTCCATGGACTATAGCCCACCAGGCTCCTCCATCCATGGAATTTTCCAGGCAAGAGTACTGGAGTGGGTTTCCATTTCCTTCTCCAGGGGATCTTCTGACCCAGGGATGGAACCCGGGTCTCCCGCATTGCAAGGCAGATGCTTTACTGTCTGAGCCACAGGGAAGCCCAAACTATTTTTTAATTCAAATTAAAAACCTACACTAGCTTTTAAATGTTCCGGACAATGTAGCAGATTTTTTGTTGTTTAAGAAATGCTGTTTTGAGTCTTCTGAAAGAGGTGCGGTCTCCACCTGGTTTTATTTTCTGTGCAAATTTATGTATCGACATACCATATCCAAGTGTTCTAAAATCAAATGCTCACAAGTATTTGACAATATCTAATAGCTACTAAATCAAGCCCAAATTTTCTCCAGATTTATTTCATCCTTTGGTGTTGCCTTGAGCAGAGAACTACTTAAGAACAGCAGCTGCTGCCCATCCAAGTTCACACTCATGGACACAGAGATGGTGGGCTTTTCCACTTTAGTGTGCGAACTGCTTTTCAAGGTTTAGGGAGAGCTGGGTTACATAGCACCTCCTAGGTCTCAACATTAAAAAAAAAATTAATGTCTATTTTATGTATTGGGTCTTGGGGAATCTAATTAAAATATGCACATAAGTCTTTCAGGAGACAGGAGAGAGGAGTCATGCACCATTTTACATGTGTGAAGAGATAATCTGGTTTATTTTGATGCTCATCAACTCCTTGAAAATAGATTGTAGACCACCATCGCTAAAAGTATCATTTGGCTTTAAAAACTGAATGTACTGCAGTTTCCTTGGGTTGTTAGCGTGGAATGGGTGGAACCAGAGGAGCTAAATAGTTCATCTTAAGGCAGATTGAGGTTCAACAAGTCCCTGTTTCTGGCAGGATTAACTCCCTGGGTCACATCAGTTTTGGATGGAAGATTCACTGGGCGGGTAGAAAACCAGTCTGTCAGACATCAGAGAGCAGGGCATGACGATGACTGGAGTTCCCACAAATCAAAAATATTAAGATTCATTCTCCCTTAGCATATATAATTCAAAACAAAACCTGTGCAAAGCTACAACATAAATATAAAAGATTCTCTTATGGTAACTTCCCAATTGGTGAAAATACTTTGAGTTCTTACTTGCTCTTTGGAGCGCTGCTGTCCCAAGCACATGCTCAGTCTTCCTGTTAAGCTACCTTGGCATACCTGGCAAGGTGGGAAGGGGCAGCTATGAAGATGGTCATCTGAGAGAGCGTAGGTGCGTGGAGAGAGCGGGGTCCCAGTCCAGTCACAGGGCAAACAGAGGAAAGCGAAGACCCAGCGTGGGTCTGGAGTGGGTGGGTTTCAAAATGTATAGAACAGGTCCTTGTAGGTCCCAAGCCCCAGGGACTCAGTGTATGATCTGCACACATTCATTTTCTGGCTGGGAGGCTGGAGGCAAACAGACAGCTCATTAGGAAAATAACCGAAGAGCTAAATATAATGGAGGAAGTAGGCAACAGGTCCCAGGCAGATGAGTGTGGCTCACCGTCCTTCATGGGGGAGCAGAGACCAACGTGTCCGCCCCTCAAAGGTCAGTCACCGAGGGCTTTGTCAGATTGGGAAGGGAAAGGAGTTTTTTCTAAGGGCCTTTTGTGGAACACACACAGCTCTGGCCCCTGAGAATCAAATCAAGGTCTGGAAACCTGTGTAGCAACAGCTTGTATGCACGATGCTTAGAAACCAGCCCGGGGCCTGCCATCCTTTTTCATTTTTTTCCCACCTCTTCTTTTTCTGAGAGCTAAAATCTCCCTGTGGTTGGGAAAGAGATCATGAAAGAAAAAAAAAAAGGACAGATCAAAAATCACCCAAAGCTGAAGTTATTCCCTTAGTTCTGAATAAAATCAAAGACTGTCACAATATTTTTGTTAGAAGAGATCATTCAGAAAACTCTATAGGAAGTATATTTTACAAATTCGAGTATTATTATTTGTATCATGGATCAGACTGTTTAGTGGGTAATGCGATATAATGTTTCAGCCTATATATTGAAATAAACCAAACCTAGGAGAAGGCAATGACACCCCACTCCAGTACTTTGCCTGGAAAATCCCATGGATGGAGGAGCCTGGTAGGCTGCAGTCCATGGGGTCGCTGAGGGTAGGACACGACTGAGTGACTTCACTTTCACTTTTCACTTTTATGCATTGGAGAAGGAAATGGCAATCCACTCCAGTGTTCTTGCCTGGAGAATCCCAGGGATGGGGGATCCTGGTGGCTGCCGTCTATGGGGTCACACAGAGTCGGACACGACTGAAGTGACTTAGCAGCAGCAGCAGATCAGCAATAAACTTGTCAAAAAATTGAAATATGACTTAAAGTAGAGCCTCGACTGTTTTTGACCTCTAGTTTGTTTTGTTAGATCCTATCTTCCATGTATATTACTGTTTCTTTCTTTTGCTTAGAGTGGTCAAGAATTCTTCTCTGTCCTTTTCTGTCTTCAAGGAGTGTTATAAACATGAGGAAGCGTCTCTCAAGAAAATGTGATATTTGTGCCTGTATTTACAGGTTTCCCCTCCTCCCCCACAGTATCGTTTATTTTTCAACCAGCATACAGTTCTTGTTTTGTTTGCTTAGTTTTCCTAGATCTGCACCCTCAAGGGCTCTGGGCTCTTCAGATTTTGTGTTGTGAGAAGAAGCCCATGCCCCAAAGGCAGAAAGCTTAGGTCCCTGCACCAGCTGGGGTCCTGCTTTCTAGTCTAGGGCCAATGGCTGATCCTTCAGATTTTCTGAGATTCAGCTTTTGTAACTGTTTACAGAGTTGTTTTGGACATCGAACAAAAAAATGACTGTAAAAGCCCTATTCAGATGCAAATTATGCATTGTTATTAGTAAAGTTTCTATTTTATTCCGAGACAGAGGAGTGGTAGTAGTCATCCATTTGGTATTTCTTTTCTTCCTGCCCCTCGTTTTACACGTTTTCCTCCTCTATTCCTGTTCCTGGTTCTCTTCAAATTTCATGAGCTGAAAATGATGTCATCATTATTGAGTCATGACGCTGAGTCAGGCGTCGAGAATATGAATCAGCTGAAATTAAGGGAAGAGTCGTCTCAAGTCCAGAAGGACCTAACACTACAGAGTCAACTTCTGTTGAAGACAGAGAACTGTCTTGCATTGTAAAGTTCTAAGTGAAACCGTAAGTCAGAGTAATAAGCCAGAACTTCTAGGGCAAAGAACTGGGAACTCAATAGGCAATGAATCAAGAGTCAGAGGAATTGACAAATAGCTGCAGAGGGCAGTTTTGAACCTGTAGGCCTAGTAACCTATAATCATCCTTGAAGACAGGAATATCATAATCTCAGCAAGCTGAATAAAGGCGTCCAACCAGTGAATCAAGGCAGTAGTTATGCAATGGCTTGCCTTGCAGTTCCAAAGCTTGCTGACAAGAGATTCTCTTTCTCTCCACCCTTTCATTGAAGTTTCTTGACCCAAGAGGGCTGAACACCTGGTAGGAACCCATGCCTAAATCAGATTCCTTAAGCACTGGTTATTATCGTCCACCATGTTTCAGTTGTGCTTGATGTATTTATAAGTCAGCAATTCAAGCTTGTCTGCGAAACTCTAGTGCACAGAGTCTCAATCTTTGATTTTAAGCCATGGCCCCTTTGGAAGTCTGGTAAGGCCTCTGGATCACTTCTCAGAATGATTCTGAAAAGTATAAAACAGAATACATAGGATGCTAAGGAAACCAATTGTATTGAAGAAGTGATAAAGCAACATAGATGCTTCTTAGTACATTAAGTAAGATGTATTGGTGGGTTTAGTAAGTGTTGTACTTTCAAAGTAGTGATGAATGTTAATGATATTTCAAGATATTGACAACAATGGTTGGTGACTGTAACTCTTATGGTTTGTTCCCTATTTCATAATTGAAAGAAATACTAAATTTCAGTAACAGATTAGTGAAAATAAATGAGTCTTTCCCCGATCCAAATATATAGATGCCTGGAATACCATATAGACGCCCCATTGGATGTCTGTGGACCCGAGGGAAACACTCCTGCTGGAGTGGCCTCTTTACCTCTGGCCCAGAGGACAGGCCCATGGACTGAGATGAATAGCATTACTTGTATCTTCTTGATGTATCTGTGTAGAAACCCAACTTTCACAGCTCCTCTCTAAACGGCATTCATCTGTTGAATTGCAAGAAGGAAATGTAAAATGCATTTGGGAACTAGAGGCAACATGTGCCTGCTTTGTGCTTTTGCTCAGGTGAGCAGGTATCCTTAAAACAGGTAGTCAGGGTTTTAGCGTACTTGTCGAAATAAACTTCTGGAATCATCTTGACTTTAGGTGAGGGTTTCCAGGGCCTTCAGGGAATCCAAGAAGGCTCGTACAAATGTGGGCTAACATCAGGATCAAGAAAAGCTAAGGCCCACACTAGCATGACGTGTGGAAGAGGCAAGGAGTGTTTGGGCTCGGACATTTGAATAAGTCCAGGCTGGGCAGAGTTTAGTACAGCTTCAGGCCTGGGAGCTGGGGTAGCTGCAGAGTGTGGACCAAAAAAGCTGTTTTTTACCAGTTTCACAGTGAACACATTTTTTAGTCACTCCCCAATGTCAGTAGAAACAGAAACAATACCCACTATTTTAGTTTGGGGGAGCTAGTTTTGTTTTAGAGGCTTAAAGAAGCAAAGAATGTACTAATGTCCACAGTTAGGCAATCTTGATATAGAATGTGTGCTCCAGGAAGCAAGAGGATTAACAGAGCTTAGAAGTAATATGCTTTAACCTTTCAGTGACATAGATTTTTATTTTGGCATCTTTTTTTTTTTTTAAGGGGAGGATGTTGCTACAGTGTTTTTCTTTTAACATGTACAACTTTTGCTGTAAGTTGTATGGGCATGAGCCAGATTTTATACACTTACATGTGTTAGATGTGTATGTGTGTTTGTATGTAGAAACTCTAATACTTTGGCCACCTCATGTGAAGAGTTGACTCATTGGAAAAGACTGATGCTGGGAGGGATTGAGGGCAGGAGGAGAAG
The DNA here is from genome assembly GCF_002263795.3 of Bos taurus. Lineage (NCBI taxonomy): Eukaryota > Metazoa > Chordata > Mammalia > Artiodactyla > Bovidae > Bos > Bos taurus. The sequence goes on from NC_037334.1 coordinate 95,197,209, forward strand.
GGGATGACAGAGGATGAGGTGGCTGGATGGCATCACCGACTCAATGGACATGGGTTTGGGTAGACTCCGGGAGTTGGTGATGGACAGGGAGGCCTGGCGTGCTGTGATTCATGGGGTCACAAAGAGTCGGACATGACTGAGCAACTGAACTGAACTGAAGTCTAGTTTTATTTTTGTACATATTGTTGTCTGTTACCTGGATAAAGAAGCATTTGGAAAATAGAGGGAGAGTAAATCAAAGGGCTGATACTTGCATGCTCATTTACGTACTTCTTTGTTTCTGAGTCACAAGGACAGTATTTCCAAACAAATGTCAGAGGGAGCGATGCCTGCCCTGATAAAGGTTGTGTCAAAACTGGATGAGGGAACTGCTATGAATAGAAAAATGGACTTCAGGTAGTGTGGTCGGTTAAGAAATGAAGACGTGAGGCCATACTCAGAGAATGACAGATTTACTTATGACAATACCTGCGTTTCTGAAGTGCATGCCGTCTGACCGGTGGACGGTCCTCAGGCTCATGGAGGAACTGCCAATGTGTCCGGCAGATGGACCGGGTTGGCTGAAGATGGAGATCTGGGGGCAGCTGCTGCTCCTTGTAAGCAGTGGGAACGCCAAGGGGGCAAGGGGCAGCTCTCCAGCTTAGCCTCATGGGTATCTGTGCCCTTTGCTCTGGGGCGCATCCTTCACAGCAGCCTGAAGCTGCCCCAGCGCATCTGCAGACTTCCTTTTGGTTTCTGTGTTTTCTGAGCAGCAGTGTCGTATCCTGTCGGCCCCAGCTCAGAAACTCTCAGGCCACGCTACTGCTGTTCTCTGTGCTTGTGTGTGGTGACCCTGGCCCTGGAGTCCTCTCCATTTTCCATCCCCTTTCTCAGAACAATGATGGTGAAAGTCCCAGCCAAGGTTCTATCCAGGGATGTGGTCTCAGAATTTAACTATAGGAAAAATACCATCTTGAATTTTCCCCAGAACTCAACTTTGCAGGGTTTTAAATGGAATTGTGAACCACTTGGGGGTCCTTTGCACTCAAGAGAAAAAAATGTGTTCCCTGGTTTTCTTTAAGGAAGCCATTTCCTTCCTGGAATATTAAAACAAAACAAAACATTGCACACTGCATTCTGGGAGCTGCAGGAGGATTAAGAGTGACCTTTAGCTGAGGAGCCAGGCAGCACAACTACAGAGGATTCTGACCTATTTTCTTTTTATGTGTATAATATTGCGCCTCTGTGGAAAACACTGGCAAGGTTCTAAGCCAGCCTCAAGCAGATGCTAAATATTCTCAGAGAGATGACCTTGAATCAGTAGAGAAATTGTCTAAGTATGCACCAGGGTAAAGCCAGTTCAAATCTGTTACAGGCATCTCCCTCTCAAAGAAGGGGTTAGAATTTCTGTTTAAAAGACAAGATATAAGATAAAGTGTACATCATGGTAATACCATTTCCTTATACCAGCTTTATATTAGTTGACAGCTGGTGGCCCAGACCAGGTAAAGAATCTGCCTGAAATGCAGGAACTCTGGGTTGTATCCCTGGAGCGGGAAGATCCCCTGGAAAAGGGAATGGCTACCCACTCCAATATTCTTGCCTGGAGAATTCCATAGACAGAGGAGCCTGGTGGGCTATAGTCCATTGGGTTGCAAAGAGTCAGACTAATACTTTTAGAGATAAGGTTCGTAGAGCAGTGATATCGTTGAGTTATACAATTACATAATAGCTGTAATAAACACAGGTTGATAAGCACATTCATCTTTAAAACAAAATCTTCCTTTGTATTAAATAGTTAATACGGCAGCATAAATATGGCAATCAAAGGATGAAGCGTAATAAACAAGTGGAGTTAATTCAGAAAGAAAATAAACATTTATGAAATAGCTACTATGAGCTGGGCACTGTGTAGGGACTTTGGCCTGCATTATTCCACTTGATTCTGACAACAGACTGGAGATATTGAGCATTTGAACGAACAGAAAACTGACGGTCAGAGAGGAGTGATTTCATTGAGGGCATAAAGTAATTGTACCACCCGAGAGGTGAGCCCATATCTGTATTGAAAAGCCCGCTGTCTTGTCATCCTAACCCCCTACCTCAGGTTACTTAGGATAAATGTGGTTCATCATTTCTTCTCTTTCCTTTTAACTTTTATCATGCCTTCAAAGGGCATGGTCACACTCTCCATAGTGCCTTTAAAAAAAAATTCACTTATTTGGCTGTGCAGGGTCTTAGTTGTAGCATGCACGATCTTTTTAGTTGTGGGGTGCGACCTCTTAGTTGCGGCATGTGGGACCTGGTTCCCTGACCAGGGATCAAACCCAGGCCCCCTGCATTGGGAGTGTGGAGTCTTAACCACTGGACCATCAGGGAAGTCCCTCCATAGTGGCTTTGATCATCATTATCACCGTCATAATAATGGTGACCATTCACCGACCCCATTTAATGCCTTTAATTAATACTGTTGTTGCTTAGAGATATCTCATCTTACCCATGTTATATATTCTTTACCCCCTTCCATGAAACCTACAAAAGGGATGAAATGTAAAAGGATGAAATTTTGATAGAAGAAGTCCATTTGCAACGAAACTTGGAAACAGCCAAAATCTCAAACTCACATTATCTGCCAAGATTAGTGAATCAGGACTGAGTCAAGGGAGGCTGTAGAGAGCTGAGACGCACCTTCTGGGTTCCAGTTAGGATTCAGATTCCTCTCAAAGCTGGAAGGGGCCCAGGTGATGCTCCTTTCCTCAGACCAAGGACTGAAGGTGGGGTTGGGACACAAGAAAAATGCACTGTGTGTGGGGGTTGTTCTTCATAGTAGAGAAGAGAGGATGGTGAGTCAGATGGAAGGACACTATTGGGCAAGACATATTTATTTCCCCCTCAATAGAATTACTATTGAGGAGGCGAAGCGGAGAGGATGACTCAGTGGTAATGGCAGCCAGTTTTGCAGTGGCTGATGAGAGTCAAACAAGGAACTACAAATAGATGTAAACAACTAAACAAAAGCCACAGTCTTCAAGGGCCACAGTCTCTCACCATCCTTCCTGACGTCGGGCTTAGGGGACTCCCTTACGAGGGAGGTCACAGAATACGATGACTGTGGCCAAACTACTCGAGTCTGTTGAATCAGACCCAGTGTGAAACCTGCAGCTGCCCTAGCTTACCCACGACTCCTCTCCATATTCACCCTCCTCTCCAGCCCTGACAGAACAGCATTCCCTTCAGAGCAAAGTCCGTGTTTCCATGCAGACTGAGGCATACTAGTAAGACCAAGAGCAAATTTAAAAAGAAGTGAAAAGGAGGAAAGAAACTCAATGATCATAATGCAGATGAAGACTGCTGTTCAAAAGAATTATCCCAGCGAACCACAGAATCTCAGATGCACATTTACCTCTTCTCCCAAAGAAATAAAAGAAAAACACGTCTTTTAAAAATGATTCGAGAATAAAAAAGAGATCAAAGAAGAATAAGGAAAAGTAAGTTCAGAAAACTAAGATCGTGGCATCTGATCCCATCATTTCATGGCAAATAGATGGGAAAACAGTGGAAACAGTGACAGACTTTATTATTTTGGGCTCCAAAGTTACTGCAGATAGTGACTGCAAACATGAAATTAAAAAATGCTTGCTCCTTGGAAGAAAAGCTATGACCAACCTAGACAGCATATTAAAAAGCAGAGACATTACTTTGCCGACAAAGGTCTGTCTAGTCAAAGCTATGGTTTTTCCAGCGGTCATGTATGGATGTGAGAGTTGGACTGTAAAGAAAGCTGAGTGCCGAAGATTTGATGCTTTTGAGCTGTGGTGTTGGAGAAGACTCTGGAGAGTCCCTTGGACAGCAAGGAGATCCAACCAGTCCATCCTAAAGAAAATCAGTCCTGAATCTTCACTGGAAGGACTGATGTTGAAGCTGAAACTCCAATACTTTGGCCACCTGATGAGAAGAACTGACTCATTTGAAAAGACCCCAATGCTGGGAAAGATTGAAGGCGGGAGGAGAAGGGGATGACAGAGGATAAGATGGTTGGATGGCATCACCGACTCAATGGACATGAGTTTGAGGAAACTCCGGAAGTTGGTGATGGACAGGGAGGCCTGGCATGCTGCAGTCCATGGGGTTGCAAAGAGTTGGACACGACTGAGCTACTGAACTGAATTTAAAGTGAGTTAAGAGTTATGAAAGAAATTGAAGATAATAAAAACATCCTAGAAATGAGAACCACATTAGAACAGATGTTGAAAACATATTCAGCAGTGCAGAGGTCAGATTAGAGAGAATAAAATAGCATTTACAGGATTAAAAAAAAAAAAACAAATAAATGAAATTAAATAGAAGGAAGATAGCAGTTATTAAAGACAGCCAACAGCCAGTCAGTATCTGAGGGTAGTGGTATCCCTGAAGTAGAGACCAGAACAAATGCAGCAGGAAATACAAATGTCAAAAATAAAACTCCACTGATACAAAGTATGATCTGATTTTGCCGATGAAGAGATTTCAGAGGAAAAAAGCTGACAACAGAGTAATCAACACAATGACAGAGTGAGTCAAGCTACTGAAATCTAAGGACAATGTAAGAATTCCTAGGCATCTAGACAGAAAAATCAAATTTCCTATAAGGAGGGAAAGAGTAGGCTGACTTCAGATTTCTCGACAGAGATACTCAATTATAGAGAAAAGTGGACAATGCAATCTGGTTAGCCACAGGATGAATCAAAATTAAGTCTCAGGAAGGTGTAGTGTCAGAAGACTGAGATGGAGTCTTAAATCCATTTAGTAGAGCTAAACCAGATGCATGCAAAATTATGGTTCAAGAACAGAATGTAATAACTATTTTAAATGCTAAACATATAAAATAAACATACAATGCAGCATATTATATGATGTAATAGCCCAGAATTGTCAGTAGGGAAATTTGCATTTTTCTTCTCTCCTTATTCACAGCATCCAAGGTTGCTGAAATCGAGAAACAAAATATCCTTGATCATTTTTTAGAAATTGATGCACAATATTTAAAAGTTTTACATTTGTAAATTATTTCTGAACATCCTGTAAACAGTCTTTGTATTTTATGGCTTTCTCATGCTTTAAGAGGATTTAGTGAGTGGGGGCAAGGTTGAGTTTTGTCAGGGGGGATACTGACCAGTTGAAAAGAGAATTTATCTGGCTATTGTTGGTAATGATTTTAGTTTTTCACTACCAGGAATAATCTGAATCTCACCCAGGAGTGATTAAACTATAAAATTATGATAAAACAGTGGAATACCATGCAACTCTTAAAAAGAATGAAAGGCTTCAACAGGGACTAAAATGGAATGATGTGCAAGTCATGTTGTTAAGTAAAAAAAATTAAGCTGCAGGCCTACAGTTCGATATCCTATTTGAACAGAAGGAAAAACTGTGTATGAATATGTACCCTTTGCAGCGCCTTTTGGGGCTTAGAGCAGGGGGATGAGAACAGGGGTCTTCTACTTTGTACGTTATTTACTAGGTGCTGTTTGAAATTTTTGTAAAGGTATAAATGACTCTTTTTTTTTTTCCTCAACAAAAGGAAAGATAAAGGACAAAGTGATTTTTTGTTGAATGACCAGTTATGGTCAGTGAGTTAGAAAGCTATCTGGTGAAACTGATTTGCTTGGAAGAGTCCCTTAAGATTCTGTTTCCACTTAGGTGGGCACTTGGTCTGACTGTGATGGAGCTCACCCCACCTCTGGGCAGAATACAGGTGGAGGGGATGGTTGAGATAGTGGAGGATGCCGGGGGGCACCATCAGTGATCTGTGGAATGGCCCAAACTCAAGGGTGGGGTTAACAGAGCAGAAGGCTGGGTTTCAAAGAGCAGACTGAGGCGTTTGCCTGGTTGAAGGAGCCCAGGCAATGGAAAATAGCTGGCCCGAGCTCAGCTAGGGAAATGGATATCTTACATCCTGTAAAAAGAGGTTTACTCCAGGACTCTTAGAGGAAAGACAGTTCCAAGGAGACCTGGGGCACCCATGTCACCAGGTAAATTTGGGGGATCAGCACCAAGTCTGGGAGACAAGGAGCACTGGCAGGACGTGGGGGGCACTCAGGGTGTCAGCTGGGAAAGGCAAGAGTTCCGTTCCTGTCCTAGACATGATGCCACCTGACCCTCTGGCCTGTTCTTGCAGGGATGTCCCACTTCATGCTTTAAAGGGTTTAAGGGGAGGACTCATCGAGGACACCTGCTGAAGAGCCTGGACAAGGCACAAAGCGTTGTCCATTGTAAAGTGGGCTTTAAGCAAATAGCCCCCTCGCCTCCCTGCTTTACCTCATTTTATTGTCTGAAGCGCCTTTTTCAGCTTCCCCGACCTTTTGGGATCTCTCTCTCTCTGCACTCTTGTTTCATATCCTGCTTGCCCACCAATTGCTTTGTTAGAGTCACACCACAGATGCTTTCCCTGACTGCTGACAACAGAGAGAATGGGCTGGCAGTTTCAGTAGTATGGATGTTATTTCTTTTTTTCCACAGAGAAACTGCCTCTGGCTGATAGGGCTCTGTCATCATGGCCAAGACTTCTTGCCGTCACCCCAGATGCCTCCCCTCGGCGGCAGGTACCTGCTGGCCTTGGCTCCCTGTGCTTGTTCTGCACCAGCCTCCAGCCTCAGGGGAGACGGTAGGCTCCCCAGTTCCTGGGAAAGGCAGTCACTGTTTCTCCCCAGCCCACACCTTCCCCTGTGAAAGCTCATGGACCGGTTGGGGAGCCATTGGCCACTCAATCGGTGTCTCTCAATTTTGGAAACTTTCCTCAGAATGTAGTAGCAGCAGGAGGAGGCCCCCAGGAAGGAACATCAAGTACTCAGATGCCTCTGAGAGGCAATAACCTCCAGTGACTGCACCTCAGGAGGGAACCATGTCCGGGCCTTTCTGGGTGTTATCTCCCCAGAATTGCTTAGCATGGGCAAAGCTGCAATGGAAAGAACCAAGTTCAGCAACAGATAGTTCAGTTCAGTTCAGTCACTCAGTCATGTCCAACTCTTTGTGACCCCATGGACTGCAGTACGCCAGGCCTCCCTGTCCATCACCAACTCCCAGAGCTTGCTCAAATTCATGTCCATTGAGTCAGCGATGCCATCCAACCATCTCATCCTCTGTCATCCCCTTCTCCTCACGCTTTCAATCTTTCCCAGCATCAGGGTCTTTTCCAATGAGTCAGCTCTTTGCATCTGGTGGCCAAAATATTGGAGTTTCAGCTTCAACATCAGTCCTTCCAATGAAGATTCAGGACTTATTTCCTTTAGGATGGACTGGTTGGATCTCCTTGCAGTCCAAGGGACTCTCAAGAGTCTTCTCCAACACCACAGTTCAAAAGCATCTGTTCTTCAGTGCTCAGCTTTCTTCACAGTCCAACTCTCACATCCATACATGACCACTGGAAAAACCATAGCTTTGACTAGACAGACCTTTGTTGGCAAAATAATGTCTCTTCTTTTTAATATGCTGTCTAGGTTGGTCATAACTTTTCTTCCAAGGAGCAAGCATCTTTTAATTTCATGGCTGCAGTCACCATCTGCAGTGACTTTGGAGCCCCCCAAAATAAAGTCTCTCACTGTTTCCATTATTTCCCCATCTATTTGCCATGAAGTGATGGGACTAGATGTGATGACCTTAGTTTTCTGAATGTTGAGCTTTAAGCCAACATTCAGAATATCGTGGCTTAAAACAATAACTTTCAAAAGTTATTGAAATATCACTAACCTCAGATATGCAGATGACACCATCCTTATGGCAGAAAGTGAAGAATTAAGAGCCTCTTGATGAAAGTGAAAGAGGAGAGTGAAAAAGTTGGCTTAAAGCTCAACATTCAGCAGCAGAAAAGCAAGACCCTAAATGGTGGTGCTTGTTAATGAGAAGCAATTTGCATGAGCGTGCAATCAGTGAGCGATGCTTAAGGCCTTCTTCTCGGGGCCTTTCGGATGTGTTCTCTCTTCCTGGTACCTTCTCTTCCTCATCCTTAATGCCAGTTCTCCAGAAGGCCTTGCCCCTTTCCCTCACTGCCCCATGTCCCCTTATTCCTCACTCTCAGAGATACCCTTTTATTTTGCAGCCTTTACCACACTGGAATGAAATAATTTGTGCAGTTCGCATTTGTCCTGTTCAGTGGTACCTTCCCACCACCTAGCCCAGTGCCCAGGTGCACATAACTTTGTTGGATGAAAGCGTGAGTTCTGTGGTGGAGGAGCTCCTGTGTGTATATGACAGGGTTCTGACAGCAAGATGATAGATGGCATCTACCCCTATGGCATAAAGCAAGATGCTGGGCTTGTAGAGGAGGTTATCAGAAAACCCAGTCTTGTTCCCTATAGCTCCTGGCCCCTCAATGGCAGAAGGGGTTGATGCTGAGAAGTCAGCCGACATGGGAAATCAGAGGCCTTCTGTGAAGAGTTGAGAGTGTGCCTCCCCTCCCCATGGACTGAGAGTGGCTTAGTGGAGATCACTTAGATGTTGGCAAAGATACAGAGAAAAGGGAACTTGGTACACTGTTGGTGGGAATGCAAATTAGTGTCGCCACTATGGAAAACAGTATGGAAGTTCCTTAAAAAATTATAAATAGAACTATCATATGACCCAGCAATCCCACTTCTGGATGTTTGCCCAAAGGGATGGAAATTATTAAAAAGTTCACAGAGATACCTGCACACCCATGTTCATTGCAACACTTTTGTGATAGCTGAGATAGGGAAATGACCGGGATGCTCACAGACGAATGAATGGGCAAAGAAAATGCGGTGTGTACACGCAGGGGAGGATTCGTCGGCCTTAAACAAGAAGTCTTTCCATTTGTGAGAACATGAATGGACCTGGAGGACATTATGCGGAATGAAATCAGTCAGACAGAGCAAGACAGATTCTTTGTTTTCTCACTTGTATGTGGAATCTACAATAGTCAGACTCATAGAGGCAGAGTAGAGTGGCGGTTACCAGGGCCTGGGATGGGGGTGGAGGTGGAGAGGTGATGGCCAGAGGCAACATGGCTTCGGCAATGCAAGAGAAGTTCTGAGATCCACTACACAGCAGAGTGCCTACAGCTAATGGTACGTATTACATAAAATTTGCTAAGAGGGCAGATACCATATTAGGTATTCTTATTCCATGCATGTACACACACAAATGACAATAATAAAGGGGGCAAGAGGAGACTTTGGGAGGTGATGGACGTGTTTGTGGCCTTGATGGCTTCAGCAGTGTACACACTTATCCTCAAACTCACTGAGTTGTACGCATTAAATATATACAGCTTTTTACATGTAATCGCACTCCAGGAAAGTTAAAAAGAAAACTTGATTTGTGACTCTGCAAGCCAAGAGGACACAGAGAGGGTTGGAAACTGATTTATGTCTGAAAACTCCCCCGGACCTACAGCAGAGGGGAGCTATGCGTTTGGAAGTCTCTGCGCTTGTGAAGGCTGCAGGGCCCAAAGTGCTGATCTGTGTGTGTGGCTGGGCTGCGAGGGTGATGAAAGACCAAACACAGCACCTCTAGCTGGCATGTCGGTTTGGGTCTTCTGAAAGGGCTCTAAGCTGCTGGCTTCCTGCCTGAAGGAGTGGGCAGGGGCTGTGCTCCTGGAGGGCCGGCAGAGATGCTCTGAGAGCTCCGGAGGAGAGGCTGGAGGGCCCGGCGGGGCGCTGTCCCAGGCCCCTGGGCCTGGCTCTGACAGTGCCTAGAGCAAGCCAAGGACAAATAGGTTCCCCCTTACACCTCCTCCCTGCCCTCTGCTTCTTTAACCCTGGGGATGCGGTGGGGGGGGAACTGAGAGGTGGGAGGAGGGGGCCAGGTGGCGAGAAGCATTTGGCTTCCCCCCTAAAGCAGGCATAAGCTAGCAGAGCAGAGAAGCGTTCATGTTAAATGCATTGCAGAATTTTGGCTGTGATAGCAGACTGGACTTCCTGGTTACCAACATGAAACCTACGCTGAAGGTGACCCCAGGGCTTCTCGTCTAAGATGCACTGTCCTAGAGGAATTAGACCTGCCAGAGCTTTCATCTCTGGGGACAGAGAAACAGCCATGAAAGTAGGTACGTGGGACCGGCCCACCAGTCCCTCTAGTTGGAGGCAACAATCTCTTATGTCATTCTGAATACACCATGGTACATAACCTTATATAACCATCCTTATGTAACCATTTCAGCCTTACATAACCGGGGTATCTAACCAAGTTAGATAGTGTCCTAACTCACCGGGGATGACGGAAGGAAGATTCAGGACTGTAGGCGAGTTGCCCTGGGCGAGATGGGTAAATGTCAGAACCAGGGCTTGGCCCTGGCAGGTAGGGACTCCATGTGCTATGCTGCTGTCTATACTGCAAGGAACTTTAACTTCCAGAGTCTGCATGTCTTGCTTGTTGGTTTGGAACTTCTATTGGTAAGCGGAGACGTCTTTCATCAAAGAGATAGGACATGCAAGTTAGCAGAAGGGAGGAGCCATGACAGATCACTGGGATGAGAACAGTGAGTTAAGGGAAGAGCAGGTGGGTGGTGATAATTGGCTATGGCAGCATAAAGCCTCGTCAACAGGGGCAGGAGGGGAAGGGAAAATTGGGAGAGACGGGAGGCACTTTGCCAGCAGTCCCCAGTGCCCCCTTACAGCTGTTCTCAGCTGCAGAGTTTGTAGCTCAGGTGGCAGAGAGAGCCCTGGAGACCCTCTTGGCAACCCCTTTGACAAGGCTGCCTTAAATTGAACTCTATTCCTTGAGAGGGGACGGGCAAGTCTGCAGGCCTGAGAGAGTCATTTTCTCAAGAGCCTTTTCCCCAAAGCCTCGTAGCCAAAATGAACCGTGTCAACCCCCTCTGGTAACTAGTTGATGAGAAGCATTTAGACTTGTATACAAGGCTCTTTTTAAAAACGCTCCCCGATGAAAACATGTGGAAAAGAAAATTAATAGAGGATGTTAAAAGTGAAGCTTTAGTTTGGAATACACACATCCGCACCGCATCTGAGAGACTGGTAGTCGGGATGTGAAGAGATGCTAACTTGGTGCTTGAAAAGGTTCACTGAGAAAGCTTGTTTTGCAGGGCACTCAGGAGCAGAGACTTTGAAATGCTCTAGGTTGTGTTTCTCTACCACAGGGGCTCAGTTACTGTTATGCAAAAATCTCAGAGGGTTTTCAGTTCTGGCTGGCTGCTGCTTTGTCAGGTACTTGGCCATAAGACCTGCCCTCCACCCCCACCCCCGCCACAGGTCGAAATAAAAGATGGAAAGAAATAATTAGAAAATAAGAGTTAGTTGCTTCAGTCGTGTCCGACTCTTTGAGACCGCATGGACTGTAGCCCGCCAGGCTCCTCTGCCCATGTCATTTTCCCGCAAGAATACTGGAGTGGGTTGCCATTCCCTTCTCCAGGGGATCTTCCTGACCCAGGGCTCGAACCCGCATCTCTTGCGTCTCCAGCATTGCCAGACAGGTTCTTTACCGGCTGAGTCACTGGGGAGGCAATTAGAAAATAAACAGCAAAAAAACAAAAAACAACAACAGAAAACTTACTAGCTGCCGAGCACAGCTCTAGATATATACTATCACAACCCTCTGAGGCAGTACTGTTCCACTCAGTGGGAAGCTGAGGCTGGATGGCTTTGCACACTGGCTGGTGCTCTGCAGCTGGACTTCGTGCTCTGCACTGCTGGTTCTGTGGCTTCTTGTTTGGCACTTTCCTCTCCTCCCCGTCTTCCTGTCACTTCCCAGAAGTGGATGCTGGGCTGTTCTCGGCCTCCTCAGGAAGAATGTGAGCTCCCAGGGTCTCCTGCTCTGGTGGCTGCCAGTTAAAATTTTCATCATCTACAAAATGAAGATGGTTGTTTGTTCTAGGTGCCCTAGACAGGCCCAGCTAGCTCTGTCCTTACAGGAATCCCAAAGTCCTTTGATTATCCTCAAAATGTCTACTGCTTGGAAAGTTATGTTAGTGCCAGGCACTAAAAAGGCCAGTAAAAAGCACATGTCAAATTTCAAGAAACATTAGTCTAGAGATGCTCAGACTGCCGCCCTCTCCCTGAGAAGTGGGAGAAAAGCTACTGAAATTTGGAAGTGAAGCCAGAACCTGCCAGTTTTGATAAACAATTAAGGTAACTTTCTAAACCATCTCATTTTATGTTCCAAGCCAATATAGGCCATTGAGATGTTCAAATTCCAGAGGTGACTAGAGGTATGAATGCCAGTGTTGGAAAGAGCTGTACCCTTTGAAGGTGTCCCGTTCGTTAATCATGGCAAAGGGATTCCCAAAGTAAAATCAGTGTGCTATCAGCAACTCATTCCTAAATGATGACTTTGGGATGATATAGTGGCAATGCACACAAACCTGAATGATACAGCAGACTTTCGCAGTAATCCAAGTCCTCTGGCCACATGAATTTTAAGTGACATATATGAATAGCCTGCCTCGTTCATTCTTTCAGTTAATTTCTATTGAGCCCCTTCTATATGCCAGGCACCAGGCTGGGAGCTGGAGACTCAGCTGGAGACCCTTGTTCGCACCCGTGAACAAGGCAGTCTCTACTCTCATGGAACTTGTTTATTTAATAACATAGTTCAGTTCAGTTGCTCAGTCGTGTCTGACTCTTTGCAACTCCATGGACTGCAGCATGCCAGTGTCCATCACCAACTCCTGGAGCTTACTCAAACTCAGGTCCATCGAGTTGGTGATGCCATCCAACCATCTCATCCTCTGTCGTCCCCTTCTCCTCCCACCTTCAATCTTTCCCAGCATCAGTCTTTTCCAGTGAGTCAGTTCTTCGCATCAGGTGGCCGAAGTATTGGAGTTTCAGCTTTAGCATCAGTCCTTCCAATGAATATTCAGGACCCATCTCTTTTAGGATGGACTGGTTGGATCTCCTTGCATTCCAAGGGACTCTCAAGAGTCTTCTCCAACACCACAGCTCAAAAGCATCAATTCTTCAGTGCTCAGCTTTCTTTATAGTCCAATTCTCACATCCATATATGACTACTGGGAAAATCATAGCTTTGACTAGATGGACCTTTGTTGGTAAAGTAATGTCTCTGCTTTTTAATATGCTGTCTAGGTTGATCATAGCTTTTCTTCCAAGGAGCAAGCATCTTTTAATTACTGCAGTCACCATCTGCAGTGATTTCAGAGCCCCCCAAAATCAAGTCTCTCACTGTTTCATAATTGTGATAAATGCCACAAAGAATAAGATGAAAGAGAACATACACCAAGATGACGCAAGTTAGTCTGAGAAGTCAGAGAATGCATCCTGGAGAAAGTGATGTTTAAGGGGCGACCCATGGACAGAGGAGCCTGGCAGGCTGCAGTCCATGGGGTCTCAAAGAGTCGGACACGATGCAGTAACTGTGCACACGCACACATATGCACTTTAAAGGTGAGGAGGATGTAGCTAAGTGAGGGAATGGGGGTGGAGGTGGGAGTGCAGAATGGACTCCAAGTACTAAGTAAAGGCTCGGATGGGAGGGGCAGGGGCTCCTGGAGAACTGAAGGCAGGCCAGTGTGCCTAGCATGGAGCAGATGAGACTGCTAGATCACATGGCCTATTTATACCACAGTGGATTCTGTCAGCCCCCTGGAGTCCATGAAGTATAGTAAAGTGGTCAGCCTTTTTTTTTTAGAAGCCCCAACTTTCGAGTTCAAACCTGGTGACCAATTATATGGGCTCAATCTTTAGCAAGAACTCTATTTCACAGAACAGATAAGGAATTCTTACCACTCATCTCCAGATGCCCAAATTGTCCCAAGTATCTAATTACAGTAAGGCAAACCAGCCCGGCCCCCACAGAATAAACCAGGCAGGAGGTGTCAATAATATCATCTCCCCCATCGCACCGCAGATTCATCTGACCCCAACTGGAGGATTAGGCAATCACAAAATATCAGAACCACCTACTGCCACGGCCTGCCTCCCGCCCCAGTCTCAGGAAGGTAAAACCAGTGGGGCAGGTCCATGTAGGTCGCCATTTAATAAAACCTCAAACACTCCACCTTGAAACCTTAAGCTTCTCTCAACTTTTGTCCCCTTTGCAATCAGAACAGACTCACCCTGGTCTAGGAAAATACTCAAACTCTCCCCTGTTGCATTCAGCAGATTGCTGGTTTTCAGAATTCCCAAGTGCTTTGCAAACAACTGAGCCTCTTCCATACCCTGGTAAGAAGGCATATTTTCACTCTGCTGCTGAGTCACTTCAGTCTATAGCTGGGGAAAAAAGTTGAACTCAAAAGACAAGTACAATGTCCAGTGTCCAGTGGGGGAGGGAGGGCTGTTGAAATAATTATACCATTGGGAGCCTCATTCCTCCCTGAGGCGCCTCGTAAACCAACCAGAATCATGGCTGGCAGGGACCATTCTGGGTGTTTAATACTAGTGCTCAATGGACGCTTGCTTCCCTTCCTCCTCCATTTCCTTCAGAAAACCTGGAGAAACTGCATGTTAAGGCTCCAACCAGAAGGGTCTTATGTCTGATTCACACTGGATTCCCCTTAGAGCTGGAGCCTGTTATGTCTCTGAGACAGCCTTTCAATATGAAGAAAAGATGATGTGATTCTAACACGGTAGCCCTGTTCTTCCTTCTGCCTGCACTGCCTCCAGTCTCTTTCCAATAGCCCACTGTGAAGATGGTACACATCCACAAATAAAGAAAACATGTTTCCTCAAAAAGTATCCTGGCCTTCTTTCAAATTTATCATTTCTGACAGAATTGACTCCCTGAGAATCACCAGTGAGCTATCAACCCAACACACACATTCTAGTCTCCTTTGAATTAAGAGCCTAGCCTGCGGGGTGTTGCTGGAATTGTCACTCTGTGACAGTGACCCCACCCTAAATAGGTATTGACATACAGGGTGGGGGGGGGCAGTATGGAAATATGGTTAAGAACACAGATTCTGGAGTCAGGCGCCATCGTTTACTAGCTGTTCGTCTTACAGGCAAGTGTCTTACCTTCTCTAGGCCTCAGTTTGTTCTTGTTGCTTAGTTGCTAAGTCCTGTCTGACTCTTTTGCCACCGCATGGACTGTAGCCCACCAGGCTCCTCTGTCCATGGGATTTCCCAAACAAGAATACTGGAGCCAGCTGCCATTTCCTCCTCTAGGGGATCTTCCCGGCCCAGGGATCGAAGCCGTTGTCTCCTGCCTTGCAGGCGGATTCTTTTACTGCTGAGCCACCTGGGAAACCCAAAGCCTCAGTTTCCTTGCCTATAAAATAGGGATAGCAGGGTTGTGGTGAGGAGAAATGGGACAGTACATACAAAGTGGATAACCAACGGAAGATCCTCCATAAAAGGTACCTGTTAGTATCGTTCCCCTAGTAGATGCTGCCTTTGGAGGGCATGTCCTCCACTCGTAAAACAAGCAGCAGGGGCTCCTGAACCAAATACTCTGTGTTCCCACTTCCTAGAGTCATCAGCAAGTAACGTCTCTGTCCCAGGAAGATCAGTTACCTTAGGGCATCAGAGAGAACTGTTGTGGGATTTCTTTTTAAAAAACAAAACAAAACAGAATTAAGAGCTTTGAAATGAGACAACGGAAAAACGAGCACCAGAATTGCAAAGTTAACATTTTTATTGAACTGAAATTGGTGTAGAACAACAGGGGCCACCATCGCTGCTGAGCTCAGTTAACAACTGAAGAGCCCCTGCGACATCTTACCTTTCTAAAACGGTTTGGGTGGAACGACCGAAAACAGCGTAGATATATATGTGTAGGTTTTTTAACACTTCAAAATATTTTAAAATGAGCCTCATAGCCTTGTTCAGTTTTCAGGTTACAGAGGACACTGATAACATCTTCTGTTGCCTTCATTTAGTTGTGTCAGTTAATAACTGTTCCCAAGAGGTTCCTCTCAAAGCTGGCTGTTGATTTTTCCCCATCGGGTACACAAGAGAAGGATTTAGAACACTTAGGCAAGTGATACACTGTAAGAACCTTAAAAGTAGCAACGGCAAAACCACACGTACGTGACTCAGTACTCACGGGGCCAGCAAGACAAGGCAACTGGCTGGAGAGTTTCAGTCAAGTTCCAGAAGCAAAGAACACACTAGTGGAAGGGCAAGGCAACCATGTGGAGGGTCGGAACTGATGCACCATTTGTGTCTAAACCTCATTTCAACGCCTTGCTTCAAACATGAAAATATGCATTTGTTTGACAGAATAAGGTGAAATATTTTAAGGGGAAAGAAAACTCCTATAAAGGTTAAAAGATCAGTCAGAGATGAAGGAAGGTTAATACTGGATTTTTATAATCAATGCACGCAGCAATGATATCAAGTGACAACACCAATTACTTCTGTGAGAGCAAGTTCTGAACATTCATCTCTACGAGGGTATTAACCCCTCTCAAGTATTCCAAGGGAGATACATAAGCAACAAGGCAGGAAGTGAAACCTCACATAAAACAAAAAAACCACATCTACTTGATGCTATTTTTGGTTTGTATTAAATCAGCTGCTCATTCATTCTGGAGTTAATTTATGGGTGTTGGTAAAAATCTTCAAGAGTGCTTCAAATTATTTTAGGTGAAATGTGATGAACAAATAATAAGTCATTGTCTCATCTTGACAATGCTATTTTACACTTAACTATTTCTCTCAAAAAACAAAACTGAACTGAAACAAAACCTAAATAAATTCTACCAGAGTAGTAACTACGTGGCCACCCATTCCTGCAGCAATTATTTGAGAGAATCTAAAAATCTTGCAGTAGGAGATGAAAGATGATTATAAATATAAATATTTTAATAGGCCTATGCCTATCTTTAAAAGAGATGTAGTCTCAGGTAACAGCAGATTCAGAGATTTACACCTCTCAAATTTGCAAGACAGACAGATACACGTTTTGCAAGGATCTGCCCAATGTATACAACAAACATCTAAATTAAGGCTTTTATAGGTAGGTGGTCAAGTCTGTGGGCGTGCAATCCCGGATTTTCAGAAAGCATCTCCAGCTTCCATTGTTACCCAATTTGTAAACCAGAAGACGTGCTGATGGAGGTGGGTAGGAGCTCCAAGGGCCAACAATTAACCAACTGGAAGGCTTGCCTTATTTGTAAACAAGTTTTAAAGTAAGAGCTGGCAGTGAAACAATTGAGGGTGCCTCAAATGATGTTGAGAGGAAAAGTGATTTGCACCTGCTGAGAGATGGGCTTTAAAAAAAAAAAACAAAAACCAGCTGAATTTCGGTTCAAGACCTTGAGATTTAGAGACCTAAATGTTTAGAGTTGCTTCCAAGCCAAAGGTTCTCACACTTTAGCTTGCAGAAGTCTCTTGGAGGATACTTAGGAAAATGTGGCTATGTGGGCCCCATCTCCAGAGATTCTAATTTGGGGGATGCAAGTGGCCCGAGCACCTTGCTTTTGAGAAACACCATTCCCAGCAAGTAGCAGCACACGGTCTTTGATTAAAAGGCCACGATGTCTAAGAAATGACCTCTATGAGGTCATCACCTATGGAAGAATCCCTCAGGAGACTCCACCATAATGAAGTGAGGACCAACTTTATCCCCAGTTAAGTTTCTTTTCCTATTTTTTTTTCCCAACTGAAAGTTTGATATCAATGAACACAATGATTGTACCAATTCTGAGGTAAAAGGAAGAGCACCAGGGATCTCAATGCTTAAAAAAAAATCAAATTCCCTAAGAGGTCCATGCTATGTAGCAATCAAATTTCTGCGGTAATGTATTAGAGTTAGAGTGCACAGGGCCTTGTTGTAGTCTTTGTATAGTGTACTTTTACCATATTATTTACTCTTTCCTGTTAATGTTTTGGAACTCCATAGACAAAATTCCATCTACATGTTCTCTCAGGTTTTTTTTGGATACCAGCATTTTCTGGTTTACAACGATACACAACGAAGTTATATATTTTTTTGGATGCTGGAGACAAACATCTTTATTAAAGATACCACCAAAATTTTGGCAAACATTTCAAAACATATTTGTAAACATAATGCTTCCCTTTTAAACTGGCAGCACTTTGAAAAACAATACGATAAGACAACACAACTTGTATCAACATTAGTTCAAAACCCTTGTATTTTTGACCACATAACTTATGTTTCCACACGATAAAACAAATGATAGTTTAAATCAACGTCAACAGATAAACTCCATGAAATGAAAGTTTGTGCTGTTTGATGAATCACAGTATGTTATGGTTAAATATATCCGCTCTGTTTTATATTCCTGGCACCCAGGATGAAAAAAAAATTCTTTAAATATACATTTCATGTAGGTAATAGCTTCTTTGCATATCTCTCTTCAAAAAATACTTTATAGCAGTATATAAATAGGTTACCTACACATTTCATGTTATAATTTTGCCCCAAAACTATAGATCTGTTTCATTTTCATAACATCTCAATTTTGCCCAACATTAATAAAGCTGACAAACGGTTGAAATGGAAATGCTTTTTGTCTTCCATGATAGAAGTAGCAATTTGACAGGAAAAAAAAAAAAACACCTACAGTAACACTCGTCAGTTGTTTCACCTGAGCGTTTGGCCTACTGAGAGTAGCAGCTTTTCTCCTCCATGCACGCTCACATCCACACCACCTCTGCACACACACAGGTCGAGCACACGCGTTCAGACGCTGGTAGGCCACAGTGTACTTCCCACTGCTCTAATCAAATGGGAAGCAGTGCAGCTAATGAGCAACCACACTAGGTACACAACTAGCAAACACCTTAAGGCAACCATTGCAATGGGGGGTTAACTTGCAGGGCGATTCCTGTTCTAGATCAAGTCAGCCTATATATACACGTGTGTGTATAGATCTATACGCGTACTCACACACCTTTCTATTTCTTAACCCTCCAAAACAATGTTTTAACTTTTTTTTTGTATTTTGTGCAAATTTCTAAATGTTCTACCATTTAAGGCAAAGAGTTCGCATTAAGAAAGGTCAGAAAATAGGCTTATGTTTATCCAAAAGCATTTCACCTTGCATGTTACTTTTTTTTTTTAAATATACGTAACTTTGAAGGGTGGACACTGGATCCCTAATATCTAAAAAAAAAAAAAGAAAAGAAAATAATTTCTAATGACAAACACAGTTTTTAAGGAAAAAAGTTGATTTGAAGTACAGACACTGGATCCCCAATATCTAAAAAAAAATTATTTCTATTGAAAAACACAAGTCTTAAAGGTGAAGAAAGGACCAGAAAAAGCAGCTTCAAAAATGCAAGGAAGCAAAGTAAAATGGGAAAACAAGGAAAAAAAAACAGGTAACTCAAGTTTACTAATACTGAAACTTTCAACAGGCAAAGTTTCATTTTTTAGAATTTTGAGAGCAATTCATTTGGAATTTTAAATAAATAAGCTTAAGTTTATTCACATCTTCTGGTCCAAGCAGAGCTCTAGTGCCATGACTCTGCTTGCTGTTGGTCAAATTCACCTATTAGTCTTTTGATGTGAGCTAGCTTGTTATGAAGATACTCGCATCGGTATTTTTCTTCGTGGTAATTGGGACTAGACTGTGGATGAAAAAAACAAAACAGGAGTAAGACTATGGAATTCGTAATACTTTCTCAATGAGGTCAGAAAACTAATAGTGATGATACCTACCTGCTTTATCTTCTGATATTCTTGTAAGACTTCTTCATGAACATTCTAGAAAAGTAATAATTAGAAGTCAGAAGAGAACTTTTTTTCTTTGTGGTATAAACAGATAACTCACAATTGGCAAGGGTGTGGGAAATATTAATGATGGAATTAATTTGGTATAGTCTTAAAGGAAGGCAGTTTAGCAATTGCCATTAAGACTGCAAATGCAAAACTGACTCAGCATTTATACTTCTTTCAGATTATTTGTACCTGAATGAAATGACACATGTTCAGGGCTACTTGCTACAGTGCTGTGTGTAAAGCAGAAGAAAGTAAACACGGTCTAAACATCCACTGGGAAGGCAATGGCACCCCACTCCAGTACTCTTGCCTGGAAAATCCCATGGATGGAGGAGCCTGGTAGGCTGCAGTCCATGGGGTCGAAGCCACCAGGCTCCCCCGTCCCTGGGATTCTCCAGGCAAGAACACTGGAGTGGGTTGCCATTTCCTTCTCCAATGCATGAAAGTAAAAAGTGAAAGCAAAGTCGCTCAGTTGTGTCCGACTCTTAGCGACCCCATAGACTGCAGCCTACCAGGCTCCTCCATCCATGGGATTTTCCAGGCAAGAGTACTGGAGTGGGGTGCCATTGCCTTCTCAGAAGGAATCCTAAGAGGCCATTAAAGATGAGGGGAGTGCTGTATGTGCTTACGTAAAAAAGTTCTCTAAGATACATGTTGGTCAATGAAAAAAGCAAAGTACAAACAGTTTTATATAGTTTGGTATCATTTGTTTATAAGGGAGAAACAAAATATTATGTTCTGAGAATTTTTAATGAAATCAGATAATGTAATAAAGTATCTCAACTTACTGGAACATAAGACAAGGGTGCATCTTATCGATGATGACATCTTAGGTTCAATTAAATATGGTATATTCGTGAATTTACTTGTGTATATCTTATAATCACACAGCCTTCTGAAAGAATACACCGGGAACTGGTAATATTGGTTTCCTCGAGGGAGGATTATTGAGTTGCAAGGCAAGAGCTAACCTTTAAGTACCATATGACCTGGTATACTATGCATCTAAGCAGTTTCCAAATGCTTACATTTGTTCTGCACAGCTCTAATAATCTCACTCTATGGATGGGATTTTGAGTATTTTCAGGCAAGTAACCTTCCCAAGGTCATACAAGTAGAGCAGAGGTAGGAACCAAATGCAAGCCACCTGGCTTCAGAGCTTGCTCCTAACCACTAAGCAATTCTTAGAATTACATTTTAGTTTAAATATAATTGTGGTACCCTAGTAAATAACTATATAGAAGGAAAAAAAAAACCTCCTAACCACTGTATCACTCACTAACTTCTTGCACTCCCAACCACCCACTCCTCTGCAAAGTCTTCTATAACTTTAGGCAGCTTGTTTAAAAGATGGCCCACTAGTAGAAGATATAGTGAATCTCTAGGGCTTCCTTGATGGCTCAGCTGGTAAAGAATCTGCCTGCAATGCAGGAAACCTGGGTTCGATCCCTGGGTTGGGAAGATCCCCTGGAAAAGGGAAAAGTATTCAACTCCAGTATTCTGGCCTGGAGAATTTCATGAACTGAAGAGTTCATGGGGTTGCAAAGAGTTGGACACAACTGAGTGACTTTCACTTTCAGGGCATAGGTGCTTTTTCTTGTGTAGGTTCCTGCTGGAACAACAGTGGACTATGATGGAGACACCATTTGTGGCTGTGAAGTGCGACAAACTTATCTGTCCTACACAAGGAGGGGAACTCCCATTTATACCAGTCCTTTGGCTGAGGGCTCTAAGAACACTGTGGAGGCGGGTCAGGCTTCTCCTGCTCTGTGTCAGCTGTAGTAATATTACCACTTAAGGTAGGCAAGTGAGAATGGATTAATACCTGCTAACAAATGTCAGTAGTTGGACTAGCTGGAAGCACCCAGCTTTTCTTCACTTAAACCCCAAACCTGAGTGGTCTTAGGCTTCTTTTAATATTCTATGCCAGACTGAGGTTTAAAATAAATAAATTTACTCAAAATAGTAATTTTGGGAAATAGTATCAGATATAAGAACTATAGTCTGAGTAGGTAACACAATCAAATATTTTGATGAATCCCAAATCCAGCTTTTTTTCCCCCTATTTAGTCATCTGTATTTTTTTTAGTACACTACATGTTATGTCACGGGAAGTACATGAGTATATATTATATATTTTATACATATTATATAAAAATAGTGATTTTTTTTTTACATTGGAGGAAATAGAGGCTCATCGTGTTACTTATTTTTAAGAACTGTTTCAAATATTTATTTTCCTAGCTAATTCTAAGTCAAAGCCAAAAGCTGCAGAGAGGCTGGTCTGTGAAAGGACCTGCTCTGAAGGCTAGCAGGACGTCTGGGGATGGGCAGGGCAGAGAAAGGAAGAAGGCAAAATATGAAGTCAGTCCACTGAGGAAAACATGTGTTTACCTGATACTCTTTTGAGCCTGGAGAAAGGCGTTTTCGCTGTGCATCCAGTTTGATAAATCTTCTAGCCACAGTCTCCATCCTGGCATGCAAGGCCCTATATTCATCATACTCAGCGTTGAAGTCATCCTTGTAATTCTGGCGTTGCTCATAGGAGACGATGGCAATATATTTTCTAATAAGACAAAAGGTAAATGGAGAGGAGCTGTAGAACAAACATGACGCACAATATTTAAGCCAAATATTTGGAAACCGCATCTGTGCGTTGTTCCCTAGGCTGAGTCCCATTCTACCACTGCTTGAAGCCTGCCACTCCTTCAAAGACCTTCCAGGTGAAACTATCCCATAGCAGAGTTTAAAAACCTCGGTGAAGGAGAGTAAATGTGAGAAAACAAAACAAAACCAAACCATGGTGGCAATGGAATCACAGCGCAACTAGGAGACAGCACTCACAGAGGCAGCTTCCTACAGCCTTCTGCACTCGAGATAACTGACTGCTGTGTTAGCGGCAGAGGCCAGCCCTCTGCTAGTCACGTGGAGAGCAGAGGGCTGGTGGGGGACCTCGAGCCAGAGAATGTCACACAGTCACCAAGGGCTGAAGGCAGAGCGCTCTCTAGACCCGCTGCTTTATGAGAGGCAGTCTCTGTCTTTGGCCTTGCACACCTGCTGCCAGCAAGGTGCCTCAGGCCGTTCCCTCTGCCTTTCCTCCCATTTCTGGCGAGGCAAACATAAAATACAAAAGGGGGATTGTTTTACCGTTAAAAAAAAAAATAAGAGAGCAGGAAAAATAAAAAGGGGGAAAAAGGAATAATTCTCTAGTTCTTTTCAAACTTTTACTGCCATACTATGTGTAACAGAAAGCCAGTTTTATACTATCAGTTTATTTTCTTAATAGAAAGGCTACAAATATTTTACTTCAGGGTGTGAGTATCTCTAGGGACCTAGAGAATGAAAGTCATCTTCCCAGTGTCAGTCTGTTCAGTGGTGGTAAGTAATCAATAATATTAAAGTTTATATCATTTGTGGATATGGGTCTTTGCAGTCTGTGCTCCTGTCATGGGATGCAAAATTCCCTTGATTTTTTGAGATAAAAACTGAGATTTTGAAGCAATTTCAGGCAGGAGCTTCAGGGTGCCCAGTGGGTACACATCTATTCTTTACTGAAGAAGATTTTGGGAGTTCAGTCCTCTCAAGAATGGTTTTAGACAATCTTATCAGTTTTGTTTAAAATGCAAAATAGCACAGATGTCTATTTGCAAATGTGAGAAAAGTGATGCAGTGAGCAACCTTAATGTCCTCATTAATATTTTTATTCCTGCTGAGTTAGACCGTGTGGAGGTTTAATTTTATAAGTGTAATTGAGACAGTGGTAGTATGCTGATTTAAAGCTGCCCTGCTAGTATACGTGCTATAAAAGGAACCTCACCAGCCAAGCAGGGAAGCTGTCCTCTCTAGAAAGGTTCCTGGGGATAAGCATTCATAAGCAAAACGGCTTAGCTGAAACTCAGGTTCCATTTGTTATATAAAACATTTATCCCCCTTTCTTCAAGGAGGCCATACCCCCCTTTTAATTTAATTACCCCCTTAGGGAAGAAAGTACCAAAGTGGCCAGCAGTTGTGTTGCTATTTTATAGAAGATTATTTGGTTATACTGACATTTTAATGAAAAGTATTTCATTATTTTTAATAAAAATTATTATGGTTCTGCAGTTGGCTCTTAATGTAGTGATGGAATAAAATGTTAAATACTTTGGATAAGTCACAACCACAGTCTTATTAAGAAGTGTTCATATTATAAAAAAATTAGGACTGTTGTGGTTCAGTATGAATTATTCAGAGGCTGGTCATTAAAGGTTTTATAGGATGTCCTTTTGGTTTTCTTAAGAAACAGGTTTAAGTTCTATATTTTTAGTGATTTTTCTGAAATTTCATGCTTTATCACCATTTTAAGAAAATATGCAATATTTATATAAGATAGCTTTGGTTAAAATAAACTGCTTAAGTAAATTAAGCAATCATGGAGGTTATATATTTTCATGATTTTTAAAAGAACTAGAAAATGACAAACATACAGAAATGCACCGAGGCAGATATCTGCAGCAACCATCTGTAGATCAGTAAATTCGAAACAACTTATTAAGTACAGAATTAATTGCTTAAGTTGACAAAACACAGCCAACACTCGGAATACATGAGGGAACGGTTAGAATTACTTTTGAGTCTCCCCACATGATTTTGTCCTATGTAACAAATATACAGCAGTATTACCATTGTATAAGAGGAATTCAAAATCCGTCGAAAGAGAATGAGAGCACAGCACTGCAGCTGTTATTTGAGGGCACCACTTTTCACAAGATTTGAAAGGGAACGCATTTGGAGAGGTGACCCCCCACATCAGTGGAGCCAGGCACTGTCCCCCATCCATCCCTGACCGGGCCAACGCAGTGGCAGCAGCTTTTCCAACCGCCTCCCACCCTCCCCACCCCCCGGCCCCAAACACAGACTTTTAAGATGAAAGAGTATTCAGCATGGTTTCCTGGATTCCTTTTAGTTAAGAGATGATAACCGGCATTATCATTCCATGCTGTATCATTCCCAAATAAGTATAGCTTTCACCACTACTGTTATGCAAAGTAACACATTTTTAGTGTAAAATGTTTTCTACTCTGGAAATGAACGTTTCATTAGACACGGAGCACTAAACCGCATAGTTTAACTTTGCACACCATGAGATGCTACTGATAAAGAAAAAATGTTCATACAGCCCAGGTTCCATTTTCCAGTCTACATGTAAGCTATCTGTTAATTTTCTAAGCTACTAGTGAGTAAATCTGTGTGTTCTTTCACTCTCCATTTTTCTAGACTCTTGCAACTTAATTATTTTCTTCTTACAAAAGCCTTTGAGTCTGAAAAAATTATGTGTCCAAGTTATAATTTCTGTGATAACCAGTTATAAGAAAGTCCCCAGCTTAGCATTTAGCAACTTGTTGTCACAACAAGAAAAACATTATAACTAGTATTAGAGCGAAATGAGCAAATTTTACTGCTCTCTCCTCTTAATTTTATGGCACAGCTTTATTTAAATCAAAAGCCATCTATCTCTGCTGCTGCTGCTAAGTCGCTTCAGTCGTGTCCAACTCTGTGTGACCCCATAGACAGCAGCCCATCAGGCTCCGCCGTCCCTGGGATTCTCCAGGCAAGAAGACTGGAGTTGGACGCCATTTCCTTCTCCAATGCATGAAAGTGAAAAGTGAAAGTGAAGTCACTCAGTTGTGTCCGACTCTTAGCGACCCCATGGACTGCAGCCTTCCAGGCTCCTCTGTCCATGGGATTTTCCAGGCAAGAGTACTGGAGTGGGGTGCCATTGCCTTCTTTGTATTAACTGCAGAGGTTTAAGCACTTTATCAGTAATAAACTGTCCCTTTGGGGGCCCAAATGAATGACTGTGCACTGACAGACTGTCAGCTTTGAAGCGTAAGATCCCTGAAATCTTCCATAATCAAATGCTTGGCCTGGCCTCAGAACAAAGGACAGGCTTCTCTATACTTAAAGGCCACCGAGCAGAGCTCAGGGCAGGGGCAGGCACAACCTGCTGAAGCCGACAAGAGTGGACTGGGGACGAGCAGGCTTAATGGCAGCCTTTTTAATTGCAGGGGTGGCTCCAGGACTCTATTTCTGAACTTCTTACTGTTCTGATTTGCAAATTATGGGAAAAGAGTTTGCAAAGTTTCTAAAATTGAACAGTTCTCCCCCATTGGCAGACATTTAAACTTACATCAAATAATCTGGAAGTTCAATTGTTGAAGAAGGCTCCGTGGAGGCAGTGCAATCCTCTTTAACTCCTGCAAAGAAAAAAAAAAATTTTTTTTTCAAGCGTTCACCAAACAGTATGGTTACAAAATGCCTATAATTCTAAAATAGATCAGAAACATCTGGAACACTTTTCCTCAAATTCTATTCTTCCATCTCAATAAGCAACAGTGAGCAAGGAATACAATTGAGCACGAACAATAGAGGCCCTATGACCAGCGCCAGCAGAACCGACGCCAGGCATTGAAAGCACCCTGGCTACTGCAGTGTCTGCACAATAAAGGAATTCCATCTTAACCCAAGGTCAATCTTCTATTCTTTCCACAACAGTTGTGGCATCTGCCCAGCAATTCAAAGACTGTGGTGGCAGATGCAGCCAGACAATGGGAGATACAAACTTTATATCAACATCTACTTTTTGTAGGATTCAAATAAGGCAGATGAGATAATGAAGTCAGGTAGCAGAGTGCTTCAATCACTGTATTTTTGCTGCTATTCTTTTTGTATGCAGACAGTGCAATTGGGCAGGAAGTCTTCCCATCATTTTAAAGTAATTTAAAATGTTATTAGTGAACAATTTACACTCCTCTAATCTCTAACCCTCATAGTACTACATGGGTTTTTTCTTACGAGGCCAAAATAAATAGATAAATCAAGTCAGTCACTCAGAATTACGCTGTGAATCCCTCAGTATTCCATTTGTTTGAATGTACCATTTCCAGAGGGTATGTTTAGATTTTTTATTAGGGTAATTTTTTTTATCATTCAAAGTAGAATTAAACTAGTAACTCAAACCCAAGCCCTGCCTGCTGGCAAAACATACATGTTCAATATAAAACAAGAGTGAGTATTTAATAATTTCTTGGTTTAATATTTTAAAGGACAAACCACACTAAACAAATTATGCAGACCTTGTGGACTTACTGTGTGTGCGTATCTGATTCAGGCTTAGGTAAAAGCTTGTTTTTACAACAGCCCGAGTCTTAAAGGAAAAGGCATTGAGTGCTTGTCACCTGGCTTTTCCTTTGCCGCAGACATCAGATAAATTTCAATGGGTGCAGAGCATGTGGGTCTGAATCGGTCCTCAGTTTATGATAATCTCGACTGGCTGGTCCATCCTTAGTGAAGGATTTAGAGACTAGGTCTGCTTCTCTCGGCTTCCAAGTGGGAAAATAGTCAAACTCTGCTGTAGGACTCATCGTTCTAGGATCCAGTCCTCCCAGCAGATGCCTTTGACTCAGGATTACCTTCTGATGGTGGGAAGTGTGGAGTGGAGCATACCCAGGAATCTGGCTCACTGAGCACAAAGTTTCATTATTCTCTTTTCTTTTCTTGATCTGGCAACTTCAAGTATGATAGTGTTTGAGGGAAAAAGCTTACAGCTGACTCTTGGGCTACTATACACTACCACGCTGATCTAAATATTTCAACAGCTATGCTTTGATGGGCAATATACTCAATCCACGTCAGTAAAGGCACTGAATCATACTATCCCCATAATCCAAGCTTCTCTCCTATGGTTAAAACAGTCAGTTAAATCTAAGTACCACAGGCTTTCAGTATTATGGGTGAATCACATAAAGATTAAACTCCTTAAAGTCTAGTCACTGAAGTACATTTTCTAAAGTTGTATTTTTCTGGGCAATTTTACCTTAGTTATGCTGGGTTTAAAACTGGTAGCAGTCCTAAATGATGAGCATGGATCTTCTCTATGCTGGTGTGTAAGACATTACGTTTTAAATATATGGACTAAGAGAAATCTAATTATGTCATTAGGTTTTAAAGATCGCTACACCTTAGGTAAGCAGTGTTTCTACCGACTAACTGTTCTTCAGAGGTAAAGCATGATTTTAGGCTTCTTTGGGTCTCTAGATATTTGACTTTTAAAGCTTCCAGAAATTTGAAATGGTTAAATTTATTAATAACAACTGATGTTAGTTTACTCAAACAATGTTCTCAAAATTGGGTGAGGGGGTGGAGAAAAAAACCCCAAATCTATCAAGCTAGTCACAAATAGCCTTGCACAAGACAAATTGCTTTCACTCTGAATGAAGATGATGCTATGGATCTCCACATGTAATTTTACCTCGCTTGTTTTATAAAGAATTTGACATTTCCCCTGTGCTATTATTAATTAAAGCAGGGTTGACCCTGTTTCTTTGGCAAAGAAGGAAATGAGTATTTTTATTGCTAATTGTGTGTCTGGTTAAATCAGTTCAAGAATGGCATATAATAGGTCATGTTGAGGTTGCACAATACTGTGACAGCTCTGGAGAAGAGCAACAAAGTCCACCTTCTCAAAGTGGGTCCCTGGAGGACCAAAGGTCATTTTCAGTTGTCACCATCTTATTAATAAATACAGAAAACAATGGTTAATAGTTGGCTAAGAAGAGACAGAAAATGAATACTGTAAAATGGAAGAGAAAGAAACTTGCTCCAAAGGACAATACTAAAATTAATAACTAAACAGCAGGTCATTTGATAAAAAAGCATTACTAATTCTAAACAGCACACTCACATTCAGCACAGTCCCCTCTTCCTGTTCATTTAACCCACAGAGTTGGGTTTTTACAAATGCAAAATACCTTCATTGGAATCCGGATTGGAGTCATTCAGCTTGGCAATTTCCTCTTCTCTTTTAAGGTCCTCTTCCTTTTCCTCAATCATCTCAACGTCTTGCTTTTTTATTTGGTCCTTTTCCTTGTGTTTTTTAGATTTCTTCTTGGACTTTTTGTGAGACGAATGGTTTTCTTCCATAGGCTCTGGACACTTTAGTAGAACTGAACCAGGGGGTAAGGTTTCCAGAGAAGTCCTAGAGGTATATTTGTCTTGCTGGTCCTCATAGATACTACCATCTTGACTAAAACTGTCAACAGGTAGGTCTTGAGTCCCCCGGCCTTCTGGAGTGCTAGGGGAATTGGAGTTAGAATTTACAGTCTGAGGCGGGTTGGAGACAGGCAGGTGGGTTGAAGGCAGCGGTGGAGGCGAGGGGATGGCAGCGGCTGCAGGGGGTGGCGGGAGGCCTGCAGCGGATTTTTCACTGGTGGGATTCAAATGGCCGTTTAATGTTGGCGGCACTCTATTTGTCAGGTGAGATATTCGAGCCTTTTTATTCATTAAAGGATCAATGAAATCTGAATCCAAAAGCCGTTTCTAGGGATGGTGGTGAGGGGGAAACAGAGAAGAAAAAAAAAAAAAAAAAATGAGCCGGTTTGCACTAAAATGTAATACATGTGTCACTCGTTACCATATGAACTGAGTAATTTTATTCATACTTAAATTTATAACCAATTTAAATTCATCACCAGCATCGTGTTAACTATTCTCTGAGCTTAAGGCACAACCTACAATAATTTCATGTCTGGTGTAAAAAAACCAGAATCTGGAAAATATGTTTTTTTTTTTAATTTATTTATTTTTTTGACTGCACTGGGTCTTAGTTAGGGTATGTGGGATCTAGTTGCCTGACCAGGGATCAAACCTGGACCCCCTGCATTGGGAGCATGGAGACTTAGCCACTGGAACACCAGGGAAGGCCCCCCTAACATGTTTCTTGAAGAGATACATCAGATTATACTTTCTGATCATGCAACCCCACCGTCAATTCCTTGAGAGACTGCTGCTGCTGCTGCTAAGTCGATTCAGTCATGTCCAACTCTGTGTGACCCCATAGACGGCAGCCCACCAGGCTCCTCTGTCCCTGGGATTCTCCAGGCAAGAACACTGGAGTGGGTTGCCATTTCCTTCTCTAATGCATGAGAATGAAAAGTTAAAGTGAAGTCGCTCAGTCATGTCCGACTCTTTTTGACCCCATGGATTGTAGCCTACCAGGCTCCTCCATCCATGGGATTTTCCAGGCAAAAGTACTGGAGTGGGTTGCCATTTCCTTCTCCACTTGAGAGACTAGGCCAATTTATGTGGATTATATCACTCAGGAAGTGTATTAAATAGAGGTGGCCTCCTCCTTCTGCTGGCCACAGCTGACCTACTTATATTCAGTGAGAACCTCCTCTGAATATAACCAACCATTATTGGTTGTCAGAATCAACAGGGGAAGGAACAGGGCAACAAGCCTACATTTATTTCATCTCTTTGAATGTGCTAAGATGCTGCAGTTACAAGTATTTTGGCTGTTACTTATTATTTCCCCTGTCTTAAGATGGGAACAACCAGCACCTTCAAAATAGTTTCTCAATCAATCTCTATCATTGCTGAAATACTATCCACTTCCTCCCTGGCCCCCCTTAAATATATCTCTTCACTGGATTAAAAGATAAGTCTTAACAACTGGTACATAAAAATAATATAAAGTCATGTTAATATCATCCTAATCCAGCAACAAAAATAACAGTATTTAAAATAAAAAGGCAAGTCAGAGAGTTGATCCCCACTTCTGTCCCGTCTCCCTAAGCCTCAGGAGAGGGGTTCAGGGACAGGAGCACTCTGTCTACAGCACTGGGGGAGACAGGTCGGTCTCACCACTAGTCCCAGAGACCTGAGAGCGTTCGAGGTGGTCTGAGAACCAGGTGGGCTTGAACTCTTACGCTGCTCAGGATCTCCACATCTTCTTCCAACTGAATCTTTTGGGGGAAACTCTAAGCTGGAATGGAGTCTAACTGGAATAGTCTGATTGGGATCTAGTCAAAAAGTGCTTTGAGAAAACATATATGGGAATGGCAGAACTTTTTATTTGCTTATATATTCAATTTTCTCTATAATCTAAGACTTGATATGAGGCTGAATAAATATTGTCTTCTAGTTAGTGATTAAATGGAAAAGTAGATAATCTCAACAAAATGAAAACTTAAAGAACCGAATAGCAAGGTAGACATTAAGTACCTTAATGACAAATAGTGCTATGTAGTGGCAAAGAGTTCTGGGTTGGGAGCTGGGATCTGAATTCTAGAGTGAGAGCTCTGTCTGAGCTAGTCACAACTTGCTATGTGACTTTGGGTAGGGAGGCTATATAGCTTTTTCTGGGTCTAATTTCTCTTACGTGTAAATCAGACAACCTGAAAAAAATGGTACCTAAAGTCCATTTCAGGGCTATGATTATATAAGTTTATGCAATACCTGAGGAGAAGATGCAGTGTCTCTACTAGAACATACAGGAGATTCTGAACGGCTGGTGCTGGCAGCATTCTGAGATGGGTTTAATTTTCTGTAAAGCATACACATGTCCCAGTTAGGGAGACAGTTTTCAAATGTTCATGATAGAAAGCCTACCCTTGCTTCTTTTTTTGCATCTCAACCCTAAACTAACAATGACTAAAATAATTACTTATTTGCATCATTTTTAAAGGCAGGGGAAAAAAAAAAAAAAAAAAAGAACTTACCTTGAGAGCACTGACTCTAATGACCGTCTGTCTATTTCATTGTATCCAGGCCAGTCTCTTTGAAGTTCTTTAAAAACATAATCCTTTAAGGTGTATGAGAGGTCCTTAGGATTCAGATTGGCTACCTGGAACATGGTGTGAAAACAGAACATTAGATCTTTTTGCGATTTCCTAGCCTAAAACAGGCAATCTTTTGGATTTATACTGAAAATAACTATACCAAATGGCTCCAAAGGGACTGCTAGCTTTGCATATGCCAGATCTCAATAAATACTATTTGACTTCACTTGGGGAATTAAATAAAACTTTATATGCATATTTTTTTTTTTCCTGGATGGCTGCTGTATGTTAAATAGTAATTATACCATTACGCAAAAAGTGGAGGAAGGTTTTTTTTTTAATAATTTTTTTTTCCTAGTCAAAGGAATCTAAGACAGTTTTCTTAACAACTTTGTTATTTATTTCTGGCTATAACTCCATTGGGGCTTTCCAGGTGGCTCAGTGGTAAAGAATCCACCTGCCAACGCAGGAGATGCTGTTCCATCCCTAGGTTGGAAAAATTCCCTGGAGAAGGAAATGGCAACCCACTCCAGAATCCTTGCCTGGAAATCCCATAGTCAGAGGAGCCTGGCAGGCTAGTCTGTGGGGTTGCAAAAGATTTAGGACTTAGCAACTATACAACATTAACTCCATTACTTTTGAGTCACCATACAAGTCCCTGACCACTTGTGTTAAGTAGAAATCAAACAGTGACTATATGCTGGTTTACAAAACTTTCCCTTCAGTAATCAACAGAAATTATCTTCATAAATAGTATCAGTTCTGATGATCTTTTTTAAAATTTAAATTTATTTAATTGAAGGCTAATTACTTTATAATATTGTATTGGTTTTGCCATACATCAACATGAATCCTCTACGGGTGTACACGTGTTCCCTATCCTGAACCAGTTCTGATGATCTTGTGTGTCATCTTCTTAGCTTGCTAAGCTTGCTCCTTATAGCTGCCAGTTCTCCTGAAGAACCACTTTTTCAAAATCCTTGAAATTCCCCCAAACCAATAAATGGAAACAGAAACCAAAACAACCCCCAAATTACTGTTTTTAGTCAGCCAGTTTATTTGCAAGTGTAATCTTTTCCTACAATTCCTTGTGTGCCCAAGCCCAGGCTCCATTAACAACATAAATGTATGGATTCAGGGGCTGAACCAAGAGTCATTTCCAAGGCTGACAGAGAGGTATTCTTTTATTTTCCTACTGGAATGGTCTTTTTAAATAACTTTACTTCTTTCCATGTCTTTTAAAAGTACTATAAATTATAATAGATATTTTATGCTTTTCTCACAGCTCAGCTGAATATTAACAATGTTGATATACAGTAGAAAACAATAGGCTTCTCTTAAAATTTAAAAATAAATTAAAATGAGATACAACCAGATTTCTCAAAGTGAAATAAATACAATGATTTTACAATCTACATTCTGCTAGCTCCTAATTTATAACTCCAGCTTCAGTTGCCCTCTGGCCCAGACCCTTACATGTAACTACCTACTGAATATCCGTCTCCATTTGGGTATGTCTAACAGACATCTTCCAAAGAGAGGGCGTGTAGACAGGACTCCTGACCCCCCTGCACACAGGCGTTCCTTTTCCTTCACTCCCTATCTCAGTCAGTGGCTCAGGATCCATTCAGTTGCTCCATTTTGTTGTTCTGGGGCAAAGTCCAAGAACTGACATTTTTGAAAAAGCTCCCTAAGGGATTCTAATCTGCAGCTAGGACTATGCTGCGGATCTAGACTATGCTCAAGATTCTATCAGATAGTCAGCAGTAACGGCACTCATGTCTCACTTGCTCAGGAAGTAAGTACACCTACATTTAAAAATTATATACACATACACGATCACATGACCACTGACACACATCAGTAGCAGCCTCTCTGTGAACTGCCTCTGCCATCATTTTGTTCGCTCATCCTCTAACCTAGGAGGTAATTTACAACCTTTCTGAAAGTTCAGCCACAAATTATTTGGTGACTTATAACCTGAACCTCCCTCCTTCTCTAAACAAAAAACTGAACACACATAACTATACCTTTATCCTCATTCATTCTTTCATCCTGTCTCTTGAGCTCTTAAAACTGCTATGTGACAGATGGATTTAAATTAAGTGTTTTCAAAAAGTACTCAAATGACTTAATAAGATTGTTGAGATTGCTCAAGATATTTTGGGGACTGGTTAACCCAGAACTGAAGATTATTTTACTCTTTCATGACATTTAGTATCATGATATGAATACAAGAGAAAACAGATAAAAAATAGACTTAAAAAATGTTATTCCTTGAATAATAGATGGAAACCTGAAGGTGTATTTTATTTTTTAAAGATGAAATTTAAGAACTTTGAAAATGTTACTGCTTTAGAAAAAAAGAAAGCAGACTGTGATTTATAGTGGATTTGAATGCTAACCAACATTTATGACCCAAAATCATTTTGAAAAATACAGGAAGTTAGAGCCTGAAGAACTGTTGACTTTAACAAAAGTAATGACCTACATTTATACATAAGCTTGTTATTTTATGGTAACTGATCAGAGCTAATACTTAACACATTCATATCCTTTAATGAAGACAGGTGACTGATGTCAGCATATCCAATGGTAGAAAAAGGCCGAGTATTACAGACAGAAAGAGCATGCAGGGTAAGACATTCACAATTATTTAGTAAGTAAAAATATTCTAGTTTATACCAACCAAAGACCAATAAAATACACTGTATAACTTCACCTACATAAACCAGGAAAAAGTATGGCAACAGTTTAGTACATTCAGTACTAAGAGCAGACAGCAAAAACTTATTTTTTTTTTTTAATGGACTTTCAAGCAAAATTTGTTTAATCCAAATGAAGATAAGGACTTGAAACTTTTTTCCAATCGTTCAGAAGCCTCTAACTTATAAAACCTAGTGTAACTGTTCAGTTAGTTTTTCATTAAATGTTTAAACCAAGATGAATTTAAGCTAATGTTCATATACCATTGATCAAAACGATCCTGAAATTTCTCTAACTCGATAATAATAACAAGCCTTCTTAAATGAACTCCCCAACAAGACGGTGGGCAGACGGAACTCTCTCCAGCTCTCCTCACCTGCTGCAGAACTGCTCCAAGGGAGTTTTTGTCTTTCTGATTGACACCGTCTTTCTGCAGTCGGGCCAGCAGCTCAGGTTTCTTATAGGCCTTCAGTGCCAGCAAGTGAATCACCCTGTCCCGATACGGCCGCTGAGAGACACTGTTGCTGCCGTGTGTCTTGCGAATTGTATTTGCAGGGTTCATGGGGGTTGACCTTTTCCTTTCAGGCACTGCATCTGAAACAGCTTGAGGAGCTTTCCGAATTTGCACTCTTTTCCCTAAAGTCCAGCAGAAATGACATTGTTAACACACTTGCAGGCAGTAACATCATGAGCATCTCAACTTCCATGACTGATTTAGGCATCTTTTCATTTCTGAAAGGAATAAAGACCTCATATTTCAGCTTTTGTTTTATAGAAAGATATGCAAACTGAAAGCATTCTGAATAAATGGCCTAAAATATAGATTTGGAATTTTCTGATAGAATCATTTATTGGAAAAAATAAAACTTATAGAAGCATTTTGGCCACTTAGCTACACATGGATAATAACTAGTGACACACACCATAGCAACACACTGGACATTTTAAGGCTGTAGGCATTTGATGTTAGGTGGAAATAATTTCCATATTCACCTGTGCTACTTACAGAACTTAAACCTACATGTTGTATGTCGTTTCTTTCAGACATGAATACAACGAACATGCTAAATGTGGAAAATATCTGTTTGTCTCACTAACGACGTACTCTCAGCTGAGCTCAGTCATTAGCTTAATTTCAGATTCAGAAGCCATGAAGAGAAGAGGCAGTCATAATTTGGGGTCAACCTTCACCAGGGTATTCACAAGCGATACTGCTTTTCAACAGAGCACAACAAACTCTGAGTCAAAAAACAAACAAAACTAACCAACCAACAACACAGTCTCAGCAGGCCAGACAATCAGATCCCTTCTCTGTGGTGCAGAGACTACCCAGGTGAGTTAGAGGAGTGGAGCGGTAAGAGGAGGCCCTCACCCCAGTTCTGCACAGGCCAGTGCCATGCACACAATCAACTCACTGTTTGCTTAAACTTGACAGTGACAAGTGTTTGGCAAGTGGCTGCTTCTAGAAAATACTGTGGGCTATGTGGATTCTACATGTGGGTGAAGCCATCAGGACATGGCTGGTCACTGATAACACCTGGTGACCATTCCTTGCAGAAGAAACAGAAATGAGAATGAAACTGGACTGACCCTCACTTTATGATTTCTGAGGTGAAATCTGAGTTCATTACAAAAGCCTCCAACTCTATGCCCTTGGGTTAAAGAGAAGGAAGAACTGGTAATGACAGCCAACGTGGAGCCACTGCACTAGGGATAATACTAGCAACTAGAAACAATGGAGAAGCAAGAGCAGTCTCTCCTGTGCTGTGACCGTGGGTGAGAGCTGCGTGGGGCAGGAACTGTACTGAAGAGCAGTCCTGTCCATGCTGGGTCTTCACGGCCTGGCCAGCGGGGCTGTTTATTTGCTGTAATCCTACCTAAAGGAAAAAGAATGATCTCACTGGCTCTTACATTTCTTTACAATCTGGACATCACCAATTGTAAATATCAGATCAAAATACTGACCAACAAAGGAACCAACATTAAAGGGTCACTGCCCAGGGATAAGAGAAGCTATTAAATTAAGGTACAATTAGTTTTGGAGGTGGATTTAGATCTGGTTTCTGTATTTTTCTTCAGAGATAGTTAGATCAGTGTCAGATGTGCAGGGAACTAATATTTATCTTGCACCAATTACGGGATGAGAGTGGGGCATTGTGCTAAGAACTTTACACATATAATATAGTCTCACAGTTAACTTGATGAGGTAGGCCTTGGTCCCATTTCACAGATGAGAAAAGTAGAGTTTCAATGGGATAAGCTCAAAGAGTAAAGTGCTCATTTAGTATTTGCAAGTTTCTGTGATTAATACCCAAGGTTTCCTACTTGTACTTCTTTTATTGGAAAGTTTTTACGAACAAATGCCCAATGTCTGTTCTTGATTCATGTTGGGCTGCCAGCTTCCTGTAGACGAAGCTCTGGCTGCTTTGTCAATCAGATTTTGATGGCTCACAAAATGAACTGACCAGCAGAGTATCAAAGAGAATGATAGCAAGAGAACAAGCAGATGGCAGAGAAGCAGAATCAAGGTGGCCTGTCCTGTGTTTTCCCACATTACCAGGCTGCCCGAGTTTGAAGACACGTTGAAATTTCTAATATGGCAACTACAAACCTTCCAACCCACCACTTCTCAGTTCCAACAGTGTTAGCAAATAGCACTATTCCTTGAAATTTTAATAGGAATTTGTGGAAAGAAAGAATAAAGGTCAGGCAAGTTTAGGAAATGATATAAATTCCACACTCCCCTCCCCCTTGAAACCTGCTTAACTTCCACTTCCCCAAACCAAGCTGACTGTGGATCCCTTTCCCACACTCTCTGGGGAGGGGGAGGGGTGAAGGATGGTTTTTAGCTAACTCATACTACCATGACTGGTGATTTAGAATGAATTCAGGCTAGCAAGGAAGGTAAATAGAAATGAAAACAAAAACAGGACTATCACTGTGTCGCAGGCTGCCCGACCTCTTCTGTAGGTCTGACCAACCTCTGGTCCCCGGTCTCAGGAGAGCCCCCAAGGTCTCCTGAGTTTACCCCACCCTCCCTGACGTGGACAGAGGGCAGCCAAATAAGGCAGGCTCACTGTGACCTTAAGAGGGGTCTAAGTATGATGTCTGGCAAGAAATTAGGATCTGGTTAGGGATACGACTGCCTTGGAGTCTCAGCTGGGATGGAATGCTAGACTATCATCAGTCCATGAGTCTCCTACCTGCAGAACACTCACTTCACCTTTACCTCATTTTAAATAGCCAGTCACAGGGTAACCTATTTCTTTCAAATGATTAAAGAAGAATGGAGCCACACTGGGCCACGGGGTTTTACACAAAAGTCACTGGCTCCCCACCTCCCCATCAGTTTGTGCCAATTTAACCAGGAAGGAGTCCTCTGATTTAAGGGAAGACAGGCTACAGACGAAGAAAACATCGGTATTGTATGTATGCAATTAGAGAATTGAGATGCTAAAGTTAAAAAAGAAAAAAAAATAAAATAAAATAGAGCAGGAAAATGTCAGGTTCAAAGTGGGCAGAAGAAAGGCTTTATTTTTATTTTCTTACATTTGCCTCAGAAAAGTCCTTTTAATAAAGCCCATGGGAGAACCTAATTCTCTTCCCAGACCCAACTGCTAATCAATTCCCTGGGCTCCTTATATAAACAGCAGCAGCAGGTCCGACAGAGTTGGGTAATCTGGGACTAAATCTGAACTGTTTTGTTTCCTAACAAGGAGTCCACTTCCAGCTTCTCCATTTAATACGCTGGTGATAGGATTTATCCCTTTAATGACTCTGAGTAAACCATCTGAAAGGAAGATGTTAAAGCAGGCCCTCCGAAGGAGAGCAGGGACAGCAGCTGTCTTCTGCAGTTGTTTTTCTTTTCTGTGGAACCTAACCAGAAACCCTGGCAACACCAACCTGAGGCTTTAATAAAAACACTGGCAGGACCTTGACAGTGGTGTGACACTGTCATGGTTAAATACATGATCTACTGCAGGGGAAACCATTTCCACTACTTAGCATTTGGGATCACTTCTTCAAAAGGTTTACTATTAAAACATATGTAAACCTCAGTCACAGAATGCTGGAACGACAAAGGACCTTAGATGCTAACCTAAGTTCAAAACCCTTTATTTAGTATTTGAGAAAATTAAGGTCTCCATGTTAAATGATTTTGTCCAAAGTCACTCAAATAGGTACTAACATCAAAAACAAGGAGGATGGGAGCAGAAGTTGAAAAGACTGGAAAAAGGATCTTAGAAATTACATTGGTTGGGTTATTTAATATACCTAAATAACTAGCATACTTACAAATTTATGATTCAATACATTTCCAGAATTTAGATAGGAGTCAGTGAGCAGACATAAGATCCTGGTAAACTAGAGGTGATAAGTGTTTCGTTTTAAACAAAGGGGAAGGATCATAACAAAACAACAGTGCTCATCAATGATATAAATGGCATGACTACAACTGGACATAGTACTGACAAAAGGATAACCATATTTTCTAGGTTAACGCTTCTGTTCCTTTCCAGGCAAACAGGCTTTGCTTTTTTCTCTGCAGCCCACTGGAGGGTCATAGAAGCTCATGTTCCTGGTTGCCTAGGCTAGCTGAGCCCTAGGAGCTCAGCCTTCCTTCCCTGAAGCTGGGCTTGTACCCTAATTCAACTGTCAGAGGCCTGGCACGATGCCATCACAACCCACAGTGACACCAGCGTTATTTCTATTTGTCTTCTACCCAGCTGACACTATTAAAAGAAACCTTGTTCTACAGGGGCTTCTAAGCTGCCAGAGGTCAACTTCTGTTATCATCTCATAAGATAAATTCAATTATGAACTAAAGAGGTACCTCCTATTGTCTTATGAAAAAAGCCACAACTTGTTAATGAGGCCAAGCTCCTGGTTTTCCTATTTGCTGATACCAACAGCTTCATGGTGAAATGGAGAGGCAATGATTACCCACCTCCGAGGGTGACTGTGAGCTTAAATGACTGACTACGTGGACAGTGCTAACCAGTCCCTTGTGCATCAGAAGCGCCCGTTAAGTGCTGAGTAATGTTAGTACTGAAGGGTGACAGACAAGCATTTTACAGAGCGGAGTGAGTCAGTTTTGAGATACTGGAAAAAGCAGGAGGATACAAACTGAGCTGCCTGGAAGGAAAGACACATGGTAAGGGCCTGGTCCTGACAGAATTAAAAGAAAAAGATGAAAACATGCCATAATACAGAGGAGTAAAAAAATAAAAAACAAATACAGTAGAGCCAAGCTGGAGTCTTTTGCTCTACTGTACACAGAACTGGTCAGTCCCTTTTTTTTCTTTTCTTAAGGGTAGCGTGTGCAGTTTTGAGTTCTGAGGTGAAGAACTGGAGGCAGTCCAGAGGAGAGCAATAAGAATAATTAAAGGGTTGGGATGCGGGCCATATTAAGAAAAGTTAAAAGGAGCTGGGGTTATTTGACTTAGAGAATAAAGGGCTGAGGAGGTTAATGACAAGACTGAAGACCAGAGAACACTGTGCTGTGATGGTGTAGCCCAGGGCGCTGAGGAGAAGGCTAACAGAGCACTGGGTTGGCAGAGATCGCCACCGGGGGGAACGTATGTGTCCTCGTCTCCACAGGACAGAGATGTAATCTGGTTCAGAAGTTTAGATAACCTCAAATTCTATGTGGTCACTCTAAAAAATGTATATAAATTATTGGAAGTGCCAATAAGAAACCCTGCAAGTTTCAAAAGTCCCACACCATTAGGGCAACTAGGTCTGTGTGACTCGGGGTGTTGAAAAGTCTGTTGTGTAAGCTGTGAATGAACTGTACCAACCCTACAAAACAAACAAAAACACACGGACACAGGGTACACCCAAGATCTTTCCCTGGAAAAGTACAGTGATCACTGCCAATTTTCAAAAGTAAATCAAGGTGGAGGTTTTCTACTGGTTATACTGGGAAGAAAAAATAACCATTTTGATGGCTTGAGTCTTCTATTCCTTTGTCAAACATACCAGTTTACCTCATGTTTTATAAATTGGTAGTGTTGGACAGAGTTAAAAAACACTGTCAAAGCAATAGGGACAGTAAATTCATACCTTGCACTTAAATTTAAGTGCAGATCTTGTACATTTTAGAAACAATTTGAGATTTAGCTTACTAAAGTTAATTAGGTTACTTGTAAGAAGAAAGAGAGGAGGTTGGAAGTTGTTACCTTATCAGGTAGGAAAGAGAAGATGAAAAATCTCATTGCTTGTAACTTACTGGGCAAGGAACTGGGCCCCATGGGTACAGATACCTGGGGAAGC
The DNA here is from genome assembly GCF_002263795.3 of Bos taurus. NCBI lineage: Eukaryota > Metazoa > Chordata > Mammalia > Artiodactyla > Bovidae > Bos > Bos taurus. Next base: position 95,237,366 of record NC_037334.1, read on the forward strand.
CATGAATTGTTGTTAAACCAAACTAAATGTATCTAAGCTAAGCACCAAGTCCCAGGAGCACTGGCTCTGTTCCAAAGAAATACTTACTAAGGATACTAGTGGAGCTTCTCAAAGCTGAATGCATTGTAACTCGTGCAGCAATGGGCAAATAGAGAAGTAAAATCATACAAAACCGTAGAAAGATGTTGATTAAGGATTTGGTTATTCAAGAGACTTTTTGTGAGCATTTATGTTTTCAAACTAATATCCTTTCATCATTTACTATCCAGTGACTTGTGTTATTAAACTAGCCATGGCCTCGTAGAGCTTATCCTCACTCTGGGTAATTCTATTACTACTGTTAATAGGCTCGTAAAGGAGAGACTCTTCTGGCTGGTCTGGTCTTCCCTTTGATCTGAGGGATACTTGAGTGAGCTGATAAAAATGAAGGGAGTGGGGCAGTCTCTTAATTAATGAAGAGATGAGGATTCATAATTGAGATGATATCACAATAGAATCATTATACTAACTAATGCTTGGCTATAAACACATTTTATACTTTTGTAATAAAAATTCCTTGTGCAAAGATCCTTTGACTCTAATAGAAAACTGGAAAGTTCTACTAATAGAATTTACTATAAAAAAATAACTCCACACAAGTGCAAAATAAGAACCATACTGTCCACCACTGAAATTACATCATCCAGTGACAAACACAGCAGTACCACTATCACAGTCTTACATAATAAAGTAACTTGACCAGATCCCCAATACTGTAAAGTAATAATAAATAGCCAATAGAAGATTTGGGATTTATAAAAGAAGTAAAATTTCCATCTATTCCATCAGCAGTATGAAGAGGACAAATGACTTTTGACCATGTTTTTAAAAATATTCTCAGTACTAATTTCTGTGTTTTCATTAAGTTAATATTACCAATATTTACCTATAGTGATCTTGAATTATTCCAATCAATCAGCAAGAAGGAGAAATATATCTATACCAACCTACATATGGTCCACCAGGTTTGATAACTTTTGTGCTTCGGTTGCGGGATTCCTCCTCTGCCTGGGTCATTCTTTCTCGTGTCATCTGATACGAGTCATTTGTTGCACACACTGTAATTTTATCTTGTATAAATCCCAGGCAATTGAGCTGGGAGGCTCCAGAGCTGTCAGGTAAGATGGTGGCTTGTTAGAGATGTCCCACATTTTGCACAATAAAGGCAAGCAGGAATTGTATAATTCTACAATCAGCAGCTTTAATAATAACTTTAAAATTCAAAATAACTAATATTAATCATTTTAAAATGTAAAGCTTATTTTAAAACTTTTAAGTTTCTTTTCTTCATTTCCTATCACGTATTTTTTCCCCCCCTCTAGATAGAATGGGTGAAATGAACTCTCAGAGACTAATCTATGAAATTTCGGGGAAAAAAATGAAACAAAACAGTATTTGGAGTGAAGACCAGGGTCCTGATGGGCACTGAAGTTCTACTTTCATTTTTAAAAGAATTATCTACTACTGATGTGAGAAATGTTAAAAGCTTACTTTTAATGGAACCATAATGTGTATGCTTTAGCACTGACTAGCTGAAACAGATCCACCATAATAATTCCTTTTATTTTTAATAAGATTAGATTAATTTTGAGGCAAAAATACTGCCAAATATCATAGTTTGTTACTATTTATCAAAATACCCTAAACATTTGTAACTTTATATTTACATTTTTTTTACATTGTTAAATGTCTATAAGATAATCTGTTGATATAGCATATATGAAAAAAACACTAGACAAGAGATTTTTGCAGAAATATTTTAAAAAAAGAAACCTTTTGGTTAAACAATCACAAATACTAATGCTGGCCAGGAAGACAGTTCTGCATTCAAAGTATCATGCTGTATTAGGGGATCATGGTAACAGTTATGCTAGCATTTTACGAAGAAATTACTATTGCCTTAGACTAGAAATAGAAGTAATGAAAATGTCACTATAGCCCTGATATTCTATTTCTAAACTTAACTGGAAGTAGCTTTGTTATGATTGTATGAAGTAAGGGTTGACAAAATTTTTGTAAATTGCTAACAACTGTATAAATTCTATTTTTAAAAAGTCAGTTCATTCATCTCATGAATATTTATTGGGCAGAGACTGCAGGCTAGGCAGTGTGAGGTGCACAGGCTGTGACAAAGACTGACAGAAGTGGTCCCTCCTTCGAGGAGCTCTCTAATGAGTGACAAAGATGAACACACTGGAAATTATGATGCAGAGTGACAAATGACAGGGGGCAGGGACCCGCAGGAAGGTACTTCACATGGACTAGTGCACAAGGCAAAGGCTTTTAGAGGAAGTGGTGCCCAAGGTGATCTAGAGGGGTGACTAGAGAGAGGTGGAGGACAGAAGCGTTCTAGCGGGATAACCAACGTGTGCCACTTCTCCTAGGGGGAGCTAGGAGCAGGTTTTCAGTTTGACCAAAGAGAGGTGGCAAGGATAATTAATGAGACGAGACTGAACAAGGTGCAAGAAGTACATGACACAGGGCTTTGGAGGTCACAGTATGGATTTTGGACTTTATCCCAAGAATAACAGAGACTGAAAATAAGAGAGAGAAAACATCTCATTTATACTGTAGAAAAGTTGATCAGGATGAGGAACAGATTGAAAGGAAGGGGGCACTCTTGTGAAAGCTGGAGACCAGTCAGGAGGCTACTGAAGGATTACAGACAAGAAGTGATGGCTTGAGCCAGAGTAAGAGCAGTGTGAATGCAGAACAGTAAATAGATTTCAGAGACCGGGAGGAGGCAGCATTGACAGGATTTGGTCAGTGATTAGCCATGGGGGGTGGGGTGGAGTGGGGGTGTTCAAGAGTGTGCCCAGGCTACTGGGGGTTACTGGAATACTACGGCCGGTAGAAAGAAAATGAGTTCAGTGCTGGACATGGTGACTTTGAAGAAGGAGCAGTCTCAGGAGGGAATGGACTGTGAATAACGCTAATATTTAAAATAATCAATAGGAAGATGAAAATAAGACTACAAGAGGCTGCAAAAGTACAGCCAGAGAGGTGGAGGGGCATCAGAAGAACAGTGTGTCAAGTCATGGGAATAAAATGCTTCAAGAATCAGGGTGGTCCACAGGGTGAAATGCAGGCGACAAGTCCAGAATAGTCAGTAAGCAGCCGCTGGGTTTATGGGCAAGGAGGTAAAGGCTAGCTTTGGGGAGCATAATCCAGTGGAATGGTGGGGACTGAACTAGACTTTGGGCCCAGAGGTGAGTGCAAGGAAGGTGGGTTTTTGTTTTTATTTTCTTTTTTAATGAGGCCGACTTGAGCTGAAAAATCAGTGAAAGGAGGGGAAGGAAGTGGGGAGAAGGGGAAGGAAGAAAAGACTGCAGTATGACATGCTGGTGGCAGGAAGCTTGAATTTCAGCATCTCCCCTTATTAATCACTAACTAATTTCCATAGTGAGAATAAGCTCAACCTATTGCCAGTCATGATGAAACGACAGTTTACACCATCCAAGGTCAAGAAACAGATGTTTACATGAAACCAGAATAGGCTGTCAACACTGTGGGTGAGAAGACATTCCCCACATTCTCTACTCATCCCTTTTGAACTCAGTTGCCTTAAAAGTTGAAATACTGTGTCACATGTGTATAGATGTTCCTATAGTCTTTCTCTAGCTGTTTTCTACACTTGAATATGCGTTACTTATAGAGCTGTATTATATATTTTCACTAGGACTCTGAATGGGCAGAGTTAAGAAATTTTTAAAAGGTAATTTTTGACTGTGAGAGTTCTTGCATCTTACGTATAAGAAAAGTGAGGCCCAAGGAGATTTTAAACGAAAGATAAGAAAGAGACTAGTTAATATGTATTCTTGGAACATCTATTTGTGGAGTCAGCCAACCCTTTCAAGACTGGAAAATGGGTGTAAGAGAACCCTTGCCCTTGAAGAACTTGCACAGCTGTAGTAGAGACAAGATCCACGGAAAACCCAAACCAAATTGAATAGAAAAGATGCAACCAGATTATACAAAGGTATTCTTGCCAGGTTGTGAACTGAGAGTTTGAGTGCTTCTGTTTTTATAAGGGCAAATTTCAATGTATATTCTTACCACACTTGGATCATACTAATGGAGTTGTGACAATTTTCTCACGGTAATGGTTTCTTTTCTGTTTGGCCCATCATGGATACTTTTGTAAAATGACCTTAAATCCTTCTCCAAATAAGCAAGGTAGAAATAAACACACAGGGTATTTATGAAGTTAGGGAGAAACCATATTACCTATGATGACAGGCCTGGTTTTGAAGAGGGAATTAAGTTCCTTAGTAAAATTCTAATTTTGGACAGAGTTCAATTTGATATTGAAATGTTCTCTAGAAAAAAATAATTTGCTGAAGACAAGTATTATAGGTGATGGCACAATTAGAAATTGGTGTGCCCTGTGGTCTGTAAAGAATGCCGGGGTGGGAGTTAGAACTCAGTTCTCATTCAGTCCACCACTAACTAAACAGCTAAGTAACACCCATAAATCACCTGTGAAGTGGCAGGGTGGAAGCACACAGTTGCCAAGGGCTCTTTCACTTGGGGATGCTATAATCTAATGCAGCGCTGCCCCGCAGACCTTTCTGCAATTTCAAACGTTCTGTATATGTGCTGTCCACCACGAGAGCCATTAGCCATGTGGTTATTTAGCCTGTAATATGTGGTTAGTATGAGTGAAGGACTAACTTTTATTTCACTTTTGTCATCTGAAATGTAAATAGCCACACGTAGCCGGTGGCTACCACAGTAAACAGTGTAGAAAAGTCTATATAACCTGGTACACATGCAACTTATACCAAAAAGCGTAAGTTTGGGGGAAGGCAATTTTTAGAAAGCAAAATTAACATATACTCAGGGAAAACGGCAGGTTAAGATAAAGCAACATTTATTTAGTCGCCTTAAATGGGAGGAGAAACTCAGAGCGCTTTCAGTGCGGTGTCTTTTTTGTATCTCTGCCCCCTGAGCTCACTGGGAATACAGCTCTCTCTCTCCCCCACACAGCAAGTGCTCATGGCTTCAAGTCCTACAGGGGAGATACAGGGATGGACAGCCCTGGGGAACTTTGGGCCAATGTTAGTGTTTCTCGGGGGGCTGGGGGCTCTAAGGCCTTGTCTTTATCCACTCAAGGGGCCCATTCTTTAATCAGAAACAACCACAGCAAAGAAGAGTGAAACAAGCAGCTTATTGTTTACAGAGGACCTAAGCAGATAAGAGTTCCACAGGCACCCTGGGCTATGGGTGTGTGTTCTTGTCTTCCTCCCTCCATTTTCCCCTTAAAATCAGAAGGGACTGCTCTCCTGGGGTTAATTTCTAGTTTCCATTCTGCTGCAGAATAAAGATTTCTAAAAATCTATCTTACAACATGCCTTGCACAGGGAAAGAGGAAGGGCATATATAAGACACATGTATTTTCCTCCTTTATACATGAGTGTGAGTCTTGAGGTTACTACCACAGTGGTCTCTAACCTTTTTGGCACCAGGGACCAGTTCTGTGAAAGACAGTTTTCCCACAGATGGCGGTGGGGGTTGGGAGTTGGGATGGGGATGGCTCTGGGACGATTCAAGCACGTTACATTTACTGCACATTTTATTTCTAATCTAATGCCGCCGGCTGATCTGACCAGAGGTACCCGGTTGTGGCCTGGAGGTTGGGGACTCCTGTAACTATAAAGTACTCTTACTTATATTCAGTGATTAAGACCTTAAAAACCCCTGAAACTTGTATTTAATTAAAATAAAATAAACCATGTTCTATAGGTAAAAAATCTATACTTTAAAAATTCCTCGAGGGCAAGAATCTTAAATTTTTTGTGATTGCATTCCACAGTGACAAATATAATTTCTGGCACATAGTGTGTGCTCACGATTTCTCAAATAAATAAGTGAGGTCTGCAATTCAAGTCAATAAATATTTAAGGAATGACTACTATGTGTTTTATTCTTTATTAATTTAAGAAAAAAAAAACCCTCAAAGAAAAATTACTTACCCTTCAGCATACCTTGAAACACACTTACCTGGAGAAAGTTTGCTGGATGCAGTCAAAGCTGCCCTGAGGGTTGTCTTTACCCACATTTGACAAATAGAAGTTAAAGGTATGCACTTCGTTGAGGGGATCATTTTTAGGGATTTTGACAAGCTAAAAGGGGGACAAAGAGAGAAACACCTCAAATTATAAATGTGCTATAGAATGATCTGATGACTGACTTTACTGTTTTTCAAATGACATTCATTTTTTACCCAAACCCTCTTGAGCACTTACATTTATACCGTTTAAATTACTGAATCATTCAAGGAATCTGACAAGCATGCCTATAACTTACCACACTCTGATTTCAATTTTCTGCTCTAAAGTGTCAGTAATTATGTCAGCTCAGTAATTAGTCTATAAGAGGAACCCTCTTCTTTTCAAAGTAGAAATTGCTTACATCTCACATAGAAGAGTTATCAGTGAACTTGCTGAAAAGCTCTTCCTCTTCTGAGACACACAGGTTCTGCCTGTGGCTTCATGACCCCCTGCTAAATAGCATCTAGATATTTAGATGGTCTCTGAGACAGTCTATATCCCAATCCTTTCCTGTCTTATTACATACACATTTCATTTTAATTCTTACTTCTTGGAGTACTACTTTTGAAGAGTAAGTAACTAGCAGCATAAGGTGAATACCGTAATTACATTCACAGCACAACACATGTGGGTGTTTCTCCCTCCTCCTCCTCCTTCTGTTTTACAGAACAAGGTCAGCAGCCCACAGAGGTGATTCTGCAGGCCCCCAAGGCCGAGTCCTAGGCAACACTATGGAACAGGCGGATGTCTTCTATGCTCTTGGCTCAAGGCCTGGCTCCTTTCCTAGATGAGTGGCCCCAGAAGCAAAGGGACAGGATTGCTCTCAATTACTGAGGCCCTGTACCAGGCATGTTTTCCTGGCACATAGTGGGGGATTAATAAATACCTGTGAATACACGGACTGGAGATTTCTGTCTTTCAACTGTACCACTCTTCCCAGCTCCCAAGACCTTTCTTCCCTTGGGTATACAGGGGCCACCACATGGTGTTAGGTGGTGATAATGAATGGGTTTTATTGGAAAGAATGTAAAATCCTGCTCTCTAGCCTCCAAATATGTACTCTAGGCAATTTAATAGACAAGCGAGGAGGGAGAAAGTGTTTTCTAATTCTCTTTCTTCTCCCCCAAATCTTCCCTTTCCATCAAGGGAAGAGTAAGACTCAGAGCTAACTGGCTGCTAGGTGTATGTCCTCCTTAAGGTCTAGGACAGCAGCAGGTGGACAGGGAATGAAGGTATGAATGCTTGAATGACTTCCCTTCCTCAGCCATGACTCACTTAACCTCCACTCACCTTCCCCCTCAACCCTCCCTGCAGATCTGGAGAACCTGCTTGGGGAGATTTTCCACAGCAGTGGTGAACTGATTTCCAGGCCAGGTTCTGGCTTCCGTTTAGGCCTGAGGTCTTCTTTCTTACAGGGTTCAGGTCTGGGACTGCATAAGTACTTTACCCATCAGAGTATGGAAGACTGCTCCTTTTGGGAGCTTCTAAACTGCATTTTTAAAAAGTAGAATCATACACTTTTTTTCTATTTTGGAGGAGTGATTAGAGTTTGTACTCAAATTCTATAAATGTTCAGTATTCTTTCACTGAAAACTTTTAATTACTGGAGTCCTTAAGTTCAGACATCTACTAAACACAACATGGCTTTTCCTTTCTTATCATCTTAACTGTGATTCTTCTTAAGTAACATTTATACTTCTTAAGGTGAAAAATTATCTTCCTATACATTTTTTTTTCATTCTTAAGCACATACATACACAGAAAGTCTTTGTGTAAACTTGTAGGGTTTAATAACAGAAATACCTTGCATGAATTAATTGCTGTGTACACCACTCAAAGCATTAAGGTCTGGCCTGATGGTGGGCATAGAAAGCTTTCTTATTCTTTAAAAGAATATCAAATAGAAAAAAAAATGCTATAGTCATTTAAAAAATATGACACTGAACAGAATAGGAAAGAATCAGGTTAAAAAGAAACAAAGTTAAAAAAATACACAACCTGCGCCATGAACCCATTAAAGTGTTTGGAAGCTTGTCCGCCACAGGGATCAGGAGAGCAGTTTTCGTCAAGGGGCAGTTTCACCCCCCCCAGGGGACACTGGGTGTGGCAGGTTGCTCCTGGCATCTCTTGGATGCCCGGGATGTCGCCCAACACGTTACAGTACGTACGCAGGACGGCCCCACAACAACGAATCACGCAGCCTCTAACACGTTAGTAAGGCTGACACTGAGAAGTTATGGATCAGAGACAGAGGTAGGTTAGTCTCCTAGTAAAGAAGAGAATTCTGACTTCATTGACTTTTGATAATTAATGAAGAATTAGAGGGGAAAATGGTATCTTTAAAGAAATCAAAGTACCCATTAAAGAAAAAAAAGGAGGTATGGAGAATGGAGAATGACAGCAGGGCTTCTCAAAGCTCCCTCCTGCCTGCTGCCCCACCCTCTGGCGTGTACGGGAGCAGTGTGCACACAGGAGCAGGGGCAGGTGTCAGGGCAGATCATATTTCTGAGGGGCATCCTGGGTGCATATCATGGTATTTTTCTCCAGCTGAGGAGCTGGGGTGGAGTTGGAGGTTAAGGAATGATGAGTTGCCACAGAGTTTCCACAAGTGAGTTTCTATATCACTTTTCCTAGGTGGTTTTCAGAGCAGGAGCAATGCAGATGGTATGTGTGTGTTTAGTTGTTCAGTCATGTCCTGCTCTGTGTGACCGCACGAACTGTAGTCCTCCAGGCTCCTCTGTCCATGGGATTCTCCAGGCAATCTGGAGAACCCACTGGAGTGGTTTGCTATGCTCTTCTCAGGCTTTTCTTATAAAATATCTGAGAGCAAGATGTCAACCATGCAATTTTCTTATCTTTAAAATTTCAGAAGTCTACACTGTACAGTCTGTAGATTTAGTATATCTTATTTCCTGAAGGAGATGGTACAAATCAGATATAAATTTTATGTGCATCAATATCTGAATATATTAGGAATGAAATGTATGTACAAAGAGTACTTATTTTTATACTGGTAAATGTACTTATTTTATACTGGTAAATGTACTTATTTATTTAATGATAAGAGTACTTATTTTATACTGGTAAATGTGCCCAACAGTTTGGCTTCTTGGGCAAAGGCTTAATGGAAAGAGCAGGTTGTGTATGGCAACTAGAGCAGGCAGGAGAGGCGACAGAGTGGGGCGCGTCAGAACTCAACTATGGGGGCCTCAGAGTGGACCAGAACCCGTGCTGAGGGCCACAGCTAAAGTGGGATCGGAGTCCTTGTCTGATCCAGGGCCATTTCAGAGACTAGACTCCAGAGGAACTTGGGGATACTCATTACTTCTCCCTCTAATATACAGGAACCTACTCCATAGCTTATTTAGATAGTGAAGTAGGAGTCAGTCTTTTCTTCCAGAATGATTATGAAGCATTTTCTTATAAACTGGGCTTTGGGTTATGGACTATGACTAGGGGGAGATGAAAATGACTGTTATTGTTGGGCCTAGGATCGGCTTTTGAAGACAGGGCTAATCACCATGGGAAAAGAAATTCTAAGGTCTGATTTAGAAACAATTTTGGAAGAGCATCCCTATGTATGATAGGAACTTCTCAGTTTTAATTATATTGAGCTTTTCCTACAAGTCAGTGGGAATACTTTTAGAACTTTAGGGACCCATGGTCTACTTGAAATTTTTAGCTAATGCCTTAAGAGTGAAATGTTATTTTAAAAGTATCAAAGACTCTGATTCCAAACAGTTTCTTATTCACAATGAATATAAAAATATACTACCGTGATCTGGGTAAGTTGAAAAGTAGATTTTAATTTTCATTCCAAATATGAGAGGCTGAAAATCAAAAGGCTTAGGACCACAATCCACAACCCTCCTCCCAAACGCCAGGCTGTCTTTGATAAAAAGCTATGAAGACAAAGTTTCAGGAAACTTTCAGACATTTATAATTAACATAAACACTGTATACCAAGATGTGTAAGTCAAAGCTTCTAATTACTCTGAGACACAAGTTCAGGCATGTGGCACTGGAATACTGTCTGAAAGGTCATTTCAACATCGAGTCACAGACCTCTGTTTTACAAAAGGATATAAGGGCAGAAGCGCAGTATGTGTACTGCTGCAAGTTTCTCATACGGGCATGCTAGCATCTGCTTAAAAGCCACTGGTACTTTTACTGCAGAGGTTTCTTCACTGGACTGGACTGAGGTACATACTAGATTAAAAATAGAACCAACAAGGTGTTTTTTCCCATTTATTTAACACAAATGCTTTATTCTGTTGTGGGTATTACAAATTATTTAGGTTTACATAAGCTTTTATTTGGCAGCAATTCTATAATTTTTATCAGCCTTTTCTACTAAGGTAACTGCAAATGCTCAGTGAGATGTTCATGACCCAGCAATACCACAGCTTGATTATGACAACTCTTGGTCCTTAAAGCAGACCTGTTGGCAGGGCCTTGGAGATGATTTAGTTGAGTGGCTGCATCCTACAGATTTGGAGCAGAGAGAAGCTAAGTGATTTGCTCAAGGTTACATCTCTATTTAAAATTGTAACCCTTGTACTCCTGACCTCCTGACTGGCCCCATGTTTGTCTAAAGTACTTAGTACCTATACTACTTAATTTTGCTTATTGTCTTTCTCCCCTGGCTAGGCCTTCTAATCCTTAGACGGCCATGGGCTTTTGTCTGGTTTGTTCCAGGTATTGTCAGCATCTTGAATAGTATGTAGCAAAAAGCAGTCCCTCCATATGTATTTGCTAGATAAATAAAAATGGTGAATAAAGCCTCAGCCACAGCGAGAACTGAAGTGTCTGCTTTCTTTCCACCAATATTATAAAGCATGTTGAAATTTCCTTATATGAAAAAGGTTCTATCCTCAAATAAATTTGGGAAATGCCAGCTTAAACAAAATCATTTACTGTAAACTAGGTCCTTTCACTCTGAATAGCAATTTCCCAGTTTTTATGGCCTCAGAACCCACTTCCCTCCATTCCTATAGTATCTTAGGAGGTCCGCTTGTCTCTTAATATTATTGGACTAAAATAGCTATTATTTTACTATATATAAACTATATATCTTAGTTTGGATACAAAAAATGCTACAAACATTTAAACATTAGAATTCTCTGTTGTTCTCAAATCCTTTCCTGACTCTTAATGATTCTGTAATTGCCTAATAATCTGGAAAATTCAGTTTAGCTAGAGAAATGTATTTGCATGGTATTGGTAAGGTTCCAGAGTTTAGGGGCAGAATAAACCTAGAATCAGAACAGAAAATAGAAACCTCAACCTGAAAGCCACAAAGTCCTATTTTTCAAACTAGAGCTGCAGTTTTAACTTTAGGCCTAACATTATGGGTTTAGGGAAGAAAAAAAGCTTCTCAGATCAGTCCAGATGTAGAAACCAATGCTGGGGTGGGGGTGGGGGAGTAGGGAGGGGATCTTTCACTGGCAGTAGAAAAAGTTTAGGTATTAGAGAAATCAGTAAGAGATGAATGTTCCCACTGACAAGGAATGACAGGGAGGGGAGTGGATCCCACACATATTACAAACATCTGAAACTTCCACATGATAGAGGCTTTACTGAGAGTAGTGCAAAATGCTAAATTTATCTGCACAATCGGAAATGTTGGCAGTTATTTTTAAAAAAACTCAGGCCATATACCAATTAATATGAATAATTCAGGACAAAGTAAGTCCATTTATTTCCTTGCATTCTTCCTCTGTAGCAAGATGTACAGTATTAAAGTAAACGTAGACTAGCCTTTTCTATTCTTCTTCATATAGTTCCTTAAATCCCGTATTAGGACTTAAACAAATCACGTTGGAAGGGTACAGTAGTCAGTACTACTGTAGTTTCCTTTGAAACCACATTCTCACCCCTAATATATTCTTTTAAATTTATGGCTGTTTTGGGGGAAAACATCATTGATGACAACATATCAAAAATTAATTTCAATTGGTTACAAGTAAGCAATACCATCTACAAAAGTAAAGTGTTAATTTTTGACAGTCAAATACACCCAAGTTGCTGTATCACTAAAACTGAAAAAAAACTTCCTTGAGTAATTTTTGGCTCTCTTAATAAGGTTTCTCTTTAATATGAAACCAGCCTTCTAAATGTTGGTCTATCCAGTAAGATGACACTGACTGATTTGTTCATTTATTCCACAAATATTAACTGCCAGCCTACTGTGTTAGGCACTACTCTAGGTTTCTGTGACATATTAATGAATAAAACATTACAATGATCCCTGCCATTGGGCACTTATATACAGAAATTCAGAAGAGATAATGATTACTTCGACCAGGAGATGGGGAGAAGTAGAGGGATTCAAGATATAATTTGTAGGTAGAGATGGCAGGATTCCTAGACATACTGTGAGGAATGAAAGAAATATCAAGGTTGATGCCAAGGCATTTTCCCCTGGAAGAATGGAGTTGTTTGGGAGAGTGTGTGTGTGTACACACATATACATATATGTGCATATATATACTCATATGTACATGTATATATTTATGTTTGTATATTTATTCTTGGATATGATGATGAGTACCTTAATGTAAATCTGCTAAGCACATGAAAATACAGTTGACCAATGCTGGTTTCACCAGCTAAAAGGGGCTTCAAAATGGGTTTTGTTATGACTCATTTTGTAGCTCCATGGCCAAAAATTATTGAGAAGGGCCCAGGTGGTTGGGGGTAGTTGGTTGGTAGCTGGGTATTTCCAGGAAAAGGGGGGAAGGTCAGTTAGTGGCAGGGGTAAGATGCAAATAGCAGATACTAGAGAACCAGGGAAAAGTATACAGACTATGGAGTGTGAGGGAACAGAAAATCTGTATTTAAAAATGACTGCAAAATTGAGCTAAATGCCAGAATAGCTTTTAGAAGAAAAATGACAGAGCCACCAAGAGAATCTGATAAGTTTGTTCAAATTTCATAGCTGGGCTAATCCATATTGCCTCTGTGGTGGCAAAAACTAAAACTTCGTGTTCAGTTTCATAATCCTTATCCTAAAATTGCTTTTCATTTTATTAACCATTCCCTTCTGAAATTTAAATATATTCCACAGCATCAATGCTTCTATAGGAAAGAATTCTCATCCTACTCCTAAATCTGCCCACCCTGTCACATAATCTGTCTCCTAGTTAATAAACTACTAGTCATCTATTTTACTGAGGTTACTGGCATCCTGGGGAGTCAACTTTGGCTCTTCGTTCCCCCCACACCACCGCACACCCCTCGGCATCCAGACGCAAGGCCTACTGCCTTTACTCCCCAGATTCTCTCTCAATGTATGTTCTTGTGCCCTTCCTCTGTTTGGGCTCAATATCACCTGCTTGGACATCTTGTGATCTGGCCTCCACTTTTTGTCTTCTCTTGATCCCATCCTCTAATCATTCAGCTGCCAAAATCAGTTTCATAAAATGCCAGTGTGACCATGTCAATCCCAAGCATCATAATTTCTGTATGGTTCCTTCTACTGATCTGTTGTGGAAGTAAGCTCCTGAACTGGAAGGACACTTGCAGCTCCTTCCCAACAGACCTGGGCCTCACTCTCCACCTTGTACTTGACGTACCCATTTCTGTCTTGACCTGTGCTAACTTACCCTTTATCTACCCTCAGTTCAGGAGCCTTTCCTTCCCCAGGGAAACAGGTTCCCTTTTTTGGCCCCACAGCCCCCTGGGCTCGCCTCTCCTGCTGCCCTCACTGTACTGTGTGCTGAGCACTTCTTCATATGTCTTCCTTCCTATTAGACCAAGAGTTTTTTTGGGGGGCAAGGACCATGGTCTTACTTTCACACATATTGGAACATAATAGATACATAATAAATATTTGTTGGATCCATCTGAAGAAACTTAGAACTAGATTAAATGCACTCTGAAGAAGACTTTCGCCAGGAATACTAAAAAATTAGATCTATATCTGAAATAGATCGCTTAAAAGAGTCAGTGGAAAACCAGAGCAGGCAAAAATAAATAGCAAAATGAAAGGAAGAAACAAACAAACGAACAGCAAACAGCAGGCACTGTGTGGTACAAACGTCAAGATGAAAAAGTTTCTTACCTCCTTGTGCTATGTTTAGTCCCAAGCCTAGGTCAAGTGGTTGCCTGAGTTTGTAGAACTTAAATTTATAATATACATTTTTCTTTTTTAAAAAAATTATCTTCATCTTTATTAAAATATTCACATGATACTCTGGCCTTATGAAATTCCATTTGAAAATATGATCTAGCATCTTTAAGACCACTTTGCATTTTAAAGGACTTAGGGAAACCACACTAAATAATTCTAAACTTAGCAATTCTCCTGGTCAAATAGGAAGCAGAATTTTGTTTTTTTAAAAAATGGCTTGTTTCTCAGAAACAAAGCCCAAACCTGATTTCTACAAGGAAAAACAATCTTTGATATGAATGTCAGTTTCCAAATTCATTGCTAATCTTCTCTCCTTGTTCTCCTGAAGTCTTGAAGAAAGCTTTCTGTAATATGCCAGGAGGCACTGCTGGTAAAACGTGGGTGGAACAGAAGTCATGTATGGCAGTCAGCAATGGTTGTGTAAACGTGGGGGGAGATGGGGACTTGGCAGATGTGAACACTCAAGATTAAAACAAGTTGCTAAAAGTGGCCCAGGCTCTAGATTTTGCAAAACACATGGTTTTTCCAGCTCACTCAATGTTGCCGTGAAAACTTATCAGTTCAATAACATAAATGGTATTTAAGTCTAAAAAATATTTCCATAGATTTAAAAAGAAATTCAATTCTTAATTTTCTATTTTTCAACATCAACATATTTAAAACCAAATTAAAGCTACAGAATGCTTTCTTCAAAATAAATCTTGTGGGGAACCCACCATGTACTACAAATAGAGCCACTCTGGTTGAGGAAAGGGTGACTGCTGAGGCAGCCACGTTGGTAACATCACAGAAGCCAGGCAGGCTCTGGGGATCAAGGACACAAATCCAGGCTCTGTGCTAAGGGAAGAGAAACAGCAGCAAGATGTGCAACAGTCAGGGGATATTTTATTAATTACACTTTAGTCACATCTTAAATGACAGTTACAAAAGACTGTATACAAGTATGATCTCTCATGTGCCATTTCTTGATGGGAATTAGAGGCAAATATTTGAAGGATACCAAAGGTAGAAATAGTGTCCTTCTGCCTTATTCACTTTCCTTTTTAAAATGCTTTCTTTAGTACTGGGTCTCTTTGCATTTCCAGTTCTAAGGTGGATAAAATTCAATGGTTTGAGAAGAGGCAACCTGAGCACTTCTCCTTTACACACAGATGACAAGGAAACAGGGCAAGCAGACCACATCTAGTATGTTAGATTACATATGCTAGAATCTGGAGCAACCATGCCCAGTTTCCAATGTGGCTCTGGAATCTACCATCTGAGTTACCTTGGGCAAGCAACTTAACCTCACTAATTCTGTTTCCCTTTGGGTAATGATACTATTCACCTCGTAAGATTGCTGGAGTTTAAAGAGATAGCTCATCTAAAGGGCTTGGTACAATGTCCAACACACAGCATATGCCCCAGAGTGTTTGCTCTGATGACGTAAAGACAGTAATGGAGAGCTCCCACTCTGATTTCGGCCTGTTAGATTCATGTGCACACACATCTCCCTCAGCAACAGTGATGTGTTTGATTTTTAAAGTAATTATAAAATGGTAATGGACTGATAACAGGCACCCTGTGGATAATCAAAAGTTGATAATACTTATTCTGAATTCTTGGTATTTGCAAAAGTAAGGGGCTAGAAACCTTCAAGGTCAAAATTTAAGTGTTAGCTTAAATAAAAGCCAAAGAAGCTATCTGGGAAAACAAACAACCCAAAAGACTATCAATATTTCTAGTTGTTCCAAACTCAACATACACAGAGATAAGGTACAAGAATGAATCAGCCACAACAGGTGTCCATGAAAGGCTGAAAAATTACAAACACCTGCAATTACTCTAGAAGGGTATTATTTTAGAACGGTAGCAAACACTGCTCCCCAAGTGCCCTATCCATTAAAAAATAAAATAAAATGCTGCCTTCAGCACCCCAGATACTAGCTACAGTGCACTGAAAAAACAAAACAGAATTAAAAGTTCTCATGAGAATCACAACTTCATGATTGTAAAGCATTCAGTCTTCATAAATGCAACCGGTATTTTAAAGTTTGTGGGTTTTTTTTTTTTTTGGTGTATCAAAACTATATAGGTAGTCTTGAAAAATGAATAAAATTTATTTTAATTTTTAAAGGTCTCTTGCTAAACATCTACCTTGAAAATATATTCCTAAGGTAGAGTCCATTTCATAAAATTTATTTCTATTGTTTTCATAAATCAAACTCACTTGCTAAAATTTCCTTCAAGCCTTCAAGAAATAAAACTCTTTCTGATTTTACATGTATAAAGCTGCTGATATGCACAGTGCACCAAGAACTAAATTAGAGACTGCAATTCTGATTTCTAAGAGACTTGGCAGGTCATGTAAATAAGAGGGCCTGTCAAGGCTCTTAGATCAATTGATTTATTATTATAAGAAACACAGGACTAAAATGATTCATTTCTAAGGATGGTATGCCTGGGCCATTGGTAAAGCCATCAAAACTATCCCTTCAAATAGAGAAAGATATGTTGGCAAAGAAAGAGCTAAGATATTTTACATATGGACAACTAAGGTAATTACTGTATTTTAGTAATTCATATCATAAAACTGTTGATTATATTCTAGATAGTTATTTGATTCTGCTAGGAGGCAGACAACACAGGTCCCTCTAGAATAAAGAAATTATATGAGGTAGTAAAACATTTTATCCTCTTGACAATAATTCCTTGCATTGCCCCTTAAAAAAGATAACCATATCAGTAGGCTTCAGGAGACATTTGGCTTCTTATGACTCAATTGCCTTATACATTTTTTGGGAAAAAAAAAAAATATATATATATATAATTTTTTACAGAATCTGAAATTGTAAAGTTTAAGACTTTATCCAAAATTAATCATGGATTCACAATTATCTTTTTTATTTTTCAAATTCTCAAAGGAAGGAACAGAACACTATCTTCCTGAAAAAGTAAAACAAAACACCAAGCATCTCTGGTAGGAACTTTTCTTTACAGCCAAATACAAAACATTTAAACAGCTGTGGAAATATGTCAGCATCATCCTATTGTTTGGTGGAAATGGAAAGCCTCAAGTTCTGTTCCTCCTTCCAAATCTGTGAAAACTGATTTTAATGAATTACCAATACAAACAGATTAAGAGAAAACTAAAAAAGCATTCTGGTTATTATTATTAAGGAAGAATTTCTTAGTGTTGATTAGTAAGAGTACTACTACATTCATAAATGGCTATACCTTATATTCTCACTCTTAACTTACTGAGTGATTATTAGACACTGTAAACTTTTTAAGTTCTATAAAAGATTGCCCTTTTCCTATGGCTGCTTAATTAAGTACTAACCTTTCAATACTGTGGGCCCAATTTAGTTATCTTTAATAGGTTCTCTATTGCATTCTGAGTTTTAGTGCCTGAAGTTCCCTAAAAATCTTATCTTTTGAAATTCAGCTGACTACTGCTTTTCATCCCCATAATCTATTCTTTCTAGACTGGAGCCACTGCCAGGACTCTTCACAACACCACTGTTCCAAAATGTTTGCTGTTAATTCAGTAAGGAGAGTGGCCTCCGTCCCATGTTCTTGATAACACCAACCACTCCGCCTTTACCTTCGTTTCCCTGGGGAGAAAGATCACAGAAGGGAGAAAACTTTCTCAACTGATAGATGACAAAGCAACTCATTAAGTAGTTGACTAGAAAGATATTCAGCTGGTGTCTAGGTACAGATAACTTCGAAACATGCTTTCTCTTTTCCTTGTCAACTTTTTTTTTAAACCTTGACTATTCAGGCTTTCTCCTAGATTCCTGACACATTTAAGGTCAGCATCTCTAAATATTTATTTTATGCTTATATAAAAATTAGGAAACATAGATAAACACATCTATCTCATTAGAAAAGCAATTAGTAAAGCAATGACATTTTGGTGTACAGCATTTCAAATTTTTTGTAGGTTTCTATTTGCATTTGTGTACTTATTTTTAAACCTTCCCAGGTGGCTGAGCAGTAAAGAATCTGCCTGCCAATGCAGGAGAGGAAGGAGATGCGGGTTCGATCCCTGGGTCAGGAAGATCCCCTGGAGAAGGGAATGGCAACCCACTCCAGTATTCTTGCCTGGAGAATCCCATGGACAGAGGAGCCTGGTGGGCTATAGTCCAGGGGGGTTACAAAGAGTTGGATACAACTGAGCACACACATAGCACATTTATTTTTAAAATTAGTATCATGATATATATGACATCTTATTATTAATTAGGAAGAAGAAACGACAACTTCAAAAGCTTCTAACCTAAATCTATGGACAGACAGTCTTGCCATTTATCAGTTATATATTCTCTTATTATACCCATCAGGAAAGTATTACAGCTCTTTAGATAGAATAACATGACTACATTTAACCTTTAACCTTTGCTACTTTATAATTTTTTCTTGCTACCGTTAACAAGAGCATTTTTATACTGAAATTCCTAATTGTTAGTGCTTAGAGAGGCTAGTGATTTTCAAAAATTGTATTTATCACTTAGTAGGCATTTTCCATTTGCCAAAACTTTGCTAAGTGTGAAGATTATAAGACTTTGACCTATGTGTTTTGACTTTAGTTTGGAGACATGACTAAAGAAATGGTTTAACAAACAATAAGAATTTCAAAATCTGCACTCATATACATACCTTCCCACTAGCTATCATACAAGAGCTTTCTTTGCTCCTATCTAAAACCAATCTCTCCTCTAGCAACTAGACACTATCTCTCCAACTACTTAGGGGCATTGCTCCAGCAAGTCTTCCTCTTTTGTGTATCAACTTTTGCTTTCTATTGGGTGAGGGCCATCAGTTTACAAATGTTTCGCTATTTCTCCCATTTTAAAAGAAACTTCTCTTCATTCCACTCTACTATGTTTAAGCCAGTGGCTTTTAAAGTTATTTCGGAACTGACCGTGTTACTAAAGGAAATCCTGTATGAGTTTTTATAGTTATTTACTTGGTTTATCTGCAGATGCAAATTTGTTTCCTCTTATCTATTATCCATAGGTTTTAATTAAAAATGGTTAATTTTCTTTCTCATTATATTAATGAGCATTCTCCAAAATATATTAAATTTTAGAGATGAGAGTGGCCATGTGTATTTTATTGTTGTTCAGTAACTGGCTATTAGCTTGATAGTTTTCATCATGTTAAGAAAGAATTCTTCTATTCCCACTTAAAGTTTTAATCTATATTTAATATTGAATTCTTATCAAATGTCACCTTGGCATCTACTGAAACATGTTCTGGTTTTTCTCTTTTAATCCATGCAGATGACAGATTATAAATATACAAAGATATGTATTTACATTACTATATTTAAAGTTAATGATAATGAGAACTTTATGTAACATTTGCTTGATAGTTATGAAGCCTGACAACACAGTAAACTCTGTGGATTCCCTGCCCAACATAAGAGAACATTAGCAATAACATATCTACCCATGTGCTCACCTCCTATCCCTTCTGCCTGCCTTTCTATAACAGAGGTAACAACTATTCTAACTTTTGTGATTACCATTCCTTTATTGCTTTTAATAATTTAATCACATGTGTACCTACACAATACAGTTTGATTTTGCCTGTTATTAAACTTTATACAAATGGTGTCATACCATATGTAGACTTCTGCCCACTTAAGAGTTTTCACTGCCGTACTGCACAGAGCTCTAAGTCACTGCTTTTTACTTGTGTACTCTTTGATAATCAATATGCCATGGTTTATCTCTATTAGCCTGTCATTGTTCTTAACGAGTGTGAACAAAATTTGGCAAAAGGAGCTTCAAATTTCATAAATATTAAGAATTAAAAGTATCAACACTCGTGTGTTCATAACTAAACCAGTTTGCCTAACAATTGAAAAAAAGTAACTTTTAATAGACCTTAACAGAATTCCACCTATTAATACATCTTTTTTCTTCTCACTACTGGACTGTCAAGTATACTTAAGCCCTATAAAACGTCTTTTCAAACTGTTTCTTGAAAAACCCGTTTCTTCCAAATCCCCCCATTACCAATGTCTCCTGGACAGATCCATCTTGACAGAACGAGGTACAGAGTTATTATCTGAACACCTCATGGACAGCATGTCCTGAACCAAACACTCCATGACTCCTGCCTCAGTGTGTTCTTTCATCTATTTTAGATCTTGAATAATAGCCTCACCATTCAAAGAAATGCTCATCATAAATATGACGCCATCCTTGACGCCTCCCTTTCCTTCCTTGCCATATATAAGCAATATAAGTTAAGACAGCTACTGGATAAACAAACTAAAATGCATATCTGGTCACATGACTCCCTGGCTAAAATTTCTAAAATTAAAAAAAAAAGGAAATGATAATTTCGTGTATTGTTTTTTAAACTATAGATTGTGACCCATTGGAAAGTTATGACATAATTTTAGTAAGCTGCGACCAGGATTCTTTTAAATTGAAATAGAATAGAACATGTCAGAATATGCAGAGGGCATGTAGCTCAGAGGGTAAAGTGTCTGCCTACAATGCGGGAGACCAGGGTTTGATCCCTGGGTCAGGAAGATCCCCTGGAGAAGGAAATGGCAACCCACTCCGGTATTCTTGCCTGGAAAATCCTATGGACGGAGAATTCTGGTAGGCTACAGTCCACTGGGTCGCAAACAGTTGGACACGACTGAGTGACATCACGATAATTTCTTGTACTGTTTTTTAAACTATAGACTGTGACCCATTGGCAAGTTATGACATAATTTTAGTAAGCTGCGACCAGGATTCTTTTAAACTGAAATAGAATAGAACATGTCAGAATATATTGGTAAAGGATAAATAACGTGCTGTGAAACTTTTTGTAGCTGTTTGAATGTGTACACCTGTATCTGTAAAGGGTCACAAAGCAAAATGTTTTTCCTTACTGTGACTGGTTACTAAATGTGCTGAAAGCATCTACTATAGTAGTTTTCTATTGGGGAGACTGGTGGTCCCCTTCAGAAAATTATGAAAGTTATGAACCTTGTCCAAAAAAGAGAATGTATGCATACCTGCGTTTGTGCATATTCTTTTCATGTTCTTAATCACAGTGAACCTAGCTATTATAAGGAAATCTAGGGGGAAAATTTTTAAAAGCCAAATTTCCAGACCTCCTCATTGACCCTTAGAGAGATTTTATAGATAAGAAGCACTGATCTCCAAGGTGAAATTCAAGTTCCTTAAGATGGTGGGAATATTTGCCACACGTCCCTACCTCTCTGAGCCCTCCCTGACTCTCCCTCTTCCTGGTTGGGGAGATACTCAAAAAATGTTTCTCTGAATGTGAGAATAAAATGCTCACTGAACATTTATTATAGGCCGGCAAGGCAAGTGCAGTGATGAAAACAGGCTCTGGAATCAGATGCTTAGACTGTGTGCAGGTTCATTCACTCACTAATGGTGTGAGCTTTACCAAGTGGTTTAAATTTAAAGCCAGAGTTAACACACCTGCAGGATACGAGTATGTGCTTCACGGCATCCTAGCGAGGACTAAATGAAAATAACATGTGTAAATGTGCTTAGAATAGGGGTCTTAGCACATAATAAATATTCAATAAATTTTAGTTATAAAAATACTGAAAAAAAAAAACTGGAGTCTATAAACAAAATAATGGATGACTATGCACTTATGCTAAATATACTACAAATTATAAGACTAGTTAAGAGAGATTTTGAAAATTCCTAGCCTGGTAAGGGCAAATTCATTAGCCTCAAAGCATTTATATGTGCTTTTTAAGTCTTTAAGTCAGTAAAATTCTTTTCTTCTAAACTTGTTTTCAAAGCAAATTACTTTTATAAGTTAAAAATTTTAGCCTAAAAATAAGTTTGAGAACATTTTAATTTCATACTCTTGTTCCTTCCAGTTTAAATCACAATTCAAGAATGGTTATAAATATTTACCTTCCCTATAAATTCTTCAGATTATCTAACATATGGAGCTAATAAGCAAACTTGTCAAGGGTAAGGTCAGGAAAGAAAACTTTGGAAAAGATTCTAGTTAGATAAAATCTTACTGCAGAATACACCAACTCTCTAAATATTTCTACTGTACTGCTACCGTTAATTGAATCTAAGATGCCAGCCCAGCTGTACGGCTGTCCATGATTTTATGTACCACTGCATAGTATAAAATGCTGACAAACTATGACACACCACTAAGATGCTGCTGCTAATGAGATACGTTTCTATCCAAAGATGTTAAAGGTTAAGAAATGTCTTGCAATCAGTGATATATAGTAATTTTGTTGCTGTGTTAAATATTGTTTGAAATAAGATCCAAGGCTTCCACATATTCTGCTAAACTGTTTTTCCTGCTTTAAATTTTGGCTTTTCTTTTTAATAGATCATGTTCTTATAAGGATAAGGCCTTGCACATAGTAAGAGGTCAAAAGAGATTTAAATACTGCTTGTGGTTCAAATTTAGGGATGGATTAGCTATAAGAACCATAGATATTATAGGATGGTTAAAGATGATTACTTTTCAAGCTTAAATAAGTGAGTGCTGTTAAAGTGACTATGTCTGTAACACAGGCAACTGAGCTTCACAAGTTTCAGTTTTTGGTGGGAAATGAAACAAAAAGGCAAAGCCATCAGTGGCAGGTTTTATTGACAAACAGGTGGTGTCAGGAACAAGAGCTGGCATTTCAAGGTCCACACCCTGTCTACCGTGGTGCCTGGTACACAGCAAATAGTCACAAAAGCTTGCTGAATGAAGATTGGAAGCTTAACTAACTGCTAAGAATGCCATTTATGGTATTGGTTGCAAGTTCAGATTTCAATCATAGTTCCAATAGCTGCTTTCTAAAGTGACTTCAATTTGATGAAGGACAGAGCTGGATGACTTAGTCTTCAGCTCCTTTGTGATCTCTGATATATACCAAAGTGAAATATTTCTTTCAAATTGGGTAATTTATTATTGTATTAACACCTTAGTAAATTAACATATGGTTGCAGTGCGTGTGCTCAGTCATGTCTGACTCTGCAACCCCAGGCTCCTCTGTCCATGGAATTTTTCAGGCAAGAATACTGGAGTGGGTTGCCATTTCCTACTCTAGTGGATCTTCCAGATCCAGAGATAGAATTCGCATCTCCTGCCTCTCCTGCATTAGGATTCTTTACCACTGAGCCACCCGGGGAAGCCCAATGTGTGGTTAATGAGGTAA
Organism: Bos taurus; assembly: GCF_002263795.3. Taxonomy (NCBI): domain Eukaryota; kingdom Metazoa; phylum Chordata; class Mammalia; order Artiodactyla; family Bovidae; genus Bos; species Bos taurus. The sequence continues at coordinate 95,260,755 of NC_037334.1, forward strand.
AATTCAATACAGACATCAAAATGTTAACCACTGTAATATTAAAAAAAAAAATTAAACCAGAACTGCCATTACAAAAGAATTTAATTTTAATGTTAAAATTAAATCTTTGTAGTATTAATTACATTCAGAGCTGAATGTGTAAGGGTAAGCTGTTAGTCAGCAACCTTTGAGCAGACTGACTAAACACAACTGTTGGCAAAACCAGTTGACGAGCCAAACCAAAAACAGCAAGGGAAAGCAGACTGCAGGCGTATCATCGAAGAGGGAATGGCAGTGCTGGGGATTTATTTTTATCTTTGCTGCTGTTTCAAGCAGATAGTTATCTTTGCTTCCCGGGTATCAAGTAGATTAGAGAAGGGTAGTCTGTGGGAAGTATTTGCAGGTGGGTTGAAACTGCCTACTAATTTCAAATACTGTATAATTTAGTTTTTCAAAACCAATCTTCTCTCCAGCCCCCCAAAAGGAAAACAAGTAATTAACAAAATATTTCTGAATGCTTTGCTAAGTTTGGAAGAAAAAAAAAAAAATCCAATTCTGTTCTTTAGAGTTAATGGCTCTACTGCAAAAATTCTAACACCATTCAAGCCTTCAAAGTTAGCAGTTCAATGCTGATTTCATCCACAGAAGGTCACTGTGCCTTTTTGGAAAGCATACATTTAAAACCTGTTTGGCTGGCTCTTAATTGCTCCTTCTTGGTAAAGTGTGTGTGACTCAGTATTTTATAGGAAACATGACATGGTGGTACGTACAGAGAATATTTTTTTAATTTTCAGTCATCTTAAGGTTAATTTCTGAATTACACATGCAGCTTCTACCTTCTAAAGCCTCTGGGATTGCTGAGTCTGAAGCAAGCAATTAAATTAGAGAGAATTTTGGAACAACATTCTCATAACAAATACTGAGTTAATACTGAAGTCTGGAATCCTATTTACTGTGACAAAGTTAACATTTTTCTCACCGCCCTGGGACAATCATTCCCTGCACAGGAGTCCCTGGTGCCACAGGCAGGCAAGTCCACTCTGCAAGGCTGCCTCAGGCCAGCAGACGTGGCCATTATTTGCTGTGGAAAACCTTACCATCTCAGATTCTATCTGAATTATAAACATACCTTTTTGTGTATGAGGGTGTACACAGATTTTAATAGACCTTCTGGAATGTTATAAACCTATTTCCAGGATACAGTATTTTGTTTTTTCTGAAACCTTTGCTTTAAGATGCTGATTCATACCAATCAGAAATACATAAGCATTGTTCCTGAGAGTCCCTTGTTTCTACAGAGGAAGGTCTGGATTAAGTCCTACATTATTAATTCTTTCCTGAGTATTAGTCTGTATGTGTTTGTCACAAGTTCCCTGAGGGCAAAGCCTATGTCTTACCCATCCCTGTATCTCTGCACACTAAGCACTTAAGCAAAGCACTTGGCATCACTAAGGACTAAAGAATGTGTGTGCAATAAGTAAGAGACAAATGGAACAATAAAGTTATTAGTGCACCCACTGATTAGGCACCTGTTTATAGTTTATTGAAGAATTATGTTAGTAGATAATTGCATCAGCAACAACTGCCATTACTTGAAAATACTGAGTTAACTTGCTTCCAGCACCTCTCCTTTGAGAGCTGTCCAGTGTAGGGAGAATTCTCCCTGGCAGTGTAAAGACCTAGGCAGTACAGCTGTCTCCTTCAGCTGTGGGTCTTTAGATAAGAAATTTTCAACAAACATAAAAATACACAGTAATTAGTTTTTAAAACTTTACTGGAACACACATTTTTGGAAAATTTTCATCTACCACGTTTTCTAGTTAAAATATGATACAGAACTAACCTGATTTAGATAAAGCTTGCTCAACAATAAGGATGCAGCTTTTGGAAACTGTGTTCGTTATGCCAATACACCCCTGTGAATGTGGCAACTTGAATACTTCAGGACTGTAGTGAATCTTACCAGCTTCTTTTTCTATCAATTAGAAAAGCTACCTTTTCTATCTTTTCTACAAAAATGCATAATTCTATGCATTTACTAGGCAATAGTAAACCTTTAGTTATGAGTATCCTAGGTATAGATTAGAACCACGAGGATAATCGGTTGAGCCATACTCTTAAAAATCAACAAGGTATTTCAGGCAGATTTATTCAGCTCCTGATATTCATGAGTTTTAAAAACATAGTCAACTGCTCCTAACAGTTATTTCGTCTCTTCAGAATTCATAAAATGCCTTCAACGACCATTCAATTTCCTGAGTACTCTCTTCCACAGAAGGTAAAGGGTGAGATGAAGTGTGAAAGACACAATTTACATTTTTTATGCTGCCCAACTGTGATGATAAAAATCCAGGTAATCAATGATTCTCAGAATTTTCCTCTTTAAGACCATACTTTGTTTAATGATCCAGTCTGCATTTTCTTTTTCTTTTAGAAGAAAACTTTAAGAGAACATGTTCAGGCACAAAAGTAAATGTGCTTAAAAGCTAACCTGCCAAGACCCAAATTCTGACTTTCTAACAGAAGGGGGAAAATCCTATAATTAGTAACAAGAAACAGTATAACCATGCAGTGCTTAGTATCAGGGAAAGAAGAAATAATCTTGACACTAAATGTTCACTTTTAAAATGATGCACTGACATTTCATTTCTATTTCAAATATATCTACACAGGACACTGTCATGATAGTTAATTTACATTTTCAATCACATTTGATGTAAAGACTATACATTTGTTAGATTTGCCACATTCTTTCTAGGAAAACTTTCAAAGCACCTGGAACCCTATATTAGAAGACAACTAAAATTTCTCATTAAGAAAAACCCTTTTATGGGCAATCTAAGTTAAAACCTTCCAATTTTGAGTCCTAAACATTTTCCACATAGGAAAACTCTCTAAGGATACTTCTTTAGAGAGTTTTTAAAGCAATCAGCACCGGCAATGTTAAATTACCATGGCTCTCAAGAAAAACAGAGGAACACTGTACAGAAGACCCTCACATTTGTGGCTCTGTGTCCTCCCTGTGGGCTGTGCCAACCCACTCCCTCCCCTGCAATGACTCTTTGTTTTTACCAAGTCCCAAAGGGACGGGGAGGGCTCTGCAAAGAGAAGGGGGGAGGGGAGGCTGGAATGCAGCTGCAGGCTCTGAAACAATGCTGAGTCCATATATTTTGTTCCCAGTTAGAATAATAAAAAGGGGACTGCGGTGGGGGGTGGGGGACGGAGAAGACAGAGCCCAGAATGCGCAAGGTAGGACCCAGTGTCCTCCAGCTCTGAATACCTTCTGGGGCACTCCCTTCCCCCACACTCCCAGCCTTCCAACTCCAACAACCATTCATTTGGTTAAAAGCTTATCTGTTAAAATTCAAATGCCCATTAAGATTTAAACCCATCAGTTATTTATATCTAAATTACTTTTATCAGTGAACTCTACTCAGACAATAGAGTAGGAAGAGAGAATGGAGCTGGCAGAGATAAACTGAGGAAGCCTGGAAAACTAGGAAAGTTTGGGGGAGGTGGGTAGCAGATTTCAGAAAAGGAGGGCTGAAGTTTCAAATAGAAACTGCCTGCTCAGTAATGGTGCCTAGGGCCTGGGGTTAACAGGTATGCCATACAAGCCATATTTCTTCTGAGACTGCTAAAACCTACATTTCTGAATCAAGAGCTTGGAAGCCTGCACATATTGGTTCCTTGTTATTCAGTCTAACCTAGTCCCTCCTAAGAAAATATCCTTCACTTGCATTTCCCTGGCCTCCACTTCCCAACTGGAAGAATTATGGGAAGAGGGAAGAAGCAGACATCAAACAAGTTGTCAGCTGCTAGGGAGGGAAAAGGAGTTCAAACCCTTCTCTCCTCCCCTGAGTATTGTCCTCTCTTCCCAGATAACCCTTCACTGAAATGGGCAGCCTGGCTGAGCTCAGGAATTCCTGCCTCTGGAACATCCCTTCAGATGTTACTGATGCCACTGAAATTTGTAAAAAAGTTCAAGAAGCCTTAAGTGAACAACCAAAACTAGTATCTCAAGATAGAATCAGCATGCAGTAAAGACCATCTAAAAAGCCATAAAACAAAATTCAGAAGAACAATTGTTCCCATTAGGATCCCATTCATGAACACTCAGTTTCTGGGGGAGAAAAAAAGAGGACTTCATTATAAAGCTATCATGGAGAAGCAAACCTCTGACATCCACACACAAACATCTCCTTCATCTTAGCATTTCACAAGATTTAGAAGTACTCTTAGTTGGTGCTGAATGATACAATTAATCTCTTGGCTCCTGAAATGTTTTCAAGTTATGAAGTTTAAAAAGACTGTATTTATTCACATTGAATTTTTGCATTTTGTGACATAAAAATTCTCAAGCATATAGATTTATAATAAGCAGGAACAGGATCTTTCCCCCTCAGGTTGCCTTTTCACTACAGCTCTAAAGTCCATTTACAGATAGTCCAAATCTCCAAAATAGATAGTATTAGAGACAAATTTAGAAATGCATATTAATTTAAGTGATGGAATGACTGAGTCTACCATTTTATTAATATTAAACAGTAATAATAATAATTATGAAATAATACTGACACTACTCCTGTGAAGTTTATCATCTACTACAAATACAAAATTCATCAGTCCATTTTATTAGGGGTTATCACTTATTATACTTTTAAGTGCAGCAATAAAACAGACAATACTTTGTTTATTCCCTGTACTGGAAAAACTCAATTTTCTATATATACATTTTATTTCTTAGTATGTACAATCAAAGAAAGAAAGGCCATAGACAACAAAAGTTTGTTCATATTAACAACAATCACATAGTCATAACTTGCCTAAAATTAATGATTCTTTTCAGTTGCTTAATTGTGGTAAATAAAATATAATCTCTTAACACTATGACGTATGTTACACTTCAAAAAAAAAGTTAAAAGATCAAGTAGCTATGACTTGGAAATAACTACTCTCAATATCTGTATCTGAATTATTTTAAATAAATCAAGAAGATAACTCAAGTCTTAAAAGTATCATAAATTTACATTTAGTCACAAAGTTCACAAAATATGATTGACGTTATTAATGTATTAAGAGGCACAGGTGAAAACAAATTTTAAGAGTTAAGTGTAATACTGCGTAAGATTAGATTTTTTGCTAAATAAGAATACTCACCCCTTGGAGCCCTTGGAATTGAATTGAAGGTCGAAAAGGAATTAAATTCTATTAAAAGAAACATAAGAAACAAACAGATCAAACTTGGTTACTGGACACAGAACTAAACGTTTAACCTTTAAATCTATGCATTTGATCAGTGCTATAGTCTGTGAAAACCTTTCCATTACATACCTAGGTTTATATGTCATTATATTAAGCTGCCTTGATAAATGACACTGCACTATTATTGACAGTACAACCGAGGTATCTTTTGGCAGTGTAGCTAATCAGGTTTTTGAAAATGACTAACATGATTTGGAAAAAAATGATTAGTGTACTAATTCAATTTTACATGAAAAAATATTCTTGCTTAGTTTCTTGATATATTTTTCAAAGAGGTGGAGGAAAGCTAGAGATAATTAAAGGAATCTTGCAAAACCTTAACAGGATGCTAGTATAAAATTAAAATGTTTGAGGATGAACTGTGGTTTCCATTTTCTCACATTTTTAAAAATTAAATTTATTTAAAATTGAAGGATAATTGCTTTACAGTATTTTGTTGGTTTTTGCCAGACATCAACATGAATCAGCCATAGGAATACCTATGTCCCCTCCCTCTTGAACCTCCCTCCCACCTTCCTCCCCACCCCACCCCTCTAGGTTGTTACAGAGCTCTGGTTTGAGTTGTGAGTCATACAGCAAACTCCCATTGTTCATCTATTTTCCACATGGTAACGTAGGTTTCCAGGTTACTCTGTCTGTATATCCCACCCTCTCCTTCCTTCATTTTCTCACATTTTACCAAAGATGAGTTTTTAGTTGAGGGTCAAACAAGTAACCAGTTCTATCACAAGCTTTTCATCAGAAGAATATAATTTCTAGAACAATGTTTTATTATGACTTTGTCCTCTTCCTAACTTTTAATATTTTCTCATAGAGCTATGTATTTAAAAGAAAAGCTGTAACTGTAAATATCTACCATAGTCTCAGGCATAATTTCCTGTACCCAAAATCACCAGTATGGGACTGGTTCACTACTATGGGAATGCTCCGCCAAACTGGTAACAGAAATTCACGGGGAAATCAGATTTGGATAACATTTTAATAGTAACACATCAGCTAGTCTTCATACCCTCATATCCAAATTCAATGGACAAAAACAGAAGCAGGGGTTTCTGTCTCAACTCTACCTTAAAGAAAAATATAGAAGCACCCATGTGCCCCTCCCTAGCCCCTCACATTAACTACTACTATCAGTTACTTCCCAAAACTCTGCAGATTTAAAAGTTTACTAATCAGTATCACAATAAACTAGAGAGAAATAAGGAAAGGATAAGTACTTTACAAGATAGATGATCTGAATATAAAACAACTGGTAGCATTAACCACCCTATTATTATTTATAAAAATAGATAAACATCTTCTTGGAGAAAACATAATACATACTATTACCATTGTTCTACAACCATAAAGATAATTTAACTTTAGACTTACCAGCAGAATCAAAGTACTACTGGTTGACAAAATTTCTTGGTGTGGGAGACAATTTTTTGCAGTGATTCATTCTAATTCATGGTCTTTTATGAAAATATAAAATACAGATTAATGCTAATTTGAATTTCCTTACAGGGAGAAAGCCTCACCCAAACATACATTCCACAGATAACCCTCTACCAGAAGTAATGGCAGTTTGCCTGCAGAAGCCCTGGAGAGGCTCCCTTCATGTGGGGAAGTAGGCGGTCCTCCAGTTTAGGTAACAGAGGTCCTAGCTTCCAGAATACTTAGATCAGCCCCACCTCCTGCTCTCTCTTCAAATCATAAACCCTAAACATCTCTGACACTTTCCTTCCTGACTCCTTGAAGGGAGGTTATCTTCAGCTCATCACTGGAATTTGAACTTCTCTATCAAGTTCATCAATTCTTCTTGGTCAAACAAATGCTAACTTTCCTCAGCTTTCAAACTGCTCATTCTCCACTGGACATCACAGCTTCCTCACACTTGCAGACACCTGTCCTCCTAGCCCTTTGATCACGCCTTTCATTTCAAAAGCTAGTGCCCTCACTTTCCTCTGCTGTATCCACTCTCTTCTGGAGGCTCACCCTGTTTGGTGATGACTCTGAATCTCTTCAGGATTCCTCAACTTGGCATCTCTCCAAAAATCACAACTTATCACTGCCTAGGATATTTGTGTTAGAAACTCTCAGAGACAGTAAAATTGGCAAACACTAAACTACCCCTGGAGAAGGCAATGGCACCCCACTCCAGTACTCTTGCCTGGAAAATCCCATGGATGGAGGAGCCTGGTGGGCTACAGTCCGTGGGGTTGCTAAGAGTCGGACATGACTGAGCAACTTCACTTTCACTGTTCACTTTCATGCATTGGAGAAGGAAATGGCAACCCACTCCAGTGTTCTTGCCTTGAAAACCCCAGGGATGGGGGAGCCTGGTGAGCTGCCATCCATGGGGTCGCACAAAGTCGGACATGACTGAAACGACTTAGCAGCAAACTACCCCTAGGGCTTCCCTGGTGGCTCAGTGGTAAAGAATCTGCCTGCCAAACTCTCCAGGAGACGCTGATTGGGTCCCTGGGTTGGGAAAATCCCCTGGAGGAGAAAATGGCAACCCATTCCAGTATTCTTGCCTGGGAAATCCCATGGACATAAGAGCCTGGTGGGCTACAGTCTGCAGGGTTGCAAAAGAGTTGGACAGGACTGAGTGACTCAACTACAACAAACTACTGCTGCCCCTCACCAAACTGGCACCTCTTTCCTACTGTCTGGTCAGGGTGCTTCTTTTTGGTTCTCCAGACTCACAACCGTAAATTTAACTTAAGAGTCTCTTCTTCTCCTCTCACCATATTCAGTTAGGCAGTCACATACTACTAGAATCCCAGAATTCCGAATCCGGAGATAATCCAGTTGCTGCCCACCTGAAAGTGAAAGTGAAGTCGCTCAGTCGTGTCCAATTCTTTGCGACCCCATAGACTGTAGCCCACCAGGCTCCTCTGTCCATGGGATTCTCCAGGCAAGAATACTGGAGTGGGTTGCCATTTCCTTCTCCAGGGGATCGTCCCGACCCAGGGATCGAACCCAGGTCTCCCGCATTGCAGGCAGACACTTTAACCTCTGAGCTACCAGGGCTGCCCACCTACCTCCCGCTATATAACCACAATGGGCCATGTGTCCCATTAATAACTGAGCTGGGACCGTAATCTAGGACTTAATCTTCCTGTTTTGCCATACTATTTCTTCCTGCTCCACACAAATCTGCTATGGCAGATCCAGAAGTTTGGGGGCTTGCTCCTTTATCCACAGAGTTCACTTTTTAGTTGGAGAACATTTGAAAATAATTAAATATTAGGTTAAGTACTGCTGGGAGGTGCAGTAAGGATTCTCAAAAAGGAGAAAAGTACAGGTTAGAAGAGATACTAGAAAAGGGAAAAAGGCTCATGGAAAAGATGGATCTTTTTTTTTTTTTTTTTTTAGCAATTCTGAAAAGAAACTCCAAGGAAAAGGAGTGCCCTAAGCAAAAAGCAAGGAGACAGGAATGGGTGATGTGTGGATGGAGGGCAGATCTCTGGATGTGTGCAGCTTCCTTTCACATGTGAAACAGGACATAAAGGACGAGAATTGGACCTGGTGATCCCTGGCTAATCTCTTCTTGACCTCCAAATGTGTCTTCAGTTTTAACTTCTATCCACTACTGCATAAATAGGACAGTAATTTAAGTTTCCGACCTCAGAATTTCATAGGTTTATCACTCTGTGAACTAGTCCTGCCTTAACCCCCTCCGTTACTCCTTTAGGGGTGGCTTTTAAGTCTTGCTTTTGACAGGATAAATGATTGGAGGCTCTTCTGATTTTTGGAATAAGAAAGTGAGTTCCTAAAAGAAATTGCTTCAGGGAAGCAGCTCTTTCAGTCATATGTAAGAAAGATAGACAGAGATGAATCTGGGCTAGGGAAAAGGATTAGATATAGGCTCCAGGGAATGTTTCATTTAGGAACACTCTGGTGATAAAGGCTTAAATTAGTATGACTTCATTTGGAGCAAACAGGAGATGGTGGAATAAGCAGACATTCCCAAGAAAAAATAAAATATGCTGAAGATCTGAATATCACACACACACACACACATGAAACAAAGGTGGCTCAGGGCTCTCAATCATCATTTGGGGCCAACATGCCCCAGAGGAGGAAATGACAACCCACTCCAGTATTCTTGCCTGAAGAATCCCACAGACAGAGGAGCCTGGAAGGCAGCAGTTCATGGGGTGGCAAAGAGTCAGACATGACTGAATGACTGAGCATACGTACACACACATGCCCCAGACACCCTCAAATTAAGCTCAGTTTCTACTTTGAAAGTTCCTAGCCTGCTTCCAGGCCCCTATTCAGTTCAGTTCAGTCGCTCAATTGTGTCTGACTTTTTGAGACCCCATGAATCGCAGCACGCCAGGCCTCTCAGTCCATCACCGACTCCCGGGGTTCACTCAGACTCACGTCCATCGAGTCACTGATGCCATCTCATCCTCTGTCATCCCCTTCTCCTCCTGCCCCCAATCCCTCCCAGCATCAGAGTCTTTTCCAATGAGTCAACCCTTCACATGAGGTGGCCAAAGTACTGGAGTTTCAGCTTTAGCATCATTCCTTCCAAAGAAATCCCAGGGCTGATCTCCTTAAGAATGGACTGGCTGGATCTCCTTGCAGTCCAAGGGACTCTCAAGAGTCTTCTCCAACACCACAGTTCAAAAGCATGAACTCTTCGGCGCTCAGCTTTCTTCACAGTCCAACTCTCACATCCATACATGACCACTGGAAAAATCATAGCCTTGACCAGACGGACTTTTGTTTGCAAAGTAATGTCTCTGCTTTTGAATATGCTGTCTAGGTTGGTCATAACTTTTCTTCCAAGGAGTAAGCGTCTTTTAATTTCTTGGCTGCAGTCACCATCTGCAGTGATTTTGGAGCCCCAAAAAATAAAGTCTGACACTGTTTCCACTGTTACCAAGCACCTAAACAAAGGCCTTCCTCCCTTCCTTCAGTTCAGTTCAGTCGCTCAGTCATGTCTGACTCTTTGCGACCCCATGGACTGCACCACGCCAGGCCTCCCTGTCCTTCACTAACTCCTGGAGTTTACTCAAACTCATGTCCATTGAGTCGGTGATGCCATCCAACCATCTCATCCTCTGTCATCCCCTTCTCCTCCTGCCTTCAATCTTTCCCAGCATCAGGGTCTTTTCAAATGAGTCAGTTCTTCTAATCAGGTGGCCAAAGTATTAGTTTCAGCTTTAGCATCAGTCCTTCCAATGAACATTCAGGATTGATTTCCTTTAGGATGGACTGGTTGGATCTCCTTGCAGTCCAAGGGACCCTCAAGAGTCTTCTCCAACACCACAGTTCAAAAGCATCAATTCTTCCCTTCCTTCAATTCCTTCCAAATGCTCCTCATTCAAACAGCTAGCAGAAGCTCTCTCAGATACCATTTTGCAGTGGTTCTATCAAAGCAAAACAACTCCTCACATAGAAAGCAGGAGCTCCAACTATAGGACCAACCAGTCTCATCTTTTACTTACCAACTGTGGCTCAGCACTGTTAACCTTTTTCAGTCTGTTTTGTAAACGCTTTCCTCTCTATTTCTACTTCCTACCTGTTCCTTCAACCTGGCATAACTTCCCTAACACTATTTTGCCAATCCACACTAATCACTTAACATTCAAGTTTAAGATTAATTTCCTCAGCTAGGCCTTCCTTTGGATGAATCAGGAATCAAAGACTCAGGAAAGAGACTGGGTATAAAGCAACAAGGAGTGGCGAGTACTTGGGGGATGAATGCCCAACTGAGAAAGGACTCACATTTTAAAACATTACACATTTCCTCACCAAACAAGATACGAATGCCACCATTTTGCTCATGCTGAACTGTGCCCACTTTAACTACCATTAGCTATTGTTTTTCCAGATGCTTGTGTCTATGGTACCACTACATTAGGGTGTGTTTTTGCATAAGTTGTCTTACTCCTGGTTGTTATGTTACAGAAGAGTCTAACACAAGTTTAACTTACAAGTACTTATATACATCACGCTAAAAAATGTATTATAAAATCATGTTGGCTATGGTCTCTTTATATATGCGGTATCCAACTATACACATTATATACTTCACTATTTGGAGTTGTATAGAAAAAACAGTACCACTATGCTGTACATCAACTTTGGAACGTTCAAGAGTAATTTTGACATTATCCAACTTTTTGCCTCACGACTTGCATTTAGAAGCTTACCTCCTGATATGCTTAGAGTTCTAGCTGTATTACTTGATTCCTCAACAAAAATGATAACTTGTTCTTGTTTAGACAGTTTTGTAATGTACAGAGCATTTTTATACCCATAGCCTCACGGGAGGCCTTCTAAAACCAGCTGTGGGTGGGAGGAAGACATCATCACCTCCTATTTCAGAGGGAGATAAATGAGTCTCCGACAGGCAGAGTTCATTGGTTGAGATCACCCAGCTAGTGGTTAGCAGAGCTGGACCTCAAATCCTGCTTTCCGAATCTCAAATACAGAACCCTTTCCTTCTCTTGCCTCTGTAATAGGTTATCTCCCTGTGTTGAACATGTAAAAGCACTTAAATGCTCATTCAGTTCTTCTGGTGCTTTGTTTCCAAGGAAAATGAATTTCATAAAATCATTGCAATTTTCAAGGTTTAGTTTCTGACTAAATAAAAACTTAAAAAAAAAAAGTTGTTTCTTTTTTTTCCCCCCTGTAAGGACCATGTATATATAGTAAAGGAACATATATAAATATTGTGTTAACATTTTTTATTAAAAAAATAAAACCCTCATCCATGGAGTAGTTGTGGGTGTTTATCTAAACACAACAAACTGGGATTACTGTTACTGATAAACTACTTTAAGATATCTAACAAGCTAGAAGAGAAAAATATATGAGACCCTTAAATCCATTATCAATTTTAATCCCAATTTTAGACAAGATGTTAGGTACTATAGTTCTTGAATTTTTTATTTTTTTTAAAGCAACAAGAGAGACAGCTAGAATGCTATACCACTTTTTATGCATCTGACTACTGTGTTAATAGGAAAGGGACCAGGAATAAGTTCTAAAAGTCAATACCATTATATGTCTCAAGTTCCTTTTTCATCTAAATCTTTTTAGCCTAATTTTAACTGCACAAACATAACCTCAACTCATTGTATATTTTAAAATGCAATGCAGTTTTAAAAGATAAAGTAATTACAGGTGGCCAAATATGATATGGCATGTTTTACAGTAATGTTTAACTTACTAAGTACATTTCCATTACAAATGGAATTTCAGCAGGACTTCAACTTTTGATTTTTAGCTTTAATTAAATATTTGCAGAGGTAGCTCTTTTGAAAATCAAGTAACTCTAGGGTTTAACTGAATAGTAGTTGAGTTGTAAATAAGATAGTGATCTGGTCTCTTCGTCCAGCCAAGAAACACAATGCAGACTGGTACCGACTGGGTACCAGTCTGCGCAGGTAACTCCTGGGGTAACAAAAACCCCCTTTTGATAAATGCTTCAACAACCTGATAAAGGTGATGCTTTACAGTCAAAGGGCTTCCCCTGTGGCTCAGCTGGTAAAGAATCCACCTGCATGCGGGAGTCCTGGGTTTGATCTCTGGGTTGGGAAGATACCCTGGAGAAGGAAAAGGCTACCCACTCCAGTATTCTGGCCTGGAGAATTCCACAGACTATACAGTCCATTGGGTTGCAAGGAGTTGGACACCATTGAGCGTCTTTCACTTTCACCTTACAGTCAGAAGATTCTGTTCAACTCTTATTTGGTTCACTGCTTTGAGAGTTCCTTGAATTAACCCTCTTATTTATGTCTCAGGGAATGTAGGGCATTCTTACACTTAGAATAAAAGTGCAGACAATACTAAAATCCTCAAAAGTTTAGTTATATTCTTGAAAACTGCCATTATAATAAGCCAACTACTGCAACAAAAACTGCTCTATGACCAAAGAAATCTATGTCCACTTATTCCCAGGGACTATTCCTCGCAATATATCAGGACTGTAAAAGTAATATGTAATTTACTAAGTAATTTTACTATGCAATCTTAATTGTGATTGCAGCCATGAAATTAAAAGACGCTTACTCCTTGGAAGGAAAGTTATGACCAACCTAGACAGCATACTCAAAAGCAGAGATATTACTTGCCAACAAAGGTCCGTCTAGTCAAGGCTATGGTTTTTCCTGTGGTCATGTATGGATGTGAGAGTTGGACTGTTAAGAAAGTTGAGCGCCGAAGAATTGATGCTTTTGAGCTGTGGTGTTGGAGAAGACTTTTGAGAGTCCCTTGGACTGCAAGGAGATCCAACCAGTCCATCCTAAAGGAGACCAGTCCTGGGTGTTCATTGGAAGGACTGATGCTAAGGCTGAAACTCCAATACTTTGGCCACCTCATGCGAAGAGTGGACTCATTGGAAAAGACTCTGATGCTGGGAGGGATTTGGGGCAGGAGGAGAAGGGGACGACAGAGGATGAGATGGCTGGATGGCATCACTGACTCAATGGACTGAGTCTGAGTGAACTCCAGGAGTTAGTGATGGACAGAGAGCCTGGCGTGCTGCGATTCATGGGGTTGCAAAGAGTCGGACATGACTGAGCGACTGAACTGAACTGAATTTTAATTTCTTCTTTAAAATTTTAATTTATTTTTGGCTGTGCTGGGTCTTCGTTGTCACACGCAGGTTGTGGTGAGTGGGGGCTCTTCTCTAGTTGCAGTGTGAGGCCCTAGTTCCTCTGGACCTGTAGGATCTTCCCAGACCAGGGATTGAACCCATGTCCCCTGTTATTGACAGGTGGATCTTAATCACTGGACCACCAGGCCAGTCCCAGTAATTTAAGTTTCTGATAGGATTCTTTTAGGAGAGGAGAGAAGGGGCAAGGCTCTGGTTTCTTTGGGGATTAAATAAAAAGAGAGTAGGGAATCCCTGGTGGCTCAGCGGTAAAGAATCCACCTGAGATGCAGGAGACATGGGTTTGATCCCTGGATCCGGAAGATCCCCTGGAGAAGAAAATGGCAACCTATTCCAGTATTTTTGCCTGGGAAATCCCAGGGACAGAGGAGCCAGGTGGGCTACAGTCCATGGGGTCACAAGAGTCAAGACCAACTTAGTGACTAAACCACCACCACAAGAAAAGAGTTATCCTATAAAAATTGTTATAAACATCTCTTGATTATTTACATATTGCTCATCCCTCAGGAAAAATTAAATCTATGGTTACTTTTACTTTATCAACCACTATTGGTTTTGTCAACATACAACCAGAAGAAATAGACTTCTGGCCTAGAAAAGAGTGATTTCTCTAAGAAACACATTACAGAGGTCTAACTCTAAGGTTAGAGATATATTTGAAATACCTTCAGTTTCCCTTTTGCATCCATCATAGAGCTTTGACTCAAGTTACTTCTTGAATTATTTAAAATTAACCAATAGGTATTTATTAAATACTTCGCTTTTTATCTGAGTACCTAAGCTGCATTATAAGTCATGATAGAGACAGTGCAAAAAGAAAAAATTCCCAAGTCAAATATAATTTTGGAACTTTGTCAAAACCAGAAAACTTTTTATAAATGGTCATGTACCAGGTGACTGCTTTAAGTGAGATTGTTTTAGGAAATGATTATAGCTACCTAGTTACTATTTATTGAGTGCTTAAAATGTGTCAGGCCAGTGTAATCATTTTTACTATCACCTCTGGGAGTTCTCAGAATACCCTTATTGGGTAGATACTATTATTTGCACTTCTCAATAAAATCCTGTGAAATCACATAAGGTTGCACAACTTTAAAAAGTGACTTGGAGCTCAAACTCTGGCCTGGGTCACTTTAAGAACTGTGCTCTTGCCCACCACTCTAGATAAGTTAGGTCCTCCTTAACAACAGTTATATAAAATGTGAAATATCTGAAAGTTAGAGAATTAAGAACTGATAGGAATAAATAGCTTTTGGGGGGATCACTGTTTTGGTTTTGCACTGCAGTTTAAGGAAAATATCATGTGGCAGCTGAATTTGTTTTTACTTACGCAAGTAAATAGTAAAAAGTATTTATGACTTATCCTGGGATATGATTTAAGATACATCTTTCTTTCTTTCCTAAAGAGGTACTATACTATTTTAAGAACTTGTGGTTATAACCCTTTAAGAAGTCATTTAATTCTGCTCTTCAAAATGTCACCTGATAGAATAACCAAAGACTATCCAATAATTATATCTTTAACCACGGTAATGTAAGAGAAAACAATCTAGGCAGGGAAAGAAGAGGAAGGAAAAAAAAAAGATGGAGCTAAAGCTCCATCTAAAAAAAAATCCCTGGAGAGGAAAATGGCAACCCACTCCAGTCTTCTTGCCTGGAAAATTCTATGGACAGAGGAGGCTGGTAGGCTGCAGTACATGGGGTTGCAAAGAGTCAGACACGACTGAGTGACTAAACAAAAGCAGAATATAGCACAGGAAATCAGACAGTTAATCCTGAAATCAAATATACTCAGCTCTTGTCAAAGGTGGTAATATGGTTAGAATGATAGTATGAATGTGAAATTTCAGGGTAAACCAAAGCTATCTTTTACTAAACGCCCCCACCACCACCCTGCACCCAAAGAAAAAGAGAGAATCAAAGTTTCACAAAATCTGGTATTTTGCTTTGTCAGTCAATCCAACTTTACACACAGGAGAAACTCGTTCTCTGCAGTTTTAGAAGAACCATATTAAAGTGCGTATGGAATAAAGAATAATGTTTTTCTAGCCATTACAGCATAGAGAAGAATGAGATATAAAGGAGCGAATCAAAAGGGCAGTGAGAAGTAAAAAAAAATATGATCTATTTAACACAATCCTTGTTTTTAGAGAGTTTCTGGAAAACTGTAGCTATCTGATGTAGACCAAAGTGAAAAAAAAAGTCTAAAACGATAGTATTTCATCCAACTATTTAAAGGAACACGGAAGGCAAAATCCAAACTGTACCACGGCCTGAAAGTCAGTTACTGTGAACCAGACCATATAACAATATTCGAAGCATAGTTACTGTGAACCAGACCTTACAACAATATTCGAAGCATAACATCCCATCTTTTTTTCAAAGAGAGAACTTAATGTAGACTTTATAACGGTGTAAATAAACTTACACATCGAATCTGACTATAAATACAAATGAAGATTTGTTCCTTGTGATCCTGATCTCTAGTAAGGTATAAGGAGAAGCAGTAAAATAAGCTTGGATTGGAAGATGGGTATTATTTTTAAAATACTAAAAATTTATAAAATGAAGCATCTAGAACAAAGGAAGCTATTAGAAACCTTGAAACTTGGAGAGGACATGATCACACTTAAGTGTTTTAAAAAGGTCACTCTGGATGGTGAATGGACTCCTGAAGGAAGAGTGGAAGCTTGGAGGCCAGCTGGAAGTCCATGGGACTGGTCCTCAAGAGAGATGAGGTTTGCTGGGTGTGGAGTGGTGGTGATGGATGAAGTTAGATTTCATACATTCGAAGAATGACAGAACTTACTGTAAGGATCAATTAAGTCAAGAAAAGAGGAGATAAATCAAGGTAAACCAGTCAATTACTAGGCAACTGGGAACAAGTGCTGCCATGTACTGAAATGGGGAACACTCACGAAGAGGTAGGTCTGAGGAGTGAAATCAAGAACAGTGTTTGGGACTGTTCCGTTTGAGATAACCTCTTACCTTTGATAAAGAGATGAGATGTTGAAAATTGGTGCCTGGAAACAGGACGATTGGAGCTGGAGATAAACATTTGGAGGTCATTAACATACAGATGACATTTAAATCCTCAGGACTAGATGAGCTCCCCTAGGGAAGTGAATAGAGAGGAAGGAACTGGGATCTCCAACTTCCACAGGCCAGTCAAGCAGAGGATCATCAGCAGAGGAGACTGAGAATGGGCAGGGCAGTGGGAGGAAAACCAGGAAAGTGTTTCTAACAGAAAGAGTAATCAATGGGATGGCGCGATACTGAGGTAAGACAGGAACTGAGAGATTTGACACTGGATTTGACAACAAAGGACCTAGTCAGGCGCAATCTCAGGGATGTGATGGACACAACCCAATTGGAGTGGGCTGGGCAGGGGACAGGAGATTAAAAAGCCCACACTACTTCTCAGATGCATTCACAGCTAATCCTTCTCTCTTTAAGTGTCCCCTTGCACACAGACTTTATTGCACTTATTCATTTAATTTTAATGTCTGCTTGTGACTACTAAGACATGAGTACTTTCTTAAGGCAGGGACCATCACTGACTTATCCAGTGCCTAGTTCTATGCCTGCACATGTCAGAGATAAACATTGGCTAAATGAATATTTGATAGTTCTAGAAATAATTCCTACTCCTACCTTAGTCTTTTATTAAAAACATGTTTCAACTGAGTTTTAACCACATGGATGTGTTTTCTGGTTATCTAAGGCATCACAGTTTCAACAATGAAAACCAAAAGCCATGATACTAAATAAATGTCTTTTTAAAAAATATGCTAACACTTAAGTTTACAGGTAAGCACATTTAGATCCTAAAGTATCTCAGAGAATCTTATTAGAAAGTTCAAGCTTAGTTCCTTCCTTGTACCAGCTCACTGTTCATGAGAAAAGTCTTCTAGCCAAGGTTATCTCGATGGACCACAAACCAAGTGATCATAACTAGTCTATAGAGACAATGTATATGTATAACAAAAGCTTCATGTACTCATGATTATTTTTTGGTTTGTTTTTCACAAACTGTCAAACAAACAAAGAGAATCAAAACACTGAAACAGAAATGAAAGTAATCTGGAAGTGAAAACACTGACCCTTTCAAGGCCTTTAGGAATCATTTAAAAATGATGCTTGAAATGTAAATCCAGGAACATTATAGACAGTAACTTAATGTTTCAATAATTACTTGCAACAGAAACCATGGAAGGTCTGATCTTCATGTAAAAATCAAATTCAATTTTCATATTATCTGTACTCTATGACAGTCTTAAGTGAAATTTATAGAGAAAGTTATTGAATAAAGGGAGCCTACAAAAATACAAACAAAATTTTAAAATACCTGTTCAAAACCAAAATTTCTTCTACCTAATAATTTCAACTTCCCCCAAAACATCACCAATCCCCAAAATTTCCACCCAAATGGAAACGTTTGAAACATGTAAATAGTATGGCATTGTTCTAATCTAGACTTAGACCCAAATATACCACTCAGATATAGAACAGCTAATCAAACCTAAGTCTCCTCATCACCAAACAAAGGACTGAGTGAAGAATATGGTACTTTCTCTCCCCCACCCTATACTATCCTCCCAACTGCTTCCAATTTCTCTCTCTACTAAGGGTATCCTCCTAGTGCTGATGGCTAGAAATTTCAATTCAACCCTGTTCTTATAAAACCTGGTGTTACATTCCATAGGTTCTATTCATCTATAGTATCTTGTCTCCCACTGTATTCCTAGTTCACATTCTACATTCTCTGATCCTGACCATGTACTTCTTCCTAACTTGTCTACTTCCTTCCGGATGCATCTTACATTCATTATGTGCACAGAGTCCAGAATAATCCTAAAGCATTAGCTCAATCACCTCAACTTTTTAATCAGTGTCTCCCCAGTTTTGACAGAATAAACTCTAATCTGCTCCAGTCTCCCTTTCCTCTCTTTAATCCAATTATATTTTCTCCCGAACTCGAAGATAAGAGGAACAGGGTCTTCTTGCAATTCTAAACCTGATTTAGCTTTTCTACTTTTGCCTTTCCTTGCCTGTGCCACTCCTTCTCATGAAGATGTGATTCCCCTATCTAGTCTCTGCCTGTTAAAACCCTATAAGATCCAAAGCTGTTGTTTAGACCAATAACATGTAGGAACCCCAACAAGAAAGAAACTTATGTTATCTAACAACCTAGTTATTAAACTAGTAGCCAAATGCTCTGACTATTGAGTTCCAATCAAGGTGCTAATTTAATTCATGAATCTTTAAGGAGCATATGCGTGTGTGTCGTGTCCAACTCTGTGCGACCCTATGGACTGTAGCCCACCAGGCTCCTCTGTCCATGGGATTCTCCAGGCAACAATACTGGAGTGGATTGCCATGCCCTCCTCCAGGGGATCTTCCTGACCCAGGGATGGAACGCGCATCTATTATGTCTCCTGCATTGGCAGTCGGGTTCTTTACCACTAGCACCACCAGGGAAGCCCTTAAGGGGCATACAGTCTAATTAATAAGATTCCCTCTTCTTATATCCTATATTAAACTGCTAGCTGTGAAATTCCAGGTTTGGCCTTTGCAGGCCAAGTATTAGTGGAGGCCCTTAAACCAGTTTTTCCTAAAGATTTAACATGGCTATCAAGAGCCATAATGCCACAACCAAAATTGTAGAGGTAGATAAAATGAACGGAGGGGAAGGGAGAGAGGTAAAGAAAAGAAAGCAATTTTCATGGTAAATCTGACCTGATTCATGCCATGTTTTTCCAGCTTAAATGTGGCTGTATAGACAGTCATTAATTTACTGTATCCTGCTCCAGGCCTGCCTTTCTAGATTTCTGTATTAAGTCATGGGAGATGTCCTATGGAGCTGAGGTATGCAGACAAGTCAAATGTGCTGCGGTCATACACATGCTGTCTTCTCTAAAACTCTACTCATCTTACACAAAGAAATGCCCATTTCATCACATTTTAGGGACATCTTTTTAAATACTCCAAATACATTTGACCCAAATTGGCAAACACTTGGGTTGAACACTGATGCTAGGCTCCTGATGCTCTCTGTAGTCACTGCAAATTGTTAAAAATGACCCAGCACAGCTTCCATAGTTTTTTGTTTTAAAAAAAAAAAAAAAAAACAAGTGCAAATAGAAAGGTTCGATCTGGTGTTGTCCTTGATAAGCTTTCCTGTAAATCATTCCAAGGATTTTACACCCCTTTCTTTTTAAATTCTCTTCCTGAACACGGTCCAATCCTTCACATATGTTCTTTCTTTCTCCTCTCAATTCTGGTGCCAAGGTTCCCTGCCTATCCCTTCAGGCAATCTGGCCACTGCTTTTCACTAGGAGGAGCACCCTTTTGCACTGAACACCTGATCATCTGAATACACTTTTCACTTATTGCAAAATGGGGCACAGATTTGACTTTACTTGATATAAAGCTTTTTCAGATCAAGTTCAGCCTCAAGATGGGTTTAAGTTAAAGTCAGTAAATTAATCTATTTAAATTAAAACTGGCTATATGAAAAAACTGCAACAGAAGGAATCTGCTAAGGCAACCTCATTGTTTCACTTAGTAAGCACGTCAGCAGCAGTGGCAGCTGTGCTGGCAGGTCTGGATGCTTGAGTGGTGCCCTTAAGAACAGGTCCTTCTGTATTTATAACAGCAGATTATTGAACACACACATACACATTCAAAATTGTTTGAGGGCAGGCACAAAAAAGGAAGAGACAGGAAAAAGTAAGGCATGTCTTTTTGTGCCTTAAACCACGATGACTCAAACGCTGATACCTTTACTTGGTAAAAAGAAAGGAGAGGAGAGGATATTTCCTACCCCATTACCTGTGGGATGAGTGATTTCATAAGATCATGGAACACATTAAAGGGAGCTATGATGAAGGACAGTAACTTCAGAGGTTTAAAGAAGACTTTATGCTTTGACTAGAAATAACAGAATCTGGTAATATTGAACAAGACTGAATTCCTCACACAAAATTAAATGTAAGTGTATTTGCACACATTTTCAGAACACTGTCATTTTCCTAGAAGACACTCATACAAGGAGGAAAATTTATTTAAAGCCAATAACTGGAGTTGACAAAAGAATGCGTTAACAGAACCCTTAAAGCATCTTCTTTCTCATGCTCAGGCATAGAGAATGAATGTCTCTTGCCTTGAGATGCATCTATGCAAGACTTTTACGTAATAGTTGGACAAACATGATAGTATTATTTGAGCCACCACCTTTGAAACTTTAAGTAAACATTAAAAAAAAAAAATCAACAGGCTCAGCAATGGCAGATTCTGAAAACAATATTTTGATAAGGTTTTTGTTACTGCAAAATGACTTACTCAAATGTCAAAATAAAGCCAGCTACACATTACTGAAGGAATTGGCTAAGGTAAGTTTTAGAATTTTGAGATTTGATTTAAAACACTTTTAGGATATATCTGGGAGACATATGTAATTATAGTAACATATAAAATGTATTTAAATGTATAGGGATTTAAAGTAAAATTAAATCATTTAAAATGTATAGGGATTATATAGACCATAAATTCAGACATGAATTTAGAATGACTATAAAGTTGTAATATGTGATTTTATTTAGTAACTTTATCTTCATTCAAAATAAACTATGGGGGAAAAAAGTAGCTTTGCAATATATACTAAATATCTATATCAGTATTCTGAATTCATTCTGCAAACCATGAAAATAACTTTCTAATTAATATATTTTTGTATATAATCAACTGGAAACTGTTTCTGTATTCAAACTGAGTGAAAAACAACTTTTAGGAAATATTTACTCCAGCTATAACTCCCATTCCTGAACTCACAATGTCTCTATCCCCCCACCTCAATCTCTGTTTAAAAGGTTCCCAAATAGCATTCTTCATTTCTTCTCTAAAAATAGAAAACTTGAGTAATGAAGGTCAATTAGGTTTGTTTGTCTTGAAACAGTGAGGAATTGTTTCCAATTAAAGATTCTGTTTCCATGGACTCTAATAATTTCGGATACTTGCCTAATTACATCTAGAGAACTTCTGTATTTAGCCTAAGTCATAGTTTCCTAAAATTCCTAAATGTACCTCCCTGAAGTCTTGGGTCAAGTACGTTAATTTAGGAAAATCCAATACAAAATAATCTGGATAAAAATAACTCTGATGCTTAATTTAGGAAATTAACCTCTTGAAGTTTCTGGGTCTTAGAAAGTCATCACAAGTGGAGGAATAACAGTCATAACCTTGCATAGGCCAACACTTGGGAGGCCACTTGTCAAGCATCAAGCATCTTCCTATCAAGTACAGGAATGGTAAAGTTTCATATGAGAGGTTAAAGCTATCCTGCCCCTCCTCCCCAGGAGAAAACAGAATTCCAAATGCAGCTACAATTTAAAGTTAGGAGCCCTACTTTGATAAGGGTGGAAAGTGTAACAGACCAAGTATGTATCGTTCTCCTGGAGGATAAAAGCTGGGCCATCTGCCCACTGCTGGCAACTTTACTGTGATGGGGGAGCCCCCATCCTGCCTGAGTCAGGAGGAGAGGCCCTGAGGATACCTCTGTGGGAAGTTTGGCTGAACACACCATTTTTCAGCTGTCAGAAGCTCCCAGTCTCACCCCGATTCCTGCTTTTCCAAGTCCCTTAAAGTGTTTCTGTGGCTAAAGTGACAGTCAATCCTGGGGACGGAACTGGTTAAGTCAGAAACAAGGCTGGGAACAATTGCAACCGTCAAATCACGTATTTCTTCCTCCTCTCCCTGCATACTACCACTTTTACTACCAGCCTTCCGGAAGAAAAGGCACCCAAGGACTACACTCAGAAAGGGAGAGGGGCTTGGAAAAGTCTTCTGAGGTTCCCTTCTCGGCCTCTGTAGACTGACCAGGCCTCTTAATTTGCATACACAGAGATGGAAACAGACAGTAATGATACTAATAGGCAATAGCAGTCAGGAGTAAGGAAAGCCGTTGACTTGAGTACCTTTGCCTATAAAGTGAAAATAAATAATCAAGAACTAAGCAGTGGGATGGAAGAATTTTTGATCTATTTCTTAAGACAATGGCATATAAATGTGGGGGCTTTTAGGCTCAAAGCATTCTAAACTTTAATCCCAAGCACCAAGCGCTAAGGTGTAGGAGGCAGAAACCAAGGGAGGAAAACAAATAGCATTCTCTTCTTGGGCCCCAGCAGCCATGCAGGTCAGGGAGCACTGGGGGCTCCTCTGTCACCTCACTCTCCCTGGGGAGCACCCCTTCCCTGTGCGGCCTCCTCACCTACCTCTTTCTTCCCTCTGATCCGGCGTCTGTCAATCTTACTGTAATCAGCTGTACAGTTTGTCAGTTGTCCCCCAAGATGGCTGGCTGAATTACTGCCCCCAGAGATGCCTCTCCCAACCCCTGTGTGTCAGTCTTTATCTGCTCCCTGGGTCTGTTTCTGACTGCAGGTTGGCCTCCCCTGGCTGACTCCTTGCTCTCTGGTTTCTGAGCGGTTTTTCCTCTTTACATACCCTGACCTACCTTCTTCCCTCTGTCATTGCTTCCACGCCCTCCCCTAGGAACAGAGACCAGCTTATCTCTCCATCTTGCAGGGCTGAGTTTCTCTCCACTGTCTGCCCCTGTCCCTCTGCCTGCCTATCTGGCTTCCAAAACACAGGGCCCGGCACTCCATGCTGGTGCTGCTCTCTCCCCTGCAGATGCACCTGTCTGGGAGTAGCTACTGACACAAGCAGTTTTTCTGTCTTTATTTCCTCACCTTCCTACTGCTGAGTGTACACTGACTTCCCAGTCATACTTGAGACCTTTTTCCCCCCTGAGATTTCACAGGTGTGTGCAAGGCTTCTCCTTGTGCATGCCTTCCTCCCTCCACTCCTGGATCTGCGGGGTTTTCACCTGTACAGTCTCTGGTGGGTAACACATACGCCCTGGAATGTACATCCATGCGTCCACTCTGTGAGTGCCATCTGCGGGCATGTCCCTGAGTCTCTGCTGCTGTTTACAGGGAAGGTGAGTTCAGGCACTTCTCAAGCTGTGCACAGCCGCGTGCCTCCCGCTGTGTGCATCCTTAGGTATGGGGGCCTCTCTGAAGGTTAAGTTACAGCTCCTAGGTTCACACTTCTGCCGTTTTTGCCTACTGCTCTGGGCCTTCCTTCGAAGCATTTAAAGTGCCTGGCACTAGTGGGAGCTCAACAGATGTTAATTCCTTTCTCCACTTTTATCTGAACAACTGTGTGTGTCCGGGTGTCCTCCTGGCCTCTGCGCCTGCTTTATGAGATCAGTTAATCGGTGCATGTCTCCTTGGCATGGGCTCGGCTCTTTGTCGGGATGCCCTGCGGGTTCTCTCCTCCACGGATGTCTCTCTTCTCGAAGCGACTGTTAACCGGTCTCTCAGATGATCTATGCCTTCCCTTTCGCGATGCGTCCACTCTGCCTCCCTCACCCACACACGGTACTGCATGGCCATAAACGGCGTCCCCAGACACTCCGCTTGCTGCGTCCCTTCGCAGTGCCTTCCGCCCTCTCTCTCACTTTTTTTTTCCCCTAAAACCTGCAAACGCGTTCCTTGGTGTGTCCTCTCCAATCGCTGAGTCTGTGAGCCTTCGCTATGCTCGAGTTCTGTGTGTCTGTGTCCACGCTCTCTCCGGAAGGCGGAGCGGGGTGCGACACCCGAGTCTGCCCAGAATGCAGTGTAACCATCTCCCCTCCAAGCCCTGCACCCCGACACCCCGATCCCGGTCTCTCTCTAGGTCAGTGAGTCCGCCCCAGCCGCGAGCGACGCGTCTTTGGGGGATGAGGAGCCACAGAGAATCCTTCTCTCTAGGGGACCGAGGTCCTCGCTCCCGGGTGAGCGCTGGGTGTGTGTGTGTGTGACTCCCCGGTTCTCTGGGAACCCGAAGCGCCCGTGTGCCCGAGTCCCTCGAAGTGTAAGGTGTGCCCCCCTCCGCCCGCGTACGCGGAGCGCCCCTGTCAGCCTCTGCGAGTACACGGTGGGCACCCACCTCACCCACCCCTCCACGCCCCGTACGCGACCGCCCGTGTGTCCCCAAGTCCCTGCGGGTAACTGTGTGTCCCACCTTCACACGCGGAGCGCCAGGGTCCCGGTCTCTCCGCGGCTCTACGGTTGGGACCCTCCGCCCCCCCAAAGCGGACGGCTAGTGCCAGCCGGTCCTCTCGGTTCGGTATCTGGACGCTGCCCTCCCCCCATCCACCCCCAAACGTCGTGGGGGCAGAGAAGCCATTTCACTCGTCTCTTCCCTGGTTGCCTCTCTCCCTCAGCGGGACCGAAAAGGCTAGAAAAGCCCCGCGGGCGCCGTCGGAAAGTCCCCGCAGCGCAGGGGCTGCAGCGGCCTCGGCCCCGCCGCCAGGGGCCGCCCGCCCGCTCGCCTGCCCGGGCCACACGCCCCGGCGCCCGGCCGGCCCCGGACGGCGGCAGCCGTCAGCCACCCTCGCCCGGCCCTGCCCGGCCCCGCCGCGGCGCGCGCGGACGGCAGCCGAAGCGAGTCACCGCTCCGCCGGCCCCGAGCCAGGTGCAGCCGGGTCGGACAGGGGGCGGCGCTGCGGGGCGGCCGGGGACGCCCTCTCCCCCCTGCCCGAGCCCCGGGCCGGCTCAGCCGCCCGGCCTCACCTTGTGGCTCTGGTAGGTCTCGAGCGCGCGGATCGCCGTCTCGGTGAGCTTCACATGCAGTACGGTGATATGGTCCTGTCCCAGACGCCCGCACGACAGCCCGTAGCGCTGCTCCTCCCGCAGACCCGCCGCCGCCGCCCCCCCCGCCGCCATCTTAAACTCCCCGGGGTGCCGCCGCCGACGCCGCTCGGGCTCCAGCCTCCACTGCGGCCGCGGCTGCTCGGGCGTCTGCAGCCGCCGCCACAGCTACGGCCATCCCGCTGCTGACGTACTGTCATATACTGCGCGCAGGCCAGACCTCCGGCGGCCACCGCCGCCGCCCGCCCCGCCCTCCGGCCTCGCGCCCCGCCCCGGGCTCGTCTCATTGGCCCCCGGGGCTCCTCAGGACCGCCCTTATTGGCCACCTCCCACTCTCATGGGGGCGGGGCCCAAAGTCGCTGGAGTTTTGCTCCCGGGACGGGACGTCCGAGAGATGAGAGGCTTACGTCGAGGTGACGCGCCAACTTAATCACACCTGACGTCACGCCTGGTCGGCTTGCCTCACTGGCCGCTGTTGGCCAGGCTGGTTTGGGGGTGTGTGGGGAGGAATCTCCTGCTAATTTAGGTTGCCCAGGTTGCCTGGTCTGATTCCCTGGAGGCCGAGCCCCGCCCCTTGGGGGCTACTTGGAGCTGGGAGTGCAGGGCGAGAGACTCTCTTCCTGCGCTGGTGGTCCATGGAGAGGGAAATTCCCTACCCCAAATTGGTGGTCAAGTAAGGACTTCGTTCCCGACGGCTGCTTTAGCCTTGGAGTAGGGTGTGCCTGTGAGGGAAGATCGCAGTCACTTGTGGAGAGTCGCTCCTCAGAACTCATCGCTTTGATGAGCGGCTGGAACTGGGGAGGAGGATGCTCTTCTTCGCCATCATTTCGCCCGAAATTTGAAATTAGCGAGTTGGCCCCCGGCTTTGAAGAATTCTACTAGATTGTGTGAAGCCTCTTAACGAACGTGAACCGGTGCCTGACGCTTTGGTGCGGTGGGCACAGCAGAAAACGGAAATTGAAGGGTTTTCCCACGCCGTGCCCAGTTGCCATCCCGGAAAAATGTATTCCGTTCCTTTGGAGTTCTCAAAAGTAGGAGCCGGGTTATGTATAAATTATGCATGCAAGTGTGGGACTTGGGGCGGCACTTAAGGGTTTTTCTTTTGAAGGGCAGTAGGAGAGTTTAAGTGGCCTTTACTTATATTAAGAGACACAGCGACATCATGCCCCGGTTTCGTCTGGGTTCTGTCCGTTTCATGTGACAGGGAGGTGTTTGAGCTGTTGCTGTTAAGTGGAGGAGACCGGCGTGTGAGGGGGTGAGGAGGCTGGGCGCACTTTCCGTTCCTCGCGACGCTCCGTGTGTGGGCGTGGCTAAAGGAAGACGCCTAATCCCGAGCGCTCTTCAGCGCGGCGTGTGGATCGACTGGACAGGCTTCCGGTCAGACGATGAGTTAACCGGGGATCAGCGACACCAGATATTAAAAAAGCAAACTATTCAAAGGCATGAAACTACTGCAAGGTCGTTTGGTTTTTTTTTTTTTTATCACAAAATTTTTTTTGAGACGCTTTTTTGTTTCCCTCAGATTATAAAACAAATGTATAGGCATTTAATCAGTGTTTCCCATATTTTTAAATTGTATAGTGCCATTATTTTTTTCCGGACAGGTCCAAGTGGGAGTTTTCCATGATTCACCTCCCGCTTTTAATCAATCCTCTACCATTCATGTACACTACCTCTTGATTCAGACCCTTGAGCCTTAACAGATGACAGAACAGATTACAGATTCGTTCTGTAAACAAATTACTGAACGAATCCTCCTTCCATAGAATATGGGTTAAGTGGAAACGCCTGTATTAAGTGTTGTTACACCACAGGAAAGCATTTTTGAAATGGACTTAATTTCAATCCACTAGATTCTGCTAGCTGTTAAAACATGATTAACACTTGTTAATCTAGTTTACTAGAGTGTTTAATTATCTTAAATTCATTAAATAAGTCAGGCAATCACAAAATAATTTAAAAAGTAATTTTATTCTTGAATTATTCTTTTTTTCTGTTGGCTTTACTTTAATAGGGAAGGACTGACCACATATCCAAAGCTTTAATTATTTGGGGGTGGGGGGTGGGGGAGACTGACCAGAACAAGTAAAACCTGTATACCATTCCTTTTTTGGTGAAGGTGGGTAAATCCCCGCCCACATGGCATCTTAACTTGGCCTCCTCTTACTCAGAACTTCTGATGACATCCACAGGGTGGGGAAGGAGCTAGGGTGGTTTTCACTATAGTTTTTAAATGTCTGACCTGCAGGCACTTAAAAGAAATTGATTTTTTTTTTCCTTAGTTGTGATAAGAAAAAGTTTTTCATGTTGTATTTTAGTGAGTAACCTAATCTTTCAGCCAGTACTACAGTATATTATTGTAGTGAGTTAACGTTTGTATTTTCTCCCTTTGGAGCATTTCAACTATGGAAGGAAGCAATGACCATGTGTTAATACAAAGTAATAGGGTAATCTAGTTGTGTGTTTTCTTCACTGCAAAGTACACATTATGCCTGCCTGAATTAATTGGGCAAGTTGTGATGCTAATAAGTGTAACTCATTCTCAGGGGGCTGATGAAAGTTGCTCTTTGGGAAGTTTGCCATTTTATAATTATTTTCAGTTTTTAGTTATTATTCAGTTTCATTAACAATTATTGAATGCTAAATAAATGTAAAATGCTGTGGAAGATTTAAAAATTAAACACCATAGTCTCTTATTTAAAGCGATTTTCTGTTTGAATATGGGGAAGGAACCAACAAACTCAAAGCAAGGAGATTAGAGAATTAGTAAGTGCTAAATTTGGGTGGTAGAGTTTATGAGCTTAAAGCTTCAAAGAAAGAGTCTGGAGAAGTTTTGTGGAGGTGTAGACCTTGAACATTTTTTGAGGTTTTAGTAGATTCTAGATAAGTAGAGCTGGTAAAGATGGGGAGGGGCCAGCTAAAAGTGATCTTAATAATGATTTTAGCTAAACACAATCATTTTATGAATGAGGAGGCTGAGACACCTTTAATTTAAAAGCAAGCTGCCTAATCTATTACAGCTAGGAGAGGCAGAGTCTGCATCAACTCTAGTCACTATTTACACTGAGGTAGCTATTGTTTAGACTTAATAACTGAGAAGAAATCTCTTATAATTCAGTGCAGAAAAAAGGCTAAAAGGAAGTAAGCTGGTTCAGGACCTGCTTCTCTCTCATGTCTAGTGTGCAGTGCAGACAGGTTGTATGAACATCAAGGCCATCACTGACCTTCAAGTGCTGGGTCACCACTCTTTCTGAGTTGCCGTGTATTTAATGACAGTTTCTCACTTCTCCTTTGAAACTGAGGTCACCAATTCAGGTGCCTTCAGGGACCATTAGGTACCCAAATAAGCCAGACAGTATGCCATAGGTACTGAAGGTGCTGGACTGAGGTGACTTATGGGGGATTAAAAGGCTCAGTGACTTTGTGGTCCAGCTGTTTGCTGCTAGGGGCCTGCAGGGGCCCAGCGTTGTCTGATGTTGTAATTTTTCAAGAAAAGCTGTAAATCAAACATTTTTACATGAGCTTTCTAAGTTTATTTATTGGCACCTAACTGAAAATCTCAATAAACATTTTGTGGACATTAAAGAAGTCTCTTGGCCTGAGTTAGGTCACAACTTTCTAGTTTTCAATCTCTGCTGTAATGCTTTTCAGTGTGGAAGGCTTTTCTGTCTTATATTGATACATGTCTTAGTACTTCTGTGAGTTATTTCTTAAAGCCACTTATAGAATAGTTCCTACTAATGTGTTAATCCAATTTTAAGACAGTAGGAGCAATTCTATAAGTGGCTTTAAGAAATGGAAACAGTGACAGACTATTTTCTTGGGCTCCTAAATCACTGCAGATAGTGATTGCAGCCATGAAATTAAGATGCTTGCTCCTTAGAAGAAAAGCTGTGACTAGCCTAAATAGCATATTAAAAAGCAGAGACATTGCTGACAAAGGTCGTCTAATCAAAGCTATGGTTTTTCCAGTAGTCCAGTATGGTTTTGAGAGTTGGACCATAAAGAAGGCTGAGGGCTGAAAAATTGATGCTTCTGAGCTGTGATGTTGGAGAAGACTCTTGAGAGTCCCTTGGATGCAAGATCAAACCAGTCAATCTTAAAGGAAATCAATCCTGAATATTCATTGGAAGGACTGATGCTGAAACTGAAGCTTCAATACTTTGGTCACCTGATGCAAAGAGCCAGCTCATTAGAAACCCTGATGTTGGGAAAAATTGAAGGCAGGGGGAGAAGGGGATGACAGAGGATTAGATGGTTGGATGACATCACCAACTCAATGGACACGAGTTTGAGCAAGCTCCAGGAGTTGGTGAAGGACAGGGAAGCCTGGCGTGCTGCAGTTCATGGGGTTGAAAAGAGTTGGACACGACTGAGTGACTGAACAACAACAACATCTTAATACAAGGCAGTAATTTCTGTTACGAAAAGAGAACACAGAACTTTAGAGTTATAGCTGAGCTCTGAAAGAATATCCAGGTGGGAATTCTTTCCCCTTGGAATTCTCTGTTCCTTATGCCTCTTTCCCTCCCATTGTGTTTGATCCCACAACATTGCACTGCTCTTCCTTCAAGACTTTACCCAGTCCTGTGCAAAAATCTCCTGCTTTCCTTGGACACAACCGAAGTAGTAGTTTTATGGTTTTACAGGAACTTCACCAAATGTTTGTAGAGAATAAGGCTGCAGGACCTACAGGAGGCACATAAATATTTGTTGCCTAAACATAGATTTTAAGCTGAATAGATGTTTGGTCGTGTGTGATTATTTTTTACTCCATTCCATTCAAGTGTACCTGGAGAAGGAAATGGCAACCCACGCCAGTACTGTTGCCTGGAGAATTCCATGGACAGACGCTATAGCACAGGGGGTCGCAAAGAGTCAGACATGACTGAGCGACTAACACTATTCAAGTATAAGAAATATCACAAGGCATTATTTATCATCATCATCATTATTATAAGCTAAATCTGGCTCTGAGCAAACCGCCCCCCCCCACCCCACCCCCCGCCGATCTCACCGTGTGATAGAACAATAAATCTACAGGTCTTTCAATGGTCCCAGAGTATATGGGGAGGGCTCTTTGGTCTCTGTCCATTGATGCCGGTATAATCCATTAGAAGCTCAAGAATTTCCCTTTAGGATGAATTTGAGTTCGGGTACAGTCGGGATGGGAGAAACCTGGGGACACAAATTAAAACTGGGTTTACATGGCAAGCGTACTGGTTTTACTTTAGATTGTGTGTTTATATGGCTGTTTGTATTGAGGGTAGCATTGATGGGAAGCTGTCCCAGATCTGGGGCTTCCCTGGCGGTTAAGCAGTAAAGAATCCACCTGCTAATGCAGGAGACTTGGGATCCATACCTGGGTCAGAAAGAACCCTGGAGAAGGAAATGGCAATTCACTTCAGTATTCTTGCGTGGAAAATTCCACAGACAGAGGAGCCTGGCAGGCTACAGTCCACGGGGTCGCAAAAGACTCGCCAGGACTTAGGGACTAAACAACAAAATAAATCCCAGTTCTCGACTACTCTCAGTACAGTCTCTTAGTCTCCAAGATTCTTTACTCCCCTCTGGTTCTTTTCAAAAATTGTAATCTGGGAGTAAGAAAAGTATACCCCTCTCCCCAACCCCTTCCAACCTTCTTCCCTTCACTTAAGATACTTTCTTCCTCTCAGTGGTGCTGCATAGAAGGTGAGGTGGGTGGGTGCTCTCTTTCATTCTCTCAGGTACAAGGGAAACAGTACTCTAGCTTCCTAAGATAGGGATACCAGTCCTCATGGACACCTTTCTGGGCTTCTCTCCCTCTTTGTCCCTTGCCATTCTTCACTTGAAGAGCGGTCTCTAGGAAGTTGTATGTACTTTGAAAGTAAAATGGTTTAATTCTCTTGCACACAAAGAAGACCTTTTCCTTTTTTGACTGAAAGAAATGTCCTGTCCACAGAATTGCACAATATAGTGACCAAAATTTCCCTTTCTCCCACATGATAGTTGGTTCTGTGGCTTTTCAGCATAGTGCAAAGTGCCCTGAAAGGTGTCAGATGAGCTTGAGAATGAGAAAGGTGGTAAAGATTGACCTCACAACTCTGTTTCCTTGTTATTTTGTACTGAAAAGGAACACATGCATTTCTGAAGAAACAGGAAGACTAGAGAGGGCAAAATGCCAGTTCAGCTTTTCACTTTAAAACATGGTAATAGCGGACCAAATGCCATCAACGTCAAGAACAGTATTGATGGTTAATAATAGCTGAATTCCTGATGTGACTTTGCATTTTAAAAACAGTTAAGTTCTGTTATCTCTTTGAGTTTTCTCTCTGTACTCTTTGAGGTAGTCATTGTTTTACATTCTTTTTACCTTTAAGTGATACACAGAGAGGCTGTGTGTCACCCAATTGGTAAGTGATAGAGCTTGGCCAGAACCTAAATTTCCTTTTACAAATCTAGCACTTTTTCGATCATGGCTCTAAAGTCTGTGGAATTATAATGAATGTGTCAGGTTATCACAGTAAATTCATAAAAATGAAATGGTTCTACTTTGGGGGGCAGCTTGGGAGTTGGTTTGGTTGTTGGTCTTGAAAGAAAGAGTTAAGTCATTTGAGTCACCTCTTCCACACAAACACCAAATAGTCTATTGAATAGTTAGAAGATAAGTAAAATAGAAGATAAAAATATATGATAAATAAAATGTCACCTCTTCCACACAAATACCAAATAGTCTATTGAATAGTTAAAAGATAAAACCATCCACTCAGCTTTGGTTTATTATAGCTAGCATATTGACTTTAGTGAGATTTATGAAAGCTAGTAATAATTGTATTTTTTATGTATGGCATAATTCGTGATATATTAGAACTATTGGTATAACAAATATGTGCCCAGGTGCCCATATGAAGGTGCTCGTCTTGGAAGTTCCTTGGTGGTCCAGTTGTTAGGACTCTGGGCTTTCACTGCAGAGGGTGTAGGTTCAGTCCCTGGTCAGGGAACTAATAAGATCCTGCAAGCTGTACAACAAGGTCAAAAAGAAAAAAAAGGAAAGAAAAAAATGCTCATCTCATACTTGTAATTTATAAGGATTTACAGTTGTTATATCTTTGCTTTTATTGAATGTTGTTCATATCCAACATGTAATAAATGATTTATTTGATAACGAGTCTCTAGTCAAAAGCACAATCCCCAAAGGCAAAATACCACTCCCTTTATAATATGGTTTCCAGAACGTATTATGGCAAAAAGTAGAAAAAATATGTATCACACATATGAACATAGAAGCTTTTCTGTTTCTATTTAGAGAATTAGAATTGTAATTGCCCTGATTCCATTTTGTTTTCAGTCATCAATTTATTCAAGTATCATGTTTATTATGTTTTGATCTGTTATGGCCTATTATTTGGGAGCTTTTTATTTGGGAGATTTTGATGTTGTTTTGGATTTTGGAAATTTAAGAACCAACATGATCCTTACAGGGTAGAATATTTATAGAATTAGAAACAGGGCAATATAGTTTAATAAGATTTAAGATATGAGAATAAGGGATCTTAGATGAGAAGCACCATTCAGGCACTAATTCAGTGGTGTAGGAGTTGTAGATTGTTGGAACATATTCAGCTCAGGGTGTTGGGAAAAGCTTCATGGAAAACTTAGTATTGAAACGTCAAAGGCTTGGAGCTGTGATAATGGGAATATTGACATATTCTAAATTTGGGGATCTTCTAAGCAGTGGTTTGTTATCATGGTGTGTTTGGGGGAAAAGACAGTAATCTGGTTTACCTGCTCTATGGGACACATGAAGGTGGTTGTGACAGAGCCAGAAAGATGAGCTGGGGACAGATTATTAAGAGAGCTTTCAATAATGGGTTAAGGAGTTTGGACTTTTATCTGTGAGCAATAGGGAACCTTTGGAAGCTTCTGATCAGGAAGTGGCATAGTCAAATCATATGTTAGGACTCTTCAGGTGATAGCAGTATGAATAATGAGTTGGAGTGGAGGGATACTGGAGAAAGGAAGTTGAATTAAGAGACAAAAATAATAAGCCTGGGGCAGTGGGGTGAATTGGGAGATTGAGATTGACATATATACATTATTCTGTATAAAATAGATAACTAATGAGAACCTACCATACAGCTCAGAGAACCCTACTCAATGCTCTGTGGTGACCTAAATGGGAAGGAAGTCTAAGAAACGGGGGATATATGAGTATGCATAACTGATTCACTTTTGTGGTACAGTGGAAACCAACACAACCTTGTAAAGCAACTGTACCCTAATAAACATTAATTAAAAATAAATAAAAATTAAAGCCTGTGTTAGGGTATTGACAATGTGAATAGAGAAAAGGAGGTGGCTATGAAAGGCTCTGCCAGGTAGAGTTGACTGATTTAACAGTTTTATTTGGCTAAGAGGTGAGTGAGCATGTGGAGCCACAAACAACTACTAGCTTCAAGTTTGGCTTACTATATGATAGTATTGATATGAAAATAAATAAAATCAGAAGCTGATTTAGGTTAGAAATAGTGGTAGGATGTGTGTGTGTGAATGTTTGGCAGTAATTTGCAGATGTGGGTCTTAGGCCTCAGAGTCAATTCCATTGAAATAATAGTAATAGTCATGGGATTGGGTAAGTTTTGTGATAGAGGTTATGAGGAAAGAGGAGGAGAAAGGAAAGATCAGGAAATATTCCCAAACCATGCCCCACTGTAAGGGCTGCAAACCTCTTACATTTAGAAGCATGGCAATGGTGGGTCACACTATTGACACAGGTATCTTACGTCTGAGGTGTGTGTGTGTGTCCTTCTGTATGTTTCCAAGATTTTCCAAAGAGTAACATCATGCTCAGTCACTTGCATACAAATATCTGTTTTGAAATGGAGAAAAAAAGGGTAGAATTAACAGCTGCCTCTTGGGCATTGCACTTATTCAGTGTACACCTCATCCATGGGGCATGTTATGACAGAAAGTAGGTATTAAAGGAGGAGAAGGCAATGGCAACCCACTCCAGGGTTCTTGCCTGGAGAATCCCAGGGACAGTGGAGCCTGGTGGGCTGCCGTCTATGGGGTCGCACAGAGTCAGACATAACTGAAGTGACTTAGCAGCAGCAGCAGCAGCAGCAGCAGGTATTAAAGGCCATAATGGGGGAGCCTATAGGCACTTTGATCAGAAGTGAAGAGGGAACAAGAGATTACTGGGGAGAGAGTAAGCAGGAAGACCAAGGATCAGAGGAGGCTCTATATAATATGCGAGTTTAGAATAGGGCACTATCAGTGTCAGTGGCAGGCCTCCCTGGTGGCTCCGAGGTAAAGAATCTGCCTGCTAATGCAGGAGACACAGGTTTGATCCCTGGGATTCTTGCCTGGGAAATCCCATGGACAGAGCAGCCTGGTGGGCTACAGTCCATGGGGTCTCAAAAGGGTCGAACACAACTTAGTGACTAAACAACAATCTGTGGCAATAATAAATACTGTGAAGCTTAAGTGATTATTTGTAAAAAAAAAAAAAAAAAAAAGCATTTAAGAAGAGAGATTGTCGTACTACTAGTAGTCACATATTTGCCGAATAAAGTTTCCCAGCTGTGCATTGATTATTGTCCATCCTGAATGGATCAAAATTTCAGTTCAGTTGTAGGAAATATGTATACAAGGAAAAAGAAAGGAATCCATTTGTCTCCAAGGACTGATATTGTTGCACAGTACTTAAAGTGGTAATGCCCTCCTTAAATTGTTATGGCAAATTAATTTTAACAATGACTGATTAACAGAAATGTGTTTATAATCTGTAATCTAATCTTGGAGGCAGGGCCATTCACTGAGAATAAGGAGACTTGCTGTCTGTTTCTGATTCAGTACCTCTTGATTCTTGTATCTTTGCCTTGAATAAATTACTTCTCACGTGTAAAATTATTTTAGGTAATTTAAATCCTCCAGTTATTTCAATTGTGATAGTTCTCTTCAATATTTCTCGACTGAGCCAACATAAAAAATATTAAAAACATAAAATATGATTTGACTTACTTGCAAAAGAGTATTAGCCTCATATTGCAATATAAATATATCAAAATCAATATGTTGTACACTTGAAGCTCACACAATTTTGTATACCATTTATATCTCAGTTTTAAAAATTATTAGTCTCTAATAGGGATATTCACATTTCTCAACAACAATAATCCAGAATGTTAATGATCAATTGTAATTCTGACCCGTGGTGAAAAATTTGTACCGGAGTCAGCAAATTGTATTAAAACTTCAGTAATATAGAAAGCCAAGATGTATGATTTAGCTTTGAAAATGTTGGCATTTCTTGTATTCTGCATGGAGCAAGAGGTCTGTCCTATGTAGATTTTAACTGATGAGTATCTTTGCTTCATTTTTAGTTTCTGGAATCTTAAAAAATGTTTCTGTCTTGTGGTTTTAAAATTAACCTATGTTTTACATACTAACTCTAAGCATATCAGTTTGAATAGATTAATTGAATGTTATTTTTGATTGTTTTCCAAGACAGAACATAGCATTGGAAATTTACTTTAAAAACAGAAAAGGCATTTTTTTGGTTTGCAACCATGATTACAGAAGATTTACTGTAAACTATTCGTGTCAGCTCAAAACAAGCTCTTTAAAAGTGGTTTTTAATTTACATACAGTAATATTTATTTCTAGTTTTATACATTTGACAAGCAGAATCGTTCTATGACTTCCAACAAACTCGCTCACGCTGGTCCTTTGTAGTCAGACTCTTTTCCCTTCACTCTTAACCTCTGGCAACCCCTGGTTAGTTCTCTGACCCTACAGTTTTGCTTTTTCAGAATGTCACATAAATGGAATCATACAGTATGTTGGCTCTTTGGCCAGGCTTCTTTCACTTAGCATAATGCATTTGAGATTCACCCGTGTTGTTGAATGTATCTATAGTTAGATCTTTTTTGTTGCTGAATAGTATTTCATTATGGATGCATCACAGTTTGGTTATCAGTTGAAGGATATTTGCATTTTAATTTTTGGTGATTCTGAAGAAAACTGCTATAAATATTCACAAGTGGTTTTTTTGTGAACATGAGTTTTATCTCTCTTTGACAAGTACCTAAGAGTGGGATTAACTGCATATGGTAAGTATATATTTATTAATAACTTTAAACTGTTAAACTACTTTCCAAAGTAGCTATCTCATTTCCATTTCTCTTTTTTGAGAGTTTGGGTTTCTCTGTGTACTTACCAACACTTTGTATTGTCAACTTTGTTTTTTGTTTTTAATTTTAGTCATTCTAGAGGATGAATAGTAGTGTCTTTTTATGGTTTTAATTTGTATTTCCTGAATGACTAATGACATAGGGCGCCTTTTCATATTTGCCATTCTCATATCTCCTTCTTTGAAGGATCTTTTCAGATCTTTTGTCTGTTTTTAAAATTGGATTGTTTGTCTTCATATTGTTGAGATTTGAAAATTCTTTGTGTAATCTGGATACAAGTTCTTTGTCAGGTATGTGATTTGCAAATATTTTTCCCTAGTCGCTAGCTTGTTTTTTAATTCTCTTAAAGTATCTTTTGCAGAGCAAAAAGTATCATTTTGTAGAGCAAAAAATGTTTTTAATTTTGATGAAGTCCAATTTATCAATTTTTTAAAAAGATATAGTGTTTTTGGTGTTAAATCTAAGAACTCTGCCTATCTCAAAGTCACAAAAATTCTCCATATGTTTCCCCTACATTAAAGTCTGTGGCCCATTTTGACTTAATTTTTATAAAAGATATAAATGTCTCGATTCATTTTTTTTTCCACGTAATACACCACTTGTTAAAAAGATGGTCTTTTCTGCACTGCATTGCCTTTGCACCCATGTCAGAAATCAGTGAGCCACAGTATTTATGAGTCTATTTCTGGACTCTCTTCTTTACTGATCAATGTGTCTATCCTTTCCCCAGTACCATACATTGTCATGATTATTGTAGGTTTATAGAATTAACTTTAGACATCTCTGCTAGGAAGAAACAAATTATAGCATTCTGGTCAATTTCCTTTAAACTCTTATTATTAAGCAAATGGATTATTTCTCAACAATTTCGTCTTCTGTCTTTATTCAGTTTATATATTGATATAAATTCAGAACAGGCTGTAGCTATACTTCTTATATCCCTTACCTGGATTGAAAAAGGTCCCCATGGACTATGATATTTAACTCAAGTTTTCTTTGCATCACAATTGTTAGTCACTCAGTCATGTCTGACTCTTTGCGACCCCATGGCCTATATCCTGCCAGGGTCCTCTGTCCATGGGATTCTCCAGGCGAGAATACTGGAGTGGGTTGCTGTGCCCTCCTCCAGGGGATCTTCCTGACCCAGGGAATCAAACCCCTTTCTCCCATAATGCAGGCAGATTCTTTACCATCTGAGCCAAAAGGGAAGACCTATGCATCACAGTCCAAATGCAAAAATTTGCAAAACAAGCAAACAAAAAAACCCATTACTAAGTTACTACCTGCAAAAGTTCCCTAGATGGGCTTCCCCTCCTCTCACAGGCCCCCCCACCACCCAGGCTGAGTTGCCTGGACAGTGACACCCTACCACCCGTTGACAACCAGCTTCCTGTCTGGTGGAGTGGAAGCCAGCTGTTATGATTCATACCATTTAAGATTTCTGCCTTTTGCAAAGTGACGCTGATAGAGCCATGCTGAATGGTGTCTGATTGGGAAAATTTTCTTTATGAAGGGGGCTTGATTTCCAGTGCCTTAGCAGTAGAGCCTTTTTTTTTTTTTTTTTTTGGACAGGTACATTTCAATTTCTAGTTTCTGTGTGAGCTCAGATAGATAAATTTTCATCAAGTGTTTGTACTTGCTGTTATTTCTCCCTGAAAAACAAACGAGCATGGAAACTTCTGTAAAAAAGGTTCTTTCCTGTTACCGAGTCTTTAATAGTTTTATTTTTCAGGTTTCTGATATTTTCCAAAAGCCAAAAAATTCTCTGCCTATGATAGGATTATATTTTGGATTTGGTGAAATAATTCTCTTATGCCTGAGGGGACAGTGTCATGTATCTTGAAGGCACAGTCTTTCTCTTAGGCTCCTGAAGCCAATTTCTTCCTGAGTTTATTGGTTCCTTTGTTCAAATTTTTCTCATTTTGTTAACTCAGTCAGTTCAGTCGCTCAGTCGTGTCTGACTCTTCGCTACCCCATGAATCGCAGCACGCCAGGCCTCCCTGTCCATCACCATTTCCTGGAGTTCACTCAACCTCACGTCCATCGAGTTGGTGATGCCAACCAGCCATCTCATCCTCTGTCATCCCCTTCTCCTTCTGCCCCCAATCCCTCCCAGCATCAGAGTCTTTTTTGTTAGCTCAGTTAGACTTATTAATGGGGCTTCCCAGGTGGCGCTAGTGGTAAAGAACCCACCTGTCAATGCAGGTAAGCTTTAAGACACTCCAGTTCAATCCCTGGGTCAGGAAGATCCCCTGGAAAAGGGAATGGCTATCCACTCCAGTATCCTTGCCTGGAGAAATCCCATGGACCAAGGAGCCTGGTGGGCTACAGTTCATAGGGTTGCACAGAGTCGGACATGACTTAGCAACTTAGCACGCAGCAGACATATTTCAGTTCAGTTCAGTCGCTCAGTCATGTCCAAATCTTTGTGACCCCATGGACTGCAGCATTCCAGGCCTCCTTGTCCATCACCAATTCCTGGCGTTTTCTCAAACTCATATCCATTGAGTCGGTGATGCCGTCCAACCATCTCATCCTCTGTTGTCCCCTTCTCCTCCTGCCTTCAATCTTTCCCAGAATCTGGGTCTTTTCCAGTGAGTCAGTGCCTTGCATCAGGTGGCCAAAGTATTGGAGCATCAGCTTCAGCATCAGTCCTTCCAATGAATATTCAGGATTTATTAATATTACTTAAAAACAAATTGTTGGGAGGTTGAAGAGTTTTGCCACCACAGGGACAAATTTTTGTGTCATTCAATCAGTAGATATGCTGAAAAGAACAATACAATAAACAAATTAAAAATATCATCAAGGGACAATTGCACAGGTTTTTATATGACAGCTCAAATTAACACGTCCTTGCTTTAGAGAAACAGAGTACAATGATGAAGGAGAAAGACTGATGCAGTTTCCAGTTCCAGTTCAGTCGCTCAGTTGTGTCTGACTCTGCGACCCCATGAACCGCAGCACACCAGGCCTCCCTGTCCATCACCAACTCCCGGAGTCCACCCAAACCTATGTCCATTGTGTCAGTGATGCCATGCAACCATCTCATCCTCTGTCATCCCCTTCTCCTGCCCTCAATCTTTCCCAGCATCAGGGTCTTTTCAAATGAGTCAGCTCTCCTAATCAGGTGGCCAAAGTATTGGAGTTTCAGCTTCAGCATCAGTCCCTCCAGTGAATACCCAGGACTGATCTCCTTTAGGATGGACTGGTTGGATCTCCTTGCAGTCCAAGGGACTCTCAAGAGTCTTCTCCAACACCACAGTTCAAAAGCATCAATTCTTTGGCGCTCAGCTTTCTTTATAGTCCAACTCTCACATCTGTACATGACTACTGGAAAAACCATAGCCTTGACTAGACGGACCTTTGCTGGCAAAGTAATGTCTCTGCTTTTTAATAGGCTGTCTAGATTGGTCATAACTTTCCTTCCAAGGAGTAAGTGTCTTTTAATTTCATGGCTGCAGTCACCATCTGTAGTGATTTTGGAGCCCAGAAAAATAAAGTCTGACACTGTTTCCACTGTTTCCCCATCTATTTGCCATGAAGTGATGGGACAAGATGCCATGATCTTAGTTTTCTGAATGTTGAGCTTTAAGCCAACTTTTTCACTCTCCTCTTTCACTTTCATCAAGAGGCTCTTTAGTTCTTCTTCACTTTCTGCCGATGCAGTTTGAGTCATACCAATCATGGTACCAGTCTAGAGGTGGGGAGGGAGCCTGTTTGCAGCAGCCTTTCACAGGATGGACCAGATTCCTATAGTGATGTTGGTGGCATCTCAGCCATATGCTTAATCATGCCTCTAAATATGAGAAAGTCAAATTGCGACTGGAATTTTTCTAACACTAGGAATACTGATTTCCTGTAGCTTATTAAAGCTGTGCTACATGTTCAACATTTTATAACATTCGGTAGTAACAAGTGATACCCTAAGGCAGAAGTTCTCAAACTTTGAGGTATATAAGGATCCCCTGGAGAACTTGTTAAAATATAGGTCCCTAGACTCCAGCCCTGAAGGGTTGAATTTACTAGGCATGAGGAGTGGCCAAGAATCTGCATTTTAACCACAGCCTTACTTTGTTTGGCACTCTGAGTCATCTCTCAAGAAGTTACAAAATTCTCCTAACAAAAACTACTGTCCCTCAACTGAATTTTTAAAATACTATTTCACTTAGAACAGATAGGTGTTATGAAACCTAATGATTGAGCTTTAGAGTTCCAAAGCTGTTAGCAATAACTAGTTTAGATTCCCTACGTGTGAACTAAGATATAACATGCCATAAGCAGCATACAGAAGCTTAAGTTAGATTTCTTTCAATTAGAAGTTATTAGTTACACAATTTCCATTTCCAGGTCATCTGTGCATCCACAAATGGTATTAGATAAGAGAGATAGACCCGGCATAGATACCTAGGGAATTTCACTAGGTTCTTTATAATCATTTATTGCCTACTGTGCCCTTAATGATGCTACTCAGGATCCCATTAAGTTAGCTGTGAATGTAGTAATTGGTCCCTGGACAATAGCCAGAGGGTGTTAAATCCACCCCGTTCTGGTCATGTTGGAGACAAGATAGAAATTTTTGCCTATAATCCTTTCTGGGGACAAGGCTGCCTGTGCTCCACAGAAGATTTCTTAAAACACACCAGGAATCCCTAGAGAGTCTGCCTTTAAATTCAGGCTGATGACCTACTTTTAAAAGTAATTTGAAAATCCCATCAAACACAAGCAACCAAAATCTAGATTCTCCACCAGGTATTCTGTAGACCCAGCACTGCCTCCTTGATCTGTTTGCTTACACCAACAGCCTGAGTATATTTTGTTTAGAGTTTCCCCCTCTTTATGGACATTTAGGTAATGTGGAGAATTTCTAGTTTATGGATTCAAAGCAACTGCACAAATGGATATGATGTGATGGAAATTGATTCTTCCCATATGTAACAAAGGGAAAGCAATCAGATCGGCTGACTCAGTGTTCAAATTCAGACAAAGCTCTGAATTAGAACACCCAAGCCAGAGGTTCTTTCTCCCTCCTTGGAAACTTTGTGCTTGTGGTTTATGTAGTACCTTGTGAAATTTTTCTAACTTTGGCAAACAAAACTTTGATAAAGCTAAGAGATGCTTAGAATCTTCCAGATTTGAAAGATATTTTAAAGAACATCCAATCCCATCTCTAATCTTTGAATCTCATTTTGCTTCTACTTTGACTCTCCCACTTAACTGGCAGTTTCTTAAGGGAGAAATTCCTATTTTGTTGTTGTTCAGTTGCTCAGTCGTGTCCGACTGTTTGCGACCCCATGGACTGCAGCACACCAGGCCTTCCTGTCCTTTACCATCTCCCAGAGCTTGCTGAAACTCATGTCCATTGAGCTGGTGATGCCATCCAACCATCTCATCCTCTGTCATCCCCTTCTCCTCCTGCCTTCAATCTTTCCCATCATCAGGGTCTTTACCAATGAGTCAGCTCTTTGCATGAGGTGGCCAAAGGATTGGAGCTTCAGCCTCAGAATCAGTCCTTCCAAAGAATATTCAGGACTGATTTCCTTTAGGATGGACTGGTTGGATCTCCTTGCAGTCCAAGGGACTCTCAAGAGTCTTCTCCAACATCACAGTTCAAAAGCATCAATTCTTCGGCCCTCAGTCTTCTTTATGGTCCAACTCTCACATTCATACATGACTACTGGAAAAACCATAGTTTGGACTAGACAGCCCTTTGTTGACAAAGTGACCTCTCTGCTTTTTATTTTGCTGTCTAGGTTGATCAGCTTTTCTTCCAAAGAGCAAGCGTCTTTTAATTTCATGGCTGCAGTCATGATCGGCAGTGATTTTGGAGCCCACGAAAAAGTCTGTCACTGTTTCCATTGTTTCCTCATCTATTTGTCATGAAGTGATGGGACTGGGTGCCATGATCTTAGTTTTTTATTCACCATGAGATTGTATGAATAATCAAATTTAGCTTCTTAAAGAAGGCTTCATTTTGCACAGTTGGCCTAAATAAATATTTGTGAGTTTGATCACTAAGTTGGCTTGTTTTTCTCATTCCCTGTTTTCCAATTGCATGGATTTGACTGCTACATTTCTTCAGTTCAGATCCCTGCCCTGTCGCTTAATAGTTGTTTGATCCTGGGCAAGTTACTTAACCTCTCTCTGCCTTAGTTTTCTTTTCTCTAAAATTGCATTCAATAAATGACAGCATTATCCTGGTCACTACCAGCCAGACTAGCTCCCGTAGTTTTTATTGTTTTAGGGTGTCTTTTACGAGATTTCTGTCATCACCTTTATTTTACTGTTTCTTTTAGCTCTCCTGCAAATCAGTCTGCATTTTCTACACTTATTCATTTCTGAGTGTATCTTGTGGGTATATATATATTCTGGGCAAGAATGACATGGCAGTCCTCCAGTCTCTGGGAAGAGAGCTTGAGGGTTGTGAAACTGCATAGCATAAGGCAGGCTGTGTGCAGTCTGCCAAGGTCCTGGATGCTTCCTTCAGTTTACCTCATTAGACCTCAATTCCTCAGAAGTAAGATGGAGATGATGAGAAATAGCACCTATGTTATGAGGTATAGTGTGAAATGATTATGTAAAAGCACTCAGAATGGTGATTAGTGTATAGATCACCATGCCTAAGCACTACTCCAAGAGTCGGATTTAATAGATCTGAGTTTGGACTCAGGCGTCTGTATATTTAAAAAAACCCTAGGTGACTCTAAGTGAGTACTGAGAACCACCCAACTGGATTTTTCTCAAAGTCTAGCTTCATTAGCCTTGTTACCACCTTAAATGCTTATGCTTCTCATCCTTCCATCTTATTAAATTCTATCTAGAAAATACTGTGGGAAGATAGAAGTTATTTGAAAGCTGTTGAAAGTAGGACATTCATAGTTACAATGATTTCATATGTACGTACTGAATATACTTTATTGTGGTAGGTTCCCCATAATTCTAAGACAAGCAGTTTTTCAGTTGAAAGTATAATAAGGAGTTTTCAGGCTGCCTCAACTCACTGTCCTCCAATATAATATGGAAATCACTGGTTTAAAAAAACAAGCTTGATGATTCAGTTAACAAAGTCAGGATGTGTATGCTCATGTAGAGGAGTTAATTAATTGAGTGTTTGGAGTCTGATAAGTTGTAATGAATTGGGTTATCAGGTGGTGACTTAATTGGGCTGTTGAATGAATTAGCACCCCTTAAATGTGAGAAGTTCACACTTAGCTTTATCACTCCTGTTAGCGAACTGGTGGCTGTATCCAAAAGACCAAAGTACCTCTCTGAAAAAAAAAAAAATCCAAGTTGTTCCTATCAAAAAATAATGAGTGTCAGAGGCATTGGGGCCCTACCTACCATGTAATGTTGCCAATGTCCTCTATAATATTCATTGCAGACAAACTGGGAAAATACGGAGGTAACAGTAAGAAGAAAACTAAACTCACCTGTTTTCCATACCCTAAGACAACCATTTCTAAGAACTTGCTACAAGACAATGAAGAATAAATGTGTGTTAT
This sequence comes from Bos taurus, assembly GCF_002263795.3. Lineage (NCBI taxonomy): Eukaryota > Metazoa > Chordata > Mammalia > Artiodactyla > Bovidae > Bos > Bos taurus. The sequence goes on from NC_037334.1 coordinate 95,304,994, forward strand.
TTCTGAATATCACTTTTTTTATTCATAAATATTAATAGAGTATGGGTAATAGTTGAAAAAGGCAAGCACTTAAGTTTATTTTTAGTGAAAGCTCTGCTGGTCTGGGACAGGCATGCCTGCCACACGCCTCGCCCTGAGATGTCTCAGGAGCTATGCAAGCCTTCCATCTGTGTTTGGACCCCTGCTGGGTTTGGAGGCCAGTAGCAATAGCTGGGTGAGTCCTGGGGGGTTGGGGTGAGGGCTTCTGAAGTGCCCGGGCAGCTGAGAGCCCGTCCCAGTGAGGCAGGGCAGTGGGCTCATTGGTGAGCTGAGGCTCCAAGCTCCGAGTGCATGTGCTGTGGTCTCACAGGACTTCACTAACAAAAGACAAAGGCAAAGGTCAAATTATTAAGAATTTCAAAACAAAGTACTAAATCTCATGTAGTAGGAGGGTCTTCTGAGCCAGTACCCTGTGTGACTATACTGGCTGCACACCAGTGAAGCAGACCCAGGCCTCTGAAATAGCCTATCTGAAGCTGAAAGGAAGAAACTTTTTTGAAAGAGTGAGGAATACTTGAATATTACTTTTGTCTCTTGTACACCAAACTTTAGTGTCCAAAGAAATCACCTGAGGTTCTTGTTAAAATGCAGATTCTAATTTAGTAGGTCTAGGGTAGGGCCTGAGATTCTGTATTTCTACCACGATCACAGCTGATGCCAAAGCTGGTCTGGGAACCACTCTTTCACCCTCCCCACCCCCACCATTAAAGCCTCTTATCTTGAAAAAACTCGACTCACAAGAAATTGCAAAAATCGTTCATAGGCTCCTATGTAACCTTCATTCAACTTCCAATGATGACATCTTGTATGTGATACGATAGGTAATAAGACTGTAATATAATGTCAAAACCAGGTAATTAATATTGTATAATAGTGTTCACTGTACTACAGACTTGATTCCATTTTCATTATATTTTACTTGCATACGTTTGAGAGTACGTGTGCGTGTGTGTACGGGATGCAGTTTCATTCCATGCATATGTTTGTGTACCTGCCATTGTAACCAAGGTATGGAACTGTTCTCGCAAGAGAGAGAAACTTCTTCATGCTACCCCTTTAATTCATGCCCCCAAAGATGTGTACAGTACATTGGAGATTCTCAATAATTCATAGAATAATGATGCCTATTCTTTTCTTATGGTGAGCATTGTCTCTAGAATGCAGCAGATCATGAGGTGGCAGTTCCAAGTGCACTGAAGCAATGAGGTAAGATGAAACTAAGAGTGAAAATACAGCACTGGCCATTGGAGAGAAATACAACATTCCTTGTGCTAGTGTTAATACCATCCACTCAATCTGGACCAATTTCAAATGCAGATTTGGGAGAATTGTTTTACTTAAAGGAGCCGTGATGAAAATAAGAACCAGAGACACCCTGTAGAGCTCCAGGGCTTAGTATAGAAGTTGAAGTATAGAAATTGACAAATATTAATTGATAAGGATGAAGTAAGATGCTTGTTATCATAATGTTCAGAGGACTTGCTAATTGCCTTATCTGTGCATCAGACAGCTTCCAACTTCACACAAGAGATAAAGCTTGTCACCCAAGAAATACCCTGTAAAAAGGCAATATATGCCAGAACTTCAATAAATATGACTCATAATTATCAGCTGTCCCAAGAGACTATGCTTGCTTCTCTTTGTATGTTGGTGGTATAGGCTAGTGGTTAAGCATATTACTCTTACCAGCTGTGTGACCTTGGCTAATTGACTTAACATTTCTGTGCCCCAGTTTCCTTATCTGTAAACTGAAGATGATTGATTCTAATCATTCATGGCTCAGCAACCCTGGGCCTAACTCAGGGTTGCTGCAAGGGTGAAGCCCTTAGAACAGTGCCTTACAGAGTGTAAATGCTTAGTGTCAATTGATATTTTATCATTCTTACTAGGACTGGGCTAACCTTGAGTGTCATCTCCCAGTAATTGCCCCTAAATTTTGCTCCTTTATATCAAAACTCTTAATATCAGTCACTTTTATATTGAACATACATAGATTTTTAAGGACAGATGTTCTTTTAAATGTAACCCTTCACTGTGCAGACTAAGGTTAAGCACCTAGGCTTTGGGTTCAAGACTCAACCCTTACTAATTACAGACTAATTGTACAGCTTGGGCAAGGAAATTCCGTAAATCATAGTTTTCTTATCTGTAGTCAAGGGGTGAGTAAATAGTACCTTAAATTTGTTGTAATGATTAAATGAAATAATTCATGTAAGATCCTTGGCACATAATTAGCACTTTGTTGATATTAGCTGATTTTGTTGTTCAGTCACTCAGTCATGTCCAACTCTTTGTGACCTCATGGACTGCAGCATGCCAGGCTTCCCTGTCCTTCACCATCTCCTGGAGCTTGCTCAAACTCATGTCCATTGAGTTGGTGATGCCATCCAACCATTTTGTCCTCTGTCGTCCCCTTCTCCTCCTGTCTTCAATCTTTCCCAGCATCAGGGTCTTTTCCAATGAGCTGGCTGTTCAAATCAGGTGGCCAAAGTATTGGAGCTTCAGCTTCAGCATCAGTCAGTAAGTGTAGGTAGCTCATGAGTTCTAGGGGTACTTGGGAGAAGGGACATTGAACCAAGTATAAAAGAGCACTTCTCCAGCCCAGTGACCAGACAGACACACCTGAGGACAGAGGACTTGGAGCAAGCACCTAACGATGTAGATGCCCAGGTGCTGCAGAAACTACTAATTGCCACCCCCACATCTCCATCCTCTTCTTCCTCTTAGTAATTGAACCCTGCCACTTGCCAGTGAAGAGGACACATGACCAGCAGAACCAAAGCCACACATTCCCAGCATGCCTTGTAACTAGCTGTGGCCATATTTCTTCTGGCAATGGAATCTGCAGAACTTGTGCACTTCCTGACAAATGGCTTTCCCTCTACTTGTTTTTCCCTTCCCTGTGCTGAAAATGTGATAGTCCATGGACATGGTCGGGGACCAGCTTCTCCCATGCCTCATAGATTAGCAGAGCAACAAGACAGCACTGATTTGTTGTGGAGTAGAGCTGCCTTCTCTACGTTGGCCAGCCCATGCTGTTCTGAACTGTTAAATGAGAAGGAAGTAAATGCCTATCTTGTTGGTGCCACTGTATTTTGTATTCTTGATTACAGTAGTTTAGACTGTATCCTAATTAATTTATCAAGACCATCTCCAAAGATGCTGAATGCTAGGAAATGTGCATTTTAATAAGATCCTCCAGTAACTGTGATGCTACCAATTTAGGACTATACTTTGAAAAACACTTCGACAATGTGCTCAAAAGATGTCTCTTTGCCTCTAAGCAAAGTTTAAGTTTTGGGAGACAGTCTAGGATTTAGAAGATAGGATCATCCCTTGTTAAAATTTTATTGTATTGCATTTATTGTATTGAATTTGTTCAAGAATTCTGAAATAATTAACATGGCACTTCATTTCATTTTACATTAACAGTATGATTACTTTTTGAGTGAAAGTAATTGATTTATGAAAATGAATGCCCAAGATGTTCTTTATAATGTTATTCATAATGGCCAAAAAGAATGAAAATAACTTGATATTAGGTCATTTGTCCAATTCTATATCATGGAATTAAAAGGATGAGGTAATTCTCTATATATTGACTAAGATTCCCAAAATACAGTAAGCTAAAAATAAATAAATATTGCAAATAAAAGAGGCAAGACAAAAAAGAATACATATGGTATGACTTCATTTGCTTAAAAATCTAAAAATAGGAAAAGTTATATTTCCTTAATGATGTGTACTTAGGTGGTAAAATGAAAAAGAAAAACAAGGAATTGATTACTCTAAGTCTGGATAGCAGAAAGCTTTGAAACAGATAGTGGGAGAGGGCAGGGATTAGGAGTTGTAAAGAGGGCTTCTGAGAGGCTGTCAATGTTTTACTGTTCAGTCTGGGTGGTAATCTCAAGGGGATTCACTCTGTCATTTTGGATACTTATCTACATATATATTGATTTCCCAAATAAGTACCATATTATATATGTTTTAATACATTAAACATATATATATGTTCTATATATATTCATATGAATGTTGGGTATATGTATGTATGTATGTGTGTGTATATGTGTGTGTATTCTTGTGTAGTCATAGATAATTTCACAAAGAGAGCACACACACAAAAAGACCCGAGGGAACATTTTATTACCTTTGGGTAGAGGGAATGTGGGATAGGGAAAATTTTCACTTTGCATTTTCCAGTTTGCTTTTTACCATAATTTGCATTTTCTTCAGAATCATGTGTTACTTTGTTTTAAGATCCTCCCTCAAATATTCTATGTGAATATGATTATTCCATTTTTATATGCTTCTGTGTTATTTGAATTTTCCTCATAATCTTGTTAATTTAAAATACTTTCTCAAAATTTGCGAATGTTTATACATCTGTGTATATGTATTTGTATATGCTTGGACAATTCTGGCATAAAATTCTGTAAGTGGTCACCTCTGAATGATCCACCTGGGAATAATGCATTAAGAGAGAGGAGAAATTTATATATTACTTTCTATACTTCTGAGTTGTTTGAATATCTTCTTTTACAATGAATTTGTACTATTTTTAAATTTGTAGCACACACTCAAAGTTGTAATATAGTGTATTTCAGCATATTTTGTTTTATAGGCAGAATAGACTTGGAGAGATAAGAAGGATTCTGTTTAAAAATGTGTCTGATTTGGGGATTTGTGGGGAAAGGCTTGTCTGTAGGAAAAGATACCCAGGGATGCAAAATTATACCCTTACTCCAATACATAAATTCCAGAGCCTCTAATAATGGGTTACTCTGATGGAATCTTTGAAATTAAACCACCAAGATAGGAATCCTCAAAACCAAGCACAGGTCCTGGCCTATGAAAGGTAATCAAGAGTTATTTGTTGAGTTTATTAAAAAACAGTACAATGATTAAGTAATATTTCACTTACTAAACTTTCATTGCTTGGTAATGCTATATGCTTTGTAATATGTTAGAGTTTTTTTTTTTAGTGAGAGGATTGAGAGGTGGAGAACATTATTGGTAGGATACAAGTGAGTGATTTAATCTGCTTTTAAAAGCTTGGAATACTTTTCAAATGGTTAATTAACAATGATACCTATCCTAATCATTCTGGATAGCTTGGGGTAAATGATCTACAATTCAATAGGAATGACTCAGCCAGACAAGAAAAACTCACTTGAAGACTAAATGTATTATAGGAAAACAGCACTGATATTAATCAAAACTCTGATACTGAAACTCTATGAGTAGTCTAAATAGATTCAGCACTTAGTTGTTGATAATTAGATATTACTAACAAATGATAATCAACAATAATGTTTTGTTGACAACAGAGTCAATCAAGTATAGAGATGCAGAAGTGGGTTACACAGTGAAATAGAGCTTTTCTTCAGATAATGTCCGGCACTGATATAAAACTTTGCTGCTTAGATCAGATCAGTTGCTCAGTCGTGTCTGACTCTTTGCGACCCCATGAATTGCAGCACGCCAGGCCTCCCTGTCCATCACCAACTCCCGGAGTACACTCAGACTCACGTCCATCGAGTCAGTGATGCCATCCAGCCATCTCATCCTCTGTCGTCCCCTTCTCCTCCTGCCCCCAATCCCTCCCAGCATCAGAGTCTTTCCCAATGAGTCAACTCTTCGCATGAGGTGGCCAAAGGACTGGAGTTTCAGCTTTCGCATCATTCCTTCCAAAGAAATCCCAGGGCTGATCTCCTTCAGAATGGACTGGTTGGATCTCCTTGCAGTCCAAGGGACTCTCAAGAGTCTTCTCCAACACCACAGTTCAAAAGCATCAATTCTTCAGCGCTCAGCCTTCTTTACAGTCCAACTCTCACGTCCATACATGACCACAGGAAAAACCATAGCCTTGACTAGACAAACCTTTGTTGGCAAAGTAATGTCTTTGCTTTTGAATATGCTATCTAGGTTGGTCATAACTTTCCTTCCAAGGAGTAAGCGTCTTTTAATTTCATGGCTGCAGTCACCATCTGTAGTGATTTTGGAGCCCAGAAAAATAAAGTCTGACACTGTTTCCCCATCTATTTCCCATGAAGTGGTGGGATCGGATGCCATGATATTCGTTTTCTGAATGTTGAGCTTTAAGCCAACTTTTTTGCTCTCCACTTTCACTTTCATCAAGAGGCTTTTTAGTTCCTCTTCGCTTTCTTCCATAGGGGTGGTGTCATCTGCATATCTGAGGTTATTGAGATTTCTCTCGGCAATCTTGATTCCAGCTTGTGTTTCTTCCAGTCCAGTGTTTCTCATGATGTACTCTGCATAGAAGTTAAATAAGCAGGGTGACCATATACAGCCTTGACGAACTCCTTTTCCTATTTGGAACCAGTCTGTTGTTCCATGTCCAGTTCTAACTGTTGCTTCCTGACCTGCATACAAATTTCTCAAGAGGCAGATCAGGTGGTCTGGTATTCCCATATCTTTCAGAATTTTCCACAGTTTATTGTGATCCACACAGTCAAAGGCTTTGGCATAGTTTTGCTGCTCAAAACACTAGCAATTATTCACATGTGGCTCCTGAACACTTGAAATGTAGCTAATCTGAATGAAGATTTTTTTTTTTGTCAAATACACACTAGATTTTGAAGACTTAGTTTGAAAAATAGAATATAAACTATTAATGTCAAATTTTAATGTTTTAATGTTGATTACAGGAAGCGTGGTGGCTCAGTAGTAAAGAATCCTCCTGCCAGTGCAAGAGACCTGTGTTCGGTCCCTGGGTCTGGAAGATCACCTGGAGAAGGAAATGGCAACCCACTCCAGTTTTCTTGCCTGGAAGATCCCATGCACATTGGAACCTGGCGAGCTAAAGTCCATGGGGTCTCAAAAGAGTGGGACATGACTTAGTGACCAAACAACAAACAACAACAAAACAAATGTTGATTGCATGTTGAGATGATAATATCTTGACTGTGTTGGGATGAAAATATTATAATTGCCTTCACCTTCTTTTTTATTTTTTAAATATGGTTATTAAAAAGTTTAAAATTATCAATGTGGCTCACATTTGTAGCTCAGTTGTGTTTCTGTTAGACAGTGCTAGTGCAGGAAGATTTGAATTCAGAGTGAACCAAGAACCAGCATTCTCATCTTCCTTACTTTTCAGACAAGGAAAAACTTTGCTGAAAGGCGCAAAAATGGTTGGGAAGAAGTGAGCAGCAGAGCCTCCAGCTTTTGATTTTCTGTCTCCTGTTTTCTAGCTTATACAACCAGCCCTAATAGAAATTATGAGTCCAGGGAAGCAAAGTTATGCACACTGGACACAATGTTTCTTTAATGTTTTAAGAGCTGTTGCTGCTGCCACTAAGTCGCTTCAGTCTTGTCCGACTCTGTGTGACCCCATATACGGCAGCCCACCAGGCTCCCCTGTCCCTGGGATTCTCCAGGCAAGAACATTGGAGTGGGTTGCCATTTCCTTCTCCAATGCATGAAATGAGAAGTGAAAGTGAAGTCGCTCAGTTGTGTCCGACTCTCAGCGACCCCATGGTCTGTAGCCTTCCAGGCTCCTCCATCCGTGGGATTTTCCAGGCAAGGGTACTGGAATGGGTTGCCATTGCCTTCTCCATTTTAAGAGCTAGACAATGATTTTTTAAAAAATTTTAGGAATTTTTAATGCTTCCCAGGTAGCTCAGCTGGTAAAGAATTTGCCTGCAATGTGGGAGACCTGGGTTCCACTCTGGGTTGGGAAGATCCACTGGAGAAGGGAATGGCAACTCACTCCAGTATTCTGGCCTGGAGAATTCCATGGACTGTATATCCATGGGGTTGCAAAGAGTCATGACTTTGACTTTCAGGAATTTTTAATAGGATTAAGAGTAGAAAAAGGTTAGAAGGTTTTAACATTTTATTTTACATACCTCTGTGTTCTTTTTAAGCCTTGGGCATATATTACTATTATAAGAAAGGTGGGGGAAGGCCTGGGGTGAGGACAGGGAGTGAAGTAGACAGATAAGATTCAAAAGAAACCTTGGCTTGTAATTACAATCTGGAGATGTTTGAAATGACTTTTTCCTATCATTATCTTCTTTCACATCTCTAACATCCTTAGCTAATTCTTTCTGCTCTCTTTGGGGTGTTTTGCTTTTTACATTACTAAAGCAAAATCTAATGGTCCTAATTTTTGAATCTGCAGCTGTAGCTCAAAAAACCCTGTTTTCTTTACTTTTGTAAGCAGCAGGCCACAAGAATGATTGGTAATTTTGCTTCAAGAGAATTCAAGTCCTGCCTTCTAAAAAGCACTTGCCAACAGTCTAGATGTTTCTATTTGAAGCCATTTGCTACAATAATCCTTGAGATTTTTTGCTCCTGGCTTTCAGAGCTGTTACTTCTAAAGGCAGATTCTTAGAACACAAGTTCATTTAGCTGCAGAATATACCCAGCCTCCTTATTGGCGCAGCTGTGCTGAGTTCCTAAATAGAGAGATGATTTCCATAGTGCATTTTATAGCACATACCATTGCTGAGGATAATCTAAATCACAAATTATTTTTATTGGTATTTATTATAAGAGAGAGGGGCATACTTGGCTAGTCTGAAAGGTAATGTTGACAGCAGCAATTTTGTGGCAATTTCCTTCTCATCGTTGACTTTCTTTCCAACCCCTAGAGCTTGATTTAGTGGTCTCCTAACCTAGGATAAGGATAAATACAGGTTTCCAGTGCTTATCTGGACTCTTGGAATACATGAGTATGGTATAAATTCCTCTGCTTAACTTTTGGTCAGTATTCTCATTTTTTCTTCTTATTTTATCATATTCAAACCTTTACAACCCCTGAAACAAAAAATACAGGCATACCAAAGAGATAACACAGGTTTGTTTCCAGGTGACCACGATGAAAGGCTTCCCAGTGGCACCAGTGGTGAAGAACTGGCCTGCCAGTGCAGGAAAGATAAGGCATGGGTTCCATCCCTGGGTGGGGATGATCCCCTGGAGAAGGGCATGGCCACCCACTCCAGTATTCTTGCCTGGAGAATCCCACAGATAGAGGAGCCTGGCAGACTACAGTACATAGGGCTGCAAAGAGTTGGACATGACTAAAGTGACTTAGCATGCATGTACGACCACAATGCAATAGATGGAGTCACATGAATTTTTTGGTTTTCCAGAGCATATAAACACTATGTTTATACTATATTGTAGGTTAAGTATATAATAGCATTATATCTAAAAAAAAAAAGCAAGATAGATACTTTAATTTAAAAATTCCATATCACTGAAAAAAAAAAAATACTAGCTATCATCTGAGCCTTCAGCAAGTTGTAATTTTTTTTGCTGGTGGAGGGTCTGGCCTTGACATTGATTGTTGTTCACTCGCTCAATCATGTCCTGACTCTTTGCAATCCTATGGACTGTAGCCCGCCAGGCTCCACTGTCCATGGGATTCTCCAGGCAAGAATACTGGAGTGGGTTGCCATTTCCTTCTCCAGGGGATCTTCCCAACCCAGGGATCAAACCCAGGTCTCCAGTGTCTCCTTCATTGGCAGGCAGATTCTTTACCACTGAGCCACCTGGGAATATGATGCCGGTCTTAAAATAAGACAGTGATGAAGTCTGCCACATCAACTGACTCTTCCTTTCACTAATGAGTTCTCTATAGCATGCAATGCTGTTTGATAGCTTTTTACTTTTTTGAAAAGTAGAACTTTTTCAAAATTGGAGTTACTCCTGTCAAACCATGCCTGTTTGTTTATGAACTAAGTTTAGGTAATATTCTAAATTCTTTGCTGTCCTTTCAGCAGTTTTCCCAACAACTTCTTCTACCAGGACTTCCTTCTACCACAGAATCTACCTCTATCAGAGTAGAATTCATCTCAAGAAGCCACTTTCTTGGGGAAGTTCCCTGGTGGCCTAGTGGTTAGGATTCAGCACTTTTAAGTACAGAAGCCTCATTCGATGATCCCACGTCGGGGAACCATTCCTCAGGCTGCACAGTGTGGCCAAAGTACAAAAAGAAGAAAGAGAGAAAGTAACCACTTTCCTTGCTCATCCAGAAAAAGGAACTCCTCATTTGTTCAAGTTTTTTTCCTGAGATTTCAACAATATATATTCCGTCTCCAATTGTAATCTTAGTTTCTTACTATTTTCGCCACCTCTACAGTTACTTTCTACACTGAAGTCTTGAACCCCTCAAAATCATTTATGGAGGTTGGAATCAACTTCTTCCAAACTCCTGTTAAGTTGATATTTTGACTTAACCTATGAGTTACAAATGTTCTTAATGGCATCTAGAATGGTGAATCCATTAATGTTTTTCTGGATAATTTGCTACAGTGTCTGCGTTAGCACTTGCTGTTTCACCTTGCACTTTGATGTCATGGAGGTGGCTTCTCTTCTTTTAAACCTCATGAGCCAACCTCTGCTAGCTTGAAACTTTTCTTCAACAGTTTCCTTACCTCTCACAGCTTTCACAGAATTGAAGAGAGTTGGGGCTTTGCTGTGGATTAGAGTTTGACTTAAGGGAATGCTGTGTCTGGTTCGATCTTCTATCCAGACCACTAAAGCTGTCTCCATATCAGCAATAAGTCTGTTTTGCTCTCTTATCACTTGGTGTTCATTGGAGTAGCATTTTTAATTTCCTTCAAGAACTTTTCCTTTTCATTTACAACTTGGCCGACTGTTTTATGCAAGAGGCCTAACTTTCAGCCTATAACAGCTTTCAACATGCCTTCCTCACTGAGCTTAATCATTTCTAGCTTTTGATTTAAAGTGAGAAATATTCATCTCTTTCTTTCCTTTGAACACTTAGAGGCCATTGTATGGTTATTAATTGGTCTCATTTCAATGTTGTTGTGTCTCAGGAAGTTGAGAGGTTTGAGGAGAAGGAGAGAGAGTGGGGAACTTCGGGTCAGTGGAGAAGTCAGGACACACACAGCATTATCAGTTAGGCTTGCCTTTTTGAATAGGCATGGTTTATGATGTCCCCAAATAATTACAGTAGTTACATCAAAGATCACTGATCACAGGTCACCAAAACAATTGCAATAATAGTGAAAAGGTTTGAAATATTGTGAGAATTACCACAATGTGACAAAGACCTGGAGTGAGCACATGCTGTCGGGAAAATGTTTGCCAATAGATTTGTGTGATACAGAGTTACCACAAACCTCTGATTTCTATAAAATACAGTTATCTGCATAGTACAGTAAGAGGAGATATGCCTGTAACCCTGCCCTGGAAACTGACATCATCTTCTCCACCTACTTTTGTGAATAATGTGTAAAGGTTCTGAAGGGACTTTTTACTTTCCTTTTTTAAAAAGTTATTTACCAAACACATATTCGGATATCTGAACCCATCCAGAAGCTGAGTAATCTGTCTCTTGAATTGCAAAACCTGCTTAATTCATTTCATAGTCATAATTTTAAGCACATACTATGGGCCAAAGGTAAAATTATGTCTGTTAAGTATAACGTTGACAATTCATCACATGGCAAGGAAAAAATTTTTGTAGCTATTAATATGTTTGGTGGTCATTTTGTAATATATGCAAATAGTGAATCATGTTATAACGTTCTTTGTCAATTTTATCTCAATACAACAACAACAAAAGTATCTGAGAGAGTGAAAAATACTACAAAGAAGCCCTTGGATCACTCCTGAGTTCTTTGGAGCAGTGCAAAGAGGGGATAAGAGAAGGTGATGCTGACGAATCTGGAAGAGCCAGATATTCCCACCACTAGAAATAGTCAAATGTCACACACTCCTAGCCTTTGCTGCCTTGGGCTTCTCAGTTGCTGCTTAGGATTTTAAAGCCCTTAGTTGAGCTTTCCTGTCCTTTGCTTATTTGCTGTCCCCAGGGAACCAAAAACAGCAGCATTACATATAAACTTATACTTGGGTCCTTGTCTCAGCTCCATCAAAACACCAGCTATGTGACCTCATCCTAGCTCAGAGCAACTGCTCTTAGTCATTTACTTTGACCTGCAAAAGGAAGGAGTAGGACTCTGTTTAGCATTAAACTGTTGACCATGTTTAAGAGAAGAAATAGATGTAGAATTTCATTGCAGCTTCCTTTTGGAAATGGTTGTCTCCTACTAGAAGGTCTTGGTCATACTGGTGGTGTTGCATAGTGGAAATTTCAGAGGTATGCACGTGCCTGAGCCCTGCCTCTAATTAAATAACAATTACTGGGTTATGGAACTTCAGTCAGTTCAGTTGCTCACTCATGTCCAACTCTTTGCAACCCCATGGACTGTAGCACGCCAGGCTTCCCTGTCCATTACCAACTCCTGGAGCCTGCTCAAACTCATGTCTATCAAGTCAGTGATGCCATCCAACCATCTCATCCTTTGTCCTCCCCTTCTCCTCCTGCCTTCAATCTTTCCCAACATCAGGGTCTTTTTCAGTGAGCCGGCTCTTCGCATGAGGTGGCCAAAGTATTGGAGCTTCAGCTTCAGCATCAGTCCTTTCAATGAATATTCAGGACTGATTTCCTTTAGGATTGACTGGTTTGATCTCCTTGCAGTCCAGGGGACTCTCAAGAGTCTCCTCCAATACCACAATTCAAAAGCATCAATTCTTTAGTGCTCAGCTTTCTTTATGGTTCAACTCTCACATCCATACATGACTACTGGAAAAACCATAGCTTTGACTACACGGACCTTTGTTGACAAAGTAATGTCTCTGGTTTTTAATATGCTGTCTAAGTTGGTCATAGATTTTCTTTCAAGGAGCAAGTGTATTTTAATTTCATGGCTGCACTCACCATCTGCAGTGATTTTGGAACCCAAGAAAAGAAAGTCTCTCACTGTTTCCATTGTTTCCCCATCTATTTGCCATGAAGTGATGGGACCGGCCAAAGTACTGGAGTTTCAGCTTTAGCATCATTCCTTCCAAAGAGATCCCGGGGCTGATCTCCTTCAGAATGGATTGGTTGGATCTCCTTGCAGTCCAAGGGACTCTCAAGAGTCTTCTCCAACACCACAGTTCAAAAGCATCAATTCTTTGGTGCTCAGCCTTCTTCACAGTCCAACTCTCACATCCATACATGACCACAGGAAAAACCATAGCCTTGACTAGACGGACCTTTGTTGGCAAAGTAATGTCTCTGCTTTTGAATATGCTATCTAGGTTGGACATAACTTTCCAAACTCCAGTACTTTGGCCACCTCATGCGAAGAGTTGACTCATTGGAAAAGACTCTGATGCTGGGGAGGGATTGGGGGCAGGAGGAAAAGGGGACGACAGAGGATGAGATGGCTGGATGGCATCACTGACTCGATGGACGTGAGTCTGAGTGAACTCTGGGAGTTGGTGATGGACAGGGAGGCTTGGCATGCTGCGATTCATGGGGTCGCAAAGAGTTGGACATGACTGAGCGACTGAACTGAACTGAACTGAACTGATGGGACCGGATGCCATGATCCTAGTGTTTTTGAATGTTGAGTTTTAAGCCAGCTTTTTCCCCGTCCTCTTTCACCTTCATCAAGAGGCTCCTCAGTTCCTGTTCGCTTTCTACCATAAGGGTGCTGTCATGGAACTTGGGGGTGAGTATTTCTGAAAAGCACACCAGCTGATAGCTAACCAGTGTTGGGAACCATTGGTAGTGAAAGCATCAGGCATTGAGAGGGACAGACATGGGTATAAAATCCAGAATTTACCACTTACTAGTTGTAAAGCCATAAGCAAGTCATTTTTTCTCTCTTAGCTTCAGTTTCCTTTCTGAAAAATGGGGGCAAAATTGGACCTTCCTCAAATGTAGTTTTGAAGCACATAGTAGATACTCAGTGAATGGTGGTTACTGAGATGAGTCTAGAGCTATGCTGTCCAAATGATAATCATTAGCTGTATGTGATGGTTTAAAATGAGAAAGTTAAAAAGTTTGTTCCCAAGTCACACTAGCCACCTTTCAAGTGCTCAGCAGACACCTGTGGCTAGTGGTTGCTGTATGAGACTAGGATGTTTAACGTCGTATCCTTCATCCCTGAAAGTCCCTGAGACTGGAAAATGATAGCCTACAGGGTCTGCTTCACTAAGAGCTAAGTTTACTTGAGAGAATTCGTTTTTAATTCTGGTCTGGAAAGCCCACGACATTTGTTTCTCTTGGGTAAGCAGCAGGCCTTTTGGCTTGAGTAGAGATGGGAGGGAAATCTATGAACCAGCTCTTCTGTGGAGACTTTTTCTCTTATTCCTATATACTTGTAAATAAGTTTACCTAGAAGTAAACAAACAAGTGGGAGAAGATCTAATCGATTGTCAAATAAGAATCTCTCTTGCCCTCCCTACCCCCAAGGCTCTGAGGCCACACTTAGCATTTAGTCCATTTTTTGAATTAGAATATTACTTTTTCCTCCCCTATTTTTAAGTACCACCGATACTATTAGTGAAGCTGTGTGTGTATATGTGTGTCTGTGCATGCATACAAGTATGTTATGGAAGAGAAAGGAGCCAAGGGGGAAGAGTTAGCACTGGTAAGAGACGTCACTAAATATCTGTCAGTGGGAAAAGAAAGGCCACAGATGGGATGTGTTTTATGATTTTATTATCAGTCATGTTTATTTCGGGCTTCCCTTGTGGCTCAGTGGTGAAGAATCTGCCTGCCCATTCGGGAGACACAGGTTGGATCCCTGGGTAGGGAAGATCCCCTGAATAAGGATATGGCAACCCACTCCAGTATTGTTGCCTGGAAAATCCCATAGACAGAAGAAACCAGGAGGGCTACAGTCCATGGTGCTGCAAGAATCTGACTTAGCAACTAAATAACAAGAACAATATTTATTTCAGGTATTTTTGTTATCGCTTCCATTCTAGAAATTCTTTGGTGTCATTTTGATTTGCCCACAATGGGTAAGAGCCACAGACTCTGAAGGCAGACCTCATGAGTCCGAACCATGCTCCAGTATTTAATCGTTGAATGACCTCAAGTCTCAGTTTCTCCATTTACAAAATGAATATAAATTCAGTCCTTCATAGGATTATTCCAAGGATTAAAGGAAAGAATACATGTAAAATTCTTAGTGCAATGTCTAACATTGGATAGATGCTAAGTGAATTAAAAAAAATATTTAGAGAAAAGAAAGATATTTTATTGTCAGTAAACAAATGATGTGATGCTTTTAACTTCAACAAGTTTAAGATGTATCTTCCTCAACAGGAGTTTTAAAAGGTAATGCTCTCAGCCCTTAGTCTTATCTTCTAGAATGAGTAGGCCCCTTTGTTTCTCAAAAAGATCATTTATAGTTTCTGTGTTACATAAATGTTCTACTTGTTCTACTGTACTTGTTTAGTTAAGCACAGGCCTAGCAGCTTGGGAAGTGTCAAAAGTCTGAAGAGCAAATGAGTTGTTGATTTGAGCTACTGTGTGTTAAAAATTGCTAATAAAACCAAGCAGTCTTACAAACAAGGGAAGTAGTGGTTCTTGAAGGAAAAGGGACCACAATCTACCTCTTAAATTCACTTTGCATTTGTTTTGTCTTCCTGCAATGATGTTTTTGTTGGCAAAGTTACTTTATTATTTTTTTAAATCTGAAAACATGGCATGTCTTTTGGGTTTTTTAATACTTAGATATTTCACACTCTTTGGTTTTATTATGCAGTGTGACATACTTTAAAAACTAACTCCCCAGGGAGTGGAAAGTGTTATCATTTATTTTTAGTAGTGAAGCTGTATTGGTTCATATAGCTGCTTTCCCAGCTGAAATAATATTGCACATTGGTGCTGTTTGAATACCGTTAATTGCTTAAAGTTCTTAAACTAAGCCTGATTAGCTAGAATCCAAACAGCAACCTAAAGAGATCCGACTTTTGATAAGATAAACACTTTACTAACCTTATACATTCCCTTTGGATTATCTTCCAACGGTACCAAATGTTACACTAAAAATGTTTTTTGTATTGAGAAAGACTTTAGGAAAAATTATTTGGGGTACTTGAAACCAAGTTAAAGGTTGTTATGTCCAATATATGATTAATAGATAATTATCAGTAATTTTGGCCTTATATCATTTAGTTCATGAGAGTTTAACAGTAAAAGTGAACCAGTTCATAACAGAAAGTCCTCATTTGTAAAATCACATTGTACCCTGTCGTATCTGTTTGAGCAACTACGGACAAACAGGAGTAACTCGAACAAGGGAATAATGAGCTTTTAATAAATAAAATGTAGTGCGCGCTCTTTAAATTTAAATCACGCATATTAAATCTCAAAACTAAAAAGCTTTCTAGGGTAAAACTCCACTTTTACTCAGCATTTGATATAATCATTGGAAAAAACAACACTAAAATTTCTTCCATTTCCCAGATTCTAGGGCATCTATATAAAAATAACCTTGCTTGAGGTGTTTTATATAATAAATTTTAAATTGTTTTAAGTAAATATTGTTCATGTGAATTATGCCATCCCCTTAACCATAGAAATGGAGTCTGGGACACAACAGAAATGATCAGTATGTAGTATCATATCCAATGAGTCAGAATACAATCCGACTATACAATAGAGTACGAACAACATACTTTGTGTACTTAGACAAATATTTTAACTCTCTGTGATGTCTACTGATAAGGAAATTTTCTTATCATTGAAGTACAGGGGGTCAGCTAGTTTTATAAAGTTTTTTCCAGCTCAGAAATTTAATAATAAGGTAAATTTTTATAAAATTAAAACGTTTTATTGTTTTCTTGGCTCACTATTAAAAAACAGCAAGTAGGAAAATGAAGAAGTGAACAACTCCAGTCTCACTAGCCACCAATAAGATTATGGCATATTAACTTCTAGTCTTCTGTACTTAAAAAATAAAGCAGAACTCATACAGCATATACAAATATTTAATATTATAATAGGGCTTCCCAGGTGGCTCACTGGTAAAGAATCCGCCTGCCAATGTAGGAGACACAGGAGACATCAGGTTTGATTCGTGGGTGGGGAAGATCCCCTGGATAAGAAAATGGCAACTCACTCCAGTATTCATGCTTGGAAAACCCCATGGACAAAAGAACTTGGCGGACTACAGTCCATGGTGTTGAGAAGA
Source organism: Bos taurus (assembly GCF_002263795.3). Taxonomy (NCBI): domain Eukaryota; kingdom Metazoa; phylum Chordata; class Mammalia; order Artiodactyla; family Bovidae; genus Bos; species Bos taurus. Next base: position 95,322,015 of record NC_037334.1, read on the forward strand.
ATTGGACACAACTTAGCGACTAAACAACCCCACCACCAACAGCAATATTATAATACTAAATGCTTTTCATAAAATAATTTTTATTTATTTAATACATTTATTTTTGAAGTATAGTTGATTTGTTGTTGCTGTTTAGTTGCTAAGTCCTACTCTTCTGTGACCCCATGGACTGTAGCCTGCCAGAGTCCTCTCTCTATGGGATTTCCCAGTCAAGGATACTGGAATGGGTTACCATTTCCTTCTCCAGGGGATATTCTGGACCCAGGAATCGAACCCATGTCTTCTGCATTGCAGGTGGATTCTTTACCGCTGAACCACCAGGGAAACCTGATAGTTGATTTACAATATTGTATTAATATCATGTGTACAGCATAGTGATTCAGTATTTTTCACAGATTATACTCCATTAAATGTTATCACAAGATAATGGTTATAATTCCCTGTGCTATATAATATATCCTGTTTTTAAATATGTTTTATACATATTAATTTTTATATTTTAATTCCATACCCCTAATTTGCACCAGCCCCTTTCTCTCTCTACTGTAGCTACTTATTTGTTCTGCATATACATCCATTATAATTTAGATTCCACATGTAAGTGATATTATATACTATCTATCTGTCTCTGTCTGACTTATTTCATTAAGCATAGTATTTTCTAGGTCCATCCACACTGAGACAAATGGCAAAATTTCATTCTTTTTTGTGACCAATATTCCATTGTTTGTTTATGTACCACATCTTTTCTCTATTGTGTATTTTTGCCTCCTTTGTTGTAGAATAATTGCATAAACATCCTTTTTAAATGGCTGTGTGAATAGAATTATTTCTTTTCCTATTGGGCATTTAAGTATTATTTTCTTTACCTTATAAAAAAGTGCCATAGTAAAAATATTTGATTAAAGGGTAATTCTTCCCTCTGACTCTATTTAGTGTTGTTTTCATTGGATAGAGTATCTAAAGTGGAATTAATAGGTCAAGACAATAATTTTAATGCTCTTGTGTATTTGTGTTCCAAAAGTGTTAACAGAATGTATTCCCATTTAAAATTTATTACTCTACAGAGTTATGCCCATTTTATCCCAATGTGGACAACACTGAACAATTTTGTTAATATTTGAGTATAATTCTCATATGTTTGATCTTTTAGGATATGAAATTTTAACCATATATAAAGTCATCAATTTCATGTATTCAAACTCACTGACTCACAGAAAAAATCTGTTTCTATTCAAACTGTGTATTCATTGTTGATGAATTTTAAGATTGCAGGTTGGCTCAGCACAGATAGTAGTTGCGATTCTATTTTAAGGGTATTTTAAGGATAATAATGTAAATATGTCTGTCTACATTTCCCTGTCCACCTTTAAAAGTATTGAGGCAGTTTTAGGTTCTGTTTTCAGTAATGGCTGAGTTAGATCTTACTGAAGTGACCTTACCCAGATAACAACTGTACACTCTGGAACATATGAATAATAACAATAATAATAATGTCACTCCTTGAAGGTACAGGGCAGTGAACTGAAATACATGCTTAGAGGAGGTGAGAGAAATTAAAGAAGACCTAAATAAGTAAAAAGATAAACAATGTTTATGGGTTGAAAAACTCCATGTTATTAAGATCACAGTTTTCCCCATATTGACATGTGGAATCATTGCAATCCCAATCAGTGTCAAACAGGCTTTTGAAAAGAAACTTGACTTAAAGGTTAACATCATTAATGATGCCATTCTTAAAGAGATGGGAATACCAGACCACCTGATCTGTCTCTTGAGAAATCTGTATGCAGGTCAGGAAGCAGCAACTAGAACTGGACATGGAACAACAGACTGGTTCCAAATTGGGAAAGGAGTACGTCAAGGCTGTATATTTTCACCATACTTATTTAATTTCTATGCAGAGTACATCATGAGAAACACTGGTCTGGAAGAAGCACAAGCTGGAATCAAGATTGCCGGGAGAAATATCAATAACCTCAGATAGGCAGATGATATCACTTTAATGGCAGAAAGTGAAGAAGAACTAAAGAGCCTTTTGATGAAAGTGAAAGAGGAGAATGAAAAAGTTGGCTTAAAGCTCAACATTCAGAAAACTAAGATCATGGCATCCAGTCCCATCACTTCATGGCAAATAGATGGGGAAACAGTGGAAACAGTGGCTGACTTTATTTATCTGAGCTCCAAAATCACTTTGGAAGGTGACTGCAGCCATGAAATTAAGATGCTTGCTCCTTGGAAGGAAAGTTATGGCCAACTTAGATAGCATATTAAAAAGCAGAGACATTACTTTGCCAACAAAGGTCTGTCTAGTCAAGGCTATGGTTTTTCCAGTAGTCATGTATGGATGTGAGAGTTGGACTGTGAAGAAAGCTGAGTGTCGAAGAATTGATGCTTTTGAACTGTGGTGTTGGAGAAGACTTTTGAGAGTCCTTTGGACTGCAAGGAGATCCAACCAGTCCATCCTAAAGGAAATCAGTCCTGGGTGTTCATTGGAGGGACTGATGCTGAAGCTGAAACTCCAATACTTTGGTCATCTGATGCGAAAAGCTGACTCATTGGAAAAGACGCTGATGGTGGGAAAGATTGAGGGCAGGAGGAGAAGGGGATGACAAAGGATGAGATGGTTGGATGGCATCACCGACTCAATGGACATGGCTTTGGGTGGACTCTGGGAGTTGGTGATGGACAGGGAGGCCTGGCGTGCTGCGGTTCATGGGGTCACAAAGAGTCAGACATGACTGAGCGACTGAACCGAACTGAACTGAACTGTAGATAGTAGGTCTCCTCTGATATTATATGATGAGAAGTGTCATGTCAGGCATTAGTCTGGCATGATCCCAGTCTAATTATGAGAAAAATAATTTGAGGGACATTTTACAGAATACCTGACCAGTACTCCTCACGACTGTTAATATCATATGTGAAAAACAAAGAAAGTCTGGGAAGAGAGAGGGGAAACATGACGATTAAAAGCAACATGGTATTCTAGATTGGATCCTGAGACAGAAAGAGGATATTCATTAAAAAACCCAATGAAATTAAAATAAAGTTTTTAGTTAATAGCAATGTACCAGTGTGGGTTTTTTAGCTTTACCAGGCATACCACAATCAACCCGGAATGTTCATTGGAAGGACTGATGCTGAAGCTGAAGCTCCAATACTTTGGTCACCTGATGTGAAGAGCCAACTCACTGGAAAAGACCGTGATGCTGGGAAAGATTGAGGGCAGGAGGACAAGTGGGCAACAGAGGATGAGATAGTGGGATGGCATCATCGACTCAATGGACATAAAAGGTCTGGGAGGTGTTGAAGGACGAGGAAGCCTGGTGTGCTGCAGTTCATGGGGTGGCCAAGAGTCAGACATGACTGACTGAACAACAACATCTGGAAACAGAAACTGGGTGAAGGATAAATGGAAGCACTCCATAATATCTTTGCAACTTTTTGCAAATCTGAAATTTTTCAAAAACAGAAAGTTTATTAAAGAAAAAAAGAAATGGACAAGCTTGTTCTAAGATGTGTGGAAAGGCAAAGGACCTAGGTTAGCTGAAACAATTTTGAAAAAGAAGAATGAGGTGATTAGACTATCTAATTTCATGATTTATTTTAAAACTACAGTACTCAAGACTGTGTTTTATTGGCATAAGGCTAGAAATATGGAAATGGAATGTAATAGAGAGCTCAGTAATAGATCTCCATTTATAAGATCAAGTGATTTTTGAATAATGTCCCAGAGTAGTGCAATGGGGGTAAGGATAGTCTTTTTAACAAATGGTGCTAAAACAATGGGGCTTCCCAGGTGGCACCAGTGGTAAAGAATCTGCCTGCCAGTGCAGGAGGTGAAACAGACAAAGGTTTAATCCCTGGGTTAGGAAGATCCCCTGGAGGAGGAAATGGCAATCCAATGGCTAGAACAATTGAATATGTGTCTGGAAAAAATGCCTTTTGATTCTTACATCAGCCTTACAGAGGAATTGACATGAACTATAAACCTAAATGTAGGAGCTAAAGCTATAAGACTTCTGAAAAAAAAAAGTTGTGACATTGGGTTAAGCCAGTGATTCTCAACCAGGGGCAACTTGTCCTTCAAGGGACATTTGGCAAACTCTAGAGACATTTTTGATCGTCACAATTGGTGGGGGGGATTCTGCTATTGGTATTTAATGAGTAGAGGTCAGACCTGTTAATAGATGTCCTACAATGTATAAGACCACCTGTGTAACAAACAAGTATCTGGTCCAAACTGTCAGTAGTACAGAGGTTGAAAAAGCTTGGATTAATCAAAGAGTTCTCAAATAAATCACAAAAAATCTGAATTATGAGAGGAAGCATTTTACAAAGTTGACTTTGTGAAAATTGAAGACTTTTGTTCCATGAATGACACAGTTAAGAAAATGAAAAGGCATCACAGACTGGTTGGAGGTATTTGCAAAACATATATCTGACAAAATGCTTGAGTTTAGAAGCTATAAATGACTCATAATCAATAATAAGAAAACAAGCAACTTAATAAAAATAGGCAAAGAATTTGAATAGATACTTCAAAAAAGAATTTAAGAGCATGACCAATAAGCACCTGTAAAGATACTCAGCATCACTGGTCAGCAGGGAACTGCAAATTGCTACAAACTTGGTAGACTGGCTAAAATTTAAAAGCCTGCCAACATCAAGTGTTGAAAAAGATGTGGAGTAACTGGAACTCTTTCATCTATTGCTGGTGGGATTGCAAAATGGCTCAGCTATTTTGGAAAAGAACTTGACGTTGTCTTATATGTGTAAACTTACCATAGGACTCCTACTTCCTAAGTATTTACCCATGAGAAATGAAAACATATGTCCATACAAAACTTGTATGTGAATGTTTCTAACCACGGTATTCATAATAGTCTCAAATGAAACAATCCACTTGTCCATCAACTGGTTAATGGATAAACAAGTTGGTATATGGTATAACCATACCATGAAATTCTATTTGGTAACTAAAAATGTAATTAAATATTGATACACAACAACATGAATGTATTTCAAAAATCTTATGCTAAGTAAAAGAAGTCACATAATTACGTTCTGTGTGACCCCAACTCATTTGAAATTCTAGAAGGGATAAAACTATAATGACAGAAAGTAGATCAGTAGTTGCCTGAGGGTTGGTGTCAAGGGAAGCAATCAGCTGCAGAGAGGAAATTTTTTAGGGTGCTGGAAATAAGACAGTCTGGGCCTGGGACCTAGGACTCCTTGCTGCAGTGCTTGCAGCTGGACAGATGCCTGCTGGAGCAACAAAATACAAAGAAAGCATAAGGAACTAAAAAAGAAAACAAACAAAAAAAAACCACAAAAAAACAAAACAAAATGAAAACTGTGCATGCGCAGTTGGGGCAAATTATGGACAACAGGACACAAAAGACCAAAACAATCCAAATGACACTTCTGAAGAGTCAGGAGCAAATACAGACTGTCAAAAGCAAAACACATGCCATCTGCGCTCAACACCAGCAAAGGGGTGGGTAAACCAGCCAAGCCACCATAGTAAACACCCGGACACACCACACAGAAGGCATCAGCTTGCACGCACCTCAGGAAGCAGACAAGGGAAACTATTACTTGTTTTCACTCCCCACTGAAACAGGAGGGGCCCCAATAAAGCCTTTCCTGAATTTCTTGTCTGGCCTCTTATTAATTTCTACTGATTGGGGAAGGCCAAGGACCCTGATCAGTATCAGAAATATTCTATAATTTGATTGTGGTGACAATCCGTAGCTGATTATATACAATTGTGAAAACTCATCAAACTGTACATTTAAAGGGACTGACTTTTATATTAAATTTAACCTATGGAAATATAAATTGAAAAAAATGAGACTTTAGAGTTAATAACTCTATTAAGAGAATATCAACCAAATAATAAAGGAAAAATTATATAAAAAAAAACAGCTAAAGGTAATTATTGCAGTTGAGCAGTAAATTTAGCTTCAAGGTTCCTGGTAGATAATAAAAAAAAAAAAAACTGCATGTGCTATATACTTTTCATTATATGTCATAAATGGAAGGGTACTTGCCTGTCAGAAGACAACACATTTTTACAAGTAGGAGAGTAATTTTCTGTGAGAATCTTCACTTAAGAAGGTTAAGTATCACAATGGGTAATATTTTCTAAAGGACTTTAAAAAGTTAGAAATATTCTTCATGTGGTTGACTTTTATAATGACCATGAAAAAACGTTTTGTTTTTCTTTCTTTTTCTGGAAACAGAAGGAAAGTACACAGCTCCCCATTGTTCTACCCTCAGACCAGCTTTTTGGTTGTCAGTAACCTGACCAAGACAATTGAGATGAGCTCAAAAACAAAGGGCGTGTGGTTTAAGCGCATGGAGGAGGAGTGAGGTAGGAGCTAAAAATGAAGCCTTGTAGGTGTTCATGATTTTTTAAGAATAGAACACCCACCCCGGTGGAACTCATCCCATCCCACATAGGGTTTTATATGCTTAAATGTTTGGACAAGCATTGTGTTGAATTCCTTAAATTTTATATCACAAGCAGAAAAAAACAAGTTCCATTGATAAATATCAGTGGTTACCAGCTGCTTCTAGAGAACTGTAACATGAATCATGTACAATGTTTTAATTTGAGCTGATCTGCAGCCTGATCAGCCTACCAAGTTATCTTTAAGATATAACCTCAGATAATTACATTAGTTGCCTTGTTGAATGATTTAGTATTTGCCATCTGAGTGCTGCTAAAATCTGTAAGTAGAAAATGAATATTTGGGTCTTGGCATGCATATTGGATTATTCATTTCTGAAGCAACTGATCAACAGACTCAGTTATTTCTTGTGATCTTAGGCCATTAACAGAGGGGAGGATTTTTGCATTACTTTTTACTGTGCCAGTTCAGTTGCCTTAGGTATGATTAAAGGAGAAGGCAATAGCTATATTAAGTCCATTTGGGGGTTAGAATATCTGCTGTGAAGTGCTCATCCCTTCCTACTGCAAACATGTCTGCAGTGGACTGAATGTTTATGTCTCTCCAAAATTAATATGTTGAAATGCTAATCCTCAAGGTGATAGTATTGCCAGGTGAGGCCTCTGGCAGATGATGAGGGTGGAGTCTACTTGAATGGGATTGGTGCCCTTATGACAGAGACCACAGAGAGATCCCTCAGCTGTGTGAGGACACAGGGCAAAGACAATCTAGGAACCAAGAAGTGGGCCCTCAGTTCAGTTCAGTTCAGTCACTCAGTCGTGTCCAACTCTTTGCGACCCCATAAATTGCAGCACGCCAGGCCTCCCTGTCTATCACCAACTCCTGGAGTTTACCCAAACTCATGTCCATCGAGTCGCTGATGCCATCCAGCCATCTCATCCTCTTGTCGTCCCCTTCTCCTCTTGCCCCCAATCCCTCCCAGCATCAGAGTCTTTTCCAATGAGTCCACTCTTCGCATGAGGTGGCCAAAGTATTGGAGTTTCAGCTTTAGCATCAGCCCTTCCAATGAACACCCAGGACTGATCTCCTTTAGGATGGACTGGTTGGATCTCCTTGCAGTCCAAGGGACTCTAAAGAGTCTTCTCCAACACCACAGTTCAAAAGCATCAATTCTTCGACACTCAAGCTTTCTTCACAGTCCAACTCTTGCATCCATACATGACCACAGGAAAAACCATAGCCTTGACTGGATGAACCTTTGTTGGCCAAGTAATGTCTCTGCTTTTGAATATGCTATCTAGGTTGGTCATAACTTTCCTTTCAAGGAGTAAACGTCTTTTAATTTCATGGCTGCAATCACCATCTGCAGTGATTTTGGAGCCCCCAAAAATAAAGTCTGACGTTGTTTCCACTCTTTCCCCATCTATTTCCCATGAAGTGATGGGACCAGATGCCATGATCTTAGTTTTCTGAATGTTGAGTTTTAAGCCAACTTTTTCACTCTCCTCTTTCACTTTCACCAAGAGGCTTTTGAGTTCCTCTTCACTTTCTGCCATAAGGGTGGTGTCATCTGCATATCTGAAGTTATTGATATAAGTGGGCCCTCACTAGATACCAAATCTGCTGGGGTCTTCCTGTTGGACACACATCCAGAGCTGTGAAAAATATAGTGTATCTGTTGTTAGTAAATCATCCAGTTTATATTTTCATTATAGCAATCAGAACAGATGAAGACAACCTCTTACATTCTATGCAAGACTCAGAACTGGACAATAAGAGTACTGCACAGCCCTGGTGACAGTAGGAACAGTATAGCAGAGTGGCTGAAGCCTCAGGTTCTGGAGCTAGGCCTATGACATCCACAGCAGCCTAAAACCTCTTCACCAGCCATCCACTCCATGTTTTGATAGTTCCCTTCATTATGAATTTCCCTTTCCCAGAGTAGCATAGAAACAAAAGCATGAAGCTACATTTCCTGTTCTCCCCTGTAGCTGCTGCTACTGCTGCTAAGTCACTTCAGTCGTGTCCGACTCTGTGTGACCCCATAGATGGCAGCCCACCTGGCTCCCCCATCCCTGGGATTCTCCAGGCAAGAACATTGGAGTGGGTTGCCATTTCCTTCTCCAATGCAGGAAAGTGAAAAGTGAAAGGGAAGTCGCTCAGTCGTGTCCGACTCTTCGCAACCCCATGGACTGCAGCCTACCAGGCTCCTCCGTCCATGGGATTTTCCAGGCGAGAGTACTGGAGTGGGGTGCCATCGCCTTCTCCACTCCCCTGTAGCTAGTGTCTAGATATGTGGCTGAACGATACCAGTTTGCTGCATCCAGGAAGGCCTTGACTCAGAAATGAGCTAAAGGAAGATACAGGCTGGTTCCAAAGTATCTTTCTATTGGTTCCAGAGTGAATGGCAGAAGCCAACTCTTTTTAGGATCAGCAGTGGCAACAACAGCTTGATTTATCCAGTTCTTGAGTGTGATGCTTAGAAAATCATGACTCAGACAAAGCTGCAAAAGTGGCTGACCCAGCTTAAAGGTCTGGCTGTAAGATCTAACTCAGGTGTTTCCTCTATGATACTTTTCCTGACTCTGGTGGATCCGTTTCATCCTGTTTTGTGTCCTCCTTTAACAGTGATCATTATTTTCATGGTATTGATAATTTTATACTGGCTAGAAGCTTATATGTAAACATTATCAGCACTGAGAATATTATACACAAGGGGACTCTGACACATAATTGGCAATAAATCTAATGGAGACATCTTGTATTCTGCTATGTTTGCTTATGATACAGATCATAAACATGTATGTAAAATTCCCTGTAGAACTTGTTATAGCGTATATTCCAGAGCTCTGCTCAGAGATTCTGTTTCATTTTGGTTGAAGGGGTGCCCAGGAATCTGCATTTAAATGGCCCTTCAGGTTATTCTGAGTGCAGGTGGTCCACTGGCCATACTTTAATAAACACTGAACTATACTTGAATTTCTCACACATCTTTCATCCTTATTTATTTCATTCATCATGTTAGCCCAGCACTTGGTATATGGTATGTGCTACGTTTTCATTGTTCAGTTGCTAAGTCGTATCCAACTCTTTGTAACCCCACAGACTACAGCACGTCAGGTTTCCCTGACCTTCACTGTCTCCCGGAGTTTGCTCAGATTCATGTGCCTTGAGTCGATGATGCTACCTAACCACCTCATCCTCTGCCACCCTCTTCTCCTTTTGTCTTCAATCTTTCCCATGATCATGGTCTTTTCCTATGAGTTGGCTCTTTGCATCAGGTGGCCAGAGTATTGGAGCTTCAGCTTCAGCATCAGTCCTTCCAATGAATATTCAGTGTTGACTTCCTTTAGGATTAACTGGTTTGATCTCCTTCTTGTCCTAGGGACTGTCAAGAGTCTTCTTCAGCATCACAATTCAAAGGCATCAATTCTTTGGTGCTCAGCCTTCTTTATGGTCTAACTCTCACATTTGTACATGACTACTGGAAAAACCGTAGCTTTGTCTATATGGACCTTTGTTGGCAAAGCAATGTCATTGCTTTTGAAGATGCTGTCTAGGTTTGTTATAGTTTTCCTTCCAAGAAGCAAGCATCTTTAAATTTCATGGCTGCAGTCAACATCCACAGTGATTCTGGAGCCCAAGAAAATAAAGTCTGTCACTGTTCCTATTTTTTCCCCCTTTTGCCATGAAGTGATGGAACCAGATGCCATGTTCTTAGTTTCTTGAATGTTGAGTTTTAAGCCAGCTCTTCACTCTCTTCTTTCACCTTCATCAATAGACTCTTTAGTTCCTCTTCACTTTCTGCCATTAAAGTGGAATTATCTGCATATCTGTGGTTGTTGATGTTTCTCCTGGCAATCTTTATTCCAGTTTGTGATTCATCCAGCCTGGCATTTCACATGATGTACTCTGTATATAAGTTAAATAAACAGGTTGACAATATACAGCTTTGATGTACTCCTTTCCCAATTTTGAACTGGTCCGTTGTTCCATGTAACTTGCTTCTTGACCTCAGGAGACAGGTAAGATGGTCTAGTATTCCCATCTCTTTAAGAATTTTCCACAGTTTGTTGTAATTCACAGTCGAAGGCTTTTGTGTAGTCAATGGAGCAAAAGTAGATGTTTTTCTAGAATTCTTTTGCTTTCTTTATGACCCAACAAATGTTGGCAATTTGATCTCTGGTTCCTATACCTTTTCTTGTACATCTTGTTCCTCTGCCAGCTTGTACATCTGGAAACTCTACGTTCACATACTGCTGAAGCATAGCTTGAAGGATTTTGAATATAACTTTACTAGTATGCAAAATGAGTTCAATTATGCAATAGTTTGAGCATTCTTTGGCATTGCCTTTCTTTGGGGTTGGAATGAAAACTGACCTTTTCCAGTCCTGTGGCCACTGCCGATTTTTCCGAATTTGCTGCCATATTGAGTGCAGCACTTTAACAGCATCGTCTTTTAGGATTTGAAATAGATCAGCTGGAATTCCATCACCTCCACTAACTTTGTTTGTAATAATGCTTCCTAAACTCCACTTTACTTTACATGCCAGGATGTCTGCTATAAGTGAGTGACCACACCATCATGGTTATCTGGGTCATTAAGACCTTATTTGTATAGTTCTGTGTATTTTTGCCACCTCTTCTTAATCTTTTCTGCCTGTGTTAGAGCCATACCATTTCTGTCCTTTTTTGTGCCTATCTTTGCATGAAATGTTCCCTTGATATCTCCAATATCAAGGTACATAATTACATACTGTAAGTATTTGCTTAATGCCTGAATTTGTTCATTGCATGATAAATGGTAAAGGACAGAAATGTTGAAAACGGTGACACTATCTATTTTCTTCAAAAAGCTGAGAATTCTTTGGAACCAAAGAAGCAAATAATATCCTTCCATACAGTGATTCAGCAGCTTCTCTAAGGGTCAAACTTCTGTTTTGGTGGGTTTCCTACCAAAGCTAGGGTTCATTTTCCATGCATGGTCAAACATAAGATACTACATCCTGACTTTTGATTCACATTTATTGGGGGAAAGTATACCCTTCTGGCATGTTTATCACTAATGAAGGTGTCTTTTTTCCAGAGCATTAGTGCATGTCTTCTGGCAGGACTTCCCCTTCTAGCCCCCTCTCTTTGACACCATCTCTTGGTGACAGGAGCTGAAGTTTGCGAAAAATATTGTTTTTGAAATAGTACCTTCTAAGACACAATTATGTATTGACGATGTGGAGATAACCACAGGGCTGAAATGAAAGCTCAGTTATTTGCTTTTTGCCTGAGTTTGAGTAGTTAGCATGATAACAGAGCCAACAGCAAGTGAACATGGTTTGGCAAGAAAAGAGAAGGATCAGGAACAAAGATCTGTTGCTCACAGCACTCAGAGTAGAGGTACTGAGCCACTGGGCTGGCCAAGGAGGTCTTGTACTGTCCACTCCCAGGTGTGGGCATTCTGACTTTCATGCAGTGTCTTGTTTTGATGACGTATCTTGCAGAAAGATTTCTCAAATTTCTCCCATCTGCATCCAGAAGGATCTTGCCATCCTCAGAACCTCTATCTCATGGTTGTTTGTGTGAATCCTAGTTTTTTTTTTTTCTGTAGAACTGTTAGCATTCTGAGGGCCAGGGACCCCTACTGAATAAGGGCTCTATAAAAATGTGAATGAGCCATTGTCAAAGGGTACATGTTTCTCTGTGAATTGAAGGACTGGGACAAGTGTGTTAAAATATAAGTGTGTTAAAATGTATTTTGAGAGAGTTTTGGTGGGGCTTGGGGAAAGGTGAGAATCTTAAAGATCAAAAGAATAGAGAGCTTCTAGTAATTGGTGCTGTATCCATTTAAGGGAATACTAAATGACAATGAAGAGAAGAATCTTTTCAATGGCTATAAATGGACCGGTGATCCAGTCAGTTGTCTTTTTCAAAAACAACATAGTGAAATACATTGTATGTATCATGAAACTCATCCATTTCAAGTGTACAATTCAATGATTATTAATAACTTTACCAAATGGTGTAACCATTGCTACAAATCCATTTTAAAACAGTTTCATCTTCCCAACAAGATCCTGTATGCTCATTTACGATTATCTCCATCCCTAGGCCCAGGCAACTATTCATCTGTTTTATGTCTTCCAGTTTGTTTTTTCTGGACATTTCCTATCAATAGAATCATACAACAATATACAGTTTCTTTTCTTTTTTTAAATTTTATTTTATTTTTAAACTTTACAATATTGTATTGGTTTTGCCATATATCAAAATGAATCCGCCACAGGTATACACGTGTTCCCCATCCTGAACCCTCCTCCCTCCTCCCTCCCCATACCATCCTTCTGGGTCATCCCAGTGCACCAGCCCCAAGCATCCAGTATCATGCATCGAACCTGGACTGGCGACTCGTTTCATACATGATAGTATACATGTTTCAATGCCATTCTCCCAAATCTTCCCACCCTCTCCCTCTCCCACAGAGTCCATAAGACTGTTCTATACATCAGTGTCTCTTTTGCTGTCTTATACGGTTTCTTGTATCTGGCTTCTTTCTCTCTGCCTAATGTTTTGAGTTTCTCTGTAGGTATCTTGTGTTGGTATTCCTTCCTTTGTCATGTTGAATAGGATTCCATCATATAGAAATACACATTCAATGTATCTGTTTGCCTGTTGACTGACCTTCAGGTTGTTTCCAGTTTAGGGCTCCTGTGAATAATGCTCCTGTGAGCTTTTCTCTGCTAGGCTTGGTATAGATGTATTTTGTTGTTGTTGTGTAGATATCTAGGAGTAGAATTGCTGGTTCTTCTGCTTAGCTTTAACAGACTGCTAAACTGTTTTTTACAGTAGCTACCTGATTGTATATTCCCAGTAACAATGTATGAGGGGGTCTCATTTCTCCACACCTCACCAACATTTGTTATTGTCTGCCTTATTTATTATAACTATTCTAGTGGGTGTGAAATGATATCTCATACTTGTTTTAATTTGCATTTCCCCAATGACTAAAGATGTTGAACTTCTTTTCATATCTTTATTAACCATTATCTATTTTCATATCTTCTTTCATGAACTATCAGCTCATACATTTTGCACATTTTTAAGGGGATCATTTGCCCATTTATTATTGAGTTGTAGGAATACTTTATATATTTTGGGTGTAAATCCTTCATCATATATGTTTTTACAAGGATTTTCTCATAGTCTGTAGCTATTCTTTTTATTTTCTTAATGTCTTTTGTAATGCAAAACTTTTAAAGTTTGATGAGGTCCAATTTATCAATTTTTTTATGGAATGTGTTTTTGGTGTCTATCTGAAGAAAATCTTTGCATAATTTAATACCTCAGAGATTTTCTCCTATATATATTTTTCTATTTAGCTCTTATATTTAAGTCTCTGATCCATTTGAGTTAATTTTTCATTTATGGTGTGAGGTGAAGATCTAAGTCCATCACCTTGCATGTGATGGTCAATTGTCCTCACTTGTCTTAGAAACTGATATATACTGAATGCGTGGCTTTGGGGTAGGCACTGGTGATACAAAGATGAATGATACAATTTCCAGCTTCAGGTACAGTCTTGAGAGGTATATCTCCATAACTAAAGGACATAAAACAGAGGGGCACACCAACTCAAGATTTGGTGACTTCAAGAATAATGACTCTGAGGTAAAGTCAAGTGGGTGGTTTTGGTATCCTCAGGAAAAAGACCTATATACATTGGTCTAGTCTAGTGTAATGGTTCGGAGAAGGCAATGGCAACCCACTCCAGTACTCTTGCCTGGAAAATCGCATGGATGGAGGAGCCTGGTGGGCTGCAGTCCATGGGGTCACACAGAGTCAGACACGACTGAAGCAACTTAGCAGCAGCAGCAGCAGCAGCAGTGTAATGGTTTCAGCTTATTTGGTGTCTTACATACCCATTTGTCACCAGGTGTTTTAAGGTATATCTCTAAAACCTTATAATTAATAAAAATTCACATACTAATGTTTGCTAATGATCATTAAAAAAAACAAAACACTTGACATGCTAGAGTGGGGGCTACAGTGATATCTTAGAATTGACCACACATCAGTCTATGCCCTGAGAACATCTCTCCTAGGCACACAAAAATAGCTGAAAACTCTCATTTAGTGGATGAACATTATGGATCAAGAAACTTATTCCTGGGGTTCCCATTATTGGCTTTGTGTTCTTGGAACATTGCTTGACATCCCAGACCCTCAATTCTTCTTCCACTGTAAGACAGCAGCTCATTTCTAGCATCTTTTCCTTGGAATGCTCTACTTGTTCATTCAGCCAACACTTATTGAAGACTCACCCTGTGCTAGACTCTGTGAGGCCATATTCCAGAAAGGTAAGACAAAGATGTCCGATGGACAGGGATGTGAGAACAAGTCATTAAATGATTATGTTGCACATTTATTGCTAGTTCTGTGATTCCCTGGGTCTAGAACTGCATACCTCTTTTGATTGAGGGATTAACTGAGGAGAATGAAGCAAGAGGGAAAATGATCCAAGGATCAGCTCACAGAATGTGCTCTGCAGAAGAGAATTCACACATCAGAAGAGTGACAGGAATTCCTGCCTATATAGCTGCAACCAAACTTTGGACAATGACATTTTTTTTTCACATTGCAAGAAAAAGATAGTTTTTCAGATTCTGAGTCACATACTCTAATTCATTTTATGGACTTTCTTTTTTAATGTAGTGCTTTCAGACTTGAACCAAAATAACCTAATAGTCTTTCATGTAGCATACGGACACTGAGCCTATGACTTCTGAAACTTTTCAGATTGGGGGAGCCTGTGCTTCTTTGAGTTCTCCATCTGATTTCCTCCTCTTTGTCTCTACATACTTTATTTTCTCTTCTTGAAAACAGACAGTGTGGGGCTGCTTATATGTGAGTAGTAGAAGTCTTTCCAAGGTTATAAGAAAAATAAGCTAACATTACATTCTTGTAACTTTATCATCTTTATTTGGCAGATGTACCATTTAGGAGCAAGTGTTGTTCAAGTGTACTTATATATACTTTAGTTATATGCTGCATTTGGAAAAGGCCTTGCCTTGGTCTGTTAGTCAGGTTGCTTTGTTATGAGTGACAGAAATCCAACTCAAATGAACTCAAGCAAAAAGAGAATTCATTGTCTCTTTTAACCAGAAGGGGCTTTGCAGGCGGCACTAATGATAAAGAACTTGCCTGCCAATGAAGGAGACACAAGAGATGTGGGTTCAGTCCCTGGGTGGGGAAGATCCTGTGGAGGAGGAAATGGCAACCCACTCCAATATCCTTGCCTGGAAGATTCTGTGGACAGAGGAGCCTGGTGGGCTGCTCCATGGGGCTGCAAAGAGTTGGACATGACTCAGACTCGTGCACTCTAACCAGTAAGACCAGGTGTAGAACTGACCGCAGCACAGCTCTATGTAAGGACGCAGCAGAATTCCTGGCTCTCTTGCCTCTGTCACTCAGTTCAGCATTCCTCTGGGTACCGGTATTAGTCTCAGACAGATTCTGTGTGTGCGGTTGTTAAAAACGGCCATTGGCACTGCCAGACTTACTTGGTCTGTATAAGTTGAGATCAGAGGGAGAGCCATCCCGTGTGCTGGGATTTCATCAGGGGACTCTGACTGCTCCTGTTTGAGTCCTACGTTCACCCTTTGCACCAATCTCTGCGAACAGCAGAAGATGGT
Organism: Bos taurus; assembly: GCF_002263795.3. Lineage (NCBI taxonomy): Eukaryota > Metazoa > Chordata > Mammalia > Artiodactyla > Bovidae > Bos > Bos taurus. Next base: position 95,338,120 of record NC_037334.1, read on the forward strand.
TTAAAGATTTCCTGGCCCAGAAACTGTCCCAGCTCATGAAGCCAGAGCCGAGTAAGACCCTCTGATTGACAAACTCTCCAGATCCACATGGGGTAAAAGAGGAGGAGCAAGTGCCTAATGGATGCCAGGCAGACACAAACAACAGATGTCCACAGCATTTGGTAAGGTGTTATTAAACACTTTTAAGTGAAAGGAGCACTGGGTTTTATTTGCCACAAAAATGCAAAGCTGCTATTAATAATATTGCTGCATTTATTTATCTTTGAAAGCATCTCAGATATTCTAGGGATCTATTTAACTTATGCTTTCTTTATCTTTCTTATGGTAATGTAATACCTTTTCCGTGAATTAACATTCAGTGTCAATTTTCAATATCACTTTTTGAATTTTATCAAGTTTTTATAAATATTCTCATTGTGATTGCTTGCACAGTCTGTTTATTTCACAATAAAAATCACAAGTGTCCTAGTTAAGAGAGATCATTTAAAAAGTAGTTCCTCTTTGATAACCTAAGTGTGTTGATGATGTCTATTTATGTAGAGTTATACTTTTTTTTATGAAATTTGTCTCAAATTCTTACTGAAGACTAGAAGACAGTTTCTAAGTGGCCACAATTTTAAGCTTCAGGTAAGCCATATTTTCCTTGTATAGAACATTCTCAGTTCTATAGACTTTCCGATAGGGGAAAATTCCAAAACACATATGAAGAAGAGAATTACATTCAGGAGTTTTAAATAGCAAGTCCAAATACAGTAATTTTTTTTTCATACTCGTAAATTAGGACAGCTCCAGCTTTTAAAATAGAGTAAGAAGAAAGGGTGGCATACGCACAGAACAAACCAGCATTTAAATATAGCACATTTAAAATTCTTTGCATATCAAAGACAAGTAATGAAATGTAAGTTGGTTTTGGCTTTAAAAAACATGATGGATGTTGGCTGGTTATGCCAAGTTGCTGTCTCCTAGAGCTTGGCATGGGGTCTGTGTCACAGGAAGAAAGAAGAGGTGAGATCATTACAAAAAGGCCCTGCTATATTGTTATCATTAAATCTCGTTGGACTATTTCCAGTGTAGATACATTATATACAGGATTCCTATGCATGTGGTTAATTTTAGCAAGAACATATCTTGTTCCCTTAATCTACTGGTCATAAAATTAGAAGCATTATGTGATAGAGGGACTTGTTCTTAGGAAATACATGCTAAAATATTTAGTGGTGAAGGGCATGATGTCCCCAACTTGCTCTCAAATGGTTCACAACAATAATAACATGATGTTCTACTAGCTAAATGTTTAATAATTTATTTAATCAGTCCTTGTTGTTGTTCAGTCTCTAAGTCATGTCCGACTCTTTGCAACCCCATGGACTGCAGCATGCCAGGCTTCCCTATTCTTCACTATCTCCCAGCGTTTGCTCAAACTCATGTCCATTGAGTCGGTGATGCCACCCAACCATCTTATCCTCTGTCTCCCCCTTCTCTTCCTGCCCTCTATCTTTCCCAGCATCAGGGTCTTTTTCAATGAGTCAGTTCTTTGCATCAGGTGGCTGAAGTATTGGTGCTTCAGCTTTAGTATCGGTCCTTCCAATGAATATTCAGGACTGATTTCCTTTAGAATTGACTGGTTTGATCTCCTTGCTGTCCAAGGGACTCTCAAGAGTCTTATCCAGCACCACAGTTTGAAAGCATCAATTTTTTGTTGCTCAGCCTTCTTTATGGACCAACTCTCACTTCTGTACATGATTACTGGAAAAACCATAACTTTCTCTATACAGACCTTTGTCAGCAAAGTGATGTGTATACTTTTTACTATGCTGTCTTGGTTTGTCATAGCTTTTCTTTCAAGGAGCAAGCATCTTTTAATTTTGTGGCTACAGTCACCTTCCTCAGTGATTTTGGAGCCCAAGAAAGTAAAATCTGTCATTGTTTTCAGTTTTTCCCCATTTATTTGCCCTGAAGTGATGGGATCAGATGCCATGATCTTAGTTTCTTGAATGTTGAGTTGTAAGCCAGCTTTTTCACTCTCCTCTTTCATCCTCATCAAGAGGCTCTTTAGTTCCTCTTCACTTTCTGCCATTAGAGTGGTATCATCTGCATATCTGAGGTTATTGATATTTCTCTGGCAATCTTGACTCCAGCTTGTGATTCTTCCAGTCCAGCATTTTTCATGATGTACTCTGCATAAAAGTTAAATAAGCACGGTGGCAATATACAGCCTTGATATACTCCTTTCCCAATTTTGAACCAGTCCATTGTTCCATGTCCAGTTGTAACTGTTGCTTCTTAACCTGCATACAGGTTTTTCCAGAGACAGGTAACGTGGTCTGGTATTCCCATCTCTTTCAGAATTTTCCACAATTTGTTGTGATTCACGTAGTCAAAGGCTTTAGTGTAGTCAAGGAAGCAGAATTAGATGTTTTTCTGGAATTCCCTTGCTTTCTCTATGATGTTGGCAATTTGATCTCTGGTTCCTCTGCCTTTTTTAATTCAGCTTGTACATCTGGAAGTTCTCAGTTCACACACTGCTGAAGCCTAGCTTGAAGAATTTTGAGCATTACCTTGCTAGCATGTGAAACGAGTGCAATTGTGCTGTACTTTGAACATTCTTTGGTATAACTGACCTTTTCCAGTTCTGTGACCACTGCTGAGTTTTCCAAATTTGCTGGCATATTGAGTGCAGCACTTTAACAGCATTGTCTTTTTTTTGGTAGTTTTTTGTTTTTATTTTATTTTTTTATTTAAATTAAAATTATTTATTTATTTTAGTTAGAGGCTAATTACTTTACAATATTGTATTGGTTTTGGTATTTGAAATAGATCAGCCAGAATTCCATCACCTCCACTAACTTTGTTTATGGTAATGCTTTCTAAGGCCCACTTGACTTCACAGTCCTGGATGTTTGGCTCTAGGTGAATGACCACATCATTGTGGTTATCATGATCATTAATACCTTATTTATACAGTTCTTCTGTGTATTCTTGCCACTGCTTCTTAATCTCTTCTGCTTCTGTTATGTCCTTGCTGTTTCTGTCCTTATTTTACCCATTCTTGCATGCAATGTTCCCTTGCTTTCTCCAATTTTCTTGAAGAGATCTCTAGTCTTTCCCATTCTGTGGCTAATTACATGTGAAGGTGAATGAGAAAGCCGGATAACTTCAACTCCGGTGACTGGGTTTTCTTCAAAATAGCTTTATTATTTGGCTTGAAATACTATACATTTTGAAATTTTAGACCATATTCGAAAGACAATATACCTGCTTTTAGAATGAATAATTGATTTGACTAATGCACTTAAAATACTACCTCAAATGACTGCTGATAAAATATGGGGATGGTGTCATTAACAGAAAAGAGATTTCAACACAATTTTATAAGATAGAAAGCAGAGATCAAGATTCTGGAATATGAATCTTCCATTTGAAAAGGTCCTCTGGGTGCCTAGTACAGTGAATGAAAGTAGACCCTTATAAAGAAAGTCCTCATAACATTTTAGCACCCTAGGATTAAAGAGAAAATGCTGGAAGACCACGGCATGTATTATAGGAAATAAATTGGCACAGTATACCTTAGCAAAAGTTTTGAAAGATAGAAAACATGTCACTAGAAGTCTGAGAAAAATTAGTTTTCACCTTAGAATTCTATGCTCAGCTAAGCAATCAGTTGTGAGAGTAAAGACAATTTTAGATAAGTTAAAAAAAAAAAGCTCCCTTGAGCCTTTTCTTAGGAAGATCTATTCCATCAAAAATAAGAGCACAACCCAAGAAAGATAAAGTCTCAAGGTCCAAGGAGCAGGGAATTCCTATACAGGAGATTGGTGAAGGAAGTCTCAGCTTTGGCATCAGACCTAGAGTCACCAATTGCAGACTCGAGCAAGAAGGTAGGAGTTCCTTAATAGAAATGGGGAAGAAATGAAATGGATGGATTATCTTGTAACCCTAGACTGCTCATAAAATAATGTTGATAGGTCTATGATAAATCTGATGAAGCATTTGGAAAAAAAATCAGAATTTCTAATATTGATAAACTAAGGAATTTTAATATTAATAGGTTACTTAGAAGCTCAAAGGTTAAAAAACTAGAAGAAATAGCTATAGATGGAAGTATTATGCATAGGGAAGAATAAAGTAAGTGCTGATAAATTTGATTATCAGTTTTTTAGTACCATTTGATTATATTATCATGTATATCAGTTATATTGATTAAGAATCAAGTGGAAATAAAAGTAGTTCAAACTAAAATAAACCATTGAAAGATGTTAATAGTGGAAACTGGGTATGGGGTAACTCTGTCATCACATTTTTCCTATCTCAATCTACTTTGAAAAATAAAATCTCAATAAATTTAATTGGAGAAACAAGAAAGATGAAACAAAGAAAAGAGTACAATATAATATGTACTATGTCACATATTATATATAATATAATAAAATTAATGAGCACCCAGGTATACAGAAAATAAAAATTAATTTTATGATTGATTTTTCAGAATAAACAGTTGAGATAAATATTGCATTATTTTTTAATAAATATTGCTTGTACATGAATGTTGTATATTTTGAATTATCCAGTATTACCAGTCTATTCTTCTGCATGGAAGCATATATTTTAAATAATGAATGAATATCTGTGTTTAGATTAAGTGACTAGCATTTTTACATCAGTGGATTGCTTTAGATTTGGATTACAGTTATTTAAGTTCACTTCTGTCCTATTTAATCATCCTAAATCACTAAGAGCAGAGCACTTTGGAAGTTGTGTAGGACTCGCTGGGGGTGGAGTGGTCAGTGAGCGTATGTGGCTAGACCACATCTTCAAAACATTGTGCTTTTGTTGAGCATTTTGCTCCCCTGTTCATTTCTTTTTGGCTAAATGGTAAACTGATTCTATAGAAATTAAGCCATTTATTTGCTCATCTACCAGTAGAATGGGGTTTAGAAACCAAGCCTTCTGATGCCAGGAGCAGGAGTGTCCCGGGGCACCAAAGGTACGTGGAGTTCACTGTTGCTGTCATCAAGACAGGCACTAAAGTTGGAGGCCTGAACGTTAGGACAGTGAGACTGAAGTGAAACCATGGTGAGCATACCGTGTTGGATTGAGCCTTCTAGCAAGTTTTAAGGCCAGTTTACTTTTTCTTTATTATAATTTTCTATCCTTTTAAAATCCCTTTTTATATGTTGAGAACTCGACATTGCAGGAAACTCCTCTCATTCTTTGTTTTCTCTCTGTAGATCTAGCAAATGAAAATGACAGCCCTGCAATAGCTAAATATCTAAGCTTTAAAAAACATTTTAAAAGCCCTAATTGGCACAATAACCTGTAATTTTCTTCTCTATTTTGGCATTACCCATTTTATATCTTGTACTTCCAGTTTCCCTCAATCACATAATTATCAGATATTCTTGTGGATTGTAAAAGGTGGTTTTGGTGTCATATTCTTCAATTAATTGACCAGTTTGCTTCCATTTTCTGTAATATGTTGTGACTTCAGCTTCCTGCCTGTGGGACATAGTTTATTTAGTTAGTTCCCTTTCAGGCTTTTTTCCTTGATTTGTTTACTTGTATACTAGTTCCTAGTCCAAGCGAGAAATCTTAGAGGTGCTACAGAGAATGTTTTTCTCATTGTATACGCACATTAAGCTTCCTTAAGAATAATGCTATTTCTGGGTGCAAGACTGAATGGAACGTTTGTTCTGTTGATTTTTATTGTGTGAATAGTAACTATATTTCATCCTGTTGGTCATTCCTTGACTTTTGAACTTGGTTACAGTTCTTTTCCTGCTTGGTATACACTGAATGTGCGTGTTCCCTCAAAATTTTTGTGTTGAAGCCATACCCCACAATGTGATAGTATTTGGAGGTAGGGCTTGAGGAAATATTTAGGTTTAGATTAAGTCATAATGGCAATGCCCCCATGGTGGAACTAATACCCTTACCAGAAAAGACACAAGAGCTCTCCAGTAGCACATACTGAGGAAAGACCATCAGGGCACACAAGGAACAGGCTGCTGTCTGCAAGCCAGGATTGCCCTTACCAAGAACCAAGTCTGCCAGCACCTTAATCTTGAACTTCCTAGCTTCCAGAGCTGTGAAGTAAATGTTTGCTGTTTAAGCCACAGATCAGTCTATGGTATTTTGTTATAGCAGTCCAGATGTCTAACACACAGGCTTCTCCAACTTCTCCAGTTTGGGAGTTCATGAAGAGAATAAAGCAATTAAACCTTAGCCAGTATTGACCATGTGGAGGTGATATTCTCCTGCTTCCTTTAGACATAACACTAGTTCATTCATTTTTCCTAGGATCATGCTCTAAAAATATGAAAATATAAAAATACATATAAAATAAAATATACATACATATAAAAGTAAATTATCTTTAGAGACAATATCTTTATGTTTCTAAGTGCCTTTCATTTGACCATGCTGAGTATATTTTGTCAACAACCTAAATGACTGCTACAGTGCAAGTATCTCATTTTAACTTTCTCTGGTGTCCATTCTCTTACAACCTGGTTACAATGCTTTGTTTTCTTTGGGAAATTGTTTCCCTCGTCTTACTTCCTAGTCCATGTGGTTAGATGGAGGCCTATCTCATTCATGGCTCCAGACATGAGTATGTTATTCAGACAGGGACATTCAGAGAAATATATTCTCCTAACTCCACTGATTGGTTCTGAAAAGAACATGTGACTTATTTCAGGCAGAGAGCAATAAAAGATAGGTCCAAGTCTTTCTTTAAAATCACTGGGTCAGAGGTTCAAGCCCATACAGAGGAAAACAATGCTCAGAGGTAGGCAGAGGGAGAGCCCTCAGACGGTAATTGTTTGTTTACTTGGAGCCACATGTATCTGAATCTATGCTGGACTTTTTGATCATGTGAGCCAGTACATTTCCTCTCTTGTCTTAGGTCTGTTTTAACTGGATCTTTATTAATTATAACTGAAAGAGTGCTAAGTAGCATGATTACTAAGTTCACAAACAGTAAGAAGCATGAAGAAATAGAGAAATAGAGACAGAGATAGAGAATAGAGATAGATGATAGAATCAAAATCCAGAAAGATCTTAGCTAAAAGGAAGAGTAACAACTAATAAAACTAAAGTGTAATAGTGATAAATGTAAAGTCCCATGCTTACTTCAACACATCAACTGGGCAAAACAAGGATGATGCTGAACATGGACATAGTTACCTTTGTAAAAAAAATTATTGATTTTAGTGAACTCTCAGGTCAATCCCAATTATTAATGTGATGAGTCTGCCGAGAACACATTGCCTTCTGTTCCATTAACCTATTTGTCTATCCTTGCGGCCATGCTGTGCCGTACCATACTGTCTTGATTACTGTAGCTATATGGTGAGTCCCAAAAATCAGGTGTATCTCTCCCAACTTTGTTCTTCTAAACTGTTGGCTCTTCTATGTCCTTTGCATGCGTGTGTGCATGCTCAGTTGCTTCAGTTGTGTCTGACTCTTTGCGACCCTATGGACTGTAGCCCACTAGGCTTCTCTTTCCATGGGATTCTTCAGGCAAAAATACTGGAGTGGGTTGCCTTGCCCTCCTATAGGGGATCCTCCCGACCTGGAGACTGAACCCACATCTCCTGCATTGCGGGGGATTCTTTACCCTCTGAGCCACTTGGGAAGCACATATCTTTTGCATTTTGATATAAATGAAATATTGTCAGTTTCCTTAATTTAAAATGAACTATGTAAGAGTTGTATAAGTTTTCAAACTGATGGGTCTTGAAATTATGAATTGTTTTTTAAATGCCATTTGACACTTTAGTTGGTTAAAAAAAAAAATCTGTTATTTTTTAACAGTCCTATGTGAAAATAAGTATTGAAATTGTCCAGGTCTTTATCTCCATAAACCTAGAATGCATGTTATATTTATGGAGTAAAATAAGATATTGCTAACAGTGTTTTGCTTTGGTGCAGGGGGAGGGTAGAATTGGTGTCTGGTCAAAAAAAGGCATCTTTTGTATACCCTTGAAATCATTTAAATTAAAAAAAATCTAATAACAAATTTCAAAATAAATATATAATACACATTATTACTCATGTATGTTTGAAATTTATCTCTAAGTCAGAATTCCTTTGTCTGCATGAAATCTGTCCATATTTGTGACTGCGGGTACTGTTTGTAGTTAATGTCATTGGTGTTTGCCCTCTTTATTCCCTCAGGCAGCCAGTCATCTCGACTTTCAGGAAACTTGACCCGATCAATCTCTTATGCATCTTTGATGTACCTCCTAAGCTTATTATGACTGTTCTTTATTCCAGATAAACAGTTATGCTTTAGGGCTTACGGGTCTTTTTAGGTACTTCCTGTTGCTGTTCAGCTTATCTTACAGTTTATTGTGTATTCTAACTTTTATTTATCCTGGCGTCAGTTGCCTCATCCATGAAAAGTGTTGGGTGAAGTGTGGTCCAAAGTTCCTTCTCTTCCTGTGAGTTCCTAAGCCTGCCTTCCATTTCAGTCCATTCCATTTACGATCCAGATAGACAGCCATGACAGAATCTTGAAGACAAAATGTCACTAAATTTCATAGAGCTCAAACTTGAGAGAAGTTAGGACACTCTTTGCTACTCCTTAGGCCGGTGTTTCACAGTTCTAGCTTTAGAATGGTCAGGATGTTTGTAGTTACCAGCAGGTGTGATACATTGAACCATGGGCCCCTCCCTGCAGCCACACTCCTGTCATGACTTTGTTGTTTGGAGTGCACTTCCTCAACACTTGGCTTGCTTGTTTAATGGCATGTGATCAGCAATTGTGCCATTTTTCAGTGATGGACTTAAGAGGTTTTAAACACTTCCAGCAGTCATATTATGCTTCTATTTCTGCTGGTTCAAGGAAAATGAGAGTCATGGGGGAGCAGACTTACAGGTCCAAGTGAGAAGCAGGGCTACCCTAGGCACTGAAGCCTGAAGAAGGATCTCTCAGTTGAGCCTAGGTGGAATCAGCTGAGTCCCAGCTGACCTATAAATCTTCAAGAGTAAATAACTATTATATCTTGGCATGGTCTGTGACAGCATTTTTGTGACAACTGATCCAACAGGCAACATTGAATTACTTCTATAAAAATGTATTTTTATTTTATTTCTTTTGAAGATTTGATTAATTTATCCATTTTTAGCTGTGCTGGATCTTCTGTGCCGGCTTCCTCTATTTGCAGGAAGCGGGACTACTCTGTAGTTGTGGAGTGCAGGCTTCTCATTGCAGTCACTTCTCTTGTGGAGGCCGAGCCCTAGGGCTCAAATGCTTCAGTAGTTGCAGCACACAGGCTTAACTTCCCCATAGTATTTGGAATCTTCCCGGACCAGGGATCACATTTGTGTTTCCTTCTTTGGCAGGTGGATTCCCAACCACTGGATCATGAAGGGAAGTTCCAAAATGTATTTTTAAAATAGGAAACATCCACACAATTCATAAGTAAAAATATAAAAAGGTATACAGTAAAATGTTTGCTCCAAGCCCTGTTCTCCATTCCCCTGGGTCCCATCAATGTGCTGTCACCACAAATTGCCCATTTTATTTGATTTTTTTTTTTTTGTATCCTTCTAAAGTTTCTTTATCTAAATACAGATAGACATGAATTTATAATCTTGGCCTCCATCCTCATCTTTTTTACATTGTTTTATGCTTTTCTTTTTTCATTTAATATACCTTCAATATATTTACATATCAATATACAGCTTCCATATTCCTTTTTATAGCTACATTGTACATACCTTGAACATACTGTTTAGTTCCAGACCACTACAATAAACCAGATATTGCAATAAAGTGAATCACATGAACTTTTTGGTCCCAGAGCACATAAAATTTCTGTTTACACTGTGTTGTAGTCTATTAACTGTTCCATGTCTAACAAAACAAGGCCTATACCTTAATTTAAAAACACTACATTTCTAAAAAAAAATGCTAACCAGCATCTGAGCCTTTAGTGAGTTATAATATTTTTGCTGGTGGAGTCTTCCCTGGATATTGATGATTGCTGACTGATCAGGGTGATAAATGCAGAAGGCTGGAGTGTCTGTGACAATTTCTTAAATAAGATTACAGAGGTTTACCATGTTGATTGATGCTGTTTCATGAGCAAATTATCTGTAGTATCCATTGCTGTTTGATAGCATTTTACCCACAGTAGAACTTTTTCCAAATTAGAGTCAGTCCTCTCAAACTCTGCTGCTCCTTTATCAACAAAGTTCATGTAATATTCTAAAACCTTTGTTGTCATTACAGCAATTGTCACAACATCTTCTCCTACCAGGAGTAGAGTCCATCTCAAGAAACCACTTTCTTTGCTCATTAATAAGAATCAACTCTTCATTGTTTTTTTCATGAGATTGTCAGTCACATCCTTAGGATCTACTCCTAATCCTAGTTTTTGTATTATTTTCACCACATCTGTAGTTACTTCCTCCACTGAAGACTTGAGCACCTCAAAATCATTCATGGAATCAGTCAATCAATCCACTCTTCCAAACTCCTATTAGTGTTGATGTTTTGACTTTTCATATGAATTACGAGTGTTCTTAATGGCATTTAGAATGGTAAATGCTTTCCATGAGGGTTTCAGTTTACTTTGCCCAGATTCATTAGAGGAATCACTATCTATGCTATAAAATGAAGCTTTATAAAATGCTCTCAAAAATAAGACTTGAAGGTCAAAATGACCTCTTGACCTATGGGCTACAGAATGGAATGTAATGGGCTACAGAATGTTGTATTAGTAGGCATGAAGTCAACATGAATTTCATTGTACATCTCCATTAGGGTTCTTGAATGACCAGATGCCAATGAGCAGTGATATTTTGAGATTTTTTTTTTTTCCTGAGTAGTAGTTCTCAGCAGTAGGCATAAAATATTCAGTAAAACATGTTTTCAACAGATGTACTTTTATCCAGGCTTTATTGTTCCATTTATAGAAAGCAGATTTAACGTAATTCCTAAAGGCCCTAGAGTTTTTGGAAAGGTCAGTGAATACTGGCTTCAACTTCAAGTCACCAGCTGCCTTAGCCCCTAACAAGAGAGTCCTTGGAAACCTTAAAGGCAGGCTTTGACTTTTCCTCTCGATGAAAGTCCCATCGGACATCTTTTTCCAATAGAAGTGTGTTTCGTCTACACTGAAAATCTGTTGTACAGTGTAGCCACCATCCTTAATGTTCTTAGCTAAATATTCTGGATAACTTGCTGAAACTTCTACATCAGCACTTGCTGCTTCACCTTACACTGTGATGTTATGGAGAGAGCTTCTTTTTTTAAACCTTCTGAGCCAGCCTCTGCTAGCTTGCAACTTTTCTTCAGCAGCTTCCTCACCTCTTGCAGCCTTCATAGAATTGAAGCAAGTAAAGGCCTCATTTTGAATTATGGCTTGGCTTAAGTGAATTTTGTGGCCAGTTTGACCTTCTATCCTGACCACTAAAGCTGTCTCCATGTCAGTAATAAGTCTGTTTTGCTCTCTTATCATTTGTGTGTTCACTGAAGAAGCACTTGTCATTTCCTTCAAGACCTCTTCCTTTGCATTCACAGCTTAGTCCTTTAGTACAACAGGCCTAGATTTCAGCTTATCTCAGCTTTCAACATGCTTTCCTTACTAAGCTTAATCATTTCTAGCTTTTGATTTAAAGTGAGACTCTAGTGTGGCTCTTCCTTTCCCTTGAACACTTGGAGGCTGTTGTATGGTTATTAATTGGCCTAATTTCAATATCATTGTGTCTCGGGGAATAAGGAGGCCAGAGGAGAGTGAGACCTGCCTGTTGGTGGAGCAATCAGAGCACAGACATTTGTCCATTAAGTTTGCTGTCTTATGTGGGTGTGGTTTGTGGCATCCCTTCCTCTCCCCCCAATTTACAGAAGTAACATCAAAGATCACTGATCACAAATCACCATAAGTAATAAAACAGTAATATAGAAGTTTGGAATACTGAAAAAATTACTAAAATGTGACACTGAAACATGAATGAGCAAATGCTTGTTGGAAAAATGGTGCCAATAGATTTGCCTTACGCAAGGTTGCCACAAACCTTCAATTTTTAAAAAATGCAGTACCTATGAAGCTCAGTACGAAGAGGTGTGCCTTATATATAGGATGGATAAACAAGAAGGTCCTACTGTATAACACAGGGAACTATATTCTGTATCCCGTGATAAACTATAATGGAAAGGAATATATATATATATATATATATGTAAGTAAGTCACTGTGCTGCGCTTAGAAATTAAATACAACATTGTAAATCAACTATACGCCAATAAAATAAAACAAGGGAGAGGTGTGCCTGTATACTATAGTAAAGAGAATCCTCTTGTTGGTCACTTGGTTTGTTTTCTGTCTTTTACTGCAGTGCAAGTATATGTATATTATAAATTCTCAGGGAAAAAGATATATGCAAATGGAATTTTGACAGTTACTACCAATTGTCCTTCACAGTGGAACAAATAAAATTTAATTTGTAAGAGATATTGTAAATAGATATCTATTTATGTAAACATATATCTATTTAGATATCTATTTGTAAATAGATATCTAAAAAATAGCCTTTCTTTAACCTGGAGGAAGTAATATTTCATACAGGAAACCATCCCACTGACCTTTCAGGAGGACATGAAATGATCTTTTCAGAGAGCTGACACCAAATAACAGAAAGTTCTCAGCACTTTACAGGTATCAGCTTTTTAAATCCTCAAAATATCCTCTGAAAGAGGTACTATTACTACCCTCATCTTAAAGATGAGGAGATCTCTGTGGAAGGAAGCTGAGTGACCTGCTTGAGTTCACTCGGCTAGAAAGTAATAAAACTGGGATTCTAACTTAAGCAGACTTACTCTAGGGTAAGACAGCTAAGCCATAAATTCTCTAAAATTGCTTTTAAGATAAAAGCATAATTAAACTAATATTACTATAATATCCTAAAATATTTTTTCTCACATGTTCTGTTTTAATAATGGCTTTCAAAAAGTGATCCATAAATTGTGTGTGTGTGTGTGTGAATTTGGATGTTATTTGACTGTGTCTATAGGACTCTGGGGGAAATTCCATTTGTAAAACTGAAGATATATTAAGATATACTAGAAGCTGTTACGAGCTGGCCTCATTTTTAAAAGTCTGTGATTGTAATTATTGGTACTAAAATGTTTTGGAAAATGAGTATAAGTTTCTATAATTTGCTAAGTAGCTAACTTGCCTTTGGCACAGTTTAAAAAAAAATCACCTCCTATATATTTACGGAGAAGGCAATGGCACCCCACTCCAGTACTCTTGCCTGGAAAATCCCATGGATGGAGGAGCCTGGTGGGCTGCAGTCCATGGGGTCGTTGAGGGTTGGACACAACTGAGTGACTTCACTTTCACTTTTCACTTTCATGCATTGGAGAAGGAAATGGCAACCCACTCCAGTGTTCTTGCCTGGAGAATCCCAGGGATGGGGGAGCCTGGTGGGCTGCCATCTATGGGGTCGCACAGAGTCGGACACGACTGAAGTGACTTAGTAGTAGTAACTTGCCTTTGGCACAGTTTAAAAAAAATCACCTCCTATATATTTAATATTCATATCACTTCTGTGAATTGTAGGTATTAATATTCTGATTGTACAGGTGAGAAAATTGAAGCTCAGAGACAAGGGTTGATTTGCCCAGTTTGTGAGATGCTACTGATGCTGGGTAATGTTTACTGAGTATTTATTCTGCACTAGTCATGTTGCTAGGTCCAGTTTACAGGAGCTATTTAATCTTCACAACAATTTCAAGAGTAGTTATTCTTACTCCTTTCATTTTACAGATGATAAGGTAAGGATTTAAAGAAATTTAGAAGCTTTCTCGAGGCCACGTAGCTAGGACGTGGTAGTTAGGCGCTTAATCTAGGTTTGTTTTGATGGTCCATTTAACGTATCTGTTTAGCTGGGCTCTGGTCCCCACAATAATACTCAGTTAAACACTGGTCTAGGTGTTGCTATGAAGAGTAGAGGTGATTAAAGTCCATCAGCATGTGACTTTAGGTAAGGGAGATCCTAGATAATCTGTGTGGGTCTGACTCAACCAGTTGAAAGGTCTAACGAGCAGAGCTGAAGCTTTCCCAAACAAGACATTCTGCCTGTGGACTGCAGCTTCAGCTGTCTGTGAGTCCAGACTGCCCCTCCTAATGGTTTGCCCTATGGACCTCAGACTTGCCTAGCCAGTCCCCAGTTCTTTGCAATAAATCTCTTAATATAAATCTCCTCCTGGATTTGTTTCTCTGGTTGAACCTGACTGATCCATTTGTCCAAATCCAAAGCTCAAGCACTAACCAGAATGCTAGTGAACCCAGGTCCTGAGCTTGTGCTGCTGTGCATCTGAACCACACATTACACTTATCACACCCTACTTCACACTGTTAGCATTTATATTTTGTATCCTCAGTCACGGGATCTATGGGGTCTCAAAGAGGTGGACACTACTGAGTGACTGAACAACACCAACACCCACAATCATGATAAGCATATTGAATAAAGGCGGACACTAGATTTTACTTACCTCCTTGCACACCAGACCCACAGCTCTGCTGTCAAAATGATTTCTGTCACGTCTGCACACAGCCATTTGTCATGTGCCTTCTTGCTTTTGTCCGCTCTCATATTTGGAGGCCAGTGTTATTTTCCCTTTTCTATCTTTTCTCTCACTTCTCTATTTTAATTCTTAGCCTATAAGCTTTTAGTCAATATTGCTGTGCCCTGTCTTATCAATTATTAGATAATTTAAAACTTTAAGGGAGCAGGAGGTGATATTCTCTGAGTTGGGTGATGATTTGATTTAGCTGTTTAAACCTGTGCTACACTTTCTTCTGGGCCAGGCTTCTGACAAATATTGATATGTCAAATTCAAAACTTTTAATTCCTTAATGAGTTTAGTTGAATGGGAGGAATATGTTCCTTACTACAGATAAGCACTAATTCCATGATCAAAATATTATAAGAGCAGATCCTAAGGGCTGGTTAAGTGATAGATCCCAAAAGACAACACTTTTCTGTTTTTCTTCTTCTCTATTTGTATTTTATTTAAGTGACATGGAACTCTCATCAATGTTATGTGGCAGCCTGGATGGGAGGGGAGTTTAGGGGGAGAACGGATACATGTAGATATATGACTGAGCCCCTCAGCTGTTCAGCTGAAACTATCACAGTATTGTGAATTGGCTATACCCCAGTACAAAATAAAAAGTTAAAAAAAATCCTTCTTTAACATTTTCTTATCTCCTGTCAATTAGGCTCAAAGTAAATGCTTTGCTAAGAGTATTAAGAGGTCTTCTTCAGACCTTCTTATAACTTAGCTAGACAGTTTTCAGTGGTAATAAGTTCCTTAACTTTTATGTTTTATGGTCACATTTTCCATAGTTCTTAAAGATATTTCTGATATTAAAATTGATAATTTGCAGTTACATACACCTGGTGTTATTATCACGAATCAATAAAGCTTTTCTTCAGGACTTCAGAAAAAAAAGATCTGTATGTTTGTTACTATTGTAAAGATTAAGAAAACAAGATATAAAGATAGTATGTCCCCTCTTAGCATTTACTTCAATCATAATAGAATTAAGACTAGAACTTAAAATTTTGATTCTGATTAGAGACTGTCATTCATTTTATTCATTTAGATGGATAATAGGCTGAGCCACAAAATGTGGAATGTGTCTCACTTTCCTAGGTTTATAGAAATTATATTAAATTTTACTTAGGATACATTTCTATTTTAGATAGAAAGTAAAACCATATACATGTTGTTTTGAAAAATCCTGGAGTCAGTATAAAAACCAAGGTAATTATTTAAGTTTACTCCAGGTAAGTTAGTTGCTGGTATTGTGTGGCATTCCTTACTTTGCCCTATGGAAAAAGTAGGTATCTATGCGCTTAGACCTCTTGCTAATCTTGCTTTTCTTCTGCAAGAATTTTGTAAGGAACATTACCCTGCATTGGAGTCATGCAGAAGATATGTAAACATCCAACACACTTCTACAAATCTGTGAAGTATAAAGTTGGGAATGTTCTGCTCCTCCCAGTAGAAGCTACCAAGGAAAACTTGCAGAAAAAAAGTGTTTTGAAATCTAAACCAATAAGATCCAATGCAAACTATCAAAAGAACCATGAAAGAATAAAACCTCATTTGCTTATTTTCAAGTAATTTAGGGCTTCCCAGGTGGTGCAGTGGTAAAGAATCTGCCTGCCGATTCAGGAGACTCAGGAGATGAGGGTTCGGTCCCTGAGTTGGGAAGATCCCCTGGAGAAGGAAAAGGCAACCCATTCCAGTATTCTTGCTTGGAAAGTTCCATGGACAGAGGAGCCTGGTGGGCTACAGTCCACGGGGTCACAAATAGTTGCACACAACTGAGTGATAGAACATGCACAAATTGCTTAATAAGGAATTATTCAAATTAAATAAGCACAGACATGTGCTAGGGATGTCAGTGATTATTATTGTTGAACATACAAGGTTATAGAACACTTCATTAATACTAAAGCCAATTTCTTTTCTTAAAGAGATTCCACTTGTGGTATTCCAAGACAATGCAAAAGGCCATAGAAAATAAATTAAAATGATTATACTGTGTTGTTTCCATTGGTATTAAATGTAACTGCTAACCCCACGACTTGTACAAAGGGCAAGACTGCCTTCAAAGTTCATAATTTCTCTAGCATGATAGTATTTAAGCAAGACCTGGTAAAGAAAACTTTTGCAAGCAGCAAATGAAACTTTCTAAAGGATGTGGCTCACTTCTGTCTTTTCTTACTCACTCTCCTTGGTAGGCATACAAAACTTAAGAGATTTCTCTAGTCCTTACTCTAAACTCATATTTTTAGGATGCCTGAGTTTGAATCCTGTTCCCAAATTTCTAGTTGTGTGTTTGTGGCAAACAGTCATTAGGGCAATTCACTAATATTCTGGTCTCCTCCTTTGGACACATGGTAGGTTTGTACTTCTGCTCATTGAAATAGGTCATGGCCACATGACTGGATGGAAGGAGTCAGGGCATAAGTCACCACCTTTTTCTTCTCCCGGCATGGCAACCAGCTTTATTCCAGACAGTAGACACTCTGTCATTCTACAAAGAGCAGGGCCCTTGCCACGTCATATGGATAGGTATCATCAGTGAAAAATAAAGCTGTTGTCTTAAACCACTGAGATGTTAGAGCTGTTTGTTGTTGTAATCTCATTTACCTATCCTTACTACGAAAGTGGCTTCACACAGCTACCTAACCTCTGTTAGTTTTCTTGTCTGTAAGGAAATGACAGTTGTACCTACCCTGGGTGTTGGCATGAGGATTACATGAAATTATCTAGGTAAAACACTTAACATGGTGTCTGGCAAGTGATAAATCCCCTATCAGTGTTGCCTGCTATTGTTACAATCATTATCATTATCCAGAATCTTTGGGGCAAGATTATTATTGTTGTTGTTGTTCAGTCACTCAGTCGTGTCCAACTCTTTGTGACCCCATGGACTGTGGCACTCCAGGCTTCCCTGTCCTTCACTGTCTCCCAGAATTTGCTCAGACTCATGTCCATTGAGTCAGTGATGCCATCCAACCATCTCATCCTCTGTTCCCTTCTCCTCCTGCCCTCAATCTTTTCCAGCGTCAGGGTCTTTTCCAATGAGTCAGCTCTTTGCATCAGGTGGCCAAAGTACTGGAGCTTCAACTTCAGCATCAGTCCTTCCAATGAACATTCAGGGTTGGTTTCCTGTAGGATTGACTGGTTTGATCTCCTTACAGTCTAAGGGACTGTCAAGAGTCTTCTCTAGCACCACAGTTTGAAAGCATCAGTTCTTTGGTGTTTGGCCTTCTTTATGGTGAAAGTCTCACATCTGTACATGACTACTGGAAAGATCATTGCTTTGACTATATGGACCTTTGTCAGCAAAATGATGTCTCTGTTTTTTAAAACATTGTCTAGGTTTGTCATAGCTTTTCTCCAAGGAGCAAGTGTCTTTTAATTTCATGGCTGCAATCACTGCCCACAGTGATTTTGGACCCCAAGAAAATAAAGTCTGTCACTATTTCCATTTTTTCCCCATCTATTTTCCATAAAGTGATGGGACTGGATGTCATGATCTTAGATATTATTATTATATACTTATAAGTTAAATATACTTATTTAATTATATATAATATATATTATATATTTATTCCCAAAGTTTACCTTCTTTAAATGCAGCCTCTTTTTAAGAATTACTCTATTTGCATACATTTCTAAAAAATATTAGTCTTTTCTGCCTTAAATAGAGTTCTTAAGGACTTAGGTTCCTCATTGTTGTTGTTTAGTTGCTAAGCTGTGTCTGACTCTTTTGCAACCCTGTGAACTATAGCCTCCTAGGCTCCTCTGTCTATGGGATTTTCTAGCCAAGTTTACTGGAATGGGTTGGATTTCCTTTTCCCGGGGATCTTCCTGACCCAGGGATTGAACCCCCATTTCCTGCATTGGTGAGTTCTTTACCAGTGAGCCACCAAGGAAGCCCAGGTTGATTGTTATGAATGCCAGTTATTGTACTATAGTGTGATTTAAATAGAACTCCCAAGGACTTAGGGTCACCATTATAAATGTCAGCTATTATGCTGTAATTCGATATAGTTCAGGACACTTTGAGGTGTGTAGGGCATCTGCTATGGTGTTTTGGGTTTTTTGTGTATTTTCATAGCATTTTTTTCTTCTCTGTCACCTATTGGCTATTCTCAGAAGATCCTCAAAATCTTCTTTCTAGTCCTATTGACCTCTTAATGTACAGCTTTCAATCTGCTGCAAAGTTTGAAAGGAATTAATCAGTTTTGTTAGGATTATACATAACCTAAAGGAAATTAGCCTGAGGGAAGTGACCACTTGTTGAGTATGTGTTACTGTAATTCCTTGCAGTGGCTCACTGATACTTTTTTTTTTTCTTTTAAGAAAGAATCCTATCTAATTCTCTGCTACTCTTGGGAAGGTTTCCACTTTACTGTAATTGGGAAACTAAACAGAATCTAAATTGGATAGTGTTCACATTATATCAGGGGCTTCCCTGAGAGCTCAGCGGTAAAGAATCCACCTGCAATGCAGGAGCCACAGGAGACACAGATTGGATCCCTGCATGGGGAAGATCCCCTGGAGGAGGGCATGGCAACCCACTCAAGTATTCTTGCCTGGAGAATCCCATGGACAGAGGAGCCTGAGGGGCTACAGTCCATAGGGTCGCAAAGAGTGGTTCTTAACTGAAGCAACTTAGCATGCAGCATGCATATATTATACCAGTTTTCCCATCTATCAGAGATATGAGATGAGCATCACTAGAAGACCTCCAGTGTAAACAAATAAGCTTGAGTGTTTGTGGAGGTTCAAGGAACTGCCATTAATCGCTACCTCTCAAGCCCATCCAAACTGAAAGTTATAACTGGAAGATAGTGCCACCATTCCTGCCACTTTTGGAAGCCAGGGTGGCAAAGACCAGTAAAGAGGAGAAAAGAGGGTAGCTACCACCCTTATGGCAGAAAAAGAAGAGGAACTAAAGAGCCTCTTGATGAAGGTGAAAGAGGAGAGTGAAAATGCTGGCTTAAGACCCAACATTCAAAAAACTAAGATCATGGCATCCAGTCCCATCACTTCATGGCAAATAGATGGGGAAAAAATGGAAATAGTGACGGGCTTTATTTTCTTAGGCCCCAAAATGCTGTGGACGGTGACTGCAGCTATGAAATTAAAAGATTCTTGCTCCATGGAAGAAAAGTTATGACCAAATTAGACAGAGTATTAAAAAGCAGAGATATCACTTTGCTGACAAAGGTCTGTCTAGTAAAAGCTATGGTTTTTCCAGTAGTCATGTATGGATTTGAGAGTTGGACCATAAAAAAAGCTGAGCACCGAAGAATTGATGCTTTTGAACTGTGGTGTTGGGGAAGACTCTGGAGAGTCCCTTGGAGTGCAAGGAGATCCAACCAGTCCATCCTAAAGGAGATCAGTCCTGAATATTCATTGGAAGGGCTGATGCTGAAGCTCTAACTCCAATACTTTGGCCATCTGATGTGAAGAACCGACTCATTGGAGAAGACCCTGATGCTGGAAAAGATTGAAGGCAGAAAGAGAAGGGAGTGACAGAGGATGAGATGGTTGGATGGCATCACCGACTTGATGAACATGAATTTAAGCAAGCTACAGGAGTTGGTGATGGACAGGGAGGCCTGGCGTGCTGCAGTCCACAGGGTCACAAAGAGTCAGACATGACTGAGTGACTGAACTGAACTAAACTGATGGTGAGCAGATTTTCCCAGCGCACTCTTAATGAACAAGTGGAAATGGAAATCTGTCATTACCCCTTCTGGGTGATAACAGCTTATTTGGGACTATTGCAGTCACCCAGAACCCTAGGTTCTCTATTATCATTGTTAGTGTATTGTGTATATTGAACATTAAACTACATAGTTTCTGACACTTATTTTCTATCGAATACATGTGATTATTGTGAATTGGCAGGGCATATGGTTTCTGAAAAACAGTAAAAGGCAGTACTTTTATACATATAGGGCATTTGTTTTCTCATTTTCACCGCTTTCTCCTGTGTAACAGCCCTTGGCCTTTGTTTGTGGGGGACAAAGCAAACATGACTGGAAGTTCCACTTTCCTTCAGCCAGTCTAGACTGCTTAGATGTTATCTCTTGGAATTTGAAACACGAATGACAAAATGACTGAAGCAATTGGAATGGAATCAGCAAAATCCTGAAGAAGAAAAGGCAAGTCTGTTTAGACCTCTAGAACTGCCTTTCTTGATCTTTCCTGTGGCTTCTGGGGGTATTACAGCTTTCCAGAAGTTTATTTTCCATTTTAGTCTATTTCTGTTGCTTATAACAAGTTTTGTATTTTATGTTTCACAGTGGTGATAAGCCTAAACAGACATTTTATATGTTATTTGTTTTTAAAATATATTGAACAAGAAGATCTATTTTCTTAGAATAGAAGTTTAATGACTTGGGGTAAAGACAATTTCTTAATTAGGAAGATATCTACCATTTATTGAGAATACAATATTTGCCAAAACTGTGCTCAACGCTTTATGTATTTAATGGGTATATGTGTATAGTTGCTTGTTGTTAAATATATGTATAAAGCTTTATTTTCCATTATAATGACTCACTGAGTAGGATATTACTGTCCCCAGTTTACATATGAAGGAGCTGAAGCCTGGAGAGGTTAATTTGGCAAAGTCACACAGCTGGAAAGTGATGGAGCTAGATCTGGTTGCCTTAACCACCATGATATATTGCCTCTGATATCAGAAATAGTGTGATTTTTTGGGTTCAATTATAAGCCAATAACTGGTCAGAAATTAGATATATTTTCGCTCTCTTTTAAAAACAGGGCTCTGAGAGCAAAGAAGACTAATAAAAAACAAGCAACAGATTTATAACACATCTTAAAAGTTAAAATGCTTGTAAATAGATCAGTCCTCTAGTCTTGAATGTTACTACATTTGCTTCACATTTTGTTTTCAAAAGAGAGATGCTTAATTCAATGACCCTAGATGATTCTAAGATTAGTCAGAACTTTATGTTTAAAATTTTGTTCACATTTTAGTTGAATTAGAATTTCACTTCCTATTTTGTTAGGATCTGATATTTTTTCCTGTTTCTTTATAAACTATTGCAAATCTAGAATGTGCATAATGCAATATAGGGCAGGGAAGCAAGTGAGATTGTTCAACTAAGAATCATTAATAACTTCAGTATCATGGAATCAATGGAGAGAATTCTGTCAGTAAAACTGAGTATTTTCTGAAGTTCCTAAACATTTTATGATGCAAAATTGGCTGACATGACATTTTTCACTAAAAGAATAATTAACGATTATAGCTGCTTCCGTGTATTTAGGATTCTAGAAGCATGCCACAGAAAACCAGCTTTATGCATAAAAGTCCAATTTTTCAGCTGTTAAATCTAGTATTACTTAAAAGATCCCTGATGATTATTAGTATTTTCTACTTTTACAATTCAGTCAGTTTTTGAAGCTTGTGTAAAATTTTCTAGGAAATGGGTTTGCATATTAAAAGAATGGCTGTTTTCAGTTAACTAATTAATGATCTAATTCAGTATAATTATATGAAATACACCTATACCCAAACACTATTAAAATGAAATACTTACATGCACTATTAAAATGAAATACTTACATGCTAAAATATATGTCATACTGTCAATAATTATGGGTTTATATAATAAAAATATCTCGGAGAAGGCAATGGCACCCCACTCCAGTACTCTTGCCTGGAAAATCTCATGGATGGAGGAGCCTGGTGGGCTGCAGTCCATGGGGTCGCTAAGAGTCGGACATGACTGAGCGACTTCACTTTCACTTTTCACTTTCAAGCATTGGAGAAGGAAATGGCAACCCACTCCAGTGTTCTTGCCTAGAGAATCCTAGGGACGGGGGAGCCTGGTGGGCTGCCATCTATGGGATCACACAGAGTCAGATACGACTGAGGTGACTTAGCAGCAGCAGCATAAAAAAAATATCTAATTTGTATTATAAATATTTGTCCAAAAATTAAGGCATATTTATGAGACCTTGCCAGTAGTGCAAATAAAATTACATATTTAAAACAAGGTGAAAAAAAAAAAGCATAGGAAAGTCATCTATCTAATGCAGTAGTGCTCCACATATACATAGTCAAATATGGGATAAATCTGTGTTCTGGTTTCTTCCAGGAATCCTCCCAAGTATTAAACATAGTTCTTAGAACTGTAGTTATCCAACCTGAATATGCTTTTCTGTTCATGACTCCTTTTAACTCACAATGTACAGCCCAATAAGGAAGAAGCAGGAATGAAATAAGGTTCTGTACCAGTCAGGGTTCTTCAGAGAAACAGAACCAATAGGTCTGTTTTACATGTGGGTGGTGGGCGAAAGGGCCTTCCCTGGTTGCTCAGTGATAAAGAATCCACCTGCAATGTAGGAGACTAGGGTTTGATCCCTGGATCAGGCAGATCCCCTGGAGAAAGAAACAGCAACCCCCTCTAATATTCTTGCTTGGGAAATCCACAGAAAAACCTGTGGGCTATAGTCCTTGAAATGTCAAAGAGTCAGACATGACTTAGTGACTGAGCATGAACACAGTGTGTGTGTGTGTGTGTGTGTGTATGTATTTATTTATAGGCCAGTTGGAAACTTAGTCAGAAGTTGATAGTTCAGTCTTCTTTCTTCTGGAAACTTCAATTTTTGCTCTTAGGCTTTCCAACTGATTGACTAGACCCACTCACATTATTGAGGATAATCTCCTTTACTTAAAGTCAACTGATTGTAGATGTTAACCGGATTTACAAAAATACTTTTACAGCAACACCTAGATTAGCATTTGATTAGATAACTTTGAACTAACTATAGCATATCGAGTTGACAGGTAGATCTTCCATCACCAAGTCTCTGTGTGGCAATCATGATGGTGGAAGGAAGTCTCTGGAAGTTTTCCAGATGTAGCCCCACCTGTTCAAGGGTATCTGGGGAAGAGGGGGAGAACGGGTGTCATCTCTTGCCCATGCTTCCCTCAGGCATCCCTCACACTGCTTCCCCAGTGACTGTGTGGTCATGACGGTAAGCAAAGGGGAGGATGTGCTCTAGATATACTAGGAAATGACGTTTCAGTCACTTATGTGAAACCTAGGTGTACTGGGTCAGTATCTAGATTATTTTATGATGGCTTTCGAAAAATAGCTCTTGTCGGGTCAGGATGAAGGGCATTCTTTTTTTGGTGAAAATGATGTCCTTGGTTTCATTTTACTAATGAGAGTCTAAATAAGTTTTTACCTTGAAATGCCACTTGTGGAAGCTGTTTGGGCCTCCCTTCTCACCTGGCCCAGTAATAAATTAATTTGCTGTTTAGTCGCTAAGTTGGAGAAGACAATGGCCACCCACTCCAGTACTCTTGCCTGGAGAATCCCATGGACAGAGGAGCCTGGTGGGCTGCAGTCCATGGGGTCGCAGAGTCGGACACAATTGAGTGACTTCACTTTCACTTTTCCCTTTCATGCATTGGAGAAGGTTTTATTTATTTATTTTTATTTTATTTTTAAACTTTACAATATTGTATTGGTTTTGCCAAATATCGAAATGAATCCACCACAGGTATACATGTGTTCCCCATCCTGAACCCTCCTCCCTCCTCCCTCCTCCCTCCCCATACCATCCCTCTGGGTCGTCCCAGCACACCAGCCCCAAGCATCCAGTATAGTGCATCGAACCTGGACTGGTGACACGTTTCATACATGCATTGGAGAAGGAAATGGCAACCCACTCCAGTGTTCTTGCCTGGAGAATCCCAGGGAGCCTGGTGGGCTGCCGTCTATGGGGTCGCACAGAGTCGGATACGACTGAAGTGACTTAGCAGCAGCAGTCGCTAAGTGATGTCTGACTCTTTGAGACCCCATAAACTGCAGCGCTCCCGTCTCCTTTGTCCTCCACTATCTCCTGGAGTTTGCTTAAATTCATGTCCATTGAGTCGGTGATGTTATCTAACCATCTCATCCTCTGTCTCCCCCTTCTCCTTTTGCTTTCAATCTTTGTTAGTATCAGGGTCTTTTCCAGTGAGTCGGCTCTGCATCAGGTGGCCAAAATATTGGAGCTTCAGCTTCAACATCAGTCCTTCCAATGAATAGTCAGGGTTTATTTTCTTTAGGATTGACTGGTTTGATCTCCTTTCAGTCCAAGGGACTCTCAAAAGTCTTCTCCAGCACCACAATTTGAAAGCATTAATTTTTTGGCATTCAGCTTTTTTTATGGTCCAACTCTCACATACGTACATGACTACTGGAAAAATCATAGCTTTAACTATACAGACCTTTGTCAACAAAGTGATGTCTCTCCTTTTTAATATGCTGTCTAGGTTTGTCATAGCTTTCCTTCCTAGGAGCAAGCGTCTTTTAATTTTGTGGCTGCAGTCAGATACCTTCCGTGGTGATTTTGGAGCCCAAGAAAATAAAGTCTGTCACTGCTTCCACTTTTCCCTTCTATTTGCCATGAAATGATGGGACTGGATGCTATGATCTAAATTTTTATAATGTTGAATTTCAAGCCAGCTTTTTCACTCTCCTCTTTCACCCTCTTCAAGAGACTCTTTAGTTCCTCTTCACTTTCTGCCATTAGAGTGATATCATCCGCATATCGAGACTAGTGGGGCAATTTGAAGTTTCCAAATCTCTCTTGCTTTCAGAACCTCTGAATGTGTTTTTTTCTTTGGGCCGATTTACGCTAAAAACCTGTGAACTGGGACACAGAAAATAGGAACAGTAATGGAAATACTGGGTCCTGAATAAGCATAAAATTATTCTCTATTTAAAAGTCTTGAAGGTATAATCCAAAATATGGGTCATGGAAATTTTTAAGGACATAGCAATGTTATGAGACAATCTTACAACCCTATTATGTATAAAAGGCCAGTTAAATAATGAAAGGTAGGAAGAAAAAATAAGACTTAAGCAACATAATAAGGAGAAGAAATTTTTCTTCCACCTTTATCTTCAGAAACATGGATATTTAATAAAATCCCTTGGAAGTTACTTTCCTGGCTCCTCCAAATAAAACTGACCAATGAGAAAATGCAATATATAACCCGTTCATGAAATAGTTACAAAATAAACACAGACTTTCCTTTATTTCAGGGTAATTTCAGCCAAGAAATGAAACAGCTAACAAAAACCACAGAATTATTATCACCCACGGAGGCAAAGTATATACTAAAACCGTAATCCCTAAAGTTAACACTAACTTAAAACACTGCAGAATGATTGTCCAGTATTTGCCCCAAGTGACTTTTTAGCAGTCTATACCTCTAGAATACAATCAAAGTTTATTTTATTATTTTAAAGGAAAGGATTTCAATTTGCTACTCATATCAGAACTAGCACTTAACAAGTTCAGTCATTTCTTTGTTTATCCATGGTTAAAAAGTAACTGAAAAAACAATCCAAAGTGTGGCGGGGCGGGGGAGTGCAGAAAGGAAGAAAAGCATACTTACATGATGCTTTTGAAAAGGCAAAAAGTTAAGACATTCCTGAACTTGAAAATGATGAAAACATTTTAGTAATCTTTCATTGCCCAGTTGAAGCCAGGTGGGAAACAATATGGCAGTCCTATTTGGAATTCCTGGGAATTGGACAAGGCTTCAGTAGGATGTCTTCCTTGGCTCGTCTCAACCACAGAGAAGAGTGCTTTGTTTGGTCTAAAGAGAACTTAGAAGCTCAGGAGAAACATCTGCTGTTTTACAGCAGATGAAACTACTGAGGTGTGTCTCTTACAGCTAGAGGCAAGGTAATAGTCAGTTACTGCTGCTGCTGCTGCTAAGTCTTCAGTGTCCAACTCTGTGCGACTCCATAGACGGCAGCCCACTAGGCTCCCCTGTCCCTGGGATTCTCCAGGCAAGAACACTGGAGTGGGTTGCCATTTCCTTCTCCAAGTCAGTTACTAGTACCTCTGTTTCCATTGTACTACCTGATGAAAACAGATGAACTACACTCTCTACTTCTAACATATTACTTGATTTAAAAAATGTTAATGCTTTTTCTCATGAAGTAAAGACCTCAAAGCAATTTTGATCTTGTTTTTGTATGAGTTAAAAAAAAAAAAGTGTAGATTTTTTTCCCCTTCTGTTTCTAAAGCCACACAGGGTGTGCAATGCATGTTTTCTCAGAACTCGATGGTACACTATTTTTGCCAGAATAAGTTCATTGATTACAAATGGAGGTCAGGCCTTCTGGCATGAGATATTTTTGCTAATTTATTTCTTAACACATTAACACGTTTCTTTGCTCCTGAGTCTTATTTAGGAAAGCTTCTGATTGGGCCGATGAACCAGAGCTTGCTCATTTGAGTTTGAGCAGAGTCTGATGCTTTCCCATATTTCCGTCAACTAAGTTTAATAAAATCCTTCTTTGCCCTTCAGCCCCTTTGGGTAGAAAGTTCAGTTGTTTGAGACAAACTGGTCTGTCCCCCCAGGCCACATGGACACTCAGTAACTCATGAGAATGAGGTACCCCATTGACTGGATCCATCTTGACATTTCCATTATGCCATTGCTTAAAATAGATGAAGACTTAAAGTGAGAAAAAAAAATCTATCTACTAAAAAACTTTCACTGCTGATTCAACTCAACAACGGTTATTTTGTGGATTGTGATGTCAGTGTCCAATTATTATAGTCTAATTTTGCTGTCTTTCTTTTTTTTATTGCAAGGAAAATTGTGTAAAGAGACAGGGACCAAACATCCTATAGACGTGTATCAGAAAGCAGAAGAGGTAGGAATCTATATTAAAGTTTGGTCTGTAGTCACTAAATATTGGGAGCAGTGAGAAAATGGAGAGAGACACTTTACCATCATTCTTGGTTCGTCTAGTTTTTCAAGTTCTCAGCAGAACCAGGATGAAAGTCATTCTATAATAAACAAATGATTTCATGGTAATGAAGTTAAATTTTGCAAAAAAAAAAAAAAAAAGAGTCAAGAAACTTTCTGGAAATATTTGTTTGTGTTTCCCTGGCTGCTTGGTGTCCAGGTAAAAATGGAATGCAGAGGATAAATCCTAAGCTATCTAAAGAAATGTGATCATATTAGAAACTGTATTTTCTAGTTCCCATGTCAGTCAGTGTTCGAAATACTTGATTTAGGGAAAATATACCTATTGCTAAAATTAGTCATGCTCTGTGTCCATCAGAGAAGGCGATGGTACCCCACTCCAGTACTCTTGCCTGGAAAATCCCATGGACGGAGGAGCCTGGTAGGCTGCAGTCCATGGGGTCTCGAAGTCAGACACGACTGAGCGACTTCACTGTCACTCTTCACTTTGATGCATTGGAGAAGGAAATGGCAACCCACTCCAGTGTTCTTGCCTGGAGAATCCCAGGGACAGTGGAGCCTGGTGGGCTGCTGTCTATGGGGTCACACAGAGTCGGACACGACTGAGGCGACTTAGCAGCAGTAGCAGTGCCCAAACTTAAGATTTGCTAAACCAGTGAAGTTTAGCAAAGTTTCCTAAATTTGTTGTAATGCAGTCTGCCCACCACAAAGCCAGTCTTTTTAGTGCAGTATTTTTTCACAGCTTTGGGGAGAGTTCACTGGAGCACAGGTGCTTAGGTGTAAACACATGATGTGAAATTATGTCGGGAGGCCAACTGGAGTTTACACTTTTTTCCAACATAAAAAAAAGGGGGGGTGGTATTTGAAGTAGTTAGTGTGGGAAAACTTTCCTGACATGATATTATTAAGCTGAGATCTAAAAGGCAAATAGATTTTTTTTTTTAGCTGCATGATCGACCAACATCTAAAGGCAAGAAAGAAAACAGAATGTAAGATACAACTGAGTGGCTCCCAGTTAATTAAATCTTGAGTGTCTTCTATGTGTGCAACGTGGGCTAAGCTCTGGGGATGTGATAGTGTGCTAAAACACACTCAGACACAGTCCTTGTGTCAGTTCTTCTCTATGGAGGAGACAAATGCTCGCCAAATTATGAGATGAATATAAAATCCTCGCTCTGTTAAGTAGAACTAGATGCTAAGGGGGCATATCCAAAGGGGATTGGAACTAATTGGGGCTGCCAAGGAAGGCTTTTCCATGGAAGTTACAACTGGGCTGAGATCTAAGTAAGTCTGAGAAGAGGAGAGCACAGTGTTTCAGACACGGGAACAGCACGTACAAAAGTGTGATGGCCTGTTCTCACTAGAGGGACTTGTGATCTTCTCACAAAGAATGTTGTAGAACTTGTGACAGTCTGAAGAACTTGTTCAGCTCAAATTCTCAATACATCATGGAGTAGCCAAAAGACTAAATCAATAAGTCAAGGCCTTAGCTGAGCTGAGGGGTGGGAGCCCTGATTCTCAGGTGCACTAAGTCAGTGGACTGGGAGAAGGCAATGGCACCCCACTCCAGTACTGTTGCCCGGAAAATCCCATGGATGGAGGAGCCTGGTAGGCTGCAGTCCATGGGGTCGCTAAGAGTCGGACACGACTGAGCAACTTCACTTTCACTTTCCACTTTCATGCATTGGAGAAGGAAATGGCAACCCACTCCAGTGTTCTTGCCTGGAGAATCCCATGGACGGAGAAGCCTGGTAGGCTGCAGTCCATGGGGTCGCACAGAGTCAGACACGACTGAAGCGACTTAGCAGCAGCAGCGGCAAGGCAGTGGACTAAGAAAGGGGGAGAGGAAAGATGGAAGCATGAGCTCAGTTTCCTACTTAGATCTGGGAAAATGAGGCTCTGGGCTCGGTGCGGCAAAGGACCCTCAAATCACAAATATATACAATACTTAGTAAGTTTTTAAGTGCCAGAAGGCCCTTCTGGCACTAAACATTCATGCTTGCGACCACCACTCATTAGCAATTGCATCCACATGCTCTGAAGTATCATTGGTTATGCTACCCTCAATATAAGAAAAGGAGAAAGCTTCAGCCGTCCAGAGAGAGTTTGAACAGCAGAACACTTAAAAAAGAGAAAAGATAAATAATTAACTTGTCAAATCCTTTTCATAGCTTGAATACAATGGGTACTTGCATTATGAAGTTTCACTTCCCACTAGTGCTGAGCATCCGTTTTCTTCCTTCTCTCCATATAAAAGCAATTCATGGTTCTGGACTTACTCCATATTTGTTTAGTATTTGCAGTTATTGCACATGATGGCTGAGGAATGTTTCACAGTATTAAACAATTCATATTACTCTTAAATTTGTATGCTCCTGTGTCTAAACATAATATAAAGAATGATACTAGTTGTTAACATCGGCAACTAGATGGACGTTGAATGTGAGAGATGCAAATAGTTTTATTTTTGTAAAAATGTTTAATAAGATTAATTAAAATTTCAAATATTAAAATAAAAATTCCAGGATTATTTAATTTCATTTCATAATTTGATATTCATTACAGTTTGCATTGTATATACAAGTTTAATACTTGTACATATTTTAAAAGAGAAATAACTGTTAACACATGAAAAGTTTTTACTTTTCTGCATTTGAAATTTACTTTAAAACATTTTTTGTTTTTTAAAAATATTTATTTATTTTTGGCTGTACTGGATCTTTGTTGCTGTGCGTGGGCCTTCTCTATTTGTGGCATTCAGGGATTACTCTCTGGTTGTGGTGTGAGGGCTTCTCATTGCGGTGGCCTCTCTTGCTGCAGAACACAGGCTCTTGAGGGCTTGGATTTCAGTAGATCTGGCATGTGGGCTTGGTAGTTGTGGCTCTCAGGATCCAGAACACGGGCTCGTTAGTTGTGGTACATGGGCTCAGCTGCCCCACAGCGTGTGGGGTCTTCCTGGGCCACGGAGAGAACCAGGGTCCTTGTATTGCAAGGCAGGTTCTTAACCTGGACCACCAGGGAAGTCCTACATTTTTGATTAATATAATCAAAATTTTATACCATTTAAATGTTAACATTTACTTTTAAGTCTTTTAAATCATTGAGAATGAGGGCAGGGAAAGAATAATTAGGATATAAATAAAACTGGGGAGAAAAAAGAAATAGAAAAATTTCAAAGAAGAGTCCTGGGAAGTGAAAGGGTTAGTCGCTCAGTCATGTCCAACTCTTTGTGACCCTCTGGACTATAACCCACTAGGCTCCTCTGTTCATGGAATTTTCCAGGCAAGAATACTGGAGTGGGTTGTCATTCCCTTCTCCAGGGGATCTTCCTGACCCAGGAATTGAACCCCGGTTTTCTGCACTGCAGGCAGATTCTTTACTGTCTGAGCCAACAGGGAAGTCCAAGAAGATTCTACTTAATTTAAAATAAAAATATTGGAACAATGGAAGTGAGCAGACTTCTGTTGAGTATGACCCTAACAGAATTTGCAAATAAGAGATTACAAGTTCTTATTTAATGAGGATTTAACCACTATTCAAAACAATGCAAATTAACATGAACATTATTCTCATCAAATCTACAACTTAAGTGGGTCAGATAAAAAAAACCTTGAAATTTTATATACTCTATTAAATGAAGATTTAATGACTAATTAAAACAATGAGAATGAAAAAGAATCAACTTTATATCACTTTCATAACTCAGAAACAACAAACATAACTCTGGCCTATCCTTTAGAAGATGGAGAAACAAATCATCTTAAAATCAGCAAATACATGAAGAAATCCAATTTGACTGGATGTTCTTGGAAATGGTGACACCATGTCCTTTTGACAGTTTGAATGTTGCTAATAAAACGCATTTGGTTTCAAATTAATGATTATGATTTTCCATTGCATGAACATGGCAGAATTTTTGTGTTTCATTTTATTCTGAATTTCTTTCAAATAGAATGTGATTTTATATTCTCTCTTTAGAAACTGTTTTGTTATCACTGTTAACATATTTCACAGTCAATCTTTATGATAGATTTCAGCCAATGAACGTATTTGTAATAAGAAGCACTTAAATTCTCAATTAAAATGCCATGAAATGTCCTTTGCACACAAAAAATACAGATGTAATTACTAGAATTGAAAAAAGAGACAAGCAAATAGCAGACTAATAATATTTCACAAATAAATGTCAACTAGTATATGGTCATAATCTTTTTTACAGAATAATTGTGTGTCTAACATTCAACCAAGTTTAGTGATGCCTTTCATGGCAGAACAGCAAAATATTGATAGAATGTAATGGTAAGTGTTTAGGATTTGTATAAGTGGTTTTGAAATTTGAGGAAAGAATGACCAAAGACTTAGGATGAGTAAAAAATAATGAAACAAATGGTAATTCTCTAGTAAGGAGAAATAAAAATGAAATTATTAATTTAGGAGATATTAAAATGAGATAAAAAATCATCTCCCAAATTTTAAAAAGGGAAGAGTATTCAGTTCAACTTTGTTGTACCAGTATCCAAAGTCTAAGTGCCATGTGCTCAGTTACTAACTCATATCCAGCTCTTTGTGACTCCATGGACTGTAGCCCCCCAGGCTCCTCTGTCGTTGGGATTATCCTGGCAAGAATACTGCAGTGGGTTGCCATTTCCTACTTCAGGGGATCTTTCCAACCCAGGGACTGAACCCATGTCTCCTGTGTTGCCTGCATTGCAGGCATCTTCTTTACCTGCTGAGCCACCGGGAAGTCCCAGAATCCAAAGTATTGCTACATATATAACATTTATTTATTTATACACTGGTGACCAGGAGAATAAAGGAAGGAAGTTTAAATTAAGGAATCTCTCATTGGTTTCTAAACTGTTGTAAAAAGTACAACTTTTTGACTGAAGGAAGAGTCAAAAAAAAACAATTTCAATTTTAGACTCTAATTTAAGAGATTGTTGAGAGCAAATCTGTGTTACTGATAATAACATGGTTGATAACAACAAAGGTGATTTTGGTGAAAAGTCCAGAAGGACTCTTCATGCCATTTACACTGCTGCTGCTAAGTCGCTTCATTCGTGTCCGACTCTATGCGACCCCATAGACGGCAGCCCACCAGGCTCCCCCGTCCCTGGGATTCTCCAGGCAAGAACACTGGAGTGGGTTGCCATTTCCTTCTCCAATGCAGGAAAGTGAAAAGTGAAAGTGAAGTCACTCAGTCATGTCTGACTCTTAGCGACCCCATGGACTGCAGCCCACCAGGCTCCTCCGTCCATGGGATTTTCCAGGCAAGAGTACTGGAGTTGGGTGCCATCGCCTTCTCCAGCCATTTACACTGCATGGTTTGAATTTTCTACGAAGAGACATAGTCTCGATACCTCTGATATTGTTGACATTCTTTGGAACAGTTTAAACATTATATATAGTATTTTCAGGGTCCGTCCAAAGGTGGAACATCTTGAGAAAAACATAGAATTTGACCTAATAAATACTCACAGATAAACAATGGGAGTGCTGATCAAATGCTGCTAAAGTGGTTAGATTTAAACAAGGTTCAAAATGTCTTAGGACAGTCAAGTAAAATAACAGAAAGTTTCTCAAATAGTAAATTGTGGTTTTTGGCAGAAAATGAAATTAATTTTGAGTATGTCTAGTCACATATTTATTTTCTATTAATAATATTAGCAAAAGCTTAGGGAAAAAATCTAAATTTGGCTACTTTTAAAAGGATTGAAAAACTCTTAGAATTTAAAGAAGTGGTTTTTATAAATAGAAAGAAACTACATGTGCAATAAGTAGCAAAAATGACAATCCAAAAAAGTTAGAAAATTTAAATGAAGAAATAAAAATGCTCATATGACCCCAAAGGAGAAAATTCACATACAGAAAAACAAACACCCAAACTCACTTCTATAAAGGCTATTTTCTGACCATTAGAAACCAAAGAAAGATTTGAACAAATGAAGAGCACTACAATTTTAAATTTTTTATGATATTCTGAAGTTGAAAAATGTGAAAGCAGAAGAATTGAGAATTATTGTATGAATCTGAATATTGTCTTAAGAGATTCCGAAGAATCACATTGTGATAGCAACCTATGTGATGAAATTAAAATACTTTATAATATTTTTTGAGATGATAATTTATCACATGCAAACCCTTTACAGTGTTTGAGTCTGAAATGTGACATGAATGTTCACTTCTGAACTGAATGTTGCTTTGGAAATTTTATTGACAGTTCCATTTGCTACTATCTCAGCAGAGCTAAGGTTTTCCAAAGGAAATTAATAAAAAACTCTGCAATAATTTCAATCTAAGAAAGGTCATCTATTTGGCATTTGCTGTCAGAATTCAAATTATGTGAAAAGTTTTTTTTTTTTTTTTTTTTGCTGTGCCACACAGCTAGCCGAATCTTAGTTCCCAGACCAGGGATTGACCCTGGTCCCTCAGCAATGAAAGTGTGAGGTCCTAACCACTGGACCGTCAGGGAATTCCCTGAAAATCTTGATTTAACAACATAATTAATAACTTTGCTGAGCCAGAGGCAAGAAAAATGTATTTTATAGAATAAATGTATACTTTATAAATTATAGATGTCCTTATTACTCATCCAAATATCACTCAGACAGGTGCAATTATTCCCTTTAGTAGTCTTTGTTATTTTGCTGATTTTCAGTCACATAAAACCCAAAGCTTCTGCACATATTTGGAAAAATTTTTGTTGGTATGAGAATTTCAAGGTAGGATGCTAAGACATTTTAGCTAACAGTTTTGTTAGCCTGATTTGTAGCTTTTAAATATGGCTCTCCATTTGTGTTCCTGCTCCAGTCCTGCAGATGTTAGAGGGGGGACCTGAGTAAACTGCTTCTCTCATGGGCCTGAGGTTGACTCGATAGAGGGCAATGGACAGGCCTGTTAAGGGTAACCTGGAGGCCCGTGCTGGGTCAGCCTCATTTAGGTTAATGATTGGTGGGATGGCATTGTGGACAGATTGGATTTAGGTCATAGGATGTACAGCAAGCAGCAGTATTTGCAGTCCCCTGACAGATTTAGAGCAGGATGGAAAGATTTTAGGAATACCAGAGTCCTGGGGATGAGGGTACGGAGGAAGAGGTTACTTTTAAGTAGTTTGCTTCACCACCTCTCCTCCCTTTCATCTCCCACCCCCATTCTGGGACTTGCCGTATGAAAGACAAGTGCCCACGAGCTAGATACCATTACCCAGGTTTAGTTCTCAATGTTTATAGAAACCACTTTTGTACTTATCCAGCCCATCTGAGTTCCCTCATTTAGAAATTGTGAGTTGGACTATTAACCTATTATACCATATTGCTTTGATGGGTAGTAGGTACAAATAATGAAAAATATACTTGGCAAAAATAAAGCCCAAATGAACGTGCTGTGGTAATATTGGTATTCCTATGATATCATGTCGTTATGACCTGTTAGCTATATTTCCCTTAGGTATTCATTCCTTTCTTGGAAATATTTTTATATGGATGATTAAGAAATTATCACAGATTTAAATGAACTTTCTTTAGACCTAATTATAGGTTTCTTTTCCTAGAACATGACAAAAAAAAAAAAAAAAAGGAAAAGAAAAACAAAAAACATCTCTACCTTGGACGGAGGAAAATTCAGTTCCACTTATTTTTCTCTCTCTGGGTCTTCTGGTGGTAATTAACAGAATTACTTTGTTTTCTAGCTGATAAACCAATGAGCAAACATGTGCTTCAGCTTTAGCCTGAAGACATAGTTTGTCATTGGAGGCCATATGTCAGTTTGGCACAGCACTGAGCTGGGTTTACAAAACCACTTCTCCTGCCCACTTGGTAGGTTATTTTATTTTTCAGTCATACTGGTTCAAATATCAAATGTCGATATTTGCCCTCACTATTTAGTTGAAATGACCTTGCTCCGCTGCTTTTGTTCTGTTTTCCATACCAGTCCTTGATGAAGCAAAACAAAAAGTTAACAGTGTTTGGAAAGTGTAACAAAAGTCTTTTTAAAATACTTCATTTATTTATTTATTTTCAGGAAAAAAAAATCTTACTTTTTTTTTTCTTATTTCAAGTGACTGTGGAATATATCAATGTAATAGAGGCAAATGCCTACTGTGTTTTGTTCTTCAATCCATGTATTAGAAACCTGTACTAGTTACATGTTGTTGTATAACAAATTACTACTACAATTAGAGGCATAAAACAATACGTTTGTTATTATCTTACAGTTTCTGTGAGTCAGGAATCTGGGAGCAGATTTGCTGGGGGGCTCTGACTCGGGGTGGCTTAGGAAGCTACAATTAAGAGATCAGCTGGGACTGCAGTCATCTGAAGACCTGACTGGTGCGGAAGGAGCTGCTTCCAAGGTGGTGCATTCCCAAGCCTGTTGGCACGCCCGACCTATGTGGGCCTCTCCATGAGACTGCTCAAGTCTCCTCACCTCATGGGAGCTAGAGTCTCCCTAACCTATCTTGGAAGTTACTTATCAGTGTGTCTTCTGTATTTTATTGTTTATACAAACCAATCCTGATATAATTTTGGAGGAGGAATATCAGAGCAGGAATGCCAAGAGGCAAGGTCACTGGGGTCAGCTTGGAGACTAGTGACTACAAAGAGAATTGTGTTCTGGCGTCAGCAACTAGAGTTGAAGACAAAATACATCCAGGAGAGTTGTGTCATTTGAGTTTTTCTTGAACATTCCTAATCTTTGAGCTATGTATTGGTTACCATTTGAGGCAATGCTAAAAAAATTTTGGACATAGGAGCCAGAAATGTCAGTTCAAATTCTAGTCTTTGACTCAATCTTTGGAAGAGGTTTGATCTAAAACCGACTGTCTTAGCTTTTCTTTAAAATGGAGGAAGTAATACACATTTGTCTATTCTAAGTAGATTGTAAGCAAGATAA
Organism: Bos taurus; assembly: GCF_002263795.3. Taxonomy (NCBI): domain Eukaryota; kingdom Metazoa; phylum Chordata; class Mammalia; order Artiodactyla; family Bovidae; genus Bos; species Bos taurus. The sequence goes on from NC_037334.1 coordinate 95,374,332, forward strand.
AGCCTTAAAATATAGCACCACATATACAAGAGCTAAACAAATGCCACTTTCTTTTCTCCTTCCTCCCAAGGTACTTTCTTTTCTGCTTCCCCCCAAAGCAAAATTTCCCAACCATTATACTATGAAATGCCACTTTTCATCTTGCCATGCTTCTAAAACCCCTGGATCTGTTGCTTCTGGCTGACAGTAGCCTCCTCCAGTGTGCCAAACAAGTATTAACTCTTAATATATTTATCATCATGAAAAACTTTGGGATGTTCTTCTCTAAAAGATGCCTTTAAAATAGCCATTAGAAAAAACACCTAATAAGATATTCAGAATCTAATTATAAGGACTAGTCCCTTAGAGAATTGTTTCAACATAGGCATGAAAATGTATTTAGCATCTTAAAACATTTTTCCCTAAAAGCATAGATTCAAATCTAGATAAGAATATCCAAGGGATGGGGGTGGGAATCCGAAGTTTTCACAAAACTCCTAACATTCTTGAGTCTAGGAAATTGCTTCTGTTTAGTTGCTAAGTCATGTCTGACTCATTTGTGACCCCTTGGAGTGTAGGCCATCAGGCTTCTCTGTCCATTGGATTTTCCAGACAAGAATACTGGAATGGGTTGCCATCTAGGAAACACTACATCTGGTAAATTCACCTCTGGAAAGTATAATGTGGAGAGTGGGCATAGAGGGGTTGGGCACTTAAAGAGAAGTGTTGAAATTTTCTTATTTAGGAATTCTAGCATGGTCACTGATTTAGTGTTTCCATGTCTGTGTGTGTGTGTGTGTGGGCAGCTAACAATCTGTGGCTGCTGTATTTGCAATTTGTTAATTGCAACTCATGTGTAGGATGATGACTTCTGATGTTTAAGACATCTTATTATGTAATGACCTCCCCACCCCTGCTTAGCTACTCTGATGTGATAAGTTGGGCAAAATAAGTCTCCTCTCCCACTCTGCCTTTGATAGTATTATCTCACTGCAGCTCAAATGGGATTCTCAGGTGGCAGTAGTGGTAAAGAACCTGCCTGCTAATGCAGGAGAAGAACAGATATGGGTTCAGTCCCTGGGACTGGAAGATCCCCTGGAGGATGGTTTGGCAACCGACTCTAGAATCCTTGTCTGTAGAATCCCATGGACAGAGGATCCTGGGAGGCCACGGTCCATAGGGTCACAAAGAGTTAGACACAACTGAAGCGACTTAGCAAGTACACTTAACTCACACCTACCATGGCTGGAAATGAAATGTAGTGAATGAAATTGCCTAGTTTAGCATGACAGATAAAAAGATCTCTAAGTCTAAATTCAGTGAAAAAAGCAAGATAAAAAGCAGCATGTATAAAAGTCTGTTGTTGTTCAGTTGCCAAGTCATGTCTGACTCTTTGTGACCTCATGGACTGCAGTATGCTAGGCCTCCCTGTCCCTCACCATTTCCTGGAGGTTTCCCAAGTTCATGTCCATTGAATCAGTGATGTTATCCAACTATCTCATCCTCTGTCGCCCTCTTCTCCTCCTGCCTTCAATCTTTCCCAGCATCAGGATCTTTTCCAAGTAGTCCGCTCTTTGTATCAGGTGGCCAAAGTATTGGAGCTTCAGCTTCAGCATCGGTCCTTCCAATGAATATTCAGGACTGATTTTCTTTAGGATTGATTGGTTTGATCTCCTTGCTGTCCAAGGGACTCTCAAGAGTCTTCTCTAACACCACAGTTCAAAAGCATCAATTCTTTGGTGCCCAGCTTTCTTTATGGTCTAACTCTCACATCCATACATGACTACTAGAAAGACCGTAGCCTTGAGTAGATGGACCTTTGTTGGCAAAATGATGTCCTTGCTTTTTAATACACTGTCTAGGAACCTTCTTTCTCTAGACTCTAGTGGCCCTTCTTGGTGACTATTTAAAAAGAAGTATCCTTTTATTGTTTTGGCAACTTTAATTACTGTGTGTTTTTGTTGCTGTTGTTTTGTCACTCAGTTGTGTCTGACTCTTTTGTGACCCCATGGACTGCAGCCCGCCAGGCTCCTCTGTCCATGGAATTCTCCAGGCAAGAATACTGGAGCAGGTTGCCATTTTCTTCTCCAGGGCATCTTCCCATCCTAGAAATTGAATCCGTGTCTCCTACATTGGCAGGAGGATTCTTTACCACTGAGCCACCAGGGAAGCTTGCAGGTTAGCAGCGTGTATTTATAGACACAGTTAATATTTAGGACCCAAAATATTCTGACCTTAACTATTTGAAATAAACTCTTCTTAGCCTTGTTTATTCTATTAATTTGTTAGACAAATACTTTGTTCATTATCTCAAGATAAACTTAAACCCAAGCCAAGTCAAATTATTTCAGATTTAGATAAAATGAGTACATAGTAGTGAAACTTAAGTATATTTTTAAATAAAATGAGAGCAAACTGTTTTCAATGAGAGATAGGAAATAAGAGTAAAGAGAGGAGGGGAACCAGGAGTAAAATAGAAATCCAAATTATCTTCTCTTGAAGGAAAAAAAAAATAGATGTCACAGCTTTCTTGAATCTGGTAATATAATCTGGACACTTATCTCTTCTGAAAGTGATTTTGGTTTCTTTCCTCACTGTGTCCTCGTCTCCCTCAGCCCCACCCCCTGTAACTCCCAGAAATGTACAGTTCAAGTAGAAAGGCAACAGTTTCCACCCCCTGTAAGAATGGAGACCTGCGTTCCCCACATCTCCGTGAAAGTGCCAATAGAAGTTTAGATTGTCTCAAATGTAGAAATATATTTCCCACCATGACACTAGGAAACACTTCTGGTTTCTGAATTCTTAAACATTCTGCCACCTGAAAATTCTACTCCAAAGTCTACTTTGCTGTGACTCATTGTTAGGCAGGCAACAGAGTTATTCAAGACAAATACTGCTGGTTTTGAACTGAGACTATTATTTTGAGAAAGCTCACTGTCGCTATGGAGCAATGTTTCTGATCAAAATGTTACCTCAAGAGCCCCAGAAGTTAAATAACTGTATTGGAGAAGAAAAAGATTCATTAACAGTTTTGTCACATATGTCTAGATAAATGTTTTCTTCTGAGTGATAAAACAAGAAAATCATTACCATATGCTATTTACTAAAACTTGTTCTAATTTGAGAGTTAATACTGCAGCTGATAGAGTTTTGCATCTGTTTCAGTTATCTTTTACTGCATCACACCCCCTGTCCCCAAATTTAGTGCCTTAAAATAGCAGTTCATTGTTATCATAGATGGTTCTGTAGATTGCCTGGACTCTGCTGAACTTGGAATTCTTGCTTGGAGCCTCTCATATAGTTGCATTCGGATGGTGGCAGAGCTAGAGTAATCTGAAGTCTTGAGTGGGTTAGATATCTAAGATGGCTTCTTGATTCACATATTTGGCTCCTTAGCTAGAATGGCTAGATGGCTAGAAGAGTTAGAAGGCGGTATCTCTCTTTCTGTTAACACATGACCTCTTCATATGGCTAGTTTGGGATTCCTCACAGTACTACAGTCTCATTGCAGTTAGAATTTTAACAGGGTGGCTGTTTCTCCCAGAGTAAAGGTTTAAGATACTCTTGCAGAAGCTACAAAGCTTTTGATAACAAAGCTTTGGAAGACATATGGCATCATTTGTTTTATTCAATCAGTAGAAAGCTAAGAGCTTCCCCAGTGGTGCAATGGTAAAGAATCTGACTGCCAATGCAGGAGATGTGGGTTAGATCGTTGGGTTGGAATGGTCCCCTGGTGGAGGAAATGGCAACCCACTCCAGTATTCTTGCCTAAATTTCCATGGACAGAGGAGCTTGGCAGGCTATAATCCATGGGGTTGCAAAGAGTCAAATACAACTGAGTGACTGAGCATGCAAGTCACACACAGGTGCCAACCAATAGAACTCCCAACAGCCAAAGCAAAAATGATTTGAGCAATAAAACAAGTACATAATATTGGATTATCACCAAAGTATAAGACAGGGATCCAGTGGATCCATACTAATAGAAATAAATGATTAAATTAATAAATAAATGTGAGAGAAGAGACAAACCTCCCTTGAAGAAGAACTCCAGATAATGTATGTGTGTAGATATTTCACTGCAAGAAGGGAAAGCATGAATCCCTAATTTGTTCATTTTGACTTCCTTCCAAATAGCACAGAATATAACAGGGTAAATAAAGAGTATCTCAGCTGTATGATCAAGGTCAGTATCAACAGTGATAAGTCATGTTAACAATATTTATCCTTGATATGTTGTGATAAAAATGGCACTTCTGTGCTGGTCCTTCCAAAACCCATGAAAATAGTAGTCAGTTATGTAGTCAGTCAATAATAGTAGTCAGTCATGTCTGACTCTGTGCGACCCCATGGACTGTAGCCCACCAGGCTCCTCTGTCCATGGGATTCTCCAGGCAATAATACAGGAGTGGGTTGCCATTCCTTTCTCCAGGAGATCTTCTTGATCCAGGGATCGAACCTGCATCTCTTAGGTTTGCTGCATTGGCAGGCGGGTTCTTTACCTCTAGCGTCACCAAAAACCCATAACCCCGGTCTAATTATGAGAAACACATCAAATAAGTTTCAGTAGAAGGAAATCCCACAAAATACTTGGTATATATTCCCCAAAACTGTTAAGGTCATCAAAAGCAAATTTTGAAAAACTGTTACAACCAAGATGAACTGAAGGAGACAATGACATGTAAATGTAATGTGGTATTCCGGATTAGACCCTGGAGCAGAAAAAGATGTTAGGTGGAAACTAAGGAACTCTGACCTGCCTCTTGAGAAACCTGTATGCAGGTCAGGAAGCAATAGTTAGAACTGGACATGGAACAACAGACTGGTTCCAAATAGGAAAAGGAGTACGTCAAGGCTGTATATTGTCACCCTACTTATTTAACTTCTATGCAGAGTACATCATGAGAAATGCTGGGCTGGATGAAGCACAAGCTGGAATCAAGATGGCTGGGAGAAATATCAACAACCTCAGATATGCAGAAGACACCACCCTTATGGCAGAAAGTGAAGAAGAACTAAAGAACCTCTTGATGAAAGTGAAAGAGGAGAGTGAAAAAGTTGGCTTAAAGCTCAACATTCAGAAAACTAAGATCATGGCATCTTGTCCCATCACTTCATGGGAAATAGATGGGGAAACAGTGGAAACAGTGGCTGACTTTATTTTTCTGGGCTCCAAAATCACTGCAGATGGTGATTGCAGCCATGAAATTAAAAGATGCTTACTCCTTGGAAGGAAAGTTATGACCAACCTAGACAGCATATTAAAAAGCAGAAACATTACTTTGTCAACAAAGGTCTGTCTAGTCAAGGCTATGGTTTTTCCAGTACTCATGTACGGATTTGAGAGTTGGACTATAGAGAAAGCTGAGTGCCAAAGAATTGATGCTTTTGAACTGTGGTGTTGGAGAAGACTCTTGAGAGTCCCTTGGACTGCAAGGAGATCTAACCAGTCCATCCTAAAGGAAATCAGTCCTGGGTGTTCATTGGAAGGACTGATGTTGAAGCTGAAATTCTGGTATTTTGGCCATCTTATGCGAAGAGCTGACTCATTTGAAAAGACCCTGATGTTGGGAAAGATTGAAGGCAGGAGGAGAAGGGGATGACAGAGGATGAGATGGTTGGATGGCATCACTGACTCAATGGACATGAGTTTGGGTAAACTCTGGGAGTTGGTGATGGACAGGGAGGCCTGGCATGCTGCAGTCCATGGGGTCACAAAGAGTCGGACATGACTGAGCGACTGAACTGAACTGAACTGAAGGAACTCTGGATAAACTACTATGGACTTTAGTTAATAATAATGCGTTAATAAGGTTTTATTTATTATAACAAATATACCATGCAAATATAAGATGTTATTATTAGTAGGAGAAATTCAGGGAGGGGGCATGTGAGAATTGTGTGTACTATGGCCTTATTTTTCTGACAGATCTAAAACCTTTCTTAAAAATTTTTGTTTTTGTTATTCAGTCACTAAGTCGTGTCCAATTCTTTGTAACCGCATGGACTGCAGCACACCAGGCCCCTCTGTCCTCCACTATCTCCCAGAGTTTGTTCAAATTCGTGTCCTTTGAGTCGGTGATGCTATCCAACTATCTCACTCTCTTTTGCCCCTTTCTCCTTCTTCCCTTAATCTTTCCCAGCATCAGGATCTTTTCCAATGGGTCGGCTCTTTGCATCAGGTGGCCAAAGTATTGGAGCTTCAGCTTCAGTATCAGCCCTTCTAGTAAATATTAGGGTTGATTTCCTTTAGGATTGACTGGTTTGATCTCCATGCAATCCAAGGGACTCTCAAGAGTCTTCTCCAGCGCCACAATTTGAAAACATCAGTTCTTTGGCTCTCGGTCTTCTTTATGGTCTAAGTTTCATATCTGTACGTGACTACTGGAAAAATCATAGCTTTGACTATACAGACCTTTATCGGCAAAGTGATGTCAATGCTTTTTAATGTGCTATCTAGGTTTGTCATAGCTTTTCTTCCAAGGAGCAAATGTCTTTTAATTTCATGACGGCAGTCACCACCAGCAATGATTTTGGAGCCCAAGAAAATAAAATATGTTGCTTCTTCTACTTTTCCCCTTTTTATTTGCCTTGAAGTGATGGGACTGGATGCTGTGAACTTAGTTTTTTGAATGTTGAGTTTTAAGCTGGGTTTTCTACTCTCCTCTCTCACCCTCATCAAGAAGCTCTCCAATCCCTCTTCATGTTCTGCCGTTAGAGTGGTATCACCTGCCTGTCTAAGGTTGTTGATATTTCTCATGGCAGTCAACTTCTGCTTGTGATTCATCCAGCCCAGCATTTCACATGACACGCTCTGCATATAAATTAAATAAGCAGGGTGACAATATACAAAGGTCTGTTTTTTAAAAAGCTAGCTGGAGGTCCCCAAATTGAAGGGAGAGAACTACAAAAGGTGTGCAAAACCGGAGGCGTGGTTCATTGGCACTGACATTTGCTTCACTGATTTTCTTCTGACGACCCACCTCTCTACATCTAATTTCAGATCATGTGGCTGAAGCCTCACTCTGGTGCTAAAGGTTGAGCCAGCGACTGTGGCCTAAGGCAACCAGTGAGTTTTATCTTCCTCACCAGAATCTCCTTGCTATGCTGTGCTTAATTGCTGTTGTATCTGACTCTTTGCGACCCCATGGACTGTAGCCCACCAGGCTTCTCTGTCCATGGGATTCTCCAGACAACAGTACTGGAGTGGGTTTCTAGTTCCTCCTCCAAGGAATATTCCCAACTTAGGGATTGAGCCTGGGTCTCCCACATTGCAGGCAGATTCTTTACTGACTGAGTCATGGGGAAGCCCAGTGTTCTATGAATCCACTTTAATATAAAATAGCTTTTAAAGAACAAGCTGATGCTAATGTTTTAATTGTAATAGGACCATTTTGCTTGCAAGTAAGAAAATCTAATTAAAATAGTTTTCTCATCTGACAGGTCTGGAGGTAGGGTGGCTCCTGGCTTAGTGCTATAATGATTGACTCAGTTTTTTTTCAACTTTCATCCAGCTCCCTCCATGGTCAGGAGATGGTTGCAGCAGTTCTGGCTAACACAGTCTCACACAACTGTCCAGGTAAGAAAAGAGGGCCTCTTCTTTGTGTGTCTTGGAAACGTTTAGTAAGAAACCTTGTCAGAAGAAGGACCTTTCCACTGTTCCAGCCTGCACAGACTTCTCTTCAAGTCTCATTGGCCAGAACAGGGTCACAAGGGAAATAAAAGTACCAGATTAGTTTGGGTGACCTAAGAGTCACCTCTGGGGACTGGGGTTGGAGCACTTGTCCATGTAGATGAGCACAGTTAGTTGTCAGGATGGAAGAAGAGTGGAATGGGTGCTGAGCAAGCAAACAAAAACCTTCTACACTGACAAGTACAATTTCAAATAATCAGAAAAAATGATTCATTTATGAAGATATAATATTAAAATGTTATGCAGTAGTTAGAGGGAATAAGTCAGAGAAGGCAATGGCACCCCACTCTAGTACTCTTGCCTGGAAAATCCCATGGACGAAGGAGCCTGGTAGGCTGCAGTCTCTGGGGTCGCAAAGAGTTGGACACGACTGAGCAACTTCACTTTCACTTTTCCTTTCATGCACTGGAGAAGGAAATGGCAACCCACTCCAGTGTTCTTGCCTGGAGAATCCCAGGGACGGGGGAGCCTGGTGGGCTGCCGTCTATGGGGTTGCACAGAGTCAGACACGACTGAAGTGACTTAGCAGCAGCAGAGGGAATAAGTGAATAGCAACATATGTAGGTCTTAAAAGCACAGTATTCATGGCAACAGTGGGAAAGAGAACACAATCTATTGAATAATACAGTTATTTATGTTGCTTAAAAATACATGAACACTGGAGCTTTGACCTGCTGCTATAAGAAGTGTAAGGTGGTATAACCATTTGGGAAAACTTTTGGACAAAAGCATGCCTTACTTCCAAATAAATTCATCTTCTAGGTATATATACATGCATGCCTATGTGCTCCAGACATATCTGAGAGTTTTTATAGCAACACCATTTATACTAGTCCCAAACTAGAAACCAGTCACCCAAGTGTCCATCAGCTAGAAGAATGGGTAAATGAATGACGGTGTAGTTCCATGCTAGAAGACTAACTGAATATAGTATTCACTGGAATACTGTACGGTCATGAGAATGAATAAATGACTGCTCCATGCTGCAACTAGTGAAAGAAGTCTGTTACAATAGGGTACTAACTATATGATTCTATTTACATAGATTTTTAAAATAGACAAAATTAACCTATAATGATTGGAGTCAAGATAGTGACTACCTTTTGGGGAAGGTCAGAGTTATTGGGATGGACTTCTGGTGAACTGCTCATATTTCATTTCTTAATAGGGATGGTAGTTTCATGGATTTTATTGTGAAAATTCACTGAACTGTATATTTATGATGCTCATTTTCTGTTAATATATGCATGTTATACTTAAAACTTTTTCTGTAAAAAACTACATGCATGCAAAATAGCATTTATTTAATGAGTAAACGGGGATACAAAGAAAACTCAGTCCCTGCCTTCGTGAAGCTTAATTCTAATAATAAAAATAAATGTAGTAGTAGCAGCAGCAAGTAATACCTAAATAGTGTAGATTATGTTCCAGGTCAGACTGTAAGCATATGAAATAGATACTATTATCATCCCCATTTTAGAGCTTAGGAAATTGAGACACAGGGCTGCCTACTGAAGATCACACTGTAAGTGGTAGAGTGAGAAGGCAAGCCTTGTAACCCTGTCTCTACAGTCTAGCTTTTAACCAGGATGCCCTACTGCCACTCATGCTAGTGAAGGAGAAAGCCAAAAACAGATAGAGATAGGTACAAAAATATCTCAGTTCAGTTCAGTTCAGTTCAGTCGCTCAGTCATGTCTGACTCTTTGTGACCCCATGGACTGCAGCACACCAGGCCTCCCTGTCCATCACCAACTCCTGGAGCCTACTCAAACTCATCCAGTCAGTGATGCCATCCAACCATCTCATGCTCTGTCGTTCCCTTCTCCTCCTGCCTTCAATCTTCCCCAGCATCAAGTGAGGTCTTTTCAGATGAGTCAGCTCTTCTCGGGTGGCAATAACTGCAACTGAGTAAAAGCAGAACACAGAGGCGGAAGGCGATAAGAAGGAATTGCTATTTAAAATAGGAAATTTTTCTCCCTCATGCTTGTCAAAAACAAAGCGATGTTTGGACGAAGACATGAAGGAAATGAGTGCGTCAAATGGACATGTGAGCAACTAGAGTGTTGGGCAGAAAAAAACAGCAAGAACGGATGCCTTGAGGTGCGCATAGTAAATTCAAGAACTGGCTAGGAGGCCAGAGTGGCTAAAGCAGAATGAGATAGGGAGAGGAAGAGATAAAGTCAGAGCCAGCAGACACCAGATCGTGGGTTCCCTTTGGGCCAATGTTTGTATTTATAAAGACACATATAGCCAATCATTTACATAGTAAACAGAGTGTACCTTTGGGAGAGGAGTGGCTGAAGGAACCTTGACCAAAAGAAATAGATACAAGGGAGGGACATAGCACCAGTCTATTAGACCAGAGTATCATGAGTATTATTAACTCAATTCTACACCTGAGTTGTGGGGCAGAGGTGTAGCTTGTTGTAGCTTTTAACCAGAAAGAACTCTATATTCCATCTCCACATCACCATAAATTATCCAAAAATTAAAATGCTGGCACCAAACCTCTTCTTCAGAGAAGAGAGATATACCCTCAGTGTGTTAAGACTTTTCCAATTCTGATGATTCATTCCCATACAGGCGGCAGTATTTATAATGGACGATACTGCCTTTGGCCTGCAATGTGCAAAATACCTCTTTTTCCTTATGACAAAGCATCTTACCAAAAAAGTAATAAGACATAGTTTCTACAAACATATTAACATTAACCTTTTCAAAACTATGTGATTTAATGGCTTAATTTTTTCCTGGAAATGTCAGGTATATTGAAAAACTACATGAATCGATGCCTAAAACATTGTGATTTCTTCAAAACAAATATTCTGCATGCACACCAGTAAACCCCAAGAAGGATCAAGCCTCATTATTTGTATTTAAACTTAAATAGGTTATTTTTTGCCCAGAAAAAAAGTTTACATTTTTACTGGTAATATGAAAGATCTTGCTTTAGGTTAGAGAGATTTTTAATCAGGCAAATTATTGCAAATTCTGCCTCCCTCTTTATTTTGGGGATCTCAAAACCCAGAAGAGTATCTTTTAAAAAGGAAAATTGTCCTGTAACTATTCAGATGAAGTTATATTTTAAAACATTGCCTCCTGGGAGTTCAGAAGTTGAAGTTTTGACTTTTTCAAGGACTTTCAAAGAAAAAAGGGTAGGAAGAGACCCATCTTCTGTGATTTGACTCTCAGGTGAGCTTCTAGACTTCATAGCTATATTAAAATCTAATTGTAATAAGGGTGGGGACCCTGCATGTTAATTTATGATACATTTATTAATCTGTTCACTATTTATTAATCTGTTCACTGTCTTCTGAATATCAAACACTGTGCTAAGTACCTGGGGTATATTGACAGACACAGGGCTGCCGTCACAGCGCTACAGGCTAGGAGGACAGCAGACGTTAGTCATACAAGCACATATAAAACTGCAAGTGTGACGCGCACCGTGGAGAGGAAACTCATGGTGCAATGAAAGCCTGTGCAGACGACTCTGGGCTAGTCAGGTCGGTTAGGGAAGGCTGCTCTGGAGACACGATGGTTACCTTCTGATCTGAAGGGAGAGGGTAGGAATTTTAACCTGGAGACGGAAGAAAGGAAGAGAGTGAAAAATAGAGGGAAAACCCTAGTGATTAGAGGGGATAGAACTGAAAGTCAGTTCTGGAATTCTTAATTAGAGAAAGGGAGAGTATAGATGAAGGTTATATTCATTCATTCATTTAATTAAAATGTATTGAGTAACTGCTCTGTGCCAAATCTTGTTCTACAGGTTGGAAATATTAAAGAGCTTTTAGTTTGTCATATGAGGAAAGATAAGACATTAAAAAGTTTTAATCATGCAGGGATGGAGGGGGAGTGGTGATGTGATCATATTTGTGTTTGGCAAAGTTAACTAGCTCCAAAATGGAGAATGCATGAGAACAGGCCAGAGAGTATTCTAAGAGGCTCTCCCAGAACTCCAGGGTAGCTTGCATGAGGAAAGTGATGCTGGAGATGACCGGCATCATTGGGTGTAGACAGTTTCGAAACAGTTTAGGAAGCAAAATAGCACATTGTGATAGACTGAGGCGGGCAGAAAGGGAAATGTCAAGGATATGTCTGCGGGTTCTACTTGTATAGCTAGATGGGTTGCATAAGATAGTGGCAATAACAATAATTAGCATTACTAACCTCTTTGATCTGAGTTTTGGGATGGTGAGGGGCTGTGGGTGAAAATTACTGAGGTGCAGTCTGTAGTCAAAGTGGAGTCCTTTCTCCAACTCACCATCAGTGACCAACAGCAATTGCCTCAAATTTCCACTTTCTTTTTTTCTGGACGGAGTAGACATGGTCTAAGTATGTTAGGACTTCACTGGTGATCCATGTGAACAGCAGACTCTCTCATGAGCTGTGCTGCTTTGGTCATGCAGTGTTGCCAAGAGTCCTTTTCTCTTTAGACACAGTATCTTCTGAAAAGAGCAGTAAGACATGATTTCCCCAAAGCAAAGAAAGTATCCAATGGAGAGGTAAAGCAAGGAGTGGAGAAGAACCCACCCCAGATTCTCAGTTGGGAGCCAGGTTAGCTCAAAGTCCAGAGCGTGGAGATATGGTCTGTACTGCGGGAGCCTAGGGTGGGGCACGTGGCAGGAGATGAGCCAGAGTGCAGGCTGAGGTGGCATCCCAGAAGACCCTCTGCACTTTACTGAGGTTCGACTTTACCCGAAGGGCAGTGGGGAGACTTTGAAAAGGTTAGGAAAATGTCAGGAGTAAGATTAGATTTGCATTTTAGAAAGATGACTTTATAATAATTTAAGCTGTCATTTTATGAACTTTTTCTGATTAGGTGTTATTTTCACAATAAAAATGATTCTTAAAAAAGGAGAGCTGATTTTTGTCTGTTATATAGACTGGATTAGACTTGCAATGTGAGACAAGATAGAAGGAAGCTCGTTAGAAAGCTATCGCAACAGGAGGTTGCTAAAGTGGAGCAGAGGCTGTGGACTCTGGAGCCAAGAAGACTTGCATTTAGATAGACCCTGCCTTTGCCACTTCTCCACTGTGTGAGCCTGAGCGGCTGGTTCTCTTCTCTGGGTCTCAGTTTTTCTCATCTGTAAAAATATCGGCAACAGTACATCTGTACCTTCTTTTCCATTTTGCATATTATGTATATTAAGTTCTCAGTATCTAGTATTCCCTGTAAACATAGTTCTTATTTTAATGATGAAAAGAGTCTGAATTAAGGCAGAAGCAATGGGAATGGAGAAGGGAGGAGAGATGACAATGGTGTTAGGTAGGTTGATTGTATAAGCCTCAGGGACTGATGAATGGATGATGGGGAACTGCCACCATACTTCCCAGGGATCCCACTTGGGTAGAATTAGGCAAATAGCGATTCCAGTGTCTTTGAAAGAGAAATCAGGAGGGCCAGGTTACTGGTTTTGGTGGGGGAGGTTGGGAATGAGGGGGATGACGAGCGCAGTGTGAGCCTTGGTTCACACTTGAGATGCCCTGAAGACAGTTGGCTATGTGGGTCTATTTCTCTATGAGGAGGTGGGGCTTCGGAATGGATATTAGGGAGGAACTTGCTAAGGAAAATATGCTGAGCATGATTAGTAGAAGGCCAGGCTTAGGGTCATGGGGAGCGTGAGCATTTTAAGAGGACAGAAGCAGAACAGGAGACAGGAAATAGGGGGATGGGGAAAGGCAAAATGCCAGAGAGATGAAGAGGAGGAGCAAGAATTATGAGTCAAGAGAGAAGAGAATTTCAGGAGGAAGGCAGTGGTTAATACTGCCAACTGACACAAATAGGTCAGCTAAGGTTTTCATGCAAAGGAAAAAAAAAAGCATTTGATTTAGCAACTTGGGGGTGGAGTGTGAGGGTGGTGTTCCAGTTTTGCCAGAGCCCCTTGAGTAGAGTTGTTAGGGTTGGAATCCAGATTGCAGTCTGTGGAAGAGTAGACAGGAGGTAAGACATGGATATGGGCTGAAATTGTCCTCTGTTCTTTTTGTGAGGGGAAAGAGAAAAAGAGGGATGGTAGGGTTTTGTTTGTTGGTTTTAAGAATGAACACTGGGGTGTGAGAGGAAGTAGCCAAACTAGGGAGAGAAAGAAAAGGGCTGATTATGCACCGTGTGGGAGGGGGGGACTTCGCCGGCACAGGTGAAGGAATTAGCCAGAAACCAGAAAAGGGAGCTCACTTCCTCTGGAAAGAGAGGAGAGCTGGCATGGCCGGATGCAGATAAAAATAAATAAAAGCGTGGGATGGAGAGGTGTGAGATGTTGAGGAAGTTCATGCTGATGATCTCAGTAGTCTATGTGAAGAGAATGGCATTGGCCACAGGGCAAAAAAGGGTAGGATCTTGGTTCTACTGAGCTGTTTGTGGGGTCATGAGCAGTTGGTTGCTCAGTGGTAAAGAATTTGCCTGCAATACAGGAGATGCAGGAGATTTGGTTCAATCCCTGGGTTGGAAAGATCCCTTGGAATAGGAAATGGCAACCCAGTCCAGTATTTTTGCCAGGAGAATCCCATAGACCGAGGAGCCTGGCAGGCTACAGTTCCTTGGGGTCTCAAAAATAGTCAGATGGGACTGAGCAACTGAGGCTGAACACTGCTTCTGTCTGGCTCTGGCTCTATAGGGCTCCAGAAGGCACCGTTGAGTAGCACTGCAGATCCTGCGGGCTGGGTGTCCTCTGCTGAAGGTCCTCATCGCAGCCTTGAGGAAAGGGGTTTCCGAAACAAAGGAGCTGATCGGGGATGGGAGGGCAAGGCTGAGTGCATGCGAGAGCTGACTGGGAGGCAAGGTGGACGGATGCGCTTGGATCCAGAGAATGTGGACCATGGTGGAGTGTGGTGAGGACCGGGGACTGTGTGTTTAGGAATTTGAGGCTGTGGTTTTAGCAAAACGCAAACCCTGAGCAGTTAACACCTGTAAACTGAACAGAAGGGTATAGGATGGGGGGTGGGGGGTGGGGCTGTGGTTATCTACATGGCTGGTTTTAGTTAGATGGTCCCTAGCTGGTGGTCCCGTTTTTCTCTTTCCTGAGTCGAGGCAGCAACTTTAAAAAACCGAATTAAAAAAAATGATTTCTGTAATTTGAGGTCTTTGGACAATGGTAACACCAGAAAAGATGATAAAATATTGATGAGACCAAAGCAGTATTTATACAGGCATTACAAAAAGCTTGGGCCATATTCTAAATTAAATTTAAAAAAATCATTACAAGACAATGCATAGGTTATTCTTTCTTCTTTTCCTAAATTGCTTTAAATCTTTTATGTCATATCTTAGTGAGAGAAAATAAAATGGGCTACATGTAGCTACTGAAACTGGATTTTTTACTAAGGCTACTGTGTGTGTATGTGTGTGTTTACCCATCAAGGAGTCCATCTGTGCATTTTTGGAGCACTCGATGTCAAATATTAGTGATAAACAAGATTATGTATTGGAGTTAATATCAGTAGCTAAAACTCTCTTTGCAGTTGACTTTTTAAAATAGTAAGAATAAAGTATTGAAATCAAACTGTTCAGAAATTTGTCTTTCAAATAAAAATATCTTTAAAATTCTGGCAGGTGGGCAAAGTAAGCAGCCAGCCTGAGGTTGGAGGTAACAGAATAGTTCTGGAAGGGGCCAGTTATAGCAATAAATGTTTGCTGCCAAGAGCTGTCTTTTAAAAGGAGTGCTTTCCCTTTTCATAAGTTCCCTCCCTTGAACTGGTCTGGTTGCAGGAGGGAGTGGGGAGAGAAATTAAACCTTTTAGGGGAGCCCATCAGTGATTCTTGTGGGTGATGGGGTTAGTGTGATGGAAGTCAGATTTCCTGCCAGAAGTTGACTTGGTGCTATAAAATATGAGGAAGAGTGTGTATAGTACCACTGTTCTTGGCAGCCCAAAATGGAAACACGAAAATGCCGACTATAGGAGAATAGATAAATACACTATGATTAATCCTCACAGTGGAATATTTACTTGCCATCAAAGAAAGTGCAGATAGACATGACACTCGGATGAATCTATCACAAAATGTTGGTGAAAAAAGAAAATCCCCCCAAACTATTTATAGTACAATGCTACTTTTGTAACATTTAAAAACAAGCAAAGGAATAAATAAACACAAAGCTCAGGACAGTGTTTACCCGTGAAGTGGTGAGGCTAGAGGACACACAGGGGATGGCGTGGGGAGAGCACATAAATAGATGTTAGCTGTTAGTATCACTGCGTTAGATGGTGGGTGCGTGTTTATACGTTATCTAAAATAAATAAAAGAAACATGAATGGATTGGTGGAGAAAGTGCATCAGAAACCAAAGAATTGTATGTATTCAGCAGAATGACATCACGGGCAACAAGTATGACCATAACTTGGGCCCTGTTGACAAGCCCAGCCCTTCTCACTGGCGAACAAGACTGAAGAGCCCCTTCCCACAGGGCTTTACCTTCTAGTATGAAGATAGTCTGCAAACAAAGAATTTGAGAAAGTAATAAGTTCTTTGAGAGAAAAATAAAACCAAAAACATAATAATATCTCTTTATGTAGGTATGTGTGGGTATGTCTCTAGGCTAGGTGCCCGGAAATGGATTAGTTGGATGGAAGAGTATGTGCATTTAAATTTTTGATAAATACTGCCAAATTGCTCTCCAAAAGAGGTTGTCCTAATTTATATTTCTACAACCTTCTTTTCCCACATTTTTGCCAACACTGGTGATTATCGATGATTATCAGTCTTTTGGTTTAGCCAACTGGCAAAATATGGCATCTTATTTTTGCTTCAAACAACCAATTTTTAGATGAGCGTTTGGCAGGAGAGTCATTAGTGAAATGAAGACTCTGCATATTTCTTTTCCATTATTGGTGAAAGAATGGCTGTAGTTGTCAGTCAGTTCAGTTCAGTCGCTCAGTTGTGTCCAACTCTGCGACCCCATGGAATGCAGCACGCCAGGTTTTCTTGTCCATCACCAATTCCCAAAGCCCACTCAAACTCATGTCCATTGAGTCGGTGATGCCATCCGACCATCTCACCTTTCTCAGCATCAGGCTCTTTTCAAATGGGTCAGCTCTTCGCATCAGGTGGACAAAGTATTAGAATTTCAGCTTCAGCGTCAGTTCTTCCATAAATATTCAGGGCTGATTTCCTTTAGGATGGACTGGTTGGACCTTCTTGCTGTCCAAGGGCTGCAGTTGTATTTGCCTAAAATTTTGGGGGGAACAGTTGTGCTCTGTGTTTAGATCTATTACTCTCTAATCCATTTGGTCAGAAGTAGTGTTTCCCTAAAACACTTGGAGGGATGGAAACGGGGAGAAGGGAGATTTATTCAATGCTTTTATATGGTATTTTTATGTGGCATTAATGCTTTTAGGTGCTTTCACATGTTCTTTCTTTTAGTTTCTGCTTCATGGCAGCCCTTTGAGGAAGTTGGGAGACTCAGAATTGAAGACTTGCCTTAGTCATGGAGTTAGGAAGTGTTTCAGCTAGCTCTCACTTCATTACACATACTCCCCACTCCATCCACCCGCCTTAAACCTTACAGAAGATGGCATTAATTTAAGGATTTAGTCCTTTAATGGTTCTATTCCAGTTGTTTCCAACCTTGGCTATATATTGAAATCTCCTGGAGAACCTGAAAAAATACTCACACCTGTGTTCTACTCCCAAAGATTCTGATGTAATTCATCTGAGGTGTACCCTGGACATTACAGTTAAAAAAATTACTGTTCAGCCAAGGTTGAAAGCCACTGGTCTAATTCTATGATCTCTTTTTAGACTTGTGTTCATTACCTATAATGCAGTTTTGTGATACTCTTTTGCTATCTTATCTCCTAAAAGTTTTTCAAGTTTTTCTTTTTTTTTTGGCTTGAGACTGTTGGAAAAATTCCATAATAGGCTTTGGAATAACTGCAGATATCCTGTTGTGAGATGGGTAGAAAGACTGCATTACTAAATTGGGGTTGGAATTGCTGAACAAATTATTTCTCAGGTCTTTATTTTGCAGTTTTTAAAAATCAGCAAACCAACTGCAGCATGACATAAGCAGTCTCATCTTGAAGAAGAGTATCAGCAAAATATTAGTATCACAACTTTTTCATGAATATATTTTCATCTGTTACTAAAGATAAAATAGCACAGAACAGAGCTCAAGAAAGGAAATATGTCAGCTACAATAAATGAAATCTCATTCAAATATTATTCAGTTTTTCTGGGGATATTTACCCACTGCCCTATGAAAGTAATGGCTGCTGCTGCTGCTGCTAAGTCGCTTCAGTCGTGTCACATTCTGTGCGACCCCATAGACAGCAGCCCACCAGGCTCCTCTGTCCCTGGGATTCTCCAGGCAAAAATACTGAAGTGGGTTGCCATTTCCTTCTCTAATGCATGCATGCATGCTAAGTAGCTTCAATCGTGTCTGACTCTATGTGACCTCATGGACAGCAGCCCACCAGGCTCCCCTGTCCATGGGATTCTCTAGGCAAGAATACAGGACTGGGTTGCCATTTCCTTCTCCATATGAAAGTAAAATACCTACTGATGGTCTACCCCATATATGATGAGCTTAGAAGTAAAATCATTTCTCCCATCTGTGATATCAAGATGCTCCCCCCACCTGTAGGACATCTTTAGAAAAGCTAGACATAATTATTTTGGCAACTTAAATGGGAATAATCATGCTTCTTACCTATTCAGTTGTTGTGGTTTATCCTCAATATATGTTGATCTTTGATGCTGATTTTCTTGGTGATGTGGGCTACAGTTATAGGAGGACTGTGTGGAGACTTTAGCAGAGACCTTGTTTTTTTCCTTTCCAAAGCACTTATTATGGTTGTTGCTATTAATATATTCACTTGTAGGTTTTTTCATGTAATTCTGAATATGGAATCCTATTTGATCTCCGCATGTGCTGTGCATGGTAGCATAGGCCAAGCCAGACTTGGTGGACTTTGCTTTTAGTTCCACATCAGTGATTTCCTATAGAACTTTAAGTTATGCTATGTCATAATTTCCTAAATCTATAAAATGGAAATCACAGTTCCCAAAAAGTAAATAATAGACTATATGTGAAAGCGCTTTATGAGATAGTTCAGTACTATTTATTTTTAAGTAGTCCGTTTTCCTTCTAATATCTGTAAAATAAGCTGTTCTTGAATTTGCTCTCTTGTGTGTGATGAGTGTGTAAAATTGGAGTTAAAAGACCTGGTGTGAATCAGGGCAAGTCATTTAGTCTCAGCCTTACTTTCTGTCTTTAAGATGAGAACAGTAGATAGATGCTGCCTCAGGTGGTAGATGGATTAAATACTATCATCAGGATGAAAGTACTTTGTCAAGGGCAAAGCACTTCACAAGCATCAGCTAATTCCTCATTTAAATTTGGGTGCATGACCCATCCTTCAAGTCATGTATCTTTTTTCTCTGCACCACGGCCCAGAATCTCAGTGCTACCTCCAGAATTCCCATCTCTCTCCCACCTTACTGCTGCTTCACTAGGTCCTTCCATCAGGGCACCTCCACCTTTTGACTTTTTCTTCTTTCACCTTCATTAGTCCCATCCCTCTCCCACATTATATTGGCATTTTCTTTCCCTAGATTTCACTTTCTTCATTATAAAATTACACTTCTATTAATATAGATTAGGATTACACTTACTTTTTGACAGCTGATTTACTGCTGCTTGTGGCTAGCATTTTAGATGACTAATCTGTTGATTATCCCAAAATAAGCGTTACTAAATTGTGTTGTCCTTTCAGAGCATATACTGTATTTTAGCAGTGACCAGAGTACCAGAACCCACAGTAATGACAAATATAAATATTTCGGATCTGTGTTAGATCTGACTACATGTTTAGGAATGTGCCTTTTGTTACCATCCAAGATACTCCTTATAGTCAGCACTCTAACTGGAGTGCTGCTCCGAGATGGAAAAAAAATCCATCCCCCAGCACCCCCCCTTTATTTTTGGCCTCACCGAGCCGCTTGTGGAATCTTAGTTCCCCAACTAGGGATCAAACCCAGACCTTAGGCAGTGAAAGCACAGAGTCCTAACCACTGGATCTCCAGGGAATTGCCTTTTCTGGATTCAGATGAAAAGTTATTTAATAATATCTTGATTATATTTAAATAATTTTAACAACATCATATAATAATATATATTTTAATTCTTTTGTTGAACTTTGATTCAAATGGATGATAAACTTTTAAAATATTATACAAATCTCCTGAAACACATGTGTAACATAACATAACTGTCCTTAAAAAAAAGTTCCAGTCAGTTCTGTTCCTGTCATAATAGTATTTGTAGTCTACGGTGTTTCCACCACCCCCAGAGTTTCCTGCTGCTGCTGCTGCTAAGTCGCTTCAGTCTTGTCAGACTCCTAGCAACCCCATGGACTGCAGCCTACCAGGCTCCTCCGTCCATGGGATTTGCCAGACAAGAGTATTGGAGTGGGTTGCCATTGCCTTCTCCTCAGAGTTTCCTAATGTCTCCTTTTTTTAAAAAAAGTCATCATTTTTAGGTGTTTTTTTTTTTTTTTTTTTTTTTTTAGCACAGAGTTCCTAAAGTCAGCTGACTTCCCCTAGTCATGTATACCTAACGCAGAGCAATTGATTTTTGAAACTTTTCTGTGAACTCACAGGAAAAGGTAAAAATGAGTAAAAACCAAGCCAAACACTCTGATTACTCTAGAGATTTTTCTTCTTGGGAGTTCTTTATCTTTTGCTTTCTTCTGGGTGTTTTACTAAGTCATAAATTTTAACAACAAATCTTCTACAACTGCTTTGTATAGCTACATCAACACACATACAAATTTGCTTCTAGATAACTAATAAATTTTAAGTTGTTCTTGATAAAAACAACGCCTCCTTCCTTTGGGCTGTGAGACTGCTTGGGCTGAAAGAGATCAAGCGATTATTTAGCCCTGACTCCTGTATTTATTACCAGAAGGGGAACTGGGCTCTAAGGAGGTGACAGTTTAATTGAGTTCACATGATGACTCACTTTATTGGGGAGTTCTTAAGAAAGAGTATTGTTAGGCATATCTATATAAGAGATAAAAAACATCTGAGTTGCATTGGTTTACTCATGAGCTGTTGGCCATTTCATCTTTCAGATGTTATTTAGCCATTCTTCTGTTCTCTTGGTAAGGGGAATAACAGAGGCAGAGTTCCTGCCCTGAGCTTGGAAGTTATAGGTAGGTAGGTAGGTAGATAAATAGCTGGTTAGATAGATGTTCAAGGAGGAGTGAAGGAAAGTTAGCCTCTCTTTTTGAAATTTACTTTTCCGGCCTTGTATGGTCTTTGTCAATTCTCAACCTTAGAAAAATGAGATTTTAAAGGGTATGTCTGGGGAGGAGGACCCCAGCATCCCTGAAAGAAGCCTTGGTTGAGGCACTTTCAGGGCAGGGCTGTTCTGGCTCTGTTGTCGAACAGCTCTAATTGTTTGAAAATTTTTCATTATATTGTGTTGAAATAGTCCCTGTAATTTCTACCCACAAATCCTAGTCCTTTCTGGAAAAACTCAGACCCAGTATATTCAGTTGACTTCCTTCCTCCTCATGGAGGCCTCTTGTCTCTGGAGTAACCACTCCCACACCCTTCAGCTTTTCTCCATAGGGCATTATTTTCAGACCTCTGATTGCTATTCTTAGGGCTCAGTCTGGTTTTGAATTGTGTCTTTTAAAATGTGAGGTTGAGAACTGAGTATCTCTCCAGATGTGGTTGTCTCTCCATTATGGAATGTATGGCAGAACCATAACATCTGCTAGCAACTACATTTCTATTAATAGAGACTAAATGCATTTGCTGTCTTGGTAGCTGCCTTTGTACTCTTGACACATATTAAGCTTGAAAACAACTAACTCCCCTGGATATTTTCTGCATGAAATGTTATCATATCAGTTCTCTTCCAGTCGATGTTTGTGCAGTTAAATATTTTGAACTGACGTTTATCTATGTTAGAGGTTATATTATGGTTTCATTGGAGCAAGAGCATCTCAATTCTTGACCTTGTCCTTGATTTAAATTATTTGTGTACTTTCCTTGTAGTAAAAGAATAGTTTTCAGCATTTTGAAGGGAGGGTGTGCTTATTTTTGTTAGAAATACCTAGCAAAAGAAGCATTGTTACTTGACCTTAACATTAAAAAAAAAAAAAAAGGTGTGTATGTATAGTATAGGGTTTATACTACATAGTGAATAGTATGGTGTATTACCCAGACTTCTCCTTCAGAACCAAGTCACTAGTAACTGGGAAAGGGTCCTCTCTGGACGTTGCCCTCAGGCAAAGGTTTATCTCACATAAATCATGCCACCTTCCCAGGGACCGCCTACATACAGTGACTGATCAGGCAGGAGAATGAAGACTCAGTTTCTTTGTTTTGAAGACGAGCCATCCTAGCTCCAGAGATCCCAGGGTGACAGTTGAATCCTTTATTGTGAAGGCACTGAAGTTCAACCTTCTCTCTGTTCACACCTGCTTCTTTGACTCCCTCAAAGGTGTGGATCCCAAATATACTGCAATAGACAGCCCTGTTGTGTGGTCTTACTTAGCTGTGGGCTGTAGCAGGCACTCATATGCCTTATTTTATTTAATCCTTTTATTTAATTTAACCCTGAGAGGTAGCTACATGTCATTCCCAAGTTACATAGGACAAACTGACGCAAGAGAAAGTGAGGTGTGTTGTTGAATGCGTATAAGTGTTAGCACTGACATCGGGATTGGAGGTCCATCATTCTGCCTCTTATTCTACTATGCTTTCAGAGGCTTTCAGAACACAACGTGTGCATGTTTTGCTGGAGGCTTCTAATCTACCCTTAGTTTGAACTGATTATGTGAGACTGTCGATAAGGTCCCCCAAGCAGTACATGGTCCATCCATAAGTTTACCTATAGGAAAGCTAGTCTAGTGGTCATTGTGGTTTGTTCTCTGATGGAGAGAAGGGAGTAATTTTACTTGGTAACTTCTTCAGGGTGGATACCTAGATTTGTGTCTCCTATAGGCCATGAGAATAAAAAAGAAAATGGCAGCCAAGGAACAATAGTTTTTTCTGCTTTGACCCCAGTGTTTCTTGATACTATCGACCAGGTAGTAATTGGAAGCCAGGCTTGGTGTTTCGTTGCCATGAACAATAGTGAATGTTGAATAGAAATTATGTCAGAGAGTGCAGAAAGTTACAGACCCTCATAAACCCAGGGAAGATCTCAAGCTTGTATCTAAGTTTTTTTCTTATTCAAAGCTAATTTTGGTTCTATTATGTAGCAGATAAATTTGGCGTTAGAGTACTGCAGACACCTGTTGAGTGGTGGGCTGATGAATGTAATTGCAGCTCTTATAAAGTTTTCAGTCTTGTACTTTCAGTAAGTTGATAATGATTAAATCGAAAAACTGTTCCTTGGAAGAAAAGCTATGACCAACCTATACAGCATATTAAAAAGCAGAGACATTACTTTGCCAACAAAGGTCCATCTAGTCAAAGCTATGGTTTTTCCAGCAGTCACATATGGATGTGAGGGTGGGACTATAAAGAAAGCTAAGTGCTGAAGAATTGATGCTTTTGAACTGTGGTGTTGGTAAAGACTCTTGAGAGACCCTTGGACTGCAAGGAGATCTAACCAGTCCATTTTAAAGGAAATCAGTCCTGAATATTCATTGGAAGGACTGATGCTGAAGCTGAAACTCCAATACTTTGGCCACTTGATGCGAAAAACTGACTCATTGGAGAAGACCCTGATGCTGGGAAAGATTGAAGGTGGGAGGAGAAGGGGACAACAGAGGATGAGATGGTTGGATGGCATCACCGTCTCAATGGACATGAGTTTGGATAAGTTCTGGGAGTTGGTGATGGACAGGGAGGTCTGGTGTACTGCTGCTGTCCATGGGGTCGCAAAGAGTCAGACACGACTGGGTAACTGAACTGGACTGAACCTTTACTAATCGCAGAATGTGCTTCAAACACTAACCTTGGGGGGCTATCTGCCTATAGCTTATTGCGTTTGTGAAACTTCTCTTCATTTTGCCTGATTTTCACCAGTGATATTTCTCGACTGTGGTTGGTATTATGTGGCCTAGGGGAAAAAAGCCACCTGCTTAACTATTTAAATAGTCATAAGTCTATAGTTTCCTGAAATAACCCAGTCTTACTTTCTTAGAAAGGTGTGAAATTCCCTTTTCTGGGAATTGTTTTTGCTTCTGATTCTTGTCCTCAGTGACATCTATGCTGGTATTTTATTTCCATGCTAAGTAAGGTAAAGTTAAAGCATAACAATTAACAAAAGATTCCACAAAAATATAGCCAGGGGACTTCCCTGGAGGTCCAGTGGATGACTCTGTGTGCTTCCACTGCAGGGGGCACGGGTTTGATCCCTGGTCAGGGAACTAAGATCCCTCATGCTGGTCAAAAAAAAAAAAATTATATATATATATATATACACACATATATATAGCCAGACCAGATGACCCCTTTGTTTAACCCCCTTTGTCCTCTTTGCACTGACCGTACATGTTGGTAATGGCTGTATATTGGGGTATGTTTCTGACTTAAATTTTTTAAAGGCTAATAATTGTCTCCTGGTACTTGTTATTCCTATTGTCAATATTTCTTAGATATGATATTTTTCTAAAAATATATTTTTTAATCCCTAATGAGTGCATTCAAAAAGCTGGGGTTTGATGTGAGGGATAGGACAGTTTTTTCCTGGTGTAAACCAGGAACACAATAATATTTTTGCTCTTTTCCATCACTGTTTCTTGGAACTTTGAAAGCACATCAGTGAATCAGCTTTCCCAAATGTCAGTGGATTGGGCATAGCTGGGTGTTATTGTTTCTAACTTTAATTTTTATTAAAAAAGTCAGTGGAATGAAGAAAAAAAATTATTGAGAGGAGGCGCAGGAGAGTCTTTTGGGCTTGAAATGCTATATATCCTGACCCTGAGTGGTGGGTACATTCACTGAGCCTTGTGCATAAGAGCTGGGCTCTACCTTGTATATATATTATTCTTAAATAAAGGAAACTGATATTTCCTATTTTTGAAGAGTCTTTTATTTGAAAGCGTTTAAGACATGAAATAAAGTAAGGGAAAGAAGATTTTAAAGTATAATGCACTGTGGAACTAAAAAATACCATGTTCTAGAAATATAACTAGCAATATTTGTTATGCAGAGTGGGTAGCCCTCCACCTTCCAGCCCTAGATCTTTGTGGTTTTTTTTGTTGTTGTTGAACTATAGTTGATTTACAGTGTTGTGTAGTTTCAGGTGTACAGCAAAGCGATACACATACATACGTGCTGCCCTGATATCTCAGTGGCAAAGAATCCTCCTGCCAAAGCAGGAGACACGGGTTTAATCCCTGGGTCAGGAAGATCCCCTGTAGAAGGAAGCAACCCACCTCAGTATTCTTGCCTGGAGAATCCCATGACCAGAGGAGCCTGGTGGACTGAATCCCATGACCAGAGGAGCCTGGTGGGCTACAGTTCGTGGGGTCGCAAAAGAGTTGGATATGACCCCGTGACTAAACAACAACAAATATGTATTTAGGTATACACACACATACCCTTGCCCTGAAGCTTTTAGACTCTGTTTCAGCCCCTTGGCCTGGTGCCAGAGAGGAAGTGCTCTTTGTGCCAGATGGTTCTTACGTCTGCCCCTCCTGTGGGATTTAAAGCGTTAATTCTAGGGCAGTTAACCTGCAGCTCTTTCTCCATGTCTGTGATCTTACTACGAAGATGTACTACGTTACTACTATGTAACGAAAGAGCAAATATTGTCCCTGGGATGGTCATGCACAAAGTTTCCAACAGTCAGAGGGGAATTCAGTGAAGTCAGGGGTGGCATTAAGAATATCTGTTATAGAGACAGGAAGCGGCATGAGTATCTGTTATAGAGACAGGAAGCGTCATGAGTGTAATGAGGATGAGAACAGGCTGGAATACTTCCATTCCTGTTAAGACTTTATTAAGCATTTGTGGCAGAAAACTGCTAGTGCCGGCAGAATCAGGAAGAGAGAAGGAGGAACAGGGTTCTGTGAGTTCCAGGCTAGGTCCACCATTAAAAGAGGTTTGAATGTCACTGGGACACTGTGGAGTTTGCGCACCCTCTGACCGTGAATCCTGTGGAGAGAAGGAACCTCAGCAGCAGGGCCTGAGAGCCAGCCTGGTTGTGTTTGGCTGTTCTGGACCTTTTCTTAGGATTTGGGACTCTGTTTTCCCCTCTGACTCTACAGTGTTCTGTTCCTCTCCATAGCTTACTATGGGATCATAGTTTCTCTCCTGACATCTGTTTCTCTTTTTAAACTTCACTTTTTACCTTTTCTCTTCTATTTTTGAGTCCCATCCTGGACATTTTTTAAAGTAGCTTGGGTACAAATTCTTGGTTCAGCAGCCAGCTCAAGTTTCATTTCTCTCGCCACTTCAGCTGTTATTGGTTTCCCTTTTCTTGTTTTGCTTACTATCTGTTCTTTTTTTTTTTCCACGTGGCACACTATAATTTCTGACCTTATTTCACAAGTGGTTCATATGACTTATGAAGAAGAATGATTTACTTCTTCAACTTCCTTGGACGGAAAAACATAACCTTTATTTTGTATCCACTTCAGGGGATAGCACATTACTTTAGAAGTATTAAGTAACCAAGATTTATCTGTTGTTGTTCAGTTGTTAAGTCATGTCTGAGTCTTTGCAATCCCATGGACTGCAGCACACCAGGCTTCCTTGTCCTTTACTATCTATTGGAGTTTGCTAAAACTCATGTCCATTGAATCGGTGATGCCATCCAAACATCTCATCCTCTGTCACCCCCTTCTCCTCCTGCACTCAATGTTTCCCAGCATTAGGGTATTGTCCAATGAGGTGGCTCTTGCATCAGGTGGCCAGAGTACTGGAGCTTCAGCTTCAGCATCAGTCCTTCCAATGATTATTCAGGGTTGATTACCTTTAGGATTGACTGGTTTGATATCCTTTCAGTCCAAGGGACTCTCAGGGGTCTTATCCAGTACCACAGTTTGAAAGTACCAATTCTTTCGAACTCAGCCTTCTTTATGGTCCAACTCTCACACCCTTAACATGACTACTGGAAAAACCATAGCTTTGACTGTACAGACCTTTGTTGGCAAAGTGATGTCTCTGCTTTTAAATATGCTGTCTAGGTTTGTCATGGCTTTTCTTCCAAGAAGCAAGCGTCTTTTAATTTCATGGTTGCAGTCACCATCTGCAATGATTTTGGAGCTCAAGAAAATAAGATCTGTCAATGCTTCTACTTTTCCCCCATCTGTTTCAGTTCATTTCATTCACTCAGTCGTGTCTGACTCTTTGTGACCCCATGGACTGCAGCATGCCAGGCTTCCCTGTCCATCAGCAACTGCTGGAGCTTCCTCAAACTTATGTCCATCGAGTCAGTGATGCCATCCAACCATCTCTTCCCCTGTCATCCCCTTCTCCTGCCTTCAATATTTCCCAGCATCAAGGTCTTTTCCAATGAGTCAGTTCTTCGCATCAGGCGGCCCAAGTATTGGAGCTTCAGCTTTAGCATCAGTTCTTCCAATGAATATTCAGGACTGATTTCCTTTAGGATGGACTGGTTGGATCTCCTCGCTGTCCAAGGGACTCTCAAGAGTCTTCTCCAACACCACAGTTCAAAAGCATCAATTCTTCAGTGCTCGGCTTTCTTCACAGTCCAACTCTCACATCCATGCATGACAGCTGGAAAAACCATAGTTTTGACTACACAGACATTTGTCAGCCAAGTAATGTCTCTGCTTTTTAATATGCTGTCTAGGTTTTTCATAGCTTTTCTTCCAAGGAGCATGTGTCTTTTGATTTCATGGCTGTCGTCACCATATGCAGTGATTTTGGAGCCCACTGTTTCCATTGTTTCCCCATCTACCCCATCTGTTTACCTTGAAATGATGGAACCATATGCCATGAACTTTGTATTTTTAGAGTTGAGTTTTAAGCCAGCTTTTTCATTTTTCTCTTTCACCCTTATCAAGAGGCTCTTATTTCCTCTTTGCTTTCTACTGTTAGAGTGGTGTCATCTGCATATCTGAGGTTATTGATGTTTCTCCCAGAAATCTTGATTCTAGCTTGTGATCTACCCAGATCAACATTTCACATGATGTACTCTACAGAAAAGTGAAATAAGCAGGATCACAGTATGCACTTTTGATGTACTCCTTTCCCAATTTTGAAGCAGTCCGTTGTTCCATGTCTGTTTCTAACTGTTGCTTCTTGATCTGCATATAGGTTTCTCAGGAGACAGGTAAGGTGGTCAGGTATTCCCATCTCTTTATTTCCCAGTTTCTTGTGATCCACACAGTCACAGGCTTTAGTATAGTCAATAAAGCAAAAGTTGATATTTTTCTGGAATTTCCTTCCTTTTTCTGTGATTGGACGAATGTTGGCAATTTGATCTCTGGTTCTTCTGCCTTTTTTCAATCCAGTTTCTACATCTGTAAGTTCTCAGTTCACATGCTGTTGAAGTCTAGCTTGGAGAATTTTGAGCATTACCTTCCTAGCATGTGAAATGAGTGCAACCGTATGCTAGTTTGAACATTCTTTGGCATTGTCCTTCTTTGGGATTGGAATGAAAACTGATCTTCCAGTCCTGTGGCCACTGCTGAGTTTTCCAAATTTTCTGGCCTATAGAGTACAGCAGTTTAATAGCATCATCTTTTAGGATGTCAAATAGCTCAGCTGGAATTCCATCACCTCCACTACTTTTGTTTGTAGTAACACTTCCTAAGGCCCACTTGACTTCACACTCCAGGATGTCTGGCTCTAGATGAGTGAGCACACCATCGTGGTTATCTGGGTCATTAAGACCTTTTTTTCATAGTTCTTCTGTGTATTCTTATCATTTCTTCTTAATCTCTTCTGCTTCTGTTAAATCCTTGCTATTTGTGTATACTTTATTGTGCCCATCTTTGGTTGAAATGTTCCCTTGGTATTTCTAATTTTCTTGAAGACATCTCTAGTCTTTCCCATTCTATTGTATTCCTCTATTTCTTTGCATTATTCACTTTCTTATCCCTCCTTACTATTCCCTGGAACCCTGCATTCAGTTGGGTATATCTTTCCCTTTCTCCCATGCCTTTCATGTCTCTTCTTTTCTCAGAAAAGAAGACCTTCTCAGACAACCATGTTGCCTTCTTGCATTTCTTTTTCTTAGGGATGATTTTGGTCACCACCTCCTGCACAATGTCATGAACCTCCCTCCATCCATAGTTATTTAGGCACTCTGTCTACCAGATCTAATCCCTTGAATCTATTTGTCACTTCTGCTGTATAATCATAGGGGGTTTGATTTAGGTCATAGCCGAATGGTCTAGTGTTTTTCCCTACTGTCTTCAAGTTAAGCCGAATTTTGCAATAAGGAACTGATGATCTGAGCCACAGTCAGCTCCAGGTCTTGTTTTTGCTGAAGATGGAGAAGAGCTTCTCTATCTTTGGCTGCAAAGAATATAATCTATCTCATTTCTCTATTGACCATCTGGTGATGTCCATGTGTAGAGTCTTCTCTTGTGTTCTTGGAAGAGGGTGTTTGCTATGCTCAGTGTGTTCTCTTTGCAAAACTCTGTTAGCCTTTGCCCTGCTTCATTTTGTACTCCAAGGCCAAACATTACTCCAGGTATCTCTTGCTTCCTATTTTTGCATTTTAATACCCTATGATGAAAAGAATATCTCTTTTTGGTTTTAGTTCTAGAAGGTCTTGTAGGTCTTCATGGAACCATTTGATTTCAGCTTCTTTGGCATTAGTGGTTGGTGCATAAACATGGATTACTGTGATGTTGAATGGTTTGCCTTGAAAACAGACTGAGATCATGCTGTTGTTTTTGAGATTGCATCCAAGTACTGTATTTCGGACTCTTGTGTTGACTATGAGGGCTACTCCATTTCTTCTAAGGGATTCTTGCCCACAGTAGTAGATATTAGTGGTCATTTGAATTAAATTCACCTATTTCCGTTCATTTTAGTTTCCCGATTCCTAAAATGTCAATGTTCATTCTTGCCATCTTCTGCTTGACCATGTCCAATTTATATATGTGGAATGAGCAAATAATGTATTCATGGTTTCTGTAATATTAGGTACTCAATCTTTTGTTTAAAGTTAATGCCCTGTAAAAATGAGTCCATAAGGATATTATTTTGAATCTCAAATAATCTCATTCTTAAGGTTGCATTCTTTATTTTCTTTTAATTTTCCTTTTGCAAATCAATCTGACAAGAGAGACTATTTGTGTGTGTAGGAAATCCTTTGCCCAATTTAGGCTTCCAGTAAACACAAGTTTTAAATAATGCAACATGGATATGGCTCATTTTAATCTCTAAGTAATTACCTGGACCCTTCAATAGGGAAATAACTTTTCAGACAGATCATTAGAAGCACATTTGTGGTAGACTTTTAAGGCATTAATAATCATAGAGATTGTCTTAATTGCTTTTGGAGTGAAGAATTCTTTTATAAAATGAAGAAATACTTTCTCATTCATCTGTTTTGCTAGGCTGGGCTTTCTTAAATTGGCTTGCTTTAAAATGGGCATACTTAAGATTAAAAAAGCTCCAGAGACCTTCCATCCATTTACAAATACAAAAATAGCAATAATGACTGACAGAGACACCCCTTTTCGCCTGTCAGTTATGGGGACTATTTAAGGTTCTTTCTTTTTCATGCTCTAGAAGTAATGTGAGGTTTAAATTCAACTCCCTTTAATCTGAAACACTGACTGAGCTCCAAACCACTTAGCAGCCTGCCATTTTTCAATGGGAGGGGAAAACAGCGATATAATTTACTGTCCACATTTTATAGTTTTCCCTTTAAAAAACCTGCTTACACAGTTCCTGTATTTGCAGAAACTAGAGAGTTAGATGGCTTTTAAATGCAGCCCTGGCTGGGCAGTGCTGGCAAACTCAAAGCAGCTGAAGGGCCACCCTAGCTGGTGCAAGGTGCTGAGAGATAAGGGGCTCTGGTAATAAAGTCAGGGGAACTATGAAGGAAGATGGAGGCATCATCAGGTTGATGAGCCGAAAGGGGAAGCAGTGTTCAGGAAGGACAGAGGGTCATGGCTGGGCTCCACTGCTGAACTGAAGTGCACACCAAGATAAAAGTCGTGTCATTGTTTTAGTCAGGCAGCAGCATTTACTGGGCACTGACTCACTGCTGGGGAGTTTGTTCTCCATTACCCTATCTGAACCCTGGTCTCTTAGAGATTCAGCCAAAAGAATCTCTGGCCTCATGATGCTTTTATTATTGAGCAGGCGGTATCTGCCCTGGGCCTTGTCTAGGAAAACTGGAGAAGAGGTGGGATTCGTGAGGCCTCACCAGCAAGATGGTGTTCTACCCACCTGGACTTTTCCCACTGTCCTTGTCCCCAGGCTACCTTGCCTCACGTTCTTCAGCAGTTTTCATCTTCTCCTGTTCACTTCCAGCTCACCTCTTCATGAAGCAATTACTGAGTACATACCATGAGAAGGCAAACACTGGAGAAATACTGTATTCACCAGGGTTCTCAGAGAAACAGAATTAATAGGATATCCTATGTATGATATAGCATTTAGATATAGATATAGGTAGATACATGTGTGTGTATGTGTGTGTGTATCCCTGTCAATCTATCTATCCATCTGTCTCTACAGTTGACTCTTGAACAACATGATGGGAGGAACGTTAGGAGCACAGACCCCTGCACAGTTGAAAATCCATGTATAACTTTGCACTTGGCTCTTTGTATCCAGGGTTCTACACTCAACCAACTGCAGATAGTGTAGTAGTGTAGTCTGGATTTATTGAAAAAAACTCCATGTATAAATGGACCTGCACAGTTCACACGGTGTTCACACAGTTCACACTGCTGTTCAAGATCTCTCTCTCTCTCACACACACACTAATAGGATTGATCAATCTGTTTTCCCATCTGTCTGTCTATCTGAACATCATCTATTTAGATTTATTTTAAGAAACTGGACTGTGGAGAATGGCAGGATCAAAGTTTTCAGGGTAAGCTGACAGGCTGGAGACCCAAAGAAGAGCTGATGTTGTATCTCAAGTCTGAAAGCAGTCCAGAGACTGCCTTTCCTCTTCACTGGGGGAAGTCAGTCTTTTTTTTTTTTTTTTTTTCCTGTCAACATTTCCAACTGATTAGATGAGATCCATCTAAATTATGGAAAGTAATTTGCTTTTTGCAAAATTTGCTCATTTAAAAAAATATTTTCACAGCAACATCTAGATTAGTGTTTGACCAAATATGTGTGTACCATAGCCCAGACAAGTTGACACATAAAATTAACCATCATGAGTCCTATGTATCTTACAAAGGAAAGTAATATAGGCCCTTGTCTGGAATGAAAATGTGTTTAATAAGAGAGATGGTCACATAAGTAAATGAAGTGAAGTGAAGTCACTCAGTCGTGTCTGACTCTTTGCAACCTCTTAGACTATAGCCCACCAGGTTCCTCCACCCATGACATTTTCCAGGCAAGAATACTGGAGTGGGTTGCCATTTCCTTCTCCAGGATCTTCCCGACCCAGGGATTGAACCCGGGTCTCCCACATTGTAGGCAGACGCTTTACTGTCTGAGCCACCAGGGAAGTCACATAAGTAAGTAAATAACTATAAATCAAGCCATGATCTTTGTGATGAGTTCTCTGTTGGCTCTCAACAAAGAACTTTGGGAATCTAGAGCAAAGGATAATCAATTCTGACTGGGGGTCATCAGAAAGGCTTAATAAAAGGAGTGTGATTTGCGGTGGATGTTGAAAGCTAGATAGGAGTTTGCTAAATGAAAAAAGGTAAGGACAAGTGAGGGGAAAGCAGTCTAAGTCCAATAAAAACAGAATTTGTCCATGAATTCATATATTCTCTAAAAATTCATGAAGCACAATTTCCATGTCTCTTGTTTAGGTACTTATGGTATATAGCAGAGAAGCATCTCTGCTCAGAATGAATAATGATAATGGTCACTATTTGTGGAATGCTTTGTTTATATGTATTATCTCAATTACTGTCCCACCATCGGTGGGAATGGTTCTCGTGGTGAAGCTCAACAGTAGAGTACAGTATCTGTGGAATGCGGAGGGTCTACTGAGCACACTCCTGGGACTAGGAGGACAGGGAGTTGCTGGCCTCGGAGGCTTGGGCTGAAAGGCATAGCCTTTCCATTGGCAGGCAGATCCTGAAACAGGCGAGTCTTAAGCCCAGCTTTTCTTCACACCCCAGGTGACTCTACAGGTGTTCTAGAATAGCTGGAAGCTTGTGTGACAGTATCCAGGGGAATGGAACCTATAATAATCTTGTCTTTGGTTCTCTGTGAATTTTACTTCCTCTAAGGCTAGTTTTCACTCCAACTCCAAAGAAGGGCAATGCCAAAGGATGTTCAAACTACTGTATAATTGCACTCATTTCACATGCTAGCAAGGTTATGCTCAAAAAAACTTCAAACTAGGCTTCAACAGTATGTGAACCGAGAACTTCCAAGATATACAAGCTGGGTTTAGAAAAGGCAGAGGAACCAGAGATCAAATTGCCAACATTCATTGGATCATAGAGAAAGCAAGATAATTACAGAAAAAATATCTACATCTGCTTCCTTGACTACATTAAACCCTTTGACTATTGAATCACAGCAAACTGTGGAAAATTCTTAAATAGATGTGAATACAAGACCACCTTACTTGCCTCCTGCAAAACCTGTATGCAGGTCAATAAGCAGCAGTTAGAACTGGACATATGGAATAATGAACTGATTCCAAATTGGGGAAGGAGTACAACAGACTGTATATTGTTACCCTGCTTATT
The DNA here is from genome assembly GCF_002263795.3 of Bos taurus. NCBI lineage: Eukaryota > Metazoa > Chordata > Mammalia > Artiodactyla > Bovidae > Bos > Bos taurus. The sequence continues at coordinate 95,407,748 of NC_037334.1, forward strand.
TAACTTATACATAGAGTACATCATATGAAATGCCAGGCTGAATGAATCACAAGTTGGAGTCAAGATTTCCAGGAGAAATACCATCACCTCAGATATGCAGGAGATATCACTCTAATTGCAGAAAGTGAAGAGGAACTAAAGAGCTTCTTGATGAATATGAAAGAGGAGAGTGAAAAAGCTGGCTTAAAACTCAACATTCAAAGAACTAAGATCATGGCAACTGGTCCTATCACTTCATGGCAAATAGAAGGGGAAAAAGTGGAAACAGTGGCACATTTTCTTTCCTTGGGCTCCAAAATCACTGGGGACAGTAGCTGGAGCCACAAAATTAAAAGACACTTATTCCTAGGAAGGAAAGCTATGACAAATGTAGGCAGTGTATTAAAAAGCAGAGACATCACTTTGCTATCAGAGGTTCATATAGTCAAAGCTATGATTTTTCCAGTAGTCATGTAGAGATGTGAGAGCTGGACGACAGAAAAGGCTAAGCACGGAAGAATTGATGCCTTCCAAACTGTGGTGCTGGAGAAGACGCTTGAGACTCCCTTGGACAGCAAGGACATCAAATCAGTCAATCTTAAAGTAAATCAATCCTGTATTCATTGGAAGGACTGATGCTGAAGCTCCAATACTTTGGCCACCTGATGAGAAGAGCCAACTCATTGGAAAAGATCCTGATGCTGGGAAAGATTGAGGACAGGAAGAAAAGGGGGCGAGAGAGGATAAGATGGTTGGATGGCATCACCGACTCAATGGACATGAATTTGAGCAAACTCTGGGAGATAGTGGAGGACAGAAGAGCCTGGTATGCTGCAGTCCATGGGGGTTGCAAAGAATCACACATGTTTTAGTGACAATGGAAATGGAACATTAGAGAGATTAAATGAATTTCTCAGAATTCCACAGCGAGTAAGTTGAGGTTCAGCCACTGACTGCCTAACATCAAAACTTGTGCTGTTTCCACTAAGCCATAATGCCTTAACACCCAGGCTAATGGGAAAAACAGTAATTGTTATAGTCTGAATTTTTGGATTTCCCTACATCTAAATTCATATAATGAAGTTCCAGTGCTCAATGTGATAGTATTAGGAGGTGGGGCCTGTAGGAGGTGATCAGGTTATGACAGTTGAACCTCTAAATGGGGTTAGTGCTTTTATAAAAGAGATCCATAGATCATGTGGGGATACAATGAAAAGCCTGCAGCTCAGAAGAAGGCTCTCACCCAACTATGCTGGCACCTTGATCTCAGACTAGAAGTCTCCAGAACTAGGAGAAATAAATGTCTGTTGTTTGTAAGCTGTCCAATCTGTGGTATGTTTTTTAATAGCAGCCTGACAGACTAGGAGAAATGATTGAACAAATGGCTCCAAAGGAGTGGGGTCAGTGCTATCATGGAGGTATCTTTAAGGCTCAGATGATGGAGATGTGAACAAAGGTGTATGCATTGCAAAGTGTGCTGAAGCGAGGGGGCCAGGAGTCTATGCAGCTGATAAAGCCAGAACCAAGGTAGAGGCTCTGGGAAGAGGAAGGAGGGACTTGGCATTAGATGAGCATTCAGTAAGTCTAGGGGACAAAGTTTAGTAACTGATTTTGGGAAAGTAGAGCAACTTAGGTATTCAGATCAGATCAGATCAGTTACTCAGTTGTGTCCGACTCTTTGCAAAGGTATATCCTCAGCTAATTGAAGTAGAAGAATTATGAAAATATGTTTCCTAGGTTGTGGGATTTCCAAGAGGTCCAGAGAGTCAGGACTGGGAGCCATGCAGCCAGGAACCATGCTCGTACCACACCGTGGGGTTGCTACAGTGAAGAGTCCACTATGTGTCACAACACAGATGACCACTGATGCTGGGCATGGGATTCCAGAACCTCCACCACTGCCTGCTCCAAACTGCATACGTCTACCTTCAACCTCATGAAAGTAGGTACTGTGCAGCTCTGGCTTCCTTCCTCACTGGGTCAGAAGCTTGCATCCTGGTTACAAGGGAGACAGGGAAAGGGGCATTCAGCCTTTTCTACTTTTGAGGATTTGAGGAATTTCTCAAATTTGGAATGGATGATCAAAAGATGCTGGTGGTCAGCAACATTCCTACTCAGGTGGAGAAGGAGAGGGAGGGCTCAGAACTGACCCCAAGGTTTCCCACTTAGTGATTAGAGATACTGTGACTAAGATCAGGGGACTGGAAAGAGGAATATGTTTGTTGAGCTAAAAAATTTAGTTTGTCTTCAAATAGATTGAATTTAAGATATCTGAGCATATCAGTGTGGTGACAGTTATGCAAAAAGCAGCTAGAAATTTGGGTCCCAGGCTCAAAATCATCAGTATGGCTAGAGATGTATATCTGGGAACCAGTATACAGATGTGGGGGCTTCACAGGTGATGAGTCTGCCATTGCAGGAGATTCAAGAGATGGGGTTCAGTCCCTGGGTCGGGAAGATCCCCTGGAGTAGGAAATGGCAACCCACTCCAGCATTCTTGCTTGGAAAATTCCACATACAGGGAAACCAGGGGGGCTATAGCCCATGGGGTCAAAAATTCATACACAACTCAGCACGCACATGAGCAGATAGATGTGGGAATGGACAAGGTTGATTGGGAGGTACATAACCCTGGTGAATGTTGCCTCTGAAGGGCAGATAGGAGAGAAGGAAGACCCACTCAAAGATTTTAAGAGGTAGAATGAGAATCTAAAGACTGAAAATTAGAGGGTCATAGAGCTCAAAGGTACACAGGAAGAAGATGGTGCTCAAGAGAGTGAAATGCTTGATCAGAGAAATGAATATAGTGAGGGTTAAGAGTCACTGTGTCTCTCAGTTAGGATTTCATTGGTGGTATGTAGAAGTTCTTTTACTTCGGGCCAAGACCATAACGAGTTTAAAGGCGAACACTCATATACCCTATACTTTTCTTTAGTTATCCTATATACAGCTTTCCTCCCTTTGTCTCCATCTGGTCCTCAAATTTCCTCCTCTTAATCCTTCCAGTGTCCCCTTTCAAGACCAGCTTACCATACTTTTCCTACTAACAAAACCTCTCCTCAAGCAGGATCCCATTTTAATGTCAGTCCCCAGCTATGCCTCTCCCACCCTCGCTGCTCCTGTCAGCTTCCACTTTCTTCTTCTGTGTCTCCAGTCCGTCTCTGTTTCCCTTTGGTGTTTCTTCAGTTGCAGCGTCCCTCATCTAGCACCCCACGTTGGTGCCTAGGCCCGACCTGGTTCCCCAACTCCTCGTTCTGAGTGTATTTCCCATCCACCAGTGGGACTCCCATTTGCCCCAGATTCTGCCCGTACTCCACGTACTAGAGCCTTCACCTACACCCACCATCTTCTTGGCACTGGAGTTGGTCTCATTCTTTGGAGACTTTCCTGGCCAGCCATTGCCCTACTTTTCTCTGCCTCTCTCTCTCTCATTTCTAGTCCCTTCTCTCACTTTGCATGCTATTTTTTTTTTTCTCTCCAGACTATGTACTTTTATACTTTGTACCTGTCCTTTTCCTTGATCTGCTAATTTTAGAAAGAAGTATACCTAAAGAAGTTCCTTACCTTTCAGAGGCAAACACTGATGTATTTATTGGTGCAATGATATGATGACTGGGATTTGATTAAAAATGTTCAGGATGGGGTTTGGTATAATTGGAGAAATGACTGGTTATGGATTGATAATTGTTGAAGCTGAAGAGTACCTAGGGGCTCCTTATGGGCTTCCTACTCCATATACTCTCTATTTTTGTATATGTTTAAAATTTTCCATTAAGATGCCTTAATGAAAATAGCTTAAATGTTTATACGTAAATGTATGTAAGTAAATAAAATGAATTGACATAAAAAACACTGTTAAGTAATACTAGCATAAATATAATTTGGCAAAAATTATGAAGGTGATATTTGATTGCCTGAAGTGGGGAAAACACTAAGATATAGACAATGAGCTTAGAATGAGTGGGGATATAGAGAACTTGAGGAAAGAAATCTCAGCAATTGCATCATTGGGGCTTGACCCTCTTGGTGAAGGGGTCCATATGCTCTCCAGGGAATGCGGGGGTGGGGAAGTCTGTAAGACTTGAGAAATTCTCAGACAGCTTTTGTGGGGAAGTGGAAGGAGCCAGCTAGAGATACACTGCAGCTGAGTTTAGAGAATGTGCTTCTGCAAAGGGCCACTCACCAGTATCTTAGCAATCTAAATAGTCTTCTTAGTGACTCCAGGGATCCTCATGGGTGCTTCATGAAGAGGAACTGAAGAGCTTCTTGATGAGGGTGAAGAGGAGAGCAAAAAAGCTGACTTAACATTTAAAAAACTAAGATCATGACATCTGGTCCCATCACTTCATTGCAAATAGAAAGGGAAAAAGTGGAAAGAGTAACAGATTTTATTTTCTTGGGCTCCAAAATCACTGTGGAAGGTGTCTGCAGCTATGAAATTAAGACTCTTGCTTCTTGAAAGAAAAGCTATGGTAAACCTAGACAACATATTAAAAAGCAGAGACATTACTTTGCAAACAAAGGTCTATATAGTCAAAGCTATGGTTTTTCCAGTAGTCATGTATGAATGTGAGAGTTGGACTATGAAGAAGGCTGAGTGCTGAAGAATAGATGCTTTCAAATTGTGGTGCTGGAGAAGACTCTTGAGAGTCCCTTGGACTACAAGGAGATCAAACCAATCGATCCTAAAGGAAATCAACCCTAAGTATTTACTGGAAGGACTGATGCTGAAGCTGAAGCTCTAATACTTTGGCCACCTGATGTGAAGATTGAAAAAGACCCTGATGCTGGGAAAGACTGAGGGCAGGAGGAGAAGGGGATGACAGAGGATGAGATGGTTGAATGGTATTGCTGACTCAATAGACACAAGTTTGAGCAAACTCCAGGAGATAGTGAAGGACAAGGAAGCCTGGTGTGCTGCATTCCATGGGGTCGCATAGAGTCAGACACCACTTAGCAACTGAACAACGACAACAATGGATGCTTCATGTTTTCCGCAAAACAAGAAAAGTCTTTTCTGTGAAGACGTAAACTGCCTGTAGAACCTATTTGTTTAGAAAATCTGTTTTACATACTGAGTTTCAGGGAAGACATTTATTGCAACAAGTTCCATGGCTAAAATGAAGTTAATAAGCGTTGTCTCTGGCATAGCTGTACTTTCTGGTGTATTAGGCACTTGTTGCTTCTTTTCTTGTAGATATTAGTGGGATACACTGTAGGATCGTGAATATTTGAGTCCACCTGAAAGGGAAGAAACATTATTTTTTACAATTTTTAATTAATTAATTAATTTGGGGGGTTTAAAATTTAAATTTCCAATTTTAAATGAAATCGTGTCCGACTCTGTGCGACCCCATGGACTGCAGCCTACCAGGCTCCTCTGTCCATGGGATTTTCCAGGCAAGAATACTGGAGTGGGGTGCCATTGCCTTCTCTGAAAATTTAAATTTCCAATTTTAAATGAATTTTTATTAGAGTATAGTTGCTTTACAATGTTGTGTTCATTTCTTGCTATACCGCAAAATGAATCAGTCATACGTTTACATATATCCACTCTTTTAAGGGAAGAGAATTTGAAAGTGGTTGTTGCTCTTTGGAGTGGCTCATAGAGGTTTATTTGCTCTCTCTTTGGTTAAAGCAGTGGTTTTCGACCTACATGTATGCATGAACACACACAAATACACAATCAATTTCACATATAATTTCAAGAGTTCAAAGATCAGAAATCCCAGTTAAATTCCTAGATCTGAGCCGCTTGGCTGGAAGCTTTAATAGGGAACATGTCCATTGTGTTTAACAAACAGAAGGCTCATTTTTGACTCAGAAATGATGAGCAATATTGTCACTGAGACTGTTTATTCTCCATGCCTCAGAGGTCAAAGCTTGACCTTCTTACCTTAACCCGAGATTTACCAAAAGTTATTCATTTAAGTCTGACTCAGCCTGTTATCCCTTTGATTTCACATAATTGGCTAATATGCAAAACACTTGTAACAGTATAACATGTCCACATAGTACAAGTTGTATTTTATTTTGTAATTTAAAAAATAACCTGGCTTCTGAGGTGGCTCAGTGGTGAAGAATCCACCTGCCAAGCAGGAGACACAAGTTTGATCCCTGGGTTGGGAAGATCCCCTGGAGAAGGAAATGGCAACCCACTCCAGTGTCCTTGCCTGAAAAATCCCATGGACAGAGGAGCCTGGAGGGCTATAGTCCATGGGGTCACAAAGAGTCAGACACGACTGAGTGACTAAGCAGCATCAGCAGCATGTGTGTACAGACTAAAACAGTGAATCAGCAGCTCTCCTGCCATATTTAAGAATGAGAAGGAAGGGATCTAACCTTTATTGAGGATTTAGGACACATTAGTTGCTCTGTGAATAACTTACTGAGTCAACACAGTGTTGCCATTAGACAGATATTACTTTTTCCCTTTGCATGATGCAAAACCTGAGGTTTGGTAAGTCTAATAAATTTGCCTAAAATGACCAGTTAATGAGCCAGCATTGAAACCCAGGTTTCTTGTAAGTCTCTACTGAACAGAGAACACTGGATATTTGTTGCTCTTCGGCTACTTGTATTCATCTCTCTCTTTTCTGGAGAATTAGTTCTCCTGTTCCTATCTGCTGCCCCAGTCTAGTCTATGATGTGTCCTTATAAGTATTAACCAAGTTACCCTGCCTCAGGACTAAAGCTAGGATAATCACATTCTCTCTGATTTTTTTGTATCTTGCATGGAGAGACTCGAAGACTGAAAACTTTGTTAAAACTAATTCTTTCTAGTATTAACGTCATGAATGAACTAACTGTTGACTCCTGTTGCCTACCCACCCTCAGCTACCCTATTTGTTCTTTAGAATTCTTTTTGTTTCTGTGAGCTACTCAGTATTTTTTAATAAACTTATTTCTTCTGTAGGTTGTGTAGTTCTGTGGGCTGAATTGTGCTCCCCAAATTCGTATATTGATGCCCTGACCTCTGGTGTGATTGTGTTGGGAGATGGGGCCTTTGGGAGATAATTAAGTTTCAATCAAGTCATAAAAGGCTTCCTTGACAGCTCAGTGGTGAAGAATCCGCCTGCAATGCAGGAAACATGGGTTCAATCCCTGGGTTGAGAAGATCCCCCGGAGGAGGAAATGGCAACTCACTCCAGTATTTTTTTTTTTTTTTAATTGGAGGCTAATTACTTTACAATATTGTGGTGGTTTTTCCCATACATCAACGTGAATCAGCCATGAGTGTACATGTGTCCCCCCATCCTGAAGCCCCCTCCCATCTCCTTCCCCACCCCATCCCTCTGGGTTGTCCCAGTGTACCAGCTTTGAGTGCCTGTTTCATGCATCAAAGTTGTACTGGTCATCTGTTTCACATATGGCAATACACATATTTCAATGCTATTCTCCCAAATCATCCCACTCTCACCTTCTCCCACAGAGTCCAAAAGTCTGTTCTTTACATCTGTGTCTCTTTTGCTGCCTTGCATATAGGGTCGTCGTTACCATCTTTCTAAATTCCGTATATGTGCGTTAATGTACTGCATTGTTGTTTTTCTTTCTGACTTACTTCACTCTGTATAATAGGCTTCAGTTTCATCCACCTCATTAAATCTGACTCAAATGCGTTCTTTTTTATAGCTGAGTAATATTCTACTGTATATGTATATGTACCACAACTTCCTTATCCATTCTTCTGCCGATGGACATCTAGGTTGCTTCCATGTCCTGGCTATTATAAACAGTGCTTCGATGAACATTGGGATACACGTGTCTCTTTCAATTCTGGTTTCCTCGGTGTGTATGCCCAGAAGTGGGACTGCTGGGTCATATGGCAGTTCTATTTCCAGTTTTTTAAGGAAACTCCACACTGTTCTCTGTAGTGGCTGTACTAGTTTGCCTTCCCACCAACAGTGTAAGAGGGTTCCCTTTTCTCCACACCCTTTCCAGCATTTATTGTTTGTAGACTTCGATGGCAGCCATTCTGACTGGCATGAGATGGTACTTCATTGTAGTTTTGATTTGCATTTCCCTGATAAAGCCACTCTGGTATTCTTGCTGGGACAATCCCATGGACAGAGGAGCTGGGTGGGCTACAGCTGTGGGGTTGCAGAGAGTCAGACAGGACTGAGCACGCACACACATATGCAAGATCATGCATGAAAACATCTCAAACCACTCCTGGCACACTCTAGGAAAACACACGTCATACAGGTGAGACTTTCATGGTGAGATTAGTGTCTTCATAAGAAGAAACACCAGAGAGCTTGCTTTCTTCTCTCTCTGCCATGTGAGGACATAGTGAGATGGTGACTGTCTGCAGGCCAGGAAGAGAGCCCTCACCTAGGAAATGAATTGGCCAGCGCTTCGATCTTGGACTTCTCAGACTCCGGACTCTGAAAAGTAAATTCCTATTGTTTAAGCCACCTGGTCTTGGTGCAGGAGACTTGGGTTCGATCCCTGAGTTGGGAAGATCCCCAGGAGAAGGAAGAGGCAATCTACTCCAGTATTCTTGCCTGGGCAATCCCATGGACAGAGGAGACTGGCAGGCTATGATCCCTGGGGTTATATATGGATATTTTCTGTTACTTGCTACCAACGAATTGACTACTATATAAAATGGCCAGTGAAAAGACATAGGTTTAACTCTTAGTACCGTGGTTTTGAGATGAAAGAGAAAAAAGGACAGAGGTCACAGCAGCAAATTTAATGACTTACTATCATTTCTAGGAGGAAAAGTTTTGTGAATAAGATGGGAGTTTAAACTGTTTAATAGTGTAGGATTTGGAAGTTATTTCTGGATTATGGCATGCTTGCTCTCGCTTTATCTCGGTTGCATGTTCCTCAATTCCAGCTTGACTGTGATTTAACCCTCCATGGTGTGCAGCGTTAGAAAATAAATTGGCTCAGGTTAGCTTTTCCTTTAGGCTACAGAGGCGGGGAAATGAAAACTAATCCCTAAAAAGTGATCTGCCAGGGGGAAAAGCTGCACTGAAACGGGCACCTGAACTTTTTCTTTCTACTTGTTTGCTTTGGTCTTAAAGAATGAAAGAAATTCTTACTGCAGGAATTTCTTCACTGGCTCCTAGTCACTCTTCCTAACATAGGCTTATCTTTTATTTTTAGAGCTTTATTTGGATCTATATGTCTTTTAGGTCTGAGTAGTACCTTCCATGAGATAATTCAATTCTGAGAAATCAAGTCAAGAGAAGATGAAATGTAAGGTTTGCCTCACCTCTGCTATACTTCCTGTCTGCTTTTAAGGTTGACAAAATTTAAAGTTTTAAATTTCCTCCAGGATTTCTTGGCATCATCTATATTTTTTCCTCTTCGTTACAGAACATTTTAAGTTTGATGGTATCCTAGCAATCATGCAGTCCACCCTTCTTATCTTACAGAAGAGGAAATAAAGGCCTAAAAAAGTATTTGGCTTGTCAATAATTATATACTTAGTGACTGAATGGGGACTTGAACACAGTTTTTTCAGATTTCCAGTTCTGCGTGCATTCTGCTTCCACAACCAGCCAACTAATTGACCAAGCCAAGAGAATAAAAGCAATTACCATTCAACCTAAACTAAAGAAAAAAATATGGAAAAGAAGAAGAAATAAAATTTTCAAAGTATTGAGTTTTATTAGGCAAAGGGGAAGATTTTGAGCCATGTGGAAGAAAGAGGCAGAGAGCTATAGGTTTTTGGAAGGATTGCTTTTAAGCCCACTACCAGATTGCTTTGTCCTCTGGGCAAGTGCCTGAATGTTTATTTCATGGGTTAAAGGATCCCTTCAAGGTGAACGAATGAAACACTGTCTCATTTCTATGTGAACAAAACTTTTAAAAAGAATTTTTTTCCTCTTGGGAGTTTGTCACATTAAATCTGCTTGGTTTGAACATCTATGTTGAAAACAGGCTAAGAGAACTTCATCTTATTTCTCTCCTTGGCTTTTTGCCTTCCTGTCTTGCAAGAAGTGACGCTGTCTGGGCGCCCTGTTCCTTCCGCAGCTCGAGACTGAACGTCCACTGTCCGCTGGGTAGCTCGTCTCTTTCTGGGGAACCACACCCTAGGTCAGGATGGTTTGTTTTCACTATAGGGCCAGCTGTTCCAGGATTACTTTTTCAGAGTTGGAAACCACAAATTTGAACCCTGAGGCAAAAGGCTGAGAATAAAAATGTAAAGAAAAATGTCAAAGAACTTTTTGTCAGACTGTCACCTTTCTGTTCAGAACTGAGTCTGTCTTTAGTGTTATCCAGTATCCCTGCTATAAACATATTGCTCTAAAGAACGTATGATGAAAAGTCCTAAGTATAAAGGGAAAACACACGTCCCTCTCCTTTCCTCTAGGCAACAAAAGCAAATATTAAGAAGGAGTAGAATAGTTGGAATTTATACTCTTCCTTTTGAATAAAGAGGCATTTCTTGATAACATGAAGGGTTTGGGCTCTGGGGTTGGACTTTCAAGTCCTTCGTTGTGTAATTAAAAGACAGTGATCAAAGCCAACATTTTGGTGAGGAAAACAACTTTGGAGCCATCCTTACCATAATGGGTTGCTGAAGTTGAGTAATTAGTAGCTACAGAATTTAGAGCAGGGTTTTAGGAAGTCAGTTTCTGTGGTTGAAAGCATATGCCATGTCATGAGAATTTACTGCACCATAAAAATATTCAATGAATTCTTTAAGACAAAGGAAAAAGAAAGAGATAAATATCAAGTTCAGTAATTGAAGCTTGTTGTGTTTTGGAAAGTAGGTTATTTTTTCCTTTGTATTTTGATTACACTTAGAAACTTTTGAATCATAAATCCCTGTGATTTTTAATAAAGGTCACCAATAATATAAACACACATTTAAAGACAATTCATAATCACATTTTCCCATTTAATGATACATATTTTTGCATAATAGTTTCTATAGTTCTTTTCATAAGCCTGTGTGTTTTATATTTTCAACCCCACTATTTTATGTTATGCTTTTTAAATATAATATTCTGTCTCTCACTATTAAAATTTCCAGTTTTTATTTATTTATTTTAAATTTTATTTTTTAACTTTACAATATTGTATTGGTTTTGCCATATATCAACATGAATCCACCACAGGTATACACGTGTTCCCCGTCCTGAACCCTCCTCCCTCCTCCTTCCCCGTACCATCCTTCTGGGTCGTCCCAGTGCACCAGCCCCAGGCATCCAGTATCGTGCATCGAACCTGGACTAACAGTTACTATTTTAAATGATTGCATAATATTTCATATTATCTATCTTAATTTGCTAACTTCTACTGTTGAACCTTTAGATAGCTTTATTTTGGCAATTAGATGTGTGTTATAGATAACATTGCATTGAGCATCTTCTTGTTTGTAGGTATTTATTTTATTAGTGTTCAGTTTTGTCTCATAATTAAATTCCCACAAATGATTGTGATTATAAACATCTTTATGGTTCTTGCTGTATAACATGACATGTTGTTTTCTGAACTGTTTATGTAACATGACCGTATGACATCCTCGACAGTGCTACATATGTTGGATGTTGTTATCATTTCTTTGTTTTAATTTGCATTTCTTTGATTATTACTGGAATGAACATTTTTCCTTTGTGGATTTCCTTTTATTGTTTTTGCCAGTTGTATTTATTTGAATGTGCACTGTCTATGACAGTTCAACAGCTTATTTTTTCCTGTTTAATAGCTTCTCTGAGGAATAGTACACTTTGATCTCTGGACACTTGACTGTCTATTCTGAAGTCATCTTCAGGCCAGGAACACTAGAACACTTTTTTCTTAGGTGAGATTTATCTGAAAGCATCACACTACATTTTAACTGCAGTAACTCTTTGTACCATGAGGAAACTATTCCACGTCCTCACTGTGTCCTCTGAGAGAGAGAGACACCTCTGGAGACTCTTATACAGGCATTAACCCCATCATAGAGCTCCACCCTTATGACCTCATCCCACCCTAATTACCTCCCACAGGCTCCATGTCCACATATTACCACATCAAAGGTTACAGCTTCAACACATGAATTTTGAGGGGGATGCAAACATTCAGTCCCTACACTCTCTTTCTCCCTCAGGTCACTCCAACCTCTACCCAAATACACATCTTCTTAACTAAGGGGAACTTGATATGTGTTAAAGACAGAAGTATTAATAAAATTTCAGGAACACTTGGTTGAGCTTATAAAAATTTAATCAATAGATATAGAACAAAATGAAATAAACAAGCGAAAGAACAGTGTGGGAGGAGATGGGGCATTTTATAGCAGGGCCAGTCTCGGAGCATGATTTGCCTTGTGGGTATGATGGCAGCATGTGGTTTTAAGAGTCCATTTAGAAGAATATTTTCATGTCTTGTAACTCATGCATTCTGAAGTTTGAGTCTCAGTCATGAATGATAGGAATGGAGCTTCACAATACAGGGATCTCAACAGCACTAGGAATTACCCCTTGGGTGCCTCCACTCCTCCCCTCCCCTTCTCTCCCTTCCCTTCCCTGCATTCCCTACCCACGTCCCTTGCCCTAAGCTCCCACATTCCAACTGGCATCAGGCTAGTTACACATCTGGCTATTTCTTTATTTTCTTTTGTGAGTCAGAAATGAATCAATACCCTGGCAAGGAGTTAAAAAGGCTAGTCTTTACGAAGTGCTATTTTGTGGGTAAATACAAACACGATAATTTGAGTGTTTAAAAACTTAAGCTTGAATAGTTATTTTATGATTTAAGGAATCCTATTACTGATCATTAAAAAAAAGTCAATTAGCTTGTAGGATCTGAATAAATCTTATTTGTACATGGTAAAAATGCAAGCATTAGAAAAAGGTGTACAGTCAAAAACAAATTTCCTTCCCATTCTACAACCCCAGTGCCTTCGTCTCTCTTTTTCTCAGAGGCAACCATTACTAATTTCTTGCTTGTGCCCTATGGAAACACTCTCTATATAATCAAACTTAAATATTATTTATATAGTCCCCCTTAAAAACCCAAATAGGAAATACTGTATACACCTTGTGTTTATTCTTGTTTTTTCACTTTTAATTTAACTATGTTTTGCTTCTTGGAAACTGGTCTATATCTGCACACATAGTTTTATCCCATTCTTTTTACTGGCTGTATGATGAGGATGTGTTGTAATTTATTAAATTAGCCCCCTGCTAATAGGTACTTAGGTTATTTCTAGTCTTTTAAAAAACAAGCCCTAATGCATTGTAAAGACTTGTGTGTTTGTGCAAGTATGTTTGTAAATATATTTGCATGCTGAATAATCGCATGAAGATAAATGTGGTATTGCGGTGATTAAAGCATGAATACTGGAGTTTTACTATCCACGACTACCTGCCTACCACTTATTAACCTAGGGGCAAGTTACTTAACTATCTGTACCTTATTTTCCTCATCTGTAAAATTGGTATAAATACAGATATAAATAAAGAGATATTGGAGATATACGTATTACTGGTGCTAATACAAGTACAGCATTCTGACATCAGCATAAAAAATGGTCTCTATAATTTTCTTGTTGGGATTATTTCTTGGAAGCCAGAACCTTATCTTTTAGAAGTATCAATGCTATTACTGGAGAATACCTTTATTCCCCTCAACTTTGATAAAGAAGAACTCACTTCTAAACTTGTCCTAAGTATTGACATAATTGATGCTTAATTTTGGCTCAGAGAAGATGGTTGGGAAGGTAAACTGAGAGTAAGAGTTCCTGCTTACTCTCAGGTAGAAGCAGGAGGTTGAATTTAGCCTCACTTGTTTTTGAACGTTGGGTTGAAAGTCATCATTTTGGGCCTCAGTGTCCTTACCAGTTATACGCAGGGATTAGATAGATGATTCCTAAAGTAACTTCCAGCCCAAACAATTTTGTCTGTGCTTATTCCAGTCTCAAAATGAGGTATGATTTATGTGACTTAGGCAATTCTGAGAGAGAAGTCTAAAACCTGACTCATAAACAGTGTCACTTTGCACATGTTGTTCCCACTGTGTGGAATGACCTTCCCCCATCTGACTGTGTAGCTGAGCTCTGACTCATCCTCATAGACTTAGCTCCAGCTGGCTTTTCACCGTGAAGCCCTCCCTGGGTGCCCCAGCTCAGTTAGGCTCTCTATCCCTTTGAACTATCTTGGCCTCTGCATTACGTGGTGGGGTAAGGAGATCCAACCAGTCCATCCTAAAGGAGATCAGTCCTGAATATTCATTGGAAGGACTGATGCCAAAGCTGAAAATCCAATACCTTGGCCACCTTATATGAAGAGCTGACTCATTGGAAAAGACCCTGATGCTGGGAAAGATTGAGGGCAGGAGGAGAAGGGGACGACAGAGGATGAATGGTTGGAAGGCATCACTGACTCAATGGACATGAGTTTGAGTAAACTCCGGGAGTTGGTGATGGACAGGGAGGCCTGGCGTGCTGCGGTTCATGGGGTTGCAAAGAGTTGGACACGACTGAACTGAACTGAAGGGTTTTTAATTATTACCTGATAGCTTTTATTTGTCACCCCAGCCTCAGCCTTGATTTTGCATCTTTGATGCATCAAGGATGAGATGACACAGTCATTTCTTGGATTTTAAGTGTCAATCGAAAGTCTGGGCCCTTCAGAGAGGAGAAGGTATGTGTACGCAGATAAACACACTACCAGGAGAACACATGCTGAGCAACTAAAGCTCTGATGCGCCAGAAAGGAGAAAGCACTCTGGACAGGAGGGTGCCAGGGGTGAGGAGACGCTGTGGCCTCCGACAGAGGAGTGAAGCCCTCTGCCTGGTCCTCTCACCTGGTCCTTTCCTCAAACTCAGCACAGGACTAAGGAGAGTGACAGAAATACCCCAGGGGCGTGAAGAATCTGAGCCCAGAGGGAAACCACGTTTCTTTTCCTCGAGAGTGCCCAGTGAGATGGGAAGAACCCACAGTGGACATGGCCGTGCACAGTACCCAGGTGCCCAGGCCTGAGGGGGCTCACAGAGGCTCAACAGGGTGGCAAGGTGTGGGAGCAGAGGGTGACTCCTATGCTCCATCAGAGAGGGGCATGGGTGGAGAAGGGCTGAGCCTGGCTTTGCTGTATGTCCTGGGGCCCTGTGTGATGTGGGAGCCACCAAATGGTCCTGTGCATTGTAAAGGGGCAAGGAGATTAAACAGGGTTGGGCCCCAAGGTACTTTAGACCAGGAACATGGACAGAATCAACAGTTTGACCTACATGGCCCAACTCCTGAAGACCAGATGGAGAACAGTTCAGTAAATACCTGGACTTGTTGTTCACCCACTCCCAACCTGCCCTTGACAAATAGCAGAATCCCAATTCAATTGAGATTCAGTTTCCATAACTTGGAGAAATAGGAACTCCGTGAAGTTTGGTAGAAATGGATGCTTTTGAACTGTAGTACTGAGAGTCCCTTGGACAGCAAGGAGATTAAATCAGTCAGCCCTAAAAGAAATCAACCCTGCATATTCATTGGGAGGACTGATGATGAAGCTGAAGCTCCAATACTTTGGCCACTTGATGCAAACAACTGACTCATTAGAAAAAAACCCTGATGCTGGAAAATATTGATGGCAGGAGGAGAAGGGGATGACAGAGGATGACATGGTTGGATGGCATCACCGACTTGATGGACATGAGTTTGAGCAAGCTCTGGAGTTGGTGATGGACAGGGAAGCCTGGCGTGCTGCAGCCCATGGGGTCCCAAAGAGTCAGACACGACTGAGTGACTGCAATAAACTGAGAAATTAAAAATGTTTGATAAAGATTCCAAGGACTTCTAATTCTTCCATACTGTCTCAAATGTTTGACTCCTTATCTGCATTTCTGGATCATGAACTCTTTGAGGGCACTAAGTCTTCGGGCTTCCCAGGTGGTAAAGAATCGGCCTGCCAGTGCAGGAGATGCAAGAGACGTGGGTCCAGTCTCTGGGTCAGGAAGATCCCCTGGAGTAGGAAATGGCAACCCACTCCAGTATTCCTTCCTGGAAAATTCCACGGACAGGAGAGCCTGGGGGGCTAGAGTCCATGGGGTCTCAAAGAGTCCAACAGGACAAAGCTCAAACACACTGTATCCTCTATTTTATTTTTCCCTATGCTTTGCAAGTGCTGACACAGAGAAGGCCTGTAGTAAGCTTTTGTTGAATAAGTAAATGGACCTGTATTGGATAGCTCTTCTGTGCCACAACCTGTCCTAGGTGCCTTCAGAGCCCTGTGAACAAGACACTATTATCTCCATGTCGCAATCGAGAGCACTAAGTGAAGCACAGGAAATGATGTAACCATCCCTGGGCAGATGGCAGGCAGATCTCATTCACACTCTAGGCCCTCTGACACTCAACTGCTTTCCTAGGCAAAAAGGATTCTCTTAGAGTCTGAATCGGAGAAGGCAATGGCACCCCACTCCAGTACTCTTGCCTGGAAAATCCCATGGATGGAGGAGCGTGGTAGGCTGCAGTCCATGGGGTCGCTAAGAGTCAGACATGACTGAGCGACTTCACTTTCACTTTTCACTTTCATGCATTGGAGAAGGAAATGGCGACCCACTCCAGTGTTCTTGCCTGGAGAATCCCAGGGACGGGGGAGCCTGGTGGGCTGCCGTCTCTGGGGTCGCACAGAGTCAGACAAGACTGAAGCGACTTAGCAGCAGAGTCTGAATATACCTATGGAATTAGGATGAAAATTAGTTTTTCACTTACTGTAGTAGATTTTTTTTTACCTGTTTCTCGATTACTTTGAAAATAAACAGCAGGGTGTTCTCATTTTACTTTTCTTATTGATTACAAATTAGAAAAAAGTACCTATCACAATATAACTGTGATACTATATGATACTATAAGCATAATAAAGGTATGTGTGTGCTTAGTCGCTCAGTTGTGTCTGACTCTTTGTGACCATATGGACTGTAGTCTGTGGATTGAATCCATGGGATTCCCTAGGCAAGGATACTGGAGTGGGTGGCCATTCCCTTTTCCAGGGGATCTTCCTGACCCAGGGATCAAACCTGGGTCTTCTGCATTTCAGGCTAATTCTTTACCGGCTAAGCCACTAAAGCTTAATATTCTTGCTAACACTGCTTTGTTTGTTTATAAAAGAAATATAGGTTTTTATAGATGATATATAAAATTAGAAAAATACAAGAAGTTAGAATTCACTTATGATTTTACTTCATATAGATACCTACTACTAACCTTTAGTTATATTTCACCCTGATTGAAGAAAAATTAAAAAAATTGATGCTGACACTTTATATGTCATTATATCAAGAATGTTCTGCATAGTGTGGAGTGTTTAATATTCATTGAACCAAATCTATTTGGACTCTAGTGATCAGTGGGAGAAGTTATTCGAGTTACGGCTTCACAAGTAAATTGAAATATTCAATATGCAAATTCTTGCTTTAGATACTCTTCTGGAAAACTTCTAAAATTTCAAGGAAAGTAAAAAATATATATATATATATAAAATTCAATAAGACTATCATGACTATACTAAGCTTTAATTGCAATTTGAAAACCAAGAAGATGATAAAAATCACCTACCTACCTGGTTTAGAAGTGGTTTAACAGTTCTGTGGGAGAGAGGAGGGGCCGCATGTCCCGGAGGACACAAGAGTGATTGAACAAGTGCAGTAACATCTCCCTCCACTCCAGAGGTGGTGAAACACTGGATTACAATAGGGAGTAAAAGTTTAGGACTAGATTTACATTTCAAGCTTTCTAAAAAATTAACATGTCTGTTTCAGGCCAGTTAAAGAAGCAAGGTACCTTCTACTTAAGGCATCAGAATTTTCTCAGTATGAATGGAAACTGCTATAGGATTGTTTTGGCTTGTGTCCATGGAGTTTAAGAAAGGAGGAGGCCTGGAGGGCAAGCTAAATTGACTTGATGTTTTTAGGTTTTTGACATGTGGGGACTAATCTTATTTCCATGTCAATGGACCCTGTCAGCTGCTGCATGTTAAAATATGATTAGCCCTTCCCTTTAATTGGCCATGTAATAAACTCATCATCCCCAAAGCCTGGCTTGGTGGTTCAGAGCACAGACTGAGAACCGGATTCCAATCCTAATTTTGCTCTTTATGGGCGTTGACACTTGGGGCAATCTGATAAAGACCTTTATGCCTCATCCTGTTTGTCCTTATCTCACGGGTGGTTTATAAGGATTAAATGAGTAAAAGCACTTTGAATAATGCCTGGAACAGAGTAAGAACTCTAAACTTGTTAAATAAGAAGTAATATAATTAGGCTCCCCATTTGTGACTGCTGGTGAACCAAGAAACTGGGAGTGTGCTAATGACATATGGCTGACTTGGGAACCTCATAATAATGAAAAAGTGCCCATGTTTTTGTGGCAAAGTAGGTGGATATTTAAGCAACAAACTGGCAGGTTCGGGTTGAGTACTGTAGGGATCTTCAAGTCAACTGGGTTGTTTCACTAAACATGGTGTTGGGGCTGCCCTGGGGAGTATGTGGGACAGCTGCTTTACTTTAGGAACAGGATGCATATTTGAAAGGAGGATTTGTATTTCTCAGGTTATTTACCTGGACTGGTGAGGTAAATTGAATCTGGGGATAGATTGGAGATATCCAGGGTTATTCTTTCTTGCTAGATTTTCAGATAAATCAGATAGAATTTTAATCTTCAATTCACTGTTTCTGTCAGTTAACATTTGTTGGCTGCTATCACATAAGCAGAATTGAAGTAGAGAAGTAGCTTATTGCAAGCAGGAAAGCTCAAACAAGCAAGAGGAAAGTCAAGGCAAGAGGCTTCGAAGGACCAGAAACTGTGGCTACGGGGGGTCTGGAAAGCAGGGGCTGCTGCTCTTGTCCCTTGTTCATATTCCAGAGATGAGAATCTGATCAGCTTTGCTCCAGCCAGTTACCCACCCTTGGCTAGAGGGCAGGGCGTCTAAACTGGCAGTCACGCTTGCCTGTATCTGATGGAACAGTTCCTCCAAAGAAAAATCAGGATGCTATTTCCAGAAGAAGGAAAAAGGCAGCAGAGTGGAGAAAAACAGCAGATGTCTACCACGTTACTCTGTATTGCTTCAAGCAACTGATAAGGAAGACAAAAATCATAAGGAAGTAAAGAGGCGCTGATTTTCAGTCTTTCTCACCTATTCCAGCTGCCTCTTCTCTGACCTTGAAGCTTGTCTCCAAAGCCTGGACTTACACCAGAAGATATCCTCTGATTCTGATGGAATTATCTCGTGATCCTACTGCAATCTGATTGAAAGAAAACAGCTTAAAACATCATATGGATTTTTATCAAAATGATGATAGTTGTTTTTCCGTTAAGCACTTATTAGGTGTCTACTATCCATCAAAAAAGGCAAAGAGCCCTGTCTCCTGCATTTTAGAAATTTATAGTCAGGGAAACAAGACAGGCAAATTACATGATTACAATGTGGTGTGGAGAATAGCATAACAGAAACAAAAACCACACAGCCTAATCTGCTTAGGGGCTTCAGTGGAGGAGGTATTAGAACTAGGTCTTGAAAACTGAATGAGCATTTACAATTTCAAATTGAAGCATTTAGTATAA
This sequence comes from Bos taurus, assembly GCF_002263795.3. Taxonomy (NCBI): domain Eukaryota; kingdom Metazoa; phylum Chordata; class Mammalia; order Artiodactyla; family Bovidae; genus Bos; species Bos taurus. Next base: position 95,427,232 of record NC_037334.1, read on the forward strand.
AGACAAAATTATGACCCCAAATTATAAACATTATTTACATTGCTGTCAGTGGCACCAATTTCATCTACTGGCAGCAAAAATATTGTTCTCTGGTCTTCTAAGGTTAAGAAGTGAGCTCATCAAAAGAAAGTCAAAAACAGGAAAAAATACGCTGTTGCATTCTAGTAACAATTTTTAAACAAAGCCCTACTCCTAATCACCGTAGTTTCATGAACTTAACTAGATGTAAAACGTGCCAGGTCCCTCCAGGGCTTCTGGAAGCCCTCAGCAGCTGTCACTCATTGACTGCGCAGCTTGAAGGTCAGAGCCCATCCTGGATGAAGCAGGAGCCTTGGGTCAGCTACTGACTTTTTAGTAGAGGCACTACTTATGCTTTTAACATTCATATCTCGGCTGGAACTCATCTCCAGTATGCTTTTGGGTTAGCAATGTGTCTGTATTTCAAGCTTCTGTGGAGACTGAAATGAGATTCAGGATATAATGGTTAAAAAAAACTGAAAATGCACATGGATAAGAAGAATCTCATCACAAAATGGAGTTCTAAAGCCTCACAAACTAAGTTTATTATTATTATTTTTTTTGCTTTTATATTCCCTTCTGTTATGGTTTATCACAGGACACTGAATGTAGTTCTCTGTGCTGTACAGTAGGACCTTGTTGTTTATCCATTCTGTTTATAAAAGTTGACATCTGCTAACCCCAACCTCCCACTCCATCCCTCTCCCAACCCCAGAACAGTTACAAGTCTGTTCTCTATGTCTGTGTGGCTGTTTCTGTTTCACAGGTAGATTCATTTGTGTCATATTTTAGGTTCCACATATAAGTGATATCATATGGTATTTGTCTTTGTCTTTCTGACTTACTTCACTTAATATACTCTTCAGATCCATTCATGTTGCTGCAAATGGCATTATTTAGTTCTTTTCCATGATTAAGTAGCACTCCATTGTATATATGTAACACATCTTTATCCATTTGTCTGTAGATGGACATTTAGGTTGTCTCTATGTCTTGGCTCGGAGAAGGCAATGGCACCCCACTCCAGTACTTTTGCCTGGAAAATCCTATGGACGGAGAAGCCTGGTAGGCTGCAGTCCATGGGGTCGCTAAGAGTCGGATATGACTGAGCGACTTGACTTTCACTTTTCACTTCCATGCATTGGAGAAGGAAATGGCAACCCACTCCAGTGTTCTTGCCTGGAGAATCCCAGGGACAGGGGAGCTTTGTGGGCTGCCGTCTATGGGGTCGCACAGAGTCGGACACAACTGAAGTGACTTAGCAGTAGCAGCAGTATGTCTTGGCTATTGTGAACAGCGCTAGCAGATTATTCTTAATTAGTGAAACTATTGTCAGAATTTCTTATAATGGAAGTGTGTTTTCCTGTGCCAAATGAATATTCCTAAAGTGTTGGAAAAATTTTTTTCTCTTATATTGATGCGTATGCTTTGCCTTGTTGCATCACATGTGTCTCTGTCTCAGATCACTTTTCAGACCAAGGTGGGAGAATAAAGAGGAAATAAATGAATGTAGGAATAAATAAGCTCCCAAAACAATTATCTAATGTGAGTTAATGAAACTGTTCTGAGTCCTATAAAATGAAAACTGTTCAGAGTCCTGTAAAATGGTTCCTTTAGTCTCATTCATTTGCAACAGGTTTACAAGAAGTTAGAATACCTGAATTTTGTCTTGGCTGTGCACCTACCTACCTGTGTGAGTTTAGGTGAAATACTAGGAGGTGAAATACTAGGATGAACTGACCTGTGAGGAAGTTTCTACATGAGATGGTTAGCCCTACCCTTTTGTAATCTCTTTAAGTTACTTATCAATTTACCTCAAGTCTCACCACTACTTAAATCAACTGAATTCACATAATTTGTGTGGTTTAGTCTGAACATATTTGATTGAGGTCTGCTTTCATTTTAGTAAACATTCCTACCATCCGTTTTGGTTAAAACCTCTCTGAAATAAAATTTAATTTAAAGGCCATGCAGGCAAAAATAGCATCTTTAAAGGCTGTTGGTGGGCAGGGAAAGCTTTGAGGTGACCTGTGGATTTCCCATTTGTAGGAACACAGAACAACATGCTCAGCAGTTACATGCTTACCTCTCATGTAACTACTGTAATTGATAGTTTCCTCTGAGTTTAGTGGGCAGAAATCCTTAAGCATTACATATTGATAGATTCAATTTAGGTATTGAATCGTTTTATTATCAGAGGTTGTACTTACATTCTCCCAGAGTCATCTCAAGGTATATCACAGAAGAGAACTAAGAGTATATGCGCATTTTTTAAAAAGATGTATTCCACCTAAAACTTTGAAGACCAGTCTTCTTAGGTGAAATTTGATCTTCAACTTAGTTATTTCCTTCTGTCAGGATTCTAAATTTTCTTCATCTTTCTATTTTTTCTTAGATTCTTGCTCATTCTTGCTCATGGAAACTTTCTCTATATCAGAGGTACCTAACAGAGAAAAGGCTCAGCAGAATGGAGGAAGAGAGATAATCATAGAAACCCACATTGAGCTAAATGATCCCTGGAATGCAATTTGAAGATGAATGTTCCAAATTATTTTTTCTCTGTCTAGTTGACAGACTAATAAAGAAATCCATCAATCAGTCAATCAGGCTAAATCAATGAGAACTGTAGTGAAGCTCATCTGGATAGTGATGGATGATACTTGAAAGTGAATTAGTGACTGATTTGGAGAGATTTCAGAGGAGTACAGCTAACAGTGGCAAATCAGGTTAACTCATATGTACTGCTGACAGGATGTGATCTGGGCAACAGAAAATTCTATCCAGCAGCCTCCAATTGCCTGTGAAGCTGACCTGGAGACCACTCCACATCCGATGAATTGAAACAGGTCCATCTGAAATAGTTTTTTTTCAGCCTTGTAATGTTTATAATAATATGTATCTAGCCTAGAAACCTACATTTAAGTATCTGAATACATCTGCAGGAGGCAAACAACTCCCATCAATGCCTCCATGACAATGTGCTGTTAGTTGCTAATTGGGAAAAAGCACAAATAATAATTAGAAGGCATTCTGTTGCTTGCTGGGGGAGGCGGGTGGTGGTGGGGGGCGGCTCCTTCCCTCAATGATTAACATATTCAGCTCTATTGGGCAACCACCTGGTTTAAAAATCTTCGACAGGTGGTGTTAGCAATGCATATTTACTTGTTCACGTCATATCTGTGCAAAAGCTCAAAAATCAAGACCAGCTGCGAACAATCATTAATATGACCACTCTTGGGACCTCATCACTTCCTCTAGAGATAAAGTTCCTTCCATGTCAGTTCACCTTCAAAGATCTTCTAAGCCGCTGCCCTTCCTCTCTGTCCTCTGCAGGCCATGGTGCCATCAGGATATTTTTCCCAGGTGTTGATAATCAACTCTTAAGCAAGGTGATTGCCAAGTAGCAGAGGAACATTTTGTAATGCATCCTGAAAGGATGTCAAACCCAGGCTTTTAGCAGGTTCAAATAAGTAGAATGAAGACAAAGTGTGTGGCTCATATCCTCTTAGCCTTTGAAGCCCAGGGTTCTGGCCCAGATCCTATAGTTTTGATTGGATTGCCCCACTGGATGGAGATATTAGTGTTGCAAATCCACTAGGGGTTTATTCACTCTAGAAGATTTTTATAAAAGTAAACTATAGGCTGTTCCATTTTCTACTATATCCATTTCCCCCTCATTTCAATAGTCAGGAAGTTGTTCAGTACTTGGCAGTGTCTCTTTAGTTTTAAGTTTCTGGTGTATTGTCCCTCGCTCATGCTCTTTTCCCCCAAGAAACAGGGACTGAAAGTAGGTTGTGAGTGCTCCTGCTTGTGGCGGGCCTTCTCTTCCTGGCTCCCAGTTCACCTGACCATTTTAGACAGCAGGCTGGTGGGGTTACCTGGATACCCAGGGGTCACTTGTGTGGCTCTGATGGTCCCTTGGTGGATCGAGCTGATTAGTCATAGCCAATTGCTTATTTTCAGGGATTTTCCTACTTTGCCAACATCATCTAGCTGAGGACCAGATGCTTTTAGTCAGCATCTTCTACAGTTTAAGAATCTCCAAAAAAATCTCCCGTTACTCTGGGAATCTATTGCCCAGGTCTGAACAAATAGGTTTCTCCTCTTCTCTCTGAAGGAAGTATGTGATTTTTAAAGGGAGCAGATGAGCATATGGGTGCTTTTCTTTTCAACACAGGATGGAACAGTGTTTTGGAGACAGTGGGGGAGCAGGTATAAGTATACACTTTAAAGACTGTAAATTGGTGCACACTTTTTCTGGAGGCTATAATTTGATTCTATATCTACCAAGATTTAAAATGCAGATACTCTTGACTGAGGAATTTTACTTCTTACTGTGTATCCCCAAAGTATACTAGTGTGTGTTTAAGGGCAAATATATATTTATACAGTATTGTTTACAATAGCAAAAGATTTGAAGCTATCTACATGTCCACTTAATTGGGAACTAGTTAAATGATCGCACATTCATATAGCAGATTCTTTTACCAATTGTTGAAAAAAGTGAGGCAAGTCTATATATACCATTGTGGAAAATTTCCAAGATATACTTAGATACTGAGTATCTAAAAAGGGACAGACCATGATGCCATTTATTAAAAAAAAAAAAAAGCCATATATACACATGTGTATATTTGTGTACATGCAACCTATTTGGATTATCAGCAGTTGACTCTGTTGAAGGAACTGGGGAGCTGAGAGCCTTTTTATAAAGCTTTAAGTGTTTTCCTCGTACATGTAATTGCTATTCCAATAAATAGGTAATTAAACAAACAAACAATAAAGATGTCCATTTTTAAAAATCTCATCTTTACGATTTCTTCTCACTGCTCGCTTTCCACAGAAAGGATCCTCTTGCTGGTCATTGAGATCAGAGAGATCTTTAGCTCTGGCCCCCACTGACTAGTTGTGTGATACTCAGCAGATTATTTGGTATTGTCCAGAGCCTCACCACTTTTTTTCTCCTCCAAAAAGGATGAATAATATCTCAAGACTTGTGAGGCTTACATAAGTTCTCTTGCATCATACCTAGGACTCCATCCTTGATGGGGCCTTGAGTAAAGGAGGCAATGCTGGTGGGTCAGGTATTTCTAGCACCTTACTGCAGGCAAAAATCTTTCCTTTGCGTTTGTGTGAAGCAAGTCTTCTCCTCACAGGACACTGAACATTTTATGGCGTACTAGATTAAAACCAACAACAACAACAAAAATGAGGATACCATAAGGTAAATAAGCAAAGCCCCTTCTCCACTGGTGTTATGATTCAAAACAGGTCTCCCATGAGGGCCTTAGGCTGGCGTTAAAGCAGGTGCGGCCATGGTCCCACTAAGCCTGAAGCATCCTCCCCAGGGCCCCCGGAGCTTTACGGTTCTTTGCGGCCATGACCCTTAGAGGCTCCTCTTGGGTCCTCTTAGTTTGGCAGCTGCTCTGTCAGCCTAGGAGGACCAAACAGCCACTGAGCTATTCAGAGTCTTTTTTCCCTAGTCTCCTGGGGTCTTAACTTTCAGGAAGAGGTTTTGTGTTTTTGTTTTCTTTTTTTTTTTTGCGTTCTATTTATTTTTAGTTTTCAAACATGTTTAAAATATTGTTTCTGTTTTGGTAGGAAGAAGGTACTTTTTCAATAACCTACTCTCGGGGGAACTGTGTGGCAATGGAGTGTGTGTGTGTGTGTGTGTGTGTGTGTCTTTCAGAGTTCAGCAGAGACTCTGAAGCAAGGAAAGTGTTTTGTGTTCGTCCCGCTGTGGCCTTGGTCTAGTTGTAGATTACCACATCCTGGGTAGTTTTACACACACCAACTTCATGTGCTGCTGAAGCCAGAGGCTGTGAATCTGCAGAAAAAGACCTAGTTCTTTTGAGCTCTGGTGAGAGACCCGATACCCAACCATTTATTCCAGCTTTTCGAATTTGTGCTGGTTGCAGGTTCACAGGTACGTCTTGGTGAGGACGGATATGTCTGTGAGTAGCAGAGACCAGAGTATTTGCACCTGTCTCTGTTCCCACACATCACGTCAGTGTGTTGTGTGGGGCTGGGGTGGAGAGTGCTGGCTTTGGAGGTAGACTGACCTGGGTTTGAAAGCCCAACTTGTTACTTCCTAGCTGGGTAGCTTTTGCTGTCTTAGTTTGTTTCAGCTGTTCTAATAGAATACCATAAACTGTGTGGCTTATATACAACAGGCATTTTTCTTACACTTCTGAAGGTTGAGAAGTCCAAGATCCAGGCATTGGCAGATTTGCTGTGAGGGTCCATTTCCTCCTAGATTGTTCCTTCCTGCAGGTAACCTCATAGGGCAGAGGAAGAAATGAGGAGTTTCTCTGTGATCTTTTGTAAGGGGACTAATCGGATTCTAATCACAGGCCCTGCCTCCTAATACCATTGTAATGGAGGTTACCATTTCAACATGTCAATTTGTGGGGAGGACAGAAACGTTCAGATCGTAGCACTGGGGTAAGTTATGGAAACTCCCCAACTTAGTCTCTTCATCCGTGGTACAGGGATGGTAAGGGTAGCTGCCTCCTGGGGCTGGTGAGCTCAGCACAGTGCCCAGCATACGATGAGTCCTCAGTCAGATGCAGTGCTAATGCAGACCCTGGTTGTCTTTCCACTCCATAATGAGTTCTCGCGGGGCAGACACTGTGTCTTTCCCTTTATTATATTCCAAGTGCCCAGCATATTACCTCAGCCCTTGATGAGTGAATGAATGAAAAATGAACCCATGCACTCGATCTCCAAAGCTGAATCATACTATGACTGATTTTGTGACACATTTGCCAATCTTACTTAACTAGCATCCATGGAAGAACTCCTTTTAACTTCATTTCCTTCTTGACTAGTCCTCTCCCCTTGGAAAACTCTCCTGCTTCTATGTATTTTTCTATAAATTATTTTTCACAGGTACCTTATGATAGTTTGTTTCTCTTTATTTTGTCTTTAAAAAAAAAAAAACTCTCATTTTCAAGATGAAAAGGAAAGAAAAAAGATCTCAAAGATTTATAGCAGATTTTGTTAGTATTTCTTAAAATACTGGCTAGAATATAGGAGAAATATTTGTTTTTCGGGATTTTATGTAGGTCTATTTTGTGGCATTCAACATGTATCCTTAGAGTCTTTCCTCTCCAAACTTGAACTGGGTATCTGTTAAATTTTCATGTAACTTCCTGAGGTAGCCTCATCATACCCAAATTCAAGAGTCACCATTACTGAGTTGATTCAAACTATACATTATAACTTCTGAGTAGTGGAAACCAACCAGTTACCTGTTTTGTATTTGACCTGAAAATTCTTATCCTACCTAATGGTGGTGGTGGTTTAGTCACTAAGTCATGTCTGACTCTTATGACCCCATGGACTGTAGCACACCAGGCTCCTCTGTCCATGGGATTTCCCAGGCAAGAATACTGCAGTGGTATGCCATTTCCTTCTCCAGGGAATCTTCCCAACCCAGGGATGGAACCTGCGTCTCCTGTATTGCAGGCACTTTCCTACGCTGCAGGCAGATTCTTTACCATTGAGTCACCAGGGAAGCCCTATACTACCTGCTGCTGCCGCTGCTGCTGCTGCTGCTGAGTTGCTTCAGTGATGTCCAACTCTGTGCGACCCCATAAATGGAAATAATTTGATATGAACTTTCCCCCAAATGTTAATATTTTGGTTACAAAGAGAAGGCACTGGAGTTTTTCTATTTCCTGGAGAGAAACCTCTTTACTTCTGCCTTTCAGACATGGCCAAATAGGGCTCTGATACCTTGTTGGCAGCTTTATAATCATAGAAAGAAAAAGCTGGAAGAGATCATAGAGGTCACCCAGTCCAACCCCTTCATTTTACAGAAACGCTGTGGCTTAACCAGGATCACAGAGCTGGTGACAGGGTGGTGCCTAGAAGCCGGATCTCTTAAACCACTGTTCAGTGATTTTTTTCCTAATTCATGCAATGCCTGTTCTCTTACACTCAAGATTTAGAAGCTCTAATGATTCACAATCTCATATTGTTATTCTTAAGTTTGATAATTTGGGGATTGATGGCAGAAGATTGATTTCACTGAGGAAATTCCACAGATAGTGATGAGGGTGTGCCAAAATATTAAAATGGGAAAAAGCAAAGATGAGGGATTGAACAAAATGTGCTTGGGGTTATATTGGATATGAAGACCAGCAATTTATGACCTAATTTATTATCTAATTATTGAGATGAGTCTAGTGCTCATGTAATAAGTGGTGAACAATAAGCAGATGGTTTGTGAAATGATAGATTATAGGGTACAGAGAAGATGCTAAATGAGTATTGTAGGAGTGAAAGAAGGCCTCATGGAGGATGGAAACTAAATCCAAGTCCTGAAGAATGAGAAGGGTTAGGATTACATAGTTGGTGAAGCAGGGCATTTTATACAAGAGCAAGCAGCGTGTGTGCAGCAGTGGAAGGCACAGTGAAGCGGTGTGGGTGTGTGGCCTGTGTGTTCATGGGAGATTGGTGAGGAAGCCAGTCTGACTGGAAAGTAAGGACAGGTTGGTAGGGTGGAGTCAGATTATAAAGGACTGCTTGTCATGCAGAAGAGCTCAGACCTGTAGACCACAGAAAGTTCACCTTGCGTTTTGTTCCAAAGTGTGACTATATAGACCTGTTCCAAACGGTCGCTTGGGCAGTTTGGGTTGGAGACTCTGAAACCCTAGTTACCAGGCACTTGAGTGTAAAGGCAGGAGATGGTAAGATGGCAGAGACAGGTAGAAGTGGAAAATAAGAAGAAAATATATAGGCTCTCAAAGGAATAACCACTGGGGTATAGGTTTGGTAGGTCGAGAGAAGAAATTGTTCAAAGTTGGGTCCAGGGGTTTTATCCTGGGTCACCAAGCTCAGAAAAGTTTGTCTGTGTTCCTGAATTGCTTTTCTTGCCAAGATTAGAGTTTGAGCTGATTTGCTCTAACAGATCCTATTCCTATTGGCCAGTCTTTCTTTCCCTACATCTCTTTGCTTCTTGTTTCAGGTTACAGAACTGTTATGTTAAAGGTGTGTCTAATTTCCCTTAAGGAAAAATAATATTTGTAAAAAGGTTCTTGGTTCCTTGCACCTGCCCTCTGATTATTGTTGACTTTGCCACTTAGGTATCTCATGGTTAAATATATACAGAAAGATCCCTGGAGCCCATTAGTTCACTGCAGGTGAGAATGTATTTAATCTATGGGAGAGAACAACATTACTTACTTGGAATGTTTGTTCTCTGACTAATAATTTAGTCACATTGATCCACCCTCTATGCCCAATGAGTTCCCAAAGATTTGGTATTGGAGGGGGCATAAGACATGGTTTAATTTACATATATAACTAAGGAGTTAGTTGAGGGATCTTGGATATTACTCACTAGGAGACTGATGAAGTTAAAAAAATATGTAGTGCACAGAGGCCTGAAGATCTTACATAACAGAGTGATACTTTTTTTCTGGTCCAGGAGACATCTCTTTCTACCACTGCCATATCCCCTTCATCCTGAGAGAGACTGAAAAGTAGGCTCAATAAAAGAGGATGGTGCTGCAGGTTTTCCTAATGCCAGCAAACATTTACATAGTATACATATTTATTCTTGCTATTACTTAATCCTCCCTGCCGTTGTCATTCTCACTTTACAGATAACGATACCGAGAAAGGCTGAGAAATGATACTGAGAGAACTAAAAGGAGATGGGTGTCAAACCGGCTCTCTGACTTTAAATCCGAGATGCTTCACTCTGCTGTGGAGAGCATGGGCAGGAAGTCAGGCTCGCAGAAGCTGCCAGCTTGTTACATGTTTTATTTTTCAATTATGTGACACTGGTTCTTTATGGATTGTTTGGACTTGTCTATTACAACAAGTAATTCAGAGGGTTGTATATTTCTTTCCACCAGCTATTAGCTCCTGGGAACTAATTATGCTACAAGAGTCATCCTTACAGCTGTCTAAATTATCCAACAAATCCAAAGTCTTGTTTTGCTTTTTTTTGAGGTCCTGCTTGACTTGGGAAAAACTGGGTATTCCATTTCTCTCACTATATTTAGCTGTCTGGCATGGTAACTTCTACCTGCTCTTTGGGCGTCTGGCTCAAAGCCAAGGTGTTTGGGCGTGGGAAGGGTGAAGCGGCTAGTTTAGGCTACATCTTGGGTCAGCCATTTTTACAAGGGCAGCATTCTGAGAAAATGTCACCACATGGCTGAAGGAAATGCTGGTTTGGAAATATACTTGATGTGGTTTTCTATGAGTTTACTCATTTTTTTTTTCCCCTCACCTCATTAGGCTTTCTTAATCAGCTTGTCTTTTGGCCATGTGTTACTCTAAAATAGAATTCCACGAAAAGTGAATGTCCTTTCCTTGAATATGTGCAAATCATCAACATCACTCCTTCTAAATTCCAAGAAGATATCCTAGGCACCAAGGAGAAATTAGCTTGGATTTTTTTCTGCATGTGATATAATCATTGCCTTCCTTGACTGGAGGAGACCTTGAGAAGGCCAGCTTATGCTCATACTTTCTACCTTGCCCCTATCTTCTTGACATGGATCCATTAAAAACATCCTTGGGGAAAGAATCACATTGTGTTAAACCCCTAAAGACAGTCCAACTTCTTTTTATTATTCAGTCTACTGTTTAGCATTTAGACTGTGTTTAAATAACAGAAAAAAGCAGATGATGACAAAGCCGACCAACTTTGTGGCCATCTTCCTGTTTGTTTTGGCCTAAACACAGCCAGATGAGTTGATTATGTAAACAGCAGCTATTCACATAGAAGAAGATTGGAGTACGTGACACTCAGGTCACAAAGAAAGACCTAACCTTAGTGTCAGTAAATTCATCTTTGGGGGGATGTTATTTAAATAAATCTCCCGTGAAGCTACCCTAAATGGAGATGGGAATACCTTCCTGCCAACTACTGTATAGGAAACTTCTATAGGTACTGGAAGATAAGATAAAGAAGCTTTTGGATTCGTAGAGTAAATCATCAGAGATCTTTTTGTAGCTCAAGTCATCCTAGGGACCTAAAGTTGCTCATTAAATAAAATTGCTTATAAACAGTTTAGCACAAAGTCTAGCAGTTAATATATTTGGCAAAAATTAGCTATTATTCTTTAAAGAAACTGGAGCTTAAAATGAGCCCTCCACACAAACGAGTACAAAAGAAGGTGAGAGAACAAGCTGAAGGTGTTAGGAACAGAACCAAGCCATTGGCCTGACAATTCCCTCTGAACAATGGTCATAACTTTAGGGAAGAGGCACTGTCACTCTCTGCCCAAACACGCTTCTGTGCAGTACTGTGGCGTTGCTTCCATTTTCTTTAACCACTTAGTAATCTGTTTCCTATTGACCCATGGCTGATCTTGTCATTCTCAGGTTATTTTGTTTGAAGACTCTGGCTTTAAGACCCTATTCCATTACCATCTGCAACAGAAGTGTCTGAAGCAAGACGGCCTCTGTCACCGAGCAGGGCTGTTCCTACTTCAGTCCAACAGATCCCTAAAGTGCCTGATCAGGTAACATCGGATGAGAACCTCACACCCATGCTCTGAGCAGGCCAGTGTCATGCACCTCCATCAGAGATGGCAGAAGGACGCAGCTCTTGGGGAATATTCCCATCAATGGACTCCTGTTGGCAGTGTTTTGTATGGGTTCATGTAGATGAGTCACACAGATCACCAAAATTATCCAGGACACTTAAGGAAACCACAATTTCCTGTGCCCTACCACCTGATATTCTGATCCTTTAAGTTTGGGACAGGACCCAGGGAAAAATTCTAGAAGCTTTATAAATGATCCTAGGGGCCTTTGATCTAAGTAATTGAGTTTTTCCAAAGGGATGATTCATCTTGAATGGGGAAGCTCTTTGAGCTTTAACAATTCACTCACCTGTCTACAAATGTAATGTTTTATATGGGGGGTGGGTGGGGGTGCCTGTGCAGGGCTCTGCTTTAATTCTGTGATTAGCCCTTACTGAATTCGTTGTGCCTTCTACAAAGTTCATGGCATCACCAAGGTCTTCACTGGGATTTCAAGGTAGGACAGGCCCTTCTTAAGTCACCTTCAGTTTCTGAGGCATGGGCAGGTGGACTGCATGAGGGGTAGCAGTGTCTGGTCAGCCCATCTTCCCAGGCCCCCTGCTGCAGGATTAACCTCTTCATTGTCACAGTCTTGCCCAAGCCTGGAAGTAGCCCTAGCTTTAACTTCCTGGGCCTGGCATGAGTTCTGCCACATGCACGCTGTACCTCATTTGCTGGATGTGAGTGCTGTGTGACCTCCCTGCTGGAGCCTGTCCTTCCTCTAACATGCTGGCTTCTGCCTCAGTTTCCCAGCCTAACTCTCCAGTTCTTCCGTGGGTCTTCAGCCTACCTTGAGCCTTATCCACTGGCCCAGCCCCCTACCTTACTGCCTAGCTCTTGCCTCTTCCCTCCTATGGCCTGCTCTCTGGATTCCCTACTGACTGATCCTACTGTGCATGGAGTGGAGTGTCCTGTGAGGCTGCCAGTACATCTCCAGACTTAAACCATGTTGCATTGGAAGCTTGGCTTGAGCACCTTCTAGCTGGAAGAACTTGGGCAAGTCCCCTAACCATTTAGTTTCTTCATCTTGGTCTCTCTATTTGTAAAGTAGAGAAATTATAGTATCTACCTCACAGAGTCGTAAGAATTAAATAAGACAAAACACGTAAAATACTTTAAAAGTGCTTAAGTGTAAGCTGCTCTCATCTTGTTGTCACTGGCTTACTTGGAATCATGAAACTGTTGCCCACTCAATCACAGATTTTGTCTGCTCTATGGAGTTGAGTTCACCGCACCCTTTGGTCATTGCTCTGCCCAGCACATGAGTTCCCAGCTGCTTATCCTCCCCTGTCCCCCAGCAGTGTCAACTGGGTTTCGGGGGACCCTGCAAATATCTCACCCAACCAGCCTCATTTATCACAATTTGTTCTCGTCAGTTGTTCTCTTTCCAGACTGAAGTGACCAAGTTCCTCCGACTTCATAGGTTTTAATTTCCGGTCACTCAATCATCCTTCTCCCTCTACTTCACCCTTTTCCAAATTCTTTTCTCATTTAGTTGCTTCCACCAAATGCCATTTTTAAAAGGCTACACACTAGACGGAGGGCAACGGAAAGTCTATCTTTGAGTTTCTACTTACTTCCCCTGATTCTCCCTTCAGGAACATGCTAACACGATGAATCTCAGAATGCAGCTGCTTATGTGTTCTCACTCATAACCAAGAATTTTCTGTATTTTGTTTCATTATTTTACAAAAATAAATAAGATCTCCTCAAGAAACTACCCATCTATTATGGGAAGCTTAGTGGTAGGCTGCTGCCTTTTTTTCCCCCAGCCAGTGCTGAGGATGGAGAAGGCAATGGCACCCCACTCTAGTACTCTTCTTACCTGGAAAATCCCATGGGTGGAGGAGCCTGGTGGGCTGCAGTCCATGGGGTCGCTAAGGGTTGGACACGACTGAGCAACTTCGCTTTCACTTTTTACTTTCATGCATTGGAGAGGGAAATGGCAACCCACTCCAGTGTTCTTGCCTGGAGAATCCCAGGGACGGTGGAGCTTGGTGGGCTGCCATCTATGGGGTCGCACAGAGTTGGACACAACGGAAGCGACTTAGCAGCAGCAGCAGCAGTGCTGAGGATATGGGAATAGTGATGAGAGGACAAAGAGTATAGGACATAAGACACTGAACATTCTTCAAGAGATGGGAACACCAGACCACCTGACCTGCCTCCTGAGAAATCGGTGTGTAGGTCAAGAAGCAACAGTTAGAACAGGACGTGAAACAACAGACTGGTTCCAAATTGGGAAAGGAGTATGTCAAGGTTTTATATTGTCACCCTGCTTATTTAACTTATATGCAGATTATATCATGTGAAATGCCAGGATGGATGAAGCACAAGCTGGAATCAAGATTGCCGGGAGAAATATCAATAACCTCAGATATGCAGATGATACCACCCTTATGGCAGAAAGTGAAGAACTAAAGAGCCTCTTGATGAAAGTAAAAGAGGAGACTGAAAAAGCTGGCTTAAAACTCAACTTTCAAAAAACAAAGATCATGGCATCTGGTCCCATCAATTCATAGCAAATAGGTGGGGAAACAGTGGAAACAGTGACTTTATTTTTTGGGGCTCCAAAATCACTGCAGATGGTGACTGCAGCCATGAAATTAAAAGATGCTTGCCCCTTGGAAGAAAAGCTATGACCAACCTAGACAGCATATTAAAAAGTAGAAACATTACTTTGCCAACAAAGGTCTGTCTAGTCAAAGCTATGGTTTTTCCAGTAGTTATGTATGGATGTAAGAGTTGGACTATAAAGAAAGCTGAACTGTTTATAATAGCCAGGACATGGAAGCAGCCTAGATGTTCATCAGCAGATGAATGGATAAGAAAGCTGCGGTACATATACACAATGGAGTATTACTCAGCCATTGAAAAGAATACATTTGAATCAGTTCTAATGAGGTGGATGAAACTGGAGCCTATTATACAGAGTGAAGTAAGCCAGAAAGAAAAACACCAATACAGTATACTAATGCATATATATGGAATTTAGAAAGATGGTAATGATTACCCTGTATGCAAGACAGCAAAAGAGACACAGATGTATAGAGCAGTCTTTTGGACTTTGTGGGAGAGGGAGAGGGTGGGATGATTTGGGAGAATGGCATTGAAACTTGTATAATATCATATATGAAATGAATCGCCAGTCCAGGTTCAATGCATGATACTGGATGCTTGGGGCTGGTGCACTGGGATGACCCAGAGGGATGGTACAGGGAGGGAGGAGGGAGGGGGGTTCGGGATGGGGAACACGTGTACACACGTGGCGGATTCATGTTGATGTATGGCAAAGCCAATACAATATTGTAAAGTATTTTTAATAAATTAAAAAAAAAACCCCAAAACAAAAAACTGCCCAAATACAGATATTCCCTTGTTTTCAAGTCAGGTCTCAAAAAATAAATAAATAAATAAATAAAATAAAGAAAGCTGAGTGCCGAAGAATTGATGCTTTTGAACTGTGGTGTTGGAGAAGACTCTTGAGAGTCCCTTGGTCTGCAAGGAGATCCAACCAGTCCATCCTAAAGGAAATCAGTCCTGAATATTCATTGGAAGGACGGATGCTGAAGCTGAAACTCCAATACTTTGGCCATCTGATGCGAAGAGCTGACTCACTGGAAAATACCCTGATGCTGGGAAAGATTGAAGGCGGGAGGAGAAGGGGATGAAAGAGGATGAGATGGTTGGATGGCATCACTGACTCGAAGGACATGAGTTTGAGCAAGCTCTGGGAGTTGGTGATGGACAGGGAGACCTGGCGTGCTGCTGTCCATGGGGTTGCAAAGAGTTGGACACGACTGAGTGACTGAACTGAACTGAACTGAATAGACAGAAGACATAGGATCCAACTTTTAAAATATTTCCTTCCTAATTACCCAGATAGAAACCCCATTTTCTCTCTCCTGTAATCCCCCAAAACTACCCTTTTTTTTTTTTTTCCCACCAGCCTTCCCACCTGAAAAATCCTTGTTCTTCACAGTTGCCCTCTCTTAGGAAATATTTAATTAGTACCATTTTGTGCCAGGCATTGGTCTAGGAGTGAAATTCACTATCAAAAATGGACACAAAATAAATAATTGTGTTTTAATAGAAAATATAAAGATTTGGAGGATAGAAATATTTTAAGATGTTTTAAAGTTTAAACAGACCATCAGGGATTGGGAATTATGACATTTTATAACATACTTGGCAAAATACAGATGCTAGTGATGTTTGAATTAGTAAATAATAAATATAATAAACAGTAATTATGTAATTACCTTGATTTTTTTACATTTTCAAAAGTGAAACTGTATAATTAAAAGTACATAATTTTATTCTGGCAATCTGGAATCTTCTAGGAAATGTTGATAAGGCTCTAAGGTAAATTGTATGGGTAAAATTTACAAATTTGACAGTGGTCAGCCATCCTCTATGAGGGACTGGAAATTTTGGGACTTAAAAAATCAGATCTTCTTTATTATGATTTTCTGAGTAGTAGAGGTGGCAGCGTTCCTATCTAAGAAGACTTAAGGATGATGGCAGCAAGAGTAGGGGGTGAGGGCAGGTGTGAGTGCGGTTTAATCATTTTCTTCTCACATCTATGTTTTTAGGTTGTCTGGTGGATGTAGGGGTTATTTCAGGACATGCAGGGGGCAGCAAAACTGACGGAGGATACGGAAAAGAGAGAGTAGTCCCTTCCAGCCTTTCAGATCAGATCAGTCGTGTCCGACTCTTTGTGACCCCATGAATCACAGCACGCCAGGCCTCCCTGTCCATCGCCAACTCCCGGAGTTCACTCAGACTCACGTCCATCGAGTCAATGATGTCATCCAGCCATCTCATCCTCTGTCATCCCCTTCTCCTCCTGCCCCCAATCCCTCCCAGCATCAGAGTCTTTTCCAATGAGTCAACTCTTTGCATGAGGTGGCCAAAGTACTGGAGTTTCAGCTTTAGCATCATTCCTTCCAAAGAAATCCCAGGGCTCATCTCCTTCAGAATGGACTGGTTGGATCTCCTTGCAGTCCAAGGGACTCTCAAGAGTCTTCTCCAACACCACAGTTCAAAAGCATCAATTCTTCGGTGCTCAGCCTTCTTCACAGTCCAACTCTCACATCCATACATGACCACAGGAAAAACCATAGCCTTGACTAGATGAACCTTTGTTGGCAAAGTAATGTCTCTGCTTTTGAATATGCTATCTAGGTTGGTCATAACTTTCCTTCCAAGGAGTAAGCGTCTTTTAATTTCATGGCTGCAATCACCATCTGCAGTGATTTTGGAGCTCAGAAAAATAAAATTTGACACTGTTTCCACCGTTTACCCATCTATTTCCCATGAAGTGGTGGGACCGGATGCCATGATCTTCGTTTTCTGAATGTTGAGCTTTAAGCCAACTTTTTCACTCTCCACTTTCACTTTCATCAAGAGGCTTTTGAGTTCCTCTTCACTTTCTGCCATAAGGGTGGTGTCATCTGCATATCTGAGGTTATTGATATTTCTCCCAGCAATCTTGATTCCAGCTTGTGTTTCTTCCAGTCCAGCATTTCTCATGATGTACTCTGCATGGAAGTTAAATAAACAGGGTGACAATATACAGCCTTGACGAACTCCTTTTCCTATTTGGAACCAGTCTGTTGTTCCATGTCCAGTTCTAACTGTTGATTCCTGACCTGCATACAAATTTCTCAAAAGGCAGATCAGGTGTTCTGGTATTCCCATCTCTTTCAGAATTTTCCACAGTTTATTGTGATCCACACAGTCAAAGGCTTTGGCATAGTCAATAAAGCAGAAATAGATGTTTTTCTGGAACTCTCTTGATTTTTCGATGATCCAACGGATGTTGGCAATTTGATCTCTGGTTCCTCTGCCTTTTCTAAACCGAGCTTGAACATCAGGAAGTTCACGGTTCACATATTGCTGAAGCCTGGCTTAGAGAATTTTGAGCATTACTTTACTAGCGTGTGAGACGAGTGCAATTGTGCGGTAGTTTGAGCATTCTTTGGCATTGCCTTTCTTTGGGATTGGAATGAAAACTGACCTTTTCCAGTCCTGTGGCCACTGCTCAGTTTTCCAAATTTGCTGGCATATTGAATGTAGCACTTTCACAGCATCATCTTTCAGGGTTTGGAATAGCTCAACTGGAATTCCATCACCTCCACTAGCTTTGTTCGTAGTGATGCTTTCCAAGGCCCACTTGCCTTCACATTCCAGGATGTCTGGCTCTAGGTCAGTGATCACACCATCGTGATTATCTGGGTTGTGAAGATCTTTTTTGTACAGTTCTTCTTTTTGTATTCTTGCCATCTCTTCTTAATATCTTCTGCTTCTGTTAGGTCCATACCATTTCTGTCCTTTATCGAGCTCATCTTTGTATGAAATGTTCCTTTGGTATCTCTGATTTTCTTGAAGAGATCCCTAGTCTTTCCCATTCCGTTGTTTTCCTCTATTTCTTTGCATTGATCGCTGAAGAAGGCTTTCTTATCTCTTCTTGCTATTCTTTAACTCTGCATTCAGATGTTTCTATCTTTCCTTTTCTCCTTTGCTTTTCACTTCTCTTCTTTTCACAGCTATTTGTAAGGCTTCCCCAGACAGCCATTTTGCTTTTTTGCATTTCTTTTCTATGGGAATGGTCTTGATCCCTGTCTTCTGTACAATGTCACAAACCTCATTCCATAGTTCATCAGGCACTCTATCTCTCAGATCTAGGCCCTTAAATCTATTTCTCACTTCCACTGTATAATCATAAGGGATTTGATTTAGGTCATACCTGAATGGTCTAGTGGTTTTCCCTACTTTCTTCAATTTAAGTCTGAATTTGGCAATAAGGAGTTTATGGTCTGAGCCACAGTCAGCTCCTGGTCTTGTTTTTGCTGACTGTATAGTGCTTCTCCATCTTTGGCTGCAAAGAATGTAATCAATCTGATTTTGGTGTTGACCATCTGGTGATGTCCATGTATAGAGTCTTCTCTTGTGTTGTTGGAAGAGGGTGTTTGTTATGACCAGTGCCATTTTTTTGGCAAAACTCTATCAGTCTTTGCCCTGCTTCATTCCATATTCCAAGGCCAAATTTGCCTGTTACTCCAGGTGTTTCTTGACTTCCTACTTTTGCATTCCAGTCCCCTATAATGAAAAGGACATCTTTTTTGGGTGTTAGTTCTAAAACGTCTTGTAGGTCTTCATAGAACCATTCAACTTCAGCTTCTTCAGCATTACTGGTTGGGGCATAGACTTGGATTACTGTGATATTGAATGGTTTGCCTTGGAAATGCACAGAGACCATTCTGTCGTTTTTGAGATTGCATCCAAGTACTGCATTTCGGACTCTTTTGTTGACCATGACGGCCTCTCCATTTCTTCTGAGGGATTCCTGCCCGCAGTAGTAGATATAAAGGTTATCTGAGTTAAATTCACCCATTCCAGTCCATTTGAGTTTGCTGATTCCTAGAATATCGACATGCACTCTTGCCATCTCTTGTTTGACCACTTCCAATTTGCCTTGATTCAGGGACCTGACATTCCAGGTTCCTATGCACTATTGCTCTTTACAGCATCGGACCTTGCTTCTATCACCAGTCACATCCACAGCTGGGTATTGTTTTTGCTTTGGCTCCATCCCTTCATTTTTTCTGGAGTTATTTCTCCACTGATCTCCAATAGCATATTGGGCACCTACTGACCTGGGGAGTTTCTCTTTCAGTATCCTATCATTTTGCCTTTTCATACTGTTCATGGGATTCTCAAGGCAAGAATACTGAAGTGGTTTGCCATTCCCTTCTCCAGTGGACCACATTCTGTCAAATCTCTCCGCCATGACCCGCCTGTCTTGGGTTGCCCCACGGGCATGGCTTAGTTTCATTGAGTTAGACAAGGCTGTGGTCCTAGTGTGATTAGATTGACTAGTTTTCTGTGAGTATGGTTTCAGTGTGTCTGCCCTTTGATGCCCTCTTGCAACACCTACCGTCTTACTTGGGTTTCTCTTACCTTGGCCGTGGGGTATGTCTTCACGGCTGCTCCAGCAAAGCTCAGCGGCTGCTCCTTACCTTGGACGAGGGGTATCTCCTCCCCGCCGCCCTTCCTGACCTTCAACGTGGGATAGCTCCTCTAGGCCCTCCTGCGCCCGCGCAGCCATGGCTCCTTGGACGTGGGGTTGGCCCTCCTGGCCACCGCCCCTGGCCTCGGTCGTGGGGTGGCTCCTCCCCGCCGCGGCCCTTGGCCTCGGGCTTAGGGGCCAGCCTTTAAAAATACAAATTGCTTGGGGGAAGAATCATATCTTAATTCTTTTCAAACTAACATCTTAATGTTATAGGAAGCAAAACCACATAAAACTGTGTTTTGGAATGGTTCTGATATTTTAGTATATTTACATTTACATATTAAAATATTAGAAAAAAAAGCACAGCTCTTAAAAGAAGTAGAGTGGAAATTTAGAAATTCAGAACAAATTCAACAAACTGTTATTGAAAATCCAGCCTGTATCCCGCATTTTGCCAAGGCTCTGCGAATACAAAAGTTGGCTAAGACACATCTCTATTTCTCAAAGAACTCACAGTATGGTAAAGGGGGAGGGTGAGACAACACCAAATAAATACTATCCAATGTTGTAGATGGTCTAGATTGCCTCACATTACAGTGGGGTGGAGGAAGGGCTGGTCCTGGGAGTCAAAGTATCAGGTTTTCTCTCTCTCTCTATCTTTTTTTTTTAATCTTTATGGTTTGATTATATATGTGGCTTTTTGTGCAATTCATCTCAAGTTCTTTTAAGTAAGAAATGTCCTTTAACAGTCAATCAATAAAGATAATCCTCTGATAAAGTGGATTATCTTGAATGTGAATACACAAATTATATTAATCTTAAGCCATCATATAAAAACACCCTTCAAACAAATAGGCTGTTCAGAAAGAATTGCAGAATGAATTATCTGGAGGATTTATCCAAGGTCATGGTTTTTCCTGATTCAAAGAGATTCTCCCTAGGTAATTTCCTTGCATTCATATAACATCTCCTGTTCTTTTTACTGTAGCTGAGGCACAATGAATCTGGCCACAATTGGGAAGAGAGGGCAACTGTGAAGAAGGAGGATTCTTCAGGTGGTAAAGCTGATGGGGGGAAAAAAAGATAGTTTTGGGGGATGGTAGGAAAGAGAAAATGGGGTTTCTACCTAGGTAATTAGGAAGAAGGTGTTTAAAAAGTTGAAACTTACCTATGTCTGATCTCAGAAAACAGGTTGAGAAGCTAAGATTTCACTGCATATCCCCAAAGCACAAAGATGTGCTTAGTTGCTCAGTTGTGTCTGACTGTTTGCAACCCCATGGGCTGTAGCCTGTCCATGGGGATTCTCCAGGGAAGAATACTGGAGTGTGTTGCCATGCCCTCCTCCAGGGGATTTTCCCAACCCAGGGATCGAACTCAGGTCTTCTGCACTGCAGGTGTTTCCTTTACCATCTGAGCTGCCAGGGAAGCCCAATCAGATGAGTATAGCCTAAGTGTTTCCAATTTTAAAAATTAAGACGGAGAAATTTTGGGTGTGAGAGGCAACACTGAATTAAATTAAACAAGTAGTGACAGCAATCAAAAAGTCATGTGATGGAAGGTACCAACTTATTTGTGTGACCTTATTTTATGTAGTTTTAAGAATATTTTATATTGTTTATAATTAGCAACGCTAATGAGTAGCTTCTTATTTATGTTTTTAGTTTAGTAAAAGCTTCTTTTATATAAAAATTAACTCAATTGTGTGCTAAATATTCTGAGAAACTTGTCTAAGGGAAAGTCAGCTGGAATACATGACATGATCCAGACTCTAGTGTGTCCCCTACTGTCATCAACACAAATTGAAGGCATAGGAATCCTGCCCAGGAAGAAGTATTAATACTAGCCTTGCAGATCCAAACCTATTAGTGACAGGAAACAGCAAATCATGGCAGGGATTGCTTGACGGCCACTTTAAATCAAGAATGGAGCATGCTACATTGTCATTGTGGGTGTGTGTGTGTGCAGTTGCCCAGTTGTGTCTGACTCTTTGCAACCCCACGGACTGTAGCCTGCCAGGCTCCTCTGTCCATGGGATTTTCCCAGCAAGAATACTGGAGTGGGTTGCCATTTCCTATTCCAGGGGATCTTCCTTAACCAGGGATCAAACCTGTGTCTCCTGCACCGGCAGGTAGATTCTTTACCACTGAGCCAACTGAGAAGCCCATATTGCATTACTTTTTCCTGTATTTCCCATTGGGTGATAAATTTTGTGAGAGCAGGAACTGTATTTGATTTATTTAAAGTTACATCTTTAGAGCCTAACAGTATATGATGTATAGTTTGTATTTGAGAAAAGTTATTAAATAAATGAGATGCTAGGGTGAAGGGTAAGGAGAGAAGGAGAAAAAGGAGATAGGAGGGCCTCAATGCTGAACTATATTTATTTCCCAAATTTGCCTAGAATCCCCTTTGTCTTTTTCCATGAGCCTAGATGTTTAACTCCATCTAGAAGGGCTTGTCTAGTACTAAAAAGAGTCTTTATTTTAGTTTTCAAAGTATTGCTTTGTCTCTATTGACAGCATGTTCTTTAATAACTGTGTTAGTAATTTGATTTCTAATTTCTTTGTAGTCTTAGAACTAAGAATTCAGGGCAAAGATACGAGATTTCAGACCAAAACTTATTTTTCATACACCAAATTGAATAAGATGACTGTCTCCAGAGAATTCTCAGCATGCAGGCCTATTTTATAGAGAGCTGGTAATGTAGCACCTTTATGAAAGTGCCTATTTAATTCATCCAAATTAAGTGGGAACAACAAACGGGAGAGATTTAACTACAGAGATAAAGTAACCATCTGAGTTACAAAGCCAAGAACGAGTCCAAGTTAATGGACACACATTAGGAAAGACTTAGCAGAGCCCATTAGAAGAGGCACTGCAAAAATACAAAGTGAGGTCTTACAAAGGATCTTCTCCATAAGGATTAAGGATTAGTGCACTGAAAATATGATAACATGTAGAAAAATAGCATTAGGAACTGAAAAAAGCCATTTTCTAAAACAGCCGTCCTCACCCTGAGTGCAAAAGACGCCTTTCAGCCAGAGCGGCTTTTGCCATTGCTGGTGCCAGGGAGCTGCAGCATTGGCAGGCAGTTTCACATGGCTCCTTCCCCGCAGGAGTGCCAGCAAGGAGAGGCTTCCAGAGCATGTCTGCACAGGAGACCAGAGGGCTCAGGTTCCTGAAGGTCTGAATAAGGAGATTGATTCTGACTAAGATTCTTCCTGAGTCAATCCTTAATGACTGTAGAGACGGCAGTCCTTCATGTTTCATTATTTTATTTAAAAGAACATATGAAAAATGTTAATAGGACCCCATGACTAACTCTTGTACCTGCATTGTAACACAAGATAAGGTCAGTTTTACACACCCTTTGTCATCATGAAATCTATTTGATGTACTGCAAGCCAGACTCCATAGGTCTTCCTAGAATATCAGTGAACAATTCCAGATATCGAAGAAACTTTTTTTTTTTAATTAAAAGTACTGTTTTTCAATAACTACTATACGAAAATAAAAACAGTTTGACCATGACCTCTCGGCAAAGGTACAACATTTTTAGACGGTCAATAAACAGAACGTTGTTTTAAGGTGCAGTAAACCTAGGCAAAAAAAGTAGTCTGGAGATGAATGCAAGAGCAGGAGGGAGGGTAGAAAGGGAAGAGAAATCCCGATGGTAGTTCTACAATCCTGTGGCTCCACTGTGCTCTGGGGACCAGGGACATCTGCAACGACTGGCGGAGTCTTGGGGCCCCTTGTCGCCCCTTCAGTCGACTGAATGTTCGAAGGAGTCCCAGGTGACTTGGATGCACACGCTGAAGTTTGAGAGCTTGGCTCTGGGAGAACTGGGAGGCTGGGTTCTGAGCAGTAAATCTATAGTTCTCAGGGCTTCTCAAACTTTGTTATGCATGAGAAACACCTGGGGAAATTGTTCAACAGGGAAGTTCAGGGCCCAGACCAAACAGGTTCTGATTCCTTAGGCTTCTGTGGTACTTAGCAAACTTGTATTTCTAATACATTTTCCAGGGGGCTTTGGCACAGATCGTCACTGGAACACACTTTAAGAAACCTTTGCCACTGATATTAAGATCTGGCAAAGTAAATGCTTACTAAGTCTATTGAAGCAGTGTGCGTGTTATTTGCTCAGTCGTGTCCGACTCTTTGTGACTCCCTTGGACTCTAGCCCGCCAGGCTCCTCTGTCCCTGGGATTCTCCAGGCCAGTGGGTTGCCGGTTCCTTCTCCAGGGGATCTCTCTGACCCAGGGATTGAACCCCGATCTCCCACGTTACAGGCAGATTCTTTACCATCTGAGCCACTGGCAAGTAGGCCTTGAAAACATCCCGTCTGGGAGTAGTAATGGATTTCCTTGTCTGAGACATGATAACCAGTTGCGGTACCTCAAAGCACTCAGCTTCCTTGTTTGATTTGTGTTCTCTTATCTGTGTCACACTGAGCTTTTTGCTCTTTCCTACGATTCTGTGAGCTTTGACACCTGAGTCTTTGCTGCAGTTTTTTTTTCTCTCTGAGCAGGTTTCAGAGTCTGAAAGGCTGTGTTTGGATTTTAGCTTAAGGCATGCACTAATTTGGTAACCTTGGAGAAGTGATCATAATCTGTTTCCTCAAGTGTGAAATGGGTACTGTAGTATCTGGCTTATGGAGTTACTGCAACAATTACAAGAGAAATGGCCTGTGTCAGATTTACAGCACAGCACGCAGCATCTAGCAGACCTCAGTGCTTGACCACAGCTACTGTTTGTACTACTTTCAGGGGGGATGTCTGGAGAACCCCCATTTTTTTCCCCAAAGTTTGCTGCTTGTAGCGGTCCTTCAAGAGCTTCCCTTAATTCCTTCATGGATTGCTCACACATCCACATTCTCATAGTACTTAACGATGTCTCTCTTTGTGTTCCTTTTTATTATGTATTATTAATTTGTTCTCTGTCTTTTCACTGAACTGTGAGCTCATCAAGACAAGCAAACAGCAACCATGAAAACAAACTCTTTCTTACCCTCGTAGTTTTAGCACCTTGCATGTAATAATTGTGAAGGCAGGGTGTTTGTTTATGTGCTACACACTGTTCTAAGCACTTTTAATGGATTAACTCATTTAATCCTCAGAACAAGCCTATGAGGTAGATGCTGCTATTATCTCCATTTTATAGATGAGGAACTGAAACACAGAGGGTTAAGTAACATCCAGGGTCATGCTGCTAAGCCATAGACCTGTAATTTGAACCTAGGCAGTATGGTTCCAGAATTTAAAACTTAGCAGACCCCAAACAAATGCTTGCTGAATTTCATTATACTGTGACTACATTGACTTTAGGTAAGGTCTTCTTCAGAAAATAATGTTCTGAAGATGAAAAATAAGCAAGTCAAATCATTGTTCAGTTTCTGAGGTGTCTGGTTATCTCGAAACAATATCAAAACAAATCATAGACATGAAATGGCTAGTGAGTGCCTTCTGAAAGGAAACCTCAGATCTAAGTACTGTGAATGTGATGATCAGTATTCAGATTATTTCTAAAAGCAAGATTTTGTCAAACGGCAGGAATAAATAAAGATTTCCTAACACTGAGGTTTCCTTTTTTGCTGCTGCTGCTGCTAAGTCGCTTCAGTCGTGTCCGACTCTGTGCGACCCCATAGATGGCAGCCCACCAGGCTCCCCCGTCCCTGGGATTCTCCAGGCAAGAACATTGGAGTGGGTTGCCATTTCCTTCTCCAATGTATGAAAGTGAAAAGTGAAAGTGAAGTTGCTCAGTTGTGTCTGACCCTTAGCGACCCCATGGACTGCAGCCCACTAGGCTCCTCCGTCCATGGGATTTTCCAGGCAAGAGTATTGGAGTGGGTTGCCATTGCCTTTTCCGAGGTTTCCTTTTTTAGCTTTATTGAAATATAACTGACATATAATAAACTTTCTCATTTGAGTGTACAGTTGGATGAATTTTGGTAATTATGTGTAGTTGCAAAATCCTCACACTGTCAAGATATAGAAAAATTCCATCATCCTAGAAAGGACCCTTGTGCCTCTTTGTAGTTGATCTTCTTCTCTGACCCCTGGGTCCAGGCAACCATTGATCTATTTTCTGTCTCTATAGTTTTACTTCTTCCAGAATGCCATATAAATGGGATCATATGATATGGTAGGCTATTGTATCTGGATAGCTTTGCTCAGCCTAAAGCCTTTGAGATTTATCAGCGTTGTTATTTTTATCAGCAGTTTTCCTTTCTTATTGATATGGAGTGCTTCATATTATAGCTATACCGTGCTTACTTACCCATTCAGTAGTTAGTGAACATTTGTGTTGTTTCCAGTTTTGATTATTATGAATAGTGCTGCTATGAATATTCATGTACAAGTCTTTGTGGAAATCTGCTTTCGTTTCTCTTGGTTAAATATGTAGGAACAGGGGTGCTGGTCTACATGGTAAATCTATGTTTAACTTTATACTATCCCGCCACACTGTTTTCCAAGTGGCTGTACTTGGAATACTCTTCTGTATCTCCCGCAGCAACGTACTAGAGTTGATAGAGTTCTGGTTGATTCTGTCTTGACATTATTTGACGTTGTCAGTCTTATTAACATTAGCTATTCTAGTAGCTCATTGTGGCTTTAGTTTGCATTTTCTTGATGACTAGTGATGTTGAACATCTTTTCTCGGTCTGTTGGCCATTTGATATTTTCTGTGATTGTTCACATCTTTTGTTCATTTAAAAAATTTAGAGTATCCTTTTCTTATTGATTTATATATATATATATCTTTTCAAAAGAAAAAATACTGTTAATATAATCTTTTGTTAAATACATGGTTTGCAAATGTTTTCTCATAATCTGTGGCTTGCATTTTCATTTTCCTAATTGTGCCCTTTGAAGAGCAAACCTTTCACATTTTGATTCATTTTATCCATTTTTTCCTATTTTGCACTTTTGTGTCTTGTTTAAAAAAATATTTTTCTAACTCAGTGACACAAGGATTTTCTTCGAGAAGGCCAATTTTTTTTGCACTTAGGTCTGCTGTCATTTCATGTTAATCTTGAGTCTGACGTAGAGGTTGAAACTCTCTCAATAGAAATGCTTTCACTGGGGTCCTCTTTTCATTATTTTTTAATTAAAAAACTGTATATATTTATTTGGCTGTGCTGGGTCTCCGTCGCTGCACAGGCCACTCTCCAGTTGCGCTGTGCAGGCTTCTCGCCGCAGTGGCTCCTCTCGTTGCTGAACACAGGCTCCAGGGTGCACAGGCTTTCGTCGTCGTGGCTTGTGGGCTCACGAGCACAATCTCGATAGCTTTCGTGAACAGGTTTAGTTGCTCCGTAGCATGTAGGATTTTCCCGGACTAGGGATTTAACTTGTGTCTCCTGCATTGGCAGGCAGTTTCTTTACCAGTGAGTAGTGTAGAAAAAATGAGAAGAAAATTGCTCACGGTAGATATGGTAGTTAAGAAATTTTAAAACATCTTTAAACTTTGGGTGGAGAGATATGTTTGAATCAAAGTTAACTAGCTAGGATAAGGATGACTGTACTTAGGACTCCAAGTTTTGTTGAATTTTCTAAATATTAGGCCAAGTGATATTGTTTTGCTTGGTTTTTCCTTTTCTGCCCATTTCCAGGAAGCACAAAGTTTTTATTTAAAGAGAACAAACACTTTTCTTCTTGCTGCAAACCTATTTGAAACAGGGAAGGACCAGTCTCAGGAAAACTTTTCAGCTGATGTCTTTTTTCCTAGCCTGCCTTTTGCCCAAAACCACTCCCACACACTCTGTTGCTAAGATAGTCTGAAGTTTCAAAATGCCAACAAAAAATTCTCTGTGTTTAGGTTGTTTTGGATTGTTAATTATTGGTGGCAATGGATGAGTATTCAGCACCTTGGAACTTCTGCAAAAGAAACTTAATAAGGATACATTTGCTGTAGTTGGAAAAGTATTTGATGAACAGCTGACCTTTCAAATGTTTACATGAGTTGAATCTCTGAACTGCTAATGTTAGGAAGGTCCAAGTTCTAATTCAGACTCAGACACTGAATCTCTTTGTAGGGAAAGCTTTTAAATATCTTCAGTTTTCTCATTTGTTTTTTAAAAAAAGGCTGACTTCACTCACCCATTAATTGGTTAATGCTTGTGAATGTTTTGAGAGGATGAAAAGCACTTTCTCAGAGCACTGCCCTATCGTTCCCTCTCATGATTGTGGTTTGTCATCCACCTGAAGTAAGTGGGTAAGTCATGTACGAAGTTTGCATTGTAGAAAGGAAATGATTCTACAGATCCTTAACCACGAGAGGAAAAAAAATATGTTTCTTTCACGTGGAGTTGGTGAATAAAGCTTCCACTGTTCTGAGAGAAAAATGCAAAAGGAAGTCTGCTTGTGTGGATTAAGTCACTTATGAATACTTTTAAAAATATTTACATGAATCTCTACTGACTAACCAATTCTCTGAGCACATTCCATAAAAATGTCTTCTCAGGCAATTTCTCTTAGAAATTCACACATATATATATTTTGTCCCTCGTGTCTTGCATGAGATTGTTTACGGTGCCCAACTGACAAAAGAAGCCAATGCAAGCAGCTAAAGGACCTAGGGAGATGTGCTAAGGAAGAAAGTGGGGGTTGAGAAATTAGGAAGGGCTTCCTTTCTACTGTGGCCTTCCCCACCACCACCCGCCACCCCTCCCCCAGGTCCTATTTCAGCATATTTTTTTCCTTAGGTTCAGTTGCTTCATTTCTCGAGTTCCTCGTTTAGATGACCTGTGTTCCTCTGCACGTGTCCCAGTCAACATGGCTGTCTCACCCTGAAGCCGTTCACTCCCTTTGTGGTTCTGGACATTATCCAGGGAGCAGTGAGTTGGTGCTTCCAAATCTTCATCGAACATGTCATCCTGAAATTGTTCTGAAAGCATTGATCATTTTGGTTGCAGCTGGAGTATGAAAGGAGTTCTTGGGGAATCCATGTCTTTGCCAAGTCCACATCTGGTTCCCATGAAGGGAAGAAAGAATTGTGGTTGTTAATTTTGGAAACAGAAAGAAAAGAAATGCAGGCATCTGCTTATCTCTGTTAAGGTTTGACCACACCTTGATGCAATGAAGAACAGAGGTCACCTAAATTTAGGTTTTTATTTTACCTATAGACTATTCAAAAACTGAAAAACAAACAAAAAACCACACCAACAACAAGAACAACAAAACCCAAACTAAAATTTCCAGCATTTAAAAATCTAGAGGTTTCATGTAAAAATCTAGAATCTCAGCTTCTTTTGAAAAATTGGAAAGTCTGGCATCTCTGGAGCTGCATTCTGACATGGCAAGGGTGACTAGATTGGAGCATTGGCTGCCCCCTTGGGATGTCTAAAGTCTCATATCACCAGCCTGTCCTCTGGAGACATGATCTGTAAGGTTTTACATATTCCGATCCAAACATATTATTTTAAAATCGTTCTTTTCACTCTCTACATAAGTTCTTTTCTTTTGAACAGGAAATAGACATGAGAAAGTAAGATAAGAGAATGAATGACGTTAGCATGTTTCCCATGTCTGTTTCCTGTTCTAAGAGTAGGAGTTACCTAGAAAGAGTGAAAAGAATGATTTAAAAGTATATATTTGGACCTTTATTCAGCTATTTACAGTCAGTAATTCACAAAGTTACCCTATAATTCAAATTCAAATATACTGATTTAAATATACATCCTTTGATTCTTCTGAGAGAAAGCTATACATGTGTTATGTATTGTCTGGCTTAAAAAAATGAAATTTCTTTCAAAATGTTTTATCTAGACATTTAGGACCTTTTAAGCAAAAACCTTCATGTGACCGCTTGACAGCTAAATAATCTCCACCATAGTCTGTTGAGTACCAGCGTTATCTTTATATCTAGAAAGAGTAAAATGACAATTTTACTGAAAATACCTTTTTGCTGAAAAGTATGTGTCAATTTATGAGACCACTTTTATTTTGAGCTATCTTTTGTCTGTAATTCTGCGTTTATCCATCAGACATAAATTGCCTTGTCGGCTAGGTTTCCTGGTGTTCATCTGTCCTTCCTAGTAGCATCCTGATTTCCTTTTGGCCTGTTGTCTCTCTCCCATGTAATGCAACTTGGGAATCTGGGTCTGATGGTAAATAAAGCTTGGTTCTTAGTCTCTATTGCTGAGTTCAGTACAGTCGCTCAGTCGTGTCTGACTCTGTGACCCCATGAACCGCAGCACGCCAGGCCTCCCTGTCCATCACCAACTCCCTGAGTTTACCCAAACTCATGTCCACTGAGTCAGTGATGCCATCAACCATCTCGTCCTTTGTCATCCCCTTCTCCTCCTGCCCTCAATCTTTCCCAGCATCAGGGTCTTTTCAAATGAGTCAGCTCTTTGCATCAGGTGGCCAAAGTATTGGAGTTTCAGCTTCAACATCAGCGCTTCCAACGAACACCCAGGACTGATGTCCCCTAGGATGGGCTGGTTGGATCTCCTTGCTGTTCAAGGGACTCTCAAGAGTCTTCTCCAACACCACACTTCAAAATCATCAGTTCTTTGGCGCTCAGCTTTCTTTATAGTCCAGCTCTCACATCTATACATGACTACTGGAAAACCATAGCCTTGACTAGATGGACCTTTGTTGGCAAAGCAATGTCTCTGCTTTTTAATGTGTTGTCTAGGTTGGTCATAACTTTCCTTCCAAGGAGTAAGCGTCTTTTAATTTCATGGCTGCAGTCACCATCTGCAGTGATTTTGGAGCCCAGAAAAAGAAAGTCAGCCACTGTTTCCACTGTTTCCCCATCTATTTGCCATGAAGTGATGGGACCGGATGCCATGATCTTAGTTTCTGAATGTTGAGCTTTAGGCCAACATTTTTACTCTCCTCTTTCACTTTCATCAAGAGGCTTTTTAGTTCCTTTTCACTTTCTGCCATAAGGGTGGTGTCATCTGCATATCTGAGGCTATGGATATTTCTCCCGGCAATCTTGATTCCAGCTTATGCTTCATCCAGCCCAGTGTTTCTCATGATGTACTCTGCATATAAGTTAAATAAGCAGGGTGACAATGTACATCCTTGACATACTCCTTTTCCTATTTGGAAACAGTCTGTTGTTCCATGTCCAGTTCTGTTGCTTCCTGACCTGCATACAGGTTTCTCAAGAGGCATACTGCTGGGTATGTGCCAATAAATGGGCATGTGACTGAAACTTAGAAAGCTGAAGTCGCCTGGTTATTTGAATCTTGAGCAGAGTGGTACAAAGTCAGAAGCAACAGTTAAAGCTCATGCACTCCAGGAGTATTGCTCTGATGGTCATAGTTTCTAGCCTTATTCCTGTCCAGTTCCTAAGTCTGGTTCTTCAAGGCTCCTTGTCAGTTTCAGGAAATTCCCCAATATTCTGTTTCATTTTCTTTTCTTTTCTTTCTCTCTGTTTTTGGTTGCATGTTTTTCTCTTGCATATAATCAGAGAGCTCTAACTGATGGACCCTGTCTCACCACTTCCCCGCTACTGCCCTAGTCTGTTCCACATTCCATACCATCTCTTGCCTAAAATGCTCAAGTAGCCTCTTCACCAATTAAGGCAGATGTATGTATCTGCTTTATATGCATCTGCTAAAACATTTCTAAGTCAAATCAGGTCATTTCTCTGCTCAGAACCTTCCAATGGTTGCCCACTTCACTCCAGGTTAAGGCCGAAATGCTTGATGGACTATAGGCTTTGCAAGGGCACATAGCATTCACTTCAGTATCCTCACCATATAGAATAATCCTTGGCATATTAATTTGTTGAATGAATGATGTACTCCTTGGGAAAGCAGTTATGTTTTATTTGACTTGAATACTTAGTATGTAGCATGGTGCATGGCACAGAATAGGCACATAGTAAATATTTGTTTTTGCTGTTGAGCCTAGCTGCTTTAACTATTAGAAAGGACAGAGTCATCAGAATCTAATCCTTTCATGATTTCACTCTTGTTGAAACTACTGGTTTGTGACAGTCATGGGGACTAACTCCACCTAGTATTGAGCTTATATTCATTTTGATGGAAAACAAAACAAACATTAATGGCAACCTGATCAGGATGGAACTTGCTTAAAGAAAGGCTCAGATTAGTTTCAGCAGGTTGACATAGTCAGCATTGTGGAGGTGAAGCTCTCAGATTGAAGCAAGCCAAGAAATACAATTGATCCTCCTAGTCTGCAAATTTCATTTGCAAGTTCAATTGAAGTGTAAGTAGAGTGGGATCATGTTATTAGTTCTCTTAGAGGCACAGATTCCAGGATAGGGAAATGTGTGTGTGCTTGCCTGGCGAGGCAGACATGGACTGTCAACGCAGTGTTCCCAGGAACACTCCTTGGAGTGGCAGCAAGGACATAAGAAGGGACTATGCTTAGTAAGATGTTTGATCCCTCCATCCTCTTCACACGCCCCCCTTCCCAGCACACACCAATTAGACTAAATGGTTTTAGTACTGTGACAAAAAGATAAATATAATTCTAATCTAAATTTAGTCTATTCTTTCAGTCAGACTATTTCTTTTCTTCCCTTTGCAATTAAGCATTCTAATTTTCTTTTCCTACTGCAGAATTGTGTCTCTTTAGGTTGGCAGGGCTTCAAATGGTTTTGATCATAATTTCTAAGTATTTAAGTTATTTCAGTGATTGAAGAGAACTCCTATGATTATAGGACACTGTTGAATAATGGATTCTTTCAAAATCTCCTCAGTCAGTTTTAATTTAGTTAGGAAAAATAATCACAAAAGCAGAAGTATAAATTTTGAGAAGCTACCCTTTTTTAGTTTTGGAGAACCGCTAGATTGTGTTTTTCTTGTCAGAAGTAGAGGAAAGGTTTCGCTGCAAACTTGGGAGAATACTGCCTAATAACTTCCTTATAACATGATGAGACCTTTCCTTTCTGAGTTTCAGCAGTTTTGAAATGCTGAGATACTTTCATTTTTCCTTTATAACTCAACTCTGGAGTTCAGAGTTCTTCCTTGGATTGTGAATTCCCAGAGCTCAAGAGCATTTTGAATTTCTAAATTTCTTTTTAATAAAATAATAAAATGGTACTGACAATATTTTAGTTAAGGTCAAGTCCATCTTGTTTGAAACCTGCTATTCCAATCAAAACCAGCTGGGGCCAGGGATGGCTCTGTTGTGCCTGCATATCCAAGCAAATAAGTATGGAGCCCCATTAATAGGCGGTAGACAGTTGGCTCTCAGCCTTCATCTCCATGTATCAGCTGAAGAGATAAGGCCACTATACAAACCTTGAAGCAAGACTTACTGGGTTTTTTTGGGTGGGGGAGGCAGAGAAAGGGGAGCATTGTTTGCTTTTTTGTTTTAGTCAAGTTTACACATTTATGAAAGTGGAATTTGTTCTGCGGGTTTTAAATGGATATTCAGATGCAGCATCAATTTTCCACTTTTATTTTGTGTCAGCTTCAATAAATGTTCTTATACGTGTGAGGTCAAATAAAGTAACTATCCAGATGGTGATATTTTTTTCATTATTTATGATAATGTACATTTGTAGTCAGTGGTGCAGTTGTAAGTTCCAGATTGCAGGGCCCATTCGTATTCATTTTTCCATCCTCAGAGCCTTGCACAGTGCCCAGCACATAGTAGGTGCTCTATACCTGCTTAATATGAATTAACTGAACTAATGGAGTGGTTTGTTACTATAATCTTATCTTTTTGACCTATATAAATGGCATCTATTACTACTGATATTCTGTTCTCATTATGCCATTTAGAAGTTCTTAGGATACATATATTATGCGAACATCTATTTCTGCTTTATTGACTATGCCAAAGCCTTTGACTGTGTGGATCACAATCAACTGTGGACAATTCTGAAAAAGATGGGAATACCAGACCACCTGATCTGCCTCTTGAGAAATTTGTATGCAGGTCAGGAAGCAACAGTTAGAACTGGACATGGAACAACAGACTGGTTCCAAATAGGAAAAGGAGTTCGTCAAGGCTGTATATTGTCACCCTGTTTATTTAACTTCTATGCAGAGTACATCATGAGAAACGCTGGACTGGAAGAAACACAAACTGGAATCAAGATTGCCAGGAGAAATATCAATAACCTCAGATATGCAGATGACATCACCCTTATGGCAGAAAGTGAAGAGGAACTCAAAAGCCTCTTGAAGAAAGTGAAAGTGGAGAGTGAAAAAGTTGGCTTAAAGCTCAACATTCAGAAAACGAAGATAATGGCATCCAGTCCCACCACTTCATGGGAAATAGATGGGGAAACAGTGGAAACAGTGTCAGACTTTATTTTTCTGGGCTCCAAAATCACTGCAGATGGTGGCTGCAGCCATGAAATTAAAAGACGCTTACTCCTTGGAAGGAAAGTTATGACCAACCTAGATAGCATATTCAAAAGCAGAGACATTACTTTGCCAACAAAAGTTCATCTAGTCAAGGCTATGGTTTTTCCTGTGGTCATGTATGGATGTGAGAGTTGGACTGTGAAGAAGGCTGAGTGCCGAAGAATTGATGCTTTTGAACTGTGGTGTTGGAGAAGACTCTTGAGAGTCCCTTGGACTGCAAGGAGATCCAACCAGTCCATTCTGAAGGAGATTGGCCCTGGGATTTCTTTGGAAGATCAGATCATATCAGTCGCTCAGTCGTGTCCAACTCTTTGCGACCCCCATGAATCGCAGCACACCAGGCCTCCCTGTCCATCACCAACTCTATTTTCCAAAATTGAAAACAGAAACAGAAAATAGCTATTTTCCAAGATTGAAGTTCAGCATAATGGAAAAATCAACTGTGGGCTACCTTGAGAATTGTTTACTTGGTGGATTAGACAGTTGTTGGCTTATTCCAAGTTTGTATTCACAATGGGGGTCCCTGGAGGTTGATATGTGCTCCCAGATTACAAAGTAGTTTAAAGAGCAAATTCAACATAATGGAATGTCTTCTGAATTATTAGGCTGATGTACCCATTTAACTACCGAATGGGGAGAATTGAGAGATGCTTTTGTGAATCCTTGTACATTAAAAACATTTCCACTGTTTCCCCATCTATTTCCCATGAAGTGGTGGGACCGGATGCCATGATCTTCATTTTCTGAATGTTGAGCTTTAAGCTTATAGTAATAGATCCTTGAATTTGAATAACTTTATAATAAACAATAATCGTATTGATTATTTTAGCATGTTCTTACCACATCTCTATGAAGTCAGGAGGCAGAAAAGCCTGGAGATTAAGAGACTATTCATCATTCTTTATTCTGACTCTTAGGCCCATTTTCCTGTTTTACTAGCCATGTGGTGGGCATAATGAACACATTATTAATTTCTAATGAAAGACTTCCTTTCTAAAAGCTTGTTGGTCTATACTGTTAAAATCCTGATGCAAGGGGACTTCCCTGGTGCTCCAGTGGTTAAGAATCTGCCTTGCCACGCAGGGGATGTGGGTTTGATCCTCGGTCAGAAAACTAAGCTCCCACATGCCCTGGAGTAACCAAGCCACAACTATTGAGCCCGCGTCACAGATGGAGAGTTCACTTGCCACAACAGAGGTCCCCCATGCTGCAACTAAGACCCCAGGTAGCCAAATTAACTAATTAATTTAAAAAAAGCAAAAGCTCTTAAAAAAATACTGATGGGGAATTCAGAAATCAAGCTTCTGACACCTTTACATTTTTGGCATGAATTTAAGTTTTTTTTTTAAGTAGCTATTTTCCAAAATTGAAGTTCAGCATAATGGAAAAATCAACTGTGGGCTACCTTGAGAATTGTTTACTTGGTGGATTAGACAGTTGTTGGCTTATTCCAAGTTTGTATTCACAATGGGGGTCCCTGGAGGTTGATATGTGCTCCCAGATTACAAAGTAGTTTAAAGAGCAAATTCAACAAAATGGAATGTCTTCTGAATTATTAGGCTGATGTACCCATTTAACTACCGAATGGGGAGAATTGAGAGATGCTTTTGTGAATCCTTGTACATTAAAAATCTTATTTAAGTTTTGTAAACATTAAAAAAATGGGCTGTTTCTTTCTTAAAATTGTTTGCTTAATTTCCCCATCCCAGCACTGCTTTGCCTGTTTCAAGGTCTTTTTTTCTCCTCTCAGAGTATGAAGGCCTCTGGTTCTATTCAGCTGCCTCCTCTTTCGGTGAGTAATTTTTCTAGTTGGTACTTTCAATAATACAAGAAATATTTATTTGACTGGTTGATTGAGTTCTCAGAATCTTATATCTGAAAAGTATTATGTCTCCCCCTGACAATGTACTCATCCTGATTAACAGCATTGTCCTTATGTGTGTTCAGACCAAACTCTTCCCATTTCTTAAAAATTTTTATTAATATAAAGCTTATTATTACCATAAAAACATTAAAAAAAAAAAAGCTTATTATGAACTTAAAGGAGACCATAGTCTTTTGTTTTGCTCTAAATGACCTAATCTCAAATCTTTAAACATTTTTTATTCCTTTTCCTTTTTTATATTCTTTAATTTTAAATATTTTCAAGTATATACCCAACTATAGGGCTGAGTCAAATTTAACCAGAATTCATTATAACCTTCAAATTTTTTTCATCTAAATGTGTAAACCCTTTAAGGGTAGAGACCATAGAGACCTTACTTGTCCCATATTCCACTTTACATTCTTTTCCTATAGGAAGTGCCTGGTACCTTTAGACAAGGAGCATCATGCATGGTTATTTGCTTAATGAGCAAATGGATAGTAGTTCATATTTGTATTTCTTAATATCAACAATAAGCCCTTTGAATGTTGATCTTATATAAATGTTAGACAAGTTATAAGAATGGTAACGAAACAATGCGAATTGTTTCACGGAACTGACAGTTACGGCAGCTATTAATGCATGATTATGTGTACTGAAGATATTGGTAAAGTTATCTCAGTCTCATTTTATTTTATATCCTATCCCCTTGCTTACCCTGTGCTTTGATGTTTGAATAGGACATCAACTGACTTTAATGACTAGTCTTACATAGTTGTGTTCTTTTCTCCCTTGTTTAATTTTAAAGGACTGTCCCCATTCTTAAAACAAAATGTCACAAAGATGTGACAGTTTCTGGGCATCGCAACTGTCCATATCTTACCAAATCGGGCTCTGATTCTATGTAGATTGTTCTGAGACCGTAGGTTAACTAGGAGGATTTTGCAGCCTTTAAGATGATGTTTGGCTTTTGCTTAACATTTTACATGGTACCTAAAGTGCCCTTAAATTTAGAGAATGAAATTTTGAGTCACTAGCCCAGTGATTAAGAGCTTTATAAAATGTCATATTTTATGGATAGATATGAATAATTGCAGTTTCTTATTTACAGTGACCTCAATGATTTCCCTCAGTGGTGGGGCAATTAGCTCTTTAAAGTTCAAAGCTAACTTAGATGGTGAGATACTGGGTCACGTGTGTGAGTGGAGTTTTCATCTGATGGGAAGCTTTATGAGAGAGCTTTGGGGTTAGACTGACTAGTTTGGTGTTGACTCTTGGTTTTGCCATTTGCAAGCTGTGTGGAAGTGCTGGCAAAAGATTTGACTTTCGCGTCAAAAGCAGAAAGGTAATAATAATAAAAGTACTTCCCTCTTAAGGTTGTTGGGTTTCCCTGGTGGCTCAGATGGTAAAGAATCTGCCCGCAATGCAGGAGACCCAGGTTCTATCCATGGATTGGTAAGATCCCCTGGAGAAGGGAATGGCAAACTGTTCCATTGTTCTTGCCTGGAGAATTCCATGGACAGAGGAGCCTGGTGGACTACAGTCCATGGGGGTCGCAAAGAGTCAGATACGACTGAGTGACTAACACTTTCACTTTCACACTTTCATAAGGTTGTTATGAGCTTGAAATGGTATACTTAGCTTAAAGCGCTCAATTAGCACTCAGTAAAGGTCAGATATTACTCTCTGTCTATGAAGTAGCTCTACTTTTCTTTTTTCTTTGGCATTGGTATGCCGTTGGCCAGGAATTATGGGAGGGACCCTGAGGACTATTTCAGTATCTACTCCTCAGGATTCCCCCTTTCTTCCCCTTCTCTTCTTTCCTCCTTTCCAGACTGGCAGTGCTGGGGAAGGCATCTTCCTAATTTGTTGCCCCTTTCATTTTCGGAGTTTTGATATTACTTCCTAAGAGAAAGCAGAGTTTAACAACCACGGTGAAATGACAAAGCTTAAATTCAACAGCGTTCTTACAACCTTGATCCCTGGCATGATATTTGCCTCCCTCACAGAGATATCGCCTCTCATTTAAACTATTTAATGGCAAAAGCACCTGCTTTCTCCTTTCTCCATGAGTGCCCCCTCTTCCAGAAAGATGAGTACAGAGGGTGGTGGGCTTTATCTGAGGTGAGATTCATTACTCTGTTTTATGTAGGAATAGTGCCGTGGGGGAATTCTTTGCAAACCCAGCACAAAGTCTATTATGTAATTAATTTATCAAAT
This sequence comes from Bos taurus, assembly GCF_002263795.3. Taxonomy (NCBI): domain Eukaryota; kingdom Metazoa; phylum Chordata; class Mammalia; order Artiodactyla; family Bovidae; genus Bos; species Bos taurus. The sequence goes on from NC_037334.1 coordinate 95,465,205, forward strand.
TCAAAAAGTACGTCTGGTTGCTTAGTATGGGATTTTTGATTTTATTTAAAAAATGTGTCACTGCAATTTGGTGGGGAGTCTGTACTGAGAAAGTCTGTGAAATTTATCTCTTGTAAGGATATTGTTGAAGATAGTTTTCATTCTTTGTTGTCCTCTTTTGGAAGACTCTTGAAAAAAAATTCCTGTTTTGTTTTAGTCTCAGCTAATTATTGATTTATTTTCCTAAGTAATTGTTCTATCTTAGGAATCATACTGTATAAAACTGATGAAGCTCATCTTTTCTGACATTTTGCCCCTTTAAAATTAATCCCATCGTTTTTACTGTCTTTTTGTGTTCACATTTTGATTTAGTGACTTTGTATTTCAAATATCTTTGTAAGCTACCTTAAATGTTTCCTGAAACCAAGGTAGTATATAAAAGCTGTCATGTTTATAGGTATTCAAATTATGGTATTCTAAACATCTTTCATCTCCTCAGAATTACAGTAATCATTTGTTCATTTCTTTGTGTCGCAAATCATGCAAAACACGCTGTAAATTATCTCTCTGAATCCCCAAGACAGCATTACACAGAGGATTTTTTTTTTTTCTTTCTTTTTATAGGTGGGAAAACTAAAGTGTAGAGAGGTTAGGGTCATAAAATTAGTAAATTAAGAAGCCAGATTTTGAACTTAGCCAGACTGAAACTTGAACCCTAGTTTTTACTATTTTTAATTACTTGAAAAAGATGAGTTGGTCTTCCATGTTTTCATTGGCAATGACATTTGAACAATTCAATGTCCTGGGCCTTTAAAATATGTTGAAATAATTTAGCAATGTTATCAAATGTCAAATTACAAGTTAAAGAGGGCATAATAGACATTTTTGGACTTCCCAGATGGTGCTAGTGGTAAAGAACCCGCCTACCAATGTAGGAGACTTAAGGGACATGAGTTCGATCTCTGGGTCAGGAAGATCCCCTGGAGAAGGAAATGGCAACTCACTCCAGTATTCTTACCTGGGAAATCCCATGGACAGAGGAGCCTGGTGGGCTACGATCCATGGGGTCACAAAGAGTCAGACGTGACTGAAGAGACTTAACACTCACACAATAGACATTTTTGTTTGTAGTCACGTCCAAGATTATTTTATTGAGCTTCTTTAAAATTTGTAGATGGTGGTAGGTCACTAGAGATCATTAGATACGTTACTACAGATTATGTTTTCTTATGAGACTGTGAAATTCAATAATTGCTCACATGAAGACAGGTACTCTTAGGGATCAACCTTCATTGTTGTTGTTTTAAAAGTAAACTGTAATATCATCTGAAAATGAGCTAATGTACTTGAGGTTACCACTTGCAGAGCTGGAAAGCTGGAGTGATTTATCTCAGCCACACCTCTGTGTTGTACTGATGAACTGCAAAGAAGAGAAAGGAAGGACTGTTTTCTTTGGCCCTTGATTGAGAAGCTCAAAGCTCTGTTTTCTTTATTTCTGAGTACCCTTTATGGTCTTACTCCAGAATATTAAATGACAAGAAGAAGGTTCCCTGCCCCCACCTCTTCTCAATTCCTTTTATTTATTTTTTATTTTTTTCCTAACAGTTTTGGAAAGCATCCTCCTTCCAGGCATTTAAAAGCTTTTTTGGCATCTTATGCTGCCAGTGTTAACACTGGCAGTTGGTACAATTTACAATAGTGCATTAAATAGAAATCTCATTTTTACATCACTTGCTTAAAGTTGATTTGTGATACACCTTTACTGGTAATGATAGATATGTATGATGAATTATTGCATGTTTAGTCCATGCACTTAAACTACATGGAGGTAAGTGATTACACGTTTATTTCAGAAGTATTAATGCATTTCTACAGCTTAATTTTTGTCATGTCTCTGTCAGCTTTGCAAAAGGCCATGATCAGTTTTTATGTCCTTGAGTTAGGTCATTTCCGTTCTGGGAAAGAGACACTGAGCAATTAGAATAAATGATTTTAAGCCCTTTTTAGAATTTTAAATTAACTTCTGACACAAACCTTTCTCATCTGGGTGACTTCTAGGCCTTGAGAGTTTTTGTGGCATGCCTTATTGTCTTTGTGAGATTAGAACATTGTTTATAGGATATGTGAGTGTGTAGCAGTTTATTTCAAATGTTTTGGGGCCCCTTGAGGAGGACAGAAAAGCATAATATTTTCTAAGCTTTTTCTGGTGTGTCTCTTTTTTTGAATGAGAGCATGTGTTTTGGTTTCAGCTGCACCCGTATTTGATTTTAGTCTAGCTGATGTTTCCTTCACCCTGGCCTCTGCAGAGTTCTATTTTCCTTAGAGCACTCACCTTCAGTGAGTCTAACTTTTCTCTTTGAATCCTTAGTCCTCTAGAGACTTTCTGGCTTCTGGTTTATTTTTTATTGTTGTTTTAGGGTCTCTGCCTTTACCAGATTTGATCTTTCCCCCGATTTGACCTTGCTTTTTAAAATAGAAGTTGAAAGTGATACTGTCCTCCAGTCTTTCTTAACTTGAGCTAACTTTATGTGAGAGAACTAAGCTCTACTGAAATTGATTTGAGTGGTCGTTTTTTCAAGTCTCCCAAGAGACTGAATGCATTAGGAGGGAATTCATTCCTTTCATCCAATGGATGCCTTTGGGCATGAGGACTTAATTCCCTTGAAGAACCCCAATTTAGGACAGTAAGACTATGGTTTTTCCAGTGGTCATGTATGGATGTGAGAGTTGGACTGTGAAGAAAGCTGAGCGCCGAAGAATTGATGCTTTTGAACTGTGGTGTTGGAGAAGACTCTTGAGAGTCCCTTGGACTGCACGGAGATCCAACTGGTCCATCCTAAAGGAGATCAGTCCTGAATATTCATTGGAAGGACTGATGTTGAAGCTGAAACTCCAATACTTTGGCCATGTGATGCGAAGAACTGACTCATTTGAAAAGACCCTGATGCTGGGAAAGATTGAAGGCGGGAGGAGAAGCAGACGACAGAGGATGAAATGGTTGGATGGCATCACCGACTCAATGGACATGAGTTAGAGTAAACTCTGGAAGTTGATGATGGACAGGGAGGCGTGGTGTGCTGCTGTTCATGTGGTCGCAAAGTTTCAGACACAACTGAGTGACTGAACTGAACTGAACTGAAAGAAAATCAAAGTTCCCGTTTGTTAAAAATGCACCAGTGGGTCCTCTTAACACTGAGGATGATTCAAACCTCTGCAGTGCTGGGGGATGCTAATCCCTCACCCTATGCCACCCACTATCCACTGGCTCCAGCCACACTCCTTGCCTGTGTTTTGGGTCCCAAGCTTCCTCCTGCCTTAGGGCTTTTATTCTTGCCTCCTGCACACATCTTTTCCCTTCTTATCCTGTCCCTGGTTTCTCATTCTTCCATATTGATTAAAATATCCCTCTTTGGGGATATCGTCCTGTTCCATTCTACGGAAAATTGTCCCCATTTAGTACGTTGCTTTATTTCTTTCACAGCACTTATCAAGATCTAGAATTTATGTTCTTATTTCTGAACGTGTGGCTTTTTCACAACTGCTGTAGTCCCATTGCCATTGTTTAGTAAGCAGTCCATAAATACTGGTTGAGTGAAAGAATTCTTTATTCAGATGTTTGCTTTCCTTACAGGTAAGAGAGTCCTTGAGACTTGATATCTTGTATTTTGACTTTCACATGCCTCTTTTCTGTTCCTCTCATCAAGTGAACCTCCTACTAATCGATTCATTGCCCACTCCAGTGCGGGGTGGGCAGCAACCCCTCTAGTCATCAAAAAGACCCAGCCATGGCTGAGTCCCACCCAGTAGGGGCACAGATTGGGCTGAAACTGGGCCTCACTTTTTAAAAAATTTATTTTATTGAAGTATAGTTAATTTACAATCTTGCATTAATTTCTACTGTACAGTAAAATGTTTGCTATATATATGTATATATGTATGTGTGTATGAATATTTATGTTCCTTTTCATATTATTTTCCATTATGGTTTATCACAAGATATTGAACATAGTTCCCTGTGCTGTAAAGTAGGACCTTGTTTTTATTCATTCTATGTATAATAGTTTGCATCTGCTAATCCCCAAATCCCAATAAATCTTTATGTTTCTGTGGTATCACTTTTAATAGTTCCTCTTTCATTTTTAAAAAATTTTATTTATTGAGTTTTCTTTTTCTTTTTTCTTGGCAAGTCTAGCTAAAGGTTTATCTATTTTGTTTATCTTTTAAGAAGTTAAGCATTACATAAGTCTTGATATGTTGTGTTTACATTTTCATTTTTCCCAAGATTTAAAAAAAAAAATCTCTCTTTTGATTTCTTTACCCACTGGTTATTCAATAGCATGTTGTTTAATCTTCACGTATTTGTGAATTTTCTAGTTTTCTTTTTTTGTGATTGATTTCTAGTTTCATACTAGTGTGATTGGAAAGAGTCACTTAAATTTATTAAAACTTGTTTATTAAAGCTTAACTAAATTTATTAATAAATTAATTTATTAAGGCCTAACATACGATGTCTCCTGGAGAACGTTTCATGTGTACTTGAGAATAATATGTTTTCTGCTGTTGTTGGGTGCTATGTTCTATAGATGAATGTTAGGTCCGTCTAGTCTAACACACAGTTTAAATACAGTGTTTGCTGGTTGATACTTCTGTCTATCCAGAATGTCTCTCCAATGTTAAAGTGAATTACGGATGTCTCCTACTATTGTTATACCACTGTCTGTTCCTCCTTTCAGATCTGTTAATATTTGCTTTGAATATTTAGATCACCTCCATGGTGGCTCAAATGGTAAAAAATTTGCCTGCGATGCTGGAGACCCAGATTCAATCCCTGGGCCAGGAAGATTGCCTGGAGAAGGCAATAGCAATCCACTCCAGTATTCTTGCCTGGGAAATTCCTTGGACAGAAGAGCCTGGCGGGTGACAGTCCTTGGGGTTGCAAAGAGTCAGACACGACTGGGTGATTAACACTTTTGTATATTTAGGTCCTCCAATGTTAGATGCATAAATATATATGAATGCTTTATACTTTTGATGAATAAATTCTTTTATAATTACATAATGACTTTTTTGTGTGTCTAGACTTTGACTTAAAGTCTAATTTTTCAATTATATCACTTTAAACCTGAAAGCTGAGATAGGTCTCTGGTAGACAGCAAATCACTGAATCTTGTATGTTTAGCCATTCAGTCATTCTTTTTGACTGGAAAATTTAGTTGCTTTACATTTAAAATAGTTATTTATAAGTATGAACTTACTCTTCCAATTTTGTTCACTATTTTCTGCCTGTTTTATAATTCTCTGCCTCTTCCTCTTTTATTCTCTTCCTTTGTGATTTGACTTTTTTTGTAGTGGTGTACTTTGATTCCTTTCTTCTTTTATGTATCTGCTATAGGTTTTTACTTTGTGCTTACCATGGGGCTTATATAAAAAAACATATTAATAACAGTCTGTTTGAAGCTAACAACACCCTAATTTCAAATGCACTCAATAACTCTAAATTGTTATCCCCCCCTCATTTAATGATTTTCACTAACAAATACTGCAGTTGTAAATATTTTCAATACTTTTGTATTTTAACTTTATAATAGAACTGTATTACCACAACTATTACAATATTAGACTGTTCTGAATTTAACTATATATATCTTTACCAGTGAGTTTTATGCTTTCATATGTTTTCCTGTTACTAGTTAGCATCTTTCTAATACAGCTTTGGTTTTATCTTTATTTATATTTTCATTTTGATGGCATTCTAAAAGAAATTTTACTTGAGCATATTTTGGATGACCTGGAAACCTACTTTGTAGCAGTGGACTGTAGCAGCCTTGCAGTATGCTCATTTGCATTTCTGTTTGTGATTAATCTATACCAAGCGAAGGCCAACTAATATGAGTTCCACTGAAAAAGAGAAGTTTTGCAATAGTTTAAATAGAGTTGTGTTCCTTGACCTTTGTTTCCAAATACGTATGCCTACATTACTCCTGTGTGTGATAAGCTGTCACAGAATGTTGATGTTCTCAAGGTTGCAGTGGCAGTCCTCAGGGACCCCTGGAAAAGCACAGTGGGGAGGTGGGGTGAGCAGAACTCTACTCTTTCTCCCCTGTATCCACCCCTCTTATCCCCTCGTGCTTGCATGCCTGCTCAGTCACTTTAGTCTTTGCGACCCCAAGGGCTGTAGACTGCCAGGCTCCTATGTCCATGGAATTTCCCAGACAAGAATACTGAAGTGGGTTGCCATTTCCTCCTTCAGGGGATCTTCCTGACCTGGGGATCAAACCCGTGTCTCCTGCACTGGCAGGTGGATTCTTCACTACTGGGTCACCTGGAAAGCCCTCCTACTCCCTCCTATTTCCTCCTCAGCAAAGTGACTTTCTTTTTCTATTTTGTATATCAGTCTTGTTTATGACAAGTCTGTTGACCAATGGTTTCATGCTCTCAAAACAAGTTTTTTTTAAAACCACTGGCCTAGACCATTGCAGCTTCAGGAGAGAATTTAAAATATTATAGGAATTTGTAATAAAAAACAATTGGCTAAAATTTGACTATAACCTTATTTTCAGAAGCAAAATATGGGAAACTCAGAAGTATAAACGCAAGTAATTTTCCATTTAAAACAAAACAGAACACATTTCAGTAACATGAAACATTGGAGTGGGATACTTCATGTCTGTCATGTGAAAGAGAATTTCATAGACACCTTCAGGACCCCTCAGTGAATCAGAGGCAGAGCCAAGACTAGAACAGACTAGTCCTGCTCTAGCACTTTTCCCATTTTTCTGCCTCTTTCTCACACTCTTATCTCTCAAAACTACGTCACTTAAAAGTTCTAGGGAAAATTAAGCTTTTCTCATGAGGGTTTTGAGGCATAAGGACTGAAAGTGTCCTTTGAACAAGAGAGAATACATTTGTAAATCTCTTAAGTTTCTTTTTGTCTGGTGACAGCTTGTTCTTTTCTATCCTTCCTTCTCTTTGCTGCAGCAAATGCCTTAGTACATATAAGGCTTTGGAGTATAGCCCGCCAGGCTCCTCTGTCCATGGAATTTTTAAGGCAAGAATACTGGAGTGGGTGGCCATTCCCTTCTCCAGGGGATCTTCCTGACCCAGGGACTGAATCCAAGTCTCCAAAATTTCAGGCAGGTTCTTTACCATCTAAGCCACCAGGAAGCCCGTTTAGGTATAAGTAAGGGTTTTAAAACATTTTCTGTTCATTTGTGAGATCTTTTGGAGTTAAGATGTATAGGCATGGTTGAAAAAGAAAGCACTATAATTTTACTGCCCCTGGGGCCTGATTCTTGCCTGTCAGCTTCTTAGTATCTTGGATGCTCTAATCTGAAATACACTGATGTTCTTATTTGGTATGAAGACTGCTCTTTACCCTGCCCCTTGTAGCATGTCGTCTTTAGTCCACTTGTCTAGAAAACTGAAGTCCAATGGGTAGGCTTCAAGCTTACTCATAAAATTCGCATTCTGGGGGTTTACTATGACTGGGACATGTTTTTCTTCTATTTGCAAGATTGATGCTAACCAAGTTGGCTATAAAACTGTAGTGTTACTTCTATTTATTTTTTTAGTCTACAGAAAGTCTAGAAGTTCCTCCTTTTAATGTTCGTATCTTCAAATTTCAGATTAGCTATTTTTGTATTAACATTTGCATTATTCTCCTTACTTTATCAGGTAGCTCAGCTGGTAAAGAATCCACCTGCAATGCAGGAGACCCTGGTTTGATTCCTGGGACAGAAAGTTCCCCTGGAGAAGGGATAGGCTACCCATTCCAGTATTCTTGGGCTTCCCCGGTGGCTCAGACAGTAAAGAATCTGCCTGCAATGACCTGGGTTTGATCCCTGAGTTGGGAAAAGGGCATGACAACCCACTCCAGTGTTCTCGCCTGGAGAATTCTCGGGGACAGAGGAGGCTGGCAGGCTACAGTCTATCGGGTTGCAAAGAGTTAGACATGACTGAGCGACTAAGCATAGCCTATTTTTCTATTGAACATTTTCATTATTCTCTTTATTTCTAAGTAATTTCCTTTCTCTTTCCCTCTCTTCTTCCCTCCCCTCCCTCCTTAAAACACAATTATTGACACTGCTCTGTGTCAAAGAGTATATGATTATAACTGTAGCCAGAAGTTTAATGATTAGATCGAGTAGCTCCAGATGCTGTCTTTCATCTGTGTCGCTGAGTGAAGTTTTGACTGTGTTGAGTACGGAGGAAATGGAGCCCTTGGTTCTCAAATATTCTGCTGGCTTTTCTCTTTTCTGGTTTCCCCCCCTCTAGATTTACCCCATTGTGCTTGTGTTTATTCATTATGCCCTGTGACTCTTGCTGATTGCACTTCTGATTTCAAAGATTACCCATGTTTGTCGATGTCTCCTGGATTGAATTTATTGTTTTTGGTTTTCTGCTCCATGGTTTCCTACTTACATACACTGGACTTCATTTTATTTTTGAAAATGCTGTTTCTCTGAATCATCCCAGCCAATCGGAACCCTTCTCCAACTCCTAGAAGCTTAACAATTGTACCCCAGTGAAGACAAATACCGACTGACTGTGCTCCTTTCTCTCATGTAGGTCACTGATAAAAATTAATAATTTGGTGCTTTTTCTCTTGATGTAGAAAGTAGGTTACTGTGGGCCCATAGAAAACATCTTATTTTACTGTGTTACAATGTTGCTTGTGATCATGCGAGTTGTTCTGGCATTCATTTACATCTTTATATTCCTGTCACAAGTAACATAAGACAATCATGCTCGATGTTTTGTTTTATTTTAGAATATGTGTGTAAGAGTAACAAGATTAAATCTAAAGCTCCATCTGACTCTTTTGTTGGTAGCATGTTATCAGCTAGGTGTGCAGTTTGCCAAAAATATTTCAACATAAAGGCACATTCAGAGGGTTTTTAAAAATAGTTTCACACCATGCATACTATACTGTGGTTTTCTTTTACCATTTAAAATAACATTATTGTATTTCTCCAGATTAATAGATCTGCATTATGCTTTCTCTATAGCTGCATAATGTTCTATAATACAGATATACTATAATTTATAGCCATTACCCTATTAATATACCTTAAGATTATTTCTAATTTTTTTGCCACTCACTAAAAATATTGTGTAACAACAATAAAATGTTACAGTGATAACCCTTATGCATACATATGTTTTTATTATGGTGCTTTTACTGCTATAGGATAGATTCCCCAAAGTATAGTTGGTAAGTCAAGGTATATATGTTTCTTACTGCAATAAATATTGCCACAGTACTTTGCAAAAGGCTGTAGCAGTTCATGCTTCCATCAGTGATGTAGGAGTGTCCATTTTTCTGTGTCTTTCTGAACACTGGATATTTTTACTCTCTTAAACATAGGCCAAAAACTGATGGTTTAGAAATAATATGTTTTATTTTCTGTTTCCCACCGTCCACTGATAAGGTCAATGTTTTTTGTGTCTTTTTTTTGTTTTTTGTTTGTTTGTTTAAGTTTTATGGCCATTTGGCTTTCCTATGAGTATCCTGTGCATAACCTCTGCTCAGTCTTATTTTGAGTTGTTTATTTTCTTGTCAATTTGTAGTTCTTTATATTTTAGAACTAGTAATCTTGTATTTGTAAGTTTTTAAAAATAAACTTTTAATTTTAGGACAGTGTTAGATTTGGAGAACAATTGTGAAGATAATCTAGAGAGTCTCTGTGTTTCCCTCATCCTCCCTGCCCCTAGTTCCTGTATCGGTAACATCTTAACATTTCCCACAATTAATGAGCCTACGAAATACATATTAATAACATCTTAATGCTTATCACAGTCAGTGAACCCATAAAATACATCATTATTAAATAAATCTCATACTTTATTCAAGTTGTTGTTGTCGTTCAGTCGCTAAGTCACATCTGACTCTGTGGCTCCATGAACTACAGCGCACCAGACTTGCTTGTCCTTCACCGTCTCCCGGAGTTTGCTCAAACTCATGTCCATAAAGTTGCTGCTGAATGCCATCCAACCATTTCATCCTCTTTTGCCCCCTTCTCCTCCTACCCTTAATCTTTAGCAGTATCAGGGTCTTTTCCAAGGAGTTGGTTCTTTGATTCAAGTGGCTAAAGTATTGGAGCTTCAGCTTCTTCATCAGTCCTTCCAATGAATATTCAGGGTTCATTTCCTTTAGGATTGACTGGTTTGATCTCCTTGCTGTCCAAATAGCCTTAGTTATTTTCCCTAATATTTTTTTTTCTGTTCTGGGATACCATCCAGGGGACCACATTGCTTTAAATTGTCATATTTCTTTAGGTTTCTCTGTGCTGTGAAAGTTTCTCAAAATTTCCTAGTTTTTGATAACCTTTTCAGTTTTAAGGAGTACCATGCAGCTGTTTGTCAAATGCCTCCACAGTTGAGATTTGTGTCTGTTTTTCTCGTGATTGGACTGAGTTTATGGGTGTTTGGAAGCAGGATCACAGAAGTGAAATGCCATTGACATTGAATCACATCAAGCGTACATGCCATCAACATGAGTTATCTTTGTTGGTGATCACCTTGATTGCTTGGCTGATGCAGTGTTTGCTGTGTTTCCTCATTGTCCAGGTATTCTTCCCTGGCCTCCCCGCTTTCTGTGCTAACTGCACTCTGGGAAGAAGTTACTATGTGCAGTCCAAACATGTAAGGAATGGGGAGTCATGTCAACCTCCTTCGAGGGTGCAGTATTTACGTAAATTATTTGTAATTCTGCAAGGGAGATTTGAATCTTTCTCCCTACTTTTTTTATTTGTTAATACTCCTATCATTGTTTGTTTGTTTTAGCAAGAGTACTTCCTTACAGTTTCTGCAAGATCCTCCAGGCTCATCTACTATATTTCCTGCTGCGGTCCTAGAATCAGCCACTTCTCCAAGGGACCATGATTCCTTTACTATACAATATTATAAAATAATCTGGCTCTACCTAAGATGACAAATTCAGCAGACAAGGCAAGGAAATGTATGTGTATACATTTCTATACAAATGAATATATCCTTCTATATGTAACTTTCTGTATCTATATTACACTAATAAGTTCATACTGATATCTCTCAGTTCAGTTCAGTTCAGTTGCTCAGTCATGTCCGACTCTTTGCGACCCCATGAATTCCAGCACGCCAGGCCACCCTGTCCATCACCAACTCCCGGAGTTCACTCAGACTCACGTCCATCGAGTCGGTGATGCCATCCAGCCATCTCATCCTCTGTCGTCCCCTTCTCCTCCTGCCCCCAATCCCTCCCAGCATCAGAGTCTTTGCCAATGAGTCAACTCTTTGCATGAGGTGGCCAAAGTACTGGAGTTTCAGCTTTAGCATCATTTCTTCCAAAGAAATCCCAGGGCTGATCTCCTTCAGAATGGACTGGTTGGATCTCCTTGCAGTCCAAGGGACTCTCAAGAGTCTTCTCCAACACCACAGTTCAAAAGCATCAACTTTTTGGCACTCAGCCTTCTTCACAGTCCAACTCTCACATCCATACATGACCACAGGAAAAACCATAGCCTTGACTAGACGGACCTTTGTTGGCAAAGTAATGTCTCTGCTTTTTAATATGCCATTGAAAGTTGGTCATAACTTTTCTTCCAAGGAGCAAATGTCTTTTAATTTCATGGCTGCAGTCACCATCTGCAGTGATTTTGGAGCCCAAAAAAATAAAGTCTGACACTGTTTCCACTGTTTCCCCATCTATTTCCCATGAAGTAATGGGACCAGATGCCATGATCTTCGTTTTCTGAATGTTGAGTTTTAAGCCAACTTTTTCACTCTCCTCTTTCACTTTCATCAAGAGGCTTTTGAGTTCCTCTTCACTTTCTGCCATAAGGGTGGTGTCATCTGCATATCTGAGGTTATTGATATTTCTCCTGGCAATCCTGATTCCAACTTGTGCTTCTTCCAGCCCAGAGTTTCTCATGATGTACTCTGCATATAAGTTAAATAAGCAGGGTGACAATATACAGCCTTGACATACTCCTTTTCCTATTTGGAACCAGTCTGTTGTTCCATGTCTAGTTCTAACTGTTGCTTCCTGACCTGCATACAAATTTCTCAAGAGGCAGGTCAGGTGGTCTGGTATTCCCATCTCTTTCAGAATTTTCTACAGTTTATTGTGATCCACACAGTCAAAGGCTTTGGCATAGTCAATAAAGCAGAAATAGATGTTTTTCTGGAACTTTCTTGCTTTTTCGATGATCCAGCAGATGTTGGCAATTTGATCTCTGGTTCCTCTGCCTTTTCTAAAACCAGCTTGAACATCTGGAAGTTCACGGTTCACGTATTGCTGAAGCCTGGCTTGGAGAATTTTGAGCATTACTAGCGTGTGCTGCTGCTGCTGCTAAGTCGCTTCAGTCGTGTCCGACTCTGTGCAACTCCATAGACGGCAGCCCACCAGGCTTCCTCATCCCTGGGATTCTCCAGGCAAGAACACTGGCATGTGAGATGATTGCAATTGTGCGATAGTTTGAGCATTCTTTGGTATTGCCTTTCTTGGGATTGGAATGAAAACTGACCTTTTCCAGTCCTGTGGCCACTGCTCAGTTTTCCAAATTTGCTGGCATGTTGAATGCAGCACTTTCACAGCATCATCTTTCGGGATTTGAAATAGCTCAACTGGAATTCCATCACCTCCACTAGCTTTGTTCGTAGTGATGCTTTCTATGGCCCACTTGACTTCACATTCCAGGATATCTGGCCCTAGGTGAGTGATCACACCATTGTGATTATCTGGGTCATGAAGATCTTTTTTGTATAGTTCTTCTGTGTGTTCTTGCCACCTCTTCTTCATATCTTCTGCTTCTGTTAGGTCCATAACTCTCATCCATTACCACTGGATCATTTCTAATCTCCTCCTCTCATTTATTTGTAACCTCCAAAAGAGATGGGAATACCAGACCACCTGACCTGCCTCTTGAGAAATCTGTACTCAGGTCAGGAAACAACAGTTAGAACTGGACATGGAACAACAGACTGGTTCCAAATAGGGAAAGGAGTACATCAAGACTGTGTATTGTCACCCTGCTTATTTAACTTATATGCAGAGTACATCATGAGAAACCCTGGCCTGGAAGAAGCACAAACTGGAATCAAGATTGCTGGGAGAAATATCAATAACCTCAGATATGCAGATGACATCACCCTTATGGCAGAAAGTGAAGAGGAACTCAAAAGCCTCTTGATGAAAGTGAAAAAGTTGGCATAAAATTCAACATTCAGAAAACGAAGATCATGGTATCTGGTCCCATCACTTCATAGCAAATAGATAGGGAGACAATGGAAACAGTGTCAGACTTTATTTTTTTGGGCTCCAAAATCACTGCAGATGGTGACTGCAGCCATGAAATTAAAAGACGCTTGCTCCTTGGAAGAAAAATTATGACCAACCTAGACAGCATATTAAAAAGCAGAGACATTACTTCGCCAACAAAGGTCTGTCTAGTTGAAGCTATGGTTTTTCCAGTAGTCATGTATGGATGTGAGAGTTGGACTATAAAGAAAGCTAGAGTGTCGAAGAATTGATGCTTTTGAACTGCGGTGTTGGAGAAGACTCTTGAGAGTCCCTTGGACTGCAAGGAGATTCAACCAGTCCATCCTAAAGGAAATCAGTCCTGAATATCATTGGAAGCACTGATGCTGAATCTGAAGCTCCAATACTTTGGCCATGTGATGCGAAGAACTGACTCATCTGAAAAGACCTTGAGGCTGGGAAAGATTGAAGGTGGGAGGAGAAGGGGATGACTGAGGATGAGATGGCTGGATGGCATCACCGACTAATGGACATGAGTTTGAGTGAACTCCGGGAGTTGGAGATGGACAGTGAGGCCTGGCATGCTGTAGTCCATGGGGTTGCAAAGAGTCGAACACGACTGAGCCACTGAACTGACTGACTGAACAACAAGAAACCTAGCTCCCCGAACTGACTATTCATTTCCTTATTTGTACCATTGTGTATAAATTGTTAACCTACACTTATTTGTAGGGGAGAAGACTTTGTCAGCTTGAATTCAGCTTTAGTCTTGTAGATTCTAGTCGTTTCCATTTGTTTAGGTCAGCACCTTTTGCCTTGGTTCCCTTCTGTGGGGCTGTTTCAGGCATTTGTCATGCGGTTAGAATGTTTTTTCACATTCTACATTCCTTCCTGAGGTTGCCTGACCTACTATATTGTTTTTAAAATTTGTATACATTAAGGTTCACTCTTTTTGCTGTAAAAGGCTATGGATTTTGGCAAATTCATGGTGTCATTTATCCATCATTACTATAACATACAGAATAGATTCAGTGCCCAAACTATTCCTGGTGACTCACTTATTCACCTCTTTCTCATTCCATAGCATTGATCTTTTTACCATTTCAGTAGGTTTGCATTTTCTCAAATGTGATACAATTGGAGTCACTGAATAAGGTGCCCTCTCACACTGATTTCTTCCACTTAGCAGTATATATTTAAGATTAACATGTCTTTTCATATTTTTCTAGATTATACCTTTTTAAAATCACTGAAAAACTCCATTGTATCATATTTTACCTATCCATTCACTTTAGGGGGAATTTCTTGGTGGCTTCCAGTTTTGGGTTATTGTGAACAATAATAACAATATTATAATTGTTATTATAATTATAATTATAATTACTGTGTAATAATGTTACAGCTGCTGTAAACATTCATGTGCAGGTTTCTGTGTGGACATAAGTTTTTAGTTAGGTAAATACCTAGGAGAGCACTTACTGGGTCGTATGGTAAAATGAGGTTTAATCTTGTAAGAGTTGCCAAAGAGCCTTCCAAAGTAGCTGTGAGTACCAGCAAGAGTGAGAGTTCCTGTTGATTTGCTCTCTAGTTCCCAGTTGGTACTGTGTCAGGTTTAGGGATTTAAACAAATATTCATAGGGTTTTATTCATAATTGCCCAAACATAGACGCACCTGTGATGTCAGTAGAGGAAAAGATCCTATTTGGGTACATTCAGGCAAGGGGATGTTATTCAGTGAAAAAAAGAAATCACCTGTGGATCTATAAGGAGACTTGCTGCTGCTGCTAAGTTACTTCAGTCGTGTCCGACCCTGTGCGACCCCATAGACGGCAGCCCACCAAGCTCCCCCGTCCCTGGGATTCTCCAGGCAAGAACACTGGAGTGGGTTGCCATTTCCTTCTCCAATGCATGAAAGTGAAAATGAAGTTGCTCAGTCGTGTCTGATCCTCAGCAACCCTATGGACTGCAGCCTTTAAGGCTCCTCCGTCCATGTGATTTTCCAGGCAAGAGTACTGGAGTAGGGTACAATCACCTTCTCCGAAGGAGACTTGCAGGGAACCATAAATGCTTATTCCTATTAAATGAAAGGAGCATCTAAAAAGTTTACACACTGTATGATTCCAACTACAGAGGACGTTCTGAAAAAGACACAACTATGGAAACAGTAAAAAGATCAGTGGGTTGCCAGGGGTTAAGGTGGTGAGAAGGAAGAACCCAGGTAGGTGTTTCTCATCCCAGGACTCCTGGAGTCTTGGTAGAACTGAGATCCTGTGAAATCTGGCTTCCTCCGAGAAGTCCAGTGCCTTGAGTCATGGTTCCCTCATTTTTCAAGCCACCCGTGATTGCTTCCGGCAAGGTTTTTTTTTTTTTTTCCCGCATGATAGCCATTTTAAGAGGTATGTAGGTGTATCTCGTTTATGTTTTATTTGTAGTTCCCTAGTGACAAATGAATTGATGCTTGTTAACTGTGGTGTTGGAGAAGACTCTTGAGAATCCCTTGGGCTGCAAGGAGATCCAACCAGTCCATTCTGAAGGAGATCAGCCCTGGGATTTCTTTGGAAGAAATGATGTTAAAGCTGAAACTCCAGTACTTTGGCCACCTCATGCGAAGAGTTGACTCA
Organism: Bos taurus; assembly: GCF_002263795.3. Lineage (NCBI taxonomy): Eukaryota > Metazoa > Chordata > Mammalia > Artiodactyla > Bovidae > Bos > Bos taurus. The sequence continues at coordinate 95,481,045 of NC_037334.1, forward strand.
CTGGGAAAGACTCTGATGCTGGGAGGGATTGGGGGCAGGAGGAGAAGGGGACGACAGAGGATGAGATGGCTGGATGGCATCACTGACTCGATGGACGTGAGTCTGAGTGAACTCCGGGAGTTGGTGATGGGCAGGGAGTCCTGGCGTGCTGCGATTCATGGGGTCGCAAAGAGTCAGACAGGACTGAGCGACTGAACTGAACTGAGTGACAAATGATGTTGAGCGTCTTTTCATCATATATTTATTTGCCATCTTTGGTAATCTACCACATCTTTTGTCAGTATTTTATTTGGGCTGTTTGTTTTCCTAGTGTTGATTTTTAAATGTTTGTGTATATTGGATATAAGTCCTTTATCAGATATGTATTTTGCGATTATTTTCTCCTAGCCTGTAGTGTGTCTTTTTGTACTCTTCACAATGTCTTTGCAGAGCAGAGTTTTTCACTTTAATGAAGTTCCAACTTATCCATTTCTCCTTTCATGAGTTGTGCTTTTGGTGTTGTGAATAAAATTCGCTACTAAATCCAAGGACATAGTATTTGCTTATGCTTTCTTCTAGCTTTTATAGTTTTGAATTTTACATTTTGGTCTGTGATCTATTTTGAGCTTACTATTGTGAAAAGTATAAAGTCTATGCCAAGGGTGTTTAATAATTCATTTTTTCACATATGAACATCTACTTGTTCCATCATCATTTGTTGAAAACAATATCCTTTTTAAATTAACTTGTCTTTTCTCCTTCATCAAAGATTAGATGATTATATTTGTGGGGACCTATTAGTGTACTCTCTGTTCTGTCCATTGTCTATTATTTTTCTAATACCATGCTATCTTGATTACTGTGGCTTTATAGTAACACATGAAATTGGGTAGAGTGAGGGGGGTTATCCTTGTTCTGGATCTAAGGGAAAAAACAGCCAGTTTCTTTTCAGTAAGCATGGTGTTATTGCTGCTGCTGCTGCTAAGTCGCTTCAGTCATGTCCGACTCTGTGCGACCCCATAGACGGCAGCCCACCAGGCTCTGCCGTCCCTGGGATTCTCCAGGCAAGAACACTGGAGTGGGTTGCCATTGCCTTCTCCGATGGTGTTATTAGGTTGGTGCAAAATAATTGTGGTTTTGGACCATGAATTTTAAATCATTCTAACAAGCTTTATTAATTAGTCAAAATAGAAATCATTACAATCAACACATTTTTGCCAGCAAGAAGTAAGTTAGCTTATTCCCGTGGCATAAAAATCTGTGCTTCAGGATTCTACAAACTCTTGGAAAGCATTTACTGCATCCTGCTGATTGTGGAAGCATTTTCTCTGCAAAAAGTTGTGAAGATGCTTCAATAGGGGGTAGTTGGTTGGTGAGAGATCAGGTGAATATGGCAAATGAGGCAAAACTTCATAGCCCTGTTCATTCTTGTGTGACATGTGATCAGGCATTGTCGTGGGGAAGAACTGAGTCTTTTCTGTTACCAGTGCTGGCTGCAGTGTTGCAGTTTTCTTTGGTTCATCTGATCGATTTGCTGAGCATACTTCTCAGATGTGGTTTCACTGGGATTCAGAAAGCTATAGTGGATCAAATTGGCAGCATACCACCAAACCAGGACATTTTTTTTTGGGTGCAAGTGTGCCTTTGGGAAATGCTCTGGAGCTGCTTCTTGTTCCAGCTGCTAAGCTGGTTGTCGTCAGTTGTCATTTAAAATCCACTTTTTGGCACACATCAATCCAACTGAGAAATGGTTCATTGTCGCATAGAATAAAAGAAGACAACACTTCAAAATGATGGTTTTTTTGGATTTGCAGTCAGCTCATGAGGCAACCACTTATCAAGCTTTTTCACCCTTCCAATTTGTTTCAAATGCCAACGACCGACCATGGAAGTTCTACAGCAACTACTTGTGTAGCTGTAACGGGATCAGTTTCAACGATGGCTCTCAGTTGGTCGTTGTGAACTTCCAAAGGCCAGCCCCTCATCTTCATGGCTCTCGTCTCCTTTGCAAAATTGCTTGAACCACCACTGCCACTATATGCTCATTAGCAGTTCCTGAGCCAGATGCGTTGGTGATGTTTGTGAGTTCTTTCTGCTGCTTTTTGAACTCGAATAAGAAAATTGCTGTAATTTGCTTTTTGTCTAACATTATTTCCCTAGTCTAAATGAAATATAATTAATTAGACTGAATTAGACTAAATAAATATAAATTAAATATAAATAAACATAAAATACACAGCAAGTAATAAATAATTTGCAAAAAGCATAAAGCGAGAAATGCACATTAAAGTGATATATAACATAACCACATTTATTCAGAATGTATTCCAGTATCAAATGGCAAATTTCAACAATGCATAAACCACGATTACATTTCCACCAACCTAACAGTTGTAGATCTCTTGTAGATGTTGTTTATCAATTTAAGAATGTTCTCTTTAAGTTCTTAGTTTGCTGTTTGTCAAAGATTTTGCAAATATTATCCCTAATCTATAATTTGTATTTATATTTTGTTCTATCTTTTGTTGTCATATACACATCTTACACTTGTTTCCCAAGATTATTACATACAGTGAAAGTGAAAGTCACTCAGTCATGTCTGACTCTTTTGCGACTCCATGGACTGTAGCCCCCCAGGCTCCTCTGTCCATAGGATTTTCCAGGCAAGAATACTGGAGTGGGTTGCCATTGCCTCCTTCAGGGGATCTTCCCAACCCAGGGATCAAAGCCAGGTCCCCTGCACTGCAGGTGGATTCTTTACTGTCTGAGCCACCAGGGAAATCCAGCTCTCAGATAAACTTTGAGCTTCTTGGGATCATTTTCATTCTTCCTTTATGTGTCTCTCCAGTGCCTAAGACTTCTTAGTGGTCAAGCATGTGGACATAGGGGTCAGATTTTCCTGGGTTCAGTTCCTAGATTTCCCTGTACTAGTTGTCTGACCTTGGGAAAAATTAATTTTACCTCTCTGAGCCTTAATTTTCTCTGCTGAAAAAGTTGGTATATTACGCCTTTCTCAAAGCATCTTTGTAGCATAAGTACTCAATAAGTGGCTGCATTTATGGAGAAAGTAAATGTATTTTTTTCATTCTGGAAAACATTAAGATATCCAGTTGTATGACATTTCTAGGCAATGAAAGCGACCAGATTAGAGTTGCATTTACACAACTCTTTTCTTCTGTGAGTGGAGAAATATCTTGGTCAAATTCTAGATCCATTCATGCTATGTATCACTATTATAAGTAAGTAATCTTCTTCTAATTACTAGCCTTAACCTGGGTAATAGAAGTGGTATTAAGTTTTTGTTGTGGGGAAACTTGATGGGGACAGTCTTTCATGGATGTGTATAAAGTGTGGTGGCTATAACCTGGAAAATTGATTGTTTAAATGCTTTATAGAAATTATAAATCAATGCAAAGAACATTATTAACAAGTTGCTAATACACAAAAGAGAATCCTTGGTAGACTAGTACTTCATTATGGCCACTCAGATGGGATTTGTGGAACCTGTGCACACAGTTGGGAGCAGGGATGAAGTTGGTGACGGCTGTATTTCTTTATCACAGTGCTGATTTTGTATTTCTCAGATTGACATCACTAAGTAGGAACAACTTGACTAGAAATAGCTAAGGTTCTCCTGGGAAAAGGCTTTAATTAGGAATGTGCACTTGGAATTTCTGGATTTGAAGAAGTATGATTGTTGAAAGCACACCAAGTGTTTGGAAAGTAATACTTGCCAACCATGTAAAACCAGCATGAATCCTGGGCTAGAAATTAAGCCATTTGGGTGCTAGGAGCCCATTATTTGCCTCGCTTTAAATTACTTAACCTTTCTTGATTTCTCCAGATATAAAATAGTAATCATACTTTCCATTATTTAGCTCACAGAGTGTTATAAGAACAGAACAGAAATAAGATTCTTCATTTGTTTTCCATTTCTTATAGGCTGTAATCCAAATTCCTTAGCAATATCATAGTGGCTGAAAACACAGGTTTTGGAGTCAGACAGATATCGTGAGCCCAGATTCTGGCTGCCACACACAGTCATGTTCTTGGACACTTTACTTGACCTTTCTAAGCTTCAGCTTCCTCATCTATAAAATAGAGATAGTAATTATTTTTCCCCTCATGAGGGTTGCTGTGAGAGTTAGATTGGGTATTGTGTGTGTAAGGCAAGCACAGTGTTTGGTACATTTTATGTACTCAGTAATGGTGGCTGCTGGTTTTTGCATCACCTTGTCATATGAAATTTTGCCAGCTGGTCTTTCGAACCTCATCTTCCATCACTGACTCCCTAAATTTACCCCATTTTTCTGTTATAGCACACCCAACTTATCTCCTGACTTTTCTCTATCATTAGACAGTATCTCTTTGATGTTAGAAATGTTAACCTTGTCATAGTTGAATTCTCATTAGTTAACATGAGATGATAGCCAGTTTACTTAAGAAAACTGTGCAGGATTAAGCTAGTACAGGGATAACCGTAAATATATAAGAATTGGTCAGATAAGTATATATTCAGTGCATTAACAATAAAATGAATAAAAATCCCTGTGTATATGAGACATCTTAAACCAGTGGTCAAAGGGCCAAACTCAGTATATGGAGTTGTTTTGTTTGGTTTCTTGTGATGTTAAAATAAATCAGAGGAATTGACAAGAGTTTGAATTTCAGGCTTCTCTTGAAAAGATTGGAGATATAGAAATTGAACCTCCATTGCTGCATAGAAATGGTTGGGGTTCTCCTGTTAGACTCACTCTTCACTCAGGTGATAAGCAGTATAGACACTTTGCAATAGACACTCTTTGTTTGACTATTAGTAGAGAGTTCATATTCTCCTCCAGAAAAGATACTTTGATTAATGCAAAATAGGGAAGAATACTGCTCCTTTTTCATTCCCAGATAAGTAGGGCATAACTGACCTACTTGAAGAAGCAACAGCAGCCACCCCACACCACATCCCAGTTTCAGTTCAGTTCAGTTCAGTTTCTCAGTTGTGTCCAACTTTTTGTGACCCCATGGACTGCAGCACACTAGGCTTACCGTGTCCATCACCAACTCCTGGAGTTTACTCAAACTCACGTCCATTGCGTCAGTGATGCCAAGCAACCATCTCATCCTCTGTCGTCCCCTTCTCCTCCCGCCTTCAATCTTTCCCAGCATCAGGGTCTTTTCAAATGAGTCAGTTCTTCGCATCAGGTCGCCAAGTATTGGAGTTTCAGCTTCAGCATCAGTCCTTCCAGTGAATATTCAGGACTGATTGCCTTTGGGATGGACATCCCAGTTTACCAACTAAATATTCTTTAAAATGTTTGATCTTGGTAAAGCCCATATTTTTATACGTGTATAATTTTGCTGCTGAAAATCCATTGAAATTGCTATAGTTGTTTCTTCCGAGAAGTCCTACAGTGTGTAAGGATGAGTTTGAGTTATTTATAGAGATGGTTTGTTTTTTGGCTTGTTTTTGGTGAGCCCAGTTCTCCTGCAGCTCTATGACAGTGGCAGGTGGTGACAGGCTCTGGGGGTCCCATGCACTCCTGTTAGGAGGCTGTGTAGAAACATTTGACCTGGGCATTAGGCCAGTTTACAAGTTGAGATTTTGGGGGGTATACCTTCAAATTTTGATCACTTGAGTAATTAAATATCATCTCTCATGACTATAAGTACATCCCATAAATTCCCATGGTCAGTAGAATACCCACAAAGAACAAAGGGAAATGATTTAGCAATAATCTAGTTAATTTAATGTAGGCACCCCAGTTGACTATATCATATTCTGTTTTGAAACTTGAATATTTTTTTACAATTTTTTTTTACACTGACTCAATTGAGCATAAAATTACCAGATCACTTTACTCCATATTTTACAGATCCAGCCTAAAGGCCCAGATTAAACAAAAAGATAGTATTTTTCTCTGAGCAGAGTGTGGGAATTTGAGGTTCTTATCAGACTTTGAAACCTGTGGATGTTAAATGATCCTCAGTTGGCACTTCCTGCTTTTACTTGTCATTGAATTTATTTTCTTCCTCTGAAGCCCAAAGCAAACTTTCAACCGTATATCCTTCGGTGCAGTGGTGTGGGAAGAGATGAGGTAGAGTTGCAGCTGGGAAAATATTTAAAAATTTAATCAAGAAAATTTTGATTATTCAGCTCAAGTACAGGAACAAACATGACTTGTGTAAGATCTGGCAACCTCTCATTCCTCTTTCAGGATGAAGCACATCCAGAACACCTTCATGAGGCACGTACTAATTGGCTCTTGCTGCTTGCTGGTTATTGTGTTATTACCTAATCTTATCCATTTAGATGTCCAAAAGGAGGCCCATTTACAAGAGACAGTATGATTCAGTGGATTAGTACAAACCCTAAAGCTTAATACTCTGGTGCTGCTGACTTACTTGCCAGACTCTTAGGAATATGGGTCAACATTACAATATCTGAGTTTCCATAAGGAGCATAATGGTTTTCTTTCCCCACCTCCCGCATAAAGATATTATAATGACTTCAAGGTAAATTGCCATAAAAGAAAATAATGCAATTCGATGAATGTGATAAGAAATAATTATGTGTATATAGACTATATGTATGTTAGGGGATATAACAGACTAACTTAATTTTCATCCCCACATGACTCAACCACGTGCATGATCTTTCTTATATAAGCAGTAGTTCTACACAAACACTCTTTACTTCTTGTCTGATCTGTGAAATGGGCTTGATAGGTTAACTTAAACTCGACTGAGATGGTGATAGTGTCCCTCAGGTATGCACTTTTGATATCTGGCTAAAATCTCCTTCTATGAGAAGTCTTCTCCAAGTAATCTCCTCAGTCTTATCTCCTGACCTAGTTGGATTTGCTCTCTTGTAGGTAATACCACTTTTCTTACAGAAGTTGTGACCCAGAATTGCATCTTTCAGTTTTGCTGAGGTTTGTTCCTAAAGAGAGTGTCTTGAGGGTGGGACCCAACTTCTCCACCTTTGTATCCCCTAGGACAGGTGGTGTGTCTGGTCTCTAGCTGTCTGCTCAATATATGATTATTAAACAGATGAATCTATCCATTAACAGTAGTGCTATGATAACCATTTACTCTAACAAGGTTAAGTTACTGCAGCTCAGTAGACCTTAGACTTTTCTGTGAAATGAAGATTTGGACTAGCTAGTAAAAAGAAGTTTCCTTACAGCTCCAAAATTTGACTCTGTGATTTTATGTATTCTATTACACGGCAAATATGCATAACCTAAAGTGTTTCTGAGGCCCTGGTATGAATGATGCAGGAAAACAGAAATACTTTGAGTTTGATTTATTGAAGTATTATTGTTTAATTTTAATTAATTGGTTTATTTATGTTTGTTTGTATTTCTGAAAGCATTACAAAATAATTAGGTGACCAAATGTTTGGGGAACTCTTTGTTTATATACATTTACTTAATGGATTAGCCATTAAAAATTGTAGTAAAAAATGAACAATGACTTGAATAATATACTTATAGACAGTTAAATAGTGAAAATAAATTAAAACAATAAGACATAATTTAGTATCTTAATGGCCAGCAAACATCCATGATTGTTAGCATATGACTATTTAAAAATTGAATCAAGAAAATTTTGTATTATTTAGTTCAAGTACTTTTTCTAAGTGAAAATTTGTCCTGTTTAGTGGATATTTTAATGTTTGAAAGTTTTTTCATCAAGAATTTAGGTATATTAAAAATTCCCATAGAGGGAGGCTTCTTTATGTATGGAATTGACTTTGACTTAAATCCAGGGAACACCTCTTATGACATGACTCAGTTCAGTTCAGTTCAGTTCAGTCGATCAGTCGTGTCCGACTCTTTGCGACCCCATGAATTGCAGCACGCCAGGACTCCCTGTCCATCACCAGCTCCCAGAGTTCACTCAAACTCATATCCATCGAGTCGGTGATGCCATCCAGCCATCTCATCCTCTATTGTCCCCTTTTCCTCCTGCCCTCAATCCCTCCCAGCATCAGAGTCTTTGCCAATGAGTCAACTCTTCGCATGAGGTGGCCAAAGTGCTGGAGTTTCAGTTTTAGCATCATTCTTTCCAAAGAACACCCAGGGCTGATCTCCTTTAGAATGGACTGGTTGGATCTCCTTGCAGTCCAAGGGACTCTCAAGAGTCTTCTCCAACACCCCAGTTCAAAAGCATCAATTCTTTGGCTCTCAGCTTTCTTCACAGTCCAACTCTCGCATCCATACATGACCACTGGAAAAACCATAGCCTTGACTAGACGGACCTTTGTTGGCAAAGTAATGTCTGTGCTTTTCAATATGCTATCTAGGTTGGTCATAACTTTTCTTCCAAGGAGTAAGCGTCTTTTAATTTCATGGCTACAATCACCATCTGCAGTGATTTTGGAGCCCAAAAAGATAAAATCTGACACTGTTTCCACTGTTTCTCCATCTATTTCCCATGAAGTGATGGGACCAGATGCCATGATCTTCGTTTTCTGAATGTTGAGATTTCAGCCAACTTTTTCACTCTCCTCTTTCACTTTCATCAAGAGGCTTTCTGCCATAAGGGTGGTGTCATCTGCATATCTAAGGTTATTGATATTTCTCCCAGCAATCTTGATTCCAGCTTGTGTTTCTTCCAGCCTAGTGTTTCTCATGATGTACTCTACATATAAGTTAAATAAGCAGGGTGACAATATACAGCCTTGACATGCTCCTTTTCCTATTTGGAACCAGTCTGTTGTTCCATGTCCAGTTCTAACTATTGCTTCCTGACCTGCATATAGGTTTCTCAAGAGGCAGGTCAGGTGGTCTGGTATTCCCATGTCTTTCAGAATTTTCTACAGTTTATTGTGATCCACACAGTCAAAGGCTTTGGCATAGTCAATAAAGCAGAAATAGATGTTTTTCTGGAACTCTCGTGCTTTTTCCATGATCCGGTGGATGTTGGCAATTTGATTTCTGGTTCCTCTGCCTTTTCTAAAACCAGCTTGAACATCTGGAAGTTCACGGTTCTCATATTGCTGAAGCCTGGCTTGGAGACTTTTGAGCATTACTTTACTAGCGTGTGAGATGAGTGCAATTGTGCAGTAGTTTGAGCATTCTTTGGCATTGCCTCTCTTTGGGATTGGAATGAAACACAAGAGAAGACTCTATACGTGGACATCACCAGATGGTCAACACCGAAATCAAATTGATTATATTCTTTGCAGCCAAAGATGGAGAAGCTGTATACAGTCAGCAAAAACAAGACCGGGAGCTGACTGTGGCTCAGATCATGAGCTCCTTATTGCCAAATTCAGACTGAAATTGAAGAAAGTAGGGAAAATCACTAGACCACTCAGGTATGACCTAAATCAAATCCCTTATAATTATACGGTGGAAGTGAGAAATAGATTTAAGGGACTAGATCTGATACATAGAGTGCCTGATGTACTATGGACTGAGGTTCGTGACATTGTATAGGAGACAGGTATCAAGACCATCCCCATGGAAAAGAAATGCAAAAAAGCAAAATGACATGACTACTGATTACCTTTTCTTATAGATGTGAGGGACTAGCCAGGAAGGAGTGTGAGACCTTTCCTTTCTTTAGGTCCTTTTAAGGTACTAAAAGTTTTGTTTCTCCTCTGTCCAGGCCTGACTTGCCTGGGGCAGCTCAAAGCTGCAGGGCCTGTTTAGCTGCTGCTATTTCCCTCTGCTGACCAAGGTTTATATTCTGATTGCTTATGTTGAGAAAGCAGCTTTGAAAAAGTCAGTGATGCCTGTTCCAGGAGGGATTTTTAGTTGAAATTCTTGCTTACTACTCATTCCTCTTCATTTTGGTCTCTTTTTCTTTCTTTGTCATGACTCTCCATTTTTTCACTCATAAACATATACTGGACAACTTCATATACCAAACACCTTATTGGGTCATGAGAACAGAGAGCTAAAGATATGCAGATATGCTTCCCACCATCTAAGAGCTTATTGCACAGTATCGTTTTTTTTTTTTTTTTGGGGGTGCAAGTTCTTTGCAAGATTGGTCCTTTGTTATTTATAACCATTGGGCATGTGCTTAAACTTTCAATGCTTAGCTTTTGATTCTTCGCTTTAAATAGTTGATTCCTAAATTCTGTTAAGTATCTGTGAAAGTCAATCAGCCAAAACTGTCTTTAGCCAACTGTTAAAAAAAGATATGGCCACCTAATATTAGTTTTCTTTCATTTTGCACGTCTCTTTTTCAATGAGAATTTCAAATCCAGGATAATGCTTTTTCTTTTTTAATATAGCTTGAAGCTTTCTGATAACTAGATTCTAATCTTGCTGCTGCTGCTGCTAAGTCGCTTCAGTCGTGTCCGACTCTGTGCGACACCATAGATGGCAGCCCACTAGGCTCCTCTGTCCCTGGGATTCTCCAGGCAAGAATATTGGAGTGGGTTGCCATTTCCTTCTCCAATGCATGCATGCATGCATGCTAAGTTGCTTCAGTTGTGGCCGACTCTGTGCAACCCCATGGACAGTAGCCCACCAGGTTCCTCTGTCCAAGGGATTCTCCAGGCAACAATACTGGAGTGGGTTGCCATTTCCTTCTCCAAGGTTCTAATCTTATTGGTTACTAAATTTGAGTGTGGATGTTGAAAGAAAATTTTTACATAAGTTACAAAATCTGAATCCTCCATTACACTTTATTGAAGCTATAAACTTTCTGCTTCCAGTTTTTTGGTTCTTTCTCCTAACAGTTATGGATATAGAAGACAAAATGCTTAGATTTCTGTTTGAAATTTGTGAGGTAGTTAGTAGAGAAATTATTACAAGATTGCAAATTTGAGGATGGAGAAACTACTTAAGGTTATTATTGTAGCTAAGCTGAAGAAGAGGGAAATAATAGGAAAAGGCATTATAAGAAACCATAGGAGTCAGTTTCTTTGAGCCAAAGAATGCTTTAATTCTTTATTGCTTCATAACTCTCTGCTTCCCCAAAACTTGGTGGCTTAAAACAACAGCCATTAATCTCCTAATTCTGTGGACTGACGGGGTTCAGTTGCGTGGTTCTTCTGCTTCATATGAAGTCATCTGGGGCTGCAGCTACCTTGGATCTCGTCTGGATCAGAGCACCCAAGATGTCATACTTAGGTAATAGAGATGCTGTCCATCAGCTGGTAGCTCAGCTAGGACTGTCAGCTGAGGGTCTTGATTTTCCTCAAGACTTCCTGAGCGTCTTCTTATGATTGTTTAGGCTCTGTGTAGCATGGTGGTTGGATTTCAAGAGGCAGAAGGTGGAGGCTGCCAGTCCTCTTAAAGGCTAGCCCTGAAGTGAAAGAGCTTCCCTTCTGCTATATGCTACAGGTCAAAGCAATCACAGGCCCAACTTATATTCAAAGGGGTGAAGAAATAGACTTCACTTCTCATGGTGAGGGTGGGGAAATGACAAAGAAATAGCAGTTAACTTTAATCAACTATAGTAAATCTATGTGTAACTAACCAATATAAAAGCTAGTGTTTGAAAAAAAGAGAGGAATATAAAAAACACTAGGTATCTCCTGAATGCATGTGATAAAAAGGGGGAAACTGGCTGCTCATGATCACATTTGGTTGGATTTTAAGAAGTTTACTTTAGATCATTCATTCTCAAACTTGAGTGTTCAGGATTTCTAGAAGGGCATGTGAAAACACATACTGCTGGACTCCACCCCTAAAGTTTCTGATTAAGCAGCCTGGGGTGGAGTCTGGGAATTTGCATTTTTAACTAACCGTCAAATGAATCCTGATGCTACTGGTCTTTGGAAGCATGCTTTGAGAACCACTACCTTAGACACCTGGAGGGCCAGAAAAAGAAAATTTAAAAAGAGAAAAGAAGGAAATATATTCTTTTCCTCTAGCAGTATCTATAAAAGCCAGGAGTACAAGTGTAAGTTGCAGGCCACCATGAACATGTTAACATGGGCCTTTATGTTTGTCTTGGTCATTGATCCTAGGGCTGTGCTGTCAACCCCTGAAATCTCATTAGCTTAACACAACAAAGGTGTATTCTTACTCATGTTAAGTCCAGTGTGAGTCAGTAACTTTCCTCTGTATGTCCCTACAGCATCTGGGACAGGCAGCCCTCAGTATTGCTCAGGAGGGGAAAAGGAAAGAGAGACGAACAAGGCACATCGGCTCTGAAATGCCTCAGCCTGGAAGTGATGCAAGTTACCTTCTCCCAGAGGTGATTGGCCAGAGCTAGTCACATGACCTCCACCTAAATGCAAAAGAAGCTGAGAGATGTTGGGAGCACATGGGTAATTAGCAAACCCTGACCATCTCTGCTAAAGCACCCAACTAACTTTAATGTCCCGTATCCTGTGATTAGGCAGGTCTGGAAGTGGAAAGACTCCCACAGGCCTTCAGAACCATACGTACACCTCTGCTTACAATCATTTAAAAATTATTATCAGGACTTTAAGATACTTGTTCTCATCTATGGGTAATTTCTGGTTTTATTCCTAATTTTCTGTGTGGAAATAAACAGGAAGCCTAGTGACATCCTTATCTCAAAAGAAAAATCTGTTGTAACAACTCTAGTATTACCAGTAACTTGGTAAGCCTTTGTTCCAGGCCATTTTAGTTGTTCTGTTAAAGAGTAGTGAATGCTATCTCTTTTTCTTCACTGATTTCCCCAAGCACATGATTCTTGAGGTAATTATCAGGTGATTACTTTATGCTGCTGAAGCCTAGACAGCTTGTGCTGATTGACAACAGGGCATTAGCAGGACTTTAAAACCATCTTGTGGGCATTTTTGAAAACAAAGAAATGGAATCTATTTTTGTCCTATCCATACAAATCCCACTGTTAGCCAAGTATAAGAATTTGGTACCGAGTGCTGTCAGTGAGAAACAAAGCACAGATTGGGTTTAGTTTCTTCATCAGTTTCCCTTTTACTGCCGTTGCCTACCTTTTCTTTTTTTTTACAGCGCCTCCACAAAAAGTGATATTGGTGATCAGGACTCCAGCCACACAGAGATTATTTGGTCACGCGAAAGCAGTTCCTATTTTCCTCTGCTGGTGGGAAGATTTTAATTGGCAGATAAGCTTGTTTAGTAATGTGCTATACAACCAGTCTCAGTAGCTTTGAGGCAAATTTCCATTTCAGTTTTGCCTCTTGAATTCTGCAGGCTTAATTAATACCTCTGGTATTCAAACAGTATGATGATGAGATGATTTCTGTAGGAACATGCTTGACTGGTAGTCACCTGTCTTTGTTTGGTAAACTAAAATAATGTATGTCACAATTGTTAGAAAGCATCTGAGTTATGTCCTTTGATGCTTTAGTTATATGGTCTCGATATATAGTTGATACTTAGAATCGTTATAGAATTCCACCCCCCCGACCCCACAATTGTTTAGTAGCTACCAGATGGAGAGCCTCTTTAAATTAATAAGTGACAGATCAGCATAACTCTTCTTACTGAACAGATGAAGAAACTGAGACAATTTCATGACTAGCCCAAAGTATCCTAGTGAGTCAGGGGCAGATTTAGTATTAAACTTTAGTTCATGTGCTCAGGGCGAAGCACATTGTGTAACTCTGATGTTAAATATCTGGAGGCAAGGACACTCTCATTTTAATGTTTTCTAGAACAATAAGATGATATGCAATTAGAAAAATTGGAGACTATTTAAATAAAGTTATGTGATTCATTTCAGAAGCGTGGCTATATTTGTCTACCCCAGTGGGCAGAGAAAGACTTGAGCACAGACAGAAGACTGCTTAATGTGGTGGAAAGAGTGAGGCGCTACAGCTGGAAGAAGCATATTCCAGTGAGAGCTGTGTGACCTTGGCCATGTCACGTGACCTCCCAAGAACCTCAGTGTCTTCACTTGTAAAATGTGAGGCATCAGGGTAGATGTTCCCTAAAGTCTAAATTTCTATTGCTGATGTTGAAAGCTGTTATGTTTGTGTTAGGAAGTATCCTTCTTAGGTGAATCTTAATCCAGGCAAAAATTCCCTTCTTTTTAAGATTTATTTTTAAGTGCAATTGGTATGAGAGAGAGTTTCCTTGGCTCTGGCTTGGCATCTGGAATCTTCTCTCTGTCATCAACTCTGCTGAAGAGCACAGAAGGGAATTGGGGAGTGAAGCTTGGGTCTACAGAGGCTGAGTGTACAGAGCAGGCACAGACTTGTATGGCCAGGCTGTCTTCACAGTCCTGCTTTCCATTTTTCCCAGAGTTGGAGACTAAACTCTAAACCACCTCCTGCTACCCATGGTAACTAACTGATGGACAGAAGACATCTTGGCATGGGGAGAGCATTTGCCAGGTTATTTTGGTAGTAGCTCTGGTATTCACCCTCACCCCCATATGCTTGGTTGGTTTGCCATGGAAAGAGCCTCAGGGAATTTGCTTTTTCAACTTTTTCCTCTTCTTCCATCCTTGTGCCAAGTGAGAAGAAGAATGTGGTGTCAACCTCATTGCAATACAATGGTACCTCCTTACTTCTCCATCTGCCCCTGGGGAAGGGGGCTTGGTGACCCTCATCAGGGGCAGAACCTAGGGGTTGGAGTCCCTTTGAAGAGTATTCTCTGCAGAGGTCCAGGCTTATTTCTGAATATCAATTCACCCAGAGGCCAGTTTCACATCCTGCAAAAAAGCTTCTGAGAGGATGTGTCAGCAGAACTGCCATTGCATGTCTAGACAAAGAATTGATATTAGCATCATCAGCCAGCATCCAATCTGTTAACTCTTGTGTAAGCATTTGCTGTCTGTGCCCCAGGCATTTTTTTTGGCTTAAAATGAAAACCATGGTTCTAATATTTAGACTTAGGTCTTTCCAGAGGTTCTTTCAAGGGAAGGAATCACAAAATACCTTACTTCAAGATCAGATATTTTATTGAGTAATATAGAAATCCCCTCTTCATTGTTTTCCTTCTTCAGTAAAATGGTGCCTGTGCCATCACCATCTTCATTGTATTATATGTTCATTATCTTAAAAAAAATATGTATTAAACAACCTCTTGAAACCGATGTGGGACATTCTGCTAGGTTCTGTGCACACGGTGGTGAATAGATCAGCTCATGTCCCTGCCCCTCTGGAGTCTGCAGCTTAATGCAGAGACTGAGCACAAACAAGAGGAACAGGATGTTTCCGGCTCAGTTTCGACTGAGGCACCAAAGAATAAAGCAATAGGTGTCGAGTTCCTTGGCTTTCCCATCTGAGGTGGCAGACTACCTCTGCAGGATTTGCAGAAAGGGTACCTCAGAACTGGTTCTGCCAGCCTGACCCATTACCTCCAGGGCACCGATGAGAAGGCTTAGTGTTCTTGGAGGTTCCAGTGCTGGTAGGGAGAGTGCCTTTGAGGAGAGCTGTCCCTGTGCAGTGGTGGCTTTCCTCACCTCGGGGAGGGGCTGCGTGTCCCCTCATTCAGACCTCTTTGGAAGAAAGAGTCTAGGGATCACTGAGAGAGAGTACTGTCCTGTGTTCCCTGGACTTTGGGAACTTGGTATCTAACATCTATGGCATCTCAAGGCAGAGGCCAAAGTGGAGGAGGATGGGACCTGGTGATGAGGGTCACAGCAGAGAAGAGGTGGCTGCATTGGGAATGCCAGCACTTTGGCAGTTGACTGGGCAAGAACAGACTCTGAAGGAGGAACAGATTGAGTCACCTTGAAAGTAACTCGACAAAGAGGACCATAGGGAGGGGCTAGGTGACTTTAGGAAAAAAAAAAAGAGATGGGTCTCTAGACTGGGGCTTCCTTCATAGCTCAGTCAGTAAAGAATCTGCCTGCAATGCAGGAGACCTGGGTTTGATTCCTGGGTTGGGAAGATTGCCTGGAGAAGGAAATGGCAATCCATTCTAGTATTCTTGCCTGGAAAATCTCATGGACAGAGGAGCCTGGTGGGCTACAGTCCATGGGGTCGCAAGAGGTGAACATGACTTAGTGACTAAACCAACCAACTAGACTGGGGCAGCTGAGTGGGAATGAAGGGGAAATTTCTAATGGACCAACCACAAAGGGCTTTGCCTAGCAAAGCTGCTGCAGATGAGACATTTGGCCTGATGGGAGTGGCTGAAACCCCAAGAAGAATGGGCTTGAGAAGCTTGGTTGCCCGCCAAGTTCCTGACAAGTGTGATCTATTTCCCCTACTCTATTCTACCCCTGCCCCAACCTGAAGGGCCTGAATCCACACAGCGAGGTGAGAGGAGGGAGTGTGAGGAGAAGTTTGCCCCACTGAACAATCCTCCAAGCCTGAAGCAGTCTGAGCTGGCAGAGAGGAGAAATGGCCTGTTAACTTAGGTTTGGGGTCTTGCCATTAAAATGACTCCGGAAAAGGGACTGCTTGTTTACGATCATAAAGTGACTAGAATGGCTACGGGACCGGTGGGAAATGTCCGTCTAAACCACGGGGAAGGACATGTGGAGGGGGCAGATGTGAAGTAGCAGAAGGAGGAGAGGGTAAATGGCTTTCAGCTCGCACCATACTGATCCTGGTTCCTTTAACAACTGGGTAATGCTGTGAGTGAATAAGACATAGAGTTACAAAACTCTGTTCTTAAAAGATAGTGGGGAGGGGGATAGGGAGGTGGTCTGGTGCCCATGTAGAGAGCTCGACATGGGTGACCTCTCAGGAAATGGTAGTGAATGAGCAGGAGTCAGCTGTGCTGTGTTTGGCGTGAGCTGGGGAAGGAGGTGCCTGTAGGTCCAGACTGAGGAACGACGTTGGTTAACGTTCATGTGGACTCATATGATCGGCATCCAGCAAACATTCGAGTGGAGTCAACCAAGGCTCCGTTCATTCTTTGCACAGGGCACTGAGCTGAATGCTGTGACTACAAACAGGATAAATAGCTCCTTCTCGGAGGTTTAAAGCTTAACTGCTCAACACTGAAAACAAAACGAAAAACAAATTACCATAAAAGGTTGAGATCTAAAAGCTGTGAAGAGCAGAGAAGCTCTTGCCCTCTGCCCTCCAGCTCCTGACGGCCCCAGATAAGGTTCTCCCCTTTTCAAAGAACTGCCATCGTAAACAGCCTCTCCTAGCGCACTGGTGACCTTTTATGGCGTGTAGGGGCACGGGGTAAAGAGACACAGAGCTCCTTGGCAGTCCCAGGAGGGAGGGAAAACCTCTGAACATGTTCTCTGGCTCTGTTTATGTGTGATTCAGAAAAGACTACTTGTTGTAAGCGTGCCATCCAAAATAACAGAGGTGAGATGTCAGCATCTCTGTCGATTGGGTCAGATACAACTCCTCTCATTGACACAATGCTTGGAAAAGTGGCTCGCCTTCTCTGGCGTAAGTTTGTTCACTTAGGGAATAAAAAGAGCATAAAGCTGAACTGGTGGCCTGGCCAAGGCCTGGGGAGAGTTTCTGTCGGAACGTGGACTCTTCCACTTAAAGCTCAGATCCCGGGCAGACCTCAGACAGTGCAGGTGTAGGGGGCACTTCCCCAGCCTTGCTGGGGTTGCAGTTGGCCCTCAGTCTCCACTCGGAGAGAGCATTTCAGGGCAGGGAGCAGAGCACCAAGGCCTGTGGAGGCTGGGGAGACAAGGATGGACAGCCACGGCTTCCAAGGAACGCCTTGGTTGGGAGATACAATGGCCATTCTCAACACATCTGGTGGACACAGGTACAGAGCCGACTCAAAGAGGTGAAGAAAGAGGTGAAATGTGCTTCCTGTGAATACAAGAAAAGACAGCGCAATCTCAGTGACCAGAGCCTCATGTCACTAGCTTTTGTCTGTCCACTTTCCTGATAACACGTTCTCAACAGAGAAACTAGCAAGTGCATTCAGAGTGCAAAACCAGTTATGTTCATTTTACAAGAATATTTTGTAAATAGAGAAAACACTTCTGAATTTTGAAGGCAAGAGTTTGTGCTATGTCTGTCCTCTTTTCCCCGTGGTGGGGAGAAGGAATCTGTCCCATGAGAACCTGTGCCTTAGAGAGGAGTCACTCTCCAAACAGGCAGCCTGGTTCTCAGAAAGTTCTCAGCAGATACATTTAAAAATCAAAGTCGATGGATTTAGGGATCTAAGAATTTCAATTAGAATTCTTTTTGAATTAGAGTGCTTCATGACTAGTCTGTCTTGTCAGTACTATACAAGAATATCGGACCCTAAGATGTGTTGATACTCTTTAATTTACAACACAATGTATTTCAAACACCAGTTTTCAAGTTGATATTGCAGTCCTTGGGTATACTTTTCTCTTGGCAACACACACTAGGAGAAAGTGCATGAGCATTTGAATCAAGCAAACATGCGATTCAACATCGGCTTTCCAACCCGTAGGTCTGGAGTCTGGGACCCTGCTCTAGCTTCCCTCTTTGGAGGGTCCTCTCTGACCCTGTGACAGTTGCAGTCCTTCTCACAGGGAGAGAAGTCCAAAGGGCTGAGTACACACGACTACCTGAACCCTCTGTTGGTGTGCTTTCAGGACTTGAATTCCCTGGCCAGGCAACTGGGAACACACTACCAAGGACCGTAGGGGCCTAGGACAGGCTGGCTGGGCTATCCACCCTTGGAGGGTGGGGCCTGACCAGGATGGGTGTGGGGTGAGGAAGAGGAGGATGGGGCGGTGGGCTGCGGACTTCCACGTGTCCTCTGTATTGAGTCCTGAGGGTGTCAGGGGTGGGGCCTTCATATCTGAGTCTGGGTCATATTGCTTGCAAGCAACTTGATCTTCCTGAAACTCATTCTTCTCCTTTGAAAATGTGCATAAGAATTCCTATCTTACAGATATTAGGGATTCAGTCAGATTATTATATAAACTTAATTGTATGGAACATTGTAAACGATAAGTTCTTATCACTGCTACCAATCATGGTGAGAGTTTCAGGCTAAACTCAAAATGTCTGCTAAATCACAGACATTTTGCATATTACAGTGCGTATTACAACTGATACGCTCTGCTAATTGTATTATTAGCACCAACAGTATTTCAGGTACGTATGGTCTCTTATCTAAAACCTTTGGGGCCAGATATTTTCAGAATTCAGAAATTTTTGGGTTTTAGAACTATGTATGTAAATTATATATTACATCATGCTTAGAGTATTTGAGGCAGGGCCATGTTATCAAATACTTTAGTATTTTTATCGTGAAACCTATTGAGTGAATGTGTGGTAAATAAAGACTACACGTGGCCTCTTGTCAATTCAGGCTGGTTTGTTTTAAAAATAGCTTTAAAAAATTTAGAACAGTTTCATATTTATAGAAAGATTGTGAAGATGATACAGAGAGCTCCCATATTCTGGTGTCCAGTTATCCATATGGTTAGCATCTTGCCTTCCTGTGGTATATTTGTTACAACTAATGAACCAGTACTGATATATTATTATGAGCTAAAGTCCATACTTTATTCAAATGTCCTTTACTTTTATGTGATTTCCTTTTCTCTTCCTGGATTCCATCCAAAACACTCCATTACATTTCTAGTTGTTATGATTCCATAAACTCCTATTGGTGATGACGGTTTCTTAAACTCTTCTTGTTTTTCATCACCTTGGCAGTTTGAGGAGTACTGGTCAGATATTTTCTAGAATGTCCTTCAACTGAGACTTGTCTGACAGTTTTCTCATGATTAGACTGGGGTTATGGGCTTCCCTGGTAGCTCAGAGGGTAAAGCGTCTGCCTACAATGCGGGAGACCCGGGTTTGATCCCTGGGTCAGAAAGATCCCCTGGAGAAGGAAACGTCACCCCACTCCAGTATTCTTGCCTGGAGAATCCCATGGACCGAGGAGCCTGGTAGGCTACAGTCCATGGGGTCACAAAGAATCGGACACGACTAAGCGACTTCACTTTCACTTTATGGGTTTTGGGCAGGAAGACCACAAAAATGCCATTCTCGTCACATTTGTAGGGTACATACTATCAGCATGAATGATCACTGTTGATGTTGTTAAGTCACAACCTTATCACCTGATTGTGGCAGTGTTTTGTCAAGTTTTCCCGCTGAAAAGTTGCTCTCCTGTTTTTTCTTGCCTTTTCATTCTGTACTTGTTGGAAGTCACTCTGCATGACCCATACTTCAGGGAATTAAGGCCCTCTTCCTAGAGCGGGGAGTATCTGTAAATTGTTCAGAATTCGTCTGCATGGGAGATTGGTCTCCTCTTTCCATAAATCAGATTTTGCTGCCAAATGGGTTAAGAAATCTTTTTTTTTTTTCTTTCTTTAAAATCTTTGGTATTGTGGATAAGGGATTATGGACCAGAACCAGCACTGTATCTAAAAAAGTCTTACAACATGCTTGCTCACTGTACCCCCTGGTGACAGAAGAATGATTTGTGGTTCTTTACAGGAAGAAAGCAGAGAAGGCAATGGCACCCCACTCCAGTACTCTTGCCTGGAAAATCCCATGGACAGAGGAGCCTGGTAGGCTGCAGTCCATGGGGTCACTAAGAGTCGGACACCACTGAGCGACTTCACTTTCACTTTTACTTTCATGCATTGGAGAAGGAAATGGCAACCTGCTCCAGTGTTCTTGCCTGGAGAATCCCAGGGACAGTGGAGCCTGATAGGCTGTCATCTATGGGGTCGCACAGAGTCGGACACGACTGAAGCAACTTAGCAGCAACAGCAGCAGCAGCAGCATCATAGGAAGAAAGAATGAAAGGGACTAGCAGGAAAGGATTGGTGGCCTGTTTCCCAGAGCCTTGGATGGCCCCCTCCCATCATACCTGGCTTGGCTTTCCATTTCTAAATAAGAAGTACATTTGGTTGTTTCCATACCTTTTTAACAAATTTATCCTGAAAGGAAATACTGGGAGATATGATGATTGACTGAGTTAAGAGTGTAAGTTTTTAAAAATAAGACAGATTTTCCTCTTTGTGTATTTGTTAGACCTTTTTAAATATGCCTTTTCATAGAAACTCTTAAGTTGGAATTATTTTTTTCCTTTTACTTACTAGGAAAGGTGTGTATAGAAAGAAGTGTAAGTGGTTCTTGCTCTGTGCCTGCAGTCACCTCCCATAGTCACCAGAGACCCGGTCCACCCTCCTACGTTCCCACTTCCTTCTTAGATGCCCCATATGTGCCACACAGTCCCAGGCTAAGTCTTTTCTCCTCAACTCTTCTCACTTGCCTTGCCTCCCAGCTAGATGAGACCCTCTTAAGATTTTTATCTTCCAGTCCTAGCTCCCCTTTGGTCTCTATCTGGCTTCTGAAACTTGCTTCTCCTCAGGGATAGTATTCAAAATGTGTGACAACCTGGGCCCTGGAGCTGCAGCTGTGTCTTTGTGTGCCAGGCACTGTATCTTTAGGTACAGAGGGTCCAGTGGGAGGGGACTCACTGAGGGATGTGTAAAGGGACATGGAAGTGGCTGAAAGCAGCTGCAACTGACCAACCTAAAGAGGAGTCTTGATATTTAATGTGCAGGGAAAGTTAAATATTATTAAATATATTTTGTATCCTATTGGTCATAGGAGCCTTCCAGAATTAAGCTCTAGCCTCCACTTACTGATTACTAGCATTATGCTTACACAGTCTCAAGGTTGTCTTTCTAGCTTTTGGACTTGCTCACTGATGCCCCAAGAAGGCATTCATTGTAATCAGGGCCACAGTGTGACCTAGTATTGACATGTTACTGTTCAAACTTGCCTCTAAAGCCTAATAGCCAATATCATAATGATCTTAGGGCTAATTCCCTAGTTGGTATGAGCACCAGAATTGTTTTAGATGGGATGACAGGAATATATCTTCAGTGATGTTTTTCTATTTCAGTCTTCAAAGGAGCACAGGTCAGGAAATTTCTCTTCTATTAATTTCACTTAACCCATCTGCAACCTATGACTTCATTGCCCACATGTCTTTAGTATACTGTGGGTGATCCTATCTCTTCCCCCTAATTTAGAGAAATAATGCGGATGTCTTGAAAATGGTCTGAACTTCTGAGGAAAAAAAGTATAGATAATTTAGATGATGAATAATCTTCAAATAACTGCCTGAATTTGAGTTCTAATTAGGGAGAAATAATTAAGCATGTTGGCATTGAAGAAATAAAATATTTCAAACCACTCTCTGATCTTGGTCATGTCTGTTTTTCAAAGTCCAAAAATTAAACATAATGAAGGACTAGATAAATAAGTTTATTATTCACCATAAGTTTATAATTCACCATATTATTATGCCACTTGCTGAACTGACTGGAGTTTCTCAGAGACCTTCTTTTCAAAGGCTTGCCTGGGGGCACAATCCCCTGAGGTCTGATTTCTGTGGTGTCTTTAAAGCACAAGTCATTGGGTTTAATTGCCTTTAGCAAAAGTCTGTCAACTTTTTTGTCAAACCTTTATCCCTGGTGGCTCAGAGGGTAAAGCATCTGCCTGTGATGCAGGAGACCCAGGTTCAACCCCCTGGAGAAGGAAATGGCACCCCACTCCAGCACTCTGGCCTGGAGAATCCCGTGGACAGAAGAGCCTGGTGGGCTACAGTCCATAGGGTTGCTAAGAATTGGACACAACTGAGAAACTACCCTTTCTTTATCCACAAAAATTCTTTGACTTTTTAAGTCTTATAATATACTTTATATATTTACTACCAAAATAATACATTATGTATTTCATAAAGTCTTTACATAGTTCACTTGGAAATTTCTTGTGTACTGCTTTGTGAAAATCTGTTGTATCCTGAAGTATTTTTTAAATAGTCAGTCATGATTTACATTTTCATTGGTTTATGTTTTCTTTTTCTCTTATTAGATTTGAACTAAGGTCAAGAATTTTTTTTTTTTAAGTTATTCTTTACAACGGAATCTTTGCTCAACTGGAGTCTTGTCTGCTTTTGCCCCATTCATGTGATAAGCAGCAAGACACTTTACTTGCACAAGCCCTGCTTATCTCATCCGTAAAGGAAGGGCTTGGACTAGATGATTTCTAACATCCCTCCAACTTTATAATTTGGATGATGATAGGATTTGATTTGGCAAATCTCCCAGATGTTCTCTGAGTTTGAGAAGGGTGTCCTAATTTGACCATGGATGTTATGAATTTAGAAAAATGTATTGGGAAAACTCCCCAAAGACAAACGCTCTAGAGGCTTGGTGTCCTAAACCATCTTTCTGCTGCGTGGCTCAGATAGTAGTTTGTGGGGTGGCCACTGTGGGATGCCACACCTAAAGCATCACGGTGGCAGGAGGCTGGTTGCACATGTGATTCATGAAACTGTCAGCAATATTCGTAAAGGGAACCTCAGCTGAGAGTGAGTTCAATAATTTTTAGCTGAATATGCCAGCAGTCGGCCTCTGCACTTTTATTGGTTGCATTGTGTTGAAAATCCTTATTTTATTTTCTAATCCTACGTGTGTGCTCTGTGATGTTTAGAGAAATAGACGCATAAAAAATACAAATGTCACATCCTGTAAACATATCTCAAGCTGATTATTTTAAATGTTTTCTTTACTCAAGCAGGTGGATTTAGGACATGATAGTAATAATAAACATTCATCTAAAGAACAGATTTTGATCAAGGAAGTCTCCCATTGGTTATTTATATAATCTTTATTCTGTTGGTTTTCCTAGGGCAAAAATTGCACAAAAGAAGCAGACAACATCTCCTGCTATATAATACCAGTAAAACGAAACAAAAGAAAAAGCAGTCATGAAAGCAGAAAAAAAAAACCCCCTCAAAGCAAACAGAACCTCAAGACAAAAACTGACCTAACAATGCAAGCTAAAACTTAAATAAGATCCTGCCACACCTAGGCAGCCACCCATATGCAGTCCGTATCCTGGAAAGACTTATGACTAAGCAAAGAGAGGAGAGGCCATGAAAAGAATCAGTCATGGATTTTTAATTTGTAAGCACAGACTGATCCAGGAAGACTTACAGCAAATTTTATTCCAGTGCCTCTTACTGCGTTTTATCATACAATCTGTATCTGTCAGCAACAGCCTTTGATTGCTTCTTTAGCCAATCTGAAACACTAGGAGGATCCTGGTTTAACCAGTTTTTAATAACTGCATCTCTATGCCACCCTCACCATCATTTCATTTGTTTTCAGGACCAGAGGTCTTTACTCACATTATATTTAAGGATCTGTTATAATATGATTAAGGAGGGTTGGCAGTAATTATACAGGAAATGAAAAATCAAGAATCTTATATTTCTGTCCCAGGCAAGGACCATAAATTATAGTGTCACAGCAGTTCTCTTTTCCATGGGATTATTGTTATAACACTGATGATAACACATTTGACATTTTGTGTAAAAGATGCCTTTATTTTTGTCATATAGAAAATATGACTGTGCAGTCAGCATGGGCATCTAATTGTAAACAGATGTAGATGCTGTGGTTAAACACAGAAGGAGATTTCCTATGAAAGTGGACAAATATGCTTTACATGAAAGTGATTGTCAGCACTTTAACTAGATACTCTGGCCTTCAGTGAGAAGAATGTAAAGGAAACGCTAGTTGTTTTTATTTCATGCTTAGGTTTTGTGTCTTAAAAGTCCAGTTAGTTCTCTGTGTATATGACTTAAATACTTGGATTGATTCAGTAGCATTAATAACTTTGAATTTTGTGACCTCAGTCGCTCAAGCCAAGTGTTTTGCTTACCAAGTGTGCTCAAACTGGGGAGAAAGGCAAAGTCTATTAGTCAGCTGAAGTCTGATATAAACTTTCCTTTAGATTTAAAAAGAAAAAATTTAAATCATGATATTCCATTGTGGGAAATATACTCTAGTATAGTTTTTTTTTTTTTTTTCAGATACCAATGAAATCCCTACAGCATGTTCAAGGTTAAATAAGCAGAGAGGATGCAGATCATGCTTATATTTTACAGTCTGGATATTTGGGAGATTCTCTGAGTCAGCACCCTTGCTTTGCGCCTTCTGCCCTCCCTGCCTGGGAGGGCCAGTGTGGGTAGGGCTAGTCTTAACTGTGGGGATAGTCAGTAGGTGGCTCTCTTAAAACTGCTGTTTTCTCCTCTATTAATTTCTCCTTTTAATCTTTCTATGATATATATATATGATATCATATACATAGGTGTGTATATATATATATATGTATAGACATATATGAATATATGTAATTTACTCACTTGATAAAATGCACTAAGTACAAGATAAGTGGAATATAGAAGATAAGAAAACAATTATCAGTGAATCCCTTTGCCTCCAGAGATGTGTGAAAAATGAGACATAGTCACCTACAAATATAAAGTAGAAAGTGTCAGGTACCATTAAAGGGCAGGAACTGAAGTGTTGTTTCCTTTGGGTTAAATGAAGGTATATTCTGGGTGCAGTCTCATTATGGCTTTAGTCTAGATGACTTGTCTGGCTAACCTCTCATCTCGTAGAATCTGAAACAATAGAAGCCATGAGGAGTAAGATTTGCTAGAGGAGGCTTCACAAAATCAGATCAGGAAAATGGTTGGCTGATTGTTAACCATCTATCTGTAAATCTTTACTGACTCTCCGCTTTGTACTGAACAATGAGGCGATGGAAGAGAACAAGACAGATGTGATCTCTGCCTTCCAACAGTCTGGAAGTTGTTTTTGTGAAGAACATGGTCAACCAGCAAGCAGGAGATCATGCAGAGAGAATAAACTGGGAAAAAAAGTAACTTTACCTGGTCACTGTTATGATTTGGATTGGTGCAGAATCTGAATACGTAAGTCTAGATCTAATATTTTCCTGTTATTTTCTCTTTACGTTGAATCTGTCTGTGAATTAGGCAGAAGTACTAGGAGCTGTCTAGGTTGGTCATAACTTTCCTTCCAAGGAGTAAGTGTCTTTTAATTTCATGGCTGCAATCACCATTTGCAGTGATTTTGGAGCCCCCCAAAATAAAGTTTGACACTGTTTCCACTGTTTCCCCATCTATTTTCCATGAAGTGATGGGACCAGATGCCATGATCTTAGTTTTCTGAATGTTGAGCTTTAAGCCAGCTTTTTCACTCTCCTCTTTTACTCTCATCAAGAGGCTTTTTAGTTCCTCTTCACTTTCTGCCAAAGAAAGATATGCAGGTGTCATGTGTATATCTAAGGTTATTGATATTTCTCCTGGCAATCTTGATTCCAGCTTGTGCTTCTTCCAGCCCAGAGTTTCTCATGATGTACTCTGCATAGAAGTTAAATAAGCAGGGTGATAATATACAGCCTTGATGAACTCCTTTTCCTATTTGGAACCAGTCTGTTATTCCATGTCCAGTTCTAACTGTTGCTTCCTGACCTGCATATAGGTTTCTCAAGAGGCAGGTCAGGTGGTCTGGTATTCCCATGTCTTTCAGAATTTTCCACAGTTTATTGTGATCCACACAGTCAAAGGCTTTGGCATAGTCAATAAAGCAGAAATAGATGTTTTTCTGGAAATCTCTTGCTTTTTCGATGATCCAGTGGATGTTGGCAATTTGATCTCTGGTTTCTCTGCCTTTTCTGACCAACCTAGATAGCATATTGAAAAGCAGAGATATTACTTTGCCAACAAAGGTATGTCTAATCAAGGCTATGGTTTTTCCAGTGGTCATGTATGGATGTGAGAGTTGGACTGTGAAGAAAGCTGAGCACTGAAAAATTGATGCTTTTGAACTGTGGTGCTGGAGAAGACTCTTGAGAGTCCCTTGGACTGCAAGGAGATCCAACCAGTCCATCCTAAAGGAGATCAGTCCTGGGTATTCGTTGAAAGGACTGATGCTGAAGCTGAAATTCCAGTACTTTGGCCACCTCATGTGAAGAGTTGACCCATTGGAAAAGACTCTGATGCTGGGAGGGATTGGGGGCAGGAGGAGAAGCGGACGACAGAGGATGAGATGGCTGGATGGCATCACCGACTCTATGCACATGAGTTTGAGTGAACTTTGGGAGTTGGTGATGGACGGGGAGGCCTGGTATGCTGCAATTCATAGGGTTGCAAAGAGTTGGACACGACTGAGCGACTGAACTGAACTGAACTAGGACCTGTAGTGGCAAATAGATTCTGGAATGGTCCAGAACCTGGCATGAGGTAGGCTGAGGGAAGGGGAAGAAAATTGGTGGGCAGCCTTGGTAGTGTGGTGGGACATGAAGAATAGGAATTCTGGAAAGAGATGTATGCATGATTCTAGACTGAAGATGCTGCCATTTATGGTTATATTTCTAAATATTTTGATTTTGAGAAGATCAGAAATGACTGAGGAGAAAGTGAGAGCTCTGAGAGGTATCAGGCAAATGGGTGATAGGAGAGGAGAAAGCAGAAGTGAAGCTGACAACTCAGCAAATTCCTCCCTCTTTTTGCCTTATTAGCTCAAGAGATAGTGTCTGGGTTGGTGATAAGAGAAGACGAATAGAGAAGGAAGATAGAGCAGAAACCTGAGCCACAGTTGGGCTGAGTGCCCTCCGCTGGGGAGGATATTTGTATGGAGAGGGGTAGAGGTTGACTGAGGACAGATTTTAAATCAAGAAAGTTTATGTGAAAATGTATTAAAAACTTTAAAGAGTTGCATAATGTAAGAATTAATTGTATTCACCGTTTTCATTTATGTCGTAAGTCTGCCTTCTCTTCCTGTTTCGCTCCCTTCCTTTCATCCCCTCCTCCTTTTTAAGTACTAATTGTTGTTGTTATTGTTGTTCACTCATCAAGTAGTATATGACTCTGCAACCCCATGGACTGCTGCACACAAGGCTTCCCTGTCCCACACCATTTCCCAAAGTCTGCCCAAGTTCATGTCCATTGCATCGGTGATGCCATTCAACTATCTCATCCTCCATCGCCCTTTTCTTCTGCCTTCAATCTTTTCCAGCATCAGGGTCTTTTCCAATGAGTTGGCAGTTCACATCAGGTGACCAATGTTTTAGGACATATAATTTCTTCTTTTTTTCCTGGTGAGTAACTTCCCATATACCTAGTGGTATGCTGGTAAAAAAATATATATATTTATGTACACACATTTTTTATGCACTTTTTTGATATGAAGGATAGATGTCACCCAATTTTCACATAATGAAATGCACAATACTCCTTGTTGTAAATTTCATATAACCAAAGGATTCTCACCGACTGCTTTTATTGACTTTTTGCTGAATTCCTATATCCTTAGCCAGCCTGTGGTTGCAACTGATGAAAGAGCATATAGCTCTGACATGAATGTTGGTTTCATTTTCATTTAAGTTAACAAGTAGAACAAAGGTAGATCAATAATGACAACTGTTAGAACTTCACTGGTTTGTCAATGTTATGATTACTTCTGAACTTGCTAATACCGGAAGAATAATTCCTGAAGAGCTTTAGTTTGTTGGCTTTTGTTTTTGTTTTATTCATAAGTTGATAGCTACAAATAGGACAAACTTTTGAATTTTATCTGCATTATTAACATTTTCTCACTTTCATCATTTATTATGAACATTTTCATCACTTTCTTAAATCTAAACAATTAACAAAACAACAAATCCCTATTGGTAGCTTTTGGCAGTTTCCATAGTGTAAATAACGTGGTGTCAACTGAACATGCAGTTGGCAAGCAAAGGGCAGTGACATACCACAACGTATGGCCCATTTCCTCCAGTTCAGATACAAAAGATATAAATCACCACAAGAGAATAGACAGCAGTAAATGTAGCAAAATAATTAGAAAATGATTACTTTTGTATATTTATGGCCTTTCTTTTAATACATTTAATGGCAACCCACTCCAGTGTTCTTGCCTGGAGAATCCCAGGGACGTGGGAGCCTGGTGGGCTGTTGTCTATGGGGTCGCAGAGTCGGACATGACTGAAGCAACTTAGCAGCAGCAGCAGCAGCAGAGAATTTATTAACTTAATTTTAATATAATAAATTTAGTTGTAAGTTTCTATAATTTAATTGTTAATCATGGTGGTGTTTAACAAATAACTGAAAAGTTCCTAAAACTGTAATAGTCAGCTCCCTTGGGCCAGAATGACCTACCAATTCATTGTTAGTTTAGGAACCTAAGTCTCAGAGAAGTAAAAAAATAAAATTTAAGTCCTATACCTACTAGGTGATTCATTTTTAATTCAGACTTCTTTGTGCTTCAAATCTCATGAAGATAGTCACTCCAGAGAATCTGGATAAAGGGCTCCCTATCAAATATGACACGGAGAAAGTCATGCGGAGAGATTTTGAGATACCCAGGAACCTCTTTGGGTTACATAAGCTTAGCAGTTTGCTCTGCTCTGGGCATTTGGTTCTATCCCACCAAAGAAATTTCAGTTCTGCTTCTTTCTGGACCATACACCACTAGGTCAAGTTATTGCTCTGAAGGATATCCTCCAATTTGCATAGTCTGTTAAACAATCAATTCACAAGTGTTTGTCGAGTAGCTGTGAACAAGGTCGTGTGCTGGTCATTCATCACTGCTACACTTCTGCCAGTCACTCTTCCTCTCGCTTATGCAGGGGAAGTGAAAAAATGAAAGTGTTTGTCGTTCGGTCGTGTCCCACTCTTTGCAACCCCGTGGATGGTAGCCCGCCAGGTTCCTCTGTCCCTGGGGTTTCCCAGGCAAGAATACTGGAGTGGGTTGCCATTCCCTTCTCCATTATGAGGGGAAGAAGAGCCGTGTCAGACTCATCGTGTGGCAAGTCTACTGCTCATTGGATTATAAAGGTTTATGTTTGGACACAGGTTATAGTTTCAGTTTATAAAATTATAAACTAGAGAAGTTTTCCTCTCTAGTCAGAGTCAGTAGTTTAATATAGGAACACTTTTTTTGGGTGCCTCTAATTTGTTAATGAATTTTTAGAGGAAATACAATTTCTCTCTCCCCTGCCCTTCCTTCTTGTTCTTCTTCCTTCTCTCCTTCCCTCCCTTCCTCTCTCTCCTTTTGTGTAGCTTCTAACTTGTGATTTGTACTCTTATTAATCTTCTCTTTTCTAACCAATAAAAATGAGTAGACTATTGATTCCATATTGTTGCCATAGAACTAATAGGATCTGACCATATACAATCCCTGTAATTCATCCCCCAGATTGGATATATGGTATCCTAACATTTCACCAAAGTATATATTTAAATTTTTTTGGCTTTTAACAAGTTAAAAACTTTTCTCCTCAATCAATTTTTTTCTATTAATTTCAGATTTATCTAGGCAAACTGAGATTAGTAGTTTGCAATCAAGTCAATAGGAAGATAACACATTTTGACTGGATATTTCAATGTATGTGAAAAAATACTTAGCCTCATATGTATCTTTTTATGTATCAAAACAGAAGAAGATCAACATAAACTTTTTCACTTTCTAAGACATAAATGTTTCTTACTTTTATATCCAAGAGTAATCCTCAGAACATGTAGTTTAACCTAATTATGAAATATTACACTTGAGTGAGTGAAGGCAGTACAGTACCCAACAGTGGTTTTTCATTGGTTAGGACTCATTAGTTGATGAGAAGAGCCCAGTGGTGCATACGAATGTTTGATAATGCACAATGGGTGTGCAGTTCTTTTTTTCTGGGCAACCAGTGCCACTGAAGCCATCCTACTGCCAAGATGGAAATTACTTTAATTCTGAGATTTCTTGTTGCACATTTATTAAAAAAAAAAATTATTGCACATCTGCTGAATGCCAAGCAATCATCTAGGTTCTGGGAATGTAAAGCGCTGAACTAGACATACAAGGTCTCTGCTCTTGTGGAGAGTATCATCTAGAGGGGTAGAAGTAAAAATAAACCAGTTAGTCTGTTAGCATTCCATGCATCTGCCATTCTTGTTTACACTTTAAAGGTTAGACTGGGGGGATGCATGTCTTGCGTGGGAGCAATAAGTCCAGAGATGTGTTAGTTCTCTCACACCTTTGTGATTTTCTTCTGATATATCCTTACTAATTTAAAAACTTTTATGCCACTACCAAGAATACATAGTTAATTTCCTTTTGAGCTCCCAATTGATGCCTAACTACTGAGTGGTAATTTTACAAATACCATTATGCTTCTAGTTATGTTGCTGCTTTGCAGCAATGATAGTCCAAGTAGTGTTACCACAGTGGAAATCACAGGGGGTTATAAGCCTGTCTAGCTCCATTTTGGATACCAGGTAAAACTTTTTTGAAATAAGAGACCTCTAAACTGATACCTGAAGGAGCAAGAGGAGTTTCCCAGGCAAAGGAGCAGGGGAGCAGGAGAGAAAAGTCTTGCATACAGAGAAACAGGTGCAAAGGTCTCCAGGGAGAGAGAACATGATGCATTTAGGGAAAGAGAATAACCTGAATTTGACTGCAGGATGCAGCGCAAGAGGAAAAGTGGGAAGAGAGATGACACCAGCAGGGCTGAATTAAGAGAGACTGGTGAGTCTTGTTAAGAAAGTAAGACTTTAGATGAAGAAAAGGACAATGCTCATTCAACACATTTTTATTAAGTGCTTCCTGTGCACCATGCACTGTTCTAGAACCGAGGGCATATCATTGAACAGACAGAAGTCCCTGCCCTCATTCAGTCTATATTCAAGTGGTGGAGAAAGATTGATAGCAAACACAGAACATTTTTTAATCAAGTAGGATGCCAAGGTTTGCAGGATTTTTGAACTTGATGCAATATGAAAACAATTTTTCATCTGAGAACACTCAAGAGATTATAAGTCAACACCACAGAATATATGTATTGTTGACAATGGCACTTGAGATTGTGACGTACTTTTCACTTTTCTGAGTGAAACTAAACTACCATTTCACAGACACAAAGACCCCTTCTGATCAGGACTGCTCCGAAAGCCTGAATCTCTTGAATCCTCAGTAGTAAGTATTAATGAAATAGAAAGAGATTGGTGGATAGACTGGTAGCAAGGGTACTACTGATATCTTAAAGTTATTTGGAACTCACTGAAATTGTATTATTTCACAAAGATTCTGTAGTAATGTGCCTTTAAGCTTATGGCTGCAGTGTTATAGCTTCTCTGCTATAGAACTTTTCAAAAGCTGTGCTAAATTTGGAGGAATATACTATTATAATACATAGCAATTCAAGGGAATGTCTCATTTTCCAGTGCATTTGTCCTGTCATAATTAAGAGTTGGTCACATATGTAAGTTGAATTTAAGAAGTGAAGGTTTGTGGTTAAAGCAAATTTTTGATTATTATTATTATTATGGAAACAGTGAAATAACATTTAGTTTAAAAAAAAAAAAGAACAAAAAACTACACTTAACCAACAGAGTAGATTCCAGTGAAGCACCAACTGATTGCTGTAAAGATAAGTTCGCAATTGCCATCAATTTTCTATTTTTGGAGAGCAGAAAGGAAACCAACTTTAAGCCCTGTCTCTTTAACACAAAACGCGAGGTGGTGAACTACGTGGCACTTTTGATTATATGTTGAAACTGCACTAAATCCCTGAAATCCAAGAGAATATTGCACTCTGGTCCTTTGTGCAGAATGCTCACATGAGTGCTCACAGGAACCAATCCAGAAGCAAATTGCTGCTGATAGTAACTGACAGCGTGAATTACTGCACTCTCAGAGACTCTGCCAGCATCAACCGTATGATCTCACTTTTGCTCATATGGCGAGCCGAATTTGTGCATGTGCTGGAACCAGCCTCCCAAGTTCAGAGAACAGCAGGGTTTCTCAGCTGTCTTTTAAAAATAGCCAGCACCTTTGAAGTGAATCACCTTGGCATCTCATCAGCTCCACTCTTATAAAACTGCAGATTTTTTTCCTTTGCTGAGTCTTTGCCCCTAATCACATAGAGTCCCTTAGAAAAAGGAGAAACTGACTCATCTGTTTGTCATATGAAAACCAGACAAGTCAGTGAATGCGGAGGACAACATCAATTTCTGTTCTGCGAGAGGAATTGCCTCTGGGTCTGCCCCTTGCTATGGTCCATTAGGAGACATTCTGCTGCTGGCATTTGCTGTGTTGATTCATAACAACCCTCAGAAATCCTTCTCTAATTTGGAATGAATAAGAATATTGAAAGAAGAACTAATACTCTTCATTAGTAATGTTCAATTGAACTAAAAGATAAATAATGAGAAACTAAAAATAAATTTTTATTTGTATATACCAAGACAACCAAGATCACTAAAATGTAATTTGAATTATGAGAGGGGCTCATCCCGTATATTATATATATATAAAACTGTATAAAAATCAAGAACTATAATCAGGAACTGTAATAGAAACATTCTTCCAAAGGATAAAATCATAGACCCAATATCCACAACCCAAGATCAGTCTTCAGATTTCTTCTCTTATTTCAGTTCATTACAAAACTCACCTAAATAGTATCAAAATTATAGTGGGGAACCCCTTATGGTTTAATGCCTTCACCCATCATTAACAATATAATCTACCATTTCTGGGAAAACGTAGGCCTTCTGAGGTCTTGAACTCTATTCTTGGCAGGTAAGAAGCCTTCCAGGTCATCTTTAAAGGCATGTTTATTTTTAATTCTCAAGTCTACACATGTTTTCTGTTAACAAGTTGGAATCTTAAACAAGATTGTTATTCACATTCACTCTATTTACCTTAGAAAGTATTCAGTTCTCCTGAAACAATGGCTTCTTTGAAAATGGGTGATATTAAAATAAAGGCAAACCAGCATTTCTCTTTTCTCAGTCCATGTTTCTGCTCTCTCTAGAAGGGGTGATGAACTTCAGCCCTTGTAGGATATTTCTTCTAAGGTAGCACTGCTCTGATGAGAGACAGAGGAAGAGATGGCATCACCGACTCAATGAGTTTGAATCAACTCTTGGAGTTGGCGATGGACAGGGAGGCCTGGCGTGCTGCAATCCATGGGGTCGCAAAGAGTCGGACACGACTGAGTGACTGAACTGAACTGAATGGGAGACAGGAAAAATGAGAGAGCCTTGTTTGTCTTGGGCTAGTTGAGGGCACCTTGAAGGGGAGGTTTGGGGACTGGTCCTTCCTGTCTGGAGAAAGTCAGAGGTAGAAGACAGACAAGCCCCACAATGGAAACACGAGGTAATGCAACAGGGTAGCAAGCACACAGTAGAAGGATCACTGACCTCTCCATGTGTATGTCCCACAGGTCTCTCCTATTTACACAGATTCAGAACTCAACCCGTCACCTCTTCCTCCTCCTCCCGAGTTTCTGATCTCAGTGAGAGTCTCATGTCCACTTTGGCAAGAAGGCAGAGAAGCCTGGGTTTCCCTCTTGTTCTTTTTGTGCTTCGTGTACCATGGCCCATCCATGACTAAGTCCTTTCCCTTCTCACTCATTCATCTCTGTCAAATTCTCTCCCATGTTAATTCCCATACAAATTACACATGTTATTTTCTTTACCAGTAGGTCTCCTAACTGCCCCAGTCTCATTCTCTCTAATCTCCACACTTTCTAAAAAAAATACATCTAGTCATCTCATTCTTCTGCTTCAAAGGATCCTCATTGCCTTCTAGAAAAAAAAAGTAGAATTGAAACTCCCTTGAAGGACATATTGACCTCTCAGCCAGTGTTCTTTCTCTCCACCCTTGCTTCCTCCTAGTTTCTTTCTTGAATGCCTTCCCCTCATCCTTTCTTCTCTTGGATAATTCCTGCCCAGCTTTCAGATTTTGATCCAGCTGTTACCTCCTCCAGGAAACCTTTCCCCGGCCCCATCACGAAATGTTCCCACCTTACCTCTTCTGACCACCGTGCATCACACAACATGAGGGCAGGAGTACTGTTTTTGTGTTACTTACTCAGCATTTAGCAGAGTGCCTGGCGAGTTACAGGTGAATGAACACAAAGAGTAATCGGAGAAAGTCACAGAGAAGGTGGAGCTGAACTGACTCATTTTTTAATTTTCCTTTTGTTTATTGTAGGCAATATACAGTATTAGGATTTGGTTTACCATAAACAGGGTACATGCATTTGAAAAGTAGTGCTGGTTTTAATGAAAACTTTTAAAATTAAAGTAATAAGAACAGTGGGAATGTTTTATATCATTTCAATGACTAATTCCTATTCAAAATTAATTTCTCCAAAGTTCCACATAATATATTCATAAGACTCATCAAGGTTTGTTTATTAAAGTCACGAACTGACTCACTCTTGAGGGAGAAATAAGACAATGTATTTGAGGCAGACAGGATAACATGTACCGGTGCTTGAGACAACTTGCCATGTTTCGAGAAACTACAAATGGTTTAGAGCTGCTAAAGAATCAAAGGTGACATACAGAATTCTGTGGCACGAACCATACTCATAGTTATGACACATTTGTTATTATCTGTGACCAGCTTCTCTCAAGGGTTGGAAAGGCTTCCTGTTGCTTTTCTTGAGACTCTAGGTACAGTTAAAACTGAAGCAGTGTCTGAACAGAATTACACTGGTAATATTCTTACATACTTACATTTAACAAATTAGCCCTTTTGACGTAAAATATTACAATGCAGTTTAATGTTATTATTAATGAGAAGTAATTGGATACACATACAAGAAATATAGTACATAAATATGTATATAGCACACACATATATATGTGAATGACTTTTTTTTTTTTTGTAGACTGTAAGAGGTATGATCAGGTAATGGACTTGGACTACAGATTAAAATTTGTGAGATGAATGTCTCTTGTTACTATTGTTGCATGTCTCTAGGGCTATATATAGAGCCTCCTTGGGAGGTTATGTCAAATGTCTAATTTTGAAAATTTGATCTGGGAGCCAAAGAGTCCTTCATAACTCTCGGTCCCTTATCCCCTTCCTGTGGATCCTGTCTATGAAATGCTTCTTGGAAAAGTCAGGTTGAATGCATTACTCCTGGGAGCTTTCTCAGCTTATTTCCATTTTTTCCCGTTTTTGACTGCTTAGAAAGTGACAAAAGGGAAAAAAAAGTTACAGTGAGAAAGGGGAACATTTGAAAAATGAGAATAGAAAAGGAAAGACACATTAAAGAAAATATTCAGGGAAAAATGATTAAAATTTGAGGTAAATAAATAATAAAAAATAGAAAAAAACCCCATATTTACTTAGAAAAATAAAACAAATTCACAATTTCAAGTAAAATAGGTTGCCAACTTAGTAGAAATATTTAATTACCATCATTGAAGAAGATGGGCAAAGTGTAATTTCTTCATGCAAACAGTGGGTGCAGGAACAAGTAAATCCGGCTTGGATCAAGCTAGTAAGCAGACAGACCTCCCTGACCTGGCCAGCAGGTTCAGCTGTCCATCCTCCAGACTCCTGGAGAGTGTGAACTGCATCTAAAACCAAGCTGCCAAACAAATCTGTTTATTAAAGATAATTGTTCTATATGCAGTTGTGTGTGGTTCAGCGAGAAAGAACCCGCCTGCAATGCAGGAGCCACAGGAGACTTGGATTCAAATCCCTGGGTTGGGAAGATCCCCTGGAGGAGGGCATGGCAACCCACTCCAGTATTCTTGCATGGAGAATCCCATGGACAGAGGAGCCTGGCAGGCTACAGTCCATGGGGTTGCAGAGAGCTGGACATGACTGAAGTGTCAGACTTTATTTTTGGGGTCTCCGAAATCACTGCAGATGGTGATTGCAGCCATGAAATTAAAAGACGCTTACTCCTTGGAAGGAAATTTATGACCAACCTAGATAGTATATTCAAAAGCAGAGACATTACTTTGCCAACAAAGGTCTGTCTAGTCAAGCCTATGGTTTTTCCAGTGGTCATGTATGGATGTGTGAGTTGGACTATGAAGAAAGCTGAGCACCGAAGAATTGATGCTTTTGAAGTGTGGTGTTGGAGAAGACTCTTGAGAGTCCCTTGGACTGCAAGGAGATCCAACCAGTCCATTCTGAAGGAGATCAGCCCTGGGATTTCTTTGGAAGGAATGATGCTAAAGCTGAAACTCCAGTACTTTGGCCACCTCATGCGAAGAGTTGACTCATTGGAAAAGACCCTGATGCTGGGAGGGATTGGGGGCAGGAGGAGAAGGGGACGACAGAGGATGAGATGGTTGGATGGCATCACCAATTCAATGGACGTGAGTCTGAGTGAACTCCAGGAGTTAGTGATGGACAGGGAGGCCTGGCGTGCTGTGATTCATGGGGTCACAAAGAGTAAGACACGACTGAGCGACTGAACTGAACTGAACTGAAGTGACTTAGCACTCACAAGCAAAGTTTTTTCATAGAAACACACAATAGCATATGGAACCCTATTTTTTCTTTTTCTCTTTTACACTGTTAATGTACCTATTTTCTCTTCTTGCCATCAGATAAAGAATGCATGGGCATCTCTGAGAATATTCACAACAGGAAACATACTTACATTTTTAAAATGATCAAGCTGTTATGTCTTCATTCTCTTGACAGAATTTCTTAAATTCTTCATCTGGGGTGAAATTTTCCAGATTATTTTTAGTACCTGATGCAGCTTCATTAGAAAAATTCAAAATTTATACATCAAGATTTTTCTCCCTCTGGAGTCAGTGCAAATTTTTTCTTCAAATGAAAATGTGGGCAAATCCTGATGAGTTTCCAGATTCTGTGTATCAGGGTCTGCTTTTGTCCTTTGCCTCCTTCCTGGGGCTGCTGTTACCTTCTGAGGTGGACTTGGGACACTAGGCATCAAACGGTCTTGAGGATCCACAGTTAACCTCCCAAGAAGATTGGTAAGACTTGCAAGCCACCATTTGCTATTTTTTCTCATTTCTGTCTTTGATGTAACTGTGACTCTGGTCTTTGTTTCTCAGACGTAGAAAAGTGAGGTGTGGGCAGCTGGAGTATAACTGGTGACTCAGTAGTAGAAGCTAGTTTAGGAAGAATCGTTATTTAGTTGCTCAGTTGTATCCAACTCTGTGCAAACCCACAGATGGTACCCTACTAAGGTCCTCAGTCTATGGGATTTTCCAGGCAAGAATACTGGAGGAGGTTGCCATTTCCTTCTCCGGGGGATCTTCTTGACCCAGTATCAAAATTATGGCTCCTGCCATGTCTCCTGCATTGCAGGCAAATTCTTTACTGCTTAGCCGACAACTTCCCTAACTCTGGCATAATTCAGTTCAGTTCAGTTCAGTTCAGTTGCTCAGTTGTGTCCAATTCTTTGCAACCCCATGGACTGCTGCATGCCAGGCCTTCCTGTCCTTCACCAACTCCCAGAGTTTACTCAAATTCATGTCCATTGAATCAGTGATGCCATCCAACCATCTCATCCTCTGTTGTCCCCTTCTCCTCCCGCCTTCAATCTTTCCCAGCATCAAGGTCTTTTCACATGAGTCAGTTCTTCGCATCAGGGGGCCAAAGTATTGGAGTTTAAGCTTTAACATCAGTCCTTCCATGAATATTCAGGACTGATTTCCTTTAGGATGGACTGGTTGAATCTCCTTGCAGTCCAAGGGACTCTCAAGAGTCTTCTCCATCACCACAGTTCAAAAGCATCTTGTGGCTAAGTGGTAAAGAATCTGCCTGCAATGCAGGAGACCCAGGTTTGATCACTCAGTTGGGAAGATCCCCTGTAGAAGAAGATCCCCTGGAGAAGGGAATGGCTACCCACTCCAGTATTCTGGCCTGGAGAATTCCATAGTCAGAGGAGCCTGGTGGGCTACAGTCCATGGGGTCACAAAGAGTCAGACACAACTGAGTGACTAACACTTTCACACTTTCACTTTCCCTAACTCATGCTCCTGTGTTTTTATTCTTCTCAGTATTTCTCAGGTTTTTTCTTTACTAGTGGAGTAGGGGAAATATGGTTTAATACTTAAATGACTTTATATACAGGTAAGTGGAAAAAGAGTCAGACTTGCAATATTTCATTTATAGTTAGTTGCATAAGTACACAGACACTAAATAGGAAAGTCAGAAGTTATAACATTCATTGTTGCTATATAAAACATTCAAAGGAAGATTAGAAATGGCAGCTTTGTCTGTTTTTGTTTTAAAAAATTTTGTTGGATTATAGTTGATTTACAATGTTGTGTTAGTATAGGTGTACAGCAAAGTGAGTCAGGTTTATATATACCCACTCTGTTTTTAGATTCTTTTTCTAAAGAGATCATTACAGAATATTGAGTAGAGTTCCTTGTGCTATACAGCAGGTCCTTATTAGTTATTTTATATATAGTGGTGTGTGTATGTCAATCCCAATCTCCAAATTTATCCCTTCCCCTGCCCCTGTTGTTGTCGTTTTAAGCAATTGGAAAACCTCAGTGACACCAGTTTTCAAAACGCAACATTTTTCTCATTTCTATAAAATATATGAGGAAGATAACAAAGGTGTGTTAACTTCTTATATACACATATATATGCATAACACTTAAATAAGGTCCTTGTGATTAAAAAAAGCCTTTCATATTTAGTTTCCATCTTTAACTTCCTCAGTGAGGTTCTTCATATCCTTGAAAAAACTTAGAGTTTCTCTCTTCCATTTGTATGCCCTGGCAAATAGCCCTCTGGATCAGAAGTCCCTTCATATTTCTTAGGGTGTTTCCTAATTAGTCTGTTAGTGGCCTGTAAGGCACTAATGAGAAGGTATCTGGTGATATGAACTGGACACTCTTGGCCAGTTAAGAAGTCCTCACTCATGCTTGGGAGTAGGGTCTGAAGTCAAGCATGGGTTTCACCTCTAGAGCCCTCCTCTGGGTTAGGGTGAGGAAAGAGGAAAGCAAGATTCTACTTCTGCTTCAGATTCAGGTTCTGGCTATCACCTGGGACTTAATTACAGGTGGGACTAGAGAAAGACTTAATCATGGAATCTTCTTTGGAAAAGGATGGATTGCTTTTATTTATTTTTTTAAATTAAATTTAATTTAATTTTTTAACTTTACAATATTGTATTGGTTTTGCCATATATCAACATGAATCCGCCACAGGTATACATGTGTTCCCCATCCTGAACCCTCCTCCCTCCTCCCTCCCCTTACGATCCCTCTGGGTCATCCCAGTGCACCAGCCCCAAGCATCCAGTATCATGCATCAAACCTGGACTGGCGACTTGTTTCATATATGATGTTATACATACTTCAATGCCATTCTCCCAAATCATCCCACCCTCTCCCTCTCCCACAGAGTCCAAAAGACTGTTCTATACATCAGTGTCTCTTTTGCTGTCTTGTATACAGGGTTATTGTTACCATCTTTCTAAATTCCATATATATGTGTTAGTATACTGTATTGGTGTTTTTCTTTCTGGCTTCCTGCACTCTGTATAATAGGCTCCAGTTTCATCCACCTCATTAGAACTGATTCAAATGTATTCTTTTTAATACATTACATTACATTACATGAGTAATACTCCATTGTGTATATGTAACGCAGCTTTCTTATCCATTCATCTGCTGATGGACATCTAGGTTGCTTCCATGTCCTGGCTATTATAAACAGTGCTGCAATGAACATTGGGGTACACATGTCTCTTTCAATTCTGGTTTCCTCAGTGTGTATGCCCAGCAGTGGGATTGCTGGATCATAAGGCAGTTCTATTTCCAGTTTCTTAAGGAATCTCCACACTGTTCTCCATAGTGGCTGTACTAGTTTGCACTCCCACCAACAGTGTAAGAGGGTTCCCTTTTCTCCACACCCTCTCCAGCATTTATTGCTTGTAGACTTTTGGATCGCAGCCATTCTGACTGGCGTGAGATGGTACCTCATTGTGGTTTTGATTCGCATTTCTCTGATAATGAGTGATGTTGAGCATCTTTTCATGTGTTTGTTAGCCATCTGTATGTCTTCTTTGGAGAAATATCTATTTAGTTCTTTGGCCCATTTTTTGACTGGGTCATTTATTTTTCTGGCATTGAGCTGTAAGAGTTGCTTGTATATTTTTGAGATTAGTTGTTTGTCAGTTGCTTCATTTGCTATTATTTTCTCTCATTCTGAAGGCTGTCTTTTCAACTTGCTTATAGTTTCCTTTGTTGTGCAGAAGCTTTTAAGTTTAATTAGGTCCCATTTGTTTATTTTTGCTTTTATTTCCAATATTCTGGGAGGTGGGTCATAGAGGATCCTGCTGTGATGTATGTCGGAGAGTGTTTTGCCTATGTTCTCCTTTAGGAGTTTTATAGTTTCTGGTCTTACGTTTAGATCTTTAATCCATTTTGAGTTTGTTTTTGTGTATGGTGTTAGAAAGTGTTCTAGTTTCATTCTTTTACAAGTGGTTGACCAGTTTTCCCAGCACCACTTGTTAAAGGATTGTCTTTAATCCATTGTATATTCTTGCCTCCTTTGTCAAAGATAAGGTGTCCATATGTGTGTGGATTTATCTCTGGGCTTTCTATTTTGTTCCATTGATCTATATTTCTGTCTTTGTGCTAATACCATACTGTCTTGATGACTGGCTTTGTAGTAGAGCCTGAAGTCAGGCAAGTTTATTCCTCCAGTTCCATTCTTCTTTCTCAAGATTGCTTTGGCTATTCGAGGTTTTTGATATTTCCATACAAATTGTGAAATTATTTGTTCTAGCTCTGTGAAGAATACCGTTGGTAGCTTGATAGGGATTGCATTGAATCTATAAATTGCCTTGGGTAGTATACTCATTTTCACTATATTGATTCTTCCAATCCATGAACATGGTATATTTCTCCATCTATTAGTGTCCTCTTTGATTTCTTTCACTAGTGTTTTATAGTTTTCTATATATAGGTCTTTAGTTTCTTTAGGTAGATATATTCCTAAGTATTTTATTCTTTTCATTGCAATGGTGAATGGAATTGTTTCCTTAATTTATCTTTCTATTTTCTCATTATTAGTGTATAGGAATGCAAGGGATTTTTGTGTGTTGATTTTATATCTTGTAACTTTACTATATTCATTGATTAGTTCTAGTAATTTTCTGGTGGAGTCTTTAGGGTTTTCTATGTAGAGTATCATGTCATCTGCAAACAGTGAGAGTTTTACTTCTTCTTTTCCAGTTTGGATTCCTTTTATTTCTTTTTCTGCTCTGATTGCTGTGGCCAGAACTTCCAAAACTATGTTGAATAGTAATGGTGAAAGTGGGCACCCTTGTCTTGTTCCTGACTTTAGAGGAAGTGCTTTCAATTTTTCACCATTGAGGATAATGTTTGCTGTGGGTTTGTCATATATAGGTTTTATTATGTTGAGGTATGTTCCTTCTATTCCTACTTTCTGGAGAGTTTTTATCATAAATGGATGTTGAATTTTGTCAAAGGCTTTCTCTGCATCTATTGAGATAATCATATGGTTTTTATTTTTCAATTTGTTAATGTGGTGTATTACATTGATTTGCAGATATTGAAGAATCCTTGCATCCCTGGGATAAAGCCCACTTGGTCATGGTGTATGATCTTTTTAATGTGTTGTTGGATTCTGATTGCTAGAATTTTGTTAAGGATTTTTGCATCTATGTTCATCAGTGATATTGGCCTGTAGTTTTCTTTTTTTGTGGGATCTTTGTCAGGTTTTGGTATTAGGGTGATGGTGGCCTCATAGAATGAGTTTGGAAGTTTACCATCCTCTGCAATTTTCTGGAAGAGTTTGAGCAGGATAGGGGTTAGCTCTTCTCTAAATTTTTGGTAGAATTCAGTTGTGAAGCCATCTGGACCTGGGCTTTTGTTTGCTGGAAGATTTCTGATTACAGTTTCAATTTCCATGCTTGTGATGGGTCTGTTAAAGTTTTCTATTTCTTCCTGGTCCAGCTTTGGAAAGTTGTAGTTTTCTAAGAATTTGTCCATTTCTTTCACGTTGTCCATTTTATTGGCATATAATTGTTGATAGTAGTCTCTTATGATCCTTTGTATTTCTGTGTTGTCTGTTGTGATCTCTCCATTTTCATTTCTTATTTTATTGATTTGATTTTTCTCCCTTTGTTTCTTGATGAGTCTGGCTAATGGTTTGTCAATTTTATTTATCCTTTCAAAGAACCAGCTTTTGGCTTTGTTGATTTTTGCTATGGTCTCTTTTGTTTCTTTTGCATTTATTCCTGCCCTAATTTTTAAGATTTCTTTCCTTCTACTAACCCTGGGGTTCTTCATTTCTTCCTTTTCTAGTTGCCTTAGGTGTAGAGTTAGGTTATTTATTTGACCTTTTTCTTGTTTCTTGAGGTATGCCTGTATTGCTAAGAACTTTCCCCTTAGGACTGCTTTTACAGTGTCCCACAGGTTTTGGGTTGTTGTGTTTTCATTTTCATTCGTTTCTATGCAAATTTTGATTTCTTTTTTGACTTCTTCTGTGATTTGTTGGTTATTCAGCAGCGTGTTGTTCAGCCTCCATATGTTGGAATTTCTAATAGTTTTTCTCCTGTAATTGAGATCTAATCTTATTGCATTGTGGTCAGAAAAGATGCTTGGAATGATTTCAATTTTTTTGAATTTACCAAGGCTAGATTTATGGCCCAGGATGTGATCTATCCTGGAGAAGGTTCCATGTGCACTTGAGAAAAAGGTGAAATTCATTGTTTTGGGATGAAATGTCCTATAGATATCAATTAGGTCTAACTGGTTTATTGTATCATTTAAAGTTTGTGTTTTCTTGTTAATTTTCTGTTTAGTTGATATATCCATAGGTGTAAGTGGGGTATTAAAGTCTCCCACTATTATTGTGTTATTGTTAATTTCTCCTTTCATACTTGTTAGCATTTGTCTTACATATTGCAGTGCTCCCGTGTTGGATGCATATATATTTATAATTGTTATATCTTCTTCTTGGATCGATCCTTTGATCATTATGTAGTGACCTTCTTTGTCTCTTTTCACAGTCTTTGTTTTAAAGTCTATTTTATCTGATATGAGTATTGCTCCTCCTGCTTTCTTTTGGTCCCTATTTGCATGGAAAATCTTTTTCCAGCCCTTCACTTTCAGTCTGTATGTGTCCCCTGTTTTGAGGTGGGTCTCTTGTAGACAACATATTTAGGGGTCTTGTTTTTTTATCCATTCAGCCAGTCTTTGTCTTTTGGTTGGGGCATTCAACCCATTTACGTTTAAGGTAATTACTGATAAGTATGATCCCGTTGCCATTTACTTTATTGTTTTGGGTTCGAGTTTATACACCGTTTTTGTGTTTCCTGTCTAGAGAATATCCTTTAGTATTTGTTGGAGAGCTGGTTT
Source organism: Bos taurus (assembly GCF_002263795.3). Classification (NCBI taxonomy): domain Eukaryota; kingdom Metazoa; phylum Chordata; class Mammalia; order Artiodactyla; family Bovidae; genus Bos; species Bos taurus. Next base: position 95,524,790 of record NC_037334.1, read on the forward strand.
GGTGGTGCTGAATTCTCTCAGCTTTTGCTTGTCTGTAAAGCTTTTGATTTCTCCTTCATATTTGAATGAGATCCTTGCTGGGTACAATAATCTGGGCTGTAGGTTATTTTCTTTCATCACTTTACGTATGTCTTGCCCTTCCCTCCTGGCTTGAAGAGTTCCTATTGAAAAATCAGCTGTTATCCTTATGGGAATTCCCTTGTGTGTTATTTGTTGTTTTTCCCTTGCTGCTTTTAATATTTGTTCTTTGTGTTTGATCTTTGTTAATTTGATTAATATGTGTCTTGGGGTGTTTCGCCTTGGGTTTATCCTATTTGGGACTCTCTGGGTTTCTTGGACTTGAGTGGTTATTTCCTTCCCCATTTTAGGGAAGTTTTCAACTATTATCTCCTCAAGTATTTTCTCTTGGTCTTTCTTTTTGTCTTCTTCTTCTGGGACTCCTATGATTCGAATGTTGTAGCATTTAACTTTGTCCTGGTTGTCTCTGAGATTGTCCTCATTTCTTTTAATTCGTTTTTCTTTTATCCTCTCTGATTCATTTATTTCTACCATTCTATCTTCTAATTCACTAATCCTATCTTCTGCCTCTGTTATTCTACTATTTTTTGCCTCCAGAGTGTTTTTGATCTCATTTATTGCATTATTCATTATATATTGACTCTTTTTTATTTCTTCTAGGTCCTTGTTAAACCTTTCTTGCATCTTCTCAATCCTTGTCTCCAGGCTATTTATCTGGATTCCATTTTGATTTCAAGATTTTGGATCAGTTTCACTATCATTATTTGGAATTCTTTATCAGGTAGATTCCCTATCTCTTCCTCTTTTGTTTGGTTTGGTGGGCATTTATCCTGTTCCTTTACCTGCTGGGTATTCCTCTGTCTCTTCATCTTGTTTATATTCCTGAGTTTGGGGTGTCCTTTCTGTATTCTGGAAGTTTGTGGAGTTCTCTTTATTGTGGAGTTTCCTCGCTGTGTGTGGGTTTGTACAGGTGGCTTGTCAAGGTTAGTTGGTTAGGGAAGCTTGTGTCGGTGTTCTGGTGGGTGGAGCTGGTTTTCTTCTCTCTGGAGTGCAATGAAGTGTCCAGTAATGTGTTATGAGATGTCTATGGTTTTGTAGTAACTTTGGGCAGCCTGTATATTGGAGCTCAGGGCTGTGTTCCCGTGTTGCTGGACTGAAGATTGGATTCTTAAAGGTACAAAATTGGTAACAAATACCAAAAAGCAAAAATTAAAAATCTAGAGTAGAGTTTGGAATTTCAAAAATACAATGTTAAAGAAAAGAAGAAGGAAAAGAAAGAGAGAAAAAGAAAAAAAAAGTCACAAAAATTATAAAGAAAATATAGGTACAAAATTGATAACAAATACCAAAAAGCAAAAGTTAAAAATCTAGAGTAGAGTTTGGAATTTCAAAAATACAATGTTAAAGAAAAGAAGAAGAAAAAGAAAGAGAAAAAACAAACAAACAAAACAAAGTCACAAAAATTATAAAGAAAATATAGGTACAAAATTGATAATGAATATGAAAAAGCATAAATTAAAAATCTAGAGTAGAGTTTGGAATTTCAGAAATACAATATTAAAGAAAAGAAGAAGTGAAAGAAAGAGAAAAAAAGTCACAAAAATTATAAAAAAAAATATAGGTACAAAATTCATAACAAATACCAAAAAGTTAAAATTAAAAATCTAGATTAGAATTTGGAATTTCAAAACTACAATGTTAAAGAAAAGAAAAAAAAAAAAAAGCAAGAGAAAAAGAAGAAAAAAAAACAAGGTCACAAAAATTATAAAAAATATATATATGAAGTTTGCTTTTAAAAAAATAGGGTCTTTTTAAAATTTTTTTTGCAAAGTAATAGTAGGTTATAAAAGTGAAAATTAAAGGAGTAATAGAGGATTAAAAAAAATTTTTTTAATTAAAAAAAAAAAAAGAAAGAATGATCGTAAAAATAGTAAAATATATCTAGGACTTTCTCTGGTGTTGTTGTGGGTATTGTGGGGTCAGTTCATTTTCGGCTAGTTCCTTGTTCCGGCTTATATTTCTCAAGATCTATAGGCCCCTTCCTATGTAGTCGGTACTAACCACAGGGTTTTAATCTATTGCCTGTTGTTTCTAAGGCAGTTCCCTCTGTTATAGCTTCTTCTCTTTGCTGGTCTCTTCAGTGTCTGGTTTCCGCCCTGACACAAAGGGGGTGGTGGTGGACACTTTTTTTTTTTTTTTTAAGGCTCACTTGTTCAGTCACGCTGTGGGGAGGGAGGGACGCTGCAAACAAATAACACTGGCGTGTGCTCGCAGTGCCTCAGCCACACTGGGCCTGCCCCCACTCATGGCACGTGTAGCCTCCCTGCCCAGGCTGCTCAGGCTCTAGGTTGCTCTGCCGGGAACCATCCGTGGCCGGCCCTGGGCTGCTTGCACCTCCCAGGTCTAAGCCGCTCAGGTTCAGGCACTCAGGTAGTCCTCAGAGGTGCAGAGTCAGTTGGGCCTGAGTTTTGTGACCTTCCCAGGTCCCAGCAGCTCAGGTGATGAGGTGTTTGGCTAGCGCGATTGCTGCGACGTATCGCCTCCCCGCTGCTCGGTTTTCTGGGTGTACAACCGGTGCACCTTCTCAGGCGGGTGTTGACCGTCCAGAACCCCAAGAAGTCTTAGTTAGCAAAGAAGCCTGCTTATTTTGTAGATAATGTTTCTCTGGGGCTGCGATTGCCCCCTTCCGGCTCTGGCTGCTTGTCACTGGAGGGGGATGGTCTGCAGCCGGCTATCTCTGTTCAGTCCTTTGTTCCGTGCGCGGGCCTAGCGGTGTCTTAGGTTAGTGCGCGGGCCTAGCGGTGTCTTAGGTTAGGGCTGGCTTTTCGCGTGGTAGTTATCCCAGTCTGGTTTGCTAGCCCAAATTAGTTTGCTCAGATAGCGCTTGGGGCATTCAGGCCAGATCCTTACCTAAGCGATGCAGCCCACACCTCCCTGCCCAGCTCCCGCTTGCTACTGGCGGGTGCAGGCGTCTGCGCTGCTTCTCTGCTGGGGGAGTTACCATTGGGCTCGTAATCTGTGGATTTTAATTGTTTATTTATTTTTCCTCCCTGTTATGTTGCCCTCTGTGCTTCCAAGGCTCGGCACAGACTCGGCAGTGAGGGTGTTTCCTGGTGTTTGGAAACTTCTCTCTTTTTAAGACTCCCTTCCCGGGACGGAACTCCGTCCCTCCCTTTTTTGTCTCTTTTTTTGTCTTTTATATTTTTTCCTACCTCCTTTTGAAAACAATGGGTTTCTTTTCTGGGTGCCTGATGTCCTCTGCCGGCATTCAGAAGTTGTTTTATGGAATTTATTTGGCGTTTAAATGTTCTTTTGATGAATTTGTCAGGGAGAAAGTGGTCTCCCTGTCCTATTCCTCTGCCATCTTAGCTCCTCTCCCTGGATTGCTTTTAAATCAAGGGTAGCTGAAGTTTTGAACTCTTCCAAATTTTAGTGTTACATATCAGATTTTTATCATCTAAATACTGGACATAATATGTAATATACAAAGGTTGCTGGAAAATTTTAATCCTGGAGGACAACATGGCAGTATTAACTAATTTATTTCTTCAACTAAGATATATTGAGTATATATATTCCATAAGCCAGATGCTATCATTCAGTTCAGTTAAGTCATTCAGTCATGTCCAACTTTCTGCAACTCCGTGGACTGCAGCACGCCAGGCTTCCCTGTCCATCACCAACTCCCAGAGTTTATTCAAACTCATGTCCATCACGTCGGTGATACCATCCAACCATTTCATCCTCTGTCATCCCCTTCTCCTCCTGCCTTCAATCTTTCCCAGCATCAGGGTCTTTTCCAATGAGTCAGTTCTTTGCATTAGGTGGCCAACTGGAGTTTCCAACTGATGCTGGAGTTTCAACTTCAGCATCAGTTCTTCCAATGAATATTCAGGACTGATTTCCTTTAGGATGGGCTGGTTGGATCTCCTTGCAGTCCAAGGAACTCTCAAGAGTCTTCTCCAACACCACAGTTCAAAAGCATCAATTCTTCAGTGCTCAGCTTTCTTTATAGTCCAACTCTCACATCCATACATGACCACTGGAAAAACCATAGCTTTCACTAGATGCACCTTTGTTGGCAAAGTAATGTCTCTGCTTTTTAATATGCTGTCTAGGTTGGCCATAATTTTTCTTCCAAGGAGCAAGCATCTTTTAATTTCATGGCTGCAGTCACCTTCCAAAGTGATTTTGGAGCCCCAAAAGATAAAGTCTGTCACTGTTTCCATTGTTTTCCCATCTATTTGCCATGAAGTGATGGGACCAGATGTTATGATCTTAGTTTTCTGAATGTTGAGCTTTAAGCCAACTTTTTCACTCTCCTCTTTCGCTTTTATCAAGAGGCTCTCTAGTTCTTCTTCAATTTCTGCCATAAGGGTGGTGTCATCTGAATGTCTGAGGTTATTGATATTTCTCCCGGCAATCTTGATTCCAGCTTGTGCTTCATCCAACCTGGCATTTTGCATGATGTACTCTGCATATAAGTTAAATAAGCAGGGTGACAGTATACAGCCTTGACGTACTCCTTTCCCGATTTGGAACCAGTGTATTTTTCCATGTCCAGTTCTAACTGTTGCTTGTTGACCAGCATACAGATTTCTCAGGAGGCGGGTCAGGTGGTCTGGTATTCCCATCTCTTTCACAAATTTTCCACAATTTGTTGTGATCCACACAGTCAAAGGCTTGGCATAGTCAATAAAGCAGAAATAGATGTTTTTTTCTGGAACTCTCTTATTTTTTTGATGATCTGACAGATGTTGGTAATTTGATCTCTGGTTCCTCTGCCTTTTCTAAATCCAGCTTGAACATCTGGAAGTTCACAGTTCACATACTGTTGTAGCCTGGCTTGGAGAATTTTGAGCATTACTTTGCAAACATGTGAGATGAGTGCAATTGTGTAGTAGTTTGAACATTCTTTGGCATTGCCTTCCTTTGGGATTGGAATGAAAATTGACCTTTTCCAGTCCTGTGGCCACTGTTGAGTTTTCCAAATTTGCTGAAATATTGAGTGCAGTACTTTCACAGCATCATCTTTTAGGATTTGAAATAGCTCAACTGGAATTCTATCACCTCTACTAGCTTTGTTCATAGTGATCCTTCTTAAGGTCTGCTTGACTTCAGATTCCAGGATGTCTGGCTCTAGGTGAGTGATCACACCATCATGGTTATCTGGGTCATGGGTATCTTTTTGGTATAGTTCTTCTGTGTATTCTTGCCACCTCTTCTTAATATCTTCTGCTTCTGTTAGGTCCATACCATTTCTGTCCTTTATCGAGCCCATCTTTGCATGAAATGTTCCCTTGGTATCTCTAAATTTGTTGAAGAGATCTCTAGTCTTCCCCATTCTATTGTTTTCCTCTATTTCTTTGCACTGATCACTGAGGAAGGCTTTCTTATCTCTCCTTGCTGTTCTTTGGAACTCTGCATTCTGATGGAGAGTTTGCTTTTCTTCTTTGCTTTTAGCTTCTCTTCTTTTTCTCAGCTATTTATAAGTCTTCCTCAGACTACCATTTTGCCTTTTGCATTTATTTTCTTAGTGATGGTCTTGATTGCTGTCTTATATACAATGCCACTAACCTCCATCCATAGTTCTTCAGTCACTCTGTCTATCAGATCTAATCCCTTGAATCTTTTTGTCACTTCCACTGCATAATTGTAAGGGATTTGATTTAGGTCATACCCGAATGATCTAGTGGTTTTCCCTACTTTCTTCAATTTCAGTCTGAATTTGGCAATAAGGAGTTCATGATCTGAGCCACAGTCAGCTCCTGGTCTTGTTTTTGCTGACTGTATAGAGCTTCTCCATCTTTGGCTGCAAAGAATATAATCAATCTGATTTCAGTGTTGACCATCTGGTGATGTCCATGTGTAGAGTCTTCTCTTGTGTTGTTGGAAGAGGGTGTTTGCTATATCCAGTGCATTCTCTTGGCAGAACTCGATTAGCCTTTGCCCTGCTTCATTCTGTACTCCAAGGCCAAATTTGCCTGTTACTCCAGGTATTTCTTGACTTCCTACTTTTGCATTCCAGTCCCCTATAATGAAAAGGGCATCTTTTGGGGTGTTAGTTCTAGAAGATCTTGTAGGTCTTCATAGAACCATTCAAATTCAGCTTCTTCAGTGTTGCTGATCTGGGCATAGACTTGGATTACTGTGATATTGAATGGTTTGCCTTGGAAGCAAACAGAGATCATTCTGTGTTTTTGAGATTGCATCCAAGTACTGCAGTTTAGACTGTTTTGTTGACTCTGACAGCTATTCAATTTCTTCTAAGGGATTCTTGCCCACTGTGTAGATATAATGGTTGTCTGAGTTAAATTCACCCATTCCAGTCCATTTTAGTTTGCTGATTCCTAGAATGTTGATGTTCACTCTTGCCATCTCCTGTTTGACCACTTCCAATTTGTCTTGATTCATGGACCTATGGAGTTGCTATGGTAGATGCTGGTAGATGATATTCGTAAGCAGACACAGCACAGACTCTGTTCTAATTTTTCTAGTCTATTTTTAAAATACAGTGTCTTTAGATATAAATATTAAATAAATATTGAGTTGTTGTTGCTGTTCAGTTGCTAAGTCATGTCTGACTCCTTGCAGCCCCATGGACTGCAGCACTTCAGGCTTCCCTGTCCTTCACTGTCTCCTGGAATTTGCTCAAATTCATATCCATTGAGTCAGTGATGCCATCCAACTATCTCCTGGAATTTGCTCAAACTCATATCCATTGATTCAGTAATGCCATCCAATCGTCTCATTCTGTCACCCACTTCTCTTCCTGCCCTCAATCTTTCCCAGCATCAGGGTCTTTTCCAATGGGTTGGCTCTGAGATATTGAGAGTGTCTATTTATTATTGAGAGTACTTATTTTAAACATTGAGAGTACCTATTTTAAAATATTTCCTGTTTTTGCTTTTAGAAAGCAAAAATTTTATGTATGTGGATGATTAGCTACTTACCTTTTCCCTGGCTACTTTAACAGAATAGAAATTTATGCTTTTAATAATTATTTAAAAATTAGTTAAAATAGTTTGAAAAGAAATATTTTGTATTTTGGTAACCAGTATGTATTTATTTTGTCCAAGTAGAAAACAGCAATGGCACCCCACTCCAGTACTCTTGCCTGGAAAATCCCATGGGCGAAGGAGCTTGGTTGGCTGCAGTCCATGGGGTCGCTAGGAGTCGGATACGACTGAGCGACTTCACTTTCACTTTTCACTTTCCTGCACTGGAGAAGGAAATGGCGACCCACTCCAGTGTTCTTGCCTGGAGAATCCCAGGGACGGGGGAGCCTGGTGGGCTGCCGTCTATGGGGTCGCACAGAGTCGGACACGACTGAAGTGACTTAGCAGCAGCAGAAAACATATTAAAAAATATGGATCCCTTAAAAGCTTTTTTGAAATTTATTTCAGAAACACTGATGTTTCTACATCTATTGGTAATGACTAAATTAAGCATTACGTTTAATTTCTTTATTATCTTTGATTTTTTTTCCCTATCCTTTCATTTTCCTTTTGGTATATAGTATCCAGAAAAAAGAGCTTCTGGACCTGCACTTGGAAACTTGCTTTACATCCAGACTTTGCTCCTTGTGGTTGCGTAACCTTGGGAAGTCACACTTACTGTATCTTGGCCTAATTTTATCATTTGTAAAATGATAGGATTGTGTTGAATAATAGTTGAGGTCCTTTCCAATTTTAATGTTCTCTGGTTCTTCTATCTTCGGAACTTGAGAGGACAATGTAGACACATGGCCACAAACACATGTTGAGATACAATATTCAAAATAGAAAGTACCCAGAATTTTGGATTTAGTTGGAGTTACGAGTGACTTCTGGTTTGCTTATACCATAGCACAGACTTTTCTGTGCTAGATTTATACTTTACCAATTCATACTTTCCAAGGAAAATGCCTGTATGTGGGTAAGTGAGGCATTTGAAATGAATGTAGCATTTAATCACTTAATTTAATTTAAATTAAATTTAATCACTTAATTTAATCAGAAATCATTTAATCAGAAATTCAGAGCACCCCAAACTGGAGATCCCAACATTGTCCTTGGCCAGGGCAGGCACAGATCAGATAATATTGCTCTCAGATTATATTCCAAGTCACAGCGGCATCATGGCACTAGCCTGCAGGCATCCTGTTGATGAAAGGCCCAGGGTTCCACCTCACTTTGACTTAGTCTTTCCTGATCCCTTTCTAAGCTGGACACACTTTCTTCCTTCTTTATGCTCCAATCCACTTGCATTCAATCTTGTATTAAGATTAGCTGCATTCAGTTCTCTCTTGCTCAGTGGTTCTTAAGCTCCCTGAGAGAACATATCTGTTTTATTTATCTGTGTGTTTCCCATGGTGCCTTGTGCAAAGTAGGCACTCAGTCAATTTTGTTGAATAGCTCAACTCAGCTGCTGAGATTACTGAAGTTAAAACCAACTACAAAAGTTTTATGTTTTATCTCTTTTAAATTCCAAAGCAAAGTTAGAGATTACTTGAAGTACTGAGACTTGGGCTTGATAGTGACAGAATGATGTCCAGTAATGAACGTCATCTTACTAAGGTATGGGAATCTTGGCAGCTCAGTCAAGATGAAAACAGATTCTTGCCTGGCCTGGGGTTTTGGAAGGAGACTCAAATGCTTTTGTAGTCACCCATGGAATGACTGGCTCACTTTGTTTAGCCAGTCACTGGTCCACTCTCCCATCTGGGGCTGTCTGCATTCTCCTATAGAGCCTGGCTATAGAACATACTACTATTTCCTTACATATTCATTACATGCTGACTCTATAGGCCTAAACCTTTATGTTGCACCAAAAGAGTACTAGCCTGAATGGAGACTGAGATGCCAAGTAAAAAAATCATCTAGTGTAGAAAGATTTAGTAATAAAATATACTACTCGATGGACATGGGTTTGGGTGGACTCCAGGAGTTGGTGATGGACAGGGAGGCCTGGCATGCTGCAGTCTGTGGGCTCACAAAGAGTCAGACATGACTGAGCGACTGAACTGAACTGAACTGAACTGATACTACTCTCTGTCCTTTTTGGAGAGTACATTCTTCTCAGTTAAAATCACTCCTAACTTTTTCAATAGTTTCTTCTATAAATATGGTAGTATATTTATAGCTATTTCTTGATCAAATAAACTTTAATTAGTGATGTTTTCCTGCTCTATATCCTGTGGATTTAACTTCTTGAAGCACTACTCGAATTTTCTTTCTTCTAGTGTTTGGTATTATATTATTAATTTTTGGTTTTCTGTTGTTACTTGTCCATGCCTGCAATAATACCAATAATATGTTTCATTTTTTGTTCCCTCTGCTTTAGATGTACTTCTTGAATCAGTACTAAGTTAGGTGGTGATAATATTCATAAGCTTTTCATTATGATCCTGTATCTTTTTATATTTTTTAATTTTTTGGAAAACTTTACTTTTCTCTGTTCTCTCTGTTCTTTTTCTGGAACCCCAGTTGGTTGAACACTGAAATTTGTATGTTGACATTTTATGGCTTTTATCAGCTCTTGATTTGTTTCATATTTTTCCATTCTATGTTCTGATGTATTTTTATTGATATCTTACTGCCCTTTTATGAATTTTTGAACTTTGCATTTAAAAAAATTAGGAATTAGTTCTTACTGTGATCTACCCCATTTTTTTTGTAGATCTTGTTTTTAAGGTTATAATAGCATTTAAAAACTCATTAGGAGTCTAATTGAAATTTAAGATAAAGATTTCTTCTGTTCCTTGTATTTCTGTTATATTCTCCTGGAACTATGGCTCTGATTTGATCTTGATCTCTCTTTTTTATGCTGTTAATCTTCCTCATATGCTGGTAGTCTTTGATCATCAGTTTCTATTTTAGACTAAATGTTTAGGTTGATTATTCCAGGTTGGGGTGCAGGTTTCCTTGACTACTCTGTAGGTCCTTTCTTTCTCCAGGATGCCTCTTCCCCTGAAGTGAAGGCTCTTTCTATGTACGTAGGGCTTATTATCTGCAGAATTTTCACAAGGGTGAGTGGATGAGAGAGTGAGAAACCAGGGCTCATACTAGCAACCTGTATTTTGCCCTGCAGCTTGCTCAATTCCTTTAGGTGCCTGCACTATTTTTCTCTTATAGAAGTGAACAAAGAACTACCTTTTACATGCAGAGGTCCTGAGTGTGTTAGATGTATGTGTGTGTGTGTGTGTGTGTGTGTGTGTATGAGTGAACCAGTGCACCTGTTTTATTCAAGGACCTTTGATGACCCCCTGTAGACATTTATTTCTGCTTTATTGACTATGCCAAAGCCTTTGACTGTGTGGATCACAATAAACTGTGGAAAATTCTGAAAGACATGGGAATACCAGACTACCTGACCTGCCTCTTGAGAAACCTATATGCAGGTCAGGAAGCAACAGTTAGAACTGGACATGGAACAACAGACTGGTTCCAAATAGGAAAAGGAGTACATCAAGGCTGTATATTGTCACCCTGTTTATTTAACTTGTATGCAGAGTATATCATGAGAAAAGCTGGGTTGGAAGAAACACAAGCTGGAATCAAAATTGCTGGAAGAAATATCAATAACCTCAGATATGCAGATGACACCACCCTTATGGCAGAAAGTGAAGAGGAACTCAAAAGCCTCTTGATGAAAGTGAAAGTGGAGAGTGAAAAAGTTGGCTTAAAGCTCAACATTCAGAAAACGAAGATCATGGCATCTAGTCCATCACTTCATGGGAAATAGATGGGGAAACAGTGGAAACAGTGTCAGACTTTATTTTTCTGGGCTCCAAAATCACTGCAGATGGTGATTGCAGCCATGAAATTAAAAGACGCTTTCTCCTTGGAAGGAAAGTTATGACCAACCTAGATGGCATATTCAAAAGCAGAGATATTACTTTGCCAACAAAGGTCTGTCTAGTCAAGGCTATGGTTTTTCCAGTAGTCATGTATGGATGTGAGAGTTGGACTGTGAAGAAGGCTGAGTGCCGAAGAATTGATGCTTTTGAGCCGTGGTGTTGGAGAAGACTCTTGAGAGTCCCTTGGACTGCAAGGAGATCCAACCAGTCCATCCTAAAGGAGATCAGTCCTGGGTGTTCATTGGAAGAACTGATGCTAACGCTGAAAATCCAGTACTTTGGCCACCTCATGTGAAGAGTTGACTCATTGGAAAAGCCCTGATGCTGGGAGGGATTGGGGGCAGGAGGAGAAGGGGATGAGATGTCTGGATGGCATCACCAACTCGATGGACATGAGTTTGAGTAGACCCTGGGAGTTGGTGATGGACAGGGAGGCCTGGTGTGCTGCAGTTCATGGGGTTGCAAAGAGTTGGACACGACTGAGTGACTGAACTGAACTGAGTGAGAGCCACTTATGTGACAGGCACTGTTCTAGGTACTTTATGTACATTATTCAGTTCTTACAATAACAGTATAGGGAAATACTGTAATTGTCCCCATTTTATAGATGAGGAAACTGAGACACAGAAAGGTTGACTCACTTGTTCAAGGTCACAGAACTCATGAGTAAAAAAAGCCAAGGTTCAGATTTCATCTCCTGAGATTGAACTCTTAAACTTTATGCCATATTGTCTCTCATAATCACATCATTAAAAAAAAAATAAGCCATGAGGATAGAATATGGATGGAGTTTTGAATAATAGCTGATAAAAAATTTTCTTTAAAAAACAAAGACACTTTCAAAAAGAGAGAAAAGATTAATACAATTCTGTGGTGGTAAAGAATACTTGAGTGGGTTGCCATTTCTTTTCCAAGGGATCTTCCCAACCCAGGAATTGAACCCAGGTCTCCCACATTGCAGGCAGATTCTTTCCTATCTGAGCCACCAGGGAAGCCCCCAAGGAATATTTGAATTATGGAATTCTGGCTACACAATTAAACATACTCTCATTGGAAAGAAAATGGGAGGCCTGAAGAGAAGCTGGCATATTTGCACTGAAAACTGATAAGGCTGGAAAATATCTGTGTAACTTGTGGATAGGAGAATACATAACTAAGGGGGATGCAAAAGAATAGGACGAGAATTTCAAGAGTTAAAGCCAAGGATTAGCTGAGGCTCACAAAAACCACTAAAGACAGCAGCAGCAATTTTTAGAGCTATTTTCAGAACAATAGATAGATCAAAATTATAGGTCCATTGCTTGAGAATGAGGGTATCATGTTAAAAGAAAACACAGTACTTCCGTTTTTTTTTTTTTTCCCTGTCTATACCGAGAAAGATGACCTTTAAGCTGGCAACACTGAGAAATCATTGTGTTTAGAGGTCATTGACATCCAGGGTAAGAGAAACTTTTGATAACTTAAATATTTTAGATGAGCTCAAATTCCAGGCCCAGACAAATTACATTTTAGGCAATAAACAATCTTATTGATATGATCATAGTACTATCATATTGTTTGGAAAATTTTGGAAAAGACAGAAAAAAATACAAAAGATTGGAGAAAGGTGTGTAAGGCCCCAATTTCAAATAAGGAAAGATGATCAGTTATGTTGTGCGTTTTAAGTATTTACTCCCCTTTCCTGCATGAACCTCTCATTTAGGCCCTTTTGTGTAGAAAGAGTCTACTTCCCACCCCTTCAATGTCGGACTTCACCATGTATCTTGCTATGGCCAGTGGAATGTGAAAAGTGACATTAGCCACTTTCAAACAAAATCTTTAAGAAGCTCTGTGTTTTCTGCTATCCCTGTTAAAATATATGTTATCAATTATTTGAACGACTGTATAGAAATTGTATTTCTCAAGTTTATTTAACATTAGACCGTTACATAAGATAATTCTCTGGAAAAGAGTTTCAATGTGTTGGATGGAAAAGTTAGCATCGAAAATGCTATAATCCGTTGAAAAGGTACTGAAAATATGTGATAGATTTTAAAACCTGAAGTTCTGAATAATTTCATGTATAACTTGAATAAATATATAACTTGAAGTTGTATTTGTAAACATCAGTTATATTGGATAAAGGAGAACTGCTTATTGAAATTCAAGTAGAGCCAAGTAGTATGGATTGGTCCAGACCTCAGATAGCATCAGTTTGCTGGTGTCTCTATAAAACTGAAGGTAATTTGAAGCTATAATAATAGTAGATATTTAATATCCAGTTTATTAAAAGGTGATTATGCATTAATATTATGTCCTGTTCAAGTATTATCCTTTAATAGAAATGTTGATAAAACCCAAGAGTGTTGAGGTCAGTTTATTGGGTAGAATTGGACAGATAGAGCTAGTGTGTCTAAAGCTGAAGGGAGAACACTTGGTCTGTTAAGAGAAGGCTTACCTTCTTACAGAGGAGGAGGAAAGGATACCAATTGCAGATGTGTCCATATCTAAGGGAGGAAGCTGACTACACATTCATGTATCAAGACCTGCTTGGCTGTATTAACACTTGATCAGACTCCTGCTTTCCTAATCAACTCTGCTCCCTGGTGATACTAAGCTATAAATACACGGGAGAGAGTCACTGAATAAATGCATATCATTTATGATAAAAAACCAAAGGTATGGTTTTTCCAGTGCTTTCTAATTCTAATTCTTTCTAATTCTGGATGAGCATCAGGATCTTTGGGGAGCTTTTAAAAATGCAGATACCAAGCCTCACGTCAGACCTACTGAACCATAATTTCTGGTGGGGGGCCCTGGGTGGAATCTGTATTTTCATAAAACTCCATTGATCCTAATGATCTAATGATTTGTCAGCCACTGTGTCTTGTTAGGTGATAGGTGTTCCAGAGGCAAGAGCTGGATTAGAGAACAGTGGTAACACAAAAGGCAAGTCCAGGGCAGTGGTTCCTAGAGTTTGATCTTTATGGACCATTGCAGCTCTTCAAGAAATAGACTTCATCAGCATAGGATGGCTAACTTTCTAGTAAAACCAACCAACCAACCAAGCGAACTAGTATCCTTCTAGGTTCATTTAAAACAAAAATTTCAGAAGGACCTGGGCAGATCATGATATAGGAAGAAAGTACCAGAATCTTTTAGATGGAATGAACTTAGCTGTTTTTCTCCTTTCACCATTTTCCCTCAGCCTGTGGCGTCACTCGGCACGTCAGCCTTTGAGAGGCAACAGTGCAGGATGTGTACAGTTCCATATGATCTCCCAACATGCTGCTCCACTGCTGGGCAGGGCCGAAAGGCTCATAGCTGGGCTAGGGGCTCTCCTTCTGACTGGTGGAGGAGAGGCTCTGAAGAGAGAATGTGGGTGGTGTGGGAGGGTGTAGAGATACCTCGGGTGATACAGGATCTGAGAGCAGTTGTTTGGGAAACCGGGTGTCCAGCTATAGAAGAAAAACTTGAGGGTCCCCGAAAACTGCATTGAAATGCATGGACAGCTGTCATATATAATAACGCTTGTTGTGCCAGAGGGCAGACCTGTGGGAGGAAGCCACCAGCACCCATTTCAGTTTAAAGTAAACAAGTTTTCTGACAATCAGACCTTTCCAGTAGATGTTAACAAACTACATGGAGATGGGATTATCTCCTCTGGAAGAGCTCAGAACATGTCTGAGTAACAATTTTTTAGAAATGTGATAAATTAGGAGTTTAGAATTAACATATACACATTACTATGTATAAAATAGGTAAGTGACAAGGACCTACTCTGTAGCACAGTAGTAGTATAAGATAGTCAATATGATGGAAAACAATCTGGAAAATAATATATATATATATATATATATATATATAACTGAATAATTTTGCTATATATTTGAAACTAACACTTATAAATTAACTATACTTCAAATTAAAAAAAACAAAATGTGAATAAAAGTGTTCTGGTCTAAGTTGGAAGCTGGATGAAAATCACTGTTTGTGAAGCCTGGAAGGCCTTAATAACAACTTGGAAAGCCTTTTAAATAAGTAGAGATTCCTGGATCTCTGCTTAGATCCATAAAAACAGAAACTCTCTGAATAGGACTAAGGAATCTGTATGTTTAATAGGTACCCCAGGAGTGGAGTGAAGTGAAGTGAATTCGCTCAGTCGTGTCTCACTCTTTGTGACCCCATGGACTGTAGCCTACCATCCTTGGGATTTTCCAGGCAAGAGTACTGGAGTGGGTTGCCATTTCCTTCTCCAGGAGATCTTCCCAACCCAAGGATCAAACCCAGGTCTCCTGCACTGTGGGCAGACGCTTTACCATGTGAGCCACCAGGGAAGCCCAGGAGACTGTAAGTTAAGTTGCCTGCTGCTGGGGAAAACAATTATATGAAGTGAACTCCCAACATCTTGAAGCATCTGTGATGAAAGATTCTACAAAATTTATAAAAAGAGCATTTTTTAATGACATTAACATTTGAATATCCACTTAATATCACATTTTATTATTAGTTATTTAAAAGTTACATCTGAAACAACTGGTTATCTGACCATCAACACAAAATAAAAGCACTGAACTGTTTTTAAAATATGGTTTGATTTGAGCTTGAAAGAGGAATTAGCTTCACATGAGGAAAAAGAGTTATGGACCTGATTGTGAAATATGGATATGTAAAAATGTCAAACAGATACATGTTTGTGCCAAAGTTTTTAATTTATAGGGATTAGTGATTCATTATTTCCAATTTCAAATAACCTATTAGTTTAAAATGGTAGTAAATATATGTTTATTTTTGCAGAAGAGGACTTTAATTGGGACTTTTGTTATTTTGAAGTAATTTTTCCTTTTTGAGTATTTCATTTTATTATAGCTTGAGTGACTGTCTCAGTAATACCATTATGAAGGCAGACTAGAAGAGTAGCCCAAAAGTCCTCTGAGTAGGACTTATCTAGTCTTATTTCTTTTGAGGGTTTTTTTTTTTTTTTTTCCTATTGAGTTTCTGTTCTAGTCTTCTCTGTATAGATGATCTAAAAGGCTTTCAACTGTTGACAAGAGGCTAGGCCTTAAATTACAGGTATAAGAAACTAGACAGATGCCATCAATCAATTGAATATATAAACATTGCTCAAATTTTTTTGAAAGTCTTGAGAAAAATTTTTCTAATATATTTTGAGCTGTTCAATGCCTTAGAAATGTTTCTCATAAACATATTTTCCTTCTCTTAGCATCTAGACTCTATTTGAATATTATTCATTTACATATTCAGCAGAAACCTAGTGGGAGCTAACTTTATGCGAGGCACAAGGCTAGGTATTGGGTAAATAAGACCCCTGCTCTCAGAAAGCTATGTTCTGATAAAAGGAAAGAGATAATAAGATAGTGGGTAAATATATAAGAATTTCAGCTAGTGACAAATGTTATAAGGGAAATCAGTTGGATCAGAGAACTGTTGGGGGACTTTTCTTTAGATGAGGTGGTTTGGAAAAGGAGGTGATATTTGAGCCAAGACCTGAGCAGTTGTGAGAGAAAAGCTTCTGGGAGAGACAGTATCCAGTTCAAAGGCCCTGAGATCAGAATAAGCTGAGGAATTGAGAGGTTAATATAGTACCATTGTAATGAAAACTTTGGGGGGAGGGGACAAAAGGAAGTTAAAGGAAAAAAAAAAGGCAGGGGCTAGATAATGCAGAATCTCACAGGCCATGATAGGAGTTTGAATGTATTCTAAATGTGATAGGTTCTAATTAGGCAGTGATGTTGTGGTTTTGTTGTTGTTCAGTTGCTCAGTTGTGTCCGACTCATTGCAATCCTATGTGTGACTACAGCACGCCTGTCCTTCACCATCTCCTGGAGCCTGCTCAACCTCATGTCCATTGAGTCGGCGATGCCATCTAATTATCTCATCCTCTGTCGTCCCCTTCTCCTCCTGCCTTCAATCTTTCCTGGTATCAGGTACTTTTACTTTTGTATTTTACAGAGATAATTCCAGCTCTGTGTAGAGAAGGGACCCCAGTCAGAGTGGAATGAAGACCAGCTCGAAGGCTATTGCATTAGTTCAGTTTATACATGATACCTGCTTGTTAGAATAAAGCTTTTAACTGAGAGAATGTGTGTGACAATCACATATGTGCCCCTTTCAATAGGCATTCACAATCAATAAAGTCATGTGTGTGACTTGTACAACTTGATTCTTGAGTTTGCCTTTTTCAGCCTTGATGTTCACGTGTCTAGCAAATATCATCAGTTTCCTTTCTCCCTGCTCTTAGCTTACTACTGCCTTCAGTTGAGAATCACTCGGTTAGATGACTGAACAAGAAAACTTGGTCTTTATAGGCCAAACGTGTATCCCAGTTAAAATCCAGAGACCAATACTCAGTTTTTTCTGCCATTTCCTTTTTTTTCCCCCACAGGCTCCTTCCTTTTAGTTGCTACCTTTTAATTTCTGTCCCCAGAGGAACATAGCCACCCAACTGCTCCCCTTCTCATCCATCTACTCTAAAACACACACGGATCTTAATTGTTATCCTGTCGTTTTGAGGGATTTACTTTTTGTATGTGGAGGAACACAGAGATGAATACAAATAAAAATGTAGGAAACACCTTAATTTATTCCACTGGAGGAAGGCAGGATGAACAAGTTACCTTTCCTTTTCATTAAATCATAGGTAGAGCTGAAGGGGGTGGGGACACATTGTTAACACTTTTTTTTTTTTTTTAAAAGAAAAGTAATATGTTGACGTGACAGTTGATAAGAATATAACAAAATCTAAAGTTTATTGAGTGATTGTTATGTGGCCCAGGGTTTTCTTGGATTGATTCTCTTATTGTTAACCCTCTTCACAGATGAGGAAACTGAGGTTCAGAACTATTAAGTGACTGGTTCAAGGCCCCATAGAGCAGTGGCCACCAACCTTTTTGGCACCAGGGACCAGATTTGTGGAAGACAATTTTTCCACTGACTGGGGTAGGGGAATGGTTTGGGGATGATTCAAGGACATTGCATTTCTTTATTTCTGTTATTCCATCAGCTCCACCTCAGATCATCAGGCATTAGATCCTGGAGGTTGGGAACCCGGCCACAGACTGAGAGGGGTCACCCAGGGTTTTCTCTTCTTTAGGCTACGCTGCCTCTCCAGGCGGGAGGACTTGGGGATCTGCAGAGAAGGGAGCCTTTGCAGGTGTAGTGCTGAAGACCCGTTTACCAGGTAGGTGTCCTGTCTTCCTGACTTCCAGTGTGGCCCGTCTCCTCCTTCAGTCTCTCTGTGAGGTCACCCTTGGGCCTTGCTTCAGCCCCACTTTGCGTCTACCTATTCTTCCCTTGGGTCTTTATTGATAAGTATCTCTTTCATCATCTGGCTGCCAAAATGACAAGAGACATTCCCCCTCTCCTTATCCCTGAATTCCTGACTCAGATGGTCCAACACTCATTTGCTTCACCAGCTGCCGTCTGCTTCTCTGTGGGTGCTCTCGTTATGTCTGAAGTGGGGAGCAGGAGAGCAGAGCCCCCTAAGCTACGGGGACACAACGCTTTCCTCTCTGTGGTTTGTCCCCTTGGGTGTTGGGACATTCATTTATCAGCTTGTCGCTCTCACAGGTATACTCCTGCTCACAGCAGGCTCCAGGAGATTGCTTGTCTCGTTACTGAATTTTCTTTATACGTTTTTTTTTTAAGTATGTATAAAATTATAGTCTTGAGCTTTCCTTTTTCATACACAAACTAATCATTATGAAACCCAATAATGATCCCTGAGGGAAAAACCACATGGAGCAAAAGGGCTCAGACGTGGAGTGAGGGTGTTGGACAACAGACATCATTCTGGGACCGTGGACACAATTCCTTCCGGGGGGTCGGTGCACTGCATTTTTATGACTTGAAGCTATTTTTCAGGGTATTACGCCATAGTTTCCACAGAGCACAATTGTGTGCTGTAATGTCCATTTTGCATCCTCTATATCAGTCGTGAGCCTGAAATTGCAAGGCTTGAGCATCATGTATTATTGATCCGATGTTTTGACTTTAACACAGGAGAGGGGAAAGCTTAAAGGACCAGAAAATTCAAAAACACTTCATGAGATAAAGGGACTGATTTTCCGTAATCTCTTTGACAAAAATGCTTTAACAGTTTATTCCTATAGGTGATGTGACTATAGGACAAGTTAACTTGATTATTTGCTTTTGAATATAAGAAAGGAGTGTGAGGGAGAAGTTTCTTTTAAATTTGAGATACAAATATAATTTCTATTCCAAGAAATAGAAGATGAGTGTACATCAATATTTTACTTTTGAGAGAGAGATTTTGGCATTTCAGTCTTAAAGGCAGAACATCCCTGTTCTTGGGCCAAAATCAGAACAAGGAACATTCTGGCTTCTCTGCCTCTAGGAAAAGAGGAAGAAAGTCTCACTTTTTATCTTCTAGCGAAATCTGTTCTTAAGAAAGCCTCAAGTACATGTTTATACTAAAGTGAAAATGATGAATACTGCTTAAAACACCATCTCTCTCTCCCAAAGAATGATATAGTTTCACAAGGATCAAATCTTTAGGTGAAAGAGTGGAAAATCCTCCCAATTATTGATTTATGTATTTGTTTGTCTGTTTACTTCTTTCTAAAAATTTATTTTTGTACTTTGTTCTGAATGGGAGATTCAAGGCCATGCCTCATATGATTAAAAACAGTAAAAATAAATAATTGAGAATATTAGGATGACTCTAATATTGAGAATTTGGTGCTTTAGGGAGACATGGAAAGGACTCTTTGTTTTGTTAGAGTTGTTGTTGTGTGTTAGTTGCTCAGTTGTGTCCGACTCTTTGTGACCCCATGGACTATAGCCTGCCAGGCTCCTTGGTCCATGGAATTCTCCAGGCAAGAATACTGGAGCGGGTTGTCATTTCGTTCTCCAAGAATTGTTGTTAGAAATTCTTATTTTATCTTGAAATATTACTGGGGCAAGGAGTGGGGTGAATTTATTAACTCCCTTATAGCAGATTAGCTTTTCAGCACGTTTAGGATAATTTTTGGTGAAAAGTTAGTGTTTCTTAAACTCTCAGCTTCCTTGGGGCATTTAGTATGGTTTACTATTCTAAGGTCAGTTCTTTGATAGTCTTCTCGTTGGTTATTGTTTAACTTCCCTTTAAACAACTTAATCTTCTAAGGAAGGTACAAAGTTCAGTTCATGTTTCTATTGTTTTCAATTATGATAGCATATAAGACCACTGTATGACTAAAAATGCCTCCTAAAACAAAAAATTCATGTCAAACAATTAGCCTGACTTGGGATATATCAGCATTATGCAGGGTAATCCTGCACTAACAGGAAAATGCTGCCATGTCAATGAAATGTTTGTAGAGATAAATCGTCTGCGTGCTTCAGTCCTAACTTCCACCACCTCCTCCTGCCCCTGTTGCTCTCCTTACAAGGACAGGATGTCAAAGGAGATCAAATACTCCCCTAGAGGGATCCAGAAAGAAGAAAGTGGTAGATCTCCTCCTTTCTAGAGGTATGTCTATTTTGCAGTTCATCGAGGAGGAGGATTGCTTAGGATCCAGAATTCAAACTCAATACAGGGGTTTAGTTTTTTTCCCCTCTTTAAAAGTAGAGGAAAACAGAGCCCTAGGAAACTTGAGTTAAAAGTGCTGCATGTAACAAGCAGAAGGAGATGGTGGTTCCCTTGCCGGTCCTCCCAGAACCTAGAACAGTGCCCGCATATATATATGTTCAGTAAATACTTGTTAATGTGTAATGAAATCTTCCTTCTGAAACCTCGTTTCTAAATGTCAATGTAATAGGAGCTCTGAGGTACTTTCCAGGTATGAGAAATCCTTCAATTCCTATCTTGCTGATTGACTGAAGATGAGCCAGCCTTGACTCCTTATACTGTGTTGGTCAAGGGTGCTCAGCTCTGAAATCAAGTTACTTGGATTCAACTGGTACCTTCCCCATTGTCTAGCTGTGTAAATATGGGGAACTTGCAGAGCTACTCTAGAACTGAATTTCCTCAGCTACACAAAGGGTGGTTAGGAGAGGGGAGGGATGTATTAAGTGCACAGCACTAGACACTCACTATGCTTAGTTGCTCGGTCGTGTTCGACTCTGTGACCCCATGGACCGCAGCCTGCCAGGCTCCTTTGTCCACGGGGATTCTCCAGGCAAGAATACTGGAGTGGGTTGCCATGCCTTCCTCCAGGAGATCTTCCCAACCCAGGGATCGAAGCCAGGTATCCCACATTGCAGGCGGATTCTTTACTGACTGAGCTACCAGGAAAGCCCTGACCCCCACTGCCTGAAAAATATTGGCCAGCAGGCTACGGTATAGTAGCCCTAGGCCCAGGAGAGCTCAAGTCCTGTGGGCTAAAAGGAAGACTCTTCTTGGCTGGAAATAATAGGAGCTCCCAGGGGTTTAAAGACAGATCGACAGCTACCATGACTTTCAAGATAGGTAATAGTTAAAAGGTCATTGTAAAGGATTGCTTTCGAGAAAGAAGTAGGCTGCTATCAAAAGGTTTTGAGTCAGGAATAAATGTTCGTGGATATCTTTCTTCAAAGAGGTTTTTAGAATTATTTCCAATAAAATAAAGAGAGTTTATGGGTCTAAAAAAATAACTTTTAAAAACCTTAAAGATGAGATTTTGTTTAGAAGTTACTTTTCGTTAACAAATACGGCATTCATTCAGCAAATACTTACTAAACCACTACTATATCTCAAGCACTGTATTAGGTGCTAATGAGAAAAAAGTAAAAAGAAAAGTATGGTGCTTATTCTTCATAAGTTTAGAGAAATATTCATATAAGCAGTGCCCTTCAAAGACATTATCCTGAGATCCTATACATTTGTTCCAGTGTTGCTGCTGTTGTTCTCAACACCTTCAAACAACTTTTGGGCAAGGCCCAAACCCCATAAAAACAGCAGTGGTCTCTACTTTTGGAAGGACCAATATTCAACTGACATTAAAATACCCCAAATCTCCTTTATTGGTTGGTTATTGCCATAGTTCAGAAATGGAGAAGGAAATGGCAACCCACTCCAGTGTTCTTGCCTGGAGAATCCCAGGGACGGCGGAGCCTGGTGGGCAGCGGTCTGTGGGGTGGCACAGAGTCGGACACGACTGAAGCGACTTAGCATAGCATAGTTCAGAAATCCCCAGGTGCCCACTCATCCCACCACTACAGTTTCCCCTACTGGACCCTCTAGAAGGACTCACAGTCCTGCCACTAAAGAGTCAGTATTTGGATGTTGGTCAAAGTCCCCTGGCTCAGTGACATCTGTTTTGATTGATCTGTGCCCTGCCATATCTATTGCTGAGTATCTAATATATCACCCCTAATGTAGTGGCACATTGAAAGTGAAAGTGGTAGCCACTCAGTTGTGTCTGACTCTTCCATGGAATTCCCCTGGCAAAACTACTGGAGTGGGTAGTCATTCCTTTCTCCAGGGGATCCTCCTGACCCAGGGACTGAACCCAGAGCTCCCGCATCGCAGGCGGATTCTTCACCATTTGAGCTACCCAGGAAGCCCATAGTGTCACATTACATTTAGTGTCACGTTGCATTTCCCCTAATCCAGGTGCTCAGGGGGTAAGGAATCTGCCTGCAATGCAGGGGCCACATGAGACACCGGTTTGATTCCTGGATTGGGAAGATCTTTTGGAGTAGGACATGGCAACTCATTCCATTTTTCCTGGCTGGAGAATCCCATGGACGGAGGAGCCTGATGGGCTACAGTCCGTAGGGTTGCAAAGAGTCATAAATGAAGCAACTGAGCACACATGCAATCCTGTCACATTCACTGTTTTTTGTTTTTTTTTTTTTAACCTGGTGCACCTAGGATCCCATCTCCTACTCTAGATTACCTTTACCTGACTTTAAAGGGCAATGCTTTGCCATATTTAAAGACATTCATTTTTTTAAAAAGGAACAGAGCACAATCAAGTCTAAAAGAGAGGTCCTAAGATTGTTCTGAACAAAGACAAACCTCATCAAGGTTTGTCTGAGGTGTCCCAAGGTGACTGCTCAGAGAAGATGACATGCATTTCCTATGTAAAGTCTGGTGCTTTTATGAACAAAGAGAATTATATTAGGCTAATTCCTTAAAGTCACATCTTGCATATTAGATGAATGTCTGCTTTTAGAAAAGTTGTATTTAAAAGTCATAAACCTCATTTAGGAGCATTATTAAAACCTAGCATATTTTTTCCAGCTAACAAAATGTTAGCATAAAGGGATATGATATGCATTTTGGAATTCCTAATACCCAGATATAAAAATAAAATAACAGTGAATATTTTTTCCAGTGCCAATGACAATGTGACCCAGAATCAATCAAAATTGTATGGTGTGGCACAATCATAGAGAAAGGAAAAGCTTGTGTTTCCAGGAATGTGAATTCAGAAACATGTATTGTTATAAAATATGCTGACTTTTAAGAGGAGAATTGATATGAGGGGATCTAAATTTATATTTACTTTGTTAAATGACACTCAAAAAACAAAAATGCCAATCAGCAAAACAAAATAAAACAAAAAGGACTTTACGAAGATAAAATTATTTAATGATTGGTGGGACACAATTCTGAAAGTGATGAGTATATGATATTTGTGCCAATGGCAATTTACTTTAGGTTTCATAGCCTACAAAGTTGATAAATGGTGCCTAATTAACCCTTTTACTAGTTCAGCTGCTAAATCATTGTATGAAAATCAGTAGATTTTTTTCCCCATAATGATGGGAGATTTTATAGATAGCATTAATTCATTTTATAACATTGACCATTGAACTGAAGTTTATTTGTTGAATGACTGTACACAGAACTGATCAGAAGTAAGAATAGCATATCTTTATGGATATTTCCTTAGGGCTTTATTTAAAAATAATAATTTTTAAAAATTTTCTTGCAAAAATAATTATAAATGTGTAGAAACTTTTTACAAATGAGATAACAAGATTATCTACAGTTCCTACCAACTGTAAGTGACCACCATAAGCGTTTTTGTGTGTCTTGATACACATTTTCTGTCCATGTATACTATAAGTATGTATATATGTGTATGTATGTGTGATTTACAAAAAAATGATCATATGCACTTTTTCTTTTAGACAATATATTGTGACATCTATCCATGTAAGCCATTAGTGTTCTATAGAATTTTGTTTAGTGACTGCATAATATTCTGCTGTATGTATATATCATAATTGATTTCACTAATCTTCTGTTATTAGCATTTAGGTTGCTTTTAATCTTTTAACTATTATCTTGTAGACACTTTTGGCCATTTCAAGAATTTAAAATCATTTTTGTGCCATTATTGTCTTGGACAGTTTAGTTGAACCTGTGAATCCCTTCTCAGAATAATTTTTTGCATAAAAATATAGGCTAACAGAAGAAACCAATTATATCAAAAGGATTATCAAAATATTTTTTTTAAATTTGTGATATTTGTGCCTCTTGTTAAATAACAATATCTAATGGCACATCTAATAATAACAATAATTTTAACTGGTGATAAACATAAATGAATTTTGAGATGCCTAAAGCAATTAGAGTAATAGTAGCTGCTATGTTCCATTTACTTCATTGTAATCTGTTGCTTATCTTAGTGATAGAAGGAAACACTCAATTTCAGTGAGAGGTTAATAAAAATAAAGATGTGAAATGTGTCCCTTCCAGACTCACAGATAGCTTGAATTTTATATGTGAACCTTCATTGCTACAGGCCTCAGATTAAGAACCTTACTAAATTTATCAGATTAAAAAGATTATTTATCAGATTATTGAGAGCACTGAAACTAGTAATCAGGGAGAAGTATTGTATGTTCCCCAAAGATTAGCCATATGGACTTAAAATTACAAAATGGTACTAAACTTGGTGAAACCAATGGAGGCTGAGAATCATAATCTGTAACACAAATAGACCAGGATGATGAGTAATGGTGGAAGAAACCAAGGAGAGTTGTGGGAAGCTAATTATGAGTAGGGTTTCAAAGGAATGGAAGAGCAGAGAAAAACCCTGCTATTTAAGGCTTCTAATGAAAAGACAACGGGTTATTGAAAAGGGGAGACTGAACTTTTCTCTTAGCTTAGTGAAACCAAATGTCCCTGCTTCAACAACCAATATTTCCTAGTCACGAAATATTATCTTAAGTGAAGTGAAAGTCGCCCAGTTGTGTTTGACTCTTTGCAACCCCATGGACAGTCCATGGATTTCTCCAGGCCAGACTATTGGAGTGGGTAGCCTTTCCCTTCTCCAGGAGATCTTCCCAACCCAGGGATTGAACCCAGGTCTCCTGCATTGCAGGCAAATTCTTTACCAGCTGAGCCACAAGGGAAGCCCAAGAATACTGGAGTGGGTAGCCTGTTCCTTCTCCAGTGGATCTTCCCGACCCAGGAATCGAACTGGGGTCTCCTGTGTTACAGGTGGATTCTTTACCAACTGAGCTATAAGGGAAACCCTACGAAATATTATCTTATTTCCTCTAAATACCCAAGCAATACAAGCTCTGGTCTCACAGGCCTACCTGCCTGAAATTGGCCCCTCCCGCAAGATTTCCTCTAAGTTTCCTTCCCTTCCCCAAGGATGCTGTCCTGGGGATGCACAGAATAGAGCAGATCCTCGCATTTTTCCACCTGGCTTTCTGCAGAGCCACCACGTATTGCCTCTGTTGTCAGTCACCCTCATGAGGTTGATATGAAGATGTTTGTTCTACCTCTCTGACTTGGTTTTGGGGGCAGGTGTGCAGGAGTCTTCTCTGTGCCTCAAGCACAGACCAGTTCTCCTAATTCCACACAGCAGAGACCAGGCTGCAAGTTCCCACAAAACTTCACCCGTTGTGGGATGTGGGCCAGGTAATGTTGGGAAGTACCACCCAGAGTATAACAACATATCTAGGACCAGCCTTCCCTCAGGGCAGCTAAAGGGATTTCTCACTCTCTGGCTCAGTTTGGGAGTGTTGTTAAATACTCCCCAAAAGTCCCCAGACAGATGAGAATTTCTCTTCTCTCAGTGAAAGTCCTGCTCCTCATAGTCTACCTTTCCGACCCTTCCTGGGATCGACCGTGAAAATACTGTATGGAGAAGACCCGAGCTATACCCACAGAGATCAGCCTGTAATTTATTAGTTCATCATCTGTATATTCTGGATTATTTAGTACAAAATAACATCTTGAGTAGAAATGCCAAAGTCTAGCCTTTTTTTTTTTTTTCTCCAATTTCTCTTCTAACATTCAGCGAAGTTCATACCTGCATATATTTTTTATGTCTTTAAGTCTTCTGGCAACAACTACTGTGACAAACACATCTTCATGTCTTTTGCCCATTTTCTAATTGGATGATTTGTTTTTTTACAGTTCGGCCTTGAAAGTTCCTACGCAATAGGCTTTTGTCGAATATGTGGTTTGCAAATATTTTCTTCCCGTCTGTTTTTCTTTTTTTTTCTTTTTTGGTCTTTTGCAGAGTTTTCCTTTTGATGAAAGGACAGTTTATTGATTTTCCTTTTTATGGGTTGTGTCAAGTCTAAGAACTCTTTGCTTGGATCTCAAACCCAAAGATTTTCTCCTGTTTTTTTCCTACTAGTTAGAAGGTAATATAGTTTAACATTTTACATTTAAGGTCATGATCCATTTTGTATTAATTTTTGTATAAGACACTTAGGTTGAGGTCTCTACCTATTTATTTTCTTTCTCCCTCTCCCCTCCTTTCCTCCCTTCCTTCTTTCCTTATCCAATTGTTCCAGAACCATTGGTTGAAAAGTCTATTCTTCCTACATTATATTTCTTTTGCACTTTTGTCAAAAGTCAGTCAGGTGTGGGTGTACTTCTAGGTTTTCTATTCTGTTCCACTGATCTGTATGTCTGTCCTTCCATCACCCCACAATTTTGATTACTGTAGATACACGATAATTGGCTAGACTGATTTCTCCTCTATTATTCTTCTTCAATTTTTTTAAAAGCTATTCTAATTCTTTTGCCTTTCCACATAAATTTTAGAAAGAATAATCTTGCCTATATCTTTGGAAGGACTGATGATGAAGCTGAAGCTCCAATACTTTGGCCACCTGATGCGAAGAGGTGACTCATTAGAAAAGACTCTGATGCTGGGAAAGATTGAGGGCAGAAGGAGAAGGGGGTGACAGAGGATGAGATGGTTGGATGGCATCACCAATTGAATAGACATGAACTTGGGCAAATTCCAGGGGATGGTGATGGACAGGGAAGCCTGGTGTGCTGCAGTTCATGGGGTCATGAAGAGTTGGACACGACTTGGCAACTGACAACAACAACATATCTACAGAAATTCTGGCTAGGGTTTTGATGAGAACTGAATTAAATCTATATATTCATTTAAGGAGAACTAACATCTTTACTATGTTGACTCTTCCAGTCCAGAGACATGGTGAGTTCAGTTCGGTTCAGTTGCTCAGATGTATCCAACTCTACAACCCCATGGACTACAGCATGCCAGGCTTTCCTGTCTTCCACTGTCTACCGGAGTTTGCTCAAACTCATGTCCATTGAGGTTCATTTTTTCCCCATGTATTAGCCATGAAGTTATGTGGCCAGATACCATAATCTTAGTTTTTTGAACGCTGAGTTTTAAGCCAGCTTTTTCACTCTCCTCTTTCACCCTCATCAAGAGGCCCATAAGTTCCTCTTTGCTTTCTGCCATAAGGGTGGTGTCATCTGCATATCTGAGGTTATTGATATTTTTCCTGGCAATCTCGATTCCAACTTGTGCTTCATCGAGCCCAGCATTTTGCATGTTGTCCTCTGCATATAAGTTAAGTAAGCAGGGTGACAATATACAGGCTTGACAAGACACAGTATGTCTCTACATTTATTTAAATATTTTTTATTTTTATTTCTTTCATTAGCATTTTGTAGTAGTCAGCATATACAAATCTTGTTAGGTTTACACCTAAGTATTTGGGTTTTCTTTAATGATTGTAATTAGTATTATATTTTTAATTTTGATATTTACTTCTAGTATTTAAGAGTGGGATTGATTTTTGTATAATCAGTTTATTTTGTATCCTATGCCCTTGCTAACTGACATAGTATTACTAGAAGCTTTCTTGTCGATTCCTTGGGATTTTCTATGTAGACAGTCATGTCATCTGTAAGTAGGTAGTCCTATTTCTTTCTTTCTGATCAGTATGCCTTTTATTTCCTTCCCTTGCTTTACTGTATTATCTAGAACTTCCAGTAGTATGTTGAATGAGTATGGGTGTCTTTGCCTTGTTTCTGATATTGTAGAGAAACATTTTGTCTTTCATTATTAACTATAATATAAGCCTTATCAAGTTGAGGAAGTTCCCCTCTATTTTTAGTTTTCTGAGAGTTTTTATTATGAATGGGATTTTATTATGGGATTTTGTCAAATGTTTTTTCTTATCAAGTGATATTATCATGATATTTTTATTAGCCTGTAGGAAATCAGTCCTGAATATTCATTGAAGGACTGATGCTGAATCTCCAATACTTTGGCCACCTGATGCGAAGAACTGACTCATTAGAAAAGACCCTGATTCTGGGAAAGACTGAAGGCAGAGGAGAAGGGGACGACAGAGGATGAGATGGTTGGATGGCATCCCTGACTCGACAGACATGAGTTTGAGCAAGCTCCCGGAGTTGCTGATAGACAGGGAGGCCTGGTGTGCTGCAGTCCATGGGGTTGCAAAGAGTCAGACACAACTGAGCGACTGAACTGAACTGAATGGTTGGTATACTACATTTGTTGTTTTTCAGTCACTAAGTCATGTCGATGCTTTGTGACCCCATGGACTGCATCACACCAGGCTTCCCTGTCCTTCACTATCTCCTAAAGTTTGCTCAGATTCATGTCCATTGAGTCAGTGATGCCATCCAACCATCTCGTCCTCTGCTGCCCCCTTCTCCTCCTGCCCTCAATCTTTCCCAGCATCAGAGCTTTTTCCGATGAGTCAGGTCTTCGCATCAGGTGGCCAAAGTATTAGAGCTTTAACATCAGTCCTTCCACTGAATATTTAGGGTTGATTTCCTTTAGGATTGACTGGGTTGATCTCCTTGCAGTCCAAGGGACTCTCAAGAGTCTTATCCAGCACCTCAGTTCAAAGGCATCAGTTCTTTAGTACTCAGCCTTCTTTATGGTCCAACTCTCACATCTGTACATGACTACTGAAAAAAACATGGTTTTGCCTATACAGACTTTTGTCCACCAAGGGATGTCTTTGTTTTTTAATATACTGTCTAGGTTTATCATAGCTTTCCTTCCAAGGAGCAAGCATCTTTTAATTTCATGGCTGCAGTCACCTTCCACAGTGATTTTGGAACCCAAGAAAATAAAATCTGTCACTGCTTCTGCTTTTCCCCTTTTAGATTACATTGACTGATTTTCAAATATTGAACTCTCTTTGTGTCCCTGGAATAAACTGTACTTTTTTGTGGTATATAATTTCTTTTATTTATTGCTAGATTTTATTTAGTGTTTCTTTTATGGCTTTTTACAAGTGTGATGTTGGCCTGTAGTTTTCTTTTCTTGTACTCACTTGGTCTGGTATCAGGGTAATACTAGCTTCATAAAATGAACTGGAAGTGTTCTTTCCTCTTTTATTTCAGGAAGAGATTGTGTACAATTGATGCTAATTTTTCTGTAAATATTTGGAAGAATTCTCCAGCAAAATCATCTGGACCTGGAGATTTCTTTTTTGGAGATTTTAAATTACGAATTTAATTTCCTTTATAGTTATTGGGTTATACAAATTATTTGTTTAATACTGTATCACTTGTGGTAGTTTGTGCTTTTCAGAGTTGGTCATTTCATTTAAGTTGACTTACGTGTATAAAATTTTTCACAGTACTCCTGTATTACCCATGGCCTATTGTGATATCCCTTGTATAATTCCTAATTTTGCTAATTTGTGGATTCTTTTTTTTTTTTTTCTTTTTGGTCTTTATTATTTATTTTGGATATGCTTTTTTCTTTTTTTCTAGGTTCTTCTGGTAGGAGCTTAGATTACTGATTTAAGACTTTTCTTATTTTCTAATATAAATTTCCCTGTCAGCAATTGCTTTATTTGTGACTCCCAAGTTTTCATATATTCTACTTTAATTTTCATTAGGTTCAGTGTTATTTTTAATTTCTCTTGAGACTTCCCCTTTGACTCATGGATTATTTAGAAATGTATTGTTCTTCTTTCTGTTATTGATTTCTATTTTACTTCCATTGTGGTCAGAAAACAAACTGTATGATTTACATTTTTTAAATTTGTTGGGATTTGTTTTATAGCCTGTGATGTGGTTTATCTGGGTATATGTTCCATAGTTTTGTAAAAGAATGTGAGTTCTGCTGTTGTTGAGGAGACTGTTCCATAAATGTTGATTCCATTCTGTTGGTTGATGGTGTTTTGAATTATTTTTATATTCTTGCTGATTTTCTATATAGTTGTCCTACCAGTTGTCAAGAGAGGGATGTTGAAGTCTCAATTATAGTTGTAGATTTTTCTGTTTCGTCTTTCAATTCCACTGGTTTTTGCTTCAGATATTTTGTAGCTTTGCTGTTTACCTACCCAGGATTGCCATGTCTTACTGATGGTTTGACTCTTTTATCATTTTGTCGTGTCACTCTCTGTCTCTGGTAAATCTTTGCTCCTTAATTTATCTGATATTAACATTCGCTTTCTTCTTCTTCATTTTTTAGACTTTATTTATTTATTTTTGGCTGTGCTGGGTCTTCGTTGCTGAACAGGCTTTTCCTGTGGGGAGAGGGGGCGACTGTTCCTTGCAGTGTGTGTGCTTCTCATTGGTTGCAGAGCACAGGCTCTCGGCATGAGGGTCAGTGGTTGCAATTCCCAGGCTCTAGAGCAGAGGCTCAATAGTTGTGGTGCAGGGGCTTAGTTGCTCTGTGGCATGTGAGATCTTCCCAGACCAGGAACTGAACCTGTGTCTTCTGCCTTGGCAGAGGGATTCTTTACCACTGAGTCACCAGGGAAGCCTCGCACCTGCTTTCTTTTGAATAATGTTTGTATGATTAATTTTTTCTATCTTTCTACTTTCATCTTATGTATATTATATTTGAAGTGAGGTTCTTATAAGCAGCATATAGTTGGGTCATGTTTTTTAAATTCCACTGCTAATCTCTACCTTTAATTAGTGCATATAAACATGCTTTTATGTATGACATTTATTTTCTAAACCTTAAATAAGTAATACAGTGTACAAAATTCAAAAGATATCAAAGAGAACATATTAAAAATCAGGCTCCTTCTACTCTTTCCCCCAGTCTTCCCATCTAAGCAACTATCTTCTTCAGCCTTCTATCATCTTTCAGAGCCATTCTGCTGCCGCTGCTGCTGCTAAGTCACTTCAGTCGTGTCCGACTCTGTGTGACCCCATAGACGGCAGCCCACCAGACTCCTCTGTCCCTGGGATTCTCCAGGCAAGAACACTGGAGTGGGTTGCCATTTCCTTCTCCAAGTCAGAGCCATTCTACGTACATATAAATACTTATAGGACTGTATATCTTTTCTTTAAAAAGAAAATACAAATAAGAGTAAAGTATATATACTGTCCTATGTCTTGCTTTATGTATGTGGGGGAGTGCTAAGTTGCTTCAGTTGTGTCTAACTCTTTGTGACACTATGGACTGTAGCCCGCCAGGCTCCTCTGTCCATGGGGTTCTCCAAACAAGAATATTGGAGTGGGTTGCTATACCCCCCTCCAGGGGATTTTCCCAACCCAGGGATCAAACCCAGACCTCCTGCATTACAGATGGATCCTTTACTGCTGAGTCACTGGGGAAGCCTTCTTTGCATATACTTAATACCATATCTTAGAGATCTTTCTATGTTGGTATATATAGAGCATGCTGGTAACATATAAACAAAAGTATTTTCTTCTAGCTTCAAAAGTCTTAAAAGCCAGTCTCAGGGGGCACTCCATCCCTCTTCTGATGTCTTGTCCGAAGCTTTCTATGTCCCTTTTCTTACTTTAATAAAACTGTGCTACACACACACAGAAAAAAAAAAAAGCCAGTCTTGGTAAGTGTGCTATTCTGCACAAGAAGATTAAATCTGAAAATCTACATGAATTGAAGACATTTAAGGAACAGAATGGAGAATATAATTTATCATGGAATATGTAAATTGCTAAATGTATATAGCTTGAATAAGAAATAATTTATAAGAAACATGATGGGAATCTATTTATAAGTCATAAATTTCCAGGGAGTTGTGAAGTTATTGAGCATCAATATATACATGGCTAAGAATAATGGAATGAAACCAAGAAAAGGAAAAGCTATATTGTAAGTAAAAATATAGCTCCTGGAAACTTTGTAGAATACTTTATGCTCTTATTTCTTACATTGCCAGATCAGAAAAGCCTAATATCCCATGAACTAAAAGACAATTTTAAATCTTGGAATTTTCATTTGCCTTTTATGAATTGCAGAATAAACAGATTTATGAAGAGGAGATGTTTAATCTATTAAACAAAAATATATTAGGTACCTACTGCGTCCCTGACATAGTTCCAGTCAATAAAGAAGGCATACAAGGTTCCTGCAGTTTTAGAGCTCATATTCCAGGGAAGGTAGTGAGGAAGAATGAAAACAAAGGAATAAAAATCAAGGAAAAAAAAAAAGGTAGTGTTCAGCATTTCGGTGAGAACAAAACATGAGTTATGTGTTACAGAGACACAGGGAGAATGTTTTAGAGTTGGTGTTAGGAGATGCTGTTAAACGGAGAAGCCCAGGAAATCATATCCATAATCCAAGAAAAAGTCTTGTGCTTACATTGCTCTAGTTTGCTCTGTCCTCCTCTGACCTTTTTCTGGCCAGATCCTTAAGCCACAGCACAGTCCCACATTCTTGGTAAAGCTTTCTGGGATATTCCTGCCAGGAGGAAGAAAGCGCACCTGATGTAACAGCCACTGTAAGGACTGAACTGGACGATGATCTGATTGGCCCGGTGCAGGACGGGTTGGAGAGCAGAAGAAACCACAAGCAGAGAGGCCAGATGAGGAAATTAAGCTAAATATATACTATCTCAAGGATATTCCCAGAAGTTACTGTTAAAATTAAATCCTTGCTCACAATGAAATACTGTACAGCAAAGGTTCT
This sequence comes from Bos taurus, assembly GCF_002263795.3. Classification (NCBI taxonomy): domain Eukaryota; kingdom Metazoa; phylum Chordata; class Mammalia; order Artiodactyla; family Bovidae; genus Bos; species Bos taurus. Next base: position 95,557,709 of record NC_037334.1, read on the forward strand.
CAAACTGTTTGGTCTGAGGACTTTTGTGCCCTTAAATATTACTGAGGACTCTAAAGAGCTTTTGAGTATGTAGATTATAGCTATCCATGTTTACTGTATTCTTATACAAAACTGAGAAATTTAAAAAATATTTAAACATTAAAAAATAATGCTAAACTCATTGCATGCTAGTGCAAATAGCATATTTTTATTTAAAAATCTGTTTTCCCCAAACAAAAAATTAGTGAGAATAGGGGCCCTGTTTTACATTTTGCGATCTCTTTGACAGTTGATTTTGAGAAAGTAGCTGGCGTATCACCCCTGCTTCTCCAGTGATCTATTGATATATGTTTTATTTAAAGCATGTGAAGAAATCCCAGCCTCATATAGATAAATTCATTGTTTCTTTTTTAGATAAATGTGGATATTTTTTGATACTACATTGAAAGTTGACAAGTGGTCAAAAAGCAAAGGAGAAAAGGAAAGATATAAGCATCTGAATGCAGAATTCCAAAGAATAGCAAGGAGAGATTAGAAAGCCTTCCTCAGCGATCAATGCAAAGAAATAGAGGATAACAATAGAATGGGAAAGACTAGAAATCTCTTCAAGAAAATTAGAGATACCAAGGGAACATTTCATGCAAAGATGGGCTCGATAAAGGACAGAAATGGTATGGATCTAACAGAGGTAGAAGATATTAAGAAGAGGTGGCAAGAATACACAGATGAACTGTACAAAAAAGATCTTCATGACCCAGATAATCACAATGGTGTGATCACTCACCTAGAGCCAGACATCCTAGAATGTGAAGTCAAGTGGGCCTTAGGAAGCGTCACTATGAACAAAGCTAGTGGAGGTGATGGAATTCCAGTTGAGCTATTTCAAATCCTGAAAGATGATGCTGTGAAAATGCTTCACTCAATATGCCAGCAAATTTGGAAAACTCAGCAGTGGCCACAGGACTGGAAAGGTCACTTTCATTCCAATCCCAAAGAAAGGCAATGCCAAAGAATGTTCAAACTACCGCACAATTGCACTCATCTTACACGCTCGTAAAGTAACGCTTAAAATTGTCCAAGCCAAGCTTCAGCAATATGTGAACCTTGAACTTTCAGATGTCCAAGCTGGTTTTAGAAAAGGTAGAGAAACCAGAGATCAAATTGTCAACATCTGCTGGATCATCAAAAAAGCAAGAGAGTTCCAGAAAAACATGTATTTCTGCTTCATTGACTATGCCAAAGCCTTGGACTGTGTGGATCACAATAAACTGTGGAAAATTCTGAAAGACATGGGAATACCAGACCACCTGACCTGCCTCTTGAGAAACCTGTATATGCAGAGTAAATCATGAGAAACGCTGGGTTGGTTGAAGCACAAGCTGGAATCAAGATTGCCGGGAGAAATATCAGTAACCTCAGATATACAGATGACACCACCCTTATGGCAGAAAGTGAAGAAGAACTAAAGAGCCTATTGAGGAAAGTGAAAGAGGAGAGTGAAAAAGTTGGCTTAATGCTCAACATTCAGAAAACTAAGATCATGGCATCCAGTCCCATCACTTCATGGCAAATAGATGGGGAAACAGTGGAAACAGTGGCTGATTTTATTTTTTGGGGCTCCAAAATCACTGCAGATGGTGATTGCAGCCATGAAATTAAAAGACACTTGCTCCTTGGAAGAAAAGTTATGACCAACCTAGACAGCATATGAAAAAGCAGAGACATTACTTTGCTAACAAAGGTCTGTCTAGTCAAGGCTATGGTATTTCCAGTAGACATGTATGGATGTAAGAGTTGGACTATAAAGGAAGCTGAGCGCCAAAGAATTGATGCCTCTGAACTGTGATGTTGGAGAAGACTCTTGAGAGTCCATTGGACTGCAAAGAGATCCATCCAGTCCATCCTAAAGGAGATCAGTCCTGAATGTTCATTGGAAGGACTGATGTTGAAGCTGAAACTCCAATACTTTGGCCACCTGATGCTAAGAGCTGACTCATTTGAAAAAACTCTGATGCTGGGAAAGATTGAAGGCTAGAGGAGAAGGGGATGACAGAGGATGAGATGGCTAGATGGCATCACTGACTCGTTGGACGTGAGTCTGAGTGAACTTTGGGAGTTGGTGATGGACAGGGAGGCCTGGCGTGCTGCGATTCATGGGGTCACAAAGAGTCAGACATGACTGAGTGACTGAACTGAACTGAACATTGGGTGCAGTTGAGGTCCTTTTTGCATACTTTATATCACATGGAATATTAAAAGCAGTACTCATGGGTTGAAAGTGACCATGTCATTAGATGCCTTTCTTCAGGAATCTCACCAGGAAAAGGTCTTTTCAGTTTATTCCTGAGGGAGTGGAGTGAGGAATCATGGTATATACTCTGCCAGGCCATTAATAACCTACTTTTAAGGGTTGTTTGCCCACAGCTCCTTGCCATTCAGTATGTAGGTAGGAAATGAAGAGAAAGTGAGACAGCAGAGTATATGTAATTAATATAAATTAATTATGTTAAGGGCTTTCTAAGAAAGAGGAGTAGAGGGGAGACACATTTATTGTGGATCTTCTGTATTTCAGGCACTATTTAGGCACTTTACATGTATTCTCTCACTTAATCCTCAGAATATACCTCTGAAGTAAGTATTATGCCTATTTTATAGATGAGGAAACTGACCCCTGTAAGGATACTAAGTAATTAATCCAAGGTCATAAAGCTAATAAATGATATTATATAGGCCATGCCGAAGTTGTTGGCGTGACTGACAAAACTGATATCTCTGAAATTCTTCTCTCTCACTGAATCCACTGAAGATCCTGCTCTGTCTCTTGCTAGGAGGCCATCAGAATCTGTCACAAAGGTTCTAAAGTCACTTTCTTTGGGGGCCTCTGACTAGCCCTATTTGTTGCCTGATAAACAATTTTCTCTCCCCTTTCTGCCTTGCTATCTGTCATGGTAGAGGCAGAAAATGCTAAATGCTAGTTTTCCCTTCCTCCTTTGTTGTTATGGGGTGGGCCTGTGAATCAGTCCTGGCTAATGGAACCAGAGAAGAAGTTTCCTTGGAGACTTCTGAGAAAGGTTCACCTCTTATTATAAAGATACATAAGAAGAGTCTCTACCTTTCCTACCTTTCCTGCTTTGGACATTGATTTGTGAAGATGTGATGTTTGGAGCTGTAGCAGCCATTTTGTGACCATAAAATTCCCTTATACTTTTTTTTTCTGCCATGCTGTATGGTTTGTGGGATCTTAGTTTCATGACCAGGGACTGAACCCAGACATTTGGCTGTGAAAACCCAGAATTCTAACCACTGGACTGCCAGGGAATTTCTTCCTCATGCTTTTTATCTTCACATGGTAAAATATACCATCAGGCACACTGGAACTTAACTATAATTAATCTCTTTTATTGATCTGTGAAGCACAGGCTATGTAAATAAAATGACTATAGTAAAAAATATAATTTTATGCAAGTATTTTTTAGTAGAAAGAGACTTTTGAGATTATCTTGATTATCAACTCTTCGTTTTACTGAGAAAAGAAACCCAGAGCAATTAACAGTCATTCCCAAAGTTACAGAGCTGGCTAGATCCTGTACTAAAACATGGGTCTTCTGACTATATTCAGTGTTAGTTCCAGAAGACATTCCTTGATGAGTAAGACATCACTCATATGTAGCTATGCCATTGAAAATATTTGTGACTAGTTAAGTTGACTATCTAAAATGATTCAGCTTGTTTGGTTCATTTTTATTACTAAATAGTTCTGAACTTAGTTGGCTATTTAGTGATATTATCCGACATTCTTTTCTTATGACAGTCTTCCTTGAGTTTAATAAGTTATTTGAAATTAAAGTACTATGATTTCACTTATTCTGCAGAAAATAGACCTAATATATTTTCTCTGATGCCCTTGGCTATCAGAGAAAGAAGAGCTGTATCACTTTCTGGTACCATGATATATATAAAGTTTATGCTTTACTGAAGGAGATTATAGTTAATTTCGTTCACAGGATATATTTTCAGTGCTAAATTAAGCAGTGTCAGGTCATTATGAATGACCTGAAGGTCACTTTGTCCTCTGTAGCCTATTCTGGGTTGATTTGTGTCCCCTAAGAAGATATGCTGATGTGCTAACATCTGATGCCTGTGAATATAACCTTATTTGGAAATAGGATCTTCATGGATATGATGAAGTGAAATGAGGTTCTACTTGATTAGGGTGTGCCCCACATCCAGTGACTGATGTTCTTATGAGGAAGCAGGGATTTGGACACAGAGACACAGAGGAGACGCTAGAAGTGTCCCATGTGAAGATGGGGGCTGAGATGGTAGTGACGTGTCTACATGCCAAGGAACACCAAGGATTGCTGGCAACTACCAGAAGCTATGGATGTGAGAGTTGGACTGTGAAGAAAGCTGAGCACTGAAAAATTGATGCTTCTGAACTGTGGTGTTGGAGAAGACTCTTGAGAGTCCTTTGGACTGCAAGGAGATCCAACCAGTCCATTCTAAAGGAGATCGGCCCTGGGTGTTCTTTGGAAGGAATGATGCTAAAGCTGAAACTCCAGTACTTTGGCCCCCTCATGCGAAGAGTTGACTCATTGAAAAAGACTCTGATGCTGGGAGGGATTGAAAGCAGGAGGAGAAAGGGACGAAAGAGGATGAGATGGCTGGATGGCATCACCAACTCGATGGATGTGAGTCTGAGTGAACTCCGGGAGCTGGTGATGGAGAGGGAGGCCTGGCGTGCTGCAATTCATGGGGTCGCAAAGAGTCAGACACGACTGAGCGACTGAACTGAACTGAACTGAACTGAACCAGAAGCTAGGAAGAGGCAGAGAAGGGTCTTTCCTGGAGTGTTCAGAAGGAGCATGGCCCGGAGGATACTTCAGTTTTGAACTTCATACTTCTACCCTCCAGAACTGTGAGAAAATACATTTTTGTTGTTTTAAGATACCAAATTTGTGGTAATTTGTTTCGACTGCCACAGACTACTAATTCATCTTCTCAGATGACACACGGTGGCAAGATGCTTGTCAGAGCTCTTCTCAGGGTTCAAGTCGGTTGAAAAAGACAGCGTTTGTTGTTATGGCTTGCACACAAGTGGTAGAATTCACTTTGACGTGGCCAGCTTGGGTCATCTGCCCACCCCTGAATCAACTGGTACCGTCTAGGTAATTAGCTGTTCTGATTGGCTGCATCTGAGTCACGTACTCAGGAGTGAAGGCCCGCCCATCCACTTGCACTGATTTCCCAAAGGAAATTTACCAGTTAGCTCCGAGCCAACAAGTATCTACCATGTGACCCCTGCCAGAATTCCTTCATGTCTTGATGCTATCCTCTTCTCAGTCCTTATTAGTTTGCTTTGGATTTATTAGATCATTTAAAGTACTACACTATGGTTTGTTTTGTATTTATCTGGCTTCTCTTCTTTTTAAGGAGAAAAATTCCTGTAAATTCGTGGAGGTTAGTGAAATGTTTATTTTTAGTTGGTGGCCCAAATTGTACATAATATTTTCTTGTTGGTGTTGTTGAATTTAAAATTAAAGGGATACTTAACAGTAAATTTAGTGTTATAGTGCTAAATGTCTTACTGTAATAGCAAAATTAGCCAGGAATACATCTAGAATACATTCAGATTAATTTGGTACAGTATGACTTCAATTCTATCTTATCTGTTATGTACCAACTCAGTATACATGTCCTTTCTTTTACTTTCTCCATCAAATTATCTTTTTATTTATGCACCACACCTCATTTTTTTAATGATGTAAACATAATCAATGTTTTATTTCATCATTATAGCAGAGCCTACAATGTTCAATATATAATCATTTCATTAAAATATATTTCATATATATGGATGTTTTGTTTGTCAAGAAATTCATGTTGATCAGCAGGTAGGGCTTTGAGGCAATCACTAGATCAAGTGTTGTAAGAGCAACTTTGAAGACTGAAGGAGAAAATATACTTGCTTTTTTAAAGAGATGTGTCATTTGCTTGCTCTTTTCAGGTTTTATTCAGCCAGTGCATCAGTAGCTTCTGTTCTTTATGCCATGAAATTTATCGTTTTTTAAACAATAGTGGCAAGCAGACATGTTTCTTCATGGTCCTTAATGCTTTGTTTTTGGCCTTTAATGTTTGTGTTATAGGTGCCTCAAGAAACAGAAATTTATGTTTCAGATCTATTTGAATTATATTCTCTCATCCATTGTAATATAGAATGTAAAAGGTGAATTTTCTTTCGCACATTCAAGTAATCAATATATGTGCCACCTAACATTTAAATGACAACATATTCTGTCCTCAGTGAAGACAGAAGGAAAGATTGTTAGAAACCCTCTTCTCCTTAGGTGTGTGAGCTTGACATTTATCTATACTGTTGGCTGATAATCAGGACATGCATTTTTATAAGGGATGCCTCAGATCTGTGAAGTAGACCAACACCAGATGAATCCAAATGACTTGAGATAGAATAAAATAGTCAATAGTCACCCAGTGAAGAAATGAAAAATGAAGTTTCAGATCTATTTGAATTATATTCTCTCATCCATTGTAATATAGAATGTAAAAGGTGAATTTTCTTTCACACATTTCAGTAATCAATACCAGTAATAGTCTTTGAAAGGATAAATAAAATTGACAAACCATTAGCCAGACTCATCAAGAAACAAAGGGAGAAAAATCAAATCAATAAAATTAGAAATGAAAATGGAGAGATCACAACAGACAACACAGAAATACAAAGGATCATAAGAGACTACTATCAACAATTATATGCCAATAAAATGGACAACGTGGAAGAAATGGACAAATTCTTAGAAAAGTACAACTTTCCAAAACTGGACCAGGAAGAAATAGAAAATCTTAACAGACCCATCACAAGCACGGAAATTGAAACTGTAATCAAAAATCTTCCAGCAAACAAAAGCCCAGGTCCAGATGGCTTCACAGCTGAATTCTACCAAAAATTTAGAGAAGAGCTAACACCTATCCTGCTCAAACTCTTCCAGAAAATTGCAGAGGAAGGTAAACTTCCAAACTCATTCTATGAGGCCACCATCACCCTAATACCAAAACCTGACAAAGATGCCACAAAAAAAGAAAACTACAGGCCAATATCACTGATGAACATAGATGCAAAAATCCTTAACAAAATTCTAGCAATCAGAATCCAACAACACATTAAAAAGATCATACACCATGACCAAGTGGGCTTTATCCCAGGGATGCAAGGATTCTTCAATATCCGCAAATCAATCAATGTTATACACCACATTAACAAATTGAAAAACAAAAACCATATGATTATCTCAATAGATGCAGAGAAAGCCTTTGACAAAATTCAGCATCCATTTATGATAAGAACTCTCCAGAAAGCAGGAATAGAAGGAACATACCTCAACATAATAAAAGCTATATATGACAAACCCACAGCAAACATTATCCTCAATGGTGAAAAATTGAAAGCATTTCCTCTAAAGTCAGGAACAAGACAAGGGTGCCCACTTTCAGCATTACTATTCAACATAGTTTTGGAAGTTTTGGCCACAGCAATCAGAGCAGAAAAAGAAATAAAAGGAATCCAAATTGGAAAAGAAGAAGTAAAACTCTCACTGTTTGCAGATGACATGATCCTTTACATAGAAAACCCTAAAGACTCCACCAGAAAATTACTAGAACTAATCAATGATTATAGTAAAGTTGCAGGATATAAAATCAACACACAAAAATCCCTTGCATTCCTATACACTAATAATGAGAAAACAGAAAGAGAAATTAAGGAAACAATTCCATTCACCATTGCAACAGAAAGAATAAAATACTTAGGAATATATCTACCTAAAGAAACTAAAGACCTATATATAGAAAACTATAAAACACTGGTGAAAGAAATCAAAGAGGACACTAATAGATGGAGAAATATACCATGTTCATGGATTGGAAGAATAAATATAGTGAAAATGAGTATACTACCCAAAGCAATTTATAGATTCAATGCAATCCCTATCAAGCTACCAATGGTATTCTTCACAGAGCTAGAACAAATAATTTCACAATTTGTATGGAAATACAAAAAACCTCGAATAGCCAAAGCTATCTTGAGAAATAAGAATGGAACTGGAGGAATCAACCTACCTGACTTCAGGCTCTATTACAAAGCCACAGTTATCAAGACAGTATGGTACTGGCACAAAGACAGAAATATTGATCAATGGAACAAAATAGAAAGCCCAGAGATAAATCCACGCACCTATGGACACCTTATCTTTGACAAAAGAGGCAAGAATATACAATGGACTAAAGACAATCTCTTTAACAAGTGGTGCTGGGAAAACTGGTCAACCACTTGTAAAAGAATGAAACTAGAACACTTTCTAACACCTTACACAAAAATAAACTCAAAATGGATTAAAGATCTAAACGTAAGACCAGAAACTATAAAACTCCTAGAGGAGAACATAGGCAAAACACTCTCCGACATACATCACAGCAGGATCCTCTATGACCCACCTCCCAGAATATTGGAAATAAAAGCAAAAATAAACAAATGGGACCTAATTAAACTTAAAAGCTTCTGCACAACAAAGGAAACTATTAGCAAGGTGAAAAGGCAGCCTTCAGAATGGGAGAAAATAATAGCAAATGAAGCAACGGACAAACAACTAATCTCAAAATATACAAGCAACTCCTACAGCTCAACTCCAGAAAAATAAATGACCCAATCAAAAAATGGGCCAAAGAACTAAATAGACATTTCTCCAAAGAAGACATACAGATGGCTAACAAACACCTGGAAAGATGCTCAACATCACTCATTATCAGAGAAATGCAAATCAAAACCACTATGAGGTACCATCTCACGCCAGTCAGAATGGCTGCGATCCAAAAGTCTACAAGCAATAAATGCTGGAGAGGGTGTGGAGAAAAGGGAACTCTCTTACACTGTTGGTGGGAATGCAAACTAGTACAGCCACTATGGAGAACAGTGTGGAGATTCCTTAAGAAACTGGAAATAGAACTGCCTTATGATCCAGCAATCCCACTGCTGGGCATACACACTGAGGAAACCAGAAGGGAAAGAGACATGTGTACCCCAATGTTCATTGCAGCACTGTTTATAATAGCCAGGACATGGAAGCAACCTAGATGCCCATCAGCAGATGAATGGATAAGAAAGCTGTGGTACATATACACAATGGAGTATTACTCAGCCATTAAAAAGAATACATTTGAATCAGTTCTAATGAGGTGGATGAAACTGGAACCTATTATACAGAGTGAAGTAAGCCAGAAAGAAAAACACCAATACAGTATACTAACGCATATATATGGAATTTAGAAAGATGGTAACAATAACCCTGTGTACGAGACTGCAAAAGAGACACCGACGTATAGATCAGTCTTATGGACTCTGTGGGAGAGGGAGAGGGTGGGGAGATTTGGGAGAATAGCATTGAAACATGTAAAATATCATGTATGAAACGAGTCGCCAGTCCAGGTTCGATGCACGGTACTGGACGCTTGAGGCTGGTGCACTGGGACGATCCAGAGTGAGGGTGGGGAGGGAGGAGGGAGGAGGGTTCAGGATGGGGAACTCGGGTATACCTGTGGCGGATTCATTTCGATATTTGGCAAAACTAATACAATATTATAAAGTTTAAAAATAAAATAAAATTAAAAAAAAAAAAGAAAGTTGAAAGGGAGGATAAAGGGATGTAACAATACAAGTAATAAAATTATATGCAACTTATACTGTAAAACACATGAGGAACCTACTAAATAGTAAAGAGTTAATGGGAGTCCAAAAATAAAGGGTGGAAGAAGCTCACTCATGTTGCTGTAGAAGAGGGGAGAGTATTGAGTTTACTTGAAAGCAGTGAAAGTAAAACTATAAATATGTTGGAAGTTTTCTGAAAAGATGTTACTTATGAACTATGAACCTCCTTAAGAATGTAGATAGCTAGTTATCTCTCTTGGGTGATTTTTTGTTGTTGTGGTTTTTGAATATTTGTAGATATAACAGAAAGAGTAATGAAGACAAATTATTGCTTAAAGATAAATGAAGTGAAAGTTAGTTGCAGTCATGTCTGACTTGTGATCCTGTGGACTGTAGCCTTCCTGGCTCCTCTGTTCCTCCCTCCATGGGATTCTCCAGGCAAGAGTACTGGAGGGGGTTGCCACTTCCTTCTCCAGGGGATCTTCCCCACCCAAGGATCAAACCTGGGTCTCCTGTATTTCAGGCAAATTCTTCATCAACTGAGCCACTATGACTGATAAATATTATTAACAGGAAGTAAGTTGGCTGTATCAGGAAGTTTATACTTAGAGCTATTCTATAATATGAATCTATTGAGGAAGAAAAACCAATTTAGTTATTAATAATTCTCTTTCATCCTCCCATCTCTTCCCCTTTCTATGTTTTTGAATGTCTACAGCTCTTCAATTACTAAACTACCTAACTTAGCATCCCTCTGAGGAAGGTCAAACTCCTAATATGGCACTAACTAGATGGCACCCCACTCCAGTACTCTTGCCTGGAAAATCCCATGGACGGAGGAGCCTGGTAGGCTGCAGTCCATGGGGTCACGAAGAGTCGGACACAACTGAGCAACTTCACTTTCACTTTTCACTTTCATGCATTGGAGAAGGAAATGGCAACCCACTCCAGTGTTCTTGCCTGGAGAATCCCAGGAACGGGGGAGCCTGGTGGGCTGCCGTCTATGGGGTTGCACAGAGTCAGACATGACTGAAGCAACTTAGCAGCAGCAGCAGCATAAATATATTTATAGTTAAACAATAACTATAGTTATTTCCTGAACAGCCTCTATTTTTACCTGTTTTCACCTTGTACTTCTCAGATAGGGTGAGAATAAGAATCAGTACAAGCATGAGTCTTTCTGAACCTGCAGAAATTCTTACCAAAAGACCTCAATTGCCTGTTGGCTGTAGCAGCTGGGAAATACGGACAAGAAGTACTCATCTCTTGTCTCTATACAAATTGGATGTCTTTCTTTAGTCATTTATCAACCAGGTAATTGACCCAAAGGTGACAGCAGATTTTATAATCATTGGGACAAAGAGCAGTAGGGACTCCTTAAGCATAAACAGCCTTCTGAGTGATGACAGTTAGAGGGAAATAATCAAATTATTTTGGATTATAAGAATTATTTTATTGCAGAAAGTAAGTAATATTTTCACCTTTTCCAGTTTCTTGTTGTCTAAGTTTAACTGCCCCCACCCCCCTGCTCTTGATTCTGCTCAACAGCCATCTTGGCAACTATGCCATGGAATCATTTCCTGTCATGACATTTTTGGAAACCAAAATAACAGCATTTACAATGTAACAGCTAAATATTCTCATAGGATACCTGGGTAAAACAAGCATTTTTGCACAGTAGTTTTGAGTACACCATTGGGTGTGTATTCAGGTGGAATATCATCTGGGTGTCCACAGTTTCTAACTAACCAACAGGCTGATTGGAGCATTGCTTGCTGTCATTCTAAATCATACCTCATGTACACAGCTGGCAATATTCTAGCCTCCAAGCTTTTCCCATTTAGTTCCTTGTTTTAATTTTAGTGTGAATGTATATTTGGTGTTGGATGCTTTTAATAAGAAAAGGCTGCTGTGTAATTTTCTGTAAAAAAAAAATAAAGTAGAGGTACATTGTAATATTTCATGGGCGTATGAGACATCATAAATGGAATGTCAGTTGGACAAATTCAATACATTTTGAATTCTTTGGATTTTTTTTTTAAAGAAAAAGATTACTCGTGTTTTTCCAATAGAATTATTTACTCAACCTTTTACATCATCAATTTTCCATTTCAAATTTAGTGCAGAGTAAACTCAGAGAGGTGGTGGGAAAATCATCTGAAGTGTCTATAGACAGTCAGTGCTCTTAAACCACGATGGCAAGACCTCAAAAATAGATGCAGCCCCATCAAAGTTAAATTGAATGACTCAGTGTCTGGACCACTCAGAAGCGTTTTCTCCCCCCCTAGTTAGGAAAGGGGAAACACTTGTCACTTTAGAACTTCAGATTCATGGATGGAGGAAGTTTGTTTGGTTTTGTTTTTAGATGGAGGAAAAATTCCATCACAGGAAGCTTGAAATAAAAACTGAAGCCTCTTAAAAACATATAAAGTAGAAGTCAGATGACTTGTTTTTCATTCATTAGTCTAGAGCTATGCCTGAGAGATCAGTTGATCCAATTCCCACATTTTTTAGACAGAGCTATGAGGCTCCCTTCTTCCTCGTCTGTCATCTTTAAGAGACTGGATAAGCCAGATCCTCACTTTGCCAGACTCTCTTGTATATACAGGTGGCCATGTGACCAATTTTTGGACAACAGTATAAAAGGAACAATTTGCTGGATTGTTTCAGGAGAAAAACAATCTTTTCATTGTTAAGGGGAAGTAGCTAGATGGAAGATAAAAATCTTTCTCAGCCTTCCTGGCTTTATGTTTTTGAATAGGAGTGTAATACTCAAAGGTCGGCAGCCATCTGGGGACTGTGAGGTGGCAAGACTAGGGATGGGGTGACCACAGAGCAGAAGGATGGGAAGAGCTTGGGTCTTTGGTTCCTGCAGCAAGCCACTGCAACACATCTGGAACACCTTGTCTCTGGTTCTTCTCCTTCATGAGACAATTAAATGTCTTTCTTTCTTAAGCCACTTTTCGTCAGTTTTTCTATTACTCATATCTCTGCACATTTCTAATGAATAAATCTTGAGAAATTAATCTGCTCAAGTTCATAAGAGAACATAGTAACATAGTCTTGACTCGACTACTTGATTAGCCTTCTAATGTCTCGTTTCATATATTTTCCTCACTTCTTCTACCCTGTTGCATCACTAGATTATTCTCTGCATGAATAAATGGCTTATTGTCTTGATTAAACCTATTTTTAAGTGTGGGACTCCAGCCTTCTAATTTCTTATTTCATATGTTTTCCTCACTTCTTCTACCCTGTTCCATCACTAGATTATTCTTTGAATGAATGAATGGATTGTTGTCTTGATTAAACCTGTTTTTAAGTGTGGGACTCCAGTAAATTTTATTTGTCCTGTAGATTAGTGTCTGCATTTGCAATCCATTTATCCAAAGAAACTTATGTAAAGTTTATAATCCATCTCTGCACAGAAAGCCTTGACAAAGTAAGCTCTGGATTATTGCATGATTCATTTACATACTGAAAACCTTGATTTGAAAAGAAGATATAACTATTCTGAGTCACAGTAATACTCAGAGAGAATTTAATGTGTCAGCATGCTTGCAAAGTTGATTGTATTTCAAAACCTTGAATTTCTATCCTGGAGACTGTTTTAAGGAACAAGTAGATGACATTATACCAAAATAGAAAATTATGAGCAAATATTTTATGAAAAATGTGAAAGTAAGAATAAAATATGTAGGAGACAATATCTCAAAATATAGGGAATTTTAGATGAAAATTACCTGAATATTCAGTTCTGTTCCTATATTTATCCGTTTTGTGTAAAAACAAAAACAAAAAACAAAAAAAAACCTTTTCTGGTTGGTTTGCTCTCTGTTTAAAATAACCATTTTGTGACTCCACAGAATCCTGGGGTTGGAAAGACTGAAAAATTCAGGTTATCCACTATCCAACTTTAAAAGAGAACCCATCAAACCATTCCACTTAGGTGAGGATAGATTCTCTTCTAAATGCTCTCGTTTCTCTACAGAATAGAGAGTGATCCTGTGTTATGAAGATGTATCAAATCATGTGTTGAGTACTTCTAGATTATTACATGAAGGATGCCAGACAGACAACACTTTGCTCTTTTCTCTATCAGGTCCTTAGAAAACATTTTGTTTTCCACTAGGCTGGCAAATGACCTTTCACATTTCACCATTGTGTTGTGATTGGGTTTGTTTTTCATAAATGATGCCTTCTAGAATGCCTTCAGGGTATAGTGACTTAGTTGTATCACATAGTTCACAGTGACCCTTATGTTCCTTTTGTGTTTTGAAGTGAAGGAATAAGGTTTCAACACAGTGTGTGCTGTTTTTCACTCCTGTGATCCATTCATTGAATTAGGAGACATTTACTTTTCACATAGTACCGGAAATGTGAAGGGGAAACTAGATTCAAAATGCCCATGATACTCATTTCTTTTTATTTTGACAGGCCATCAGTAAATTCTTCTCTTATCCTCACCCATGTTCCTTCTGTTGTAAAATAATAGTATCTTCCTGGTTCTTCTTCCCATCTGGACCAAGGAGAACAGTTGACCAATGACTCTTGGTAGTTGGCTGTTGGACCGATGGTGACAAAGCTGATACTTCCTTGTGCTCAGATATACCTCTTAACCAGTTGAAGAAAGAAACCTCTCATTCTTATGGTGACAAATGACTGATCAAGCCAGTATGGTATCAAGCCTGAACTTGGTTGTATAGCCTGGAAGTGACTCCATTCCCTCTAGCTGATATCCTACAGTATGAGGGCAGGAGTTAGGGTTCCTGACTTCTCCTTTATGATTGGCAGCCATTAGAACTGCTTTGGAATGTCCCCCAGAGGTGCCCTGGGCAGGGAGACAAAGTCCTCTGATTTCTCACTAATCCAGGTTCCTACCTATTCCTTAAGTGTTTTTAGGTTCACCATGACTTTTCAGTTCTCTCTTTATTGATACTTCTTCTATCAACTTATCTGTAGTTGGAGTTAATGCCCAGAAACTATCCCATAATCCTAGTAATTATTATCTGTAAAATTAAGTAATTGAAATATTTTCCCTGGATAGTTCTTTGATTATACCACTTTAAATTTCACTTCCCATTCATTCATATCTATAAAAGTAGTCATGGTAATAAAAATTGTGGAAGAAAACACAGAAGTAACTCTTCATCTTGGATTAGGCAATGATTTCTTAAACACAACAGCAAATGCATAAGCAATAGAAGAGAAGACTGTTAACTTGGACTTCATTAAATTAAAAACTTTTGTGCTTTAAAGGACATCATTAGGAAGAAAATAGACAGTCTATTGGCCGAGGGAAAATATTTGTAAATCATATATTTAAACATATATCCATACTGTATAAAAAACTCTTACAACTCCATAAAAAAATGACAATAGATTGTTTAAATATGCTAAGGATAAGAATAGACATTTCTCCAAAAAATATATACAAATTACCAACAAGCATATGAAAAGATGCTCAGCATCATTAGCCATTAGGGAAATGCCAATCACAGTGACAATGAAATACTACTTCACATTCACTGCTGCTGCTGAGTCACTTCAGTCGTGTCCGACTCTGTGCGACCCCATAGACGGCAGCCCACCAGGCTCCCCTGTCCCTGGGATTCTCCAGGCAAGAACACTGGAGTGGGTTGCCATTTTCTTCTCCATTTCCTTCACATTCACTAGCATGGTTTTAACAAAAAAGACACAATATATAATAGCAAGTACTGTCAAGGATGTGGAGAAATTGGAACTCTCATACTTTGCTGGTGGGAATGTAAAATGATACAGTCACTCTGCAAAACAGTTTGGCAGCTCATCAAAATATTAAACACAGAGTTACTGTGATACAGAAATTCTACTACTAGGTATGTACCTATGAGAATTGAAAACAGTCTAAATAATAACTTGTACATGAACATGCATAACAGTATTACTCATAATAGCCAAGAAGTGGAAATATTCTAACCGTCCATCAACAGATGAATGGATAGACAGATGTTATATTGTCACACAATGGAATATTATTTGGCCATAAAAAGAAATAATGATATGTGCTACAACATGGATGAACTGCAAAAACACTACACCGAGTGAAAGAAACCAGTCATAAAAGACCACATATTGTGTGATTCCATTTGTATGAAGAACGCACAAGAAGCAAATCTATAACAACAGAAAGTAGATGAATGGTTGACCAGAGTTTGTGGGAAAGAGAGGGACAAGGATGAGAAGTGACTGCTAATGGGCATGGGGTTTCTTTTTGGAACGATGACAGTATTTTAAAATTAGAATATAGTAAGTTTCACAATCCTGTAAATATTTTAAATACCATTGACTTACATACTTACGTGTACTTAAACAGGTGAAATTTATGGTATAAATTATATCCTAATAAAGTTGTTAAAAATAGTTATGGTAAATAAACTGAAAACAATGACATTAATATTTTATGATTTATTATTTTCATTGTAGACCAAAATGATTAGATTATAAATAAAAATATTAAAAAAGAAAGGCAAAAACATGCATATTGAATTTTGGCAGTGACCTAGGTATTTAGATGCTATTCAGTAAAGCACTGCATGTCAGAGCAGAAGAGATAGCCAGAAGGTTATGTAAAATAAGAACTTGGTGGTGGTTTTGTTGCTAAGTTGTGTCCGACTCTTGTGATCCCATAGTCTGTAGCCCTCCAGGCTCCTCTGTCCATGGGATTTTCCAGGCAGGAATATTGGAGTGGTTTGCCTTTTCCTTCTCCAGGGGATCTTCTTGACCCAGGGATTAAAGCTGGGTCTCCTGCACCGCCGGCAGATTCTTTACTGACTGAGCTACTAGGGAAGCCCCAAGAACTTGGTGCAGGAGGCCAATCTCAATTCAGCAGATGCTTAACCTATTTTTTTTTTTTTTTTACTAATCAGGATTGAATGGAGAGAGTTGAGATGCCAATAGGGTCACTGTGCTTTAAAGAATATGTTATATGTTGATGGTAAAAGGAAGACCACAACTGTGGGTGTATACTTTATCTACAGAAGTGTTTCTATGAATCGGGGTCAATTCCCATCAGTATTTTGGGTGGAGAATACTTATCAAAAATGAAAATTTATCAATCTCACCCTAGACCTATGAATCAATATCTTTGCAGGGTAGGGTGATAAAAAAAATGGAAGGAATTTTAATGTTGCTAGGTGATTCTTTTTTATTTCCATCTTTATTGAGTTATAATGGACAAATAAGCATTGTATGTATTTAAAGAGAATGACCTGGACTTGATAGTTCAGTATACATATACATTGTGAAATAACGAGCTAATTAACACATCAAGCTAATTAACATATCCATACCTCATATAGTTAACTAGGTAATTCTGAACACTGACACTAAGCAAGAAGGCCCTGTTGATTGGATTTATGATATTTGTTCTATGAAGTCGCAGAATGTAACAAAGCTTAATTTGAATCATCTCTGGTGGCTCAGAATCCAGCTGCAATGCAGGAGACCTAGGTTCGATCCCTGGATCAGAAAGATCCCCTGGAGAAGGGAATGGCAACCCACTCCAGTATTCTTGCCTGGAAAATCCCATGGACAAATGTACAGTCCATGAGGTTGCAAAGAGTTGGATATGACTGAGCAACCAATACTGGGCTAAGTAAGCCTGAGAATCTCAGAATCTTGAATCAAGGTTTTTATTGTAATTCTAAATGAAAATAGTTTAACAGTTTAAATTAAAGGATCTGATTTAAAGAAGACAAACTGTTGTCACTCAAGGTCATTCACCTTTCCTTCCCAACAAATGCATAACTCCTTACCCTGATCATGAAGGTCTTAAAAGTGACCTTCTTATAAATTACCATTATAGAGGTATGTTATAAGTGATGGCTTGGTATAGTTGAAAGAACGTATTTTGTACTTGTTTCTGGTATATCATGGAATAAATAGATTTTTATGAGTTCGTGTGAGAATTTAATAATTTTTTTTTTGATTTTCAAAGTAGAATTTTATTTTATTTTATTTTTAAATTTTATTTTATTTTTAAACTTTACAATATTGTATTGGTTCTGCCATATATTGAAATGAATCCACCACAGGCATACACGTGTTCCCCGTCCTGAACCCTCCTCCCTCCTCCCTCCCCGTACCATCCCTCTGGGTCGTCCCAGTGCACCAGCCCCAAACATCCAGTATCATGCATCGAACCTGGACTGGAGACTTGTTTCATATATGATGTTATACATACTTCAATGCCATTCTCCCAAATCATCCCACCCTCTCCCTCTCCCACAGAGTCCAAAAGACTGTTCTATACATCAGTGTCTCTTTTGCTGTCTCGTATACAGGGTTATTGTTACCATCTTTCTAAATTCCATATATATGCGTTAGTATACTGTATTGGTGTTTTTCTTTCTGGCTTACTTCACTCTGTATAATAGGCTCCAGTTTCATCCACCTCATTATAACTGATTCAAATGTATTCTTTTTAATGTCTGAGTAATACTCCATTGTGTATATGTACCACAGCTTTCTTATCCATTCATCTGCTGATGGGGAATGTTTCCATTAGAAAATATTTTGCATGTGCATGATAATCTGCTTAAAAAATGAATTTTAAGATCATTTGCTCCTCACAAGTAGATTATCTTTTGGGCAAAGAGCAGTCAAGAAGTTGCCCCATCTTTAGGAAAAATGACCCCAAACAGATTAGACAAGCCAGTAATAACAGTAAAGTGGGATATTACCATGTTTTGCCTTTTTATTCTCTGTTTTTTTAAACTGAAGTATAGTTGATTTATAGTATTGTGTGATACAGAAATTACACCCATATTTATTTATATACACTCTTTTCCATTGTGGTTTATCACAGGAGATTGAATGTAGTTCCTGGTGATATAGAGTAGGACCTGGTTGTTTATTCCTTCTAGATGTAATAGTTTGCAGCTAGTAACCCCAAACGCCCAGTCCATCCCTCCTCCTCCCTTCTGCCCCCACCACCCTATCACCCCCTTGACAACCACAAGTCTGTTCCCCATGTCCGTGAGTCTGTTCCTGTTTTCATTTGTGACATATTTTACAGTCCACGTATAAGTGATATCATATGGGATTTGCCTTTCTCTTTCTGTCTTTCTTCACTTTTAATGGGATACTCTCCAGTGGCCTCCATGTTGCTGCAAATGGCAGTATTTCATTCTTTTGTGTGGCTGAGCAGTATCCCGTTGTACATGTGCACTACATCTTCACTATCCACTCATCTGTCAATAGATGTTTCAGTTGTTTCCATGCCTTGGCTATTGTGAACAGTGCAGCTATGAACATAAGGGTGCATGTATCTTTTTGAATTATTCTTTTGTCCTGGTATGCCTAGGAGTGGGATTGCTGGATCCTATGGTAATTCTAATTTTAGTTTTCTGAGGAACCTTCATACTGTTTTCCATAGTGCCTTCACCAACTTAATCTTCCTACCAACCTGGACTTTTAAAAAGTTGCTTTAAGTGTTTAGAGTTAATTTTGATTATTTGCCTATGTCCTATCAAAAGAGTTAATTGTATTAGTAGATGGAAGGTATTAATTATGTGCTGTTTCATCAAGTGAGATGACTTTAAAAATTCCTGTTAATATTTGAAATTCATTTTTAAACTATTTAGTTCTCAAAGTTCCCCAGACTTTTTGAAGGAATTTTGGACTGGGGCTTCAAGATATGACCTGATGTATAGAAAAATTATTACCCATGTTTATTTAGAACAATCAGATTAAAAAAAAATTTTCATTATGGTCATCTGTTATTTAAACACTCTATTTCTGGACATTGATAATGAAACTTGGAAACTTATAAAATGACCCACTGATTAATGATAGTAATTGATAACAAACTAGGATCATTAGACCTAGAACCATTAGCTGTATTTTTTTAAAGGCAAAATGAAGACAAAGATGCTTTTTTCCCCCCAAACTTTTATTCTATATGATAACATAAGTTCTAGCTAACAAATTAAGATAGGAAAGATAATGTGCGATGACTGAAAAGAAGTGACAATGTCCTTATCCACAAATAATGTGTTTCTGAAAGAAAACCCATGGGAATCTGCAGACAAAAGCTTTTGGAAAATCCAGAAACATCCTGAGGTAAGTAAAAGAACCTTTAGAATTTATAGTGTTCATCAAGTTTGCTGAATACAAAATTAAGACCAGAAATTCAATGTAAAAAAAAAAAAAAGCAACTCAGTAGAGTATGTGTATAACAGCACAACCTTGTAAGAATGCAATATGAAAAATGGTAAAGTGTAACTCAAAAATGCAATAAGTTAAAAAAGCATGGGGAACAGTGTGGAGAGAGAAAATATACAATATCTAGGGGAAAAAATCTCACAGAAACTTTTCCTTTTTTCATGCATGAAATTATGAAACTTTATTTACAGACATAAAGTAGATGATCTTAGAATTTTCAGAGACATACCATATTCACAGGTAAGTTTTAGATTCCTAAAAATATTAAGTCTCCTTAAATTTATCTAAAAATTGAAAGCCATTCCAATAAAAATTCCTATAGAGCCTTTGGTAAAAATGCACAGAAGTGCACAGCAATTCTACTTTAAAATACAGTCACATATTTTAGTGAAACACTTGCATATATGTACACAAATATTCTTTTTTAAAGCATTGCTGGGTATAGTGAAAAATGAGGAACAGCCTAACTCTCCACTAATCAGGGGATGGATAAGTTAACTGTAGATTATTACTAGCTAACAGTTAAAATAAAGTACTTGTGTCAATCTTCCTATATCAGTAGGAATAGACTTATAAAACAAAATACATGCAAGTTAAATTTAAAAACAAAAATAATAATATATATTAATTCCTGCATATGCATGTGGTAAAATTATACAGTCTTACATGGAATTGCTTCCCCCCAAATTTAGGATACCTCTGGAGAAAGAAGAGAGAGAAAGCCTGGGGTGGGATTAGCACTTTAGCTGTGTCTAGAATACTTTAAAGAGTAAATAAATAACATCAATATACAAAAATTGATTTCTGGAGTTTACAGTACTGATAAAGTTTTGAAATGAGCTGACACAAAGCCCTATACTTAGTTAAAATCCTCTCATCAGTATTTGCCATACCTGAAGGCTGCACAGATGGCAAATATAATATTATTTCTCTTTGACAGATGGGTGAACTGGGAGGTTTAATTAGTTTCTCCTAGTTACATAACAAGTAGCTCTGGAAACGAAATATTTGGTCAATAATTTGTGGGTTTGGCCAACACACAGAATGTTAGATCACAGTGATAAGTCGTTATCATAACATATTTACTTATATATTCTGTTACATATATAAAACTTTATATCTTCATGTATAATCAGATATGGTAGAATAGGAAAAATATTCTTAAAAGTTTGATTTTTCTCATAACCACTGCTGTAAATGAGCTTTTCCATTCTAACATTCCAAATACATAACTTATTAATCATTTTTTTAAAGGTGATAGTCTTTCATATTAAAAAAAAAAGCCAAGAGTAAATCAGGTCTCTTACCAGAGCATTTGATTTTCCTACTCCAGAAATGGATATTTAAGGCAAAAGCATCTGGCTTATATTTAGAAGACAAATTTTCTTCTCAAGTCTTCCACTGGCTACTGTGATCGACATAAATTCTTTGAATCTTCCAAGGCCTGTAAAAGATTATGGAAGGAAGACATATCAGGTTAGGAAAACAGCATTAATCTTAAAATACATTGCTTATTTGGAATAAGGGAAAGAGCCTGCTAGGCTTGGAAGGACGTGTTTATGAAAGGCCATAGTAGGAGATAAGACTAGGGAGGCTTGGGTCTTACAACTGAAGATTTTTTGAGGAATGGTGCAGGGTTCTCTTCTTTATGCTTTGCTTGGGAATACTGTCACTCAGCAATTGCAAGCAGCATCTGAAGAAACCATGCAGTGTCAGGTCAACCAAATAGAGATTTATTTTTCTCACAAAGCAAGAAATCAGGAGGTGGGCCAGCCAAGGCAGGTGCAGCCTCTCCAGATAGTTACCAGGGACTAGTGATCAGGTTCCTTGTAGTCTCACAAAGCAAGAAATCAGGAGGTGGGCCAGCCAAGGCAGGTGCAGCCTCTCCAGATAGTTACCAGGGACTAGTGATCAGGTTCCCTGTAGTCTCACAAAGCAAGAAATCAGGAGGTGGGCCAGCCAAGGCAGGTGTAGCCTCTCCAGATAGTTACCAGGGACTAGTGATCAGGTTCCTTGTAGCTTGCTGTTTCACTGGCCTTAGCTTGAGGCTTCTGTCCTTATTCTCTCAGGACAGCTGTTTCACCTCTGGACAGAAAGAAAAGGGAAACTCAAAGGCAAGAGTTCATCCATCTGAGCCATCAGGGAAGCAATATGTAGACAGCAAAACCTCTGCTATTGTCAGGGGCTGTGGTCAATTCATGATTCCGTGTCGTTTTACAGACACATTTTCTAATCCACACTGAGGACCTCCCTGTAGAGCTGAGGAAGGCCCTGCTATTAAAATGATTGAGTGGAATTTCGTGTTATTAATATTCAAATTGAACAGTATCACAATAGCTTTAATGGAAACCCTATCTAGTAGACTTATGTACACTTATGAAATCTTCACGACAGTTAAGCTACCAAACATTTCTCATAGGTGAATGCATAGATCAAAGTTCTTTTAGCAAGGAGAAGATAAGATGCTTGAGAGGTCACGAGCAGTGTCTGCCACAGCGTTTTGCTTCGTAGATTCTCCACAGGGTGTCCTTCCAAGTGGTTTTCCCAGTTGGTAGAAAAACTTGGTGGACCCCAGGACAGGCTGGAGGGAGACAGCCAGGGCAAAAACTTGCATTGCAGTAGCTTCTGGCCTGTGTGTTTTGCCTGGCAGGGGCAAGTGTGGTTCTGAGCGTCAGACTAGGGTTCAAATCCCAGCTCCTTCCACTAACTCGCTGTGTGGCTTTGATGATTCAGCTCAGTGAATATTTATTAAGTACCAACTATGTGCCAGGCACACTGCCGTTCCTTGAGCATATGCAGTGAAAAGGGGAGACACAGTCCGTCCCTTCACAGAGCGTACTTTCTGGTGGCGACTGAGCCTTTTCTATAAACAGGAGTTGTGGTCACGGTAAATTTAGTCCTTATAGCATGGAAATGTAGTTAAAATGGTAATTGTTCAGGAGCTGTCCTAGATTTGGTTTCATCCTACCGAAACTAGTACTTACAATTTGGGAGCTTGGATCTCTCCACCAGAAGTTCTGCTTGCTTTTGGATTAATCCCAGGAGTCCTGGGCTTTTTTGGGAGCTAATTAAGGCCAACTATCTTCTCTCTCCCTCTCCACTGTGACCCTAAACCTCATTGGGTTAAGAGCACACGACCTAGTTTCTTCCCTCTGGGGGAAGAACGTTCTCAAATATCTTCTTGGAATCTCAGAAATTCCCTGCTTCTGAAAATTCTTCTATTTTGAAGTCGCTCAGGGACTGGAGTGTATTTCCCCACCCCTCCCTGCTCTCTGGGTAACTCTGGTTTCCTCTCCTAACAGCAAGAACCTGAGAACACTCTGAGCACTCTAGAGACATTGGATGCCTAGGGATGCTGGAATGGGTCCTAGACGATGGCCCTTTGATTCTGGCCCACATGATTCCTGAGCTCTCTCAGGGGTCTAAGGAAATACTGAGAAGAGCAACAGTTCTAACTTTTTTTGTCATTTCTTTTGCCTTTGGTTACTTAGAACATCCTGGAATATTATAGAGATTACCTCTTACTAAGTAACTTCTATGAGCTAGGTGTGCGTGCGTGTGTGCTCAGTCACTTCAGTTGTGTGACTCTTTGCAACCCCATGGACTGTAGCCCACCAGGCTCCTTTGTCCATGGGATTCTCCAGGCAAGAGTGCTGGAGTGGGTAGCCAGTCCCTTCTCCAAGGGATCTTCCTGGCCCAGGGAACCCACAAACTTCTGTGTCGCAGGTGGATTCTTTACCCACTGAGCCACCTGGGAAGCCCATGAGCTAGGTATTTTTTTTTTTTTTTTATATTATCTCATTTAATAACCTTGCGATTTTCCCCATTTTACAGAAAGGAAACTGAGTCTGCAGAGATGACTTACACTCTGTCCAAGGTCATTTGACTCACAGTGGGTGGGGTCGGGACTAACACCCAACTCTGACTTCAGACTCCATTTTTCAAACCACTATGCTCGACTGGTTGTTTTTGGAATTACCTATTCTTGTGAAATATTTATCACAGCCGTCTTTGGACATAGTTTTGTGGAAATCCCAAATACCATAATGGTTAGCTCTCTTTCCCTTTTAAACTCACAATTCAGTGATATGTCCAGGAAAAGCAACTGTCGTTGCCAAGCTCCTGGGTTTTCTGCCTTCAGCCTGGCTCTCTGCTCGCTTGCCTGGCCCAGTGGGCAGTCACCAGTTCTGAGAGCTTGGTGCACTCTGTGTCCTGGTGGTGACCGGAGCTGGACTCACTACACACGTGCTTCTCTAGGACTGCCTTCTGAAGGTACTCTGGAGGCCTTCCCTTTCCTTAGCCCAAAGTTATGTGCTTGGATGGCACTTCCAGTGTATCTCTCTGAATTGTTGTGAGTTGAGGGCTAAGGAATGGAGGAAAGGCAAAACAAAATCATGCTCTGAATGTCCAAAGAGCAAGTCAAAGGCATTCCTGCTGAACTTTCTGGTATTCCATTCCTAGCTCTGTGGTGGTTTCTACCCAAGGTTGCATGTTTTGGGCATACTTATACTAAAAACTAGGCTTCCCCAATGGCTCAGCAGTAAGGAAGCTGCCTGTAATGCCAGAGCAGCAAGAGACATGGGTTCCATCCCTGGGTGGGGAAGACCCCCTGGAGGAGGGCATGGTACTCCACTCCAGTATTCTTGCCTAGAGAATACCATGGACAGAAGAGCCTGGCAGACTACAGTCCATAGGGTCTCAAAGAGTCGGACACAACTGAAATGACTTACCATGCACATACTAAAAATTATTTGCTTATCTAAAATTCAAAGTTAACTGAGTGGCATGTATCTCATCTGGTGGTCCTATGTTGGACAATATCTTGTGAATCTTTGAAATACCAACTCAGATGCCACCATCTCTTTCCTGATTCCTCATCCTTCCAATCAGAAGTAAACCTTCTTCCACTGAATCCTTTAGCCCACCTCTAGTTTTCTTTGTGTGTTTAACATACAGTGATGGAAGCATTTCTCAGAGAGAAGCTGAGACCCAGGTGCTTCTGGTCATTGAGTTCAGCCCTCTGGCCTTCTAGCAATTCAAATCCATTGATGTTCAACAGGAACTAAAACTGTGTGAGTTCTGTCCACACTGAATCTGCACCAGGGGCTATGGTGACTCTCAAGAGTCTTGTTCTGTAGGGAGAGGAAAAAAACAACCCTGAGAAGAGGGCTGGCATAATGAGCCACCTCAGAACCTTCCTACAGGGGTGAGTACCCTTGGCTTGTCTCTGCTGGAATTTTACGTATATGAATCTTTTTCAAATATGTGTTTAAATTTTTTTTAGGTATATCTGTTTTCTAATTTTGCCTAATGTGGGAGTTAGGGGTAAATTGGTTTCTTAAAATGCTGTCCAGAAGTTTGTGGAAGCAATCACTGGTAGTTTGAAAAATCATCAATTCCTTGGACATTTTCTATCATTTGTACATAAAAATAAAACGGACCTGGAACCATATTCTGGAAATGATCTTTGACAAAGTCTTAAATTCTTTTCATAATCATTGATCTGTTGAGGTTGCCTCTATCTTCTTGATTGAATTTTGGAAATTGGTATGTTTTTCTTTAAGCGTATCATTTTTATTCACACTTCAAGTTTATTTTTCATAAAACTGAATGTATGTATTTTAGCAATGGGGAAAAAAAACCTCTCTGTATCTGTTGATTTGTCTCCTTACTCATTCTTAACTTTTCATAAAGCTTATTTTTATCCAAAGGATTTGTCATGGATTTATTTTTAATTTTATTTTTCTATTTTTGAATTTATTAAGATATATTTTTACCTTTATACTTCTTTTTTGTTCTTTTCAAAAAACATTCTATGTATTTTGGCTGCAGGCTGCAGGATGGTTGGCTGCAGCATTCAGGCTTAGTCGCAGCATGTAGCCTCCTGGTTGCAGCATGCATGCAGAAGGGATCTCGTTTCCCCACCGGGGACGGAACGGTGCCGCCTGCCTTAGGAGTGTGGAGTCTTACCCACTGGACCACCAGGGAAGCCCCTCTTTTTGTTCTTTAGCTTTGCTTTACCTTCTAATTTATTGAAATTGTATACTTAATTCTTTCATTTTCATTATTTCTTGGTTTAATAATGGAAGATCATGTAAGTATAACCCAAAAGTTTAAACCATCTCCCTTAACTAAGAAAAAATTAAATACAGTGCTACTTTTTTCAAATCATTTTGAGAAAAGTGAAAACAAGAAAAAAGTGTAATCTGTATAACCTGGTTTAACAAATGTTAAGCTTTTGGGGGCATATTGTCTTGGATTGTTCTCTTTCTTCTGCTTTTATTTTCCCTCTGTACATATTTTTCAATGACATCATATTATATACAATTTTGCATTTCTTCAATTTTTAGATAAATTTTAATGTCATAAAATTAAAACCTATTCATCATTTTTGATAGTTGCATAGTTTTCCACAGTTTGGATACAGTATAATTTATTTAAACTATCCACCACTGATGAATATTCATGAACATAAATACTAATGAATATTAAATATGCTTCCTGTTTCCTATGTTAATAGGTTCACTATTTAATAAGGGCTAGGAAAGTAATAAGGGAGGAGCCAATAAAAATACTGCCTTAAAAATGATCCTACATACCTCTTTGTGCAGCTACCTTGGTATTTCTAATTTTATTTTCTGCAGTGTCCACATAGGTTAAAGTTATGATACTACATCTTTTGGTCTCCATATGATATTACCTCCCCCTTTTAGCCAAGTAAACTTCCATCGAATTTATAATCTAATCCCATTTCATGTATTCTTAATCTTCTTGGGGACATGAAGGTCATGTTTTCTAACATTTACTTGTATTTCCCTGTGTAGTAGGTATGTAAGTTTGATTTTTAAAAAATCTTGAATGCTGTCTTCAATTTGTTATGCCATAGAATGTCTTTATAAACCAATCCTACATAGTATTTTTTTCTCCCTGTTTCTCATTTTTCTGTGAGCAGTGGGCTATTCATGTTTGTTGTCTCCCCACATGCTGGTAGGTTAGATTCCAGCTTTCTTAAGCTTGGTATTAGTTATTTTGTTGATTAGCAGATTCCTCTCCTGAAGACTGTAGAGAGAAGGAAGGGAGAGGGACACCTGTGTAGTCCAATCGAGGAAGGTTGATTGGGCAGTGTTTTCTCTCCATATTTGGTGAAGGTGCTATGCAGGCTTCTTGACTGCCTGTTTGTTAGCCAGCTTGCCTCATGCTATATGTAAGCTGCATCTATGCCCAACTGCAATCTTACAACTTGGTACGGCCTCTATAATAATTTGAGGGCTTCAAATGGTGCTTATTCAAATCTTTGAGATACCAATTGAAGGGATGTATTTTTACTCTCTGCTGTCTTAGAACACCCAGCTATTAGATCTTGTCCTTACAAATAAGTGACTAGGTGCTGGAGAATTTGAGAGTTATTCCTTGACTGTTCTTGTGTGCTTTATATCTTATCTACTTTATATAGCTGAAACTCCTCTAAGTGTTTGCTTTGTGGAAGATTATTACCATGGCTTCTAATTTGAAAGTGACTTTCTCATCTTTGATAACCCTTTGAACATCAGTGGGAATCTAAGAATAGGGGGTGTGAGGCACTTACACTTTGATTCACATATCGAGTTCTTTTAACATTATCCTATTGACTTGAATGTCACAGGCTTTTAAAGAACATGTAATGACGAAACAAAGGATGAATATCACCTTGAACTTAAAGGATACGAATTATCATTGTATAACTTTTGTATTATTCTTCATGTGTTGAAAACTTTAAGGTTTCTTCATGTTTCTAAGATACTTCAAATGGTAGTAATGACAATCAGGTTCTGATTAGAAAAAAAAATGGGGACTACTCTTGAAATAGCTTCGATTGTTTGTTCTTTTCACTTATAACTTTTGACTTGTTCCTACTATCCCGCAGGAACCTCACATATAGTTTATTGGCAGCAACTGCTTTTTTCCCCCCCTTTTCAGGTCAAACATCAGAACTGATTTTTGAAAATGAAAGTTTGCGGGATAATAGAATGTCTTTTTTTCTCTGGCAGTGGGAGTCTCGTTTATTTGAGTAACTCAGTGAAGGGATTGTTTTACCAGGCGCTTACAAGAGATTGGGAGAATGTTTATCTCGCTAATCCTGGGGTAATGGAGGGAGAATTTCCTTCTCTCTTCTATGGTTCCTAGACCCAGTGAAGTCAGGAGTGCTAAACTTGACTGAATTTACAGTTTCTTTTTGTTGTTGTTCAATACCTATTTTTTAATTTTATTAATCACTGGAATCAGTGTGCAATCATATATTCATTTTGAGTATTTCTGTATTTCTATCCACATATATAATAGAAGACAAAGTATAACTTCCACTTCTGGAAGATAGGCATTTTATTTTTGAACTTTCTAATGACCTGCCTCTTGAGAAACCTATATGCAGGTCAGGAAGCAATAGTTAGAACTGGACATGGAACAACAGACTGGTTCTAAATAGGAAAAGGAGTACATCAAGGCTGTATATTGTCACCCTGCTTATTTAACTTATATGCAGAGTATGTCATGAGAAACTCTGGGCTGGAGGAAGCACAGCAGGAATCAAGATTGCTGGGAGAAAGATCAATAACCTCAGATATGCAGATGACACCACCCTTATGGCAGAAAGTGAAGAGGAACTCAAAAGCCTCTTGATGAAAGTGAAAGAGGAGAGTGAAAAAGTTGGCTGAAAGCTCAACATTCAGAAAACGAAGATCATGGCATCCGGTCCCATCACTTCATGGGAAATAGATGGGGAAACAGTGGAAACAGTGTCAGACTTTATTTTTCTGGGCTCCAAAATCACTACAGATGGTGACTGCAGCCATGATATTAAAAGACGCTTACTCCTTAGAAGGAAAGCTTTGACCAATCTAGATAGCATATTGAAAAGCAGAGACATTACTTGGCCAACAAAGGTTCGTCTAGTCAAGGCTATGGTTTTTCCTGTGGTCATGTATGGATGTGAGAGTTGGACTGTGAAGAAGGCTGAGCGCCGAAGAATTGATGCTTTTGAACTGTGGTGTTGGAGAAGACTCTTGAGAGTCCCTTGGACTGCAAGGAGATCCAAACAGTCCATTCTGAAGGAGATCAGCCCTGGGTGTTCTTTGGAAGGAATGATGCTAAAGCTGAAACTCCAGTACTTTGGCTACCTCATGCGAAGAGTTGACTCATTGGAAAAGACTCTGATGCTGGGAGGGATTGTGGGCAGGAGGAGAAGGGGACAACAGAGGATGAGATGGCTGGATGGCATCACTGACTCGATGGACGTGAGTCTGAGTGAACTCCGGGAGTTGGTGATGGACAGGGAGGTCTGGAGTGCTGCGATTCATGGGGTCGCAAAGAGTCAGACACGACTGAGTGACTGAACTGAGCTGAAATGCTCATCAGTGCATATCACTAATAGAAAATATTTTGCCAACTAGAAATAGAGACATAGAATCTTTCAAAGCCAGACATATGGGTTCTATCAAATGTAGTAGATATTTGTGGATTTTACCTGCCCAGCCACGCTTAACCCTTCTTTTGCTAAAATTACCATGGCGTTGGCTATTCCATCTCACCTTGGTGGGACTATCAGATGAGATACATCCTTACCCAATGCATAGGAACATGACTCAAGGTATACTGATGAGACTTTACTTTTTTCCTGAGAATTACCCTGTCTCATAAATCCTCATTAAGTTAGGATTGACTTAATGCATGCATAGTACTTAGAAGCAGTATTGGCACAGGGTAAGCAGTATACAAGTGTGAACTTTCTTATTAAGCAGAGTGACAGAACATTAGAGAGTGGTTAGACTTGGAACATTCCACCTGGCTGCCCTAAAGCTCACTCCTAGTTCCTCTACCCTGGTCTCCAGAGTGACCTAGTTCTGTCAGTTCCTCCAAGGCAAGATTATAAAGCATTTCCTCCAATTCTGTGAACTACCCTGTATCCTTCTGATAAATTCATTTTGACTCAACTTTCTCTTCTTGCAATCCAAGAATCCTCATGGATAAAGAAAAACTCTCAGTACAGTTCCAAACATTGGAATTCAGTAATATTCTAAGATTTAAAAATTATTTATATTTACTTTGGAGTGTGTTTTCTTATATCTTCTGAATATGCTGCTCTACTGTTCTGGGAAGTTATGTCAAGCAAAATAAAATATTAGTAGGATTACCTGGCATAGAAAAAATTGGGACATTCAAAATGATGGAAATAACGTGCTCTTAGTATTATTTTTTAAAGAAAACTAATCATCATCATTAAAATGATATATGCAGACACTGTGCTTAGAGATTTCCAGATATTATTTCTAATCTTTCTAGAAACTCTGCAAATGATTAACCTCATTTGATGGATGGGAAAGCTGAATGTTTGAGGCTTGTACATTAGTTAGCCTCTAACGAGACTTGTAACCCAGTTCTAATCACTGCAAAACCTGTACTCTCTCCTACAATGACTCAAGGTAGCATCCTTAAATTGTAAACATCTTTCTGTTTCAATACCTGAGATATTTGGTTGAGTTTTTTAAATGGTGTGTATTCATTCCTTGATTAAATATGTACTGAGTGACTGTGTGGGTAAGGCCTCTATGAATGTAGTAAATATAGCCTCAGAGAATATGTTTTAGGAAGCGGGGATGGCAATATGTAGAAGAAGGAACTTTGCAGGTTATTTAGAATAACTGTAAAATATATCTACTAATCAAGGAAAGAATAATAGCTGATTTTCATTTTGTTCAGATAATCCACTCAAAATTTGTTTCAGTTGACTCCAGAGAAATATTTTTCATTGTTCCCCTGAGCCCACTCTATCCTACTCACCGAACATGCATACATATAGTAGTGTGTTTAGGAGCCATACCATGTTCTAGAGAATTTTAGTTCACTTAATTTCAGGGTATTTCTATGCAGGAATAATGTAAAGGGTGTTATTTGATGAAGACAGCTGGAAACTTCTAGAAACTGGATAGAGTCCCAAGTTTACCAATCCTGCTGTTACAATTTTAAACACATCGGAGATGAAAAGCCACCATCCCACCCTCCAAAGAGCTAGAATCTAATGATTGTGTGGAAACTTTCATAGCATCTCTGGACAAATCAGGCAAGTACTTTATTCTTGCCTTTGCTAGCACTTATAATGGGGATCTTTCAGAAAGGGACAGAATACTGTAAACTTTAATCTGTTCCTTCCCTTCAGTCTCACACTATGTAGTATACCTGTTTAGCAATAGAAGGGAAGAGGTTAAACAAGCTGCCCTCATTGACAGTAGAGTTCACCTAGTTTAAGCAGAAGAAATTTTCTGTGTGCTCAGAGATATCAATGTTTGCTTTCTATGTAATGGAAAAAGACCATAATGGTAATGAGTATGGCTGAAATGCCAAAGAAGCATAGCCAGGCTTTGGTTCTACCCATTCTGGAAGGTTTTGTATGTATATTCAAATTCATTACTAGTGATTCATTTTATTTTAAAGACTTGGTCTATGTGTGATTGTATTTGAAAAATCTGTGCAGTTGGGGAGACTGTAATATTTCTGTGGAGAAATCAAATTGATAAAAGAAAATAAAAGAGATTCATTAAAGAATGAAGCCAAATAGTACAAATACCTGAATAAATGATCGAGGGATAAACAGGCTAAG
This sequence comes from Bos taurus, assembly GCF_002263795.3. Taxonomy (NCBI): domain Eukaryota; kingdom Metazoa; phylum Chordata; class Mammalia; order Artiodactyla; family Bovidae; genus Bos; species Bos taurus. Next base: position 95,589,238 of record NC_037334.1, read on the forward strand.
CAGTACCTAAGTGTGAGCTTTTATTTTTATTAAACAGACTGCCAGAAGGCTAGAAAGTGGTTAGAATTGGAACATTCTGATCACCGTGGTCAGTTTCCTGAAGAAACTTAAAAAAAAACCCCAAACTGTATTTTTCTTATAACTGATTTTGATGCAGTAAAATATTCAATCTCCTTTTAATTTTTTTCAAGTATTTTTCATTGGTGGTGGAGGGTGGGGATCAATTACTTATAATAATATAAGAAAACCAAGTTGTGGCTAGTTTTATGTTTCTTATTCTGCCTTAATCTCTTGCAGCTAGCTCGGTGCTAGTTGCACCTAGCTCGAGGGTGCTGGCTCGGAGTCTCACCGGGCTCCCCTGGGAGAGGGTGGGCTCTGTGTGTTCACGTGGGAGGCAGGCTGAACAGAGTGGTCCCAGAGGCAGCACCACATGCCTTTTGGATCAGCGGCCCCTCAGGTGGGAGGTGCAGAACTGAGAAGTCCAGGCACACAGAGCTCCTCCCCAGAGCAGCATCCCCGGTCAGTGGTACCAAGCTTGGCCAAGGTTTAAAAGATGCAGGCTCCAGGGATCCAGACAGACATTCCAAGCTAGCATATCCAAGAGTGGATCCTGGAAAGCTGCCTTCTTAACTTGGAGATCAGCTAGAATTCCACGCTCCTATTCTAAGTTCTTTGTGTAGAAGGAGTGACCCCCGCTCTTTGCTCCACCGGCGTGGTTGCAGCCACGTAGGGCCCATGAATAACCACCACCATGTTCTGGAAGAGTAAGACTTGTCTTCGGGGCAAGCTTCTCAGTACATCCGCCTCTTAAGCCTCCACCCACCTCTCTCAGGTCGACAGCTTTGCTGCGTGGTAATCTGAATTTGACAGTTTCATCCAGTTTCCCCATTTTGCGGCTTGGCTTTGCCCTGACCGGTTATTGCTGCTGCTGCTGCTGCTGCTGCTAAGTCGCTTCAGTCATGTCCGACTCTGTGAACCTCATAGATGGCAGCCCACCAGGCTCCCCAGTCCCTGGGATTCTCCAGGCAAGAACACTGGGGTGGGTTGCCATTTCCTTCTCCAATGCATGAAAGTGAAAAGTGAAAGTGAAGTCACTCAGTCATGTCTGACTCTTATTAGGTGGCTAATAACCATGTACCTTAAAGATACATATTGGTGTATAATCATTTCAGTAAAATTACTTGGGAATTGCAGAAAATGGAACTTTACCTATTGAAGTGCCATGACTTTTTTAAAAAAAAGTTAAAACTCCTCAGCTTTCACCAGGCATTGAAGCTTTGTATGCTTCCTGATGATTCAGAATTGTCATTAAAATATGACTTATTTTACTGAGCTATGCAGTATATTATGGAAGTCACTGAAGCAGATAATTTTCTCCTGCATTTTAATCCTATGTTGTTATGGGTTTTGGTTTGCTTGTGTGCTGCTGTTAGCTCTGCGTTTTCCTTGAAAGCCAGCTGTTTCTGTACCGCTGTCAGTACGTACACATGCTTTCATTTCTGTTTCTGATCTCTGTGGGCTGTACTCCCACATAGCCAAACTGCTGAGAACTAGGTCTTATTTAGAATGAGCTGGATTTTGGGCAAAGCTCTGGCAATCTTTCCTGAGAGTCACTGTCCAGCTCTGGGAGAGGAATACTGTGACTTGTATTCTGGCTGCCCAGAAGGTTTTGTTTACTTGTTGGCTTTGATTGCATGATTGTGTCTCAGAGGACCCTGTGTTGTTGCAGTGGTTAGTTCTGAATTGCTGAGGAGTTATTGTTTAGAATGTAAAACTTGGAACAAGCATGTGTCCACATGTGTCAGCATGCTCCTGTCTCGCACACTCAGGATGGAGGGAAAGGATGCAATGTCCAGCTGGAATGTGGAGCAGACACAGTCCGATCAGTGATTTTTCTTTCCCTCTTGGGATGGCGGCCATGCTGGGTCCTGGGCTGCAGCAGGAAGGAGACCCAACTTCTCTCTTTCCTGTTATTTTGCCCCCAGAAAAACTGCTTGGCAACTGTCATAACTTCACAGCCCCTTGCATGCTTGGTAGTTTAGGAAAATGCAGCTCCTTTAAATATGCTGATAGTCTAAGCAAAGAAAAGCACCTGCAGGGTTATCTTATGGGAGCAAAGGGCCGAGGCGCAATGTGCAGAGAAAAACTGCCACTGCCCTGGCTGTTCTGAGCAAGGCGATTGGTGCCCCAGAGCGGCCATGTGAGACACACGGCTGGGGGACAGGAGGAAGGATGTTCCTAACTTACAGGCTCAGTCATAGTAGACCCCTTGGTGGTGACAGGTAGGGCCACTGCTTATAGGAGACATATTTACCAAAGCCCATAATTGATGCATGTATTTTTGAGGTCAGTGAGAAGGACCTCCTCCTGGCTTTCTGCTCTTTGCCATTAACACCATAAATCCACCTGCCAAAAAATGAGAGCCATCACCAAGCTTTCTTGGCTTCACCTTTATTTATTTATCTCTACAAAGCTTACTTCCTCTCTTTCTCTCTCTTTCTTCCTGCCTCTCTCTTCTTTGCTCCTCATTCCTTTTGGACCTAGTTCCAAAGTATATTTTATTTAACTACTTGATGCGCATTGACTGGGTGTAAAGAGAGGGAAAATCGTATTCATGACTATCGGGGTCTCCGTGCCTGTAGTCAGGATGATACAGGGTGCACTAAATAGGATGGTCTCCATGGTGAGGGGGTCACAATGTGCCAGGCTTTTGTGAGATGAAACGCACGGCATATGTCTGGGCATACTTGAAGTCTGCGGTTTCAGAGTTCTGATCCTGAGTTTATCTTGACTGATCAGCATGCAAGGCAGAATCAGAGTGTATCAGAACAAGTGGCCAAATGCGATAGAGCTTCAAAATGATTTAAAAATGAAACCAGAAAAAAAGAGGTTAGAATAAAGTTAATAAATTAATATTTTATTTGTTCAGCTGTAATGTCAGTGGCTATTTTTTTAAAAAACAATTAAGCAGTTATTTCAGCTTTTAAGGGACAGATTTTTAAGTCCTGACAAGGATTTATGATGAAACACTGTGCCAGCTCATATTCTTGTGTTAACGATGCTGTAAGAGAAAAGTTTAGGACCTTTGCAATAAGTATCTTGTTTTTCAAATATTAAGCTAATTTCAAATATTGACTTTTAAATTTTGTTGTCAGATTTGTTGTGAAAAATTACTGTGTTTTTATACTTTCAAGGTTTTTTAATCTGTGGGCCTCCACTCAGTCATCGATGGGAGAAGATTTCGGTTGGAGCTGCTTTGGCTTACAAAGGTAATTGTAGCTGTTTGTGGAGAAAGGCTGACCTTATAACCCCTCACCAATTTATCCAGAGACTAAGTACCGTCCTTTGTCGTATAGCTGCCATATACCTTTTTAATGTGCATTATTTCATATTTGTTTTTTACCAGGTGATATTTAGAGACAAGGATAAAGTGACATTGAATGTAAAAGAAGAAAGTATTGGTAAAGAAATATTCAAGGAGGTGTGTTCAAGTGGAAGGGGACGAGGATAAACCTGTGGCTGATTCATGCCGATGTTTGGTAGAAAGTAACACAGTAGTGTAAAGCAATTACCCTTCAATTAAAAATAAATAAATTTACCAAGAGACATATTCAGAAACCACAGGGTATTTGACTTCATCCTTTGATTTTATGGTCCCTGTAATTCACTCTTGGTTTTACTATGATCCTTAGATGTATATGTCTTTTTGAAGCCAGACATAGAATAGGTGTCAGGAGTATGGGATTCTAGAGTCTGATTGACAAGTTCCATTCTGGCATCACCCTTAGTTATGTCATCTTGAAAAATTATTTAAGCTCCCTGGGCCTTATTTTACTCCTTTAAAAATGGAAGCAATGAAACTGTTTTCCTCATAGGATTGTTGTGAAATTATAGATCATGAATTTAGAGCACATGGCTCAGTGCTTGGCATGCAATTAGATGCAGCGAATGTCTGTAACTTCTGCTTAGTCTGTTCTAGCTGCAAATGAATTTCTTTTCAAATTCTGACAAGCTAAAGACACTTCTAAGATTAAGTGAAAAGGCAGTTGTCCTTGAAAGAGGCCTACAGATGGCATAAGTTAGGTGAATTAAACACAATAAACAGAGGAAAGCAATAAAATCCACTTCACAGGCATTCAGAAAATATTTGTTATAGTAGAGAGAATTGATGATTAGGTATTAGGAACTCATAGATTTATAGACTCTCTGGATTGGGTGTGGAAATGTAAGTAAATATCATCCTGCCCAACTATCCCATTTAGTGTTTTCTTGTCCTTACTGTATTCCTGTGGAATAGACATTCATCCTAATACTTGAACCCTTCCCCTGATGGAACCCCATCCATGAGCAGCTAGGTCTTATTATGTGAAAAATCTTTTAGTTTGAGCTGGTCTGCTCCTCTTGTTCTCACTCATCCTTTCTAACTTGGCTTCTGTGGCTCTTCATACATCAGTGACTCACAACTTTGAATATACTTATTTTCTATATTTTCCACTTCCTTCTTTCCAGATGTAAATCCCCAGTTCCTTCAACCTTTCTCAAATGACATGATTTCAAGTCCTCTTATGTTATGATTGATAACTTTAGGACTGGACTTATTTCAGTCAGAAATTATATTTTGCTATGAACCAATAGGAACCACCAAACTAGAGGCTTAAAACAGAAGGGAGTTTATTTTTCTCTCACATAGAAGAGACCCTGCAGTAGACAGCTCCGTGGTGACTCAGCGGATTCATCAGGGACCCAGGACCTTCTAGGTTTCTCCTTTGCCTGAAGGTGCGATTCTCGTTCTCAGGCTCTGGAGGTGGCCACTGTGGCTACAGCCACCAGTGTTCCCATTGCAGGCAGGGAAGAATGGGAAGAGCCCAAAGCAATAGAGTGCAAGCCTCCTGAGTCTGCTTCTCCTTTTAAGGAGCTTTTTAGGACACATTAACAGCAACTTCTATTTCTTACTGGTCAAATTGTATCACATGCCCAATTCTAATGCAAGAGAGGTGAGGAAATGTAGTTTTTAAGCAATGTTTTGTTGCTACCCTAGATAAAAGCAGGGTTCTTTCGGTTTAAAAAAAAAAAAGAGTAGGTTAAATATAAGATATGCAGTGGATAGTCTGCATCAGGATGTCCTCTTAATATATCCTCTTCTGAATTGTGGCTCCCCTGCTTCAACAACAGTCTAGATATGGGATGACCCTGAGGAGAAGAATGGGACTGTGTCTGTCTTTGGAAACCCAACTTCAGAATGTGGTACTGATTGATGGAAGATCAGAGAAAAAACACAGAGCAGTCCTTCCTTACTTGGGCAGATCTTTGTTTATCCAACTGATCTGAGCTCAGAGCCAATAATCTAACTGTTTACTAAGGCTTCCTATCTGTTGAAAGTTGAACACCTGCTCTTTGCTGGCCTGTTTTCTGCTCTACAGTATCATCGGTGCATAAATATAGCAGGACCATAAACCAGTTTCCAGTTGTGCTAATTTCTTCATAAAGGCATAACTTATTAAAAGCTTATCAATAAATGGCATAATTGTAAAGTCATTTTATAAACGTGTGTAAGTTACTTAATAAAGTTCTGTATGGCATATGTGTTAATACCAATGATATTTTAATAAATTACTCCAAAGTACAGTCCTGTTGGGATGGATGGCACCTACAAAATTCATCCAACCACATTTTGATAGCTTTTTTTCTGTCCAAGAATCCCAGATTCACTGGAAGGGGAATGGGAAGGAGGAAGCATAGTAGTAACCTTTCAGAAACACTCTAAATAAAAGCAAAGAAAATGCATGCTTACTATACAAGGAGTCTTGGAAACTTATTCCTGGTCTCTGAAAGTAAAAGATGAGATGAATTGGTGTATCACTGACATCAACCAGTCACCATTCTCTCTAGAGAGAAACTTAGACCTCGATAGCTCAACTAGTGGTTGTGGTATAATAGTCAAGGGCCTTCTTCTTGCCTAAGTCTAATGAATACAAGCATGTGATGAGTAACTTCATTCCAAAAAACTTGAAAAATGCCTCAATTGGTTTGTTCTCTGGCCCATTAGACAAAGATTGTTTTCAGCACCAAGAACGCTGGCATTTAACATCACTTAGGAGGCCAAGTTGAAGAGTATACTCTTTTCATGTTGTTTTCTACTTCATTTCTGTGTTAGAGATAGGAGTGGAATGTAAGCTCACAGTCCAAGAATAGGTGAATAGGTGGATGAATGCAGATTGCATCTGGTCTCCACATACTCTTAGTTGATTCTTGGAGAATTTTATGTGACATTCAATGAAAGCTTCTCTTCGGGAGGTTTTCCTATTAGCTCATAGGAAAAAGTGGCAAAAAAAAAAAAAAGTTAAATATATGGTTACTGATTTCATAAAGGCAATGGTAGCTTTTGTGGTAGGGGGAAAAAAGTCCAAAAATGCATTTTACTTATAATCATTAGCTCATGTTTTCTGTGAGTTTCAATATGATCATATATTTTGCAGTGCTCCCAGCAGGTACTAGTGGTAAAGAACCCACTTGCCAATGCAGGAGATGTAAGAGATGCGAGTTCAATCCCTGATTCAGGAAGATCACCTGGAAGAGACCATGGCAACCCACTGCAGTATTCTTGCCTGGAGAATCCCATGGAGAGAGGAGCCTGGTAAGCTACAGCCCATAGGGTCACAAAGAGTCGGATGCCACTGAAGCTAGTTAGAACGCACACATTCATTTATTTAATGAATATTGCTCATTTACTTTGTACCTACCATATGCTTGGTATTGTGCTAAGTTTGGAGAATGCATAAATCTGTGAGAAACTGTTTCTGCCCTCATAAAACTTATGATTAAGTGGCTACTGACAGCTTACCTTTGTATTGTGTTTTGAAGTTTTTCAAGTGCACAAGCATTGTAACAAAATCTTTAAGAAAATCTCAAGGGAAGTAGGGTAGACAATAATAGTCCCATTTTAAAAATGAAGAAATTGAGGCTCACAGAATATTAAGCAACCTATCTGATTGCACAGAAAGTTAGTAGCAGAGAGTGTTGATTGTTAATTCTTCTAAGTTTCACATTTTAATGGAAAGAGTTATTTTATATGTGAAATTTTCCTGTAAGAACCTTAGGTGAAGTTGGATGTCTGTTTTTAACCTCTTACAGTAATAATAATGTTCTGACCTAGATTCCTGAAATACAGGTATTTCATCCAGACTGACTTACATATTGCAGATCTGTACTATTGATCAAATGTCATGAAAAGAAATAGCAATTGAATTTGTTGGTTGTTGAACCTACTTTGTAGTCAAAATTCTAGTGGTCTCAGAATGACTGGAGTCTGCCACTTAAGGTTTGACTCTTATCATATGGCAGCTGTGGTAAACTTCATAAAGACTCACAGGCAGTTAAGAAGTATGTAGTTCAAAGTGAATCATATTTAAAGGATTACTTAAGAAAATGGGATCATGTCTCCTATATCCCAAAGAAGTCAGATAACATGTTTTTGTTTTTTTTTTTAACATCACCAAAAACAGACTTTCCCTCCTTTAATCTTCTTTCCACACAACTTTTGTTTCTTATTTCAGAGTAGATTTTGTGATGGTTTCTCTCTCTCTTAATATAGCCTTCTGTGAGAAAGGTTAATCTTTGCAGGATGGAAACCACAGAAAATACAGACATGGTCAGCAAATGTTATTACTTCTTTTTACAGGAGGCAGAGTGTCTGAACCAGTGATTCTCAAGCCTGGCACATACCAGGGCCAGCTGGGTGCTTATAAAATGTGCTGCTGCCTAGGTCCTAGTGTGCCCAGAACCACACCATCTCTGGGGTGGGGCCCCGGCATTTGCATCATTTTCAGATATTCGTGGGTGATTCTAAGTGTGCAGGCCAGGGTTGAGAACAGCTAGAAGCTGCCATTTCTGTTGAAAGGATAGAAATCAAATCAAGCTAACTTATACTAAAGTGCAAACAGCTTTTAGTGTCATTTGAATTTCTGAAATCAGTATCTAGTGGATATTTTGGTCAGTGTGATGAACTCTAATGACAATAGCCAGGCAAGGGCAGAAAATGTTTCGAGCAGGAGACCATTTTGTACATTTTGAATTTCACCAGTGTGATGGCTATCCCATCTCAGCTTAGACAATTGCTTTCCTTATGCGGCCCTGGCTTTGAATTTAGCTTTAGCTTCCTAAAACCAAATGTGTTAAGACACTTATTTGATGCCCAGATTTGAGTAGATTTTTCTTAAAACTGGAATTAGAGGAAGAACCCCATGGACAGGGGAGCCTGTCAGACTACAGTTCATAGGGTTGCTAACTGTTGGACACGACTGAAAAGACTTAGAACACACACATAGAAATAGATTGAGTGCCCAGAGCCCTGGTGCCCACCTGCTTTATCCCTGTATCATTACAGCTCTATCTGTACAGGGAAAGCAAAATGGACACCCTGAAATAGTCAGTGGGATAGCAACATATGTGAAACCTAATTTTTTTTTAAAGGTATTTTAGCTAATAAGGAAGAGTGTGGGTATCAAATTATCAAAGTATTTCTCAGATCTTCTAGTCACCTAAAGTGTATTCACCTATTTATTACATTTTCCTGTGCGTTAACCTGAGCTTAGCATTTATACATTCAGATTAGAATGCCTATTAGTTCAGTTCAGTGCAGTTCAGTCGCTCAGTCGTGTCCAACTCTTTGCAACCCCATGAATCACAGCACACCAGGCCTCCCTGTCCATCACCAACTCCTAGAGTTCACTCAGACTCATGTACATCGAGTCCATGATGCCATCCAGCCATCTCATCCTCTGTCGTCCCCTTCTCCTCCTGCCCCTAATCCCTCCCAGCATCAGAGTCTTTTTCAATGAATCAACTCTTCGTATGAGGTGGCCAAAGTACTGGAGTTTCAGCTTTAGCATCATTCCTTCCAAAGAACACCCAGGGCTGATCTCCTTCAGAATGGACTGTTTGGATCTCCTTGCAGTCCAAGGGACTCTCAAGAGTCTTCTCCAACACCACAGTTCAAAAGCATCAATTCTTCGGCGCTCAGCCTTCTTCACAGTCCAACTCTCATCCATACATGACCACAGGAAAAACCATAGCCTTGACTGGATGGACCTTTGTTGGCCAAGTAATGTCTCTGCTTTTCAATATGCTATCTAGGTTGGTCATAACTTTCCTTCCAAGGAGTAAGTGTCTTTGAATTTCATGGCTGAAATCACCATCTGCAGTGATTTTGGAGCCCCCAAAATAAAGTCTGACACTGTTTCCACTGTTTCCCCATCTATTTCCCATGAAGTGATGGGACCGGATGCCATGATCTTCGTTTTCTGAATGTTGAGCTTTCAGCCAACTTTTTCACTCTCCTCTTTCACTTTCATCAAGAAGCTTTTGAGTTCCTCTTCACTTTCTGCCATAAGGGTGGTGTCATCTGCATATCTGAGGTTATTGATATTTCTCCCGGCAATCCTTATTCCATCTTGTACTTCTTCCAGCCCAGCGTTTCTCATGATGTACTCTGCATAGAAGTTAAATAAGCAGGGTGACAATGTACAGCCTTGATGTACTCCTTTTCCTATTTGTAACCGGTCTGTTGTTCTATGTCCAGTTCTAACTATTGCTTCCTGACCTGCATATAGGTTTCTCAAGAGGCAGGTCAGGTGGTCTGGTATGCCCGTCTCTTTCAGAATTTTCGACAGTTTATTGTGATCCACACAGTCAAAGGCTTTGGCATAGTCAATAAAGCAGAAATAGATGTTTTTCTGGAACTCTCTTGCCTTTTTGATGATCCAGCAGATGTTGGCAATTTCATCTCTGGTTCCTCTGCCTTTTCTAAAACCAGCTTGAACATCTGGAAGTTCCTCTCTTAGCAGTTTCCGAATAGCAGTTTCCAAATTCGAGGATCATTACTTCCTTAGCTCTTGAGGGTAAAAGCCAACCATGTTTCCATGTATAGATCTGTGGTTGGAATCTTACTCAGTTATTCTGATAGTTACAAAAGTAGGCATTGATTGATGTGTGATAGGAGAAGAGTATCTAATTTCAGGAATATTTTATTTTGGGAGCAGGTGAGAATTAAGGTTTTTGTTTTACTTTTTGCTTTTGTTTTACATCTCGATGAATTCATCATTAAATCACTAGTATATATTTTTATGGGGCTTCCCTGGTGGCTCAGTGGTATAGAATCTGCCTTCAGTGCAGGAGCCGCAGGTGATGCGGGTTCAATCCCTGGGTCAGGAAGATCCCCTGGAGGATGGCATGGCTACCCACTCCAGTATTCTTGCCTGGAGAATCCCATGGACAGAGGAGCCTGGCACTCTATAGTTCATAGGGTTATGAAGAATCAGACAGGACTGAATTGACTTAGCACATACATACACATACCTTTACAGACTATGCTTTTTCTATTCCTGTAACTATTGGAGTTTATTCTCACCTTTCCTCTTTTATATTGGGCATGTTTGGTTTGGGACTTCCCTCGTGGTCCAGGGGTTAATACCCTGGTGTGGGTTTGATCCCTGGCCAGGGAGTTCCACATGCCTCTAGCGTGGTGAGGCCAAAAAAGATTTTTAAAAAATGTATATATTAGGTATATTTGCTCATTGCTAAACCTTTTCAGTTATTCATGATCCTAATTCAAATTTTTAGGTGAAATAAAATGCATTTCCTTTTAGATTATGTTGCAGACATCAAATGATTTAAAAAAATAAGAAAACACAACAAAGTAATTATTCTACCATGAGCTTAATGAGTCATGCTCTGGGGCAAAGTGGGGATTGGCAGAAGAAAGCAGTGAGGTGAAGAAAAGCAAAAAGTAAAAGCAGGCATGTATCAGGAAAAACTCCAGCCAGGGCTGAGGGGCTGAGCGCTATTGATGCTGCTTTATGATATGTGTCAAAATAAATGCAGGAAACAGCTTTTGCTTCAAAGTTTGGAATGCTGTGGTAACTGATATTTAAGTCAAGGAATGTTACAATTGGAAGAACTGACCTAAAGCTCTTTCCAAAACCATCAATTTTATTTATTAAACTTACTGACGAAAAGAAAAGTGACAAGACATAGATCATTTATTTATTTGACAAGGTACTCAGAGTTCTTTTCCTTGGTAGAACAGCAATTAAGATGGGTTTTATTATGCTCGGCGTGTGCATTGCCCTGCTTTAAAATTGTTTACATATTTACTGGCAAGGCACTAATGAAAATAAATCAGCCCAAAGGACTTTTATCTCCCTGTCTGTGGAACACTGTGAAAATTGCATTTTTAATGGATGATGACCACAGTTGTTTTTAGGATTCCTGAATGAAGTCATGAAGTCTTAAGAATTTTGGAACCCAAAATTTTGACTCATGTTACAATTTGAGTAACTGCTTTATAGAAAAGGGCCTGGTCTAATTTTGAGCCCGTGGCTTCATTATCTCAATTTGGAGGCTCATTTGCTGAGAATGATGATTATAGGTCCCATAATTAAGGCAAATTTTTACTTCGAGTTACTCAAGTTATGAGAAAAGAGATACATAGAAGTCACTATTTCTCAAATCAGGTGTCCTGTGCTACACTTTGGAAGTTATGTGTGCCTCAAAATAGAGTGTGGGTCCCTCTGCAAAAAAGGCTTAAACTCTCTCTCTCTCTCTCTCTCTTTTTTTTTTTGGAGCAAGATTTCTAAGAGACTTTAACATGCAAGTGGACATTGCGAATAATCAGGAAAGGACATGGCATCCAGCATTTCCCAGACTATTATCAAGCAATATCTATTGTCATCTCTTAGAACTCTTTTTCTCAGAACATAGTTAGGGGAAATCTGCCAGGAGCGATAGGGTTCCTCGTAAGTGCACAGCTGGCAATGAGCCACTCCGGGTCGTTGTCTTCCAGATGGTCATTGGTGCGCCTGATTCAAGAGCAGGGCTTGGGAGCCTCTTCTCTGTGCTACTTGTATTTGTTCTTTCTGAGAGAGCAAATCCAGAGGAGTCTACTGGCCACTATCCAATATGTACATGCTAAGTTGCTTCAGTCTTGTCCGACTCTGTGCAGCCCTATAGACTGCAGCCAGCCAGGCTACTCTGTCCATGGGATTCTCCAGGCAAGAATACTGGAGTGGGTTGCCATTCCCTCTTCCAGGGGATCTTCCCAACCCAGGGATCAAACTCACATCTCTTATATTTCCTGTATCAACAGGCAGATTCTTTACCACTGACATCACTTGGGAAATCACCATCCTATATGGTCCACTCCTTTTGATCTGTCTTTAACCATGGTGCCACAGAGTACTTTGGCCTTTATACATAATCTTTTGGCTTTAGCATGAATTTGTGGACCAGTTGGTGATGGACAGGGAGGCCTGGTGTGCTGCAGTCCATGGGGTTGCAAAGAGTTAGACACGACTGAGCAACTGAACTGAACTGAGGACAGGTAATTAAGCATTAGGACTGTTCTGTTCAGGTGGCATCCATCTTCATGTAAGATATTTGTTCAATCATTCTTTCAGCAGTATAAGATACCTATTATATATTGAACACCACGTTAGGCTATGGGGATACAAATATGAATAAGGCATCCTCCTGGTTCTCAAGCAATGTATGGGATCATTTAAACCATTTATATAATGGTTGTTCTTGCTTGCTTCTTAGGATCTTATTTGGATATACAATTGGCCACTTCATTTTTGAAAGTTACTTTGCCAACAAAGGTTCGTCTAGTCAAGGCTATGGTTTTTCCTGTGGTCATGTATGGATGTGAGAGTTGGACTGTGAAGAAGGCTGAGCACTGAAGAATTGATGCTTTTGAACTGTGGTGTTGGAGAAGACTCTTGAGAGTCCCTTGGACTGCAAGGAGATCCAACCAGTCCATTCTGAAGGAGATTAGCCCTGGAATTTCTTTGGAAGGAATGATGCTAAAGCTGAAACTCCAGTACTTTGGCCACCTCATGCGAAGAGTTGACTCATTGGAAAAGACTCTAATGTTGGGAGGGATTGCGGGGAGGAGGAGAAGGGGATGACAGAGGATGAGATGGCTGGATGGCATCACTGACTTGATGAACGTGAGTCTCAGTGAACTCCGGGAGTTGGTGATGGACAGGGAGGCCTGGCGTGCTGTGATTCATGGGGTCACAAAGAGTCAGACATGACTGAGCGACTGATCTGATTTGATCTGATAGATGATTGAAACGTATATACATCCTGCTCCTGCTGTAGCTTCAGTCGTGTCCGACTCTCTGTGACCCCATAGACAGTAGCCCACCAGGCTCTGCCGTCCCTGGGATTCTCCAGGCAAGAACACTGGAGTGGGTTGCCATTTCCTTCTCCAATGCATGAAAGTGAAAAGTGAAAGTGAAACCGCTCAGTCATGTCCAACTCTTTGCAACCCCATGGACTGCAGCCCACCAGGCTTCTCCACCCATGGGATTTTCCAGATAAGAATAGTAGAGTGGGTTGCCATTTCCTTCTCCAGGAGATCTTCCCAACCCAGGGATTGAACCCGAGTCTCCCACATTGTAGGCAGATGTTCTACCCTCTGAGCCACCAGGGAAGTCCATTGGCAGGTCAGTATAAACCACCCGCCGCCCCCCACACACACAGGGTTTCTGCCATAAGCCGTATGGGGTCACCGCTGAACTGCAGAGCAGGTCTCCTCACTTGCTTTGTGCAGAGCATGTCATTCATTCACACAAGCACACTGTAGAGTTAGTAAAGTACAGTGGAAAACATGTTCACTAGAAGAACAAAGAACTAGAGCTCCAAGCATCCTTACTTTGTCCTGAAGAGTCCTGGATGAACCCCCAAGATGACAGGTTGCTGTTGAGCCACAAAAGATGCCAGGATTCCTGGCCTCTGGAGGAGAAGAATTCAATCCAGGGCCAGAGACGAGGCTTGATTGCTCAGAGCTTTTGTGTAATAAAGTTTTATTAAAGTATAAAAGAGATAGAGAAAGCTTCTGACATAGACATCAGAAGGGGGCAGACTGATACTGAGTCTAAATTTTCTGCAGTATTCCCCCACAGAAACCAGCACCAGGCAGTGCCAGCCCGGGCATGGGCGACCAGGAATGCACTACTTGTTGGGTGTTTAATTGGTAATGAAGGTGGATTATGTTCTCTTCCCCCGGCAGGAGACATGGTGAAATCTGTATGATGCCATATTTTTTCCCTTGTGCATTCTCAGGCCAGGCAGCCCAGATGGCTCCTGACTGACCGTAGGCCCAGAAAGGAACACGGCAGTAGCACCCAGAGCAAGGCCAGAAGGAACATTTCAGCAGCAATTGCGTGGATCTTTGCTGCCCGGGGGCTCTTCATCCCTGTGCTTCAGTGCAGGCCTTGATGAAGAACAGAAGTCCAGGGCAAGAGAAAAATTAATTTGTTCTCTTATCTGCGTTTAGAAGGATCCTGTGCTCAAGGCTTCTTGGGCTTTAGATTCAAACACTGCAGTGTAGAGGGATCCCTGCACCATTGGGTTCTGATTAAATATGTTGTAAATTACATGCTGGAACGTCAGCAGGTTACAGGTCTATTTGGGTTTAAAAAAGGAAAGATTTCCACCTGCAAAGTTTAGATACATCTATATGAATATACTTCATAGTTAAAGAAAAAGTTGGGATGTCTTGGGATAGAAAGGATACAAGGCGAAAATGACTGAATTTACTATTGATATTGACACCAGTTGCTAAAAAGATTGTTTTGGATTACTTTTCATTCATAGCCTGAGAGATAGTGTGTGGGAAAGGGTACTCTTCCTGGGTCTTTTCCTCAGAACCGCATCACTCACCCTTCTTTTTGAATATTCTGCAAAGCAGCAATCTCATGCTTTATTCTTTATGGGTTCATTGGGGCTTCCCCTGTGGCTCAGCTGGTAAAGAATACAACTGCAATGTGGGAGACCTGGGTTTGATCCCTGGGTTGGGAAGATCCCCTAGAGAAGGGAAAGGCTACCCACTCCAGTATTCTGGCCTGGAGAATTCCATGGGCTGTATAGTCCATGGGGTTGCAAAGAGTCAGGCATGACTGAACGACTTTCATTTTCACTTTCTCACTTAGGTAGCTACTGACCCCAGAACTAAGTTTTTCCTTCAATAGTTCTTTGCACATATGTTTTTCACAGTCCTCTGAGGGCCTACTCACCATGTGGCAGACACAAGTGCAAGGCCGTTGAGGAAATACAGCAGTGCACAAGACACACTCCCTATTGAAACACACATGCAGGCAGATTCTAGCCACTGATGGAGTGGTGTGAACAGGTGTGTGAATATGCTGCTCAGACTTCCACACAATTGCACTCATCTCACACGCTAGTAAAGTAATGCTCAAAATTCTCCAAGCCAGGCTTCAGCAATACATGAACCGTGAACTTCCAGTTGTTCAAGCTGGTTTTAGAAAAGACAGAGAAACCAGAGATCAAATTGCCAACATCCGCTGGATAATCAAAAAAGCAAGAGAGTTCCAGAAAAACATCTATTTCTGCTTTATTGACTATGCCAAAGCCTTTGACTGTGTGGATCACAATAAACTGGAAAATTCTGAAAGACATGGGAATACCAGACCACCTGACCTGCCTCTTGAGAAACCTAAATGCAGGTCAGGAAGCAACAGTTAGAACTGGACATAGAACAACAGACTGGTTCCAAATAGGAAAAGGAGTATGTCAAGGCTATATATTGTCACCCTGCTTATTTAACTTATATGCAGAGTACATTATGAGAAATGCTGGGCTGGAAGAAGCACAAGCTGGAATCAAGATTTCCAGGAGAAATATCAATAACCTCAGATATGCAGATGACACCACCCTTATGGCAGAAAGCAAAGAAGAACTAAAGAACCTCTTGATGAAAGTGAAAGAGGAGAGTGAGAAAGTTGGCTTAAAGCTCAACATTCAGAAAACTAAGATCATGGCATCCAGTCCCATCACTTCATGGCAAACAGATGGGGAAACAGTAGAAACAGTGGCTGACTTTATTTTTTGGGCTCCAAAATCATTGCAGATGGTGATTGCAGCCATGAAATAAAAGACTTACTCCTTGGAAGGAAAGTTATGACCAATCTAGACAGCATATTAAAAAGCAGAGACATTACTTTGTCAACAAAGGTTCATCTAGTCAAGGCTATGGTTTTTCCAGTGGCCATGTATGGCTGTGAGAGTTGGACTGTGAAGAAAGCAGAGTGCCAAAGAATTGATGCTTTTGAACTGTGGTGTTGGAGAGGATTCTTGAGATTCCCTTGGACTGCAAGGGGATCCACCCAGTCCATCCTAAAAGAGATCAGTCCTGAGTGTTGACTGGAAGGACTGATGCTAAAGCTGAAACTCTAATACTTTGCCCACCTGATGCGAAGAGCTGACTCATTGGGAAAGACCCTGATGCTAGGAAAGATTGAGGGCAGGAGGAGAAGGGGACAACAGAGGATGAGATGGCTGGATGGCATCACCGACTCAATGGACATGGGTTTGGGTCGGCTCCGAGAGCTGGTGATGGACAGGAAGGCCTGGCGTGCTGCAATTCATGGGGTCGAAAAGAGTCAGACAAGACTGAGTGACTGAACTGAACTGAACTGAACTGATGCTGCTTAAGGACTCCAAGAGACAAAACAGCAACCTCCTTTTGTATAAACACGAATCGCATGTTCTTATGTTCTTTCAGAACTACACTTTGCGACTTGTACGCACTCTTGAAGCAGCAGGACACCATAGCCCTTGTTCCCTTTGGACGCTCACCTTCTGGGAACATAAGTGCATACTTGGCATATTTAGGCCATCAGCAGCCTCCAGCGTGGCTGATTGTCTTGTCTGGCACTCTGTTTCAGAAGCAAGTCTATGATACATCTTTCTTTAAGATAGATTATTCTCTGATTTATGATAATAGTTTAACATTTTAATGAAGGGGCTTTCTAACTTTTATTACATGTTGCCTCATTTAAAAGATCATATTTATTTACCATATATCATTGATTTTAAAAATACATATTTTTTCGTATGTTAACAGTTTTTAACAGGATGTGTTTTACAGTCAATGGCATGCCATCATCTAGTTACCAATGTGCCTCCCTATTCTTTAAAAACACCTCTTTCAAGACACATGTCTCAACTGGGGGAGCACTGGAGGCCCTTCACCCTGCCGATGTTTCTGGTACCTGACACACTAAAGGAATCCAGGCATCCATGCTGCTTGGTTCCAACAGTTGTAAGAAAACCAGGGCACCTTATCTTATATCCTGACATATTATTGTGTCTCCCTTTTGAGAGAGGGAACAATGGTATAGTTAATATGGGATAAAATTGATTTGTGAATTTAGACTATGTCATGGGCTTCCCTGGTAGCTCAGTGGTAAGGAACCCACTGCCAGTGCAAGTTCAATTCCTGGGTCAGGAAGATACCCTGGAAAAGGAAATGGCAAACCACTGCAGTATTCTTGCCTGGGAAATCCCATGGACAGAGGAGCCTGACTACAGCCTACAGTCCATGGAGTCACAAAGAGTTGGGCACAACTTAGCGACTATTAATAAAAACAGCAAACAACAGAGACTGCGTCTAACATTCAGTGAATGCTGCAAAGTATGTATTTTTCTACTATACACACGGGCATATTTGAAGAATATAACAGGTGGAAAAGGCACTTCCATATGATAAGCTAAATGATTATGGAGAGGTGTAGTAATACAGTATATGGATAAAACCAAATGAGGGATCAGTTAATCAATATGAATCCTGAGCAGGAAGAGGCTATTTTGGGGTTGGGAACAGTTAATGGAGGATATGAGAAGTAAACTGGCTTTTGAAAGCAGTAAAGGATTTGTATAAGAAGAAATGGGGGTGAGGGAAAATATGTTCTTTTGCCTAAATTTTTTTACACATGTATCTCCGGTAGAGGAATTCAAAGTAAATGCATATTTTTAGGCTCTGAACATGCACTTGAAAATACATCATGCATTTATGAAATTGACTGTTTTACTAAGAACCAGTTAGAATACTTCTGCTTTTCTGGGAATTTTGAATATTTTTCACTAACTCCGGGTGGCAGAGGAAGACAGCAAAGCACTGACTCATCTCTGAGATAGTGCAGAAAGGATTGGCTGGGCAGACTTAATTCCAGAGAGGTTTCAAGGGGGTCTGACTATCTCAGACCTGAATGTGAAATGAGTATAACCCATGACTCACAGAAAACTCTTGAAATGGGTAAAATGACTAAGCCATTCTCATCTGAAACGAGCTGGACTAGGCCACACTTGGATTATTTAGCAGGAAATCACAAGGTCTTCTCAATAAACAAGCCGCAGTTTGGGAAGACAGTGTCGGCTTCCCCTGTGGTTATGCCGCTTATCTTTCATATCATCACAGTGAGCCCCTTCTTCCTGCCCTCAAACTGTGAAATGCCATGCCACCTGCTGCGCTTAGCTGAGGGCTCATTTCTGTTATTAAATGGGTCCGACTTCCCCCTTCCTTTTTCAGTCATTTCCTTCCTTCCTTGCTTCTTTACACTTTAAAGCTCAGTTTGAGCACTCCAGAACAGTTTTATCAGTAAAGTCTGATGTTATGTGTTTATATTTTTAGTATAATTCTAAACTTTAAAAACAAATGATGAAGACCCACTCTGCTCTGGTGAATACCTGATCATGTTGCTTAACGTTTTTGTTTACTTTTGGTTCTAGTGGTTAAAAGGGCCGCGCAACACATTTTAAAAGTCCGCTTCCATTTTGACAAATTTTCCCCAGACTTGGGGCATCAGGTTCCTCTTTTATCCATCTGTCCATCCTGTTCTTTCTGTCTGCTGGAGGAGCAGTTATCCACCATGCTGGACTCTAGATACATTTATAAAATACTGGTCTCCAGGCCCTATCCAGAGTGATTTTAATCTATTGCTCCAATCTGTGGTTCAGAATCAGAATTCTTTAAATTGAGGTATACATAATATATAGCATTACAGTAGTTTCAGATGGATAACATAATGATCTGATATTTATATACATTGTGAAGTGTTCACCACAATAAGTCTAGTTAACATCTGTCATCACACATAGTTACAAATTTTGTGTGTGTGATGAGATCTTTTAAGATTTACCCTTGGTGCTGTGCTGTCCTTAGTCGCTCAGTCATGTCCAACTCTTTGCGACCCCCATGGACTGTAGTCCGCCAGGCTCCTCTGTCCTTGGAATTCTCCAGGCCAGAATACTGGACTGGGTTGCCATGCCCTCCTCCAGGGGAACTTCCCCACCCAGAAATGGAACTGCGGTCTCCTGCATTGTAGGCAGATTCTTTACCAGCTGAGATACCTGGGAAGCCAGGCAAGAACACTGGAGTGGGTTGCCATTTCCTTCTCCAATGCATGAAAGTGAAAAGTGAAAGTGAAGTCGCTCAATCGTGTCGGACTCTTAGCGACCCCATGGACTGCAGCCTACCAGGCTCCTCCGTCCATGGGAGTTTCCAGGCAAGAGTACTGGAGTGGGGTGCCATTGCCTTCTCCCAGATTTACCCTTAGCATCTTTTAAATATACAATATGACTTTATAAACCATAGTCACCATGCTATGCATTACACTTCCATGATCTATTTATTTTACAACTGGAAGTTTGTATCTTTTGACCACTTTATCCTTTTTGCCCACTCCTCACCATCGGCCACTGGAAAGTACCAATCTACTTTTTTTATCTAAAGGGTTTTTTAAAACTCCTCAAGGAATTGTAGAACCAGATTTGAAAAACACTGTGTTAGTCTTGAAACCTGGTCAGAACCAGTGTCTAGATCTGAGGTCAAGGCTGGTCCAGTTAGTGAGTCATGAGGCAGAATTTCCCCGGCAGCTATTGAAACAAAGAATTGCTGTGGATGTCCAGAACATTCTTGGGCCCCAATGCTGAATTGTCCCCAAATGAAGGATTCTGAATTCTTTGTTTCTGGCCGCTAGCTACAGAGTGGCCCGTGCAGTCGCCCTTGCAGCTAACATACACAGTACCTTTAAAAAGACAGAAAAAGCTACTCCTTATTCAAGGCACTTTGCTGTTTTCTGGGAAGCTGTTGGACTAAGTATACAAATTTATGATGACTTTGTAAACAGTACCCCATGGAATTGTGCAGTGCACAGCCTGTACAACCACACCCTGTGACCCATCGCATTCTTGTGCTTCTGTTAAACAAGTCATGACCTGAACTAGTGACTTGGGGATGCAGACAATTGTTGGCACAGCAACTAAGATAAAAGGCAAGTTTAAAGTCTGAGATAATGGGTTAAGATGTTCTTGAAAGGCTCCCTGCCTCATGGCTCTGTCGTATTGCTTAATTTAGCCCAGGTTGCTAGGGAAATGAATTCAAAATTGACCAACGCAGTGTCTAGAAGCTGTGTGTGAATAATAAGTAAAATTCATGGCAAATATACCCTTTGCTTGACAACCTTGGATGGATTTATTTGCTTACCCAGAGCTGAACACTAACATAACCTGTCCAGCCTTGGCAAAATTGCTGAGTAAGTCATACTTCTTTTCAGGTTCCTCAGCATCTTCTTTTTTACTTACTTAATATTTTTTAGCATGCTGATACTTTTAGTTTAATTAATTAATTTTTATTCAACTTATATAAATTGAAAAAACAAAACAAAAACAGTTCACCCATTTCTCCCACTCCCCACCACCCCACCTTTGGCAACTACCAATCTAGTCTCTATATCAGCTATGCTATGAATGGAATGGCTCCCCTCATAGCTCAGTTGGTAAAGAATCCGCCTGCAATGCAGGAGACACTGGTTCAATTCCTGGGTCAGGAAGATCTGCTGGAGAAGGGATAGGCTACCCACTCCAGTATCCTTGGGCTTCCCTTGTGGCTCAGCCGGTAAAGAATCCACCTGCAATGTGGGAGACCTGGGTTCGATCCCTGGGTTGGGAAGATCCCCTGGAGGAGGGAAAGACTACCCACTCCAATATTCTGGTCTAGAGAATTCCATGGACTGTATAGTCCATGGGGTCACACAGAGTTGGACACAACTGAGCAACTTTCATAACACACACTGAATAGACTATTCTGACAGAAGGATTTAGCCCTGAACCTCACTACTGGCCAGTGGGTTACATGGATGGTTCCTGCCTTCACTGTAGTTGCAGTTAGGCAGGCCGGATGGTATAATTATGCTGTCCATTAGAACATTCTATAGTGACAGAGATGATCTATAATCTGTGCTAGCCAGTAAAATATGGGTGTGTATGTGTGTGTGTGTGTGTGCACATCACTGTGTGTGGCTATAGAGCACTTGAAACATGACTAGAGAAACTAGGACTTGAACTTCTAATTTTAAATGCTTTTAATTAATTTCATTTAAAATTTAAATAGCTACAGGTGGCTAGTGGTGACCATACTGGACAGTGAAGGTCAGAGAGACGTCTTCTCTAGACAGTGAGAAAACTCATGCTTACTATGCACCTTCCCATTGTCAGCAATGTTTTTTTATGATCTTCTTTAATCCTCAGGAAACCTTGCAAGGTAGGTATTGTCTCCATCTCATAGATTGAAAATAACTGAAGCTCAGGGAAGCAATGGCCCATATTTTAAGACTGATAAATGATCAAATCAGCATTCAAACTTTGGTAGCTTTGGTTCTAAAGCCTGTGCTTGAAGTTTACTTGGGGTGGGGGGTGTCTTCCCTGTGAAGAGTTATTATAGAATCTAAATTTAAAATTAAAGCAGTAATGGCAACCACCAAAACACTCCTGTCAGGTGTCACTGTATGATAAAGAGAATTGTCCAGAGAGAGTGAGAAGGGAATGTGTGCCAACACTGGACAGACCCAACACGTGCAGTGGACAGGAGGGTGGTGTTGGAGGTGGGCAATGGCAGGAAGAGAAGCGGCCAAAGGCGCTGTTCTGCTGGAAGTTCTCCTCTGCATGGCCTCCTCAACTTGTCATATGCAGAATCGCATACTCCGTCCCTACTCTTTCCTTTCTCCCTCAGATTAAATTTGGGCTTTAGTTCTCCAAATAGAACCATCAGAGGCTGACTGGTTGGCAGCTGCTTAGGACTGAGTAGAGGTGCATCTGGGAGTTGCCAGCTTCTTTTCATTGGAGCCCAAACCCTGCCAAGGGCAGGACCTCAGTTCTCTCCTCACTCCCACTTCCTTCCTGTATTTCTTAAGATGTCTAGAGTCCATTATTTACTGCCCTGTGTGTTCTGCTTCATTAACAGCTATTCCCCACATCTAGGGAATATGCATTTATCCTCAAGGCCGTGGTTCTCAAGACCTGACTAGAAAAAACTGTTGCACTTTAAAAAGTCCAGCTGCCAGGGATCTGCCCAAACAAACCAAGTTTGAATTTCTAGGAGTGGAGTCCTGTCATCAGTACGTTCTGCTAGTTTCCTGAGTGACTCCGATGTGCAGGCAGGGCTGAGAAGCAGTCCTTGCCTATGAGCCATCTGCGCGTCTCCCAGAATTGCACTGCTATCAGATGTTTTGAACCTAGAGCACTTGGTAGGTGAGGGCTGTGGGTGGAAAGGGTGAGTGTTGCAGAGGGTAGGAAACAAGCAGTTTAAAAGTGCCTCTGAAGGACCCTGCAGGTGAGGAAGACAGAAAAAGAGATGTGGAGGGACCCTTCGAGGGGCTTCTGTCACAAAGCATTAGATGGGTGGAAAGCAGGAATCCCTGATGAGAGAGAGAGCTTCAGAGTGAATTACCAATAGTGACATTTCTTCCATTTGACATCACTTGTTGAGAATGTTTTGTACCAGCCCCTGCTGTAGGGGCACAAAGATAGATCAGAAGGGTCCCTTTCATGGAGAAGGTTGTCAGGTCCGGAATCAACAAAAAGAAGAGAAAAATTAGGGGGAAAAAACCCTCCTTTGACCAAGTAAGAATAACCGTTGTTTAACTCCATTTTTGTACATTTGCCAGGTAATCCCAACACAACTAGCTCCCAGACACATCATGTGTCGGATTCTCTCTGCCGTGGTCGTGTTCAGTTGCAGCAGTATCCTCTTGTTTATATCTTTTTAGCCTTCATGTGGTCTGTTTGTGCACAGTTTAACCATACTGAAAGGAACCTTAGTGCCTTGTCTACCTGCAACTTCTCTTAAAAGGATTATGTGTAAAGTAAAAGTCTATAATGGTTTTTGGAAATGCATTAAATAAGTTCACTCCTCTTCTTTGTCACCCCTTGCCAACTCATTCCCTCTGCCACATCACAACTAACAAGTTTCCATTTCTAACCATAGCCTAAATCAAAGTATTTTCTGTGCTTTAACGGGGCTATAAATTGGAGAATTAAAGACAAAGATTTCTGATGGTCTCAGGGATTTGTGTTTGGAGGAGCAGCACAACGTCCTTGTCTGCCCCGGAGGCTACATCAAGCATGTCTCTGTGGCTCTGTGCCTGCTTCATGTGCTTCAGCATCAGTATTCACTTGAAAGGCTGTCTTCATTTTATCGTGAGTGTAGTGCTTGGGGTGGGGGCCTTGCACAGGAGAAGGCGGGATCTTAGAGGATGACGAGTCCTCCCATCCTCTGGGCAGTTGTCTCCCTCTTTGAACCTTCATAAATACAAACAAGGCATCAGTTAGTTTCATCTGTCTTTGTATTTTATGTAAATGGAGTCATGCATTATGTACTCTTGTGTCTGGCTTCTTTCGTTTAACACTCTGCTTGTGAGATTCATTGATGTTGTGTGTGGTTGTAGATCATTTACCATCATCACGGTAGAGTTTTCCACTGTGTGAATATTTATCCACTCAACCATTGATGTGTATTTGGGATTGTTTTCAATTTGAGGTTATTGCAATTGCTCCTATGAACAATCTGGTAAAAGTAGTCCAGTGAATGTATATACAAATTTCAGTTGGGAGTATACCTAAAATTGGGGTTGTCAGTCAATAGGGAATGTGTATATTCAGTTTAAATAGGTACTGCCAGACAAATTTCCAAAATGGCTGTACTAATTTTCCTGTCCACCGACAGTGTATGAGAACTCTGGTACTTCCACTTGGCCTTTTCTGTCTTTCCATTTTAGGCATCCTGGTATATGTGTAGGATCACACTGTGATTTTAATTTGCAATTTCATGGTGACTATTGAAGTTGAGCATCTGTCATGTTTACTGGGGGCTTCCCATGTGTCCCAGTGGTAAAAAAAAATCTGCAATGCAGGAGATGCAAGAGACATGGGTTTGATCCCTAGGTTGGAAAGATCCCCTGGAGTAGGAGATGGCAACTCACTACAATATTCTAGCCCAGAAAATTCCATGGTTAGAGGAGCCTGGTGGGCTACAGTCCAGGGGGTCACAAAGAGTCAGATACACCTAAGTGACTGAGCATGCACATACATTTTTATTGGCCATCTATAAATAATTTCTGTTGCTTGTTTTATTATGGTTATTTTAATAGCATAGAGACAAATTTTGTATCCTACTTTTTCACTAGCAGTTTTCATAACATTTTTGCTGCTTAATGTCATGGAGAAATCAAATTCTGTTTTCTTAGGCTAACTTAATACAATCGTTTTCTTAAATTGTTCAGTTTACCTGGTCATAAAAGGAACAACTCAAAGTAAAGAGGAGGAAATTAAATGACTTAATATATAATAAATGTGAACAGATTGAAGGAAAATTATGCAGTTATTTTGGAATGTATGATTGATATGTCTTTAGATATTTTGCATCATTTATATCTTCCTCAGCCTTAGTGCTGAGAGAAAGAGCAAGCTAGAGAGACCTTATCCTGATGAAGTTTACTTTCTGAGTGAAATTACTGTTCTAGGGTTGATATGTCATTGATAAAATATGGTTCAAATCAAATGAGCTATTGTTTTAGAGGCCTTTTCTGTTATTGGAAATCAAGGCTGCCAAGCTATTCTGTGAAGTGCAGTGATGGAACTTCAGAGAAGGCTTCCACAGTTAGGTGAGTTGGATAAACTCATTAAGCCAACAGATTCGATCATTTGGGGCTTTGCTCAAGACCACCTGGGCAGTGTGATGGTCGAGAATAGAAAAGCCGGAGAACAGCAAGAGTCATGGAAATCTGACAAGCAAGATCATCTGGCCCTATCTTCATTTTTCTGTTCTAAGAAAATGCCAGACGGATTTATTGCCTGCCAGTCAGTGACACCAGTATATAGAAAGGACTGGCTCTACTTGGAGAAAAACATTTTAGTTAGTCATATATTGCTGACTGAACCTCTTTATCCTTTGAAGCATCAATGGGATTTAAAATGATCCTACATCTTTCCAAATGGCTTGTTGGAATATTTTTCTAGACATGGAACATTCTTAAGAAAATGTCTAAATCAAGGACAGCTTTCTCCGGACTTTAATTCCTTTGACCTCTACTCCCTGGGTCAAGAGTACCCACAGTGCAGTTCTCTCTCTCCACCTGTTGGTTCTTGCTCCTGTGTGTTCAGGGTTGGACTGAGCAGGAAATGCATCAGTGCTGTACTGAGAGGGCCCTGAGGCCCAACCATCTACCTACCCTCTCATCCTTGTCCCTGTCATTCTAGAGGTGCTGTACTCCTTTGAGTTATGGAGGCTTTGGAGTTTTGGAATGAATTTTTAAAAATACATGTAACCTTGAGAGAGGACCAACTTGAAATAGTTCTCATTTGACATCTTAGTAAGGTTTTGCTAAAATAAATCCTTCAGAGGAAAAAGGAGGAGATGAGAGGGAAGGTATGAGAGATTAAATGGATGAGAAAGCCAGTTTTACAGTCCAGTCGTGACTATGTCCACAAAATTTACCAAAAAATAACACTTCTAAAAGTATATGTACATACAGTTCTCATCCCAGAAGCATCACAGATTTGAGGGTAGAATGTATTTTGGGACAGACATCAAGAACTGTGATCAAATATAGTTTCTGCCATTATTGCATTGGCCCTTAGGTCAAACATAGATTGTTTTGTGTGTGTGTCTCCATTTCTTCCCATTTCCCTCCTAGAGATAATGGGTTTCACAACAAATTGGAAGGGAGGCAATTAATTATTTCTCTTTGTTACTGGCCTTTGCTTCTAAAATTTCTTCTGGCTCGTCAAATTGGCACATTCCCTGTGCCTCTAAACACCTCATGTTTAAAAAATATTTCGAGAGGATTGTTTCAAGACTTTTTCCATTCTGTCTTGAAGAGCCCTGGCTTTATGTTCTAGAGAAATTTGATATAAATAAACAGGAAAAGAGGCCGCCAAAAAGACCACCTTCCAGAGCTCGCCTTGAGCTCCAGATTGGCTCTCTGATATCCCTTTTTCTCCTTCCTTTCTGTAAATTTCTGAATTATACCTTTATGGATGGTAAACACTTTGTGTTTCAAGGAGAGAGAGACTAGGATATGCTTGACTTTTGTTGAAGGCTGATAGCAGATGTTATTACCTTGAAGATATATTGACATTTGGTTTGAAAGGAATCAGGGCTTTCGTTTCAGATAATCTTGTTTTAGATAATTCACAGCTGATCCAGGGCCTTTGGCTCTTTCATTGACAATAAGCCATATTTTAAGTCATCCCCAGATGTACAAAGTCTATTTGACTCAGTGAGTCACTAATTGCCTCTAAGGTTTCATTAAAAGCAAAGACATCACTAAAGAGCTTGTATTAGTCACAATTTGATCCAGGTTCACTTAGACATTTGAGGGAGAAATGGACAATGTAACCAGTGTCAAAAAAGAGAGGCTAGTGCAGCTATTGGATTCTCAACTCTACATGTCCAACAAGCATGGAAAATGCGAAGGACCTGTTGGAATGGCATCTGGTTGGCCAGGGTGATGGCTGCAGGGGGCGGGATGTTACATTACCGAAGACGATAATTTGTGTAAACTCTCGTGTTGCCCATTTCAGCCTCCTTTCCTTGTCTTCACTTCTACTACAACATTCTTTGCTGTCATTCCTTCCAGATAAACAGCACATCTGTTTCAGCCAGAGTTTCTTTTGAAGGACACAACTCATTCAAAAGCTATTAATGTTCAGATATTACTTAACTATTTTAAATAGCCCAGCCATGATGAAATACTAGCATAGCAGAATCTAAAGTAGTTTGGGCCAGCTTATTAAGTTGTTATGATGCACATTACAGGCTCATTTGCTGTAATTAATTAGCGGAGCAAGGATAGAGCCTCAGCATTAATTGCTTCTATCTAACAAATATTTTAGAAGAGAGTTCATTTATTAAGAAGAGCACAACTGGAAAGAGTATATATGCAAGATGCTCCTTATGTTCCCCTTTCACTTTGCATTCTTTTCCAATGTTATCTAAAACTAACACCAAAGAAAAGATGTCCTTTTCATCACAGGGGACTGGAATGCAAAAGTAGGAAATCAAGAGATAACTGGAGTAACAGGCAAGTTTGGCCTTGGAGTATAAAATGAAGCAGGGAAAAGGCTAACAGAATTTTGCCAACAGAACGCTCTGATCATAGCATAACACCTCTTCCAACAACACAAGAGACAGCTCTACACATGGACATCACCAGATGGTGAACACTGAAATCAGACTGAGTATATTCTTTGCAGCCGAAAGTGGAGAAGCTCTATACAGTCAGCAAAAACAAGACGGGGAGCTGACTGTGGCTCAGATCATGAACTCCTTGTTGCCAAATTCAGACTTAAAGAAAGTGGGGAAAACTACTAGACCATTCAGGTATGACCCAAATCAAATCTCTTACAATTATACAGTGGAAGTGAGAAATAGATTCAAGGAATTAGATCTGATAGACAGAGTGCCTGAAGAACTATGGATGGAGGTTTATGATATTGTATAGGAGGCAGTGATCAAGACCATCCCCAAGAAAAAGAAGTGCAAAAAGGCAAAATGGTTGTCTGAGGAGGCCTGACAAGTAGCTGAGAAAAGAAGAGAAGCTAAAGGCAAAGGAGAAAAGGAAAGATATTCCCATCTGAATGCAGAATTCCAAAGAATAGCAAGGAGAGAATAGAAAGCCTTCCTCAGTGATCAATGCAAAGAAATAGAGGAAAATAATAGAATGTGAAAGACTAGAGATCTCTTCAAGAAAATTAGAGATACCAAGGAGCATTTCATGCAAAGATGAACACAATAAAGGACAGAAACGGTATGGACCTAACAGAAGCAGAAGATATTAAGAAGAGGTGGCAAGAGTACACAGAAGAACTGGACAAAACAGATCTTAATGACCCAGATAACCACGATGGTGTGATCACTCAACTAGAGTCAGACATCCTGGAGTCAGAAGTCAAGTGGGCCTTAGGAAGCATCACTATGAACAAAGCTAGTAGAGGTGATAGAATTCCAGTTGAGCTATTTCAAGTCTTAAAAGATGATGCTGTTAAAGTACTGCCTCCAATATGCCAGCAAATTTGGAAAACTTAGCAGTGGCCACAGGACTGGAAAAGGTCGGTTTTCATTCCAATCCCAAAGAAGGGCAATGCTAAAGAATGTTCAAACTACCACACAGTTGCACTCATCTCACACTCTAGCAAAGTAATGCTCAAAATTCTCCAAGCGAGGCTTCAACCGTAAGTGATTTGAGATCTTCCAGATGTTCAAGCTGGATTAGGAAAGGCATAGGAACCAGAGATCAAATTACCAACATCCACTGGATCATAGAAAAAGAGAGTTATAGGAAAACATTGACTTCTGCTGTATTGACTATGTCAAAGCCTTTGACTGTGTGGATCACAACAAACTGGAAAATTCTTCAAGAGGTGGGAATACCAGACCACCTGACCTGCTTCTTGAGAAATCTGTATGCAGGTCAAGAAGCAACAGTTAGAACCGGACATGGAACAATGGACTGGTTTCAAATTGGGAAAGGAGTACGTAAAGGTTGTATATTGTCACCCTGCTTATTTAACTTCTATTCAGAGTACATGATACAAAACGCCAGACTGGATAAAGCAGAAGCTGGAATCACGATTGCCAGGAGAAATATCAATAACCTCAGATATGCAGATGACACCACTCTTATGGCAGAAAGGGAAGAGGAACTGAAAAGCCTCTTGATGAAAATGAAAGAAGAGAGTGAAGTAGTTGGCCTAAAACTCAACATTCAGAAAACTAAGATCATAGCATCCGGTCCCATCACTTCATGGCAAATAGATACACAAACAATAGAAACAGTGAGAGTCTTTATTTTTTTGGGCTCCAAAATCACTGCAGATGGTGACGGCAGCCATGAAATTAAAAGATGCTTGCTCCTTGGAAGAAAGGCTATGACTAACCTAGAGAGCATATTAAAAAGCAGAGACATTACTTTGCTGACAAATATCCATGTAGTCAAAGCTATGGCTTTTCCAGTAGTCATGTATGGATGTGAGAGTTGGACTATAAAGAAAGCTGAGTGCAGAAGAATTGATGCTTTTGAACTGTGGTGCTGGAGAAGACTCTTGAGAGTCTCTTGGACTGCAAGGAGATCCAACCAGTCAATCCTAAAGGAAATCAGTTCTGAATAGTCATTGGAAGGACTGATTCTGCAGCTGAAGCTCCAATACTTTGGTTACTTGATGCAAAGAACTGACTCATTTGAAAAGACCCTGATGCTGGCAAGATTGAAGGCAGGAGGAGAAGGGGATGACAGAGGATGAGATGGCTGGATCGCATCACCGACTCGATGGACATGAGTTTGAGTAACCTCCAGGAGTTGGTGATGGACAGAGAGTCCTGGCGTGCTGCAGTCCATGAGGTCGCAAAGAGTCAGACATGACTGAGTGACTGAACTGAACTGATTATTTAAAAAAAATTTTTTTTTTAAATTTTATTTTATTTTTAAACTTTACATAATTGTATTAGTTTTGCCAAATATCAAAATGAATCCATCACAGGTATACATGTGCTCCCCATCCTGAACCCTCCTCCTTCCTCCCTCCCCATACCATCCCTCTGGGTCATCCCAGTGCACTAGCCCCAAGCATCCAGTATTGTGCATTGAACCTGGACTGGCATCTCGTTTCATACATGATATTTTACATGTTTCAATGCCATTCTCCCAAATCTTCCCACCCTCTCCCTCTCCCACAGATTCCATAAGACTGTTCCATACATTTTAAAGTTCCAAATAGAAGCAAGCATTGTGTTTGTTTGCCAGTAGTCTTTTTGACTAAACTGACGTATCCTAAATCACCATCTTTACATGTTGTGTGTTTTTTTTTTTCTCCAAGTGGTTCCTGGCTGACTTTTGTGCTTTTAAATCTTTCAAATCCTTAGAGTGTTTAGGGGACAGAGATGGAAGAAGGATGGGACACTATTTTCTCCCTCTCCTTGTCAAGCCTCCAGAGTAGGATGAGATGACTAGTATAATTTTGCAGTCAAAATAGCAGTACAAAACCCATAGTTAAAATATACACAGTATGTTCATATTAGTTTCCCGATCTAGCATTAGTATTTTTTATGGATATATGGTTTTTTTACATGTCAACACACAAACAGTAACAATTATTTAATTATTTAGCTCTTAATAGTTTTCAAAGGGGCTGGTTTTTTTTTTTTTTTCATTTAGTCATCTCTCAAACACTGAAACAGACTAGGCAAAATGCTATTACCTTCCATTTACAAATAAAGGAACTGAGATGAAAATATGCTAAGGGATTTGGCTAAAAGCATAAAACTGCTTTCAGAGGAAACCAGAAACAGGACTGGATGTCTGATGGTCAGCTGGTGCATACTCTTCTACATAACTGTTGCCCCAAATTTTAAACATACAGAAAACTGTTGTTTCAGATACCCATATTTCTACTTCCATAGGTTCAACAAATGTTAGCCTTCTGTTTGTTTGCTCCAGATCATTTTTGTTTGGGGTTTGTAACCAAGCTTTGCCAATGCATCTAATATTGTCCTTTCTCCATCTTTTCCCATCCCTCTTACCCTCCCTCGTTGTTGTTCTGTTGTCAGTCACGGTCAGCTCTTTGTGACCGCATGGCCTGCAGCATGCCAAGCTTCCCCGTCCTTCAGTATCTCTTGGAATTTGCTCAAACTCATGTCCATTGAATCGATGATGCCATCCAGCCATCTCATCCTCTGTCATCCCCTTCTCCTCCTGCCTTCAATCTTTTCCAATAAGTAGGCTCTTCGCATCAGGTGGCCAAAGTATTGGAGCTTCAGCTTCAGCATCAGTCCTTCCAATGAATATTAAGGGCTGATATTTCCTTTAGGATGGACTGGTTTGATCTCCTTGAGGTCCAAGGGACTCTCAAGAGTCTTCTCCAGCACCGCAGTTTGAAAGCGTCAGTTTTTCATCACTCAGTCTTTTTGTGGTCCAACTCTCACATCTGTACATGACTACTGGAAAAACCATAGCTCTGACTCTACAGAGCTTTGTTGGCAAAGTGATGTCTCTGCTTTTTCATTCACTAAGTTTGTCATAGCTTTTCTTCCATGGAGAAAACATCTTTTAATTTCATAGCTGCAGTCACCATCCACAGTATTTGGGGCCTAAGAAAATAAAATCTGTCTTTGTTTCCTTCTTTTCCCCATCTATTTGCCATGAAGTGATGGAACTGGATGCCATGATCTTAGTTTTTTGAATGTTGGGTCTTAAGCCAGCATTTTCACTCTCCTCTTTTACCTTCATCAAGAGGCTCTTTAGTTCCTCTTTACTTTCTGTCATAACGATGGTGTCTTTAGATGCCTTTCTGAAATTCCCTGCATATCTGAAATTATTGATATTTCTCCCAGCAATCTTGATTCCAGCTTGTGATTCATCCAAATCAGCATTTTGCATGATGTACTCTGCATGTAAGTTAAAACAGCCGGGTGACAGTATACAGCCTTGATGTACTCCTTTCTCAATTTTGTACCAGTTTGTTGTTCCATGTCCAGTTCTAACTGTTGCTTCTTGTCCTGCATACAGGTTTCTCCGGAGGCAGGTAAGGTGGTCTGGTATTCCCATCTCTTGAAGAATTTTCCACAGTTTGTTGTGATCCACACAGTCAAAGGTTTCAGCACAGTCAATGAAGCAAAAGTAAAAGTAGATGTTTTTCTGAAATTCCTTTGCTTTTTCTATGATGCAGCAGATGTTGGCAATTTGATCTCTGGTTCCTGTGCCTTTTCTAAAGGCAACTGGAAGTTGCCAGTACATCTGGAAGTTCTCAGTTCGTGTACTATTGATGCTTAGTTTGAAGGACTTTGCACACTACCTTGCTAGCATGTGAGATGAGTGCAATTGTGCGGTATTTTGAACATCCTTTGTCATTGCCCTCTTTTGGGTTTGGAATGAAAACTGACCTATTCCAGTCCTTTGGCAACTGCTCAGTTTTCCAAATTTTCTGGCACATTGAGTGCAGCACTTTCACAGCATCATTTCTTAGGATTTGAAATAGCTCAGCTGGAATTCCATCAGCTCCACTCATTTTGTTTGTAGTAATGCTTTCTAAAGCCCACTTGACTTCAGACTCCAGGATGTCTGGCTCTAGATGAGTGACCACACCTTTGTGGTTAACTTGGTCATTAAGACCTTTTTTGTATAGTTCTTCTGTGTATTCTTGCCACCTCTTCTTAATCTCTTCTGCTTCTGTTAGGTTGTTGTTTCTGTCCTTTATTGTGCATGGAATGTTCCCTTGGTATCTCTGATTTTCTTGAAGAGATCTCTAGTCTTTCACATTCTATTGTTTTCCTCTATTTCTTTGCGTTGCTCACTGAGGAAGGCTTTCTATTCTCCCCTTGCTATTCTTTGGAACTCTGCATTCAGATAGCTCTATCTTTCCTTTTCTCCTTTGCCTTTAGCTTCTCTTTTTTTCTCAGCTATTTCTTACTCCTCCTCAAACAACTGTTTTTGCTTTCACATTCCTTTTCTTGGGAATGGTTTTGATCACCCCCTCCTGTGCAATATTACAAACCTCCATTCATAGTTCTTCAGGCACTCTGTCTATCAGGTCTAATCCCTTGAATCTATTTGTCATTTCCACTATATAATCATAAGGGATTTGATTTAGGTCATACCTGAATGATCTAGTGGTTTTCCCTACTTTCTTCAATTTGAGTCTGAGTTTTGCAATAAGCAGTTCATGATCTAAGCCACTGTTAGATCCCGGTCTTGTTTTGGCTGACTGTATTGAGCTTCTCCATCTTTGCCTGCAAATAATGCAATCAGTCTGATTTTGGTGTTGACCATCTAGCTATGTCCACGTGTAGAATCATCTTTTGTGTTGTTAGACGAGGCTGTTTGCTATGACTAGTGTGTTCTCTTGGCAAAACTCTGTTAGCCTTTCTCTGCTTCATTTTGTACTCCAAGGTCAAACTTGCCTGTTGCTCCTGGTTGGGAAGTATTCCCATAATTATTTTGAGAGTATGACTCTACATATCTATGTCTATGAACATAAATAGAATTGTTGTGTTTTTAAATTTCACATATGTAAAATTATATGTACCATTTCCAATTGCACATTGGTTCTGTCTCTTTGGTAACGTTTCTGAAATTTTCCCATGTACCTACAATTCATTCTTTTCAGCAGTTGCATAGTATTCCATTCTATGAATAAGCCACTGTCTAATTCATCTAGTTCTTATTTATGGACATTTAGGTTATTGTCCATTTTTTCCTGTTTCAAACAATGCAAAAAAAAAAAAATCTTTGTATAGTTCTCCTTGGCCACAAGTGTAGTGATTTCTCTAGGTCTGAAGGTTATATCTGGATGTTTAATTAATGTCCTGTGTACATTTTAAGCTTTTCTAGGTATTTTCATAGTTTTTCTTCAAGGTAATTGTACCAATTTGTTCTCTCATAAACAATACATAAATTCTCTTTTTCCACAAACTCTCCAACTATTGGTATTATCAACTTTTATATTGTTCTTCCCCCCATCCTATACCATTGGTGTGTAATGATTTCTCCTTGATTTAGTTTCTCCTTGTTTTAGTTAAGTTTGCTTATCTTTTCTGATATTTATTGATCATTGAGATATCTTCTCCTACAAATTAACTGATTATATTGTTTGCTTGATTTGTTTTTTCTATTAAACTTTTTTGCATTTTTCTTATTGTTTTTAGGAATTCCACATATATTATAGATACTTTAGCAATTGTATACTTTGCAAATATCTTCTGCCTCTCACCTTTGTCTCTTGCCTCAACTTTGCTTATGTTGACTTTTTTTGATACAGAGATTTTGATTGTAATGTGCAAGATGATTTATCAGTATTTTCTCTTAAATTTTATAGTGTTCTGCCTTTTAAGAATTCTGCCCTAGACTGATATCATAAATATATTCACTCATATATTTTTCTAAAAACTTAAAACTTTGCATTTCACAGACAGGTCTTACATTCATTTTGAATTTACTTTTGTAGATGATGAGAAATATAGAGATTTATTTTTATCTTTTCCTTATGGATAACCAGTTGTCCCAGTGCCATCTAAAAAATAATCCACATTTAAGCCTTTGATTTTAAAGAATTTGCTTTTAATTTTCTATCAAATTTGTATATGTACAAAATACAGGTATTCAAGAAATCTATCAGATCAGTCACTCAGTCGTGTCCGACTCTTTGGGACCCCATGAATCGCAGCACGCCAGGCCTCCCTGTCCATCACCAACTCCCGGAGTTCACTCAGACTCACGTCCATCGAGTCAGTGATGCCATCTAGCCATCTCATCCTCTGTCGTCCCCTTCTCCTCTTGCCCCCAATCCCTCTCAGCATCAGAGTCTTTTCCAATGAGTTAACTCTTCGCATGAGGTGGCCAAAGTACTGGAGTTTCAGCTTTAGCATAATTCCTTCCAAAGAAATCCCAGGGCTGATCTCCTTCAGAATGGACTGGTTGGATCTCCTTGCAGTCCAAGGGACTCTCAAGAGTCTTCTCCAACACCACAGTTCAAAAGCATCAATTCTTTGGCACTCAGCCTTCTTCACAGTCCAACTTTCACATCCATATATGACCACAGGAAAAAACCATAGCCTTGACTAGACGAACCTTTGTTGGCAAGGTAATGTTTCTGCTTTTGAATATGCTATCTAGGTTTGTCATAACTTTCCTTCCAAAGAAATCTATACTCATTTTTAAAAATGAAAAATGAAAGTTTCTTGCTACTACACTTCTTACCATTTCCCTGCCCTTAGATACAAACATTATCTTACTCTTTATAAAATTAACAAAACCCCTTTTATCTTTTAATAGTATGCTTGTGTTTTCAATTCTTAATTTTTCATTTTGGGAATTATTTTGGAAAGATTCTGGAAGATTAGGGTTCTCCCCTATTTCCATTCTTGTAAAATAGTGTAATTGTAGTTGGATTATTGTTCTGTTCCAGATTTAAATTATTTTACCATGTAAACTCTGTTTATCAATGAACTATGTACTGTAAGAATTACTTTCCCTTTTCTGCATATTTTTGGTATCTTTTTCCTAGAATTAGTGTCTTATTCATATTTTTTTCCTATGTTCTTGTCATAATTATACTCAACTTTTCTCTAATTTATATAAATCTCCTCTCATATTTAAACACTTCCATTTTCTGACGGTATCATCTTAAATTTTTCTATTTAGATATAATTCACATTACATTTTATTAGCTTCAAGTATGACATAATAATTTGATATTTGTATATATTACTAAAGGGTCACAATAAAGCCCAGTTACCATTTGTTGCAACACATAACTGCAATTTTTTTTTCTTGTTTGGTGATGGAGTATTTATTAAACCAAAGTTACAATAATACTATTTCAGGAGAATAGAAACAGAAAAGCACCCTCATCTTCCAAAGTTTGAAGTTACAGAATGATGCCTGAACACAAGCATTTTATTAAGAGATAAATTTGTTTTTAAGTTTCAGTTCAGTTCAGTCGCTTAGTCATGTCCAACTCTTTGCAACCCCATGGACTGAAGGATGCCAGGCTTCCTTGTCCATCACCAACTCCCGGAGTTTACTCAAACTCATGTCCATTGAGTCGCTGATGCCATCCAACCATCTCATCCTCTGTCGTCCCCTTCTCCTCCTGCCCTCAATCTTTCCTAGCATCAGGGTCTTTTCAAAAGAGTCAGCTCTTCGCATCAGGTGGCCAAATTATTGGAGTTTCAGCTTCAACATGAGTCCTTCCAAAGAATATTCAGGACTGATTTCCTTTAGAATTGAATGGTTTGATTTCCATGCAATCCAAGGCACTCTCAAGAGTCTTCTCCAACACCACAGTTCAAAAGCATCAATTCTTCTGTGCTCAGCTTTCTTTATAGTTGAACTCTCACATCCATACATGACCACTGGAAAAACCATAGCCTTGACTAGACAGACCTTTGTTGGCAAAGTACTGTCTCTGCTTTTTCATATGCTGTCTAGGTTGGTCATAACTTTCCTTCCAAGGAGTAAGTGTCTTTTAATTTCATGACTGCCATCACCATCTGCAGTGATTTTGGAGCCCCCAAAAATAAAGTCAGCCAATGTTTTCCCGTCTATTTGCCATGAAGTGATGGGACCAGACACCATGATCTTAGTTTTCTGAATGTTGAGCTTTAAGCCAACTTTTTCACTTTTCCTCTTTCACTTTCATCAAGAGGCTTTTTAGTTCTTCTTCACTTTCTGCCATAAGGGTGGTGTCATCTGTGTATCTGAGGTTATTGATATTTGTCCCAGCACTCTTGATTCCAGCTTGTGCTTCTTCCAACCCAGCATTTCTCATGATGTACTCTGCATATAAGTTAAATGAACAGGGTGACAATATACAGCCTTGATGTACTCCTTTTCCTATTTTGAACCAGTCTGTTGTTCCATGTCCAGTTCTAATTGTTGCTTCCTGATTTCTCAAGAGGCAGCTCAGGTGGTCTGGTATTCCCATCTCTTTTAAGTTTATAGAGAGTAAGAGAGTATTTGGAAGCACCTGATGTGTGTTTGGTGTCTTTTTCTTGCCTGGGAGAACTGGGCTGGAGGCACTCAGAAGGTGTTAGTTAGGAGAAAAGTCAGTAAGTGGGAGGAGCTGATACTTTGGAAGACCAAGGATACACGCATTTCCTGTGAACGGGATGAAGGTAGCCGGGCTTGCCTTGTCTTCAGGTAAACTCTCAGGACCTTCCTCTTAGGCAAGGAGACCCTAGTGGTAGGAGAGTATGAATGTACTTTGGGGTCAAGATCTGGGAGGTACACAAGAGAGCAATTGTAAACTGAATTTTTGCCATATGGAGGCTCCAAGATAGCTGGCTGCCCCTCAAACTGAATTTTTGCCATATGGAGGCTCCAAGATAGCTGGCTGCCCCTCAAATGACTCTGATATTTACTTACGAGTGCCCACCACCCACAACCCATGATCAGATTTCGACAACGCCACAGAGTGTCCAGTGGAGATGGTCACAGTCATAACAAGTTTGCCACACAGAGAACCACTTTGTAAATACTCCTGGAGGAAATACTCAAAAAAGAAGAAGAAGAAAAAAACTCTAGGAGATACAGCCAAAGATATAAGAAATAAATATGAGTAAATAGATATATTAATGTTTATTTGTCCAAAAATTTATCAGGGGGTGAAAGGGAAGAAAACAAAAAGCAAAACAAGAAAACTTCCTAACATTCTACAACTAAAATTCTAGATATTATTAGAATAGAGAAGAGAAATAAAGATGAAAGGGATATAAATGTGTCTTAATATAGCCTCAAAATCTGCAGAGCATCATGACTAAGTAAGGCTTTTTTTGTTTAACCACCAGAAGTATATTTCAATATCAGCAAATTTCAATGAATTAGTTGTATTATTAAAAATAAAAACCATATATTTACATCAAGAGATGTAGGAAAAATATTTGATAATAGCAGTCAGTGAGTGGAGTGAGTATAGTGGGAAGCTGGAAATACAGTAAGAAAGTATCCGCTTCTCTGATGGTTGATGACCTTCCTATAGACAACTCTTGAGTGAATGGCAGAGAATCATCACTTTAAATACAAGTAGAGATGTTTTGTTTTGTCTTAGATCAAGTTCTCTAGAAGCAGAAACTGAGTGTAGAGTTCAGGGGCAAACAACCTTTTGAGGAATGCTCTTCAGAAGTCAGTAAGTTTAAGGATAAGGAAGTGGAAAAGCAGAACAAGGATATGATTTCAGGTAAAAGTCTGGCCTTCGTGGGATATGTGAGGGAGAGGTCTGCCATGTAACCTGTAGTCCTCTCTCAGGGGCTCCTGAGAATATTCTGGGAGCCATTCATCGACCACCTGCACAACGGCTGAGAGACGGGTGTGCGAGCCCCGTAAATGAGATGGAACAGGGTTGGGGGCAGCACCTAGCTTCTGCCACACTGATTTATATCTCAGATTAGCAATTCTAGTTTCTGAACCACAATCCTATTTTACAGCTTCAAGTGATTGTAAGATTTTTCTGTATCCTAAGTGTGCTCAGAAAAGGCATGAGATTGTCCATGTTTCCATCTGGAGCAGAGGAAGATGTCCCCATACTCAAAAGCACAGAGGAGTACAGAATACAGAAACAAAATGGCTTTTTTTTCCCCAGTGGAATGCTATGGATTTATTTCATGTTTTCAAGGCTATTTAATAACATGGAAAACAACATAATATTAAGTGAAACATTGTAGGTAAAACTGTACTGAATGCTTCTCCCAGTAACATCATGTTTCATTGAAGGATATACAATCCCTGGAGGTGGCAGACGCTGGGGTGAAATTGTTCAGAAAATCAGTGGAGATGTGGCAGGTGAAGCTGGAGGCCCTGATTTCGTCAGAAAGCCAGGAGATGGCCAAGGTTTTTGACCAAGTCTTTGAGTACCTGAAACCTCAGATTTGCCTTCCATTGTGGCTCACTTGGGCCCAGTGGAGTGAAGATGCTGGAAAACAAGAAGACACTGAAGCGATCTATAAGAGAGCTATCTTTGGTCTCCCAGGAGCTGGCTCAATCCCTGCAAAGGAAATATATCTGGATTGGGCTTATCAAAGTGGTAGTTACAAAAAGGCCAGAGATGTGTTTAAAAGTTTACAAGAAAACCATCCATTTTCAGTTGATTTTTTCAGGAAGATGATCCAGTTTGAGAAGGAGCAAGAATCCTGTAAGATGGAGAACTTAAGAGAGTATTACGAGAGGGCTTTGAGAGAATTTGGAACAAAATGGCTTTTTATGATTATACCTCATGAGTCCTACATGCTCAATAGGCCACATGTGTGTATACACACATATATCATGCATATATGCATAGGTTTACATATTTTATCATATTTCATACCATACATACAACACATATGCATATCTATATATTTCACCTACTATCTCTTGTTTTATAGCTCAGAGAAGAATATTACATTCTTTCAATGATCTTGAAAGTAGCCACTGCTAACATCACTATTGTACAACACTAAAATCTATGTGGCTATTATTTCTATAGCAGTAGTACAGATGATACTCGTATTTTCTTGTCAGCATTCTACTTCTTTGAAACAGAGAAAGTTGAAAAGAGGGCATTTCTTTTTCTGCCAAAGATCTGGAAACACTTTGTCCCTGGAGTGGACTTCCAGCCAAATGAGGATCTCCATAGGAATGGAAGAAATCACACGCTCTGCTCCAGGGTCCTGTGTTTGCCAGGTCACATTGCTTTACTTTGGATTTCTACCATCTGAGCGAGGGTCAGTCCAAAGGCCTGAGACCCGCTGTGGTGCAGCCGACTGCTACGCGTCGCCAGGGCAATGTGTCCTCTTGTGTCTTTGCCAGGTAAGGATCTGAAGATGAGATGTTTGCATCCCTGGCGCCTCCCATTTTGTGCCAAACCAGGACTGCATTGCAAGAGATCTCCCTGCCAATTTTCCTTTATTAAAAAGATACTCCTTTCCATGCCCAAGAATAACATTATGGAAAAGGATAACCATTTAACTGTGTTTGACCATGGTCCTGAGGAATTCGGCAGGATCCCACAGAGTTCCAAAGTACGCATTTTTTCAATTCACAGGCAAAGGATAAATGATATATCAATGACATGAGAATAGAAAATGTGTAATTCTTTAGAAGGCTTAACAATGTCACCATAGTGCCAAGCATCCGTATTATGACTGTTGTCGTTCACCCTGGCCGTGTACATACATGTATGTAAGTGTGCTTGTGTTACGTTTTGAGCAGTAATAGAATATACTTCTTT
Organism: Bos taurus; assembly: GCF_002263795.3. Classification (NCBI taxonomy): domain Eukaryota; kingdom Metazoa; phylum Chordata; class Mammalia; order Artiodactyla; family Bovidae; genus Bos; species Bos taurus. The sequence continues at coordinate 95,629,135 of NC_037334.1, forward strand.
GGAATCTGTGAAAGCTGCGCTGCCATTAAGGATTTGGCATTTCATTTTGCTATATGGAAAGATATTTAGCACGTGGTTTGACACCCAGCATTTGGGAGTTCATCCAAGTTCAGTGGTCCTAGACTGTTAACATCGTCTTACAGAGCTTAGATATCCCTGCTAGCACGCAGAATCTCCAGCCACACACTGCACCATTATGTTAAAGCACACCTTTTAGTGCCAGACAACAGGCAAATACTAGTGAAGTTCCAGGTAGAGGCATGTTTATTTGTTTTCTGTGGTTCAGAAACCATTTCCTTTTGCTTGAATAAGACAGTGTCTAAAAGCAATTTCCTTTCTCTTTCCATGGCTCCTTGAAACAGTAAATTACTAAAATGATCAGGCTGCTGGTATGATAGTGAATGAGAGGTGATCTCACATTGGAGGAGGTACTGAACACAGAGAAAATTTGAAAAAGTAATGTAAATCTCTTTTAAGAGACTGAAAGTTGAGATTTTTTTGTTACTGGCGGCTCCTCTGTCATCCGTGATCCACACACACACACTCCTTGGTTCCAATACTGCAGAGTAAAGATGGTGCATCTCAGGATGAAGTTCTGTCTTTTAGCCCATGTCACTGTTCAGAAGAGGGCATGAATATGAACCCCTTTTGGCTTGAGCTAAGACATCCACATTTTCCGCTTTTGAAGAAATATTTCGGGTCTGTAGGCCTTTGGACTGAGACTGAATTACACCACTAGCATTCTGAGTTCCCCAGTTTGCAGATGGCAGGCTGTGGACCTGTTCAGCCTTCATAATCATATGAGACAATTCCTATACTAAATCTCCATGTATACATCCTATTGGTTCTGTTTCTCTGGAGAATATTGCCTAATACAAGGAGGATGTCTAATATCATAGAAAAGAGGAAGGGGTGCTGGATGGGTATGAAGAACAAATGTTCACCTTAGCTTCTCGTCTCTAGCTTCAGCACCAGAATATTTTATTTTATTCTTTGTCAGCTGAGAAGCAAAACACATTTTCTACACTGAGAGAAAAGAATCTCCTGTAGTATAATTTCTGTACAAAATAGGGTAACATTTTATGATGTATGTCTAAATAAGACAAAAGCCTAAATATTAAGCTACACTCCTATTTCCCCAATGAGATGCAAATGTTGTATGAATGCAACCCCTTGGAGTTGTGCAGTGCATAACATTAAAAACCTTACCAAGCATCCCTAGATGCTATCAATGGAAAATTTACCCCAAGTGTCAATCACCCATTGGTATAATACTAGGAAGAGTTTTAATTTTCTATGACTCTTGTGGGTGAATATTCACAATCACTGCAACCTAACCATACATTGTATTTTTTAAAATTTTTTTACATAGCCACCCATCAATGCTTAAGTGAAACCCAACACTTGTCACTGTGAGGTCATCATAACCTTAGGAATATTTACCACATCTGTTCTTTTAAAAATTGCTAATTTTACCAGATTAGTGCTTTCCAACCTTGGCTGTTGCCCCTTAGAATTACCTGAAGGATCTTAAAGAAGAAAAAGGATTCCAAGGTCTCATTGTCTATTGATTTATCAGACTATCTAAGAAGTGGGGCTTACTTGCGGTCCTATTTTTAAAATGTAAGTTTCATCAGATTGACCTCTGCAAGCAATTAAAATTAGCATTGGTTAAAGTCTATGTTGGCTAATTGATCTTCTATTTAAAAAATAGGCAAACACATAGTGTGAGAAATTTCATAAAGACTCAAATATGAAGTGGTGTGTTTTTTTGCCTTATATACAGGCACATATAAGACAGGTTTTCTCAGTTATCTTGGTTGTCTGAAAATGCAAAACTCTGTACATCTCCTTAGTCATGGATACTTAGACACACTCCCAAGAGGAGGCCAAGCTGCCTGTCCTTCCCACCTCCCTGGCATTTTAACTGGCAGGACTTAGGCTGCTGTTTGAACCCTGCGGTTCATCTTTGCTGGTGAACAGTCTTGGTGTCATGTTCATCTTGTCCAGGCTTCAACTTATACTGTTTAACAATTGAATGAAATAGCCTGAGCTCAGCCCTGTCCTAGAACACTCCACTGAAGCTGCCAGTCTTAAATGTGCAGAATTAGCCTTCTCCCAAGCAAGTGCATCTTTCTTGTCCAGGGTCATAAACCCACCAGTGAACCTGTGTCAATTTAACTCAGTTCCTGTCTCAAATGACTTCACAAATGGTCAGTTGCAGAATTTATTTTCATGGTCAGATCAGCATTTTCAGTGACAGAAACCTGATTGCCAAAATATCTGTGTCCCCCACCCCTTCTCTTCAGCCATTGTTTAGGAGATGCCATTTTTCCTCTAATGAGATGTGATGCACCAGTTTAGAGGTAGAATTTGCACTGACTGTGGGGAGCGACGTGAGTCGAGAAGGGTCACTTTCTGCAACTGCTCACTACTAGTTCTAAAAGGCATGAACTTAGTGTTTCACTAAGAAGAAAAGGAAAGAAAGAGCAGGGGGTGGAAATGAAAGCACATTATCCTTACAGAATTGTTTTGGTGTAGTGGATGAAGGGAGGAAAGATAAACTTAATCCACTCATTACCACCAGGGACTGTGTCCTCCCAGAATGACTATTGCCTGGATCGTTGCCTTCCTTCTCATTCTAATCCTAAATTGAATCCTGAGGGATATTCAAACACCCCAAGCCTTTTACAGACTCTAGGGTGCTAATAGTCTCTGCGTGCATGCGTGCTTAGTTGCTTCAGTCGTGTCCGACTCTGTGAGACTCCATGGACTGTAGCCCACCAGGCTCCTCTACCCATGGAAGTCTCCAGGCAAGAAAACTGGAGTGGGTTGCCATGCCCTCCCTCCTTCAGGGGAACTTCTCAACCTAGGGATCGAAAACTCATCTCTTACATCTCCTGCATTGGCAGGTGGGTTCTTTACCACTAGCACCATCTGGGAAGCCCATTTGGGTCTCTAGTTGCCTGCATAGTGCTCCTACAACACCACACTCCTACATGTATCCATGCCTGCATTCTAAGTTGTTTCCATCATATCTGACTCTTTGCAACCCTATGGACTATAGCCCACCAGGTTCCTCTGTCTGTGGGATTCTCCAGGCAAGAATACTGGAGTGGGTTGCCATGCCCTCATCCAGGGGATCTTCCTAAACCAGGGATCAAACCCACATCTTATCTGTCTCCTGCATTTGGCCAGCAGGTTCTTTACCATGGCACCACCTGAGTTAATCTTTTCCCCTGTCGAGGGGGCAGGTGGCTCTGTCCTGGGGCTCCCAAGGATTGCTTCCAAGAAGTCAAGCCTTTCAAGGGAGGCAGTGTAGTGGAATGGAAAGAAGCCAGGCTTGGGAGCCTGATAGATCTGCAGCTTCCTGGTTGTGAGTGGACAAAGTAGTAGAATTAAAATTAATTTAATACTCATTGCATTAAGCTGGGCTACTTTAAAATGGAACTCTCTGTGTTAATATTCGGTAGTAACAGCTCATTCTTTCTTGTTCTAAGATGCTTTAAATACTCTCTAGTCAGTTTTTAGTTACCACAGGAAGTTGGCCTACAGAAATATTTTCTAGGCCTTTTAAGCAATCCTAAGATAGTACCGTTGTCTCAAAGGCCAGGGAGGGTCAATGGATGGATGCTGTGGATAACTCCTATAGTGAAATCTTCCTTCACTTTCCCTCTGGACTCAAAGAACAAATATTAAAAGAATCAACAGAGTATTTTATAAAAGAATGAGCCCCTAAAGTTACAGGCAGGATATGGACTATGTTGTGACTTTGAAAACGCCATGTTTCGCCCTGATAACCAATATCGTTAGCTTTAAACTGTCCTCCGAGCATAAATCCAGGGATTTTTCCTAAGTTTGTTTCTCTGAAAATTTCTGATTTGTCTAAAGTGGGAAAGACTCTTGCATTTTTAAGCAATATTTGTTTATTTGGATGCGCCTGGTCTTTGTTATGGGGTGCGGTGCCTTTTAGTCGCTATGTGGGATATTAGAGTTGTGCGTAAGCTCTTAGTTGCAGTATGTGGGCTCTAGTTCCCTGCTGCCTCTGCTGCTAAGTCGCGTCAGTCGTAATCGACTCTGTGCGACCCCATAGACAGCAGCCCACCAGGCTCCTCCGTCCATGGGATTTTCGGGTAAGGGTACTGGAGTGGGTTGCCATTGCCTTCTCCAGGGGATCTTCCCGACCCAGGGATTGAACCCAGGTCTCCCACATTGCTGCTGCTGCTAAGTTGCTTCTGTCATGTCTGACTCTTAGCGACCCCATGGACTGCAGCCCACCAGGCTCCTCCGTCCATGGGATTTTCGGGCAAGAACACTGGAGTGGGTTGCCATTGCCTTCTCTACAGGATCTTCCCGACCCAGGGACTGAAACCAGGTCTCCCACATTGCAGGCAGACGCTTTGCCCTCTGAGCCACTAGGGAAGCCCCAGAAGTGGGGGCTTGCTGGCAAAAGGGGGAATTCTGTCAGGTACACTCTTTTTCTATTTCCCACCATCTTGACCAGATCTTCTCTCTGTCCATATTCCAATCTCATAATTTGAAAAGAAAAAAGAGAACGTTGTTCCAGTTCATTCTGGCTTGGAATAGGCCCAGTATTTACAAAGAGTCATCTCTATGACAGTATCAAAGTCCTCAATTTCCCTTCCTTATTATATAGAGGAAAATCTCTCCTTTGAGTGGCCCTTTAGACCTGTATTTTTCCAAGGTGTCAGATCGATGTGAAATGAACTCATAAAGAAAGTGGTTGGGAAGAACCAAGAAGCATGCCCTGGAATTCTTTCCTGGGGTGTTAAGGGATTCCATGTAACCTCAGCTATATTTGCATTGGTCCTCTGTTGAATATAGGAATTATAGAAAGCACTTTAGATAAGGAAATGGAAACTTTATATACATCTATTCTAGATTCTAATGAAAGCTCAGACACATCTAATAAAATAAAAACACATTTGTATAGACAGTGGCACTTTTCTAAGAAATTTAAAAAATTCAAATGACTAGGGAATTTGCTAGATTAGTATTTAAAGAGCAGTCGTTTCTGTTGTCTCTTTAAAAGTCATTCTATTTCTGCATTGTTTTATAACCTTAAAATATTTTAAAAAATATTTTCTATAGTGCTAGAAGCAGAAAACCTTTTTTATGGTGAAGTTTTTGAGTAGTAATTCTGCTTTTAATACTTTTAAAAATACTGAAGATAATAAAATGAAAAATAAATAAATTAAACTTAAAATTTTTTCTCTTTTTAAAAAGCTGTTTTGAGTTTCAGATGGGATTTCAGCCTTTCCTATTTTGTGGGAAAGATTTTGGCTTTTAAATTGCACAGCACATCTGTCAAGGGCAAGCAAATCTTGGAAGCATGTTGTCCTAATGCTATAAATTTTCTTATATATCTTCAAATATTTTGGAGAAATTTACAGGAGGCAAAGGACTGTTTTTTTTTTCTTCTTCCCCTTTTGGGAAGTAAAAAGTACTGTTGAACACAGAGTTTCATAATAATTGCATAATTATTTTTGTTTTCTTACCAATGCCAGCATGCTACTGGTAAAGTACAACAGTACTTAAAAGAATTCATCTGAGAGCTGAATTCTAACCACTTAAAAAATATTTCCTGCAGCCTTCTCTCTGCTTTGCAAAAAGCTATTTCAGAATTTTCTGAGCAGTGACACAGCTGCACAGAATGATCCGATAAAATAGAAATTATATAACTCCAAAGTCAATGTAATAAAATAATAAACTTCTCCATTGTTTTAGAACCTTAAAATATGTGTGTGTGTATGTGTGTGTGAGATGCCTCATTTTCCAAAAACCTGGGAAACTTTGGGCATATGACTAAGTTACAAGGACAAGTAAAGTACTATATGTACATGGAGTCATGAAGCAAAATTATGTAGCAAATTCCATTTGTGTGGCTTAGGAAGTGTTGAATTCCCTTGCCTTGGTTTTTCTATTAAAAACACAGATAAAGAGGTGATTGGCTATTAAGGACAAACATTCAAAGTTCTCAGAGTTGAGCTTTCCTTCTGAATTTGCAACTAAATGAGAAGGCAGAAATATGGGAGGTAAGGAATACATTGTAGAATGAAGGCCACTGAGGTTTCCTTTGAGGTGAACTGGTTAATGAGCAGACCATTTCCCTTACAGGTGATTTGAGCTGTTTTGCAGTCAGTACCTGGGACTGCAAAGCCCATGTGTGGGAAGGAATTTTTCAAGTGTCACATTTCTTATTTATTTATTTTTATTTACTTGCCTATGTCAGGTCAGATGTTAGTTGTGGCAGCAAGTAGGATCTTCACTGCAGCCTGAGGGCTTCTCTCTAGTGGCCTGAGTTGCAGCATGTGGTCAAGTGTTACATTCTATTTTTGCTGCTGCTATGCCACATTGCTTAATTGTAGAGATATATATGTATTTCATATATATATATATTTATCTACAAATGCATGTAAATAAATAAATAATATCTTAGTGTATGGTCGGGCATAGTGGGTACCAGTTAGGATTGATCATGATTTTCTTCTCCTTCTGTGTTGTACATATGATATATTTACAATGTTTCTATTGTAAATATTTTCCTCAGTGTATTTGAAATTTGCTTCTGTTCAAAGAAGGAGACCACTGTACTGGAGACAGTGTGCTTAGTGGAATGAAAATAGGTTTTTGAGTCAGGAATTCCAACCTGGCTTTAATAAATATCCTTGGATAAGTTATTTAAACTTTCTGACTCTCAGATTTCTCATCTGAAAATTGGAAATAATAATGCACAATTCTCAGTTTTGTCGGGAGACAAATGAGATGAAAAAAGATGCCTAGTGTGGTTCTTGGCATACAAATGATTTATTTTATAATTTCTGTTTTTAATAGAGGCAAAACTCTGCTATCTACTTTCATTTAAAACTTTCTTTGAAGATTTTTTGAAAAATTGAGTTGACTAAATGGCGTGATCAAAATGGGTTAAGTTACCCAATTTTTTTTTTTAATGTATATAGCATTAGGGATTTTTTTCCATCTCTCAAGCATTGGTTTCATTTTTATCAGAATGCTTGGTATTTTAGACATGTGTGAAATAAATATAAGCTACATTTTTTTCTGCATCTTCATTTTAGCTCGTGCCTTCATTGTGCTGTTTGAGGTTCTGCCCACCTTTCCAGGGTTAGATACAGGTTTGGGGGGCTTATACAATACCAGGACACAGGGATGGGGGTAGACAGATCCTCCCTTAGTTTTTGGTAAACACCAGTCACTGCTGGAAATTCTTGGACAAAGATCGGGAAAAACGCCCTTCTCCGTGCCAAGTCCTAAGTTAGTTGGATGTTTTCATAGAGCAATAAGTGAAAGTTTCAGGGTTTTAAGAAACAGACATTAATCTGAAGAGATTTTATAGCAATTCCCCTTGTGTTTTCCATTCAAAATAATATTAAATAAAAATCAGGTATTATCCATGCTGGTTTCTCAATGCTTTACTCATGAGGTTTCACTTTTATTTCTTTCGTCTAAGCCAAAAACCTGAAGCTTCCCATATGCACCTGATGCCTTCTATTCAGAAGACAGACCGAAGAAATTTATTCAGAGTCAAGTTCAAAGAGTGCAACCTAACCCATTGTTTCCTTTTGAAAATGAGGTGAACTGCCTGCCTTTTTTATATCTGAGATGACTGACAGGGATGACATTTAATTAGAATGTTTTCTTTTTCATCTGAGGCAAGCCTCTTTTATTCCCTAGTGGAAATATCACAAAGCAGCAAGCTGTAGTAGCCAGCCTCCAAGATGGTTCCTAATGAGCCATGTCGTGTCATATTTTTCAACTTGGATAATCCTCTACCGCAATCAGTAGCTTGACCTGTGTAACCGACGGGATCCTAGAGTAAATGACAAGCGTGCAGCTTCTGAAGCCTGGTCAGAAAAGCCACATTGCGGTTTCTGCCTTGTCGGCTCTCAGGTCTCTCTCTTGAGGGAAGCCAGCTTCCTCACTTTGGAAGAATCCTCAAGCAGCTCTGTGGGGACTAGTTAGGCCCTCCTGCCAAGAGCCAAGGTGAACTTGCTAGTCTTGTGAGTGAGCCGTTTGGAAGGAGATCTTTCAGACTCGGTTCAGCTGTTAGATGAGTATAGTTGCAGCTGACATTTTGAGTCATGAGAGAGCCTGAGCCAAAAATGACAGAGTTGGGTCACTCTCAAATTTGTGACCAACAGAAGCTGTATGAGATAATACTGAGTCATTGTAATTTAAGCCATTACATTTTGGAGTAATTTGTTACTCAGCAATAGATAACTAATACACGCAGTGTGTTAGTATAGTAAAATGTTTTGTATCTGAATGGATATGAAGACTTTGTTGATAGTCCCTGAATTCTTTCCTGTCCCTTTGTAAAATATATACACTATCTGTTGCAAATGAATGGCTCAAGTTTTGTGGTCCTGCACTCTCTGAACAGTAGTCCATATCTGTCAAGCCCATTATTTCCCCCCAGAAGAGAGCGCGTATCAAATGACTAAAAGTTTTAGTCAGTTGAGGCAAGATAGTTCAAAATTATCCTGTTTGTATCCACATGTCTCTCTCAATTCCTCCAAGTACCACTTTGGGTAGAAGTGGGTAAGTGGGACTCAGGAGACTTTTACCTGTTTCTGTGTGGGGGTGGGAATAAGTATGGGGGATTCTGAACTTTCTGGGTTCTCATCTACTTAGGTCCACCATTGTGTTGCTTTATTGCCAAGTCATGTGATAGTGTCATCCTTATAGAACCTTCCAAAATCTCCACTCTCATCATGAACTAGGGGACTCATTTCTGTTTTTATCTGTGTGTGTAAATGTGTGTGTGTGTGTGTGTGTGGTGGGGGTGAATGGAGGTGATAAGTGTTACATCTTCCTGTTTCTTTCAAATATTTTTCTCTATCCCAGATATTTTCTATTTAAATTTTTAAACATTTGAAAACAAAAGTCAGAAAGACTCTCAGATTTTTTCTGCTTTTTGCCTTTATTTCAATACCCCTCTTAGGCATCCTCTTTCTTTGAATGAAGTGAAGGAAAGAAGGGAACACTGGGAGAAAAAAAGAAAAATATCAATAATTCAAAAATATCCCAACATATTTAAAATAAAGCAGGAATTTCAAGTTTCCTCTGGATATTACCTTAAAATTATATGTGAATAAAAGTTATCTGAAGGTGGGAATATACATTAAGAGTGAAATTTAAGGAAAGCTTAGAGAGTTCTGTGGGTCCTAGGTGTTCTTGAAAACTTGAAATATCTATTCTTAGGACTCTTCAAATAAAAAGTTTTGTAATAGTCTAATTTAGATACATTTTTAATATCACAATAACTATTGAATTCTTTTAAATATACCACAACTTCAGGCAAGTTAGTTCTCAGTGCTGTCTGTTAACTAGGCAGGCTAGTGATCTTACTCAGAAGTATCATCTAGAGAGCTGCTAAAAATGCTCAAGCTCCACCCCAGTGACTCTGATTCAAACTAAATTGCCTCCATTTCATTTAAGGGTGTGGTCATTTTTATTCCTCAAGATACTTATTTACCTATTGACTAATAGGTTAATGTTCTCGCAAGATGATTGTGTTGAGTTTAGAATTAATAATAAAGGTAGGAGAAAATGATGCCTATTAATTGGGAGAATTTTTCCTTTTAGTAGTTTGTCTAGCACTAAACAATTCACAAAGTACTGTCATAAGTCAACACAGAGGAAGCGAAGTCAAGGGGTGAGAGACACACAGGGTTCTGATGATCTGAGCAGTTCACCCGAAGCCAGGATACTCCTGGACTGTTCAGTTACAGGAAAAAGGAAGTTTCTTTTTTTGACTAAGCCAGTTTGAGTCAGGTGGTTTGACATCTCTTACTGAGACTCTATGGGTACAATTCTCTACAAATGGTTGTTAAATGCTTGAGTGAAAGATTCAAGTGTGCGTGGAGGGAGGAGAGCCAATAGTAGCCAACTCCTCATGACATTTTCCTTTGTCTGGGAGACATCTCTGCCATGCTGCCCAGTTCCAGTGGCCACTGGTCACGTGGAATGTATAGGCATATCATCTCAATTTATTGTTCTTCCCTTTATTGCATGCACTTCACAGATACTACGTTTTGCACAAACTCAAGATGATGGTTGGCAATTTTTTTTTTTTTTTAAGCAATAAAGGTGTAGTGGTAAGTGCAGGAGATGCAAGAGATGTGGGTTCAATCCCTAGGTTGGGAAGATCCTCTGGAGGAGGAAATGGCAATCCATTCCAGTATTCTTGGTTGGAAAATCTCATAGAAGAACCTTGAGGGCTATAGTCCTTGGGGTTGCCAAGAGTCAGACACAACTGAGCACACACACACATTTGTTAAATTAAGGTGTGCATGTTTTTTTTTTAAAGATCTAATGCTGTTGCACACTTAAAAGACTACAGTATAGTGTAAACATAACTATTGTAGGCATGAGGATACCCCCCAAAATTCATATGACTTGCTTTACGGCAATATTCATTTTACTGCAGTGGTCTGGAACCGAACCTCTCCAAGGTATGCCTGTCACATGAATGTTGTTCCCCAGAGGTGCGCAGAAATGTAGCCTTGCGGGAAGGTGACTGTGGTATAAGAGAGAGCATCTGTGGGTTCTTAGTTCTTGAACATGTAGTCCCTGGAGTCCCATTTTCTCAAAGCGAGCAGGCCCAGTTCTGTAGATTCCCAGGTATAATGGATCCAGTACTCTTCACTAGTTCCATTCAGTTGTTTCTTCTTCTTCCAGAAAACTCCAGAAGCATATAATTTGGCTATGCTGTTATGACCAACCTAGACAGCATATGAAAAAGCAGAGACATTGCTTTGCCAACAAAGGTCCGTCTAGTCAAGGCTATGGTTTTTCCAGTGGTCATGCATGGATATGAGAGTGGAATTATAAAGAAAGCTGAGTGCCGAAGAATTGATGCTTTTGAACTGTGGTGTTGGATAAGACTCTTGGGGGTCCCTTGGACTGCAAGGAGATCCAACCAGTCCATCCTAAAGGAAATCAGTCCTGAATACTCACTGGAAGGACTGATGCTGAAGCTGAAAGTCCAGTACTTTGGCCACCTGATGCAAAGAACTGACTCCTTGGAAAAGACCTGATGCTGGGAAAGATTGAAGGTGGGAGGAGAAGGGGACAACAGAGGATGAGATGGTTGGGTGGTATTACCAACTCAATGGACATGAGTTTGAGTAAACTCCGGGAATTGGTGATGGACAGGGAGGCCTGTCGTGCTGCAGTCCATGGGGTTGAAAGAGTTGGACACAACTGAGCGACTGAACTGAACTGAACTGAAATAGTATTTAGAATATGTGTATTTCTGAAGCTTAGGCATCATTACCACCTACTTGATGCATAATTTAAGTAAATGTCAGATTATTTTTATTTTAAGTTTCATTCTATTAAAATACTCTTTTTATTGAATCAATTCATAGTGACTCAGGATTCATACTGTACTGTTCCCAGAAATGTTCAATTGGCTACAACTTAAAAAAATTGGGGAATTCTTGCTTTATATCCATGCTTGACTTGGGTTAAGTCTTTTCTGTTTTGGAGGGGTTGTTCTGTTTTGTTTCATTTCTGTATCTTGCTCCTTTGTGTACTTACTGAGTGGTTTGAAGAGACACAGGGAAGAAATCTGGGAGAAGAAAACTGGCCTCTTATTACAGTTTAAAATTTAGCAGTGTTTTTCCTCAACATAACTCACTTCAGAAGTTTTCTCCTGGAATTCTGCAAACCTTCTTACTTTTGGTTTTAAAGGGAATGCTTTTGTTTGACTAGTATTGATCCAGTTGAACCAGTTCTCGTCCCAGTGCCCAGGAAGTTGAAAAATATGATTTCTTTTTCCCTATTTCCAGAGAATGAGCACATTTTGCTATGCACAAAAGGAAATTGCCAGTCTGAAAATTTCCCTTTGTGGTGTCTAATGGAGTAATCCAGGCAAGCAATTTTTGTGGGGTCTGAAAATACTTCATCTTGTAATACTTTTGCAAGTGGCCTGTATAAGCAATATGTTCTGTACATTTTACAATGAAAAATTGAAGTCATCTGCCAAGATTGTTAGCTTTTCATTGAACATTTCTAGTCACCAAGTTTTGGAAGGGTCATTCTACTCTACATGGTAGGGGAAGGTACCTACTTCTGCCTTGTGGCCAGCATAGATACCATCTCTCCTGGACTTAATCTTCATTGAAATGTCCCATCTCCTTACCATTGCCCCAAGTTTCCAGAAACAGGAGAGCCAGGAATAAAATATTTGTCTTCTCGTGACATTTTGCCAAAGGCTGCTGGACGCATGAGCATCTCCAGAGGAGAGCTTCATCAGTTAATAGGGAAACGTTCATCAATGCTACCTTTTTTTATTTGTGAAACACTCACTACAAAATGATAAGGTAGTTCTCTAAGTCTGTTTCTATGGTGAATACTGAAGTAAGCAAGCTATAGATAGAACTTTCAAATAAGAGATTCAACTGCACAAATGAATAGAACTTCCTTTTAAGGAAGAAAAAGAATTGTCATCTTGAATAGCCAGATTGAACATAGTGGTGCTTTTTAAACCTCTCTTTTGAATTCTATGCCCCCACCACCCATGATACTGTAGTAAAACTGAACTACTGCTTTTGTGTGTGAGCAGGATAACCTGGTTTTGGAAGGGGCATGCTGGACTTTGGTCCATGTCACAATACTTAGGGAGCAATGGAAAAGTCTGGGGACATTATGCTCTTGGTGTGATTCAGTTCATTCATATGAGATTTGATAATGACATTGACAATGGGAAAGAAAATTATCTTCTTATTAATTTAAAGACAAGACTTCTAGTTTCCAAAGTGAAACAGGAATACTATAGAAGCCCAGAAGAAATTTGGAACCAGTAATAAAGGGTTAGTCCTTTGTCAGGATGCTTCAACAATTTTAGTTCAGTTCAGTCGCTAACTCTTTGTGACCCCGTGGACTGCAGCAGGCCAGGCCTCCCTGTCCATCACCAACTCCCGGAGTTTACTCAAACTCATGTCCATCGAGTTGGTGATGCCATCCAACCATCTGTAAAAATTTATCTCTGAATATCTTAGTCTTGGAAACCAAAATGTGCCAATATGAAGAAAAGAGATTAATTCAGCTAAGGGGCATTACTTTCAGACTATAAAACTAGGGATTTTATTTTGTAATTGCTCTTACTTGCCAAACGTAATGGGAATTGGGGAAAAAACAAAAAACAAAAAAAACACCATAAAATCAGAGCAACAGAAAAAGTCCTATAAAGCAGATTTTAGTTTTAAAATATTGAAAGTGAAAAATATACAAAAATGTGTGCAGTGAGATATCTAACTTTATGTTAGAGTAAGACATATTATTGATGCACATTCATGGTAAAATTATGGAAAGGCTGTGAGTGTTACAGTGTGCGCATGCTCAGTCACCTCCGACGCTTTGTGACTCCGTGAACTGTAGCCCGCCAGGCTCTCTGTCCATGACATTGCTTTTAGGCAAGAATACTGTAGTACGTTGCCATTTCCTCCTCCAGGGGATCTTCGCGACCCAGGGAGCAAACCCATGTCTCCTGTGTCTCCTGCATTGGCAGGCAAACTCTTTACCATGGGACCACCTGGGAAGCCCTAACAGTGGTTATGTCTAAATAATGATATTATGGAGGATTTTAAACCTCTTTTTTGTATACAAATTTTCTGCCATGAGCAGTTGTTACTTTTACAACTAGAGGGAAAGTAAATGCTATAAAATAGCTAAAGTTTTATACAGCTTTTTAAAATAGTACTTTTTACATAAGAACTGTATTGTTTCAAGGGTAAAATCACCCAACATACAAAATTCAAGCTGGATTACAGATTCTTTATTACACTATTTCCTTCTATAGGGTTTGCTACATTTTCTGGTTTGGGTAAATCCTCTTTTATTGCTCCACACCCAAGTTTTCCACTAGAAAAAAATACAATATCTTTGCTTTTGCTGGTACTTTTCACTCTTCTTTCTGAAAATTGCTGTCTTCAAGTCCCTTTAAAATGTGCCCCAAAGCTATCTTCCTTCAGGAGTTCTTTTCTGATTCTACCTATCTCAGTTTGATTGTTTTTTTTATGAAAATCTTTGGCTCTTATGTGTTTAATTTTTAAGGTAACTTCATGGTTATTGTTATGTTGTTTTATAATTCTTCATCCTGTTTGTTTATTGCTTTATCATCTTTTCATATGATTTTCTACTGAAGCATCATTCTGTATCTATAGGATAAATACTCAGAGTACAGAGGCCAGAGCTTTGTGATTTTTGTTTTCTATTAAACAACTGAAAGAGTGAATCTATACTAATTAAGTGGCTGAAAATATGTAGTAACAGATGAACTGAGAATCCTGTGAGAAAAACTGAGCAAAGGTATTTTGATCAGCTTCTAAACTCTTGGCTGTTGGTTGAATCCAGTCTCTCCTGCGAATATCTGCTCAGCTGTGTTGATTACATCCAAACTATTGCAATACTGTGGGTTTGGAGGCCATGATATATTGGCTCTCTGCTTCTCATTTTTTATCATAGACTGACTGGTTTGCAGAGGCAGGAACCTGGAACGTTGGCCCAACTTCAGATGTCATGATGGCTTGCTGACCACCTTCTGAGGGTTCTTACACCCTAATTAATAATTTTCTATTGCTCCTCTATATTAGATAGCATTTGGTAATTGGATATTGTGTTCTTCTGAATTATTTTTATGTCTTCCCATGTCAGCTGTAGACTCAGAGTCATAGGGTTAGAGGATATTTTCACTGTGAACAATGACTTATGGTCTCTTAGAAAGTCTTGTAATACATAGGTTGGAAGTTAGCTCTTTTTTTTTTTTTTTGCTATTATTTAAGAACCTCTCTCTTTTGTAATAGATCCTTTACTCACTGAAATGTGGCATTTGACAAAGGGTCAGTGTCAGCCAGAAAGTTTTCAGCAGTGAGTTAATATGGTGCTGGTTGCTTGTCCTCTCCCAGAATGTTAGTTTTGAAAGAGAAATTCAGGTAACAGTTGCTCTATACAAAAGAATAATCTGAGGGGGAAAATTGGGTGTTGGGGAGGGAAGTTACCTAATAGATAATTTCTTATTTCTACCCTGATTGAAATTAAAAGATGCTTACTCCTTGGAAGGAAAGTTATGACCAACCTAGATAGCATATTAAAAAGCAGAGACATTACTTTGCTAATAAAGGTCCGTCTAGTCAAGGCTATGGTTTTTCCAGTGGTCATGTATGGATGTGAGAGTTGGACTGTGAAGAAAGCTGAGTGCTGAAGAATTGATGCTTTTGAACTGTGGTGTTGGAGATGACTCTTGAGAGTCCCTTGGACTGCCAGGAGATCTAACCAGTCCATCCTAAAGGAGATCAGCCCTGGGTGTTCATCGGAAGGAAACTCCAATACTTTGGCCACCTCATGCAAAGAGTTGACTCATTGGAAAAGACCCTGATGCTGGGAGGGATTGGGGGCAGGAGGAGAAGGGGATGACAGAGGATGAGATGGCTGGATGGCATCACTGACTCGATGGACATGAGTTTGGGCAAACTCCGGGAGTTGGTGATGGACAGGGAGGCCTGGCGTGCTGCAATTCGTGGGGTCGCAAAGAGTTGGACACGACTGAGTGACTGAACTGAACTGAAGGTTTTTCTCCATGTCAAGGCAGATGTATGCATGTTTGTGTCTCATGGGTCTGCTGCCACCGTGGCATTCTTCTGGTGGTCAGGGAGCTCCTGTATAATGCCTACGTTTCCCTGATCCAGCAGAGGATTTTGACATGAAACATGGTTCTTGGGGTGGCAGTTTGCAGGAGCCACATCAGCTGGCAGCATATTTCTTACCCTCTCTTCAAGTCCTGCATTTGACTAAGCAGGAAGATAATTCGGAGCAGTGGGAATTGGAAAAGTGTGCTTTGCTTGTAACAGAGGAGCCAAGGATGGACCAGGCTCAGGTGGTCTGAAATAGCTGTCTTGCTTCCATTTCATTTTATTCTGTCTTCTCTTTTTCTTGGGTAGTGATACAGCTATGCCTGTCTTCCAAGGTCTCAAAATCCTAGTAGCCACAGGAAGACATTTCTTCTCAGCTCACTGTATCTCATGTCATTGACAGCACTGGAAACAGTTTTCAAATATAAAGCTCATGAGCAAGTTAGAATTGACTGGAGCTCATCGCCTATGGTCCTTTCTGCAGCGAGTGTGCTTGTGCCCTCAGAGAACAGAAAGACGTGGAGGCATCTGACTCTCGTACCTCTGACTCCGGCAGACTCCTGTCTGAGCACAGCTTACAGCTGCCTTGTCGCCCCGTGCTATCTGCTGGACAGGCAATAGAAATCTGACTACACTTTAAACTTACGTTTGCTGGCTGACTCTAGGCCCACTGAAATATTTTTATACTTCTTCTTTAGATATTTTTGGAAGCCAGGATTCTCTGTATTATCCTTGACATAAAACTTGCAAGTGATATTTGCAAAGAAAGGATGGAAGCAATCCGCAGTGTTGGGGCCTGGCCTTAGAATGATGCCTTTCTCTTCTTTGGCTCTAAATCCAATCCATCTAGTTGCTGCTTGGTGAGAACTGATTGCATCAAAGTAATGCAGGCTCTTCTTGCCAGGCACTTCAGTCCATTCACCTTTGTTTCAAATTGCTATTTGGCAGGTTTTGTTTCTCATTGTCTAACATGGGATAAATGTAACTTGTCACCTAGATGGCAGAGACACGTTTATGCACAAGGATGTGTGACTTCCATTCCCATCCCGTCCCAAAGTAATTGTACCAACTTCAGTGGACTGTTGTGAAGACCATAGAAGTTAGTATAAGCCAGTGCTTAGGACAGAGCCTGACATGTGGTTAGCTATTATTATTAATTCATTTTATAATTTAGGAATATTAATGTCACTCTCCAGTATCTGAGGACAAATCCAAACAGACTTCTGGAAACTACTGGCTATGAATTGAATTATGAGGGTCTTTAATCTGTAAATTAATGTTTAGGACTTGAAAAATTATAATTAGTACGAAAGTTATAATGCCAAAGTTTTAAATAATGGGTCCAGATATTAACTTCTTTAAGCAGTTTCAGTAAGGGGGAAGATTGATGAAAACTACAAAGCTCTCAGGACCTTAAGTGAGGTACATGTGTGTGTGTGTATGTCAAAGATTAAAGACAGAGCAGAGAAATTCTCTATTTATAGGAAGGCCTATTCATTTGTTAATTGATTCAGTACCTGGGATCAAAATCAACAGGGCACCAAAAGAGAAGGCAGGGTAAAAAGACTGAAATATTCTAGCAAATTCACTTTGAGGTGGTGGCTTCCAGTAGCTAATTGAAATGATTGGGAGAGCGAATCGCAGTGCTAGGAGACATCAAAATGTTCTACTCTTTGGTGAAATTGTGTTCCACGCCTCATGTTGGCTGTGGCCCTCTTGCCTGCTCCACCACACATTGCCTTCTGCTCTGTTGGAGCTTGCACAACTCATAAGAGCCCTACTACCAGAGTCACTGGGTGGAAAAAGAAAGTGAAAGTGAAGTCGCTCAGTCCTGTCCGACTCTTTGTGACCCCATGGACTGTAGCTCGTCAGGCTCCTCCATCCATGGGATTTTTCCAGGCAAGAAAACTGGAGTGTGTTGCCATTTCCTTCTCCAGAGTATATTCCTGACCCAGGGATCGAACCAGGGTCTCCCACATTGCAGGCAGACGCTTTACCATCTGACAGGGAAGTCACTGGGTGGAAGACCAGGGTAATATAAATGATAAATGATGTAAAGTCATATTTATAACCAGCAGCTCACAAATGCATCCACAGCACCACAAGTCAAAATTTTGCCTCAATAAGATTCTGCTTTATAACTTCCGTGCTACAGGGATTTTAAGGTTAATTTTCTCCCTGCCTCTCATTTGATGAGTACATGGTTGTAAACTTAGTGCCGGATGCCTCCTGACCGGCCTCAGATGTTGCCAGAGGATATTAGTCTAAAGGTTACTCCTTCATTGTATTTGTCAATACTGATTAGTTTTTTTCTGCTCCTTTGATGAGCATTTTATGGATTTAGATTAGCTATTTATAAAAGAAGCATGGCCCAGTGCACTGGAGGAACACCTCAGGAACTAACAAAACAGAGGAGATAAGAAACCTGTTTTGGAAGGGACAGGTTGGCTGCCCTGGTGAATTAGTTTGGATTTTGTGCTTGAGACTTGTTTTTGTCAATGCTCTTACTAAGTAAGCAAAAGGACTGGTGCAGAGAAACAGTAGTAAAATAATTCTTTCCATGTTTCCCCTCTATGGTACTCCGAACTACTTCATGAAATGAAGACGTGCTTAAAATACATGACTTACTCAGGCTACCACTGTATGAATATCCTCAAGTAGTCCCTTTTTTGCTGTTTTAATCCCTCTAAGCTATAGGTTCAGTTGGAGTTCCTCCTCTTAACCATAAAACAGAAAATGATGTAAATGACTATATCCTCTGTCCCTTCAAAGATGCATTGGAGGGAAGTTTGTTCATTACATACAGTGGGTACCATAGCCAGTAGGGCTTAATTCTCTCAAAATTATCTAAATTTCACTAAGAGACATTCATGTCTACTTGAATGTTGGATAAGAATTATAGGATACAACTAATGGTCAATAAAAGACTAAAGATCAAAAGCCTTCGGAGCTGGAAATAGTCAAACAAAAATTCAAGATAATGCCTCCGTCAACTCCCAAAGTTTTTTTGTTGTTTGTTTCTTTTAGATATACAAATTAATTTGGTTGTTGTTTATTACAGATGGTAAAAATTCACATTTTTTTTAGGTGTAAAGTTTGAGGAATTTTGACAAACTTATGCAATCATGTGCATGCTTAGTTGCTGAGCTGTGTTTGACTCTTTGCTACCCAATGGACTGTAACCCACCAGCTCCTCTGTCTATGGAATTCTCCAGGCAAGAATACTGGAGTGGGTTGCTATTTCCTTCTCCAGGGGATCTTCCCGACCCAGAAATAGAACCCATGTCTCCTGCATTGCAGGCAGATTCTTTACCATTGAGCCACCAGGAAAGCTGGTATGCAATCATGTAACTACAACCAAAATCAAGATAAAGGATAATTCCTCACGATCCTTTATAGTAAATTCCCTTCCCTCACCTCCAGCTCTATATCAGCAACCACTGACCTGATTTTTTTCTAGTCTTTTCCTCTTCTAGAATGTCACATAAATTGAGTCATTCACTGTGTACTGTCTTTTTAAATTTTTTTTAAGATTGTTTAAATTGTCTTTGCTAGATCTTTGTCACTTTGGTAGGTTTTCTCTAGAGACTTCCTTGGTGGCTCAGATGGTAGAGCAAGCATCTGCCTGTAATGCGAGAGACCTAGCTTCAATCCCTGGGTTGGGAAGATCCCCTGGAGAAGGAAATGGCAACCCACTTCAGTACTCTTGCCTGGAACATTCCATGGACTGAGGAGCCTGGTAGGCTACAGTCCATGGGGTCGCAAAGAGTTCGGACGCGACTGAGCAACTTCGCTTTCACTTTTTCTAGTTGCAGTGAACAGGGCCTCTGTTCATTGCGGTGCATGGGCTTCTCATTTAGGCGGCTCTCTTGTTGCAGAGAACAGGCTCTAGGCGTGTGAGCTTCAGTATTTGCAGCACACAGGCTCAGTAGTTGTGGCACACAGGCCTTAGTTTCTACACAACATGTGGAATCTTCCTGGACCAGGAATTGACCCCAGGTCCCCAAGTTTGGCAGGCAGATTCTTATCCACTGAACCACCAGGGGAGCCCCATATCTAGTTACCTGAGTCTGACTTTTTTTTGCTATTAGCATAATGCTTTTGAGACTCATCCATATTGTTTTATGTATCTTTAGACCTTTTTTCTAAATTGCTATGTATCAACTGATAACATAATTTATTTACTTACCAGTTGATGGACATCTGGTTCATTTTAGCTTTTAGTATTTAATGGCACCCCACTCCAGTACTCTTGCCTGGAAAATCCCAAGAACAGAGGAGCCTGGTAGGCTGCAGTCCATGGTGTCGACTTCACTTTCACTTTTCACTTTCATGCATTGGAGAAGGAAATGGCAACCCACTCCAGTGTTCTTGCCTGGAGAATCCCAGGGATGGAGGAGCCTGGTGGGCTGCCGTCTCTGGGATCGCACAGAGTCGGACACGACTGAAGCGACTTAGCAGCAGTTAGCAGCAGCGTTTTTTAATTTGAGCCATTGTAATAGGTGTGCAATGGTATCTCATTGTGTCTTTCAAGTTTTCTCAGTTAAGTTTATAAGATAGGTTTTGAATTACACACTAAATAATTGAAGGCATGTCAGACATCAGAAAGACAGATTCTGTTAGCCTTGGACTTCGGCTGTTCACCGTCTTCTCCTACCAGTGCTGCACCTCTGGGCTATCACTAATCATACATTACAGCGATTCAGTACCCAAGCATACATATTAATAGGCTCAGCAGGCACAGTGTCTTTACTTTCTAGCCAGTTTTGGATCCTTGTATCAGAGGATTTATAACAGAATCACTAGAAGCTTTTTGCTCCTTTTTTTTCCACATAGTGTATCAGGGAAATGCCTACCAGGGGAATATTTCTGCTCATCATCTCCAAAATGGAAAAGCAGCCAATTCTTTTCTGCTGCTCTCCAAGCTAGCCTCACATAGAAAACTGGCTCTTGCCACAGTGAGAGGGGAATGAAATAAAAGTTGCTGGAGCTACAACAGCACTTTACCGTTCATTCCTGTAGGAGTTGCGCACCTTTCCTCTCGTCTTTATTTTGGTTATTTGTTCGGCCCTGTGTTCACTTGCTCTTATTTCTCTTCCTCAACTAAGTTTTGACTTGGATAGAGGTCCCCCTCACCCTTCCTACGCAATTGTGATATGCGTGAGATGGAGTGAATAGAACTCTGGTCCTTTCTTTCCAGATTTGATTAGATCAGATCCTTCTCGGTTACATCAGCATGGCGGGTCCTTTGCTTCCCGTCTGCCCCTTGCCCCCACACACCTGCACACTGTTTAAATGTTTTTGTTCTCCTTCTCTGCCTGCAAAATCCTACTTGCCTTTCAAGATCAGATAAAATGTCACCTCCTCTATGATGCCAAATCCCCTGAGTCCTGTTAGCCACATCCACTGAACTTTGAGCTTGTTTTGTTTGAAGACTTATCACATTGCCTTGTGATTATTTGTTAACATTTCTGTATCTCTCCTAGACTCTGAACTCCTTTCAGGCAAGAACCACGTGTTAATTTTCGTGGGCTTAACGCATAATACACACTCAATAAATAATTTTTGACTGACTCTTTAAATTTGCAGTGAAGGTTTTTTAAATGCAGAGATTTTCTTAAGCTTAGAAAAGGAATGATAGAAGCATCTGCTCAACAGATATTTTTGCTGAGTAAAAGCCATTCATATATATCAATACTTTGGCAAAATGGTAGTTCTAAGATGCGATTGATTTCAGTTAGAATGAGATTCCTCTCAGCCTCATCTAATCAATGTAGTTATAAACCTCTTCTAATAGGAAAGAAAAATCAAAGCATTAAAAGAATTCTTTGATTCCTGTCTCCATTATCAGATTATGATATGTATGTAATTGCTTTAGCCACATCAGCAAAATGTTAGGCCTTGGGACTCAACAAACAATTGTTTAGTATGAGTATATCCCATGCAATATTTGGAACATACTTATACTGAAAAGCAGTTTCCTGTTTATCTGAAATTTAGATCTAATTAGGTGTCCTGTATACTATCTGTCAACCCTAGCCAACACAAATCTCTTTACACAGTGTAATGAATTGTAGGAAATAGTGCTCTTGGAAGTTCCAAAATACATGGTGGACAATGCTATTATTGACCCAGGTTTGCCAGTAAAGAAAACGTAGTTGGATTGATCATCTTAGCCAGTTTAGGATGCAAGACCAGAAAGAGAACTGAGATCAGAAATGAGTGGAGTCACTGACCCTGTGGCCTTTTGGGTCATGTAAAGGTCTGCCTCTACAGTAGACTAGAGAAGTCCACATATTCCATGCTACTTTTCTCATTGAGAGGAGAGGCCTATTGCCTTCCTTTTGAAGGTAGGCAGCTTTAACTAATAGAATAATAGAAATAACACTGTTTCGATTTCTGAGCTTAGACCCTACTTGTCTCTACTTGGTTTCTACTTCCTATCTCTTAGAATCCTCTTCTGGAAGCTGAGAGTTTATACAAGAAGTCCATCTTCTCTGACACTGCCATCCTAGAGAGGCCTTGAGTGGAAACTTTTGTTGACAGACCCCGCTAAGCTCACCCTTCTTGCCATCCCTATCAAGTAACATGAGTGAGCTGTTGTGGACCCTCCAGACCCTGAGAGTTGAATGTCACCAACCGAATCCTTCAATGGCACTTGGAACAAAAGAATCACCCAGTTGAATCTTGTCTGAATTTCTGACCCATGACACCTGGAGATTTGACAATAGGGCGTCTTTTTAAGCTGCTGCATCTTAGAAGCTTTTGTCACCCAGCAGTAGATAATCAGAACAGTGAACATAAATAGTAAGTTTCCTGACCCGGGAGTGACGTAGTTAAGAAAGGAGTGCCTTTGATCACTGAGTATTCAAACCTCTCCGTTTGCTTGTTTGCCAAGGAAATCATACTTGCAGTAGAATCTTAACCTATAGCATTACATGTGCTAGAGCTCAAAACTGAGTCATAGCTAGGAGTCCAGAGTGATATCTTCTCTGTCTTTCTGTTGTCCCCAACTCCCCAGAGGTCCAGAGACCTTCTGCAGTCCAGCTGAGAATATGTCTCCAGCTAAAACATGTCTGAGAGCTAACCCAAGCTAACAGTTTTCTTGTTAACAACAAGAACATGTACAAACCTGGGATGAGATGCAGAGAAGAGCACAGCAGGGGAGCAGAACTGTCAGTATGAGAGAAAGCCGAGCATCAGTGTGCAGGGAGTAGCAAGACTCCAGCTGAAATCACCTACAGCTGCACTTGCTGTCTCCAGGAAACTTTCTGCAGGTAGACGGGAAGGCTGAGAAAATGCAGAGAGAGTGTGAGAATTCCCCATGGAAGGTGTAATGGGAATCCCAAAGGCGAATAATGCAAGAAGGGAACTCACGCTCCCATCCAAGCCACCCAGGGCCAGAAGAGGAGAGAGGAAATAAGTGAGGAGAGAGGAATTAGAGAGGAAATAAGACCATACCTGGGTTATAGATGCTGTAATATGTATGTGATATGTGTCTAGTTGAATTGTCAAGTAAATCTGTTTCTAGTTTTACTTAGGCTCTTTTAAGTAAGGTTGCTTTTTCTATTACACATAAGGTCTCTGTTTTACATATGGTTGAATGGGAAGTACCCAAACTTGGGTGGTCTCAAAAGATTACCTAGCTATGTTCTTGGTACCAAGGGAGGGACTAAGTTTGAGTCATTAAGGGCCCTGAATACTAGATGCCTAGGGAAAAGCTTGGGGCTTCCCAGGTGGGGCTGGTGGTAAAGGACCTGCCTGCCAATGGAGGAGATGTAAGAGGTAGGGGTTCGATCTCTGGGTTGGGAAGATCCCCTGGAGGAGAGCATGGCAACCCACTCCAGTATTATTGCCTGGAGAATCCCATGGACAGAGGAGCCTGGTGGGCTACAGTTCATGCGGTCACAAAGAGTCGGACACGACTGAAGCAACTGAAGACACACACACACACACACACACACACACAGATGGTCACACACACACACACACACGGAGAGACTTGCCCAGTTGGGCATTGCCAGGTAAACTTTTCACACATTCAGCTGTTCTGAAAAACCACTGGTTTACTTTAACTGAGGAGCACTGCATTAGAAAAATGCCATCCTATTTTACAATTAAAATCTAGGATACTTTATTCTGTAAGTACTTGAAAAAAATGATCTTATTTAATGAATATGTATGATGATGATTATAATAATTATTTAGTCCTATTACATGAAACCCTCTTCCAAGGAAGTGCAAAGCGTTTTAAATTAGCCACTTCTAAAAACCATCACATCCCGTCACTCCATTGCATGCAGCAGCACTCGGGAAGCTTTGACTGGGCAGGTTGCTATATTAACTTAATAGGTGGAGTGAATTCCTGGGTCAGCTGAGGTGGGCCCCTTTGGGGAGAGCGCCTTAAAGAGTTTTGTCAGGGAACAAAGAGCACATAGAAAGCACGCAGAGAGGTTTGGTAATATCCGTACTCTGGCATCATTCATGATGTACATTTATAGCCTGCAGAGCTAATGCTTGCTTCAGAGCCAGTCATGCTGCGTGTTGGAAGGCAGATCAGCAGTCGCTCAAATTTATTCTGAATCTATAATGCTGACCGCATAACAACAGAAAAACAGTCCTGAAATGCACTCATGGCATGGCCAGTTATCATCACAATAGCTCAGTGGCTTGACATTTTCAGCAGTAAAATATCCACGCATCTGAATTCAAAAAAAAAAAAAAAATCACAGCAATCTTTAGTCATAGCAGCAAAAACATTAGTAACCATAAGATGATTCTTTTTTTTTTTTTTTTTTTTGCCTGTTAGTCTTCCTGCCAAAGCGTTTGTTCCCCTGGCTGGCTTGTTTGATGATGAAGTGATCAATTTCAGGACATCTAGCAAGTCACTGTGTCTTTGAAACTCCCCAGGGCAAGAGTGGGCAATTATTCTGACTTAAAACGTACTTAGTATGTTGGGCTGAACTGAAAGAACTCCCTGTGGGGGATGAGCCCTTCTTTGCTCATGTCAGAACACACGTATCCAAGCTAACAGTGGTAATAGCTTGATGAGTTTACAGGGAGCTGCGCTTCTGGACTGATGGACTCTCCTCCTCCTCCTACTGGTCTTGGCTGTAGAGGGCTGTGCCTTTCTGGGACATCAGTCCATCAAGACACTCAGCTCTGTTCACAGTGAGAGGGGACCAGCTGCTGTGTGGTCCACATATTTTCACTTTCATCACCTGTTCTCTCCCACATGCTGTGATACCCAAGGGCTACAGGGTGAGGTGGAAAGATGCTAGACCTGGAGTCAAGACTCCTGGATTCCATATCCTTGTGTGATGAATGACTGACGTATCATTCAGCACCTTGTTTCCCGGTGTCTTCATTGAGCCACAGTGAAATGATTGCAAACCCTGTACTCAGATCACCTGGGTCACTCTGTGCTTCGGTCGCTTCATCTGGAAAATGATGGTAGTAACAGCTAACACTATAGTGCTTACTTTGTCCCAGGCCATTCCCTAAGTGCTTTACATGTTTATCAACTCATTTAATTCTCATGACAACTCTGAGGTAGAGTATGATACTACTATTCTTATTTTTCAAATATGGAAATTTGAGGCACAGGGAAATAAAATGATTTGTGCAGGCTTGTACAGCTGATGTGAGTCAATGTCAGGGTTTAAACCCAGGCAGTCTGGCTCCAGAGCCCATGCCCCACTACCTGCCCTAGAGGGTGTTACAGGGATCAAAGTTTGGCTAGTCTATCTGTGAAATGGGTGTAATAAGACCACACCTACTGTCGTCACAGGATGTTCTGTGTATCACAGTCCCAGCAGATGTGACAACAACATGAGAGCTGCTTAAAGTGTTTTTTTAAAAAAATAGTACAGTGTTACCATCCATGCAGTGCTGTTAGCAAACAGCTGTCACCTTTGGGTTCCATAGCTTATCAGATGACGTTACGTGCTAGAAAAGTGAATCACTGCATCAGTGTTAAGTCACTCAAGAAAGGAAATGTTAGGTGCTCCAGAGTGCAAATATCTGGTATCAGAGTCAGATGACTGAAGCCAGAGAAAGCCAGATGAAGTTCCCCTCACATGCAGGGTAACGCCTGTGGCCAGCCTAGTGGGTTTTGATTTATGATACAGATGAAGAGCCTTCTCAGGTATGAAGAGGTGTCCACACCTTTCTTCTGTACTAGGTGTGTCAGAGATCCTTTGGGGCTCATCCTGCTGAAAAAGCTTCTGGAGTCTCCAGGTTTCAAGTCCTGGTGAAGCAGGAAGGGTTAGCCTGTACCTTTCCTCCCGAGCAAGCCACAGCGCCCGTTGCAGAGCGTTCCATTGCAGCTCCCCGTCATGTGCTGTGTGTTTCTCCTAGTTATGCAATTAGATCGTCACCCCCACCTCCTGTCTAAACCGATCTTGTAGTACTGTACAATGGCTCAGATGGCTGCATTTCTTTTGAACACTTTTTCTTTAAGGCAAGGGAATGCTGCAAGTTAGTTTTTGCCATGTAAGATGAGAGGGTGGCAAAACTAGCAGCCTGCAGCCTGAGCCTGATCTCCCCTTTCCCCTGCCTAGGGAAGTCTGGTATTTTCAGTTCAGTTCAGTTCAGTTGCTCAGTCGTGTCTGACTCTTTGCCACCCCATGGACTGCAGCATACCAGGCCTCCTGTCCATCACCAACTCCTGGAGTTTACTCAAACTCATGTCCATCGAGTCGGTGATGCCATCCAACCATCTCATCCTCTGTCATCTCCTTCTCCTCCCACCTTCAATCTTTCCCAGCATCAGGGTCTTTTCCAATGAGTCAGTTCTTCACATCAGGTGGTTAAGTATTGGAGTTTCAGCTTCAGCATCAGTCCTTCCAATGAATATTCAGAACTGATTTCCTTTAGGATGGACTGGTTGGGTCTCCTTGCAGTCCAAGGGACTCCCAAGAGTCTTCTCCAACACCACAGTTCAAAAGCACCAATTCTTCAGTGCTCAACTTTCTTTATAGTCCAACTCTCACATCCATACATGACTACTGGAAAAACCACAGCTTTGACTAGACCAACCTTTGTTGACAAAGTAACGTCTCTGCTTTTTAACATGCTGTCTAAGTTGGTCATAGCTTTTCTTCCAAGGAGCAAGCGTCTTTTAGTTTCATGGCTGCAGTCACCATCCGCAGTGATTTTGGAGCCCTGGTATTGTGGAGTTCTGGTATTTTGAAAGAACTGAATTAGTCATCGTCAGTATTGAAAGCCAGATGAGTTCAGCAAAAGTCTAGATTTATGAGGTTGGAGGAACTGGAAGGCTTGGCGACAGGAGGCCCTCATCCCCACATGGTCACAACTTGGTTGAGGAGAGAGGTCACGACCTGCCTCTCCAGCTTACCCCCCAGTCTCCCAGCTCAGCTACCTGCCCAGAATATATACACAGAGCCCCACCTCAGAATTCGTGCATTTGCGGCCAGATCATCCTTTTTTGGGGTGGGGGCTCTCCTGTTAGTAGTATCCTTCATCCCTTACCACCCACCTCATCCCAGAGGAGACAATCAAAAATGTCCAATGCCTATGGCTTCAGTAGATAACAGCCGACTACGTTAGCATCTGCAAGCTAATGAAACAGTATTATAAGTTCTTACACATTAGCCTTGTTCCTTTCTTATGCTCAGAATGTCACGCTGGGGGGTAATTTGCAGAGACTGCCCAGACTGTGTGCTTGTTTTGAAATTCCTGACCAGGCTGGGACATCCAGCCCTCCAGCCCTCTTAAAATCACAGTCCAAGATTATTTGGGCCATTAATTGACACTAGAAGGAATTTTAAAGATCACAGTGTCCTTGCTTTACAGGTAAGAGAAGTGAATCCCAAGGAGGTGAATTGCCCAGCTCGTGCAACTGGCTAATGGCTTGAACTACAACCTAGATCCAAACCCCCAACTTAACTATTCTCTCCACAACATCAAGCACTTGAGCATAAAGAAAAATCTACGCATGAGATAGAGAGGTCCTGCTGACTGAATTTAGCTACATTTATCTTGGCTGCTTTTCTCAGTGACTTCAGGTCGATTATAATTATTTCTGTGTGCTGCAATGATATGATGTCTCACCTCTCCAAATAAACTGCCAAAATGACCTTTACGTTGCTTGGGGACCTGAAAGAAAGGGCTCCCCTCTGGAGTGCAGGCCCCTTAGAAGGAAGTCAGAGGGGACTTTTCTGCCCTGGTTTATTTGGGTGTCTGCTCTTGGAATGTACATCACCACGCAAAGCATGCCCCAGTGCTCTGCTTGGAAAAGAAAGATGCAAGTAGGACTTTGGAGTTGGGTTAGGATTCTTCAGTGGCATATTTGAGAGGCCCCCGGTTGACCTTGAGGGTGCTACAGAGGCAGGCAGGCTGTGTGGGCAGCCTGGGAAAGGAGGCAGCCTTGACAGATGGTACCCAAAACTCCCATGGTCATTTGCATGGGTGTGAACAGTCAGCTTCCCCCACCTCACAGCCTGTCCCTCATCCCTCTCAACCCTAACCTGGGCCCTTCTTTGCATACACGTGCTTTGCAAGGTGCCTGTTGCCATCTGCAAAGTGACTCATTTCCCCTAAGAAAACTGACCTTCCTACTCATCCTTACCAAGTTTTACTGGCGCCTGGGTGCTTTCTGAGAAGAGCAAACATTGAAGCTATTGAGCTTTCTGACAAGAGCAAGCTATTGAAGACACTGGGGAAGGGTCTGTTATTGGGAAGTTTGATTTCTTCCCATCTCCCCACATGTGTGGCAGCCTCCAGCCTGGGGGATAACAAGGGACTTAGCACTCACGCATGGGAGATATACCGTGGTCCAGGCAGACAAGCAGCTGTCTGTTTTCTTGCTTTCTCTGCATTCAAGAGATGTTTTATACCCATCTTCAAAGGGTCACCTAACCAAGGAGTATCTGGTTAGCAAAGACTCTGTAGTTTAAAAAGTTCCTGGATTTTTAAGCTTTGGTTTCCAGAGAACCTATCACAGAGCGGATTGAACTTTGAGGTGAATGCTTTATGTTATTTTTTATAACAAGGGGCATTTTGTTGATAGCTAGACCCCTTACAGCAGTAAATTATCTGCTTACGAGTATCAGGAGTTGCAAAGAGAAATAAACCACAGTCCCACACTTTATTTCTTATGTTTGTTTTCAAACACATGACTTAAGAAAATGGGACTATTTTTATATTTTCCTTTTCAAATTTTTTCCTTTTTCTTTAAAATCTGGGTCTTCAGTACCTCTTGGTGCCTATTCAACACCCTCAGCCAACAATACCACCCCGGTTCTGGCCTGACTGTTCATATTTCAGCTTTTTGTGGCTGTCGTTGTTAAGGAGCTGTGTTTGTAATTCAAATTTCAGAGCTGCAAGAAATTGTCGAGGTCATAGAGTTCAGTCACCCTGTTTGGCTAATGAAGTGGAGACCTGAACGTGAAGTACTTTGTTTCAGATTGTTCAGCTAATCTCTAGCAGAGATGAGAGGAGAACCCAGACCCTCACTCTAGGCCAGGTGCTATTTTCATGTAGGACATTGTGCCCCCCTTTCCCTCTCCTTGTTTCTGGCCCCCTTTCTTTGGGCTCTCTAGAATGTAAAATTATTGGATATAAAATTATAAGCCATAAAATTCCAAGAAGGCCTGCTTAATCTGAGTTTTATTTTTTTAAGCAGATGGCAGCAGATACTAACCCCAGCTGGCTTAAACAATAGCCCATATCTTATTGATGGAAATTCTCCATGCCAATCTTTATTTAATTCACTGTTTCCTAGGATCCTCATCCTTTCCAGCTGGTTATTAATTATCAGGCAATATCCTCTTGAGCTGTCTCTACTTCTTAATTACCTTATTAATTGTATTCACATAAATTGATCTCTCTGACATTCTAACTCTGACTCACTGAGGAAATAAGTCTAATATTCACAAGAGACTCCAACAATCTCATGACCTTAACTTATTATTTCCATTATGCAGACTGATATCACTAGAAGCCAGATGAGACTGCTTTGCTGAACGGGCCTTTATCCTAATCATAATTAGAATGTCCTTTAACAATTCTCTCTTGCACACCTTTCTTGCTTATTCAGATACACTTGAGACTTATCAGTTCATTTCCACCCTACCTGCACTCTTAAATCTTTAACAAAGAAGGAATTTCCTCCCTCATATTACCTTGCAGTAATCCTTTATTTACAATTCAAGGCAATTATAGGAGAGTAAACATGTCTGTGTTCTTGGGTTTTTACTGTAACACTGCACCCTGAGGGCCTGATGCCAATTAAACATTTAAAAACAATTTGTAAGTCAAGTTTTTATATATAAAGATAGTCTCTTAATGTGTGTTACTTGAGAACTCATTTTTTTCCTTCATGATCGGGTACATTACTGTTAACCCCACCCTTTGGCCCTGGTGCCATTTAACTTCTGTGAAGTGACAAGAGTAAACAGGTCCTTATGTAAAAGTTGGTCATCATTCCATACAGTTCCTTGGGTATTTGCATTAGGAATGCTTGATTGGCAGGAATTAGAACTGAACATGAGAATCGCTATGAAAAAAACAAACCTATGGAAAGGAAAGGAGTTAGAGAATTCCTGTGCATGTTTATCTGCAGTTGTGGGAAAAGTCAGCTCCAAAATCTTAGAAGGAAGGATAATGTAAATTCAAAATGCCAGTATTTTTCATGATGAGAAAAATGGGTCACCTGGATACCATAAATGGACAGATTTTATTTTGGCTGGGGATTCAAGGATCTAACTGAATGGTCTACATGAGTGACCATTGGACCAATGGACTACATCAGTCTCTCCATGTGTCTACACACTGCAGAACGTTCACCAGAGATCCTCTCAGTTCAGTTGTTCAGTCGTGTCTGACTCTGCAACACCATGGACTACAGCATGGCAGGCCTCCCTGTCCATCACCAACTCCTGGAGCCTACTCAAACTCATGTCCCTAGCGTCGGTGATACCATCCAACCATCTCATCCTCTGTCGGCCCCTTCTCCTTCTGCCTTCAATCTTTCCCAGCATCAAGATCTTTTCCAATCAGTCAGTTCTTCGCATCAGGGGGCCAAAGTATTGGAGTTTCAGCTTCAGCATCAGTCCTTCCAACAAATATTCAGGACTAGTTTCCTTTAGGATGGACTGGTTTGACCTCCTTGCAGTCCAAGGGACTCTCAAGAGTCTTCTCCAACACCACAGTTCAAAAGCATCAATTCTTCAGCACTCAGCTTTCTTTATGGTCCAACTCTCACATCCATACATGACAGCTGGAAAAACCATAGCTTTGAATATATGGACCTTTGTCAGCAAAGTAATGTCTCAACTTTTTAATATGCTGTCTAGGTTTGTCATAGCTTTTCTTCCAAAGAGCAAGCATCTTTTAATTTCATGGCTACAATAATAATCTGCTGTGATTTTGGAGCCCAAGAAAATAAAGTCTGTCACTGTTTCCATTGTTTCCCAATCTATTTGCCATGAAGTGATCGGACCAGATACCAAGATCTTTTTTTTTTCTTATAAAAATCCCCCAAGATGTTTTTAATTTATAGACAAGCACATGTTAAAACTTATACAGAAAACCAAAGGAAAAATTGACAAGGGAAGGTAAATCAATTTTAAAAACTATTAAGAAAATACAAGCACTTTATCCAATTTTAAGGTTTAATGATAGCTACAGTATTCAAGATAATGTGGTATTGCTGCTGCTGCTGTTAAGTTGCTTCAGTCGTGTCTGACTCTGTGCGACCCCATAGATGGCAGCCTACCAGGCTCCCCTGTCCCTGAGATTCTCCAGGCAAGAACACTGGAGTGCGTTGCCATTGCCTTCTCCAATGCATGAAAGTAAAAAGTGAAAGTGAAGTCGCTCAGTCTTGTCCAACTCTTAGCGACCCCATGGACTGCAGCCTACCAGGCCCTTCCGTCCATGGGATTTTCCAGGCAAGAATACTGGAGTGGGGTGCCATCGCCTTCTCTGAATGTGGTATTAGCACAGGTTTAAATACACAGATCAATAGGATAACATAAAGAACTCAGAAACAGACCAAAAATCAATATGTCCAACAGATTTTATTTCAACTAAGTTCAATTTAATACAGGCAGGATAGTCTTCAACTATTCAAATGGTGCCAGAACAACTGAACATCCTTAGGCAAAACAAGAAAAACCCACTATGTAAACTGCACATGGTTAATTCAAAAAGTAACTCAACATGTATCAGAGATTTAAGAACCCAGAGCTTGCTGAAGACTTCTTAGACAAGACATGAAACACCATGAAGAGGGGCCTTCACAATAATGCCATCGATTAACACAACAGAAATGACATGGCCTACAATGGCCATACAAAACTAGGCATGTAATCATTGTAAGACCCCAAGAAGGGTTCAGAGTGAATACACGAATATTTTTATGTCTTTCTGTACAGTATATTTCTTAACATGAGGTAATACTATCACATGTTGCTAAAAAAATAAAAGGAAGGAATCTCAAAATACCCTGGCAAACGATATTAGTCATTAGTCCTTATACTGGGACAAAGCCAATGGCAACACTTGTGGAACTTACCTGTGTCTGTACTGACACACATTTATTTCAACCATTAAAATTCTAGTCACTTTACTTGACAGGGAATCTTCACACAATCTTTTGTAAGATTAAAAATGAGATTCCTTCTCTGAAGGTATTGTTATCATTTAGCTTAATTTAGCTGTGTGTTTTGTTTTGTTGTGGCTGCAATTCAACCTCGAGAAAATCACTGAATTGTTCCTGAAGCCTCTCTAAGGAGGAATCAGAAGAACTGGGATTCATCTGGGAAGGTTGTGTAGTTACACTGTCCTCCTCACCCAACAGACAAGTAAAAAAATAAGTTGATTAAGTGTGAGTGTTGGCTGGTTAAAGACACATGACACATGATGTTTCAGAAATATCAGTTATTTCAGTAAAATGGGTTCATTCATACATTTATCTTTATCTCCTTAAATGTGAAAGTGTATCGTAAGCCAAGCCTTCCTATTTCTCATAAAGACACATGCTACTCAAGGGTAGAGACAATGCTGTAGTTAGTCGCTCAGTCGTGTCCGACTCTTTGCAACCCCATGCACTGTAGCCCGCCAGGCTCCTCTGTCCATGAAATTCTCCAGGCAAGTATACTGGAGTGGGTTGCCAGCTTCTGCTCCATATCTTCGTTTTTTGAATGTTTAAAGCCACCTTTTTTTATGCTCCTCTTTCACGTTCATCAAGAGACTCTTTAGTTCCTCTTTGCTTTCTGCCATAAGGGTGGTGTCATCTGCATATCTGAGGTTACTGATATTTCTCCTGGCAATCTTGATTCCAGCTTGTGCTTCCTCCAGCCCAGCATTTCTCATGATGTGCTCTGCATATAAGTTAAATAAACAGGGTGACAATATACAGCCTTGGTGTACACCTTTCCCAATTTGGAACCAGTCCGTTATTCCATGTCGGGTTCTAACTGTTGCTTCTTGACCTGCATACATATTTCTCAGGAGGCAGCCTTTTCTAATTCAATGAAAGTGTGAACCATGTCGTGTAGGGCCACCCAAGATGGACATGGTCATGGTGGAGAGTTCTTAAAAAATGTGGTCCACTGGAGAAGGGAATGGCAAACCATGTCAGTATTCTTGCCTTGAGAACCCCTTGAGTAGTATGAAAAGGCAAAAAGATTGGACACTGAAAGAGATTCTATGGATACCACTATTTAAAATTACTCTCCATTGAATTCCTCACCTTTTTCCTGCCTTACCCATTCACTCATCTGACCCAAACTCAGAACCTGAGTGTCCTCCTTCCGACTGTTCCCCTCTCCCTATCACCTGGCAGACCCCTACTTCTGATCAGTCATTAAGTTCACTTCTCTTGATTTGGCTTCCGTATTACTTTTCTTCCTTAACTGGTTTCTTCTGGTCCTGCTGCCTCAGCCCAGATCCTCATCCTTTCTTTCCTGATCTATTGCAATAGTCTCTCTTGCGGCATCTCATCTCCCATTGGTTGGCTTGCTTACAAAGCTTTCCATGACAAGCCTCACTGGTCTTCTATTTCTATGCCAACACTTTAGCCAGGTTGAACTACTCACGTGTCCCCAAAACTCCTGTGTGATTTTATATCCCATCCCTTTGAATCTTTTCTTCCTCTTTTCTCGGAGTATCATTCCCACAAAGTTTTATCTGTCAGACTCATACTCATACTTCCAGACCCAGTTCAAGCATCCAGACTGGGACTGGGACCCCAAACAGAGTGGATCGTTCTCATCTTTGAGCCCCCTCTTTAATTTGTACATATTTATTAGCTGTATGGCAACCGTTTGTGTGCCTGTATTTCCTTTTAGATGTAAGTCCTCAGAGGCAGGAAGGATGACTTTTCTTTTTTCCGTCTTTTGCTTCTAGTGCATTATGGGGCACATGGTAGGTTCCCAGTGGAGATTATTGGAGTGAATGAGTCTATAATCTCTTGAGATTCCTTCAGGTTCCACTCTTGTATTATTCATGACTTTGTACTTATTTTTAGTTTCGACATTGATTCAGATGTCAGGGACCAGCTCGTTGCCCAGCCATTTGTTTTTGTTAGCTTGCTTGCAAGTCTGCTCTTTCTCTGCAATGGTTGAGGGTGGGCTAGAGGAGAAGCAATCAAGTCATGCAGTGAGAACGGGAGAATGTACCTTCCGATGCAGTGTAGTGTAAGGGGCCAGGGGATGGCTTTGGAGTAAAATTGATCTCAGCTTAAATTTCACTTCTGCCCCTTGTTCCATGTGTAACTTTGGACAAGGTTAATTGACTTCTCTGAGCTTCACATTTGTTATCCGTAAGATGGTAATAACACCTGCTTCCCAGTTTTCTTCTGAAGATGAAATGAGATATGTGGACAGCATGTATGCTAGTCCTTGGCGTGTAATAAATTCTCAATAAATGACAGTTGTTATCATTACCATCATATTGTAAAATCCTCCATAGCACATAGGCAGGTCAAAGTGCGATACTTCCTTCTGGCCGCCAAGGGATTCCTCTTCAAAAATAAGTGTACTGCCAGGATCCTCATCCAAACCATAGAACAACAGAAATAGTTGAGAAACAGTTTTGTCAGCTCTCCTAAGGATGACTAGTGTCATTCTTTGTATAGGGGAGATGTTAGTTAATCCATTATGTATAAAGAGTGCCTGTAAGTGTGAATTCTCTCCCTTTTAAAAAAGGCATGGTGATCCACCCCCCCCCCCCCACACACACACACACTGGCCTAAATTTGGCAGGATATTAGGTTTGCTGTTGTTGTTGTTCAGTCACTCAGTTGTGTCTGACTCTTTGTGACCCCATGGACTGCAGCACGCCAGGCCTCCCTGTCCATCACCATCTCCCAGAGCTTCATCAAACTCATGTCCATTGAGTCAGTGATGCCATCCAACCATCTCATCCTGTCGTCCCCCTTCTCCTTCTGTCTTCAATCTTTCCTAGCATCAGGGTCTTTTCTAATGAGTCAGCTATTAGGCTGGGAATGTATTTTTTAGAATCAGTAATGAAGTCTTCAAGACACTTAAGAACATCTTTGATTAGCCAAAATAAAAGACAAAGTTCTCTTTATATTCATTCTTTTAGCTGTTTTGTTCCTCTAAGGTAGAGGAAAACAATTCTGTAGTCAAAGAAACCACTGGACCAGAAGTTGGAAGAGCAGGCTAATGAATAACTCTGGGAATAACTTAGGATGGTTATGTACACGGGCACTGACAGCATCCATATTTCTAGAACGGGGATAAGAACCATCCCATTGACCTCACCAGTTTTGCGAGTTTTAAATCACATCATGTGTTTTGAAAGTGTTTGACGATTTATAAGTGACATGTAGATCCTAGTTGCTTTGATGATGGTTTTTCTGCTTTACTGCCATCCTACTTCCTTCACCAGATGGCACTGATCAGCCCAGATGTCTAACAGCAGTACAGCTGGTTCAGAAATGAGGAAGTGAGCGGCTTTGCTTAGAATTGCCCAACTTTTGTCTGTTCTCTTTCTGTCTTCTGTTCTTGTGCTTTGGGGTTTCCCAAGGTCTTTTCATTGACTACTGAAGATTTATTCATATGATCCCAGCTATTATTTCTAACTACTTTTCTGAAAAATGTGAAACACTCAAAGCATCTGTCAGCTCTGTCAGACCAATACCAAGCTATGAGACCAAAGGGAATACCCCAGGAGGCCCAGATGAGTCTTAAATGTGCTGAATGGAGTTATCTTTTTCATTTGTCTTTGCAGATTAGAAACATGAGTGAACTTAGTATTATTTCCCTTTGTGGATGTGAGCTGAACTGCTTTACAAAACTGTGTATTTGGTACTAACCCATTGCTGGGACAAAAGTTACATCGCCTCTAACTCTGACTTATGACTAGAGTTATGTCTTACCTACTTTCAGAAAAAATCTGGCCCTTTATTCCAGCCAAACTGATCTGTACTCACTAACTTCCAAAGATGCCATTTCCTGCTTTTTCATTTTTGCTTGCCTTGGCTTTCCACTTGGTAACCCCTTCATTTCCTCTCTCGCCATGGAAAAATGAAACTCAGCATGAAGCCGTCAGTTAACGCTCTACCTCATCAATGCTTCTTGACTCCTCCAGCCCCCATTTGAATTTCTCTCCCTCCCATACTGTTCATTGGCTCTATTATACATTTTAGGAATTATTGCTCTAAGTCCCATTGATAGCTCATTTGGTAACTTTTAAAATTATTTTATGAGTTCTTTTTCTCTAACCCACATGGCAAGAATCATATCTTAAATTTTATTTCTCAGTATAGAATTCTAGCTGGTCTTGTATTATTATAGTAGTTTATTATGAAATAATTAATACTTACTGTATACTATTACTATCATTATTATTAATACCTGTGGATTCACTGTTACTGAGGCTCTAGTGGGGACTGTATATATGGATATGGATATATGCATATGCATGTGTATATGTACATGTACATGCATATGTATATGTGGGGCTGCAGTTGGCTTCACTGTTGCATTAGGGAAAGAAATGCTCAGAAAACAATGCGACAGTGTGTGTACTTTTAAATCAGTATAACCTGTGAATTTAAAAATTGTATGCTTGTCAGCATATTATCTGTTTTAATATTTTGACTCAACCACAAAGCTTGCTCTTATTAGAGGGTTTAACCTATGAAACTGTTAAACTCTAATAAACTGTCCCTTTCTGGCTCCCTCAGGATAATGCTGAACAAACAAATGGGCCTTCCTTGGGGAAGAGCCCTGCTCCTGCTGGCAGAGGTTGTAAATATTACTGGTGACCCCTCGAGAATCTAGGCTCCACTGCCCAGCTTCCCTATGTGCCTATATTTAGAAATGATGAAGTCGAAGTCTGTCTTTGATACCCGTCTTTGGATGCCCAATAACCAGTAACACTAGCACAGTAAGTTCAGGTCTGCTCTCCATGCTCCTGAAATTTTCTCCTCCTAACAAGGCTTTAATGGTTATTGTCATGATCAAACCATTTCAGCTATGCGACACTAAAAAGCTTCTGCGCAGCAATAAAAACC
Organism: Bos taurus; assembly: GCF_002263795.3. Classification (NCBI taxonomy): domain Eukaryota; kingdom Metazoa; phylum Chordata; class Mammalia; order Artiodactyla; family Bovidae; genus Bos; species Bos taurus. The sequence goes on from NC_037334.1 coordinate 95,666,323, forward strand.
ATCAACAAAATGAAAAGGCAACCCACAGCATGGGAGAAAATATTTGCAACTTTTATATCTGACAAGGGGTTCACATCTAAAATATATAAATATATATAAAAGATATGTGAATATACAAGGAACTCATCCAACTCGGTAACAACAACAAAAAACCCCAACACCCCAATTAAAAAAGTGGGCAGAAAAACTGAATAGACAGTTTTTTAAAAAAAGACACACGGATGGCTAACAGATAAATGAAAAGGTACTAATCGTTAGGGAAATGCAAATCAAGACCACAGTGAGGTATCACCTCACACTTGGAGGACATTAGGCTGACTGAAATAAGTCAGAGGAAGACAAATACTGTATGATCTCACTTATATGTATAATCTAAAATATCAAACTTATAAATACAAAGAGTAGATTGCTGGTTGCCAGAGGCAGGGAGTAGTGGTTGAGGGAAGTGAATGAAGGTGATCAAAAGGTACAAACTTTTAGTTGTAAGATGGAGAAGTTCTGGAAATATACAGCATGGTGACTATAGCTAACAGTAATATATTGTATATTTGAAGGGTGCTAAGGGAGTAGATCTTAAAAGTTCTCATACAGGAAAAAAAATTATACCTATGTGAAGTTATAGATTTTTAAATATATATATGTAAAATCATTATGTTGTATGCCATACACTTATACAATGCTATGAGTCAGTTATATATATCGGTAAAACTGGAAAAAAAGATACCCAATGCTTTAAGTTAGCTGTTAGAAAAATGATCTTTTTTATTTATTTATTTTTGGGTCTCTTGAATTATTTGGTTCTTGCTGTTAGTAAAATACCAGCTCATAATACAGTAATTGAGTACCTGTTAAATGCAAGATATTTCGTTGAAAGAATTTTAGATTTGAAGTCAGAGACAAATTACTTAAAGCTGCCACACTAAAAGTTTTGCTTTTTTGAGAAACTCTATTCACATTGTTTCCTCATTTTTATAATGTACCTAGTATTAATTCTTAACCCTGTTATCAACACTATTGAAAATAGTTATATCAAAACATTGTGTGTGCTCAGTCATGTCTGACTCTTTGCAACCCCATGGACTGTACCCTGCCAGGCCATTGGTAAAACATAAATTGCTGATTAGATTGCTAGCTTATTCAAGGTAAATTCAAGTTACAAGTATGGCATACTGGAACCTCCATCACGTAATACTAAAAAATATGTTAAATACCATCCTTACCCAAATTCCTGTCTCTACCCATTACTCTACTTATAACCAATTGCTTTCAGTGGGTTCAATATGCTTACATTTTGTCTTAATTTTTCTTTTTTATTCTGATGAATTTTTTCTTTGGTTTATAGTTGATTTACAATGTTGTGTTTGCTTCTGATGTAGAGCAAAGTGAGTCAGTAATACATACACATTATCCACTCTTTTTCTAGACTCTGTTCTCATACAGGTCATCACAGAGTGTTGAATAGGGTTCCCTGTGATATCAGTAGGTTCTTATTAGGGGAAATGATCTTTTAAATTGGTATATTCTCTAGGAAAACCTGGGAACTTTGAATTGAAAAATAATTTAAATAAAAATGTAATCAAGCTGGTGAAATCAGAGTTTCCCTTGGGTTTGTGGGGATAAGGACCGTCCTTAGTCTCACAGCCTTGGTTGAAATTGACTCGAGAGGAACCACTAGACTCTGTCCTTGTGGGAAGCTAAGCAGCTGACCTGAATGTTTCTTCCATCCACTCCTAAACTCATAGGAAATTTTAAACTTTAACATTTAAACTCTAGTAGTTGTCAAACTTCCTTGACATAAAATAGCCTTTGCCAAATCGTACTCTTTTAAATATATAAGAGTATTATTTACAGAAAAATTAGTAAATACAAAAAGATTAGAAATAACCTAAATATCCAGCAATTGGGAATTGATATTGATATTGGGGTTGATATTGATACTATAATTGGGAATTATGATATTAATATATCCAGACTGATGACTATTGTGATTATATGCACAAAAGATTACTTTTTAAAAAATCTAATAATTTTGAAGATGATGGTGATAATCCAGAAACCTTTCTTTGTTAGCAAATAATTCCTGAGGTATTAGCTCTTCCCCGTTCATGGAAGGGTTTCTTTCTCCCTTCCTCTAAGATTAATCCCAAGTGGTTATATAGTTAGCAGCCTGTGCTTTGTACAAAAGTTTCTTCACAGAGGTTTGTTCAATTGAATACTATAAGACACATAACTATTTCTGAGCTGGCTTCAGAGATGTCTTGGTGTTTGAACATTTCTTTTTAAACATTGTCATGATCATTGAGGATGGACTGACTTGATTTCACAGTGAGTTAACCATCTCTTGTCTTTTTCTCCAGAGTCTCAATTATTTTTGCCAATGAAAGATGAGTCAGGAGCACCTTGCTAATGCCAAATTGGCTAGAATGTCCTCTTTGGAAGTATTCTGCATACTAGGTTGAGCCGTATGACATTGCCAATGTTTGACCAGTGTCTTTTTACAAAAATAGTAGTTTATATGGTTCACCCTAGGACATCTTTTCCCTCTGTGTCTGGTGAGTGTTAGCTGGGCCCTCAGAGGTGGACACAAAAGAGATGCGTCCGCTGGCTTCCTCCCAGTTATGTCTCTGTGCCAACAGGAAGTGGGGGAGGGGTGATGCCAGCTAGCTTTCTCATTAGCTTATTAAGGACAGAGTGACTGTGGGGTATCTCCAAGGGGCTTCATTTTTTTTAGACAATTGTGCCAGTTTGGGGTTTTTAATTGTGGTATCTTTTTTTTTTTTTAATTACGGTATTTTATTATTGCTTCTTCCCACCCCTGTCCTCCTCAATTCCCATTCAGATTACTGACTCCTGTTGTTTTAGACGGTTAACAAAACTGTTTGAAAGAAGCCCCAACCATCAGCATGGTGGCTTGAGTCATTCTGGAGTTTCACTTGAAGCTGTCATGAGGATTTTCTTCTCTGTCAAAACTAATGAAAATAATATGTGTTAGGAATTGTGCAAATCTAGTTTGTGAAGGTCCAAGAATTCTTTTATGAATTATTGACATAGAACTAGTATACTTTGTATTCTGCACACAAGATTCCTTTCTTTTGAGGAGATAGCCCATGTATGGATATGTAGACCCTGGAGTGACTTTGGGGAAAGGTGAACAAGCACCCTTAGGTGCTCAGGATTGGTGGTAGAAGGAAAACAATAACTTCTCTGCCTTCTGTGTTTTCTGTCATTCTGACCCATGGCTGTTAACCGCTTCCTCTGATTCTCTGCCTGTTGCAGTAATAAGATACAAGATCAGAAAGTGACCATATAAATCATCCAGGACAGTGGTTGTTAACAGTTTTTATTCAGATAAAAACCATAGATTCTTCTCAACCCTTAGAAAGCAAATTGTATATTCACTATATTTTGAACTTGTTTTAAGAACGTTTATATTGATGCCTGGAAAATCCCATGGACTGAGGAGGCTGGTGGGCTATAGTCCATGGGGTCGCACAGAGTTGGACATGACTGAGCAACTTCACACACATCACATGTCGCTCTTACAGAATCTGTGAATTCTAGATTAAGAATTCGTGACTAAGGGTCCTACTACTTTATTTACATGTGGTAAAACTGAGCGCCAGGCAGACGCAGGAATAGAACAGAAAACTTTCAGTCATAAGTTGGAGAGAGGCTCAAGTTCTGTTCTATTTTCTCTACTTTATTTCTCTTCTCTTTCTTTGAGTGTCAGGTTATATCTCTCATTCTCCTTCCCTCGGGCTTCCCAGGTGGCTCAGTGGTAAAGAATCCACCTGCCATTGCAGGAAATGTGGGTTTGACCCCTGGGTCGGGAAGATCCCCTGGAGGAGGGCATGGCAACCCACTCCAGTATTCTTGCCTGGAGAGTCCCCGTGGACAGAGGAGCCTTCAGGGTACAGTCCATGGGGTTGCACAGAGTCAGACATGACTTGGTGACTAAAACAACAACTCTTTCCCTTTTTTACAGGCAGAGCCTCATAAAACCAAACTGGAGGAGGAGGGAGGAAAAATTGACAGACGGGGAGTTTTGTGGGATCTTCCACATTCAAACTAGGAAATGCAGGCAGAGTCTACACCAAAAGCAGTAAAGAACTTGGTCAATTTGTTGAAAAAAATTCAGTTCTTTTAGCCAAAAAATCAAATTATTCATGTTTTTATTTCTCAGCTGGATCAACCAACTTGTGCTCTATTGTAGCCAATTTTCCTTATTTCTGCATATTCATCAGCACTAATATAGCTTTAGCTCTTCTTGCTTTTATTTATCTTCTCTTGAAAGAAACCAGCTGAAACAGAGGTCAGAGTTTAAGGAAATTATTTCCTTGACAACATTCAACATTTGCTACATTTCAACTTTATCCCAGCACTGAACTGAGTTACTATCTCTGCCTGGTGGGTATGTAGACATAAATATCACTGATTTGGAAGACTTTATGATGCGGAGGTTACTACGGACTAATCCTTGTCTAACTGGTTTTGCTTTTCCACCCTAAATAATGAAGAGATGACAAGGAAAGGCAGGGGTATAACCATTCATGGGCCAATGTTTGTCTTATGTCACAAGTGAAAATTAACGTGGCCTCCCTGTTTGGCATTCAACATGTCGTTGGAAAAAGATGGAACAGTTACTCCTCATACTTTGCTATTCCTCTTGAAGGAGGGAGGCCTTTGGAACCAGAAGCCCTTCACGGCTCTTCTGTCACTGGTTCTGTTAAGGGATTTGGGACGAAGGAGGCCCCAGAGTCCCCCAACTGTAATATGGGAAAATAAAATGTTATTCTCTGGCAAGTTAAACAAGAGATCAATAAAGAGCCCCCCACAAGCACACACAACAAAAACAAACCTCTGGGCTGTCCACACTGAGTGGGCGAATTCACACCATGTATTATTTTATGCTGTTTCCAACCTTGCATTTCTCTGGCACTCTTACACAGCAGACTGTAGCTAACGTTGGTCCCTGCTTGGGAAGGCACTAGGCAGTGTTTCCCAGATTCAGGGCTGTTGTATATCACCTTCATTTTTTTTTTTTTTTTTGTCAGAATAATGCTGTCTGAGTTGACTCAGACTTTTTTCGTTTTGAATAACTTTCCCGCTCATAAACTGAAAATTTAATGTTGATTGTTATAATTAATGGACTGAAAGGAGATCCAACCTATCTATCCTAAAGGAAATCAGTCCTGAATATTCATTGGAAGGACTGATGCTGAAGCTGAAACTCCAATGCTTTGGCTACCTGATGCGAAGAACTGACTCCTTGGGAAAGACCCTGATGCTGGGAAAGATTGAAGGCGGGAGCAGAAGGGGCTGACAGAGGATGAGATGGTTGGATGGCATCACCGACTCAATGGGCATGAATTTGAGTAAACTCCGGGAGTTGGTGATGAACAGGGAGGCCTAGCGTGCTGCAGTCCATGGGGTCGCAAAGAGTTGGACACGACTGAGCGACTGAACTGAACTGATAGATGTTGTAACTATTAAAATGAAAATTGTTGTGTACCCTTAAAATCATTTTGCATACAGAGCATGTTGACCCTCCCGTGAGATACCCTGGTAGTGGAGATCCTAGATACCGAGGTGTAGGTCCCGCCTGGGGATGGAGCAATGGCAGGGAGTCTCTAGGAATGACAGCACTGGAGTGGTTTTATTTCTAGCTGCCAATAGGGAGAGGGTAATCAAAAAAAAACCCAACAAGCTGTCTTGCCTCACACAGCAAACTGACTTGGGTCCATGCCAGTCCTGCCCAGCCTTTCTCCCCTCCCACCTAGCTCGGTCTCCAGGCTCAGGCCCCATCTGTGCCTTGAGCTTCAGCCGCTGGGCTTCCTTTTGGCCACCAGCGCTCACAGTGTAGATTTCTGCTTTGGTTCTTGTTGTTTGGCCTTTCTCTCCTGAAGGACCCAGGGCTTGGGGTGCCAATTTTATTGGGGGAAGCCCTAGTCTTTTTCTAGCTTCTTTCCTTGCCTTTCCTTGATTCCATTCATATCGCAGCAGCTGAACGCAGAGTGCTGCTTTCCCCAGTCCTCTCTCAGCGTGGAGCGCGACCCAGTTAGCTGGAGGCTCCTCTGGCCCTGCTAGCTCTCCCAGGACTCAGCATGGGCCTGAGTTAGGGTGACCTGGACAGTGTGTTCTCGGTGGGGAGTTTAACCCAGGGCGGCTCCTGCTGTCCTCTGCATAGTCCGTTGAGGAGCTGCCTGTTTGGAAAAGAAGCTTGGAAAGAGAAAAGCCAGAATGAGCGGGCTTTTCCTATTGATTTAAGGCTCCCTAGGTGTGTGGGCAAGTCCTGGCGCTGCTCAGAGGCCTCTGTTGCCTCTGGTGTGAAGTGAAAGCCACATAAGGCCGAGGACTCAGCCTGGCGATGTGGTGGTCACCTTGCTGTCTTTCTGTGCAGCATGCAGCTGAGACTGGCGGGGGCTGGCCAGGGCTGTCAGGTGGAGCCAGAAACCAGGTCCAAAGCTGAGATACCTCTGTCCTGAGGCTGGAGGGCAGCTGTGGGAAGGCAGCCGGACAGCCCAAGCTGGTGTCACTTTGCGTGGTGAGCCCTGAGGTCAGGGCAGCTTCGTGCAGGGGGACCATGATGGGCGAAGGGGCACAAGCAGCATGTTGGTGCCAGGAGGTGGGTGCTGGAAGGGGCGGCTGCTCTGAGGATAGAATGGATGAGACTAAACCAGCTGAAGCGCTGTGATGCTGGGTGGCCTTAGATAGAATCCTTAGCCTCTCTGAACTCTATTCTCATTGGTAAAATATTCTAAATATTCTAAATATTTATAATATTATATTTATATATAAATCTAAATATTTAATAATATTTAATTTATATTTAAATCAAATATTATAAATATTTATATAGAATATATAAAATATTCTGCAGGAGACGCAGCAGAACCTAGACTGAGTTCAGCAGATCTCTTCCAATATCAGCATTCTTTGATCCCATGAGTCTAAAGATTTAAAAACTGATTTTATGTGGCTCAGACCCTTCATTCAACATGTATTCCATGTTCTCCTCACTTTGAGCAAACTTTCTGTCTGCTTTGTCAAGAAAATAGAGATGTGTTGGGGATGAAGTTTCTCCATGATGCTCAGGTGCAAGAATGGTCATATTGCACTATTAAAAAAAAAAAATCAAGTTCCAAATTGTCCCTTAAGAGTGGTGTTAGGAGTCATTAACGCAGTGCCTTCTCTTTAGGGATGGTCAGGCCTCCTTGGAGGATGGCCCAGCCCAGAAAATTCAGAGAGAGATATCTTCCCCCTCCAGCTTATCAGGGTCATTTATTATCTGGGCAGAATTGTCCCTGGTAAGGCTGGAGGCTCTGTTCCCCACGCCTACTCCCACACTCTACCCTGCCCAGTGCAGGCAAGGTGGCCAGGTTCTTGTGGCTGGGGAACTCAGGACCGCTCACAGCCACTTCTCTAGAGAGCCTGCCGTCTTCAAGGAGCTGCATGGCTTTCAGCCTCTTGCACAACTTGCTACCTCGTCTGGCCCCTTTCTTCATTCCAGGGAAGTCACCCCCAGGGTCTCACACTTACCTTCTTCAACTGCAGTACGCCAACTCTGTCTCCTCTCACCTCAGCTGTGAACCCAGTCACACAGTAGGGTTCTTCACTCCTAATGACCATTTGGAGAAACCCAATATGTTTTTTCCAGTAGTCATGTATGGATGTGAGAGTTGGACTATAAAGAAAGCCGAGGACTGAAGAATTGATGCTTTTGAACTGTGGTGTTGGAGAAGACTCTTGAGAGTCCCTTGGACTGCAAGGAGATCCAACCAGTTCATCCTAAAGGAGATCAGTCCTGAATATTCACTGGAAGGACTGATGTTGAAGCTGAAACTCCAATACTTTGACCACTTAATGTGAAGAACTGACTTATTGGGAAAGACCCTGATGCTGGGAAGGATCGAAGGCAGGAGGAGAAGGGGACAACAGAGGATGAGATATTTGGATGGCATCACCAATTCAATGGACTTGAGTTTGAGTAAACTCTGGGAGTTGGTGATGTACAGGGAGGCCTGGCATGCTGCAGTCCATGGGGTCGCAAAGAGTTGGACACGACTAACTGAACTGAGTTAAATAAATACTTGAAAGGAAAGGCTGGGAGGGAGTTTCCACCCTGGTATCCCAGAGACTCGCTTGCGGCCCCAGAAGCACAAAAGTCATCCCAGTTCTTCGAGGCGGGACCAGGAAACACAACACAAAGGCTGACTTGTTCATTCACTAGAGATTACTACAGTAAAGTGAGCAATATCGAATGTGATATCTCAATGGATTTTCCTGCCGCAGAAGCAGCGGGGCATGAATTCCCTCAGTCTCTCGCCTCCCCCACACCCGGACGCGGAGCTGCACTGACAGCTCTCAGACTCTTCCTCCAGTTTCCTAAGAGGTGGTGCCCCCTTTCGTTCTGGGCCAGGATCAGGCAAAGCCATTCTCCTTGAAACTCCATCTTTGCCTCTTGCAGGTATGTGTTCCCTTCAGACGGTAAGCTTATTCGTTTCCCTGCCATTTATTAAAAAGGAAATCTATCTGTGACCTCATGTGCCCTGGAAAATATCCCATATCCCCTTCCCCCTTATTCAAACTTCTTAGAGGAGGAACGCGTACTCAGTGTGACCACTCGAGGTGCCATTCATTCGCTCTGCGCCCCCTGCAGTCTGGCTTGAGCCCTTGTTAAGGCCCCCAGTGCTCTTCTAATGACAAACTCCAACGGACGTTTTCCAGTCTTTGTTTTGTGATGCGTTTCTGGGGCATTTGGCAACGTGGGTTATGCGCACTGCTGCTCCCCCAAGGTAACAGCATCTTTCCCAGTTTGTCTCATTCATTTCTGTTTCTTCTTAACCACAGGCTCCTCTCTCTGCACTCACCACTCACATGCTTATGTTCCCTAGGTGTCTGTTTCCAGCTCGCTGCTTCTCATTATAGCTACTCTTCTTGGGTGAATTTATCTCCTCTCTGGAGTTCAACTACCACCTGTATGCTAATGACTCTCTAATTCGATCTCCTGCTCAGATTCCTTCCCCAAGCTTCAGACTCAACAATTCCATTACCTGTCAGGTACCTTCCCTGGGGATTCATCAGACTTTTCAGATTGGAGTTTTCAAAAACCAAGTAGCACATCCCTCCAAACTCAGTCTCTCTCTGTCATGTCACCACCTCTTTACCCGGTGATCCAGATTATAAAATAATAGCCTTAATGCTTCTGTCTTTCTCACCCTCTTCATCCAACTGATCATTACATTCTGCTGGTTTCCCCTCCCTTGGATTCCTTAAAATCCATCCTCCCATCTGCCATTGCTCCTGTTTCCAAATGTGCCTTCTCTTCCTGGATTGGCACAGCCACCTCAACTGGCTTCCTGGTTTCTAGACTTGCTGCCCTCAATTCTGCTCAGTTCAGAGCTACCTCAGTGATCCACATGAAACCAAGTCTGACCCTGTCCCTCTCTGCTTCCTGGAATCTACATGAGCAAGTTCAGCTTCCCTTCCGGGCACACATGGCCCTCTGTGGCCGTCTCTTGCCTAATTCTCAGGCCTTGGCTCCTACCACTTGGGTTCCAGCAACAGTCAACCGGAGGTAGTTCCTTGTACACATCTCATTTTCCCTCTATTCTTTGCTTCTGCTTTTAAAATTAAGTATCAGGCTGGTATTATAAGGGAAGTTTCAAGTTCAGCTGCTATTAAATATTACAGGCTCTGTGCTTGGGGAGGGAGGAAAGAGAAAAGACTCACAGTTATATTCTCATTTCAGCCCCCTTTCTCCCCCACACAGACAAAAAGTATACCAGGCTTGATAGATTTGTGGGTTCTACTTATTTAAAGCTGTTAATAAGTATTTCAAACCCCGCTCGGTTTTCACGCCAGGCTGTTCTTCCAAACCGAGGAGATTCTTGTTTGTTACAAAGAGTGTGCTACCCTCTAGAGGTGGCTTTCAGAGACAGAGCAGATACCCACATAACAAACCCATTCTGCAGTTTCTCCTGTGAAAGAACTTCATAGTAAGACCTGTACTATTATTGCTGTTTGTCCAAAATGTGTGTTCCCCAGTTGCATCATTTTGATTCACAGAATTTTTATGTGCTTCCATAATAGGGTTTGGGGATAAAGCACACAGTGTACCTCCAGGGGCACTCAATTTGGAGTTAGAGAACTCAAGCTCCAGTTCAAGTTGTTCCACTAAAGTCTCCGAACTTAGATCTCTGACCTGTTAAACAAGGAGTGGAAGACCCCATCCAGAAAACTGTGAATCATCTGAAATTATATTTTGGCCAAACAACTAGGAACAGACTTAGCAATAAATACGTGTTATACACTAAGTATACACAAGGCAGTAGGCTAAGAGCTGTTTTGCAGAGGTTATATATTTACATTTGATTTCTAGACAGTTAAATGAAAAATATTTGAAAAGAATCTGGAAGACATTCAAGGTTTCAATTTAAATGGAGGAGTTTAACCCTGACCCTGAAAATAAAACTGAGCTAAAACAAATTAAAACTTACTCTGAGGTTTCCAAGAGTCTATTACAATATGAAGGCAGAAGTTAATCACACAACAACACACACACACTTTAATTTGTCAGTAAGCTCTGGTGTAAACCACCTTTAGCCTGATCTTCCCTCTGTTTTCAATCAAAAGAAGAAGTCTTTTATTTAATGATGGAGCCAACTGTGATTTCTCTGTATCTGTGTAATGATGACTGATGATAGGTAAAATTATATTTATTACCTTACAATGGCAGTGGACTCCTGAGAATTTCTTTGAAGTTTCCCCCAGAAAGGGAAAAATGATTAAGACACCATGGGTGTTCATAGTCAGATTCGGAAGAAGAGGCCACAAAGCCCAGAACACAGTAGCTGGGAGACGAGAGGTGTGTGTTCTTGTGAATCCACTGGGGGTGTGGGCACCAGGTGAGTCTTCTGAGTCGTGGGGAGCCACATCTGTGTACTGTGCTTACGGTGCTGCTGCTATGCTGTGTAATGCCCATGCTCCCTCTGGCATCTGCCTCTTTAGGTGGAAAATGCTGCCAAGGTCAAAGCTGGCCTGCTGTGCCAGGAGACCGGTATGGCAGACTGAGTGGATGGAATCTTCTTAGTTACACGTCTTGGCGTCTTTGGACATGATTTCTCACATCAAGCCCATCATTCTCCCTCTCTTCATCAGTTTTACTCTCTGTAAACTGCCAAAGTCCTGTGGACAGTATCGGAGAGATGTACCTAAGAGAGTATCCCAAACATTTTGAACACATACAAGGCACTCTTACTTAAAATTATCTCTTTAGATTCTATAGCTAAGGAACCCTTTGAAAATCTTTTGGGGGCCTTGACCTACTCCACTCAGAATTCCTTGCTGGAGGCACAGCTGGGGAGAAGGTCTTGGACTGAGAAATGAAGAGAGTGAATAGACTTGACTGATGGTGCTTATATTTTCCTTCCAGAAAATCGTGGCACAACTGTTGGCTAGACCACGGTCGTTAAGAAATTCTCAGTGTCATCCTCCACGTGTCAGGCTGAAAACACCAAAACAAAGAAACAAACCAAAATGCTAGAACCGAATTTTATCCTGCTCTCATATTTCAAATGCATTTCAAAGTTCGGTTCCAAATCCTGTGAAGGTAAGACCCTTTGCTTGCTGTTCATCGCTCTCTGATCTCTGACAATCACCATAGGCTATTACCTCCACCTTTGTCATGTTTTGTGCTACTTATTATTCTCCTCTTTCCTTTCTTTTTTCTTCGTAATGCTGATTTACCCTATTAATAGAACTTTAAGTTTGGTGGAGTGAGGTCACAGTATAGGTAGCTTGTAAGACCTAACAGTATATCTAGATACCTGATAATATAGAATGCTAAGTCTGGAGGAGGAAAAGTTATTTGTATCACTTCTCGCACAAAAACACACTTCTCTGTGATTCAGTCTATATTTCTGGTGGCGGGGGGAGCCACTTCACGTGTGCAGCATGTGGAATCCTAGATCCCTGATCACAGATCAAACCCATGCTCCCCGCGTTGGAAGGGCAGAGTCTTAACCACCAGACCACCAGGGCAATCCCATGAGTTCTGGTCTAAAGAGACTGCATCTTCAATGTCAGGACCGTGATTTGGTGGATGGTCTTGTAGCTCTTCCGAGGGAGATCCCATTGCTTTTCCTGGCAGAGGGGGCGTGTGGTGAGCAGGAAGCGGACGCCCTGCCCAGAGGCCAGGGTAATGGGAAATGCAGCAGAACATCCTGTTCCTGGGAGACCTTCCGCCTGGTTGTTTGTGCTCTGGAGACTTGGCTTCTGGTATTTTTGCGCAGACCTTTGGACCTTGGCAAGGCCACCTGTGTTTCTGTCTTGATGCGTGTGCTAGCCTGGCTCTGGTTATGTGTGTGGTGTGGCAGTGGACACCGCCTGGACTCTCTCTGCTGAGTTTCCGAAGCACTTTACTCAGAAATAGAAACTATTACTTGGGCAAAAAAGAAAGAGTTTCTTTCCTAATTCTTGCCTGAAGAATGAGGGGATAGGCTTCTGGCTTTAGTGGTGATTTTTAAAGTTTCTGCCTATTGTCAGATACCTATGCAGAATACTTTTAGCTGTATAACTTGAATAATATATACCAGGAAAGCACCAAAAGAGGCTTTTGATAACATAGTGCCAAGTGAGGATAATAGCTTAATGATCCCAAGAAAAATCTTTCCAACAACTTGGTGCTTGGTATTTGTATCAGTAAAATGGAACCAAAATGTAAAAGCAGTATGAATAACAAAACCTTCCTCACTAGGGCTTTGGGAAGGATGCCAGGTAGTCCTCATGAATTATTTTAAATCTCCTGGAAGGAGGGCCCATTTTAAACTCAAGTTATTGCTGTCACTCATTCTTTGTCATGACATTGCACACTGTAAATGGGAAATGAAAGAGTGGATGAGTTAAGTGATGAAGCTAAAACCACACAATAAGCTGGGGAAAACCCCTAAAAGCAAAGAGGTACATTTGCTTCATCAAGAAACACAGCCATATCTGGGCAAAGCCCCAGAGTTTAAAGTGACAAGGACACTTAACATAGACCCTGAATTCACAGACATGTAGACAAATAATATAATTACACTGGTGCAATGCACAGGAAATCACCATGGTCCTTTTCTTAGGAGGAGACAGGAGGTGGGACTTGCCCAGGATGAGACTCTTCTGTGATTGATTTGTGGGTGCAGGGAGCAGGTGACCTTGGGGAAGCGCCCCCCCCCCCCAGGTTCCTGATGGAGACTGGGGGGAGAGGCTGCAGGTGGGAAGGGACAGATGCCTTGAGCTCTGTGTGGTGGGATCCTCAACTTCATCCCCCCAGACACTTGAAGTCTGGCTTGAACTCATGGCCTTTCAACCAGAAAAGCATTACAGAAACACGTTATGACAACAGGCTGTGGAACGGAAAAGATGACAGGGCAAGACTTTGTGAGCAGTCAGTATGAAGAGAAAGAAGGAGATTCAGCCAAGTATTATCTTTACTGTTTGCCCCAAGGTTATTTTTTGCAATACATAATGACAACAATTAAACAAGGACACAATATTATTTAATTTGTGCTGCTGTCTCCCTGGAACTGGAACATATTCTGCAGGAGCCCACTTTTATCTCGAAGGTCCTCTGGCTAACAGTTCCCTTTCAACCAGGTCTCTTTGTGGAAGGAACTTGATACCGAAAACCACTGGTTCCTTTTGCCCTCACCTCCCCCTGGTGGTTACCATGTTTTTCATCTTTGTTCCAAGTTATACCAGTCTGCTTCAATTTTTATTTCTGTTAATTTTTAATGGTTTAGTAACTCAATGATCCTGGCTTTGAATCTCTTGAATGTGGATTGTCAGTAAGGATTGAATCAGCCTGTTGGCTCCAAATAGACTCTGAAATCCAGTAACACTCACGGTGTGTTTATTTACTCAGGTGGCTATTGGATCCCAGAAGGAGAAATGGCCAAAGAGTAGAATCCAGTCAAAGCATCTTTGGTTGCCAAGAGAGTTCTGGTTGCATAAGCTCTGCCTTCATGGAAGCATTCTCCCTTCCAAGGAGGATGTGACTGTCCTCTTTTCTTATCACTTACTTTATTTTACAGGAAGCTTTCATATCCTCCCAACCAGTAATCATATCAGATTTGGTTCCAAGCTCTACAAAGAAAATGCTATGATGATTTTCTGATTAGAAATTAACTTATATTACAGCTGTAACTCTATATGCTGAGCCTTATGCAGAATAATGGAAATTAACTGAGTAGTCAGTAATTTATATCTAAGTGTTACCATCACCACATATGCTAAGGGGAGCATTAGTGAGTGTACTTGAGATGTATTTACATGGAAAAAATTAAAACAGTGTAATAGAGAAATTCTGGCCCTAGGATTAATAAAACTGCATTTTGTTAAACCCTACTGCCTAAACTATTACATACAAAAGAATACTTTGTCTTAGCATGTAAATAATCATGATTCTCAGTGCGAATTATTTGCATTTTAATTGTCACCAGTAATGAAGAGTTTGTATCTTACTCATCCCCTTGTCATTGGAATGGATACATTACCATAATTCACATTTTTATCATAAAAATGTTATCCTAAAAATTTTGGTTACAATCTCCTTTTGTAGAATGACTTTCTGTCTGACTCTGTTTTGTTTTGTTTGTTTGTTTAAATCAACTGTTGTAACAGTTGATTAAGCTCAACGTGGCTTTTCTGAAAGCCAGCCTGAAGGTTGAATTAGGGATAACAACTTTCACTTTGAGGAGAGGAGCTGAATTTGAGTTCTCATTAGTGTAAGCGCCAGAATAACAACCCACAGTCTTCCTTAATATAGTGGTTCCATTTACATACCATATCCTCAGACTACCTCTACTATGACTTTCTCATGTTGTTCTTTAAAATGATGCATCTCTCACTTAAATAAACTTTCCTTAAGTGGAACTTTTAGATAATGACCTCAGATGAAAAATCAGAATTCCCTACCACAATAGAAGGTAACTGTGAAAAGAAATAATGGTGAAAACAAGAAAATATTATTGAGTTCCAGCTAGAAACAGGAGCCTACCAAGGCACTTGAGCCTAAGGATTTCTATCTTTTGGTCTCTGTTTTGTAGAGAGTTAAAGACACTAAATGGAGACTTTCCTTAGATGTAATGAAGAAAAGAGTGTAGGAAAACATTCTCACACTGTGCTTGAGTGGTGCTGATGCTGAAGCTCCAATACTTTGGCCACCTGGTGGGAATAGCCAACTCATTGGAAAAGACCCTGATGCTGGGAAAGATTGAAGGCAGGAGGAGAAGGGGGCTTCAGAGGATGAGATGGTTGGATGACATCACTGACTCAACGGACATGCGTTTGAGCAAACTCTGGGAGATAGGGAAGGACAGGGAAGCCTGGCGTGCTGCAGTCCATGGGGTCACAAAGTCGGACATGACTGAGCAATGGCAGAACAACAACAGTACCTTCCCCTAGCCCCAAGTCACCTTCAGCTTAGAAAACAATACCTCGGTAAAATGAACTAAACCCTATTAAAACCTCAATGTTTAACAACTGGAGTTTCAGTTCAGTTCAGTTTAGTCGCTCAGTCGTGTCTGACTCTTCATGACCCCATGGACCACAGCACACCAGTCCTCCCTGTCCATCACCAACTCCTGGAGTTCACTCAAATTCATGTCCATTGAGCCGGTGATGCCATCCAACCATCTCATCCTCTGTCATCTCCTTCTCCTCCTGCCTTCAATCTTTCCCAGCATTGGTGGTGTACAGCTCTCCAAGTGAGATCACGTTGAACCTATGGCTCTTATTCTCCAGAAGTCTCCTTCCTCTTGGGGATTCTCACTGCTGCCGCCGTTGCCACCAGGGTGGCCTCGGGATGTGTCCCCCTGGACATCTTGGCTCAAGTAGGAACAGAGCCTTGCTCCTTCACTCCTCTGGGGACATCTGAGAAGAGACTAGACATGTACATAAAACCACAAACCCATGGGATAACAGAAAGGAAATAAGCAGGATAACTTCCTTTGCCTTTTTATCTTTGGAGTTCCCCTGAGGCAGTGGTTCTCAAACTTTCACTTGCATGGAAATCACCTGGAGGGCTTGTTGAACCAACAGCATGCGGGGCCCACCCCAATATCTTCTGATTCAGCAGGTCTGTGCTGGGATGTGAGACGCTCACCAGAGCCCGAGGCTGCAGGTCTGGCGATCGCACTGGGATGAACCCCTGTCCAGAGGAGAGGAGATGCGGTGTCCACCTGCCTTCAGCCCAGGCCCCTGTTGGAGGTTATGTGGGCATGGATCCTAGTTCCAAAGTGGAAAGGCAGCCTATCTCATAAATGAGTTTGAATTTAATTCTCTGTCTCAAGCTAGAACAGCTCTTCCCTCCTGGCTGCCCACACGGCTCCCTTGCACTGAGGTCAGGCTGCCGTGTTTCTCAATCCTAAGGTGCGCATTTCCCTCATTTTTGCATTTCTGAAACTGACATGTATTTCACAGGCATTGTCGGTCATACTGCAAACCCGGTCTTAATTGTTCAAGTTATTTGCACGTGTTTTGGTACTGCCTGAGTGGATTTCATTGTGGCTTAAAATGTTTTTAAAATGATGGTCTTGTGACTGAGCACCTAACCAGAAGTGATTGTGTATGAAGAAAAGCATGGGAACAGGACATTGGGTCCTACGGTTGGTATTGAAGCAAATATTTTGTTACGAGAAGAGTGATAGCAATTCTGTACTTCTAAAAAGCTATGACGTTAAGATACTTTTAAAATAGTAACATTTATAACACAGCCATTTAAATGATGGTGAAAATGTTACTCTCAAAAATAAGGCATACGTAGAAATTTAAAAATTCCTTTAGGGGGATACATAAGCAAAAAAAATTGAAGACCTCAGTTCTACATTGCAGTTCTCTAAATGGTCCTCACAGAACTGACATCTGGCCAAAATGAATTCTTGATCCATTGAAAAATGTGAAAGTAAGGACAGTTTATTCATTTAAAAAAAAAAAAACTAAGCTTTTCAGTTAAAGTTCTGAATTCTGAATCAGGTCCTTTCTACATTTTTTGATTAGAGGAAGTTAAAATATTCTTTAGTTTCAAAATAGTGATGTTAATACAGAACAGCTCCCCCCTTTCCCGTATTTCCTTTTAAACAACCATGGCTTCATAGAGCCTATGTGAAGAGGCTATATGAATAAAACCAGATTTCATTTTGCTACTGTGATACACAAGTATGACCATAACTTGAAAAGTATTGCAGTTGAAAGCAGAAAAAAATTGCGAGATCCCTGAGAATACATGGGATAAATGTCAGCATCACTAGATTGTTTCAGGCATTGCAGCACAGTTCAACTGACATTACTTTTCTTAGTGGTTGATGATGCTTTAGGTTTGATCAGCCATCCCAGCACCTGGATGAACCCAGGTTCAATACATATGTGCTGAATGAACTGATCGCTAAAGAACTTGGACTAAAGCTCCTACATGGATTATCACTTTATATTTACCCTTATGAACTTGATAGAACTAGTGTTGTTCAGTCACCATTTCCTCCACCAGGGGCTTTTCCCAACCCAGGGATCGAACCCACATCTCCTGCATTGGCAGGTGGATTCTTTACCCCTTGAGGCACCTGGGAAGCTCCTCTTCTTGTATAGCCTGCTATATAGTTAATGCTAAAATGTGTTGAATATACGAGCAATATGGAACAGTTGAAAATTTCTCCCAATACGAATTTTTTTCTGATTAGCTAATAGTTAGCTTTTTTGAGTATTAATCTCATTACTCATCCAGGGTCAAACACGAGTATCAATCAAATGGCGTGAGAAGGAAATCACTTATTAACTACAAAAGCAAGCAGTGGCTCATATGTCATAAAGATAATTCAGATTAGAATGAATGAGAATCAGGTAGATGGAATTAATATTCTGACAATTGGACCATGATCTAATGAGAAATGAAACATAGTCTCCTTTTGCTTTATGTCCTCATTTATTTTTGTTGGGGCTTGTGGGGATATGCTGGCTTAATTTGCTTTTTGTTGAGTGCATTTCTTGGGACTGGAATAAACGACTAATACCTGGAAAGTGGATGGCAGGCACGCTGAATTGAGAGGCAGAGCAGACATAATTTCTGTGTCAAGCACAGTTTCTCAGGCTGGATTATATTTGAGATTTGTTTGTATTGGTTCTTTCATTTTCTCTTAACACAAACCTCTGAAAAACCACTTCAAGTGGTTAAGCGTGGAATCACAGGATGCAACGTCTCTTCGACGCAAGAGGTCAGCATTTCAACACAGATGAATGGGGTGAGGGTTTGCCTTCAGTTCTGCTGCTTTTCACGGGCTTGATGTGCTTACGTGTGCAAGGGTGTAATTTGTCTTTTGCACGCCGCTTTCATTTCCAGTTTAGAATGTAGACGGCTTCCTTTTAATCAGTCTGCTAGTGCTGTGGGAAATGGTGTCTAACAGTGAGTCTTCCCAGTATTATTGCCCCCACCCCCGCCCCTGCCATGGTTTCAGAAAGCTTCAGTCACCTCTTGATTTATATTAATTTTCCTTTCCCTAAAAGAGGTTCTTAAACTGAGAAGTCTTTAATCTGTGCTTGCTTAATAAATGTCTTGGATGATTTCCTAGACTGCACTATTTTATTGATTCCAATTTGCCAAGAAAAAGGGCCATGGGATGAGTGAGACTGTATATCGATTCTGGGTTTATTTGGGACTTTTGACTTGGCATTGGGTTTCATGATCATGACTCTTTTTTTAAATCGAAGTACTGTTGGTTTACAGCACTGTGTTTCAAATGTACCGCAAAATAATTAAGTTATGTATGTGTGCGTGTATATTTACTTTTTCAGATTATTTTCATTACAGGTTATTATTAGATATTAAATGTAGTTCCTTGTGCTATACAGTAGATCCTTACTGATTATATGTTTTATGTATAGTAGTGTGTATCTGATAATGTTAAACTCCTAATTTATCCCTCTTGGCCTTTCCCCTTTGGTAACTATAAGTTTGTTTTCTATGTCTATAAGTCTATTTCTGCTTTGCAAATAAGTTCATCTGTATCATTTTTTTTTAATTTTTAAACTTTGGAATATTGTATTAGTTTTGCCAAATATTGAAATGAATCCACCACAGGTATACATGTGTTCCCCATCCTGAACCCTTCTCCCTCCTCCCTCCCCATACCATCCCTCTGGGTCGTCCCAGTGCACCAGCCCCAAGCATCCAGTATCGTGCATCGAACCTGGACTGGTGACTTGTTTCATACATGATATTATACATGTTTCAATGCCATTCTCCCAAATCTTCCCACCCTCTCCCTCTCCCACAGAGTCCATAAGACTGTTCTATACATCAGTGTCTCTTTTGCTGTCTCGTATACAGGGTTATTGTTACCATCTTTCTAAATTCCATATATATGCGTTAGTATACTGTATTGGTGTTTGTCCTTCTGGCTTACTTCACTCTGTATAATGGGCTCCAGTTTCATCCACCTCATTAGAACTGATTCAAATGTATTCTTTTTAATGGCTGAGTAATACTCCATTGTGTATATGTACCACTGCTTTCTTATCCATTCATCTGCTGATGGACATCTAGGTTGCTTCCATGTCCTGGCTATTATAAACAGTGCTGCGACGAACATTGGGGTACACGTGTCTCTTTCCCTTCTGGTTTCCTCAGTGTGTATGCCCAGCAGTGGGATTGCTGGATCATAAGGCAGTTCTATTTCCAGTTTCTTAAGGAATCTCCACACTGTTCTCTGTAGTGGCTGTACTAGTTTGCATTCCCACCAACAGTGTAAGAGGGTTCCCTTTTCTCCACACCCTCTCCAGCATTTATTGCTTGTAGACTTTTGATCGCAGCCATTCTGACTGGTGTGAAATGGTACCTCATAGTGGTTTTGATTTGCATTTCTCTGATAATGAGTGATGTTGAGCATTTTATCGTGTGTTTGTTAGCCATCTGTATGTCTTCTTTGGAGAAATGTCTATTTAGTTCTTTGGCCCATTTTTTTGATTGGGTCATTTATTTTTCTGGAGTTGAGCTGTAGGAGTTGCTTGTATATTTTTGAGATTAGTTGTTTGTCAGTTGCTTCATTTGCTATTATTTTCTCCCATTCTGAAGGCTACCTTTTCACCTTGCTAATAGTTTCCTTTATTGTGCAGAAGCTTTTAAGTTTAATTGGGTCCCATTTGTTTGTTTTTGCTTTTATTTCCAATATTCTGGGAGGTGGGTCATAGAGGATCCTGCTGTGATGTATGTCAGAGAGTGTTTTGCCTATGTTCTCCTCTAGGAGTTTTATAGTTTCTGGTCTTACGTTTAGATCTTTAATCCATTTTGAGTTTATTTTTGTGTATTGTGTTAGAAAGTGTTCTAGTTTCATTCTTTTACAAGTGGTTGACCAGTTTTCCCAGCACCACTTGTTAAAGAGATTGTCTTTAATCCATTGTATATTCTTGCCTCCTTTGTCAAAGATAAGGTGTCCATATGTGTGTGGATTTATCTCTGGGCTTTCTATTTTGTTCCATTGATCTATATTTCTGTCTTTGTGCCAGTACCATACTGTCTTGATGACTGTGGCTTTGTAGTAGAGCCTGAAGTCAGGTATGTTTATTCCTCCAGTTCCATTCTTCTTTCTCAAGATTGCTTTGGCTAATCGAGGTTTTTTGTATTTCCATACAAATTGTGAAATTATTTGTTCTAGCTCTGTGAAGAATACCGTTGGTAGCTTGATAGGGATTGCATTGAATCTATAAGTTGCTTTGGGTAGTATACTCATTTTCACTATATTGATTCTTCCAATCCATGAACAATGTATATTTCTCCATCTATTAGTGTCCTCTTTGATTTCTTTCACCAGTGTTTTATAGTTTTCTATATATAGGTCTTTAGTTTCTTTAGGTAGATATATTCCTAAGTATTTTATTCCTTCTGTTGCAATGGTGAATGGAATTGTTTCCTTTATTTCTCTTTCTGTTTTCTCATTATTAGTGTATAGGAATGCAAGGGATTTCTGTGTGTTGATTTTATATCCTGCAACTTTACTATATTCATTGATTAGTTCTAGTAATTTTCTGGTGGAGTCTTTAGGGTTTTCTATGTAGAGGATCATGTCATCTGCAAACAGTGAGAGTTTTACTTCTTCTTTTCCAATTTGGATTCCTTTTATTTCTTTTTCTGCTCTGATTGCTGTGGCCAGAACGTCCAAAACTATGTTGAATAGTAATGGTGAAAGTGGGCACCCTTGTCTTGTTCCTGACTTTAGAGGAAATGCTTTCAATTTTTCACCATTGAGGATCATGTTTGCTGTGGGTTTGTCATATATAGCTTTTATTATGTTGAGGTATGTTCCTTCTATTCCTGCTTTCTGGAGAGTTTTTATCATAAATGGATGTTGAATTTTGTCAAAGGCTTTCTCTGCATCTATTGAGATAATCATATGGTTTTTATTTTTCAATTTGTTAATGTGGTGTATTACATTGATTGATTTGCGGATACTGAAGAATCCTTGCATCCTTGGGATAAAGCCCACTTGGTCATGGTGTATGATCTTTTTAATGTGTTGTTGGATTCTGATTGCTAGAATTTTGTTAAGGATTTTTGCATCTATGTTCATCAGTGATATTGGCCTGTAGTTTTCTTTTTTTGTGGGATCTTTGTCAGGTTTTGGTATTAGGGTGATGGTGGCCTCATAGAATGAGTTTGGAAGTTTACCTTCCTCTGCAATTTTCTGGAAGAGTTTGAGCAGGATAGGTGTTAGCTCTTCTCTAAATTTTTGGTAGAATTCAGCTGTGAAGCCGTCTGGACCTGGGCTTTTGTTTGCTGGAAGATTTTTAATTACAGTTTCAATTTCCGTGCTTGTGATGGATCTGTTAAGATTTTCTATTTCTTCCTGGTCCAGTTTTGGAAAGTTGTACTTTTCTAAGAATTTGTCCATTTCTTCCACATTGTCCATTTTATTGGCATATAATTGTTGATAGTAGTCTCTTATGATCCTTTATATTTCTGTGTTGTCTGTTGTGATCTCTCCATTTTCATTTCTAATTTTATTGATTTGATTTTTCTCCCTTTGTTTCTTGATGAGTCTGGCTAATGGTTTGTCAATTTTATTTATCCTTTCAAAGAACCAGCTTTTGGCTTTGTTGATTTTTGCTATGGTCTCTTGTTTCTTTTGCATTTATTTCTGCCCTAATTTTTAAGATTTCTTTCCTTCTACTAACCCTGGGGTTCTTCATTTGTTCCTTTTCTAGTTGCTTTAGGTGTAGAGTTAGGTTATTTATTTGACTTTTTTCTTGTTTCTTGAGGTATACCTGTATTGCTATGAACTTTCCCCTTAGGACTGCTTTTACAGTGTCCCATAGGTTTTGGGTTGTTGTGTTTTCATTTTCATTCATTTCTATGCAAATTTTGATTTCTTTTTTGATTTCTTCTATGATTTGTTGGTTATTCAGCAGCGTGTTGTTCAGCCTCCATATGTTGGAATTTCTAATAGTTTTTCTCCTGTAATTGAGATCTAATCTTACTGCATTGTGGTCAGAAAAGATGCTTGGAATGATTTCTATTTTTTTGAATTTACCAAGGCTAGATTTATGGCCCAGGATGTGATCTATTCTGGAGAAGGTTCCATGTGCGCTTGAGAAAAAGGTGAAATTCATTGTTTTGGGATGAAATATCCTGTAGATATCAATTAGGTCTAACTGGTCTATTGTATCCTTTAAAGTTTGTGTTTCCTTGTTAATTTTCTGTTTAGTTGATCTATCCATAGGTGTGAGTGGGGTATTAAAGTATCCCACTATTATTGTGTTATTGTTAATTTCTCCTTTCATACTTGTTAGCATTTGTCTTACATATTGTGGTGCTCCCGTGTTGGGTGCATATATATTTATAATTGTTATATCTTCTTCTTGGATTGATCCTTTGATCATTATGTAGTGACCATCTTTGTCTCTTTTCACAGCCTTTGTTTTAAAGTCTGTTTTATCTGATATGAGTATTGCTACTCCTGCTTTCTTTTGGTCCCTATTTGCATGGAAAATCTTTTTCCAGCCCTTCACTTTCAGTCTGTATGTGTCCCCTGTTTTGAGGTGGGTCTCTTGTAGACAACATATGTAGGGGTCTTGTTTTTGTATCCATTCAGCCAGTCTTTGTCTTTTGGTTGGGGCATTCAACCCATTTACGTTTAAGGTAATTACTGATAAGTATGATCCCGTTGCCATTTACTTTATTGTTTTGGGTTCGAATTTATACACCATTTTTGTGTTTCCTATCTAGAGAATATCCTTTAGTATTTGTTGGAGAGCTGGTTTGGTGGTGCTGAATTCTCTCAGCTTTTGCTTGTCTGAAAAGCTTTTGATTTCTCCTTCATATTTGAATGAGATCCTTGCTGGGTACAATAATCTGGGCTGTAGGTTATTTTCTTTCATCATTTTAAGTATGTCTTGCCATTCCCTCCTGGCTTGAAGAGTTTCTATTGAAAGATCAGCTGTTATCCTAATGGGAATTCCCTTGTGTGTTATTTGTTGTTTTTCCCTTGCTGCTTTTAATATTGTTCTTTGTGTTTGATCTTTGTTAATTTGACTAATATGTGTCTTGGGGTGTTTCACCTTGGGTTTATCCTGTTTGGAACTCTGGGTTTCTTGGACTTGGGTGATTATTTCCTTCCCCATTTTAGGGAAGTTTTCAACTATTATCTCCTGAAGTATTTTCTCTTGGTCTTTCTTTTTGTCTTCTTCTTCTGGGACCCCTATGATTCGAATGTTGTAGCGTTTAATATTGTCCTGGAGGTGTCTGAGATTGTCCTCATTTCTTTTAATTCGTTTTTCTTTTATCCTCTCTGATTCATTTATTTCTACCATTCTATCTTCTAATTCACTAATCCTTTCTTCTGCCTCTGTTATTCTACTATTTGTTGCCTCTAGAGTGTTTTTAATTTCATTTATTGCATTATTCATTATATATTGATTCTTTTTTATTTCTTCTAGGTCCTTGTTAAACCTTTCTTGCATCTTCTCAATCCTTGTCTCCAGGCTATTTATCTGTGATTCCATTTTGATTTCAAGATTTTGGATCAATTTCACTATCATTATTCGGAATTCTTTATCAGGTAGATTCCCTATCTCTTCCTCTTTTGTTTGGTTTGGTGGGCATTTATCCTGTTCCTTTATCTGCTGGGTATTCCTCTGTCTCTTCATCTTGTTTAAATTGCTGAGTTTGGGGTGTCCTCTCTGTATTCTGGCAGTTTGTGGAGTTCTCTTTATTGTGGTGTTTCCTCGCTGTGTGTGGGTTTGTACAGGTGGCTTGTCAAGGTTTCTTGGTTAGGGAAGCTTGTGTCAGTGTTCTGGTGGGTGGAGCTGTATTTCTTTTCTCTGGAGTGCAATGAAGTGTCCAGTAATGAGTTATGAGATGTCTATGGTTTTGGGGTGACTTTGGGTAGCCTGTATCTTGGAGCTCACGGCTGTGTTCCTTTGTTGCTGGAGAATTTTCTTGGTATGTCTTGCCCTGGAACTTGTTGGCCCTTGTGTGGTGCTTGGTTTCAGTGTAGGTATGGAGGCATTTGATGAGCTCCTGTCAATTAATGTTCCTTGGAGTGAGGAGTTCCCTGGAGTCAGGGTTTGGACTTAAGCTTCCTGCTTCCAGTTATCGGTCTTATTTTTAACAGTAGTTTCAAAACTTCTCCTTCTATACAGCACCATTGACAAAACATCTACATTAAAGATGAAAAGTTTCTCTACCGTGAGGGTCACCCAGAGAGGTTCCCAGCGTTACATGAAGAGAAGAGGGAGGAGGGAGTTAGAGGTGACCTGAATGAGATGAGGTGGAATCAATAGAGGAGAGAGTGGGCTAGCCAGTAATCACTTCCTTATGTGCACTCCACAACTGGACCGCTCAGAGATGTTCATGGAGTTATACAGAGAAGAGAAGAAGGAGGAAGGAGACAGAGGTGGCCAGAAGGATAAAAGGGGGGAATGAAAAAGAGGGAGACAGATCCAGTCAGTAATCAGTTCCCTAAGTGTTCTCCACTGTCTGGAACACACAGAAATTCACAGAGATGGGTAGAGTGGAGAGGGGTTAGGGAGGAGACACAGGCGACCTGGTGGAGAAAAATGAGAGTTCAAAGGGAGAGAGAGCAGTCAAGCTAGTAATCTCACTCCCTAGTGAAAAATGGGTACTGAAGATTGGGTTCTTAAAGGTACAAAATTGGTAACAAATACATAAAAGCAAAAATTAAAAATGTAGAGTAGAGTTTGGAATTTCAAAAATATGATGTTAAAGAAAAGAAGGGAAAGAAAGAGAGAAAAAATGAACAAACAAAAACAAACAAGGTCGTGAAAATTATAAAGAAAATATAGGTACAAAATTGATAACTAATACCAAAAAGCAAAAGTTAAAAATCTAGAGTAGAGTTTGGAATTTCAAAAATACAATGTTAAAAAAAAGAAGAAGAAAAAGAAATAGAGAAAAACAAACAAACAAACAAAAACAAAGTTGCAAAAATTATAAAGAAAATACAGGTACAAAATTGATAACAAATACCAAAAAGCATAAATTGAAAATCTAGAGTAGAGTTTGGAATTTCAGAAATACAATGTTATATAAAAGAAGAAGAGAAAGAAACAGAGAAAAAGAAAAAAAAAAGAAAAAAACAAGTCACAGAAATTGTAAAAAAAAAAAAAAACTATAGGTTAAAAATCTAGAGTAGAGTTTGGAATTTCAAAAATATAATGTTAAAGAAAAGAGGAAAAACAAAAACAAACAAACAAAAAAAACAAGGTCAAAAAAATTATAAAAAATATATATGTGAAGTTTGCTTTAAAAAAAAGGGTCTTTTTTTTTCACAAAGTAATAGGTTATAAAAGTGAAAATTAAAGGAATAATACAGGACTTAAAATTTTTTTAAAAAATTAAAAAAAAAACAGAAAAAGAATGATCGTAAAAATAGTAAAAACATATCTAGGACTTTCTCTGGTTTTGTTGTGAGTATTGTGGGTTCAGTTCATTTTCGGCTAGTTCCTTGGTCCGACTTTTATTTCTCAAGATCTATAGGCCCCTTCCAATGTAGTTGGTACTAACCACAGGGTTTTAATCTATTGCCTGTAGCTTCCAAGGCGGTTCCCTCTGTTATAGCTTCTTCTGTTTGCTGGTCTCTTCAGTGTCTGGTTTCCACCCTGACACAAAGGGGACAGTGGAGGACACTTTTTTTTTTTTTTTTAGGCTCACTTGTTCAGTCGCACTGTGGGGAGGGAGGGAGGGAGGGATGCTGCAAGCAAATAACACTGGCGTGTGCTCTCAGTGCCTCAGCCACACTGGGTCTGCCCCCGCTCACGGCACGTGTAGCCTCCCTGCCCACACTGCTCAGGTTTTAGGTTGCTCCTACGGGAACCATCCGTGGCCGGCCCTGGGCTGCCTGCACCTCCCAGGTCCAAGCCGCTTAGGTTCAGGCACTTGGGTAGTCCTCAGAGGCGCAGACTCGGTTGAGCTTGCGTTTTGTGCCCTTCCCAGGTCTGAGCAGCTCAGGTGATGAGGTGTTTGGTGAGCACAATTGCTGCGACTTATCGCCTCCCCACCGCTCAGTTATCTAGGTGTACAACCGGCTCACCTTCTCAGGCAGATGTTGACCGTCCAGACCCCCAAGAAGTTTTAGTTAGCAAAGAAGCCTGCTTACAGTTTTATAGATAATGTCTCTCTGGGGCTGCAATTGCCCCCTTCCGGCTCTGGCTGCCTGTCACCAGAGGGGGATGGTCTGCAGCCGGCTATCTCTGTTCAGTGCTTTGTTCCGTGTGCGGGCCTGGCGGTGTCTTAGGTTAGGGCTGGCTTTTCACGTGGTAGATATCCCACAGTCTGGTTTGCTAGCCCAAATTATTTCGCTCAGAAAGCGCTCAGGGTATTCAGGTCAGATCTTTACTCTAAGCGATGCAGCCCGTGCCGCACCTCCCTACCCAACCCCCACTTGCTAGTGGCGTGTGCTGGCATCTGCGCCACTTCTCCGCTGGGGGAGTTACCGTAGGGCTTGCAATCTGTGGGTTTTAATTGTTTATTTATTTTTCCTCCCTGTTATGTTGCCCTCTGTGCTTCCAAGGCTTGGCACAGATTCAGCAGTGAGAAGGTTTCCTGGTGTTTGGAAACTTCTCTCTTTTTAAGACTCCCTTCCCAGGACTGAACTCTGTCCCTCCCTCTTTTGTCTCTTTTTTTGTCTTTTATATTTTTTCCTACCTCCTTTCGAAGACTTGGGTTGCTTTTCTGGGTGCCTGCTTTTCTGGGTGCCTGATGTTCTCTGCCGGTATTCAGAAGTTGTTTTGTGGAATTTGCTCGGCGTTTAAATGTTCTCTTGATGAATTTGTGGGGGAGAAAGTGTTCTCCCCATCCTACTCCTTTGCCATCTTAGCTCCTCCTCCCATTTGTATCATTTTTTAAGATTCCACTTATGGGTGATACCATATGCTATTTATCTTTGTTCCAGTTACTTCACTTAGTATGATAATCTCTAGGTCCATCCATGTTGCTGCAAAATAGCGCTAGTGCATTCTTTTTATGGCTGAGTAATATTCCATTGTGGACTTCCCAGGTAACTTGTTAGTAAAGAATCCACCTTTCAAAGCAGAAGACTTGAGTTCAATCCCTGGTCAGGAAGATCCCCTGGAGGAGGAAATGCAACCCACTCTTGTATTAAGGAAATCCTGGGAAATCCCATGAGCAGGGGAGCCTGGCAGGAAGAGGTTGCAAAGAGTTGACACAACTTAGTGACTGAGTAGCAGCAGCAGACACATTATTCCATTGTGTGTGTGAGTGTGTGTGTGTGTGTGTGCGTATGTGCGTGCATGTGTGTGTGCTTCCCGGGTAGCTCAGCTGGTAAAGAATCCGCCTGCAATGCAGGAGACACTGGTTTGATTCCTGGGTCAGGAAGTTCCCCTGGAGAAGGCAACAGCTACCCACTCTAGTATTCTGGCCTGGAGAATTCCATGAACAGAGGAGCCTGGCAGGCTGCAGTCCATGGGGTCACAAGGAGTCAGACACAACTGAGTGCCTTTCACATATATATATGTGTGTGTGCACACCACATCTTTATCCATTTATCTGTCGATGGACAGTTAGGTAGCTTTCCTGTCTTGGCTCTTATAAATAGTGCTGCTATGAATGTTAGGGTGCATGTATTTTTTCAAATCAGAGTTTTCATTTTTTTTCTAGGTATACGCCCAGGAGTGGGATTGCTGGATCATATGATAACTCTATTTTTAGTTTTTCAAAGAACTTTCAGACTGTTGTCCACAATGGATGCACCAATTTACATTCCCACCAATGGTGTAGGAGGGTTACCTTTTCTCCATACCCTCTCTGACATTTATTATTTGTAGACTTTTTGATGATGACCATTCTGATGGGGTGAAGTGATACCTCATTGTAGTTTTGATCTGCATTTCTTTAATAGCAATTTGAGCATCTTTTCATGTGCATATAAGAGCATCTGTCTGTCTTCTTGGAGAAATGTCTATTTAGGTCTTTTGTTCATTTTTTTTGGACTGGGTTGTTTGTTTTTTAATATTGAGCTGAATGAGCTGTTTATATATTTTGGAAAATAATCCCATTTTGGTCACATCATTTGTGAATATTTTCTCCACTTCCACGGATTGTCTTTAATTTTGTTTATGGTTTCCTTTATGCAAAAGCTTTTAAGTTTAATTAGATCCCATTTGTTTTTATTTCCATTACTCTAGGAGATGTATTCAAAAAATATTGCTGCAATTTACGTTAAAGAGTATTTGCCTATGTTTTCCTCTAGTTTTATTGGAGAAGACAATGGCACCCCACTCCAGTACTCTTGCCTGGAAAATCCCATGGACGGAGGAGCCTGGTAGGCTGCAGTCCATGGGGTCGCTAAGAGTCAGACATGACTGAGCGACTTCCCTTTCACTTTCCACTTTCATGCATTGGAGAAGGCAATGGCAACCCACTCAAGTGTTCTTGCCTGGAGAATCCCAGGGACGGGGGAGCCTGGTGGGCTGCCATCTATGGGGTCGCACAGAGTCGGACACGACTGAAGCGACTTAGCAGCAGCAGGAGTTTTATAGTATCCAGTCTTACATTTAGGTCTTTGATCCAATTTGAGTTTATTTTTGTGTATAGTTTTAGAGTGTTCTAATTCTTTCTTTTACATGTGGTGTCCAGTTTTCCCAACACCACTTTACTGAAAAGATGGTCTCTTCTCTCTTTATATTCTTGCCTCCTTTGTTGTAGATCAGTTGACCACAAGGCCGTGGGTTTATTTCTAGGCTGTCTATCCTGTTCCATTGGTCTATGTATCTGGTTTTGTGTGTGTGTGTGCCAGGACCATACTGTTTGATTACTATATGGTAATCAAGTCAAACTTTGTAATCTGTTATGAAGTCATGGAGTATGACTCCTCTAGCTCTGTTCTTTTTCAGTATGATCTTATTTTTTTTTTTTTTAATTTTATTTTATTTTTAAACTTTACATAATTGTATTAGTTTTGCCAAATATCAAAATGAATCCACCACAGGTATACATGTGTTCCCCATCCTGACCCCTCCTCCCTCCTCCCTCCCCATACCCTCCCTCTGGGTCATCCCAGTGCACTAGCCCCAAGCATCCAGTATCGTGCATCGAACCTGGACTGGCAACTCGTTTCTTACATGATATTTTACATGTTACAATGTCATTCTCCCAAATCTTCCCACCCTCTCCCTCTCCCACAGAGTCCATAAGACTGTTCTATACATCAGTGTCTCTTTTGCTGTCTCGTACACAGGGTTATTGTTACCACCTTTCTAAATTCCATATATATGCGTTAGAATACTGTATTTATGTTTTTCCTTCTGGCTTACTTCACTCTGTATAATAGGCTCCAGTTTCATCCACCTCATTAGAACTGATTCAAATGTTTTCTTTTTAATGGCTGAGTAATATTCCATTGTGTATATGTACCACAGCTTTCTTATCCATTCATCTGCTGATGGACATCTAGGTTGCTTCCATGTCTTGGCTATTATAAACAGTGCTGCGATGAACATTGGGGTACACGTGTCTCTTTCCCTTCTGGTTTCCTCAGTGTGTATGCCCAGCAGTGGGATTGCTGGGTCATAAGGCAGTTCTATTTCCAGTTTTTTAAGGAATCTCCACACTGTTCTCCATAGTGGCTGTACTAGTTTGCATTCCCACCAACAGTGTAAGAGGGTTCCCTTTTCTCCACACCCTCTCCAGCATTTATTATTTGTAGACTTTTGGATCGCAGCCATTCTGACTGGTGTGAAATGGTACCTCATAGTGGTTTTGATTTGCATTTCTCTGATAATGAGTGATGTTGAGCATCTTTTCATGTGTTTGTTAGCCATCTGTATGTCTTTTTTGGAGAAATGTCTATTTAGTTCTTTGGCCCATTTTTTGATTGGGTTGTTTATTTTTCTGGAGTTGAGCTGTAGGAGTTGCTTGTATATTTTTGAGATTAGTTGTTTGTCGGTTGCTTCATTTGCTATTATTTTCTCCCATTCTGAAGGCTGTCTTTTCACCTTGCTAATAGTTTCCTTTGATGTGCAGAAGCTTTTAAGGTTAATTAGGTCCCATTTGTTTATTTTTGCTTTTATTTCCAGTATTCTGGGAGGTGGGTCATAGAGGATCCTGCTGTGATGTATGTCGGAGAGTGTTTTGCCTATGTTCTCCTCTAGGAGTTTTATAGTTTCTGGTCTTACGTTTAGATCTTTAATCCATTTTGAGTTTATTTTTGTGTATGGTGTTAGAAAGTGGTCCAGTTTCATTCTTTTACAAGTGGCTGACCAGATTTCCCAGCACCACTTGTTAAAGAGATTGTCTTTAATCCATTGTATATTCTTGCCTCCTTTGTCAAAGATAAGGTGTCCATATGTGCGTGGATTTATCTCTGGGCTTTCTATTTTATTCCATTGATCAATATTTCTGTCTTTGTGCCAGTACCATACTGTCTTGATAACTGTGGCTTTGTAGTAGAGCCTGAAGTCAGGTAGGTTGATTCCTCCAGTTCCATTCTTCTTTCTCAAGATCGCTTTGGCTATTCGAGGTTTTTTGTATTTCCATACAAATTGTGAAATTATTTGTTCTAGCTCTGTGAAGAATACTGTTGGTAGCTTGATAGGGATTGCGTTGAATCTATAAATTGCTTTGGGTAGTATACTCATTTTCACTATATTGATTCTTCCAATCCATGAACAATGTATATTTCTCCATCTATTAGTGTCCTCTTTGATTTCTTTCACCAGTGTTTTATAGTTTTCTATATATAGGTCTTTAGTTTCTTTAGGTAGATATATTCCTAAGTATTTTATTCTTTCTGTTGCAATGGTGAATGGAATTGTTTCCTTAATTTCTCTTTCTGTTTTCTCATTATTAGTGTATAGGAATGCAAGGGATTTCTGTGTGTTGATTTTATATCCTGCAACTTTACTGTAGTCATTGATTATTTCTAGTAATTTTCTGGTGGACTCTTTAGGGTTTTCTATGTAGAGGATCATGTCATCTGCAAATAGTGAGAGTTTTACTTCTTCTTTTCCAATTTGGATTCCTTTTATTTCTTTTTCTGCTCTGATTGCTGTGGCCAAAACTTCCAAAACTATGTTGAATAGTAATGGTGAAAGTGGGCACCCTTGTCTTGTTCCTGACTTTAGAGGAAATGCTTTCAATTTTTCACCATTGAGGATAATGTTTGCAGTGGGTTTGTCATATATAGCTTTTATTATGTTGAGGTATGTTCCTTCTATTCCTGCTTTCTGGAGAGTTTTTATCATAAATGGATGTTGAATTTTGTCAAAGGCTTTCTCTGCATCTATTGAGATAATCATATGGTTTTTATTTTTCAATTTGTTAATGTGGTGTATTACATTGATTGATTTGCGTATATTGAAGAATCCTTGCATCCCTGGGATAAAGCCCACTTGATCATGGTGTATGATCTTTTTAATGTGTTGTTGGATTCTGATTGCTAGAATTTTGTTAAGGATTTTTGCATCTATGTTCATCAGTGATATTGGCCTGTAGTTTTCTTTTTTTGTGGGATCTTTGTCAGGTTTTGGTATTAGGGTGATGGTGGCCTCATAGAATGAGTTTGGAAGTTTACCTTCCTCTGCAATTTTCTGGAAGAGTTTGAGCAGGATAGGTGTTAGCTCTTCTCTAAATTTTTGGTAGAATTCAGCTGTGAAGCCGTCTGGACCGGGGCTTTTGTTTGCTGGAAGATTTTTGATTACAGTTTCAATTTCCATGCTTGTGATGGGTCTGTTAAGATTTTCTATTTCTTCCTGGTCCAGTTTTGGAAAGTTGTACTTTTCTAAGAATTTGTCCATTTCTTCCACGTTGTCCATTTTATTGGCATATAATTGTTGATAGTAGTCTCTTATGATCCTTTGTATTTCTGTGTTGTCTGTTGTGATCTCTCCATTTTCGTTTCTAATTTTGTTGATTTGATTTTTCTCCCTTTGTTTCTTGATGAGTCTGGCTAATGGTTTGTCAATTTTATTTATCCTTTCAAAGAACCAGCTTTTGGTTTTGTTGATTTTTGCTATGGTCTCTTTTGTTTCTTTTGCATTTATTTCTGCTCTAATTTTTAAGATTTCTTTCCTTCTACTAACCCTGGGGTTCTTCATTTCTTCCTTTTCTAGTTGCTTTAGGTGTAGAGTTAGGTTATTTATTTGACTTTTTTCTTGTTTCTTGAGGTGTGCCTGTATTGCTATGAACTTTCCCCTTAGGACTGCTTTTACCGTGTCCCACAGGTTTTGGGTTGTTGTGTTTTCATTTTCATTCGTTTCTATGCAAATTTTGATTTCTTTTTTGATTTCTTCTGTGATTTGTTGGTTATTCAGCAGCGTGTTGTTCAGCCTCCATATGTTGGAATTTTTAATAGTTTTTCTCCTGTAATTGAGATCTAATCTTACTGCATTGTGGTCAGAAAAAATGCTTGGAATGATTTCTATCTTTTTGAATTTACCAAGGCTAGCTTTATGGCCCAGGATGTGATCTATCCTGGAGAAGGTTCCATGTGCGCTTGAGAAAAAGGTGAAATTCATTGTTTTGGGATGAAATGACCTATAGATATCAATTAGGTCTAACTGGTCTATTGTATCGTTTAAAGTTTGTGTTTCCTTGTTAATTTTCTGTTTAGTTGATCTATCCATAGGTGTGAGTGGGGTATTAAAGTCTCCCACTATTATTGTGTTATTGTTAATTTCTCCTTTCATACTTGTTAGCATTTGTCTTACGTACTGTGGTGCTCCCGTGTTGGGTGCATATATATTTATAATTGTTATATCTTCTTCTTGGATTGATCCTTTGATCATTATGTAGTGACCTTCTTTGTCTCTTTTCACAGCCTTTGTTTTAAAGTCTATTTTATCTGATATGAGTATTGCTACTCCTGCTTTCTTTTGGTCCCTATTTGCATGGAAAATCTTTTTCCAGCCCTTCACTTTCAGTCTGTATGTGTCTCCTGTTTTGAGGTGGGTCTCTTGTAGACAACATATGTAGGGGTCTTGTTTTTGTATCCATTCAGCCAGTCTTTGTCTTTTGGTTGGGGCATTCAACCCATTTACGTTTAAGGTAATTACTGATAAGTATGTTCCCGTTGCCATTTACTTTATTGTTTTGGGTTCGAGTTTATACACCGTTTTTGTGTTTCCTGTCTAGAGAATATCCTTTAGTATTTGTTGGAGAGCTGGTTTGGTGGTGCAGAATTCTCTCAGCTTTTGCTTGTCTGAAAAGCTTTTGATTTCTCCTTCATACTTGAATGAGATCCTTGCTGGGTACAATAATCTGGGCTGTAGGTTATTTTCTTTCATCATTTTAAGTATGTCTTGCCATTCCCTCCTGGCTTGAAGAGTTTCTATTGAAAGATCAGCTGTTATCCTTATGGGAATTCCCTTGTGTGTTATTTGTTGTTTTTCCCTTGCTGCTTTTAATATTTGTTCTTTGTGTTTGATCTTTGTTAATTTGATTAATATGTGTCTTGGGGTGTTTCTCCTTGGGTTTATCCTGTTTGGTACTCTCTGGGTTTCTTGGACTTGGGTGATTATTTCCTTCCCCATTTTAGGGAAGTTTTCCACTATTATCTCCTCAAGTATTTTCTCATGGTCTTTCTTTTTGTCTTCTTCTTCTGGAACCCCTATGATTCGAATGTTGTAGCGTTTAATATTGTCCTGGAGGTCTCTGAGATTGTCCTCATTTCTTTTAATTCGTTTTTCTTTTATCCTCTCTGATTCATTTATTTCTACCATTCTATCTTCTAATTCACTAATCCTGTCTTCTGCCTCTGTTATTCTACTATTTGTTGCCTCCAGAGTGTTTTTAATTTCACTTATTGCATTATTCATTATATATTGACTCTTTTTTATTTCTTCTAGGTCCTTGTTAAACCTTTCTTGCATCTTCTCAATCCTTGTCTCCAGGCTATTTATCTGTGATTCCATTTTAGTTTCAAGATTTTGGATCAATTTCACTATCATTATTCGGAATTCTTTATCAGGTAGATTCCCTATCTCTTCCTCTTTTGTTTGGTTTGGTGGGCATTTATCCTGTTCCTTTATCTGCTGAGTATTCCTCTGTCTCTTCATATTGTTTAAATTGCTGAGTTTGGGGTGTCCTTTCTGTATTCTGGCAGTTTGTGGAGTTCTCTTTATTGTGGTGTTTCCTCGCTGTGTGTGGGTTTGTACAGGTGGCTTGTCAAGGTTTCCTGGTTAGGGAAGCTTGTGTCGGTGTTCTGGTGGGTGGAGCTGTATTTCTTCTCTCTGGAGTGCAATGAAATGTCCAGTAATGAGTTATGAGATGTCTATAGTTTTGGGGTGACTTTGGGCAGCCTGTATCTTGAAGCTCAGGGCTGTGTTCCTTTGTTGCTGGAGAATTTGCTTGGTATGTCTTGCCCTGGAACTTATTGGCCCTTGTGTGGTGCTTGGTTTCAGTGTCGGTATGGAGGCATTTGATGAGCTCCTGTGAATGAATGTTCCTGGAGTCGGGAGTTCCCTGGAGTCAGGGTTTGGACTTAAGTCTCCTGCTTCCGATTATCGGTCTTATTTTTACAGTAGTTTCAAAACTTCTCCTTCTATACAGCACCATTGATAAAACATCTACATTAAAGATGATAAGTTTCTCTACAGTGAGGGTCACTCAGAGAGGTTCACAGGGTTACATGGAGAAGAGAAGAGGGAGGAGGGAGTTAGAGGTGACCCAAATGAGATGAGGTGAATCAATAGTGGAGAGAGTGGGCTAGCCAGTAGTCACTTCCTTATGTGCACTCCACAACTGGACCACTCAGAGATGTTCACGGGGTTATACAGAGAAGAGAAGGAGGAAGGTAACAGAGGTGGCCAGAAGGATAAAAGGGGGGAATGAAAAGGAGGGAGACAGATCCAGCCAGTAATCAGTTCCCTAAGTGTTCTCCACCGTCTGGAACACACAGAAATTCACAGAGTTGGGTAGAGTAGAGAGGGGTTAGGGAGGAGACACAGGCGACCTGGTGGAGAAAAAGGAGGGTCCAAAGGGAGAGAGAGCAGTCAAGCCAGTAATCTCACTCCCTAGTGAAAAATGGGTCCTGAAGATTGGGTCCTTAAAGGTACAAAATTGGTAACAAATACATAAAAGCAAAAATTAAAAATCTAGAGTAGAGTTTGGAATTTCAAAAATACGATGTTAAAGAAAAGAAGAAGGAAAAGAAAGAGAGAAAGAACGAACAAACAAAAACAAACAAGGTCGCGAAAATTATAAAGAAAGTACAGGTACAAAATTGATAACTAATACCAGAAAGCGAAAATTAAAAATCTAGAGTAGAGTTTGGAATTTCAAAAATACGATGTTAAAGAAAAGAAGAAGGAAAAGAAAGAGAGAAAAAACGAACAAACAAAAACAAACAAGGTCGCGAAAATTATAAAGAAAGTACAGGTACAAAGTTGATAACTAATACCAGAAAGCAAAAATTAAAAATCTAGAGTAGAGTTTGGAATTTCAAAAATACAATGTTAAAAAAAAAAAAAAAGAAGAAGAAGAAAAATAAAGAGAGAAAACAAACAAACAAATACGAACAATGTCACAAAAATTATAAAGAAAATACAGGTACAAAATTGATATCAAATACCAAAAAGCATAAATTAAAAATCTAGAGTAAAGTTTGGAATTTCAGATATACAATGTTATATAAAAGAAGAAGAGAAAGAAACAGAGAAGAAGAAGAAAAAAAAAAGTCACAGAAATTATATTAAAAAAAAAACTATAGGTACAAAATTGATAACATATACCAAAAAGCAAAAATTAAAAATCTAGGGTAGAGTTTGGAATTTCAAAAATACAATGTTAAAGAAAAGAAGAAAAAAACAAAAACAAACAAAAAAAACAAGGTCAAAAAATTATAAAATATATATATATGAAGTTTGCTGAAGAAGAAAAAAATAGGGTCTTTTTTATTTTTTTTGGCAAAGTAATAGGTTATAAAAGTGAAAATTAAAGGAACAATAGAGGACTTAAAATTTTTTTTTTAATTAAAAAAAAAAAAGAAAGAATGATTGTAAAAATAATAAAAATATATCTAGGACTTTTTTTTTTTTTTTTTTTGTGGGTGAGTGGGTTCAGTTCATTTTTGGCTAGTTCCTTGGTCAGATTTATATTTCTCAAGATCTATAGGCCCCTTCCTATGTAGTCCGTAGTAACCACAGGGTTTTGATCTATTGCCTATAGCTTCCAAGGCGTTTCCCTCTGTTATATCTTCTTCTGTTTGCTAGTCTCTTCAGTATCTGGTTTCCGCCCTGACTCAAAGGGCACGGTGGAGGACACTTTTTTTTTTTTTTTTTTTTTTTTAGGCTTACTTGTTCAGTCGCGCTGTGGGGAGGGAGGGAGGGATGCTGCAAACAAATAACACTGGCGTGGGCTCGCAGTGCCTCAGCCACCCTGGGTCTGCCCCTGCTCACGGCGCGTGTAGCCTCCCTGTCCACACTGCTCGGACTCTAGGTTGTTCCGCCGGGAACAATCCGAGGCTGGCCCTGGGCTGCATGCACCTCCCAGGTCCAAGCCGCTCAGGTTCAGGCACTCGGGTAGTCCTCAGAGGCGCAGACTCAGTTGGGCCTGCGTTTTGTGCTCTTCCCAGGTCCGAGCGCCAATTTGCTCTTCCCAGGCGAGCGCCAATGCTGCGACTTATCGCCTCCCCACCACTCGGTTATCTGGATGTAAAACCGGCGCACCTTCTCAGGCAGATGTTGACCGTCCAGACCCCCAAGAAGTTTTAGTTAGCAAAGAAGCCTGCTTACAATTTTATAGATAATGTCTCTCTGGGGCTGCGATTGCCCCCTTCCGGCTCTGGCGCCTGTCACCGGAGGGGGAAGGTCTGCAGCCGGCTATCTCTGTTCAGTCCTTTGTTCCGTGCGCGGGCCTGGCGGTCTTAGGTTAGGGCTGGCTTTTCGCGTGGTAGGTATCCCACAGTCTGGTTTGCTAGCCCAAATTATTTCGCTCAGATAGCGCTCAGGGTGTTCAGGCCAGATTCTTACTCTCAGCGATGCAGCCCACGCCGCGCCTCCCTGCCCAGCCCCGGTTTGCTAATGGCGGATGCAGGCGTCTGCGCTGCTTCTCCGCTGGGGGAGTTACCGTAGGGCTCGCAATCTGCGAGTTTTAAATTGTTTATTTATTTTTTCTCCCTGTTATGTTGCCCTCTGTGCTTCCAAAGCTCGGCACAGATTCGGCAGTGAGAAGGTTTCCTGATGTTTGGAAACTTCTCTCTTTTTAAGATTCCCTTCCCGGGACGGAACTCCGTCCCTCCCTCTTTTGTCTCTTTTTGTTTGTTTGTTTTTAATATTTTTTCCTACCTCCTTTCGAAGAGTTGGGTTGCTTTTCTGGGTACCTGATGTCCTCTGCCGGCATTCAGAAGTTGTTTTGTGGAATTTACTCGACGTTTAAATGCTCTTTTGATGAATTTGTGGGGGAGAAAGTGTTCTCCCCGTCCTACTCCTCCGCCATCTTGGCTCCTCCCTCCCCTCTAGCTCTGTTCTTTTTCAAGATTGTTTGACTATTTGAGGTCTTCTGTGGTTGCATACAAATTTTAGTTATGTGAAATATAGTGTTGATAATTTGATAGGCATTGCATTGAATCTATAGATTGCCTTGGGTAGCATTGTCATTTTAGCAACATGGATTCTTCCAGTCCAAGGATGTGGTGTATCTTTCCATCTCTTTATGTTATCTTCAGTTTCTTTTATCATTGTCCTAATAGTTTTCAGAGTGCAGCTCTTTGTCTCTTTGGACAGGCTTATTCCTCAGATGTCATTGCTTTTGGATCTGCCCTTTCACTGCCGTTCCTAACTCAGTGTAAGTGCATGCTGCAGTATGTCTTGGGACATGCTGTATGTTCCTCATAATTTAAAAAGAAATTGCAGTAGAGTTCACCCCATTTGGTGAAAATTTCTATTAATTTTGACAAGTGAATAGTCATGTAGTGAAAGTGAAAGCAACAGTTAGAACTGGACATGGAGCAACAGACTGGTTCCAAACAGGAAAAGGAGTATGTCAAGGCTGTATATTGTCACCCTGCTTATTTAACTTATATGCAGAGTACATCATGAGAAACGCTGGGCTGGAAGAAGCACAAGCTGGAATCAAGATTGCTGGGAGAAATCTCAATAACCTCACATATGCATATGATGGAGAAGGCAATGGCACCCTACTCTAGTACTCTTGCCTGGAAAATTCCATGGATGGAGGAGCCTGGAAGGCTGTAGTCCATGGGGTCGCTGAGGGTTGGACACGACTGCTCGACTTCACTTTCACTTTTCACTTTCATGCATTGGAGAAGGTAATGGCAACCCACTCCAGTGTTCTTGCCTGGAGAATCCCAGGGACAGGGGAGCCTGATGGGCTGCAGTCTATGGGGTCACACAGAGTCAGACACGACTGAAGTGACAGCAGCAGCAGCAGCATGCATATGACACCACCCTTATGGCAGAAAGTGAAGAGGAACTAAAAAGCCTCTTGATGAAAGAGGAGAGTGAAAAAGTTGGCTTAAAGTTCAACATTCAGAAAACGAAGATCATGGCATCTGGTCCCATCACTTCATGGGAAATAGATGGGGAAACAGTGGAAACAGTGTCAGACTGTATTTTTTGGGGGCTCCAAAATCACTGCAGATGGTGATTGCAGCCACAAAATTAAAAGACGCTTACTCCTTGGAAGGAAAGTTATGACCAACCTAGATAGCATATTCAAAAGCAGAAATATTACTTTGCCAACAAAGGTCTATCTAGTCAAGGTTATGGTTTTTCCTGTGGTCATGTATGGATGTGAGAGTTGGACTGTGAAGAAGGCTGAGTGCCAAAGAATTGATGCTTTTGAACTGTGGTGTTGGAGAAGACTCTTGAGAGTCCCTTGGACTGCAAGGAGATCCAACCAGTCCATCCTAAAGGAGATCAGTCCTGGGTGTTCATTGGAAGGACTGATGCTGAAGCTGAAACTCTAATACTTTGGGCCACCTCATGCAAAGAGTTGACTCATTGGAAAAGACCCTGATTCTGGGAGGGATTGGGGGCAGGAGGAGAAGGGGATGACAGAGGATGAGATGGCTGGATGGCATCACTGACTCGATGGACATGAGTTTGAGTGAACTCCGGGAGTTTGTGATTGACAGGGAGGCCTGGCGTGCTGCGATTCATGGGTTCAGTCAGACACGACTGAGCGACTGAACGGAACTGAAGCTTTTATAATGCTTTTAATTCATTAAAGAATTGTTACTTTTGTCATAACCTGTCCCTCCCTAGTTTTTCCCATCTTGGTTACCATCACCTCCATTCATCCAGTTACTCAGGCAAGAAACTTCATTACTGTCTCTGTTCTCAGCTTAGAAAATTTCCCATCAGAAAGCAGACATTCAATAAATGTTTGTGGAGAGAAAGAGCACTTGGACAAACATATGCACTTGAATGTCTAAAGTCTGATTGATTCGCACTGCTTTCATATCCTAGGTTGTAAAGGCTTTCGCATGAGCAGTCAATCTCAGACATTTGGCACATAAAGCATGGGATGCTTTTTGGTGTGCTTCCTCGTGTTTAAGGTGGTTTGAAATAATCGACCATATTTTGTCATGCTGTAAGATGATACATTTTTCTCAATTCGTTGGTCCATTGCTTCCCTTCACGAATAATCAATTTATGAGGTTGTTACCGTGTACCAGACCCTGGTGATGAGGACGTGAACAACGGAGTTATCTTCTCTGCCCTCAGGGCGTTTGCAGTTTGGCAGGAGAGGCAGACAGAACAAATAATGACAAATATCCCTTGTCATGTTGGGGTGATGTATTATGGCAATGTGTCACGGGCAATGCTCAACTTAGCCTGAGATGGAATCAGTAAAGCCTTCTGGGGGAGGTCACGTCTGAGACGATCTGAGAGCAGGGTGGCAGTGAGCAGGCAAAGAACAGGGGTGCATGTTTCAGATGGAGGGAACAATGTACAGAAAGGAGGAAGAAACATTGCTTGTTAAAGACAAAACAACAACAACCCCAACAATCTGGAAGAAGGCCTGAGGGGTTGGATCAGGGTGAGTGGATGGGAAAAGGGATGTGAAATGAGACCAAAAAAAGAAAAAAGCCAGCTAGAGCCAGATCACGGGGGCCTCAAAGGGCAGAGTAAAGATTTTTGGCCTTAATACCAACAGCAGTAGGCAATTTGAGGGTTAATAAAGAAAGCAACACAACTGTAGTTTTCTCTTGTAAAGGGAGACTTTGGCTTCAGTGGGGAGATTGATTAGAGAAGGTAAGAATGAATGCACAGGCAGACACCAGTAAGGTGACTGTGTTCAACCTGTTGAAAGTGAAAGTCGCTCAGTCGTGTCAGACTCTTTGCAACCCCATGGACTATACAGTCCATGGAATTCTCCAGGCCAGAATACTGGAGTGGGTAGCCTTTCCCTTCTCCAGGGGATCTTCCCAACCCAGGCATCGAACCCAGGTCTCCTGCATTGCAGGTGGATACTTTACCAGCTGAGCCACAAGGGAAGCCCAAGAATACAGGAGTGGGTAGCCTATCACTTCTCCAGGGGCTCTTCCCAACCGAGGAATCCAACCAGGGTCTCCTGCATTGTAGGCGGATTCTTTACCAACTGAGTTACTCTTGCTAAGTCGCTTCAGTCGTGTCCGACTCTGTGCAACCCCATAGACGGCGGCCCACCAGGCTCCCCCGTCCCTGGGATTCTCCAGGCAAGAACACTGGAGTGGGTTGCCATTGCCTTCTCCAATGCATGAAAGGGAAAAGTGAAAGTGAAGTCGCTCAGTTGTGTCCGACTCCTCGCGACCCCATGGTCTGCAACCTACCAGGCTCCTCCATCCATGGGATTTTCCAGGCAAGAGTACTGGAGTGGGGTGCCATTGCCTTCTCTGAGTTACTGTTACTATATCACAAATCCCTCCAAAGCTTAGCAGCTTACAGCAAACACCCTCATCGTTCGTGGGTTGGGATCCTGGCCCAGCTTGCCTAGAGACACTGGTTGAGGCTTCACAGGGCTACAGCCCAGGTGTCTGCCAGGATGATGCCAAGTCTCAGGCCCACAGGAGGGAGGGCCACATCCATGCTCACTCATGTGGCTGTTGACCAGAATCAGCTCCTCTGGGACTATGGGACTGGGGACTTCTGGTCCTTGTGTGATAGTTGTTGTTGGAGGCTTCTGTTCGGTTCTGTGCCATGCAGGTCTCTGCGGGGCGGCTCTCAGCACAGCGGCAGCTGGATTCCTTCAGAACAAGCAAGTGAGAGAATGAGAAGGAAATGAAAGCTCGAGTAATCTTGTCACCCTCTCAGCAGTCGCATCCCATCATGTTCACTGTGTTCTATTAGAGGTGGAGGGCGAGAGGGCCATACCACAGTGTGAACAGCAGCGGGTGGGAGTCCCTGGGGGTCGTCATAGAGGCTGCCACCATGTGGCTGTTCCAATGATCTGACTCAGAAAGATGCAGTTTGACCTTGGAGGGTAGGAGGTAGAATTGGCAAAACTTGATCATTGCTTTGGATATGGTGGATAAAGAAATGAGAGATTTTAAAGACTGCAGATTTCAGGCTTGAGCTCCTGAGTTGATGCCAGCACTGTTCACTTGCAGTGACATCCTGCAAGAACGGAGAGATAAGTTCAGTTCTGGACATACTAGGTTTCAGGTGACTCTGCAGTATCTAATTTGAAAATCAGACAGGTGGTTCTGTATTCAGATTTGGAGCTCATAAGAAAACTATGGGTCAGATGATTGTTGTTCAGTCACTCAGTCGTGTCTGACTCTTTGCGGCCCCATGAACTGCAACCTGCCAGGCTTCCCTGTCCTTCAGTATCTCCTGGAGTCTGCTCAGACTCATGTCCATTGAGTCAGTGATGCCATCCAACCATCTCATCCTCTGTTGCCCCCTTCTCCTCCTGCCCTCAATCTTTCCCAGCATCAGGGTCTTTTTCAGTGAGTCCGCTCTTTACATCAGGTGGCCAAAATATTGGAGCTTCAGCTTTAGCATCAGTCCTTCCAGTGACTATTCAGGGTTTATTTCCTTTAGGATTGACTGGTTTGATCTCCTTGCAGTCCAAGGGACTCTCAAGAGTCTTCTCCAACACCACAGTGTGAAAGCATCAATTCTTCAGTGCTCAGCCTTCTTTATGGTCCAACTCTCACATCCATACATGACTACTGGAAAGATCATAGCTTTGACTATATGGACCTTTATCAGCAAAATGATGTCTCTGCTTTTTAATATGCTGTCTAGGCTTGTCATAGCTTTCTTCCAAGGAGAAAGTGTCTTTTAATTTCATAGCTGCAGTCACCATCCACAGTGATTGGAGCCCAAGAAAATAAAATATATCCCTGTTTCCCCATCTATTTGCTATGAAATGATAGCACCAGATGCCATAATCTTAGTTTTTGAATGCTGAGTTTTAAGTCAATGTTTTCACTCTGTTCTTTCACTCTCATCTAGAGGCTCTTTGGTTCTTTTCTTTCTATCATTAGAGTGGTATCCTCTCCATATTTGAGGTTGTTGATATTTCTCCCAGCAATCTTGATTCAGATGATAGAGCTTGCATTTGTCAGCATGGGGATGGTAATTAAAGTCTGTCTAGGTCCCTGGAAGTGCAAATTTCCCAAGAGACAAGAGGCCACTGGGAATGGGGTGAGTAGACTCTAATTCTACCCTGGTTCCTGGATTCATCCGTTCTACATACTGGAGACAGAATAACACGTAATGAACATTGGCATAACATGTTACATCCTGAAAGCAACACCCTGACCTCACTGGGTGTCATCTCCAGGCTGTAACCTTAGTTGTCCCTTCATGCTATTCCAGCCTGTTTCAGGACAGCAATGTCTGGGTTATGCAGGGTGTGAGAGACTAGCAGCAGTCTGTGTTTAGTTTGTACCAGTGTACCAAGCTGACCCACCTATGAACCAGACCTAGCTACTTTCTTCCTCCATCACCAGATGGGGTTCTCGGGTATTATATAACAGGGCCATTCCAAAATGCCCACATCTTGGAGCCTTTAGATCTTCTCCTTGGAACTCTAATGAGACTGTCCTGGTATCTTCACCTCATTTAACATGAAGCAGTGTCTTTGACACTTACGTCCTAAGAGTCATCTCAGAAATGCGTTAGAACCAACTCCAAAGCTTGAAGGAAACTGGAGGTGCCACTGAAAGAAAAAAGACCCAAAACCAAGGGAGAGGCCCACAGACTGGTAAAAGTGATTTGAGGGGACCAGTAGACCCCCCTTGATGTCTACTACAAAGTGATAGGGGTGGATGATGTGAAGAGAGTGTAGAGAGAGAAGAGCAAAGATTTCAGATAAAGCCCTCCCAACATGACCCCAGTAGTCAATGGTTAAGGAGAAGAGATTGCCAACGAATGAGACAGGAACAAAGTTGCATAAGAGACGATGCTCAGGTAGAAAAAAAGGATCATTCTATTGAATCGGCAGGTGCTAAGTCATTAAGTTAGCTGAGATCTCAGATACCTTCAATGGGTGTAGTGTCAAGCGACAATGATGACCTTGGTGAGAGCAATGTCAGTGAGATAGTGAGCCCAGGAACCAGATTTAAAGTGAAGAGGGGAAGAGAAGAAAATGAAGTCAAATTAAAAAAAAAATTAACACCAGAAGGAAGGAAATAGGATGGTGGATGGAAAGACTATGGGGTTATCTAGGGTTTTATTCTGTATTTGATTTTTAAAGAAAAAAGTTTGCAGAGACATGAGCATGGCTAAATGTTAGTGGGAAGGAGCTAGGAGACATAGAGGGAGAGGGGAATTTTGGGGTGGGGGGAGAGAGAGAGGCAAACTATGATTCTTTTGTACACAATTTTGGAGAAGAAAAATCTAGAAGAGTTTAAGCCTGGATGGAGGGATTGATTTTGATGGGAATAGGCAACCTCTGCTTTGAAACAGGAGGGAAGAGGATGGGAGAGTTTAGGGCTTTGGTGTGAGAAGCTGAAATTATATAATTTAAACCTGATGGCTTATTTTCCTTGAGTAGGAGTTAAGGCCATTTGAGAAGAGTCTCAGGGTCAGAAGAAGTAGGAGGTGTGAGGTTGGTGGACAGTGTCTAAAAGGAAGCTCAGCTATTGTGCAGAAGGTGGACAGATGACTTCAGCAATGACAATTAGAGAGTGGTCTTACCAGGTAACACGCAGCTCAGCAGGGTCAGTTCAGCAGGTCCAGGGTTGGCAGAGAATAGACAATATGTGTCTGAAGCGTGGACATGCTGCCAACCCTGAGG
The DNA here is from genome assembly GCF_002263795.3 of Bos taurus. NCBI lineage: Eukaryota > Metazoa > Chordata > Mammalia > Artiodactyla > Bovidae > Bos > Bos taurus. Next base: position 95,711,018 of record NC_037334.1, read on the forward strand.
TTCTTGGGAAACTAGAAAATAAGCAACTTTTACTAGAAGGGAAGTGGTATTAGGTTTAGTTAGAGGAAGATTAGAGGTTAGGTTAGAGGAAGTTGGGTTTAGTTATGAGCAGGAAGTAGAAAAGTGCAAAGTTTGAGGTTGTGGAGTTGTTTGTAGTAGAGCTGGGCCTTCTAGAGGGAAAACCCAAAGGGAGCAAAGATTAGAGCACGTATAAGGTCAGGGAGAGGGCTTCCTGGTGGCTCAGAAGGTAAAGAGTCTCCCTGCAATGCAGGAGACCTGGGTTCTATCCCTGGGTCAGAAAGATCCCCTGGAGAAGGAAATATCAATCCACTCCAGTATTATTGCCTACAAAATCCCATGGACAGAAGAGCCTAGTGGGCTAAGTCCATGAGGTCACAAAGAGTCAGACACAACTGACCCACTAATACCCAAGGTCAGGGAGAAGAAAACAGAACATTATACAAATAAGCTAACAAACAAAAATACTCTAAATGTGTCTTTTAACCAGTGAAAACACTATTGTTTTCTACTCAACAGTATAAACTTTCTTAGCCAGTGTAGCCAATTGGGATGATTTGAAAAATTGAATTAAAATAAATCTTACCAGGAACTGAAGTTTATTAGTTGCTCAGGTCCAAACTAAGCTATTGGTTTTAAGGCTACATTCATGTTTGGGTATTAAAATACACCGTTTTTGCTGTGATGATAACTAAATATAATCATTTCTTCTTTCTATTCTTGACTTCACTCTGATATGACTGTTTTAAGATAATTTTTAAGTGATCTACTTTTTATTTTTAAATGCAACATATATAACTGTTCATCAAAAACTGGCTGCAGATATTCCGTTTCTATCTGGAGGCCTGTTGTCAATGAGTCTTTCAAAGACCATTTGGGTCAGTGAAAAGTGAAAGTCACTCAGTTGAGTCCCGCTCTTTGTGACCCACTGGGCTGCAGCCTGCCAGGTTCCTCTGTCCATGGAGTTCTCCAGGCAAGAATACGGGAGTGTGTTGCCTTTCCTTCTTCAGGGGATCTTCTCAACCCTGGATTGGATCCAGAGAGACATACAAGTTTATGGAGAAGAGCAGCTATACCTTTATCTTTCAAAACCAGGGCATGTTTGCAGCTGAGAAGTGTTCACTGTTGTCAGTTTCATACTGCACAAAACCTGAGTGTTTTGGAAAATAAAGAATGAAAAGTAGGTTGGATTGGAATTGTTGACAGAATGTTGTGCTTAGGGTCTCTGTAAGTAACTCTGTGTTGCATTCTTTAAGCAATAAGGTGCCACTAAACTCCTTGCTGATGGTGACTTTCACCATCAGAACTGAACTTCAGTAGGATAACTCTTGGCTGCTTTGTGGAAGTTGGAGTGAAAAGCAAAAGGCAGTGAGACTAGAGGCAAAAGAAAAGTGACATAGTCTGGGGAAGAAATATCGAATCGAGTCTGTACAAATGACCACTATACGAAGATGGTTGGCAGGCAAGCTTTTTTTTTTTTACCACCAGTGCCACCTAGGAAGATACCATACAAAGATGGTAAAAGAACAAAACTCTTTTCTGTTTCTCCTCTACTTTAAACATTTCTGACACCAAGTGTCTATTTTTTTTTCCCCACACCAACTAATTTTCCAACTTCTTGGACACCGATTAAATAGGTGCCATACAATTCAGTTATAACACTGTCTGGAGTCAGCTTAGACCCCACAAGTTAAGAACTCAGTCCCCAAAGGCTGCCCTCCCCAGAGCGTCAGACATCAGTCACAGCTCCATGCTGTCATCTGTGTTCTGGCTGACCAGCTATGAATCAAAGGTTTCTGTGACCCCCCGCTTCCCTTCAGTTTGACAATTTGCTAGAACAGCTCACGGGACAGGACTCAGAAACAACAATTTATTTACTATATATCTATATGTGTATCTACTATATACTATATATATTATTTATTTACTATATATTTATATATAATAATTAATAATTAGTATTAATTATTAATTGTTATTTATATATTTGTATACTATATATTTACTATATCATTTTATTATCAAAGGATACAACTCAGATGCAAGAAGGCACAAGGCAAGGCATGGGGAAAGGGAGGGGAGCTTCCATGTCCTCTCCAGGGGCACTGCCTTCCAAGTACTTCCATGCATTCACCAGCCAAGAAGTTCTCTGAGCCCCTTTGGTTGTTAGGATTTTCACTCAGGCTGTATTACATTGGCACGATTGATCAGATCATTGGTCATTGGTGATTAACTCAACCTCCAACTAGGTCAAGGGGAAAGACTGAAAATTTCAACCCTCTCAACGTTGAGCCTTCTTGCGCCCAGCCCAACCATCCAGGAGTCACCACATTAGCATCAAAACAAGTATGGTTGAAAGGGGCCTCTCATGAATAACAAAAGCTGCTCCTCTTACCCCTGCCACTTAAGAAATTTCAAGAGTTTTAGGAGTGCTGTGCCAGGAACTGGAGACAAGAGCAAAATATTTCTTACTGTATCACAATATCACAGATGGGGATGGAGTAAGCTGCGGATGTACAACCTACACGTGATTGGCAACTGGGTGAACTGCCTGATTTGTCCAATTATACTAGAAAGGTCATGATTCCTGAACTTCACTGCTCCTACTTCAATTAAATCCTTCTCCACATGCACCCAAATATCTCCCTGAGCCATGTAGACTCTGTCAGAAAGAACAGCACGTTTCCTGACACCAATAACATTAGGGAGAAGGGAGGGAAAACAGTCGCATAATTACTGTTGCACAATTGCAATTGGAACTGATTCTGCCAGCCAGAAATTGGCTCCTGGCCTCCCCTGCTGACATTTCAGACCTTCATTATAAGTGAAGAACCTTGGTAACCGTGTCACACATTTTCCTGTGGTCTGAAACATACTCATTTAATGAGATGATGACCTTTATTTATCTACAGAATGTGACACCATTAGCCAAACACACAGAGTGAGGTTGAGACAATGATTTGGAACTCACAATTTAGATGTTTTTCTGAAAAACATCTAGGCAAAAATGAACAGAAATGTCCTCTATTACTAGGGATTGTGATTTAAGATCAGATGCACTGTAACTTGGGTGTAGAGTGTGAATAATAGGGTGTATAACTCTTCACTCATATTCAATGCCCCTTTTGCAAAAACGTTAATGCTTACCCGACCCTTTGAAATGAGGTTTGGTCACATGACTTGCTTTGTTTGAAGAAATGTGATGGCAGTAATGCGCATGTCCTTTCCAGATGGATGTTTAAGAACCAGTGCATTTTTTTCAGGGCTGCCCTTCTCTTCTGCCTTGGCAACTGATAGTTGTAGCGTCTCCAGCTGGATCTTTGGGTGAGGACGCAGTGACATGGAGCTAGCACGTAAAGGAAATGTATTATGCTCGAGAGAGAAACCTTTATTGCGTTAAGCCACTGGGATTTGGAGCTGTTTGTTACCACAACATAGTCAACCTATCTTAACTGATAAAAGGTGTATATTTCTACTGTACACCACTATTATATATATGGAGTCATTTTTATAAGAAAAAACATTGGGGGGAAAGGCAGTGTGGGTGTAACAAGAAAATTTGGTAGAAAATAGTCTTTAAATTGTCACTAGAAATTGGTGAAAATAACCTACTTGTTCTTTCATGTTTAACTATATACTGCTATAAAAATGATCAAATATTTTGTTTCAAGTGCTTAGGGGTAGAGAAAGAGGTGGAGGAGTTGGAACTTGAAAATAATGAATGTACAAAAAATGGAAAGTTCTCCGGATTTTCTAAAAGGATCAAAGAAGTGTGAACTAATAGAAATGTCTGTAACCGCAGAGAGCCAAAAAAAACCTGTTGGCTGGGTGTTTTTCTGACTCCTCATCTAGAATTAGCCTGTGAAGGTCAACCCACTCTGCTTGGCTCATCTTAGAGGATCATTCCAATGCTTGGAATATTGAAGGGATCTATCAGATCTGCCCCGACACATGAGGTAGGTCAAGTACGACAGCCAAAAACTAGTCAGAACTCAAGAAAAGTCTTCAAAGAGCCTTTCTGTAATTGCTTAAGACCTTATCAGGTCAATATGTTTTCTTGGTTCAAAAGGATTTCTTTATGTCTCTTAGAGTGTTTCTCAGAGTGAAATGTGAATTGAAAAGTCAGATGAGATGCATTTATGTATTGCAGTATGATTACCACCATAGCAGGGCTTTCCTGATCGCTCAGTTGGTAAAGAATTTGCCTGCAACGCATGAGACCCTGGTTCGATTCCTGGGTTGGGAAGATCCACTGGAGAAGGGATAGGCTACCCACTCCAGTATTCTAGCCTAGAGAATTCCATGGACTATACCCATGGGGTCACAAAGAGTTGGACATGACTGAGCGACTTTCACTCACCACCATAGCATCAGCTAACACCTCTGTCATATCATGTAGTATGTGTGTGTGTGTGTGTGTGTGTGGTAAACAAAATAAAATATGGAGAACAGTTAAGGTATAATCTCTTAGCAACTCTTAAGTTTATGGTATGGTATCGTTGACTATAATCATATATGAATGTATCAAATCAACATGTTGCACATGTCAATTACAGCTCAAAAAAAGTCTGAAAAGATAAAAGCAGGACCTGACTATAGTGATCTTTGAAGAATGTAAGCTTGAGTTGCTTCATCTGACTTGAATGTAGTTATCTTTAATTGCTTTGCAGGGTGTGTATGTGTGTGTGTGTGTGTGTGGAGGGAGTGCCGAGAAATTAGACATGATGTTATTGACCAGTCAGCTGTTTGCAGGGGCTTCCAGCAGGTTACTTAAGAGATGTGGCATCCATCATTCAATGCAGAAAGGAGCCCTGGTTTTAGATTTTTCTCCAAGCAGGATGTATCCACTTTCACAAACAGGGTTTATAGCATCCCTTTAAACACAATACTTAGAGTAGAATAATTCTGCATAAAAGAACCAAAGTCTAAGTGAAACCTGCTTAGATTTACTGGAGGGGTATGCTGTCTTACTTTGCTGTAATGTGCATTTGCTGACAATGCCTGGCTGCTGTGGCGGCAGTGGCACAGAAGTGTGATGGCAGCAGTGGCAGCATACAAGCATTGCCGAGAGGAGCAACCCCATGCCCAAGGTCAGGAGCAGCCATGAAGAGATACCCCACCTCCAAGGTAAGGGAAACCAAGTAAGATGGTAGGCACTGAGAGAGGGCATCAGAGGGCAGACACACTGAAACCACAATCACAGACAACTAGCCAATCTAATCACATGGACCACAGCCTTGTCTAACTCAATGAAACTAAGTCATGCCATGTGGGGCCACCCAAGATGGATGGGTCATGGTGGAGAGGTCTGACAGAATACGGTCCACTGGAGAAGGGAATGGCGAATCAATTCAGTATTGTTGCCTTGAGAACCCCATGAACAGTATGAAAAGGCAAATAGGACACTGAAAGAGGAACCCTCCAGGTCAGTAGGTGCCCAATGTGCTACTGGTGATCAGTGGAGAAATAACTCCAGAGAGAATGAAGGGATGGAGCCAAAGCAAAAACAACACCCACTTGTGGATGGGACTGGTGATAGAAGTAAGGTTTGATGCTGTAAAGAGCAATATTGCATAGGAACCTGGAATGTCAGGTCCATGAATCAAGGCAAATTGGAAGTGGTCAAACAGGAGATGGCAAGAGTGAACATTGACATTCTAGAAATCAACAAACTAAGTTAGACTGGAATGGGTGAATTTAACACAGATGACCATTATATCTACTACGGTGGGCAGGAATCCCTTAGAAGAAATGGAGTAGCCATCACAGTTAAAAAAAGAGTCCAAAATGCAGTACTTGGATGCAATCTCGAAAATGACAGAATGATCTCTGTTTGTTTCCAAGGCAAGCCATTCAATGTCACAGTAATACAAGTCTATGCCCCGATCAGTAATGCTGAAGTTGAACAGTTCTACGAAAATCTACAAGACCTTCTAGAACTAACACCCCAAAAAGACGTCCTTCTCATTATAGGGGACTGGAATGCAAAAGTAGGAAGTCAAGAAACACCTGGGGTAACAGGCAAATTTGGCCTTGGAGTACAGAATGAAGCAGGGCAAAGGCTAATAGAGTTCTGCAGAGAGAATGCACTGGTTATAGCAAACACCTTCTTCCAACAACACAAGAGAAGGCTCCACACATGGACATCACCAGATGGTCAACACCGAAATCAGATTGATTATATTCTATGCAGCCAAAGATGGAGAAGCTCTATACAGTCAGCAAAAACAAGACTGGAGCTGACAGTGACTTGGATCATGAACTCCTTATTGCCAAATTCAGACTTAAATTGAAGAAAGTAGGGAAAACCACTAGATCATTCAGGTGTGACCTAAATCAAATCCCTTATGATTATACAGTGGAAGTGAGAAATAGATTTAAGGGACTAGATCTGATAGATAGAGTGCCTGATGAACTATGGACTGAGGTTTGTGACATTGTTCGGGAGACAGGGATCAAGACCATCCCCAAGAAAAAGAAATGCATAAAAGCAAAATGGCTGTCTGAGGAGGCCTTACAAATATCTGTGAAAAGAGAAGTGAAAAGCAAAGGAGAAAAGAAAAGATATAAGCATCTGAATGCAGAGTTCCAAAGAATAGCAAGAAGAGATAAGAAAGCCTCCCTCAGTGATCAATGCAAAGAAATAGAGGGAAACAACAGAATGGGAAAGGCTAGAGATCTCTTCAAGAAAATTAGAGATACCAAGGGAACATTTCATGCAAAGATGGGCTCAATAAAAGACAGAAATGTTAGGGACCTAACAGAAGCAGAAGATGTTAAGAAGAGGTGGCAAGAATACACAGAAGAACTGTACAAAAAGTCAAGTGGGCCTTAGAAATCATCACTATGAACAAAGCTAGTGGAGATGATAGAATTCCAGTTGAGCTATTTCAAATCCTGAAAGATGATGCTGTGAAAGTGCTGCACTCAATATGCCAGCAAATTTGGAAAACTCAGCAGTGGCCACAGGACTGGAAAAGGTCAGTTTTCATTCCAATCCCAAAGAAAGGCAATGCCAAAGAATGTTCAAACTACCGCACAATTGCGCTCATCTCACACGCTAGTAAAGTAACGCTCAAAATTCTCCAAGCCAGGCTTCAGCAATATGTGAACCGTGAACTTTCAGATGTTCAAACTGGTTTTAGGAAAGGCAGAGGAACCAGAGATCAAATTGCCAACATCAGCTGGATCATGGAAAAAGCACAAGAGTTCCAGAAAAACATCTATTTCTGCTTTATTGACTATGCCAAAGCCTCTGACTGTGTGGATCACAATAAACTGTGGAAAATTCTGAAAGAGATGGGCATACCAGACCACCTGACTTGCCTCTTGAGAAATCTGTATGCAGGTCACGAAGCAACAGTTAGAACTGCACATGGAACACCAGACTGGTTCCAAATAGGAAAAGGAGTAAGTCAAGGCTGTATATTGTCACCCTGCTTATTTAACTTATATGCAGATTACATCATGAGAAACGCTGGGCTGGAAGAAGCACAAGCTGGAATCAAGATTGCTGGGAGAAATATCAATAACCTCAGATATGCAGATGACACCACCCTTATGGCAGAAAGTGAAGAAGAATTAAAGAGCCTCTTGATGAAAGGGAAAGAGGAGAGTGAAAAAGTTGGCTTAAAGCTCAACATTCAGAAAACTAAGATCATGGTATCTGGTCCCATCACTTCATGGCAAATAGATGGGAAACAGTGGAAATAGTGGCTGACTTTATTTTTCTGGGCTCCAAAATCACTACAGATGGTGACTGCAGCCATGAAATTAAAAGACACTTACTCCTTGGAAGGAAAGTTATGACCAACATAGACAGCATATAAAAAAGCAGAGACATTACTTTGTCAACAAAGGTCCATCTAGTCAAGGCTATGGTTTTTCCAGTGGTTGTGTATGGATGTGAGTGTTGGACTATAAAGAAAGCTGAACGCCAAAGAATTGATGCCTTTGAACTGTGGTATTGGAGAAGACTCTTGAGAGTCCCTTGGACTGCAAAGAGATCCAACCAGTCCATTCTAAAGGAGATCAGCCCTGGGTGTTCTTTGGAAGTGAAAAGTGAAAGTGAAGTTGCTCAGTCGTGTCCGACTCTTTGCGACCCCATGGACTGTAGCCTACCATGCTCCTCCCTCCATAGGATTCTCCAGGAAAGAGTACTGGAGTGGGTTTCCATTTCCTTCTCCAGGGGATCTTCCTGACCCAGGGATCGAACCTGGGTCTCCCGAGTTCCAGGCAGACGCTTTAACCTCTGAGCCACCAGAGAAGTCCTTTGGAAGGAATAAAGCTAAAGCTGAAACTCCAGTACTTTGGCCACCTGATGCAAAGAGCTGACTGATTTGAAAATACCCTGATGCTGGGAAAGATTGAGGGCAGGAGGAAAAGGGGACGACAGAGGATGAGATGGCTGGATGGCATCACTGACTCGATGAATGTGAGTCTGAGTGAACTCCAGGAGATGGTGATGAACAGGGAGGCCTGGCCTGCTGCGGTTCATGTGGTCACAAAGAGTCAGACACAACTGAGTGACTGAACTGAACTGAACCAGTTGACAGAAAATAAAATTTTACTTTTGTTTGAGTATGTGTGCAAACAAAAAAAAAAGGCTTACTTTATTACTATCTATGGAAGCAAGTGAAAAATTACCCTACTGTTAAAGGGGGGAGATAGGAACATGAAGAAACAAAGCCACACTTGACCTTTGGTGTAGCTAGAACAGAGCTCCAGGTTTAGGCAGTCTGCCTGCCAGCCACGCCCACTTGGGCATCTAATGGGATCCTGACGTCCGTCCGTGTCTCGCCTGCACTCCTGATGTTTTCCTCCTTTAACCTGCTTTCCCTGCAGACTTTCCATTGCCGGAAACGGAAACTTCATTTTCTGGCTGCTCAGGCCGAACACTTTGGAGTTACGTTTGACTCTCCTTTTTCTTTCATGCTAAATCCATGGGAAGATTTGAGCAGCTTTTTAAAAAATATATATCCTGTATCTGGCCACTTATCACCACCTCCATTGTTCTCAGTCTAGTCCAAGCCATCACCAGTCCCCTTCTGATCTATGAACAAGCTCCTACTCATCTCCTCCTTCCCAGTCTTGTCCTCTTAGGGACATTTCTCCACAAGGCGGTTGAAGGAATTTTTTTTAACATGTATTTTTAAAAATAATGTATGAAAAAAGTGAAAGTGTTTTCCCCCTCAGTCCTATCTGACTTTTTGTGACCCCGTGGACTGTGGCCTGCCAGGCTCCTCTGTCCAAGGGATTCTCCAGGCAAAAATCCTGGAGTGGGTTGCCATTTCCTCCTCCAGGGAATCTCTTGACACAGGAATTGAACTGTTGCCTCCTGCACTGCAGGCAGATTCTTTACCATTGGAGCCATCAGAGAAAATAATGTATACCTGGACATAATTTAAAGAGTCAGTTTCAAAAGTTTGTTACTTAAACAGTAGTCCCTTTCACCCGCCCTCCCAATTACTGCTTCCCAGAGGCAGGCAGCCAGCCTTTGTCTGATTTTAATATTGGCCGCATTTCATTCAGTCACTAATGCCTGTGATTATATGATGCTATAAAGGCTGCCAGTTACACTGTGTCACACCATGGGTTGAGACATAGCCTCATTATGGACATGTTGAAATGCAAAAAAGTTGTCTCAGAATTGAAGAAATATGGTACTTTCATTTCTTTGAATAATTTGGGGATATATAAATATATTTTATTTCTTCTAAAATTGCTCAGTTATGTCCAACTCTTTGAGACCCCATGGACTATACAGTTCATGGAATTCTCCAGGCCAGAATACTGGAGTGGGTAGCCTTTTTCCTTCTTCAAGGATCTTCCCAACCCAGGCATCGAACCCAGGTCTCCTGCATTGCAGGCAGATTCTTTACCAGCTGAGCCATAAGGGAAGCCCAAGAATACAGGAGTGGGTAGCCTATCCTTTCTCCAGCAGATCTTCCCAACTCAGGAATTGAACTGGGGTCTGCTGCATTGCAGTTGGATTCTTTACCAACTGAGCAATTACGGAAGCCCCATATAAATATATATATTATATATATATATATATGGCTTCCAGGTGGTGCTGCTGCTGCTGCAGCTAAGTTGCTTCAGTCGTGTCTGACTCTGTGTGACCCCATAGACGGCAGCCCACCAGGCTCCCCCATCCCTGGGATTCTCCAGGCAAGAACACTGGAGTGGGTTGCCATTTCCTTCTCCAATGCATGAAAGTGAAAAGTGAAAGTGAAGTTGCTCAGTCATGTCCGACTCTAGCGACCCCATGGACTGCAGCCTACCAGGCTTCTCCATCCATGGGATTTTCCAGGCAAGAGTACTGGAGTGGGGTGCCATTGCCTTCTCCCCAGGTGGTGCTAGTGGTAAAAAATCCCCCTGCCAATGCAGGAGACGCAAGAGGCTCAGGTTTGATCCCTAGGTGGGGAAGATCCCCTGGAAGAGAATGGCTACCCACTCCAGTATTCTTACCTGGAAAATTCCATGGTCAGAGGAGCCTGGTGGGCTACAGTCCATGGGGTTACAAAGTGTCAGACATGACTGAATGACTGAGCAGCAGCAGCATGATTATCTATATTCCTAATTCTTGGGTTTAGCCATTAAGCACTGACTTCCCACTATGGAAGGTGAAGGTCTATTATGCTTTATACCCTCTCCGCACTATGGAAGGTGAAGGTCTATTATGCTTTTATAGCCTCTCCCCTACTGTCGTATCCCTCATCCACAGTAAGACATCATTTGATTATCCCATATCTTCATAGTATGGCTATATAAACATTTTCATAGCTGGATCATATAATACTCTTTAATTATCTTGTCTTTTCCTCCCCATTCCTTTCTGTTTGCCACTGGAGTTTTTAATCATCTTTTTAAAACTTTCAGTTATTTATTTAATTTTTTAAAGTCACTCAGTCATGTCCGACTCTTTGCGACCCCATAGCCCATGGAATTCTCCAGGCCAGAATACTGGAGTGGGTAGCTTTTCCTTTCTGCAGGGGATCTTCCTAACCCAGGGATCGAACCCAGGTCTCCCGCATTACAGGCAGATTCTTTACCAGCTGAGCCACAAGGGAAGCTGAAGACTGGAGTGGGTTGCCTATCCCTTCTCTATGGGATTTTCCCACCCGAGCAATCACAATGGGGTCTCCTGCATTTCAGGCGGATTCTTTACCAACTGAGCTATTATATTTACTTATATTTCTGTGTAATTATGCTCAAGCTCACTCTCCTGTGTATAAATTTTAGGCACTCAGGTCTTCATCCTAGAGTCTTCTGAGTTCTCTAGCCAGGTTGCAGAGTTGTGAGCTTGGCATTTCTTTTTACCATCTCTCTGGTATTCTTGTTCCCTATGTCAACAGGCTCCTGTTCCTTGGATTTTGTAATCTTTCTTGTTTTGCTCCTTTGTATGGAACATCTACTGTATTACTTTTCTGAGTAAGTTTTAAAGTAATGTTTTGAAACCTTGCATGTCTAAAAATAATTTTATTCTACTCCTGCGTTTAATTGCCTGGGTACGAAATTTCAAGCTAGGAAGAATTTCTCCCAGTCTGGATAAAGTATTGCTTCATTTCCCCCAGTATAGTCCAGGATCGTTGTGTGAAACCTGTCTTCTCCCCTTTCTGAAAATGCTCCTTTCTTTGTGCCCAGGGTTCTGAAACTTCATAATGATTTTGGTAACTTATCGAATTATTTAACTGAAAATTTCATTCCCTCCTCCCCAATATTCTCTTCTATTTTAAAACTTTCATTATTTGAATATTGACCTTGTGGATGGTTGTCTTTTTTAACCTATATATTTTTTTCTATTTTTATTTTTCACCTTTGTCTACATTCCTCTATTTTCTATAATTTTTAGTTATTTTCTAGGAGATTTGCAACCACCTCACTGAGTTTTTTTTCCTTCATCTCCAGTATAGATTTGTTTATTTCTTAGAATTATTTTATTTTCCAAATTTTTCTTTAAACAGTTAAGTATCCATTTCTTCTCTCCTCTCTCTGAAGACATCAAAGAACTTTGACCTTTTCTTTTTGTGAAGTTTTGTTTCTTCTAAGTTACTGTTCGTCGGTGTTGTCTCCTGACCTTAAGATGAGCAGCTATCCTCAAACACCTGTCAGTCCCGGATGCCTGTTTATATTTAAGAGTTGTTGTTTGGTCACCTAGTCGTGTTTGACTCTTTGCAACCCTGTGTACTGCAGCATGCCAGACTTCCCTGCCCCTCACCATCTCCCAAAGTTTGCCCGAGTTCATATCTTTTGCATCAGTGATGCCATCTAGCCATTTCACCCTCTGTTGTCCCCTTCTCCTTCTGCCCTCAATCTTCCCCAGCATCAGGGTCTTTTCCAGTGATTCAGCTGTTCTGTTCACATCAGGTGACCAAAATACTGGAGTTTCAGCTGTAGCATCAGTCCTTCCAATGAGTATTCAAGGTTGATTTCCTTTAAGATTTACTGGTTTTATCTCCTTGCTGTCCAAGGAACTCTCAGGAGTCTTCTCCAGCACCACAGTTCAAATGCATCAATTCTTTGGTGCTCTGCCTTCTTTACGGTCCAGCTATCCAAACCATATGTGACCACTGGGAAGACCATAGTCTTGACTATATGCACCTTTGTCAGCAGAGTAATGTCTCTACTTTTCAACACACTGTCTAGCTTTGTCATACTTTCCTGCCAAGAAGCAATCGTCTTCTGATTTCATGGCTGTAGTCACTATCTGCAGTGATTTTAGAGCTCAAGAAGAGGAAACTTCTTCCACATTTTCACTACTTCCACATTTCCCCCTTCTGTTTGCCATGAAATAATGGGACTGGATGTCACGATCTTAGTTTTTTCAGTATTTAGTTTTAAGCCAGCTTTTTCACTCTCCTTCACCCTCATCAAGAGATTCTTTAGTTCCTCTTCACTTTCTGCCATTAAAGTGGTATCTGCATGTCTGAGATTGTTGATATTTCTCCCATCTATCTTGATTCCAGCTTGTAACTTATCCACTCCAGCATTTCTGATGATGTGTTCAGTGTATAGGTTAAATAAACAGAGTGACAACAGACAGACCTGTCATACTCCTTTCTCAGTCCTACACAAATCAGTTGTTCCATACAGGGTTCTAACTGTTGCTTCTTGACCCACATACAGGTTTCTCAGGAGACAGGTAAGATAGTCTGGTGTTCCCATCCCTTTAAGAGCTTTCCATAGTTTCTTATGATCCACACAGCCAAAGGCTTTAGTGTAGTCAAACAGGAATAGATGTTTTTCTGGAATTCCCTTGCTTTCTCTATGATCTAGAGAATGTCAGCAATTTGATCTCTGGTTCCTCTACCTGTTTTAAACCCAGCATGGATGTCTGGCAGTTCTTAGTTCACTTAATGCTGAAGCCTAGCATGCACGATTTTAAGCATTACCTTACTAGCATGGGAAATGAGTGCAATTGTCCTGTGGTTTGAACATTATTAACATTATCCTTCTGGCGAAGGGTTGAGGATTGACCTTTTCCAGTCCTGTGGACACTGCTGGGTCTTCCAGATTTGCTGACGTATTGAGTGCAACACTTGGATAGCGTTATCTATTAGGGTTTTGAATACCTCTACTGGAATTCCGTTGCATCCACCAGCTTTATTGACAGCAGTGTTTCCTAAGGCCCACTTGACTTCACCCTTCATGGATCACTGCCTTGTCATAGTGAAGGGGCTTGCATGACTCAATGAAGCTATGAGCCATGTCGGGCCACCAAAAATGGTTGGTTCATAGTGGAGAGTTCTGACAAAACGTGATTCACTGGAGGAGGGAATGGCCAACCACCCCAGTATTCTTGCTGTGAGAACCCCATGATCTGGCTGCCCAGCCGATGTAGTGCTCCTATTTTCCTATCTCATCGTGGAGAGTTGCTGCTGACTGGGCGCTCGTGTTCGGGTTGTCAGGACAAGTTCCAAATACGTGAGCCCAGAGCAGCTGGCTGGCTTTGATAAGTACAAGTACAGTGCTGCGGATACCAGTCCACTCTCTCTGTATGTCATGCACCCATTTTGGAACACTGTAGTACAGGTACTTCCTACTTGGCTGGCTCCAGATCTGATAAGCTTCTCTGGCCTTCTGCTGGCCGTGTTCAATTTCCTACTTATGGCATACTCTGATCCTGACTTTTATGCTTCAGCACCAGGTCACAAGCATGTACCCAACTGGGTCTGGATTGTAGTGGGCATCCTGGGGGAGCTTTTTGACCAGGCCTGGAGAGTTGGTCATGTGTTTACTTTGTTGTCACCGTGTATTCCATTTTTGGATGAGGATCATCTGGTTCCAGTGTTTTTGTTCTTTATCTCCTGCTATGGGTAGTTTTGTTCTCTTTCATCCTGTCTCACTGGGGAAAGTATAACACAGGGATTCTTTTCCTGCCATGGGGACATAACATTGGCCCGGTGACTATTGCTTTTGCCTACATAGTGACTGCGGCCGTGGGAGCTGAGGCCTGGTATGAACCTTTCCTGTTTAATTTCTTACATAGAGACCTATTCACTGCCATGATCATTGGTTGTGCACTGTGTGTGACTCTTCCAATGAGTTTGTTCAATTTTTTCAGACGCTATAAAAATAACACGTTGAAACACAGTTCAGTCTATGAAGCTGTGGTTCCATTCTTTTCTCCATGTTTGCTATTCATTTTGCCTACAGCATGGATCCTCCTGTCACCTTCAGCTATTTTAGAGTTACACCCTAGAGTGTTGTCCTTAATGGTTGGAACAGCCTTTGCCAACAGCACATGTCAGCTGGGTGCCCAACTTTGAATTGGTTGCTGCTTCCTCTTTTTGTGATTGTCACGGTGGTGAATGTAGGAGTAACCCCTTACGTTGAGAGCACTCTCCTGTTTGCCTTGATGGCTGCTTTCACTCTGGCCCACATCCACTATGGAGTACGAGTGGTAAAGCAGCTGAGCAACCATTTTCACATTTACCCCTTCTCACTGAGAAAACCAAACTCGGATTGACTGGGAGTGGAAGAAAACAATATTGGCCTGCAATCTGCAGAAAGAAGTACTGTAAATAAGACGCTTGTAAATATTCATCCATCACCGCTGAGCTAAACTGATCTGCTTAACAGACATGGGAACGTAGTGTGTGTGGTACTTGGACAGCAGGAATGATACATATCTGAACTCGTGGGATATTGGACCTAGTAACTCCCAGCTTACTTTTTTTTTTTTTTATAAAACCATGTGTTGTTTTGGTTAAATGTAATAGCCCAGCAAAATGTTCCTTGTAGTTTAGGAGTCCATTATGCTTTGGTTCATACAGACTTAAAGATGCTTGGATTTTATTTTTCAAACCCTCATATGTGTTTAGGAACACTGATAACATTCAGAGGACCCAAGTCTCTGAGAAGGCAATGGCAACCCACTCCAGTACTCTTGCCTGGAAAATCCCACGGACGGAGGAGCCTGGTGGGCTGCAGTCCACGGGGTCGCTAAGAGTCGGACACGACTGAGCAACTACACTTTCACTTATATAAGTATTAGACACCAAAAAACTCTTCTGGAAGCTGTGCACTGGCTGTCACTCTAACGTGATTTGGGCGAGCCACTTTGTTAACAAACATTAGCCACTTTGATAACAAATATTAACATCTAACATTAGTGTCTTTAGATCTTTTCTCTTGGGATAATAATATTCCTCAGAGAACAGTATTCTAATAGTTGCTTTTCTAACGTCTGTCACCTTCCTGCCAGAAATCTGGAGCAGCGTAAGGAAAGATGCTGAGGGTCTCCACATTCAGTAGGTAAATTTCTCTCAGTCTCTCTAGTCTCAGTATGTACCCATGCTCTTAAGTAATTCTCTGCCTCTTTATCCTGTTTTATTTTCCTTCTGGTGCCCTTCACTGCATGACTCATGATATATTCATTTGTTTGTTTATTCTTTGTCTTCTCCAAGTAGAATGTAAGGCCAGTGCCTCTTTTTGTTCATTACCGAATACCCAATATCTGACAACAAAATGTATGTAGGAGGTGCTCAATGAAAATTCATGTAATGAGATAGGTTAAATCATTTAAAATTTCTGCTATTCAGCTATTTTTGACCTTCAAAATGCAACTTCATATAGTTCAAATGAAATTAAAGAGCATCCTCATGGCTAAGAGTTCTTAGTGATTGGGAAGTGATTATAGGATATATTGAATATCTTTCATATAGTATATTGTATGAAAGTAATTAATAAATAGTAAGTGAGGAAACTCAAGCCCAGAAAAGTTAAATGACTTGCTCAAGACCAGGGTGTATTAGGCAGCGTGGAACCAAGACCAGAATCTTATATGTACCAGGCACCGTTGGAGGCTCCGGGGGCACACTACCGACTGAAGCAGACATGGTCTCTGCTGGGTGTTTCTGGGAGTGAGAGACGCAAATGCCAAGCACACAAGCATACGAGGATATTGACTGGAATTGTTCTCAGTATCTTGCGGTTTCAGCCCCAAGCAATGGGCCATGTGAGCCCTCAAACTAAGGAGAGCAATGTGGAGCTGTCACATGCCCCTCCAGGGCCAAACTGGTCCTTCAGCTCTCACCCTGACAGCCGCAACCAGCCTGGACACTCAGAATGCAGAAGACAGGGGGACAGCCCCGGATCACGGTATAGTTCTCAGAATCGAAAGCACTGTGGCTTTATCTGTACTGTCTCTGTATTCAGACTGGGGATATGGTAAGGAGTGCCTAGCCTGAATGCTTCTACAACTTGGTGCAATTATGACTCCAGAGAGATTTAATGTGGTGAAATTATGAGTGTATATGAATCCTAAATGTTTAAGCAAAATGACAGAATAAAGTACATATCATTCCTATTTCTCCCAGAGAAGATCAATGAGAAATCTTGAGGTGCTGAGTTAAAGATTCCCCTGTTCATGACTTAAATCAAGTAGGAGGGCTCTCCAACCATCTGGGCCTGAAAGAAGCAAGGTTGATGTCCATCACACTTCCAGTTCTTGGTATCTGTGTGCATGTTGAAAGGAAATGAAAGACATTCAGTGAGCAGATGGCAGTCTGCATCAGGGCCTACCGAGTACACCTGTGTGTCGCGGGCCACAGTTACAATGGAAACAGCTGTTGACCTGGGCCAGCGTGTGTTAGTTTTCCATTAGCTCACCTTGTTCGCCAGGCCATTTGTAGCTCAGAGCTAAGTAAATCGAGTCATATTGCCATGACTGGCTTATTTCCATAGGT
This sequence comes from Bos taurus, assembly GCF_002263795.3. Classification (NCBI taxonomy): domain Eukaryota; kingdom Metazoa; phylum Chordata; class Mammalia; order Artiodactyla; family Bovidae; genus Bos; species Bos taurus. The sequence goes on from NC_037334.1 coordinate 95,728,228, forward strand.
TGTTAAGTAGAAAAACTGATAAAGCATGATTGCTTCAGAGGTGGGGAAAAATCTGCTCAGAGATGCTGGCAGAGTTTCCAGGAAGGTCATCATTAACAAGGCTATTCAATAACCTCCCTGCCACCTGGAGGTTCTTCACTGATCCCATGGCAGCCAGTTGGGGGTGGGCGGGGAAGTCCGCTTGGATTGCTGTCAAATGTCAATGACGTATGGCCCGGAAGCTTAGCATATCCATGTCTATGTTATTTTTCGATGGCGCACTTCCTCCTCTCTCTCCCTTCCTTTTCCCTTCCTTCTTTCAGGAACATTCTTGCCAGTGATATGGGAATGAAGTGTTTTATAAGGTGAATGGACTCTCAAGGGGTGAAACAGCACTTTTCTTCACTTATCTTACAATAGGAATCTCTGTGTCTCTTTTACCTGTTGAAATATACTTTCCAGAAAGGAAGGAACCATTCTGAGTATCGGATCCTCATTGCCTGCCGTAGCGTCTAACATAGTAGGTGCTCAATAATGCCCACTGGCCGGAAGCATGGATCAACTGTGTACGAACACTGGGAGGAATCTGGGCCGTGAGCCTAGATGGCCAACCTACGGAAGTCTTTAAATAGCACACTAGACATATAGCCATGGGCTGAAAATGGAATAAAAAATAAAGACAAGCAGGAAAAACCTCTAAACACAACAGGATTTGTAACCAATATAGAGGTAAATGGCACTTGAAAATCTAATATTTAGGAAGTAATTTGTTATCTGGCCGCTTTTGTTATCACTGATAGAAATTCCCTAGCTCACTTTCTGGTTTTCCTTCTAATAAATTGACTTTGATTAAGATTCTTTTCTTGAAATTTATATTTATTAATTACAGATACTCTGCCAGGATGTATCTTTGTTTTGTCCTGTAAATTACAGGAAGCCGATTCTATCACTATTTTTGAGATAAAGAAATTGAGGCTCATAAATAGAATGGCTAAGATTTGAACCCAGGCTTGCTTGACTGCTATATCTCACTGTCTATTAAACATCAGAAGGCCCCTTTAGTGCTCCCTAGATATACCTCATCCTCTTGAATTCTACGTAGAATAGAATTTCCTGAGAGCTTTGTTCTTCAGTCTTGCATTTGTTTCTTTGGCTCATGAATTTGATGACCCTGAAGTTGCACCCATGACCTTTAGAATTTGACCCGACCTGGGGTAGAGTTGGCTCTTCTAGCCAGTGAGTACTGTGGTAGCTGCCTTCAGAAGCCATGAGAAACTAGCACTTAGGGAAGATTAACTCCACTTGCTCAAAGACACACCAGGGAGCGTGGCATTGGTCACAAAGGTGGATATCATGGACTTGGGTAGAAGATGAACCAGTCAGATGCCAAGGTGAAGGGTAAACTGGGAGGTCCTATTTCCAGATTTAAATGTTGCTCTTGTCTCTACAAAAGCAACATACCCTGCTGGGGGTTCCTTCATGCCATCCTGGCTGAAGTCTGCCATCTCTCTGCCTTTCCTTGGGCTGTTCTTGGGAGCCACTCTCTCATTTCTTCTCTCTTCTGTGGTCTTTCTTCCTTTCTTCATGGATGCCTTCCCTGGACCCCGTCAGTGCACACTGAAGAGAGCACCTTCGTTGTCTTAGAAGATTAGCTCCTAGATGTCTTTTCATCAATTTATACTCTAGCCCAAAAAAACAGAGCTTCGCTGACTTCCTGACAGCCTCTCTGCCCAGCGTTTGGAACAGGCATGGAGCCGCACCACCATTTCTGAAAGGCAGGGTTGCTTTCTGTTCCTCACATCACTGACACCTTGCTTTCAGCCTGTCCTCTCTTTGTTCTTCCTGGTCAGGCTCCCAAGCTGAACTGCAGCAGTTCTTTTCTCAGGGGCTTTGGAATTTCTTTAGTGCAGACGTTGTTTGCGAATAAGGACATACAGCCCCTCTCTTTTGAGTCAGTCCTCCATTTTCTTTGCTTTCTTCCTATGAGAGCATCCATAGCATCTGCTTGAATGCAGGCAGGCCTATCTTTCCACTGTGATACTTGCTCTTCATTTGACAGGCAGGACTGTCTTAAGGCAGAGCTGAACACTCTGACAGCTGATAATGTTAGACACCTTTTAAAATTTTGTTCCTTAAAGAGCATTGGATGACAGTGATGATGACCTATGGAAAGCAATTAAGGCTTCAGGATCATTTCTACCTGTGAGCTGGGAATGAGATGGCAGGGATCACCAAGGGACTCTTCATGATGAGTAATAGCTTCTCGGGGTAAGGTAGCTTCTGTAACAGTGAGGTTTTTTTTCCCTGCTAAAATAGGTAGATAAATAATGCACCTGAACTCTCAGATGCTGGTAGATCAACTTAATCTTCTCTATTTTGCCAAAATATTCTACAGAGAGTGTAGCCACTTCCCCCTCCCCGACTCCCCAGCCAGGAACACCAAGTTTTCCTCTCTTACTAAGGTGTAGGGCTTTCAGAAAATTGCTTATTATCCCAGAAGATTTACAGCCCTGTAGAAGCTTCCCTAGGGAATAAAAGCAGCGACTGCTTTGAAGACTTGTGAATAGCTTCACATCTAAGAGTGGAACTGTAGTGTTCAAAGGCACAGCATGAGCAGTTTTGTCATTGATGAGGCTGGTTTTTCTGGATATGGAGCATGTGATTTCCTGTTGGTAGAACCTGAGTTGTTGGAGCAATGGAAAGTCTTGTCATTCTTTGAGTCACTGGCAGAAGCACCTTGACTAATTATTGACCTATTTGAGTGGTGGGAAGAAACCTGATTGAGATTTCTCAGTCTACCAGGATTCCAAAAATCTTTGGGCTTCCCTGGTGGCTCAGACAGTAAAGAATCTGCCTGCAATGCAGGAGACCAGGGTTTGATCCCTGGGTTGGGAAGATCCCCTGGGGTGGGGGCATGGCAACCCACTCCAGTGTTCTTGCGTGGAGAATCCCATGGACAGGGGATAGCCTTGTATGCTATCTTAAACTGATTGTTTTTGCTGAAAAGAGTTGACATTTTGCCTATTATGAATGTGGGCAGTAGGACTTGCAGTTGTTCATTTAGCGTATGAAGTTGATATAAAACGTGTAAAAACATTAAGATTGGGTACCTTGTGTAGAGAACCTCTTTTGCACCACTGAAAATTGGATAATTGCCAACTATTTAGATATACTTGGTGGAGAACAGCTGTTTCCATGGCATTGAAGCAATGTCTGCCTGAACCATATGTTTTCCAATACAAATACAAGGTGTTTGTTTTTTTTTTTTTTTTTAATTCAGAATGTTCTCATTCTTTATTGGAGTTCTGCTATTATGACAAATTAAAAGACAGCAGGAAATGTTTAGGACCACATAACACAGATCCATTTCCATAAAACAGGTCAGTCCTTTAGAAAAGGACATTCCAGAAAAAATCCATTCTATGCCCATAGTAAGTTTCAGAATAGATTAAACACTTTGGACATAGAGAAGGTGTAATAGAAAGCAATGTGGACTGAAATAATTTGATTTCCATTCTCCAGGCTCAGGTTGAAGGAGGTGGGAATGCTAGATGATGAGAATACCATCCTCAGCCTTCTTTGTGACTCAGTGTATTATCAACTTCAATCTGAATAATTATGTGTCTGTGGGTACAGTGGGCACCTATGGCTGTTAACGTGTTTTGAAAATACTCTTGTTTGTCTTGATCATGTCCCCATTTTTTTTGTTCTACCTGTTGGGATATGATGCAGAAGTCTGCACCAGAATCCCTTGCTGCTTAGGGTACAAAAAGAGCTCATAACCTAGATTTCCTCATTTGGACACACCTGCACCAGGGGCAGCTGAGGAAGGAACAGGGCTGGGATGTGTTCCCACATGGACTCGTCTCCTGGCACGCGTCGCGGCAGGTGGGGTCTTGCTTGTCTGATGCCCAGGCCCAGGTATGCTCAGGGTTGGGCACTGGGGGTGGCAGCAGTGGCATTTTCATTAGGACGCTTCCCCATGGGTGGATAGGGATTGTTCTCAGGCACTTGATGACTCACTGATTCTCCCTGTAAGTCTACTTATCTGCTTCTCCTTGAGATTCTGGACACAAAACATGGTAACAGAGAAGTCATTTCACTTCAGCAGAAATAGATTAGAAGTGCTTCGGAAAAGGAAGAGTCAAAGTTGTCTATAGCATAGGGAGGTGGGAGGGGAGTTCAGGAAGGGGAACACATGTACACCTGTGGCGGATTCATGTCAATGTATGCCAAAACCAAGACAATATTGTAAAGGAATTAGCCTCCAATTAAAATAAATAAATTTATATTGAAAAAAAGATAATGAGAAAAATAAAAAACCTAGGCAGATTTCATCTGCCTTCAAATTTGAAGGTTCTTTTCTTAATTAAATATGAGATTTTCCCTTTTAACTTTTCCCATAGCTGTACAAGGAAAGGCATTACAGAAAAAGATCTTGAGTATTTTCAGGGCTTGTAAAATAGTATGAAGGAAATAAAAATTATCTAAATTCATCATTTGGGATAATTTGTCATTAGCTTTTTTTTTATGCTACAGGTTTATTGAGATATAGCTGACTTACAACGTTGTATAAGTTTAAAGTGAATAGCCAATGATCTGATACATGTATGTATTGTGAAATGATTCCCACAATACAGTTAGTTAACATATTCATCACTTCATAGTTATCTTAACATATCCATCACTTCATAGGTATCGTGTGTGTGTGTGTGTGTACAGAGAGAACTTTTAAGATCTACTATCTTAGCAACTTCCACATGTAAAAATACAGTATTGCTAATTGTAGTTGCCATGTTGTATATTAGATCCTCAGAACTTATTCATCTTGTAATTGGAAATTTGTACTATTTGACCGCTTTTATCCATTCCCTGCTGCCGCCCCTGCCTCTACCTTATTTCAGTTAACATAGTGCTCTCAAAGTTCATTCATATTGTCACAGATGGCAGACTTTCCTTTTTTATGGGTGAATAATATTCTTTCATCTATATTATCTATCTATCTCACCTTTTTTCTATTCATCTGTCAGCAGACATTCAGCTAACTTCTTCTTGGTTATTATAAATAATCCTGCAGTGAAAGCAATGAATAATAATTTCTTATTATTGCTAAATAATTCAGCTTATTTAGGCTACACTCATCTGGACAGCCCTGGTTCAAACTGTGGGTTGACTGGATTTGGTTCCAGAATGTGAATCTGCTCCATATACATTTGTTTTGGAAACAGGCTGAAGGGGCTGTAGCTCCCAGGAGCATATTCTTCTCATAGAACTGACACACTGAAAAGCAAGAGCCAAGCCAAACTGTGGGAACAGATTTAAGACCTTGATTGTATCATGTCCACTGATAGACCAAAGCAGATCAAGCTTAGCATCCATAGGCCATGAAAGTACACTGTCCACTGGGGCAGAGAGAGTAGCATGAATACTAATGATCAGCAGTGGCACCAGCGACATCACTAGTCATTATATTCTTCACCATCATGAACTCATGGGTAAGAAAACCCCCTGAATCCCATGACACTTAAGACTACCCTTGGTGGAGCACTTTGCTGTGTACCTAATAATCATGGTTGTCTTGAGGAAGAGCATTTGTGAAGTTTGAGTTGCACGTTGAATGAGCTGTTTTGTTTTGTTTTTTGACATATCATCTTTACTTAAAAAAGAGTGGCTGGAAGACAAGCTAGTTATTCTGAATTGGATATTTGGCAGAAATTTATTGATAATGAATAAAGTGAGCCTGCTACTTCATGGCAGACACCACTGGCAGTATTTGTGGCAAATGATACAATTTTAGCTTTCTGGTGAAACTAAAATTTTGGAAAATTTGTATCTACCATCATGAGCTTGACAACTTCTTAATACTTAAAGACTTTTATGAGATTGTAATCATAATAGCAAATGTGCTTTTAAAAAATATTGTATGATAAAAATGTGTCAACAGTTGAAATGTGTATATGACTCATTGAATCAATATTTTCCAACTAACAGTGCATGGTCTTAGAAAATTATGTGTGGGTGAAAATTCTATTTAAAGTTTAAGATAGACCAATGGATTTTAGTCTTAGAGAGTGCAAAAGGTTTGATTCCGTTTCAGAGTCTACTTGCTTCTACTCTTTGAGAAGCTGCTGGTTGAGTTTTGATGCAGCATCAAAGAAGAATATCCATAAGTATACTGCTTCCTTTCTTCCATTTGCATGTATATTTTTGAGAGACTACATTTTCTTTATATACTTCAACCAAAACATAATTTTGTAGCAGGCAGAATGCTGAAGTAGGTAACAGAATCCAACCTTCTATTAAGACAGTAAAGAGATTTGCAAAAGTATAAACCAATGGCATTCTCACTAACTTTTTGTTTTGGAAATAGTTATTATTTTTTTTAAATATGTCATTTATGCTGGTATACATTCACTTTATTATTGTAATTCTGGAATTAATAGCTTAAACATTTTTTAATTTAAAAAAGTTTCAGTGGATATAACCCACATTAACAAAAGCTCTTTGAGGTCCTTAGTAATATTGAGTGTAAAACAGATTTGGTTCCAAACAAATTTTTAATTGCTACCTGAATAAATCATTCTTGGGGAATTTTGCATTTCAGTTTTATGAGGCTATACCAAGCAAGTTATATAGTCAGCAGTAGATTAGGATGACCTCCCAATTTGGATATGAAACAGGGAATAACAATCAGTATCAGTCACATAAATAATTAAGTCCAAAAGAAAAACAAAGCTTTAAAAAGCCTGACCCTTTGTTCACACGCACTAAAGACCGATGAGCTTGGTTACTGACATGAGATGATAAATGCCACTCTTGGTCTCTAGGGAAGCTCTTTGCTTTGCCATGTCACATACATGCTTTTTTGATGTCAGATACTGGTCTTCTGTGTGCTTTCCTTGTGTTTAATACCTCCAACATATGGCTTGTTTCTCTGTCTACCTTTTATAATGTCATTTCACTGGGGGCTTTGAGATTAGTATGAGGAATAATCAGAAGACTACAGTTCTGTTTCAAGTGGGTTTCCTTATCAAAAATACGTAGCATTATATGACATTCTTAGGACTCAGTGCTTCTGCCGATGGCATATAATACAGAGTTGAATAAAACTATTCAGTTCGACATAGTCAAGTGTATTATTACCTGATATAGAGCACAAAAACAGAAGAGGGAAAGCAGCTGGGTGAAAATAGCCAGAGAAAGGAAAGAAAGATGTTTTCCTGCTGCTTTTCTGATGTCAGCACTTCTTTTTCTGAGCTTTGAATGTATCTCTTCATTTCCTCTCTCCCTGGGACTCTGGCTTCTCAGCTAGAGTTTGATAGAACTTGAAGCGTGCCATCGGTACAGTGAAGTCACCTGTGCTCAAATGTGTCCTCGCCACTTATTAGCTCTGTGACCTTGATCAAGTGACTTCGCCTGTCTGTGTTCCAGTTCCCTTTCTCTAGGATGGAGATAATAATTGAGTCTACATCACTGAATGAAGATTAAGTGAAACAATCCACGTGCCACGCTCAGCATCTTACCTGCTACCAGTGAGTCCTCCGTGGATATCAGCTGCGACTCGTGCCCTCATCGGTGCTTTTATCTCAACTGTACTTTAAATGAGTAGGAAAAGCAAAAGAGCTATATTAGATACTTCAACGAATGCATGTTAAATTAATATATACCAGGCATTGTGCTAGGGTTAGGAGATACAAGATGAATGAAAACAGTGTCCAAAAGGGCAGATGCCTTGTCCAGGTAGCATATTATTTTATTCCTAGCCTCTATCCAGCTGTCTGACATAGAGTAGATATTTTTAAAATGTGTGCCAAAATCAAATAATCAGCCTATGAGGTAACTATAATTACTCTTACCATTTTGCAGGTAAGCTAAAAGGTAGGAAGATTCATTTATTCCATGTCACCTAGCTGTTGCTGCTGCTGATGCTAAGTCGCTTCAGTCGTGTCTGACTCTGTGCGACCCCAGAAATGGCAGCCCACCAGGCTCCCCTGTCCCTGGGATTCCCCAGGCAAGAACACTGGAGTGGGTTGCCATTTCCTTCTCCAGTGCATGAAAGTGAAAAGTGAAAGTGAAGTCTCTCAGTTGTGTCCGACTCTTCGTGACCCCATGGACTACAGCCTACCAGGCTCCTCCGTCCATAGGATTTTCCAGGCAAGAGTACTGGAGTGGGGTGCCATTGCCTTTTCCCGTCACCTAGCTAGTAAGTGACAATCAGAACTGAAACCACCTCAGCTTGACTCAGCTTGGAGTTGGTATGCTGCGTCTCTAGGAAGGCAATGCTAACACTGGCTATCATGGTGCTTGAGAGGTATGCATTGGGATCCTTAATTTCTAGTTTCTAAAGAGTGTCATCACCCTGCACGTAATCCAGCTGTTCCACAAAATATATCCTAAGTATTTACTGAGTATTCACGTTTGTGAATAGGACACTGTACTAATGTTTGCGGACCTATCAGTTGACATGAAAGATGTTAGTGAAACTTACACCCCATCCAGGGGGACAGCCACCAGTTAATTAATTATGTGATTTGCCTTTGTGATGAATTCTGTATGTGAGTGTTTATCAGAAATTCTAACTTAATCTGATTGAGTGGTCAGAAAGTCTATCCCAGTGAAGGGGTTTTTAAATTGAGCTCTGAAGGGTAAATAGAAAATAATTAACTAGACAATAAATTGAGAACCTTTCTGGCAGAATAGTAGGTATGCAACAAGGACTTGGGACACTGCTGTAAAAGGAAGAAGGCCGGGGGTGAGAAAGGCAGTAAGATGCATGAAGCTGTAGAGACAGGATAGGGCCAGGTTATCCAGAACTTCAGAACCAGGTTAAGCATTTTGATCTTCTCCTAACTTCGGTAGGATTTATAGAAAAGTGTGTTGTGACAAGATACACAGTTTAGAAAAATCACAGTCTGAAAGGACTCACAGGCGAACACTGTTGAAAGATGTCAGTGTAGACCAGGATAATGAACTGGAGGTGGAGAAAAGTGGGTAGATTTGAAAGCTATACCCGTGGGATAGACTTTATAGACTCAGTAACATAGATCAGGTAGATGAGCAGGAGGCCAATCCTATTTTTTGGGACCTGAAGCTTATGGACCTGGGAAGCTCCTCCAGAAATTGATTTTCTATAAAAAGGGAGGTCCACAGACCTTGCATGCAGAACTCAATGAGGTCGAGATGATTAAGGGAAGGGGCTTCCTTTCCTGCAGCTCATTTTATTGAGGGACAACCCTTTCCCCAGAATCTTTTGCAGTATTTCTCTCAAGCGTAGGAGGTTGGATAGAAAAATAGATGATCCATTTCAATTTTAAGACTCTCTGACTGTGGCGGGTAGAAAACAATTTAGGCAGGTGCGTTATCTGTGAGACAAGAAGGCAATCCACACCCATGCTCTGGTAGCAAAATACAATTATTTAACAAGATACTTTTGAAAGAATAATGTATGCTTGGACAACAGAGATAAACTGAGTGGTACTCAACAAACTGGGACAATGACCAGTCTGTCTATTATGGACATGAGTGACTGGGTGGGTACCTTCTTTTCTCTTCTCAGTTGTCGCCCCTCATGAAGATGAGTTCCAGCTCTTCCTGGGATCACTGTGGGTGGACTCTGACTCATCCCCTCATTGGTAACGGTTGGCACCTGTTTTCTGTCAGCTAATGTGTGCTGCAGCATTTTGTACTGAGGCAAGGAGGAGGCACGAGCTGTACACGCTCAGAAATAATCAGGCATGTGGTGGTTGTAAGCCTTACTTGTGGTAGAACCCAGAATCATGCTGGGAAAGTATTAACTGGAGATGGTTTGCTGGAAGATCACGTCTCCCCACATGAGCTGAGAGAATACTAATCCTGGAAGAAGGTCCAGGAAACAGGGGTTATGTCTGGAGAAATGAATATCCCTCTGGAAGAGTGAGGATCCAAAGCATTGTTTTGAGAGGACTTCTGAGAATGCCTATACAGTAAAGGAATAAAAAAAACTCACTGTTCATTCACTTTTTCACTGCTGCACTTGACCAGGGAGTCCCTTTTTAAGATACCTATCCACACACACACACACACACACACCACAGATTAAGAATATACTTTGGGGTATAAAAAGATACATTAACTTCAAGACAGGAAGGGCAAGGAGTGGGGAGAAAAATAAAATGGCCCACCATAGTAGAAAACGCCTAGAGTTTATGCCCAGACTAGCGACATCCTGGTTTTCAATATGTTTTGGTAGCCCTTGGGCTGGACTACACATAAATTTATGTGGAGCTGATTCTTGATCCAAAGGATGCCTGAGCTAGTGGGTTGGTCTCTTGGTCCTTTAAGAAAAGGGCTTTGGTTCATTTCAAAATAGGTCAAAGTGATTATTGAGAAGGACAACTGCCTCTCTCATTTTTCAATATATTGAGATTTGAAATTTTGAGTAAAGAAGCAGCATAAAACTATCTAGTTGTTCCTGGAAGTGTAAGATTGTCTATTAAGGTATCAGTTTGAAAAATTTGGAGCTACAACTGGAAAGTCAAAGAGGATGACATAGTGAAGAGTCAGGGTCAGATAGACTAGTTTTAAAATTCTGGCTTGGCTCTGTGATCTTGGGCCAGTGACCTCACCTCTCTGAATCTCATTTTCAGTATCTGTAAAAACATTTCCCTTGTAGCATAATGCAAGCATTAGAAATAATACCTCCATTCTCATGAATTATCTCATTATTGACAAAATATAGAACCCATATGCTTAATATGCAGTAAATGTTCACTTAATAAAAAGCTATTTCTATTCATTCTAATGGCAGAAAAGAACTGATAGTATAGGACACACAGTATCCATTTGATCCCATGCTATAAATATTTTCTAAGATGTATGTCCTCTTTTTGTCTTGCTAATGTAAGGCAATAGCCTGAAATTTCTGCCAGGTTAAAAACCTCATTTCTGCTGCTTGTTATCTATGTGACCTTGAGCAAATCACAGCACCTCTCTCTGCCTCAATTCTCTAATCTAAAAATAGGGACATGTATTATTTATCTCCTATTTCTTTTGCAATTCCTGGGTGCCTTCAGCTGAGCAATGCACTGTGCTGCTGATACAATAAAGGACTCGTTGTTTTTAACATCAACATTTCTCAATATTTTATAAAATGCTTGCATTTGAAAATTCCCAACTCATTTCACACACAAAAAATGATTGGCCATGAGACAAATTTAGCCCACGATTTCCTTTTTTCTTCATCTCCTTTCTCTTCAGTTGTCACCTCTAGCTTTCCTTGGCTTTGAGTAGCTGTTCTTTGACACTCCCTTCTCATTGTGGTCCAGTCTTCATTGGCTACAATTAAATGGTTTCCAATGTGACCCTAGGAGAAATTTCCCACTGGAATGACAATTCTCAAGGCACCATCACTTTGACCAGCAATAATTTATGGTATTTCCATCTTCTTTATCGATTCTAATTTTTTTTCCTTCCTTAAATTTGTAGACAAGAACTACAAATTCACATCTACTTGACTCTCTTTTCACAGCACCACAATAATAATACGAGCAGTAGTTTCACTAATAATAAAAACTAACATTTATTGAAAATTTATTAGGCATAGGAACCATACTAAATAATTTACCTGCATTATCTTATTTAATCTTATGAGCGGTAGACTTCATTGTCATAAATGAAGAAGCAGAACTCAGAAAGGTGAAGTAACCTTCTCAAGGGCACACAGCTGGAATACGGTAGAGTCAGAATTCACATTCACTTGCGGCTGATGGAAGAGCCTACACCGTTAGCCACTTTGTGTTGCTGTTGCATTTTCAGACTTTTTTTTTGTGTGTGCCCTTTTTAAAAGCCTCTTGATGAAAATGAAAGAGGAGAGTGAAAAAGTTGGCTTAAAGCTCAACATTCAGAAAACGAAGATCATGGCATCCGGTCCCATCACTTCATGGGAAATAGATGGGGAAACAGTGGAAACAGTGTCAGACTTTATTTTTCTGGGCTCCAAAATCACTGCAGATGGTGAATGCAGCCATGAAATTAAAAGATGCTGACTCCTTGGAAGGAAAGATATGACCAACCTAGATAGTATATTCAAAAGCAGAGACATTACTTTGCCAACAAAGGTCCGTCTAGTCAAGGCTATGGTTTTTCCTGTGGTCATGTATGGATGTGAGACTTGGACTGTGAAGAAAGCTGAGCACCGAAGAATTGATGCTTTTGAACTGTGGTGTTGGAGAAGACTCTTGAGAGTCCCTTGGACTGCAAGGAGATCCAACCAGTCCATTCTAAAGGAGATCAGCCCTGGATGTTCTTTGGAAGGCATGATGCTAAAGCTGAAACTCCAGTACTTTGGCCACCTCATGCAAAGAGTTGACTCATTGGAAAAGACTCTGATGCTGGGAGGGATTGGGGGCAGGAGGAGAAGGGGATGACAGAGGATGAGATGGCTGGATGGCATCACTGACTCGATGGACGTGAGTCTGAGTGAACTCCGGGAGTTGGTGATGGACAGGGAGGCCTGGTGTGCTGCAATTCATGGGGTCACAGAGTTGGACAAGACTGAGCAACTGAACTGAACTGAATAATGATGCAAGAAGTAAGTGTCAAGGATATAAGGCAGAACCAGACATAGAGGCTACTCTCCTCACATCAAAACATCATCTAGATTGATGATCAAAACAGATAAGTCATCTGATGCTGGGGCTGCAAGAGACAGTGATAGAGCTAACGGTAGAAGAAAACAGTCACAATAGCCTTGGAGGAACAGATCTGAGATTGTTTCCCCCTACCTTCTCCTATGAACAAGAACCCTTTTTGAGCCTGTGGGCCCTTCCCCAGGTAGGTAAATGTTCAATGAAGATACCTACAACATGGGCTCTATGGAGGTAGAGGGTGTGTGGCTGTGGATGAGAGTGAAAGTGCTTTGTGGAGTTCCGGGCAAACTGTTTGGAATACAATGGAGGCCGGTTTTAGAAACCAGGAAGTGATTTTTGCCTCCTTTGCACATGCCCTGGGAATGGTGGACACATAATGGCCATAGTCACCTCTTTTTCATGCACTGATGATAAGGTTGCGTGTGTTAGTCACTCAGTTGCATCTGACTCTTTGTGATCTCACGGACTGTAGACCGCCAGGCTCCTCTGTCCATGGGATTTCCCAGGCAGGAATACTGGAGTGGATTGCCATTTCCTGCTCCAGGGGATCTTCCTGATCCAGGGATCAAACCCAGGTATCCTGCATTGCAGACCGATTCTTTACCATCAGAGTCCCTAGGAAGGCAAGAATAGTGCTCACTTAGGAGAAGGCAATGGCGACCCACTCCAGTACTCTTACCTGCAAAATCCCATGGACAGAGGAGCCTGGTAGGCTGCAGTCCATGGGATTGCGAAGAGTCAGACATGACTGAGTGGCTTCATTTTAAGTTTTCACTTTCCTGCATTGGAGAAGGAAATGGCAACCCACTCCAGTGTTCTTGCCTGGAGAATCCCAGGGACGGGGGAGCCTGGTGGGCTGCCGTCTATGGGGTCGCACAGAGTCAGCCACGACTGAAGTGACTTGGCAGCAGCAGCAGCAATATACAAGCAATACAAATTACACAAATGTACAAATTGCAGGCTAAAACCGAAGTGAGCCAAAGCTTCTTCATTATTTTGTGACAGAACTTGATTTCTGTTAAAAGTTGCTTTTCTAATTAGTGGTATGAACTTGATCTCAGCCAATCACGTTTTCTTCCCTTACTCTGGGGTTTCATCTAGCTTCTGAGAGAGGCCAGTGGACTGTGACAGTTTTGGATGAGGGAGAGAGGGGAGCATAGATGTCTGCTCTGAGCTACCTTCTTCTGAAGCCATTGTCAGCTGAAACATCCATTCTAGTCTTTGGGAAGTCTTGTGCTGATGATCAGTGTGGCTCCATTGTGTTACTCCTTGCAGGTTTGTGAGAGTCAGTTTTTCTCTCTGCTTTTGTTTACCTCCTAAATAAACTACCTGAACCCAGTCATTCATTGTCTGACGCTCTGCTTTTAGAAGGAGCTGAACTAAGATCTTTAAAGATGAAAATTTCAGAGCTTGGGTAGGGTCTTTGTTTATCCTTGGGATCAGTATTAAGAAGTTTATGGCTTAATACTGGCTCTTTTTTGTACTCTAGGCTCAGGAATGGAGAAGGCAATGGCACCCCACTCCAGTACTCTTGCCTGGAAAAATCCCATGGACGGAGGAGCCTGGTGAGCTGCAGTCCAGGGGGTCGAGAAGAGTCAGACACGACTGAGCGACTTCACTTTCACTTTTCACTTTCATGCGTTGGAGAAGGAAACAGCAACCCACTCCAGTGTTCTTGCCTGGAGAATCCCAGGGACAGGGGAGCCTGGTGGGCTGCCGTCTATGGGGTCGCACAGAGTCGGACACAACTGAAGCGACTCAGCAGCAGCAGCAGGCTCAGAAAGGCACAGTTTGAAAGGGTATCGGTAGTGGAATGAACATGTGGAACTTTTTCTTTCATTATTTTGTGATACAGTAAGGCTGTGTAACCAACTACTCAAAGACTGTTGTCAAGGTGACAAGTTCAGTTTATTTAGGCTGCACTCATCTGGACAGCTCTGCTTCAGACTGTGAGTTGCCTGGATTTAGCTCCAGAATGTGAGTCTGCCTTGTATACATTTGTTCTGGAAACAGGCTGAAGGGGCTGTAGCTCCCAGAAACATGCTCTTCTCATAGCACTGATGCACTGAAAAGCAAGATACAAGCCAAACAGATTTAAGATCCTTGATTGCCTTCTGTCTGCTAGTATTTCACTGACCAAGCAGATCAAGCTTAGCATCCATAGGCCACGAAGGTACACTGTCCACCAGGGCAGAGAGAGAAGCGTGAATAATAATCACCATCATGTGTATTAGTGTTATAGCCTTGCAAAATTATCAGGCAGTTAGGAAATGCGCTTCCTTCTTCTGGGTTTAAATTTATATTTAGGAATTGTCTGTCCTTGAGACATGTGTGTGTATCTGTGTTTTTACTTGCAGCCTGCACATGGTTAATCCAGGACTTACTAAGTGGACATTCCAAAGAAATCAAACTATCTTTAATCCCCCTGGTGGGAAGACTTTGAAGATGGCTAGATGTGGAGAACAAAAACAAGTTGAATAGTCCTTCTGGAATTCTTGAGAAATCATTTTGGTTTTACTGAGTATTTATGACTTAGGAAGGGGGAATGCAGTCTGGGGGGGAACCAACCTCTGCGTAGGAAGGCGTCAGATTCTGAAATGGTGGGTACAAAATCCTGGAATAAGGGTTTGGAGCAGGAGAGAAAATGGGCTGAGAATAGGAGATCAGAATTAGAAACTAGCGGGCTTCTGACGAGGGGCCCCTGAGAAGAATTTAATGCTGAGTTGCTGTAATCCGGCTGGTAAACAAAGTCACAATTAGTAAACTGTTGCAAATGACTGCTCTCACATGCTGTCCCTGTAGTTATTATTTTTTTCCTCAGCACTTCAGTTAATGCTGTCACACAACTTTGTGTGTTGTCAAAAAAAAAAAAAAAAAAAGGTGGAAGACTGGCCTCTAAAGCAAGGAGAAATATACCTATTAAAGTAGATTCTTAAATTGCCTTTAAGAAAGCCCAGTGAACTTAATGGAAACCTTCGCCTTTGAGTTTTTACAGTTCATTTAGGAAATATAATAAGAGAAGGAGATCCTGTTTTTGTTGGAAACATAAGCTTCTTTTTTCTTTTTGCCTTAGTGAGGAACCATTTATTCTTCAGATTTATAAGCATATTGTACATATTCTGGTTAATACATCAAGCGTATAATGTGGGAGTTCCTTTAAAAATGCTAAGATCACACATGTTAAACTCAGCTACACATTATATTAGGTTATGAGACAAATGTCACTTTTAATACCACAACATATACATATTACACTTTTTTTTTTTCTCACTGACAGAGGAACATGCCTTTCAAAAATATTTTATTGGATGAAATGTTTTTACTCTCAGGAAAATTTTGGTTTTTAATATAATTTATTATGCCTTTTAAAATTCTGTTTGATAAAAGCATTTGGTAAAGCATTACAAATACCTGTAAAGAAAATATAGTTTAAAATTCTGAGGGAAATATTATATAAGTTTCTTCTTTTTACATTTTCACAAAAATCCACACAGGTACTAAGAAAGACTGACAAAAATATTTCAAGTCTGAACAATATGTTCCATGTTGGAAACATTCAAACATGACTTTATTTAACTATTAAAGCTTCTCTTGATTGAACCTTTGGCTATGGTCCAATGGTTGGTTGGGGTTTTAACCAGAAAAAGATACTGTTAGAAGGATGAAAAAGAAAGCTTCATACAAATTAGCACTAGTTTGGGAATGGGGTCAGGAGGTGTTTTCATCTGTCATTTTTTATTGGCCTCTCTGGGCCTTAGCTTTATTTTTTCATTGATTTATTTTTAACTCATTGAAAACTTAGTTATTTTTTTTTTCATTGTAACTCTCTGGTACTTTTCAGCTTTATGTAATACTTTTTGATGTGCTGCAATTTTCCAAAATTCTATTTAACACTGTGAATCATACAACATGTGATACCTCCATGATAGAGAGATACTGCCATTCCTTTAGGGGGACATCCTCAATACATCGTGCGTATTGCTCTAGAAATACCCTCATTCTGCACAATCGGGGGTGAAAGTCTGTCTTACCAAATTCACTTTAAAGCAAGTGACAGACCCTAGGGTTCCCCTGATCTAGTTCAGTGGCGTTCTCTTCCTGGTCCAGCAGCCTAATGAAGTTCAGACTTCATGGAAGGATCGCAAACAGCCGACTGAGTGGGAGAATGCCAGTACTGTCAGTGACTGGAGCCTTTGTGAGAGCGAGAAACTAGGGCCTCGGCCAATTCATGAATTAGAATATGTGAGCATCTGGGTGAGGTGAGATAAAACACGTAAGTAAAACAAGATTTCAGGGGTATTTTCAAGAGTCTAAAATACCTTTTCTTTTTTGGCCAATAAATTAGATCATGACAAATTCTTGTAATTATTGATTATCATACAGCTCCTACCTGAAAGAAGTTGGGGATATTTTTTCCCTAATGCCTTTACACTGTGCATGTTCGTTTAGTGCAGGAATAGGCAAAATCAAATGCCTAATGAACGCGTGCCGGTCAGGCGGCCGTGATAAGCAGCATGGGTGGAGAGGGTACCATGGGACGTGTGTCCAAGTCTGTAACTGCTCGGCAGCTGCTACTCAGCTCCGGTCAGCTGCTGCTGCGAGGGAAGATGCATCTGACAGTCAGGTTTTATGTGAAATCTTACAGTTCCAATAATCACTCCCATTTTTAAAACATTTAACATGCCAGACAAAATCTAGCTGAGGGTCAGATGCTGCCTGTGGGCGGCCAGCCTGTGTCCTCTGAGTTGAAGCTTGGAAACAATTTGAGAATTTGGAGACTATCATCTGTAAGACTGGAGAAGCGCCTTCGGTGTCAAAGAACATAAACTCAAAGATCCAGAAAAACCTGCTCTAATGAATGTAGTTTAAAACACAACAAAACCTTCCATTGGCTCTCCCTATGATGAACATGTTCCTCTTATTACATTGCTTTTCCATGTTATGAGTGGTGATTTCCTGTTATGACCATTTAAAACAAAAATTATGACTAGGAATTGGCCAAGTCCCTAATACAAGCTTGTTCTAAGAAATTGGTATCAATAGCTCTCTCAGTATTTAGTCTGTGGCTGAGAAAGGAGAATGTGAGGGGGAAGAGAGGAAGGCCAGCACTCACAGCTTGAGTCGCAGTCACCTTCAGATCCATGGAGGCCTCTCCATGGTACACCAAGCAAAGAATATTCTGAAACTGCTCACACCAGCCAGTGCAGGGTTTGAGGCCTGTTTCCGGATCTGAATAACCCAGCCTTTCCCCAAAGTGACCTAACGGCCTCTTCCTGAATGAGCAGCACTTTGGAGCAGAAAAGCCTGGGATATGAATCTAATTAAGAGCTCCTTCATTAGAGACTTTCCAAGCCCTTCTTTGGCATCAAAATTTGAAGAATCGTATGGCAAAGACAGGGGACAAGCTATTAGAAACTGTCTTCCTTCCTCTCATTTTTTTTTGCAGGTTGCTTTTTCAAAGTAATCTGTTGCCCTGTGTACCTTTTATTTTGAGACATGAAATGGGAGGCCCGAGTAGGCGTTCTCGTGTGGTATGAGGACCAGGTGTGAACTGTGGCCCCAGAAAGAACAAAACATTTGACTTGTGCAAGCAGGGAAGACGTGCTTTGTGCAATCAATTCAGGAAGTTGGATTTACTGCTTGAGCTCCTAGCTTTCAAATATCCAGTTTAGGGAGAAAAAGAAAAAGTACCACAAAGGATATTAGAAGCAGAAGAATCAATGACAAAACACCCACTTCAGACACAGGCAAAATCTAAGGGGGAAGGAAGAAGTGTGACTATCTCCAGCTTCGGACCAGCACGCATTTTAGTTTTCCTCCCTCAGAAGGTCCACCAGAGCTTGGAGCAGCCGGTCGTCCCTGTGCTTGTAAGGTTTCGTGTTGTAGAAGCCATCGACATAGTCGTTATACAGACTGTCCTCAGAGTCTTTAAGCTGGGAGGGTTTGTTCAGCCTTTCCAGGGCTTCATAGAAGTTTTCATAAGGGATGTTGGGCTTCGCACTTGGGGGCTTCTTTGGTGATTGCTTTGAGGGTGAGTTTTTGCTGAAAGCGCTCTGCAGGAGTCTCAGCATGGCCTCAGAAGGGGCACCCTCTGCCAGCTCATCCCTTCTGCCCCCAACTCCACTGCCGCTGGGGCTTTGGGATGCCTGAGCGTTCTCATCCAGGCCCTCTTGTGTAGGCTGCTCCTGAAACACAGAAAGCCACCGGCCAAGGGGAGAAAGCTCGTTATTTAGGAGCCAGCAAGGCAGCTACAACACACACTCACTGCCTGTCCCTCACGAGGCTGTCTGGGGAGCAGAGAGAGTGCAAAGCTTGGACTCATACTAACTGGGGTTTCAGTCTGCATTTTCCCATTCACTAATTCATCTTTGAAGCGAAGTGAAATAAGAGTCACTCAGTCATGTCTGACTCTTTGTGACCCCATGGACTATCCAGTCTATGGAATTCTCCAGGCCAGCATACTGGAATGAGTAGCCTTGCCCTTCTCTAGGGGCTTTGGCACCTTTTTAAGTGGGGAAGTTCAGAGGAAGTTCTCCCTGAACTTCCCCTGTCATATGGCAGGAAGAATTCCTCCGTTTCTTATGGGTTTTGAAGTCTGAATGGGATGATGTAGGTGAGTGCACGTACCTGTTGGTTTCCTTTGCTTTTCGGCCTGCTATAGTAGAATGCATGTTATTTAATAACACTGAATTCATTCACTTTAATGTCTTTTTTTTTATCATATATATAATTTTTTTATTTTTTTTTAAATTTTATTTTACTTTAAAGTCTTAAGTTCTGGATGGAAAAGTTAATTGTAAAAGATAGTATGGCCTTATCATATGGAAAATCAACAGTGTGGCAATCCCTTTCCTCCCATCCATGTTTTGGGAAGGAGCTGCTGCTAAGACAGGCAGGAAGTCCTGCAGAGGCACCAGTAATGCTGTTGTGTGGCAGCTCTCTGGAGGCCTCTTGCTCTGTTAGGAGCTGCCCTTCCAGCTGCTGAATTGTCAGAAAGGGTCTGGGAAGAGACTCAGGCAGTGGTCTAGGAAAGGCGGGCACTGGAGAGATCAGAGAAGCGTTTCTTGGTCACCTGTTGTGGAACTATTTCACTATTTTAACAATCAAAAGAAAAGTGAAGGTGAAGTTGCTCAGTCATGTCCAACTCTTTGTGATCCCATAGACTATAGCCCACGAGGCTCCTCCGTCCATGGGATTTTCCAGGCAAGAGTACCGGAGTGGGTTGGCATTTCCTTCTCCAGATCTTCCCAACCCAGGGATTGAACCCAGGTCTCCTGCATTAGTAGGCCGACATTTTACCATCTGAGCCACCAGGGAAGTCCTTAACAATCAAAGGGTTCTGTTAATACCCCTTAGGGAATCTTGGAGGAAAATTTCCTGCAGGGCGCCCCCTGCCTCCAGGACTGTGATGAGGAGGCCTCTGGGATAGGGCCCCAGCGGAAGCTATTTTGCAGAATGTAAATGGGGCTAGAATATGAGCTGAGGCCTTCACACAGCTAGTTTATACCTTTCTTGAATAAAGAATGTCTTTGTATCTTCCAAAACACCCGTCACAGAGCCAGGCCTGTTCAGGGAAGGTCGTCCTGGAAACTCTGATAACCTACCTGCTACGATCTGAGGCACAGTGCCAGAGGCCTGGGGGGACACACAGATAAAGAAAATGTGTTTTCTGCCCACCATCTGATAAGGGAGAAGCCAGTGGCTTCTGGCTGAGACCTGGGAATGTAACTGACTGACTTCAGCTTTCCTCAGCAAGTTTCTGAGAAAAACTGGGATTCTGTAGCTCCCCTTGGAGTTACCAAGAAGCATCAGTTAAGGAATTAGTAAAGAGAAGCATGCATGATTTGGTCACTTGATCCTTGGTCTTCTTTCTGTAAAATGAACATACTGAGATCTATCCTTTTTAGGTTATAAGCATTATAAGTTAAATGAGACAGTGTGGAAAATCCTTTAAAACTAGGTGCAATACCAACATTAGGTATATGTGAGCCTACAAAAAGATAGCTTTCTTTAAAATTTGATACTGTTCTAAATGGAGAAAATTCATGTTCAAGAATTGAATAATATTGAATTCATTCATTTTAATTTCTAAATTTTGGATAAAAGAAGAAGTGAGACAATTTTCTATCAAAAATAAAGTTCACTTCTACTCCCTTTCCTCCCAACCCATTTTTTAACTCACTTCCTGCCTAAAAGGCGCAGGTTCACCCACTACATTGTTGATTGCGCGTGCATGCTAAGCCGCTTCAGTCATGTCCAGGTCTTTGTGACGCTATGGACTGTAGCCCACCAGGCTCCTCTGTCCATGGGATTCTCCAGGCAAGAATCCTAGAGTGGGTTGCCCTGCCCTCCTCCAGGGGATCTTCCTGACCGGGGGATTGAACCCACATCCCTTATGTCTCCCGCACTGGCAGGCAGGTCCTTTACCACTAGCGCCACCTGGGAAGCCCAGTTCAGAGAAGAGCATGCCAGGAAGAACAGAGCCGCACGGACCTCCCCGGAGTCCACCACCTTCTCCACGCCTCTTCGGTCGTTCTGCACGGTGTTGTAAGATGTGTACACCCGGGGCTGTTTCATGTGCTCTGGCTGGGAAGAGGTCCCGTGCAGGATCAGCTTCCAGGTCACGATTCTTCCCTCGTTTTGTATTCTTCCAGACTAACGAATAAGCATACATAATGTTAGTGTGTGTTCTGAGCAGTATAAAACACACGGCTTCAAGATAGCTGAGAGATTTTATAGTGAAAACCTAACTTTCAAATTCTGTGCATTCCGTGTGTAGAGCTCTGTGTATAAAAACATAAACCACTAGACTCACTCTTGCGATGAAAACGAGTAGTTGACAGGTTCAGAGATTTACAAACTGGTTGTTTTTAATTTATAAAGGAGAACTCTCTGTGTGAACCTTCTTTTCTATATTGGGTGTGTTCTTGAAAAGTTGACAGTACCATATATAATGGGAATTATATTTACCAATTATCAACTTGTAGAAACATTCCATTGGAATGAAAGTCTAGAGTATTATAAATAGCCTTCAACACTGAGCAGTCCTTAAGAACTGTATATTTGTGGGAATAATAATTTTTACAGGCTCGACAATTATGTTAAAAATAATGTGCTAAAATCTAAAATATCTAAAAAAAAAAACAAACAAACTCTAAAACTGTAGCCAGATTTTGCAAACTTGATATAAAACAGTCCCATCTTGGTTAACAGATTTTCTTAGTTTCCTTGTGGTGACATTGAGTTAAAGAATGGAGGCCAACTTCAGGAACAGAACCATCAACTAAAAACGTTTTCTTCTGCCCCGTATGAGAGCAGAAATTTTTACTACTTCCATGGCTAAATCACAATTTTAACAGTCTTTAGGTGAAAGCTATTCTTGGAGAAAAAAGTAACAATGACTGTAGAATTTCTATTAATTTAATTGACTCTTCAAGGATTTAAAATCATTTATTTTTGAAAAGTTATCTAGACATTAAATCTGGTGCTACTGATACTTATAACACTGCTAGCTCTGGAGAACTTGAACCCGAAACACCATTCATTTATATGCTCACCTATAGAAAATGCTGGAGAAATGATATAAAAATAAATGACTCAACTGAATTTGAATTTTGCTCCGACACTATATTTAGGGACTGTGTCACAATTATAGAAGAATATCAGAGTGTTAGCAAACAAAGAAAACTGAGAAATACTTTTACTTGTTTCATAACTGAAATAAAACAAAAAAATCATATTAAATAAAATATCTTGTCTAACAAGTAAACTACTTCTAAATAACCACTGTGGTAATATTGTTAAGAGTTTCTTTATATGACCCCAGCAGATGTTAGTCGCTCAGTCATAACTCTTTGCAACCTCTTTGCAACCTCATGACCTGTAGCTTCCCAGGCTCCTCTGTCCATGAAATTTTCCAGGCAAGAATACTGGAGTGGGTTGCCACTTCCTACTCCAGGGGATCCTCCTGACCCAGGAAAGGAACCCCCATCTCTTGCATCTCCTGCATTGATAGGCAGATTCTTTACCACTAGCATCACCTGGGGAACCTTGACCCCAGCAGAGTGTCATAGTAAAGCTGGTGTAGCATTTACAGCCATGCTTGTAAATACAGCTGATTCTGGTGTCTGAGTAGCTCACGTGGCTGGCTGTGTTCTGACATGGAAACATTTGTCCCACAGTCTGTCACGATGTGTATCAAAATGTTTTTTCTTCCTTCTTACATGGCTGGTGCCTAATTTTTTTTTTAATTATTAT
Organism: Bos taurus; assembly: GCF_002263795.3. Classification (NCBI taxonomy): domain Eukaryota; kingdom Metazoa; phylum Chordata; class Mammalia; order Artiodactyla; family Bovidae; genus Bos; species Bos taurus. The sequence continues at coordinate 95,751,090 of NC_037334.1, forward strand.
TTTTATAGCCAAGTGGGCACAGCTTAAAACATATATACCTTCTCCTTGGCCTCTCTAAGGAGTGATCAAAGTTCCTTTGGGTCCTTACTGTTGGGCTAACTTTAAAAGTGCCTCTGAGTGTTTAAAAGTGAGCTTGTGGGTCAGTAGCCTTTCATTCATACTTACCATGTCTGCAATTCGCAAAGTCCAAGTGCCTATGGGGTTCTCTCCCCACGTGTGAACAGACATGAAGTCCCAGTTCTTAAAGCCATTGGGAGAGGTGTCCCGCTCTCTTTCAGCCAACAGTACGGTGCTGGTTCCTGTTTTCATGCAAGAAACACAAGTTAATGTGTGTCCTGACAGAACCGATAGCAGGACGCACTCCAGCGTTTGATAACTGAAAAAGAAAGCGGGGAGACATAAGCCTTAATTTCCCTTTGAATATAATGCCAGGATGACAACATGCCCAAGGGAAAAAAAGGTTTATTCCCAGTACGTAGTGCATTGCCTGGCATATAATAAGTTCTCAGTAAACATCCTAGAAAAATACATAATGGCTGGATATATTGAATAAGGTTTATTTGAATAAGGAGAACTCAGAGAACTATGCTTATGAACTACATTGAAGAAGAGGATCAGAGACCTAACATACATATTAATGGAACTATCATTTTGAAATTTAAGAGAAAAATTTTTAAATTTAATAGATTCCTGGGTCTATAATATAGCATAGACATAATAAAACCATGTATAATTTACTAACATCTTTTGATATAAAAATTCCTAGTAAGAGTTACTGTAAATGTTCACATCCAAGTTCTCTATAGATCAGTAAATAATATTTTCAAGAGAAAATGTCAGTAAAAAAGCATTCTACCAGTATTTGGGGCCAGTTCCCAGATATTAAGAAAGCACATTTCCAAAATTAACAAAGCCAGCTCCAAACCTCTAGTAAGTTCATATTCTAGAAGGATGTTATAGGGATAGCTCATCTTTTTCATACATTACTTATAGGAATTGAATTTAGTCACTTGAATCCTATTAAAGTATAAAAAAGGATTGGGACAGCTTCTCCTAGTTGGATTGTAGCTTATATTTCACAAACTACCACTCATGATCTTGTTTGATTTAGTAACTTTACAGGAAAGGACAAATATCAATATATCATATCATATACCCTTAATCATGTAATTGTGGAAAATTTCTTTAGTCTTCCTAACTCTCATAGATCAGAATTCTCAGTTTTTTAATTAATTCCTTGGATGTGTCTGATGTATCTGTCAGTTAAATTATTAGACTAACTTTCACTAATGAGAGAAATGAATGATATGGATCAGTGACATGGGAAAATGAACACAGTTTCAAAATGCATAACTCAGAGGGTTTATTAATTGGTATTATCTGAGTAAATGTCATTCTTTGCTTATCTAAGGATCAGTTGAAATAAACAGGGTAGATAGAGTTCTGATGCCAAAAAAAATAAAGCATATTTTTTAAGTCCTGAAAGTATCTATTGAAAGACTTAGGCCTATATATAAGCAAAAATCAATCATCGATTTGAAATCATTTAATTTATGCTTAAAAATTTAAACACATAGTTTAGAATAAATTGAATTTTTTTTTTTTAAACTTACCAGCGGCCGAAGTGAGGGTGACATGAAGGTCTCCTCTGCGGGAATATTCAATTGTTGCTTCAAATTGCACATGTTCCAGTGACTTGATAGCATTTTCTTGACCTTCACAAGCTCTTGTTGGAATTTCTATGATGACTTCTCCATTAGCTTTCAGGGCTCTAAATACATTAAAGAATCATCAGTGAACAAAGTTGCATCTCTTCCTTACATTTTATGGAAATGTGTACACAGCACTCTTAAGTAGATACTCGGCTGGCGTGTTATCTCTGTTATGAGTAGAACCCCATGAAGACAGACCGGTAAATCTCTGGAGGAGGAAATGGCAAGCCATTCCAGTAATCTTGCCTGGAAAATCCAAGGACAGAGGAGCCTGGCAAGCTATAGTCCATAGGGTCTCAAAGAGTCAGGACTGAGCATACCAGCACGCATACATACAGATAAACAGAGCAGAGTAGAAACCCAGAAATAAACCCACCCATTAGACCTGAAACTGTAAAAGTTCTAGAAGAAAACATAGGGACAAAGTTTCATGACATTGGTCTTGGCAGTGATTTAATGGATATGACAATAAAAGCACAGGCAGCAAAAGATAAATAAAAATAAACGAGGACCACAACTAATACAATTATGTAAAATTTAAAAATAAAATAAAATTAAAAAAAAAAATCAACATTCAAAAAACTAAGATCATGGCATCCGGTCCCATCCCTTCATGGCAAATAGATAGGGAAACAATGGAAACAGTGAGAGACTTTATTTTCTTGGGCTCCAAAATTACTGTAGATGGTGACTGCAGCCATGAAATTAAAAGACGCTTGTTCCTTGGAAAAAAAGCTATGACCAACCTAGACAGCATATTAAAAAGCAGAAACATTACTTTGCCAACAAAGGTCTGTCTAGACAAAACCATGGTTTTTCTAGTAGTCATGTATAGGTGTGAGAGTTAGACAATAAAGAAAGCTGAGCACCGAAAAATTGATGCTTTTGAACTGTGGTATTGGAGAACACTCTTGAGAGTTCTTTGGTCTGCAAGGAGATTCAACCAGTCAATACTAAAGGAAATCAGTCCTGAATATTCATTGAAAGGACTGATGCTGAAGCTGAAATGCCAATATTTTGGCCACTTGATGTGAAGAACTGACTCATTGGAAAAGACCCTGATGCTGGAAAAGATTAAGGGTGGGAGGAGAAGGGGACGACAGAGGATGAGATGGTTGGATGGCATCATCGTCTTGATGGGCATGAGTTTGAGCAGGCTCCGGGAGTTGGTGTCGGACAGTGAAGCCTGGTGTGCTGCAGTCCATGGGTCACAAAGAGTGGGACATGACTGAGCGACTGAACTGAATTGAAACACTGGATTCATTAAGTCATTATTTCAAATAAGTTTTTGTTTGTTTTAGAGCATCTACCATGATTCTGTCTCTACTTTAGTTGCTAGGGTTCCAGAAAGAACAATACAGAACTTAAATTTTTCCGGGGAAAACACACAGGATAATTTTCAAATAAATATTCTGTAAAAAAAAAAAAAAAGCTTCTGCACAGCAAAGGAAACAGACTGAAAAGGCAGCCTAAGAACAGTAGACAATACGTGATAAACGGCTCATCTCTAAAATACATAAGAACTCCTATAACTTGATAGCAAAAATCCTAACAATCTGATTCAAAACAATGAGCTGAGGACCTGAATAGACATTTCTCCAAAGAAGACATACAAATGGCCAATAGATATGTGGGGGGCGGGGGACAAAGTTCACAGTAATTAATCATCAGGGAAATTCAAATCAAGACCCAAATCAAGATACCTATCAAGATCAGGATGACTATTACTTAAAAAAAATAAAGATAAAAAAGATAAGACAAGTGCTGGTGAGGATGTAGAGAAACTGGAGCTCTTGCACAATTGGTGGGAATGCAAAATGGCACAGCCAGTATGTAAAACAATATGAAACTTCCTTAAAAAATAAAACTACCATATGATCCAGAAATCTCACTTCTGGATATTTATTCAAAAGAATTGAAATCAGGGTCTCAGAGAGTTACTAGCATCCCCATGTTCATTGCAGTATTATTCTTAATAGCCAAGCTGTGGGGACAACCTAAATATTCCTCAATAGATGAATGGATAAGGAAAATATGATATTCATATACAATGGAACATTAGCTTTAAAAAAGAAGGAAATTCTGCTATATGTGACAGTATGGATACAATGTGAGGATATTATGCTGGGCGACTGAACCAGCCACAGGTAGATAAATATAGCATAATTCTATTCATACAAGATGTCTAAAATAGTCAAATTCATAGACTCAGACAGTGAAATGTTGGTTGCCTTGGGCTTGTTGGGGTGGGGGGATGGAGAGTTACTAATCAGTGGGCATCAAGTTTCAGTTAAGCAAGATGAGTAAGTTCTAAAGATCAGCTATACATTGTACCAATAGTTAACAGTTATGTATTGTACACTTAACAACTTAAGGGGGTAAATCTCATGTTGAGTTCTGAACATAAGGGGAGAAAAGTAAATGGTAAGGAACACAAACACAGATATTTAAATGCAATAAACTATTTGTTATGGCATCAAATCCAAACAGGTTTGTCTTATATTAATCCAAAAATGGTCCATTACTGAAACATACCTTTTTCAGAAATGATTTTATCTCCCTGATGCATGCCCTCCAAGCCTCCCACCCTTGAGTATTTTGTGTGAGTGTGCCTTCAGTATAGTTGTGGTTGTCTTGATACCAGGTTCTGCTTCTGCACCTAGATGTAGATGGACAAGTATATTCTAAATGAAAGCCTTGGGGCATAAAGCGGGGTTCTTTTGGAAGTCGGTTTTGGGTAACACTGGTTGGCAAGTACTGCATCTCATCAATTCTAAGATGCATTAAAAAAAATTTAACATCTTTGAATTTGGGATGAATTTTAATAAACTGATGATTTGTAATAGTTTAATTGGCAGTGATTTTTCTTAGTGGTCTATAGGACAGTAGAGCACATTTAGTTCAATCACTCAGTCATGTCCGACTCTTTGCGACCCCATGAACTGCAGCATGCCAGGCTTCCCTATCCATCACCAACTCCCGGAGCTTGCTCAAACTCATATCCACCGAGTTGGTGCACATTAGCTTACTGCTATATTGTTGGAGATGGGCTATGAAAGGAAAATACAAGTGTGTTGTTAACATGATTTGCAAATCTTCGGTCTCTGTGACTTCTCATGGAGCCGCAGGGAACACTGGCAAATGCCATCCCTATCTACTTCAGAAGGGCAGGGGAGAAAAATTAGGCAGAGTGACAAGCATCATTCTCAAATAGTGCCATGGCACACAATTGTTTAAAATTCCTGGAGACGCTTACCTGGGCTCAAAGTCATTGTCCTTGACAACACATTCCTTCTTCTCAGGCACACTGCTCCAGGTGCTGGGATCAGCCAAATCCACCAGAGCTTTGGCATTTAGCAGCCCGAATCCAAATCGACTGTTCACCATCAAGCCTGCTCCGTTCTTTTTCCATCCAGGGTTATTGGCCAGTGGGTCATACTCAGAGGTCCATACAACCAAGTGCTGCATATCTCGCCAGGTGAGATTGGGACTGGACAGGAAGTGACCGAAAGAATGTTCAGGGGCAAAAAGGAGTTTCCTCGCAAAAGCAAGTGTTAAAAACAAGCATCTCCATTCAGAGATGGTGAGGTGTCTTTTTGCAACTGTGCCTCTGTAATTTTAGTGTGTATCACTATTGGTATATCTTTCATTCAGAATTAAAAATTTAGTCTTATAAATTATTAAATTTTGGTTTTCAGTGCTATAGAAATGTAGGACCAAGTTCTAATGACTTACACTTGACTGGAGCAAAGATTAAAAATGATGACACTTCCTTTGTGTCCTCCATCCTTATGCTGTCCCTTATCAGCCTTAGAATTTTCAACATTATGAACCCACAGTTGAGGTCTTGACTTAGATTTAGACACAGACTGGTTACCCACTCCTAAATATTTTTTTGTCTCTTTTTTTATATGGCAAAAGTGTCAAGAAGCTCTTAGCGACTTGAGCTCATTCTTACAAGCACCATGCTGAACAGAGTGGGAATATGCAAGAAAGTAGTTCATGTCTTTAAGAAGCTTCAGTCAGTTCAGTTGCTCAGTCATGTCCGACTCTTTGAAACCCCATGGACTGCAGCACATGAGGCTTCAAATCCAGTAAAAGAACTAGTCTTTTAAAAAACTGTATCTATTGAATCCTGTATTCATAGCATAATGTATTGTTGGACTTACACCCGTGGTGGATTCATATTGATGTATGGCAAAACCAATACAATATTGTAAAGTAAAAATAATAATAATAAAAAAATGATAAAAAGGCAAAATATTCAGATTAATACTTGTTTGGCCAGTAATATAGCATGTAATCAAATTACTTAAAAAAAGAAATAATTCTTTGGGAATGGAAGGGTTCTAGGAAGGCTCTTCTAGGAGGAAATATTTTGAGATGAACTTTAAAGGATGGGTAGAACATTAAGAAGTGGAGAGAGAGAATGAGAGATGAGGCAATGGAGCAAAACCTCTGAGCAGGGGAAATATAGGATATGCCCAGAGTATGGAAACAGTCTGGTTTATTGGAGCAGGGAAGAGGTGAGGAGGAATACTGAGCCAGGTGGTGAGGACCTTGAATGCCAGGAAAAGGAGCTTATACTTTATCCTTTGGGCAAGGGGGCGCCATCGAGGATTTTTGAGCAATGAAATGGTATAATCAGAAGTCTTGGTAAAATTAATTTAATAGCAACATAAGGATAAATCAGAGGTGCATGGGTGTGTTGGGTCTCTTAATAATGAAGACAAAGCCTTCCCTGATCACCTTATTTAAGATTTCAACTCCCCCCAAATACTCCTGTGCTCTCTTATCTTGCTGTACTTTGTTTTTATTCTTTTATACTGCTTATCATCTAGTAACATACTGAGCAACTCATTTCTTTTGTGTGTTATTAGCATCTGTCTCACCTCCTAGAATCAGCAATGAAAAGAGCTGAGATTTTTTTCCTTCTTGTTCTCTGATGTGCACCAACCACTCAAAAGAATGCCAGGCACAGGGTATATGCTGGGTAAATATTAGCTGGTTGGATGGTTGAATGTGTCTAAGTGTTGTTGCTGCTGCTGCTACTAAGTCGCTTCAGTCGTGTCTGACTCTGTGTGACCCCATAGACGGCAACCTACAAGGCTCCCCCGTCCCTGGGATTCTCCAGGCAAGAATACTGGAGTGGGTTGCCATTTCCTTCTCCATGAATGAAAGTGAAAACTAAACATTAAGTCGCTCAGTCATGTCTGACTCTTCGAGACCCCATGGACTGCAGCCTCAGATCAGTTGCTCAGTCGTGTCTGACTCTTTGCAACCCCATGAATCGCAGCACGCCAAGGCCTCCCTGTCCATCACCAACTCCCAGAGTTCACTCAGACTCACGTCCATCGAGTCAGTGATGCCATCCAGCCATCTCATCCTCTGTCGTCCCCTTCTCCTCCTGCCCCCAATCCCTCCCAGCATCAGGGTCTTTTCCAATGAGTCAACTCTTCACATGAGGTGGCCAAAGTACTGGAGTTTCAGCTTCAGCATCATTCCTTCCAAAGAAATCCCAGGGCCGATCTCCTTCAGAATGGACTGGTTGAATCTCCTTGCAGTCCAAGGGACTCTCAAGAATCTTCTCCAACACCACAGTTCAAAAGCATCAATTCTTTGGTGCTCAGCCTTCTTCACAGTCCAACTCTCACATCCATACATGACCACAGGAAAAACCATAGCCTTGACTAGACGAACCTTTGTTGGCAAAGTAATGTCTCTGCTTTTGAATATGCTATCTAGGTTGGTCATAGCTTTCCTTCCAAGGAGTAAGCGTCTTTTGATTTCATGGCTGCAGTCACCATCTGCAGTGATTTTGGAGCCCAGAAAAATAAAGTCTGACACCATTTCCACCGTTTCCCCATCTATTTCCCATGAAGTGGTGGGACCAGATGCCATGATCTTTGTTTTCTGAATGTTGAGCTTTCAGCCAACTTTTTCACTCTCCACTTTCACTTTCAGCAAGAGGCTTTTGAGTTCCTCTTAACTTTTTGCCATAAGGGTGGTGTCATCTGCATATCTGAGGTTATTGATATTTCTCCCAGCAATCTTGATTCCAGCTGTGTTCTTCCAGTCCAGCGTTTCTCATTTTGTACTCTGCATATAAGTTAAATAAACAGGGTGGCAATATACAGCCTTGACGAACTCCTTTTCCTATTTGGAACCAGTCTGTTGTTCCATGTCCAGTTCTAACTGTTGCTTCCTGACCTGCATACAAATTTCTCAAGAGGCAGATCAGGTGGTCTGGTATTCCCATCTCTTTCAGAATTTTTCACAGTTGATTATGATCCACACAGTCAAAGGCTTTGGCATAGTCAATAAAGCAGAAATAGATGTTTTTCTGGAACTCTCTTGCTTTTTCTATGATCCAGCAGATGTTGGCAATTTGATCTCTGGTTCCTCTGCCTTTTCTAAAACCAGCTTGAACATCAGGAAGTTCACGGTTCACATATTGCTGAAGCCTGGCTTGAGAATTTTGAGCATTACTTTACTAGCATGTCAGATGAGTGGAATTGTGTGGTAGTTTGAGCATTCTTTGGGATTGGAATGAAAACTGACCTTTTCCAGTCCTGTGGCCACTTCTGAGTTTTCCAAATTCGCTGGCATATTGAGTGCAGCACTTTCACAGCATCATCTTTCAGGATTTGGAATAGCTCAACTGGAATTCCATCACCTCCACTAGCTTTGTTCGTAGTGATGCTTTCTAAGGCCCACTTCACATTTCAGAATGTCTGGCTCTAGGTCAGTGATCACACCATCGTGATTATCTGGGTCATGAAGATCTTTTTTGTACAGTTCTTCTGTGTATTCTTGCCATCTCTTCTTAATATCTTCTACTTCTATTAGGTCCATACCATTTCTGTCCTTTATCGAGCTCACCTTTGCATGAAATGTTCCTTTGGTATTTCTGATTTTCTTGAAGAGATTCCTAGTCTTTCCCATTCTGTTGTTTTCCTCTATTTCTTTGCATTGATCACTGAAGAAGGCTTTCTTATCTCTTCTTGCTATTCTTTGGAACTCTGGATTCAGATGTTTATATCTTTCCTTTTCTCCTTTGCTTTTCGCTTCTCTTCTTTTCACAGCTATTTGTAAGGCCTCCCCAGACAGCCATTTTCCTTTTTTGCATTTCTTTTCTATGGGAATGGTCTTGATCCCTGTCTCCTGTACAATGTCACGAACCTCATTCCATTGTTCATCAGGCACTCTATCTCTCAGATCTAGGCCCTTAAATCTATTTCTCACTTCCACTGTATAATCATAAGGGATTTGATTTAGGTCATACCTGAAGGACTGCAGCCTACTAGCCTTAAATACAATTTTAAAACTTACTGCCATTAGTCATTAGAAGTCTTTCATGATCCCAGGCCTTTCCTTAGCTTTGAGACCTGCATTGTTTCTATCAGGCCAGTCAAGCCTTATTTAGATAAAGAAATGCCTAAGTTGCATCCTCCAGGCTTCTGTCTTATCACCAGGTTGTGAAACAGCCAACAGGGGAGTCTGGCTCAGTTTGCTGTTGTCTCCCCAGAGCTGATCATGGGCGGATTTAACAATCCCTCAGTGACAACAGGGGGTGGTGCACACTCCTAAACATGGAGGAGTCTGCTCCTGGTTACAATCCCAGTCCTCATAAGAAGCTTTACAAAGTCTGTATCTGGTGGCCTCGTGGGCACGCTGCCCTCTGCATGCCAGCCTGGGTGCCAAGCCCACGTATCGCCCTCTCTTAAGGGAGCTGTAGTAGTCAAGGACTCCAGTCCTCCTCTCCCAGCAAGCTCTTCACATATTTACATTCCTGGGCCTTCTTATCTGAGGTCTTGGGCAGCTCGGCCAAGGCCTCCTGATGGGGGCAAGAGGGGGAAACCTTGAAAACACCTCTCCCCACTCTGACTCAGTGCCCAGGACTTCTCCACTCCCAGCCTTACCCATCACCCCCACCCTATCCCAGAGGCTTGCGTTGGCTCCCTCAACAGTGAGACAACAAGCCCCCATGTCCATACTTTTAACCTGACCTTCAACTGGTGCACCTTTCCATGGTGGGGGTGGGGGGGGATGGATGATCAGGGAAAGTTGGTGTTTTCTCTGGTTTTAGACTCTGGCTTACACCGTCATGGTAAGTCATTGAAGGCTTAACTCTTTCATTTTTGGTGTGTTACTTTAAAGCTGCTCTGACTCCTAGAAGCTTAATATGCTTTCTCTCTGCTCAGCTGAGCTCCTGGCAAATGTCAGGCTTCAACCCAGGGAGTGACTGATAGAGCCCTTGGAAAGACTCTAGTTCAGTGATTCTCCAAGGTTCAAGGCTGCTTGCATCATAATCACCCGGTACACTTGCAAATAATCAAAATTCTTGAGTCCCACCCTGAACCGACTGAGCCAAAATACTTGAGGGTAGGGAGGGATTTTATATTTGAAAAAGCTATCCAGCCAGTTTTGTGTTACAGCTACAATAATAGGAGTTGAAAGAAAGAATACAAGTATCTATCTAATTAAGGTAATTAGAAGTCACTGGGGTTAGAATCATGGCGTCAGAATAGGGAGTAGTAAAAAGCACATTAAATTATATTCTATTACCAAGGACCTGTGTGACCTTAAGCAAGCCACTTCGTCTCCCTGGGCCTGAGTGGACTCACCTCTTGGATGAGAGGTCGAGTATGACAGTCTGACCTCCAATCTGCCCAGGATCATATATATTCTCCTTCATTGTAGATCTTGTATCCACACTGGCCATCCCACGTTGATGAATAATTAACTAGCTGAGCAGAAATGGCTGTTTTCTCCATGTGGAAACTAATTCTGGCCTATATAGCATGTTATTGAAATTCGTGCTTCCTTCTAGTCTTTTAAAAGGAGTTTTAGGTCAAAGCCTCTTACCAAAGGTGGTCTCACTGAGCTAGGCTGTGGGCCACATGCCAGTTTACCTCTTGGACTCTCGTGTGTGTGTGTGTGCACGGGTGTGTGTGTGTGTGTGCACGGGTGTGTGTGTGTGTGTGCACGTGTGTGTGTGTGTGTTGGGATGAGGATAGGTACCAAGGAGGTAAAAGTCATGGTCTTGATAATCATGCTAATCAAACACGAAGCAGATTTCTATAGTTAGAGCATTGGTTTTTATTCACTTGCAGGTTTTGTTTTATTTTTGATTATTTTCTTTTACCTATTCTTTGCAAAATATCCAAAGAGGCTTCATTGTCAGGCAGTTAGGAAAATTAAGGCTATTTCTCTAACAGAGTTATTTTTCATTTGAGTGATTGCATTTCATAAAGTGAAAGGGACCTTCTAACAGCAGTGCATCTCATTCCTGACAGCCTTCCTCTGTTAATTAGCATCTCGCTCCTCGATGGCATCCACAATAATTAAATTTTTTAAAATCTGCATTGGGTTGCTAATCAAGGATATGTTTACAGAAAATAAGGGCTTTGGAATTAAACATTGGAATTAAGCATTGCTTCTAATTAGGAGAATGTAGGTAAAGTATTCTGGAGACAAAATTCTAAAATGAAAAAGTCTTAGAGGCTACCTGGTTTAGCCTCTAATCACAACTAGGAAAGCCTGGATGTTAAAGATTTTAGTTAAAGATTTCTTGGTTACATTTCCCAACCTCTCGAAGCCTCAGTTTCATCCTTAATAAAATGCAATTAATAATTTATATGTCACAAGGATGTTGTAAGAATTAGAGTTAGCATTGTATAGAAAGAGATTAGCACAGGTTATGGCCCATGGTAGTAGCCTGATAAATGCTGAATGCTGTTATTCATGATAAATTTAGCCCAGAGTTGTTCTTCATTCTCCATAGGTGTTACTTAAGGAAGAACACATGGTTAAATGATTCTCCCAATCGTGTTTGTCTACGGACTCTTCTAGAAATTCTGGCATTCCGATTTTCTGAAATAATCATCTGATATAGACAACTGAATAGAGCAAAGAAAACTGTCCATCTGAGAACAGACATCTCAATAATTTGTATGTACTTTGGCAGGAAGTTTATAAATGTTGAGATAGATTATGTCCATCTTACTGATGACTGAATCAAAATGAAAGGAATTAAATTCTTATGACGTGCACTAGGGAGATCATAGACTCTTAATGTCTCTCAAATCGTGAGCAGCGTAAGAATCTGATGGAACTGCAAACCATTCTCCCCAAAATGCCAGACACACACTCCTAAACATGTCTGCATCTAGTCGCAAAGAAGTTCTTGGGCCCCGTATGTTTTGTAACAATCCGTGGGGCCCCTGCTTTATAAAGTAATCCATTAGGAATCAGCTGAGATTAATGGGCTAGATCATCCTTAGATAATTTTCTCTGTATACCAAAAGAGGAGCTTTGAAATTTTAGAAACCAGATATGACAATTTTAAAATTTCAGTTCTTAGTCAAAATAACATTACATCTGTTCAGCTAGATGAATGTTTCTACTATTCTGGTCACTAGACAAGATGGTTAGGTCTGGCTGGTTATATTTGTACACATCTGATAGGTGTTGGATAGGGAAGACAAGATCTTTAAGGATAGTTTTCTTCTAAAAGCTCCCTGGAGCTAAAACTTATATCCTAAAATCATAAATAACATGATCTTTTTTCCCACCTGTGTAACTGCTTGCCTTCATAAGACCTTACTTCTTCCGCTCTGGACCTCTTCCCACCAATCTCAGCAATTCATGTTAGATGATCTGTATAAGCTGACACCTTCAATTTCAAATTGGAGGATCCTTTTAAAAGGAAAAGGCTAGAAAAAAAATGATCTGATCTGACCCCTCTATTTTATAGATGATTAATTGAGCACTCAACTGGAGATTACTTTGCCTAAGGTCACATAGCTAGTGGTATGCCTGGGACTTGAAGCCAGGTGTTCCCTGCCCTTTTCACTGCTTAGATGATCTTTCCTTAAATTTGGTTTGGGGCTGCCGATGCTAGTCTTAGCTTGTGCCTGTAGACTTTGCTCTCTGTCCATCCTCTACCTGTTGAAACTGAGCTCAGATTCTGAGCACAGCTTTTCTGCTGGACCCAAGAGCTTCAGATTTGCTTGTTTCTGATTGAGCATCTGGATTTGCTCTTCCCTAATCAGATATCTTTCCAGCTCCTCCAAGTAGGTCGGCCTCACTCAGCCTGTCTTGCTTAGCTGCCGTGGCCATCACAACTGAGATACCAGAGACTAAACCGCAACTCCACAGGTGGTCCCAGGGCTCCTGGAGTGATGCTGGGCTCTCTAGCAACTGCACATCTTTTCCAGCTATGGCCCAGGCCAAGGCACTCTGTTCTTCTGCTACCGTGAACCTCATCTACTGAACATGACATGAGGGGACTGCTTTGTCTTCTCTGTAGAGAATATGGATGATATTCTAGGGTAACCTGCTTATTAGGAAGGATAATAGTAATCTGTAAGTTTAAACACTTCCTCTATCACTCAACCATAGCACCTGACTTAACATTTAAAGATTTCTCACCACACAACATCAGAAAGCAGAAATAAGGATGAATAAAAAGGTGTGGCCATATAGTGTGAGACAGACTTTTTTTCCTCTGTATTAAGTATTAGACTATTGAATAACTATTTTGAAGGGGAAATGTTGCTAAATCCCTTTTTGGTAGCATACACTAAGATAAATTCCAGGGGGATTTAGAAAATAAATATCTAATAAAAGACACATAAATGTATATTTATATAATTTGGGGTTGCAAGGATTTTCCTGAGCATAAAAAAAGGGAAAAAAAGAACTTAGAGGCTGATAAAGGTAACTGTATACATAGTAACTTCATTAAATTAAAAATTACATGTAAATAAAATTAAAAGATAAATGTCAACTAACCGAGCATTAGTAGCTTTTCTAACTAAGACCATAAAACAAAATCAAGATCATAAACAGCAATCACAGATGATAAATGGCAAAAGAATATAAAATATTGAGCTTCATTAGTAATGAAATAAAAGCATATAAAGATGAGATGCCATTTTCAACTATCAAAGTAGCAAACATTTAAAAGATAAATATAGGTTTGATAAGGCTTTAGGAAACTGGCACTTTCACACATATATTGCTGATGGGAATATAAAATGGTACAGTCTTTCTAGACTAACTTGACAATATGTATCAGGATCATTAAAGTAGGCATTCCCTTTGACGCCAAAATTTCAGTTGTAAATGTTTATCTTCAGGAAATTATCAGAAACAGTAACTGCTATCAATGGACAAGGGTGTTTAAGCACAAATGGCTTTAGTAAGATTTGCATTTACATAATGACTCCCCTTGTGGCTCAGACGATAAAGCATCTGCCTACAATATGGGAGACCCGAGTTTGATCCCTGGGTCAGGAAGATCCTCTGGAGAAGGTAATGAAAAGATAAAAGTCCTGTTTTTAATTCTTATGTCCCCTGATGTGTTTTGTCAGCTTTACGACTGGGCTAACCCTAACCTAAAAAGAAAAGGGATAGTTTTAAAAACATGGTATTCCTAATACTACCCACAGGAGACTATCTGTGGGTAGTCTCGGTGGGAATAACCAGAAGTGAGAAGGCCTTAGAGCTGAGTGGGAGGAGGGCATGCGTTTCTAAAGGTCAGGGAAGATTGATTTGGATACAGACGGATGAAAAAATTTACAGAATAGTGTGTGAATTAAGATCCCAATTTTGTAAGACAAGTGTGTGCAAGAAACCTACCTCGAGATGTTAACTGGAAGAGAACTTACTATTTTTGGTAGTTTTCTACTATAACTGTATATTCAGAAAAGAATATATGCTATTTAAAAAGAAGGAGAAGCAGCTTCTTACAGGTGATTAGAAGCTTTCTGGGCCTTACTTTGCTTCCAGGGCTAGAGCGAAGATGCCAGCGGCCAGGGGTGCAGAGGCTGAGGTGCCCGTATGGGTCTCCGTGCAGTCGTTGTGCAGGTCAGCGCTCGTCTGGGGGGTATCAGGAGAGAGAAACGTGGGAGAACATGTGAGGCGTGTGATCCTGGCCCCGGGGGTTAACCCTACCGAGGGCTGCATCTGCTCTGATCAGGAAGCCCAGCTGATGCGATTCCCTACTTCCTCTTCTGAACCACAGGCGGATGTTTGCCATCTGCTGATATTTTATCTCCCTCTCCTCTATATGCAACTTGTCTATAATTCTGGCATCAGAATGCCTTTTCTGGGGATGAAGTCCTCCCACTGTGAATTTTTTTTTTTCCTCTACTGAGATTCCCAAATGAAACGCTGTCTGTAAAAAAGGGACTGTTTCAGAATCACTGTGAATCATGCTGGCCCATTAATCATCAGGTCCATTGTGTTTGGCCTGGCATATTTAGAAATTTTGCCTCATTCCCAGCTCCCCATTGCCTTCAGATTGACATTTGCCTGCCTCTTCAGCAAAAGGAAGTTGTGCTGATTTTGGCCACTTGAACTACTTGTGCAAAACGTGTTGAGTGTGTTTCGCTTGCACTCACTGTTGATGTCTTCTGATGGCCAGGAGTTAGCATCATATTTTCACTTTGAAAATGGTGAGTTTTTCAAATGAAAGTGTGCTAGACACAGATCTGGGCTCAAATTCTAAACTTGCCACTCGGTAGATGTGTCCCATGGGCAAGTCACTTGGTTGTCCCTGTCTGTCAAGTGAGGTTGACACTTCTTGACTCATATTCTGAAGCTGAAATGAGATCCTGTCTGTGAAAGCAAATTTTCACACGATGCCATTGCACGTAAGGAATTACCTGGGCTAATTTTAGCTTACTGAAGAGGTTGCTGAAATGAAGGGAAGAAACCAAAAAGACTTCCAATTAGTCTTCCTTAAGGACCACTGTGTTGTTGGTTGAACCAGAAGTTGGGCCAAAGGACTGCTAGCAAGACACCCACCCAGGCTCTTGCACTGTGATTTTCAGCTAGAGATTTCAATGTGTGGGAGGGAAGTGTAAAAAAATAATCTGTTCCATTATCGCCTCCTTTGGCTTCCCACTTGGAGTCGCTGAATATCTCAGGTGACAGTGGCTGTGCTCCTCCGAGGGCTGCGGAAGCAAGTTTGCCCTTTTACCTGTTGACGCGAGTAAGCCCCCAGAGATGACTCTGCTGAGGAAGAGGTTTGCGTAAGACAAAGGCTGTGTTACTGCAACTGTCTCAAATAGACACCACCAGCTGTCTCTTCTATGGCTGGTGTACCTAAAGAGGGATCTTTACAAAGATGCAAATTCTTCCTCCTGCTTCGGAGCAGAGTGGCTCAGATGAGGGTCTGTCTATGAAATGGTGACTCCGTGATGGACAACAGGCCATTTTTTTTGAAAAGCTACTCTGGACACCCCTGGGATCATTAAGAGCTGGAGACTGTGCATGCAGGCAGGACACACGTCTCACAGGCTCCTTTCAAAGGCTCTAAGTTATCTCTGCTGTCAAGAGGCCCTGGGTGGAATGTCACCGTCTCTTTGAGTAATTGAAAATACCAGAATGAGAGGCAGGCCAGGGCTTCCAAGTTGAGACCCCAGTTTTACTGTCTTAACTAGAGTAGGTTGCAGAGACAGAGTTCTAGAAGAGTGATCCTGCATGAAGATCTTAGTTCTGACAATTGTGTTGAGATGTCATTAATATGAATTTTACACACATTCCAAAGGCTAATTATTAGGGGGTTGACCCACAATCTAATTGGATCTTGACCTATTATTTTATTAAGGTCTACATGCTTTAGCTAGTTGGTTCTTCTCTGTGTCAGGAGTTAAGTTTGAGGCTTTCCATTTTTACATTAAAAGTGCCTCTCTTTGTTCTCAAAGCCCCCGAATGGCCCTTCATCATCATGCCCTTGAAGGGAAATCCAATAATTGCCCTTGGCAGTCTGACTCATGGAAGAGAAGGCACAGCCAAGCGTGGGCTGGAGATGCTCTCTGAGCATATAACCTTCCTAAGCTGCTTATTCAGATGCTGAGAAGTTCACCTCAGGGGAAACTTAGGCTGTTATTTTCCTGTAGGTCATCCGTTCTTAGGAGACATAGCTGGTGCATGCTCCATACTTTTATCGTCCACTAAAGGTCAAGTCAGACATTCTCCCTGCTATTAGAGGATCAACAAGTACAAGGATGATAAGCCCCCACAACCCTAAAATCTCCTTTAAGGCTGTTTTCAGGGAGGCATCACACAAGCTGAAGAGCCATTTAGAGTCTTGGTCGTTGAATGACAAGTTGGTGGCTTCTCAGGGCTGAGTTTAGACATGACTGAGGGGCAACAACATCTTAGCAGATGTATCATTATCCCTGAGAGAGAAGACTTCCCAATACATACCCACCCTTCAGGTGAGTAACGTGCGAGTCTCCCTAACTGAGACAGGAAGCTTAAGCAAATCCATCTGACCCAAGGATCCTTTGGAAGGCGAACTGTGCTCTCCTACCTAAGCAGAGAGAGGCAGACAAAAGCAGCTTACGATTCGCTGGTCAGTGTAGTCCCCACTGCTGTAGGAGGTGGCCAGCGTGGAGGAGCACTTCTCTGCGTACCAGGGGGATAGGCCTTGCTGCGAGGCACTGCTGATGGAGATGGTATAGATGCTGTCCGTGTACCCGTCGCAGTCACAGTTGTCTCCCTGACGCCCCCCGTTCCCGGAGGCCCAGACGAAGATAGAGCCCTTTCCTTGTCTGCCCTAAAGGAAAAGCCAAAATTTACCATGTCTGTTATCATCTGCTGAGATTGCTGTCATCGCCCAATAAAATCCCCAAGAAGTATATAAATGCATGCATGAAGTTCTCAGAGACAGGAATTTGTGATCAGTTTTGTCTCCAGGTCCTCCAGCAGGAGGACTCTCCCAAGACTGTGTGTTACAAGCCCCTGGTGGGCTCTGGCATGCTGGTCCTCCTCCATCCTCCTCTCTGGGGTGGTGTGGAGTGAGGACTTTTCTTTTCTTTTTTTTCCTTATTATGTGGATTCATAATCTGGCCTTTAGCACTCACTCATTATTATTACTAGTATTTTGGCCGTTCCCTTGGCTTATGTCACTCCATTTGAGTCTTTGAACTTCCTCTCTTCATTTCTGGATGAATCTTCTGGCTGACTGATAGCGTGACAAAATCAGGCATTATTCAGATCTGCTTTGCAGCTGCGTTAAAAGGGACTCTTCAATTGAATGGAACTCGTCAAGGCTACTCTTTCTATGGTTTTTCAATTTGTGCTTTCCAAAGTTTCTACTTTTGTTCCATCCTGTGCAGAACTAGGCCTTAGAATCTCGGCAAGGACGCCCTCAGCCCCAGTTTTAGAGCGACACAACCAAGGCAGAAGTGTCCACCAGGCACGTGTAGAGAGGGAGGCGGCACGCTCCTGCATTGAAGGCGCCTTTTCAGAGTGTCCGAAAGAAGTCTGGGGAGTAGTTTACCTAGGGTAGACATTCAGAAGCAGCAGGAAAATGAGAAAGGACCTATCCAGAGTACTTTTTTTTTTTTTTAAGTAAATATTCTAAGAGGAATGAATATCTGTTGAATGTCAGGCCCAAATGGGGAAAACATTAACTTCCATCTCTCTGAAGAATGATTTGGGTCTCTAAATGCAGTTCAAATCATTAACAGCAGCAAGAAATTCACAACCATTTCTTTGCACGTAAGCTAAGTGTTCTTCCCTTCTCTTCCTTTTCCAGTGGTCAGCTTTCATTTCAACTGGGTCTGTGTTAAGCATCTCACCTGTTTGACACCATATTCAAAAGCCTTCTGGGCCAGTCGACCAGGCCCCTCCACAGTTTTCCCGTCATCGTTAGGGCCCCAGCTTGCGCTGTAAATATCCACATGCCCAGGATTAAATCCAATTGAGCTGGCTTCAATAGCATCGGTCACAATGCCATCTAGCATTCTTATGCCTGAACAGCAAAACAGACAAATACAAAATATGTTGATGTCAGTGTGTGCATGCAGGATGGCACAAGGCTCTTAATATTTTATTCTTCAAAGGACTATCCAAAGAGTCAAAAACAGGGTAACCATTGTATGTCCCAAATGCCTGTGACCCAGCTGCTAACAGCACCATGGGGAGATACAAGCCACTGCCTCCAGAAGCTTTCTTTATCTGCCCTTTAGAGGTAACTATTTGTGCTATGCAGTGGGCATGGTTGTTGTCGATTATAAAATGTCATGGGCATGTAGACACTGCTGTACTTAAATTGGGTAACTGACAAGGACCTACTGTGTAGCACAGGGAACAGTGTTATATGGCAGTCTGGGTGGGAGGGGAGTTTGGGGGAGAGTGGATACATGTATATGTATGGCTGAGTCCCTTTGCTGTTCATCTGAAATGATCACAACATTGTTTGTGAATTGGCTCTACCCCAATACAAAATGAAATGTTTTTAAAAAAGCTAAAGTATAATCAGTAAGAATAAAGGCTTATTTTTCCACTGGAAAAAAATGTCTCCCCTCCCCCTGCTGACCTAATAAGCTGAAAATGATGGGACAGTTTTCAGAAAGAGGCATCAAACAACCCTCTGTCAACATGCCTGCTTATGACTATCCCATCAACGGCTGTGGCCCAGCCAGCGCTTTACAAAGGGCTCTGTACGGGAACCTGTGCAGCTTGAGAAGACCTACCTACAAAAGAAGACTAACAAGTAGGGAAAGAACTCCTGTTTCTAAGCACTGATTGAAAATAACCCAGAGGCCATTCTTTTATGTGTTTGCTAAGAAACATTTGCAAAGGAACATGCTTCCTTTTCTCCTAAATAATTTCAAGGATGAAATCATTGCCATGGATTTCACTCCTGAGGGGGAATCGTTTTTCATCCAGAGAAGGCAGATGCAGTGGCTCATTGTGCTTTCCAACAGGCTGTCGCCCATCATCAGACTCACGGACGCAAGAGCCAGGAAGGCAAAAGCAGTTTAGACAGATATCGGCAGCTACCTGGTTAGTGCTGGCTTCAGGCTAATGATGTGACGGAGTGCACGGCCTCAGGTTTTCACATGACTGTTTACGATGGAGCATGGGTAAAGGAACGTGGAGCTGACATGACTAGTAGAAGTCACATTTATTTTTTTAAGAAAATTGTTTAAAATGCATTTGAGGGGAAAAAAAATCCCAGCTTTACTATTTGCTAGCTCTATGATCTTGGGCAAGCCACTTCTTTGCGCCTCAGTTTCTTCAACTGTAAAATGGGTTTGATCATAGCTCATGTGCATTGAGGATATATTGTATGCAGTTACCATTACACAGGCCTTAAATGTGTGAACTCATCTATCCATATGAGAACCATTTGAGGTGGATGCTGTAATTTTTCCCAGGGAGAGAGACTGAGGTCAGAGAGGGACGGGGACTTGTCCAAGGCCACATGGCTTGCAACTGGGACTTGAAGCCCAGAAATCTGGTGCTCAGATCCATCCTGTTAACTTCCAGGATGTAGATCCTGTCTTGGGAGTTAAATGATGGACACACAGTAGGTGTGTTTTAGTTTCCTTGAGGATCTTGCTTCTGATTCCTCCTCTGTAAAATGAAAGGGTGAGATGATTCTCTCACAGACTATAGCTACTTTGTTCATCACTCCTTAGAAAGGGCTTTCTTTTTCTAGGTGATAATGTAATTTGTGCTCCTGCCTTCATTTTCTGTAGATTAATGTGTCACTTTGACAACACTGGCATCAAAGGAATCAGGAATGACACCTAAAACCTAGGAGTATGTGCTGCGTTAGTGAGAGATGCATTCTGTAAGCTAGGATGTATATTTATTTGATTTCTGAAAAGGATTACAAAACCACATTCAAGGTATGCTCATGTAGAGCTTGAAAGAGTCTCACCATCATGGCCATGTTCTACAATGAATCTTTTTTGTTGTGATTTTAGAAAGCAAATTAAGTGCAAAACCAATAATGTCTCCATGAGCTCCAGAGGAAAGGCTAGTGTGAAGAGGAGAGGCAAGTGCTTTATTCTCTCTGATCCCCTGCAGATCCAGAGGAACCTGGATGGCAGCAGTGGGCTCTCTTGTCTTCACGTCGGTGTCAGCCAACTGACACGGCGGCAGGAGGTTGGGGGGTGAGGGGAGAATGAAGTGCTCCTTTCAGGATCCTCCCTGCCTCGAAGCAGCTCTGCTGTTGTACTCCGGGCCCCAGCTCTTGTCCTGTGGCTGTCTCATGTGGCCACAGCTTTCTCTTCCCAGGTTCCATGACTACTTCCTCCCCCGGCTCCGCTAGGTCTGAAGGTGGTAACATCTGCTTGCAACAGCCACTTGTTCCCTTGGACTCTTGTAAATAGTTCCTTTATCAAATTGTGCTGATGGAACTTACCGTATGCTTACCCATAAAGACATTGAAACAACCAGAGATTCTAAATTCTTGCTACTACAGATAACCTTTGTCTTCTTTCTGTGATACATATGCATTCTTTTTATTTAATTTTTGACTGTTCATTGTGAACTGAAGGACTACAGAACCGAGAGGCAGGGAAAGTCTTTGCCTAAATTTACCTTTTCCTTCTGTTCTCTTAGCCAGAACTCAATAACAAGCCCTTCTAAATCAGAACACAGAGAAAATCAGATTTGCTTCGAAAGCTATTCAACATTTCCATCCCGCCCTCTCCTCCCCCAGAAGAGAGGTATGGGCTTTATTCAGGTATCATTTTTTGAGAACCCAGATCCACTGATTTGCAGATTTCAAATCACACTCAAGCTCTGTAGTAAATTTTGCATGGGGTTCACTTCTCCCTCTGGTTGTTGAAAAGTCCCCTCTGCCCACCCCATTTACACCAGTTAACACAAGACTCAAAGCGCGAATCTACGGGAACGACCCTCTGCTTTACCTCCAACTTTGGAATTGTATGCAACTCCGACCCCACACTTGTGATTATTTGCTTGCATCGCAATTTCTCCTGCACATCTGGTTCCATGTCTGAGGATGAGAAAATAGAATTTATAAAATGTAAATGAGGGCAAACATTGGTTTTGCATACAAATCGATGGTCCATGGATATACTAACTTTTTGTCAGCCTGTTGCTGGTTTTTATCCCATCAGTGTTAGATGACGTGTAGATAGGTGAAGGGAACAAGTACCGGAGCCCAAGTAAATGAGTTTAAATTCTAGCTTCTGCTAGGTATATGACCTTGGGAAAGTGACTGGTCCTCCAAAAGATGTGGCATCCCATGAAACACTAAGTATTCAGAACACTTAGAACAGTGGCTGGTATACAGAAAGAACCAGGAAGTGTTAGCTATTAATACTTACTATGAGCAGCTCTGACACTTTGAGAAGCCACGTGAAAGAAATGGTTTCGGTCCCATGCTTTTTGGTGTTGAAGTGACCCCTTCCCTCCCCCTCCCCCACTAGTGACTTCCTTGGATTAGGTTAATCTGGACCAGTCTTAAGGGGATATGTAGAATAGAGCCCCCTTTCAAGGCTTCCTCTCCTCTTCTAACCATACACCAGACTAAAACATCTGAAGGTTTCCTGGTCCCAAGGGGATTTCGAAATTTTTAACAAGGCACTCCAGGCTATTTGGGATGCCAGGGTGCTCCTGCAACTCTAATTGGGACCAGAAGCCTGAAAAAGACTAGTTTTGCAACCAGATGATGAAGGTAATTTACGATTTCAGAACATTTGGGGGAAAAGAAAATCCATCTTAAACAGACCAAAGTATAAAAGTATCATTTCTGAAATTCTAGACATAGTGATTATCTTTTTCTGTCACCTTCCTGACTTGAGGAAGGTAAATAAGTTGAGGGAACTTTAATGTGAAGTTGGTTGCTTCATGATTTTATTCCATTGTGAAAGCTCCCAGGAGCAGCACGAAGGCTGTGGACACCTTTGGAGGAGCCGCTGACCACGTATGCTGACACAGAGGGAAAAAGAGCAAGGGTTAGGTCTGAGCAAATGTCAGCCAGCTCCTTCTGATTACTACTCTACTGGACATCTATTTAGGCCAGAATGAAATAGAAAATTTCTGAATTGACTGGTCCTTTAAAATAAACCAGTTTCACTTTTCTTTTTTTACCTAAAATACCAAAGATGATTTCCTGGTCTCCTTCCACTGAATGATGGCCTCCTTTATGTTAATACTGGATAGGAGTCCTAAGTCAGAACAATGCAGTTCACAGTCTTCCCTGATGTAGCAGGCACCAACTTGTTTTTGGTCTTCCAGCATTGTCCCATCTGGGGAAGTAACCCTCAGCCATTCCTTGTGAGTCTCTATCATGAGACTTGTCCTCCCAGACATCTTTCAAGAACTGATGCTTAAGTGCCTTGTGAGCCTTGTGGATCTTGCTATGAGGCATTCTCTGTTGAAAATGAAGCTAAGGGGAGGTGAGCAGCGCCAGGAGATGGAGCTAGAGTAATTGGTGTCCTCAAGGCATATTATTTGAGTTTCTGGATCTTGCCATGCCTACAGCTGATCATCTCTTGGGTAAAAAATATTTTTAAACCTCCATTTTACTTAATTTTCAAGTTAGGATTCTCTCACTTGCAACTGAAGCTGTCCTGACCAATATACATCTATTCTCTGCAAAATGCATGCATATTGAACATGAAGAAGGCATCTTATGCTTCTTTGGGGGCTTAGCCCTCTCTACCTTTGTAGAAGGGAAAATTCAGTTGCCATCCTCTGAGAAATATGCTCCCAGAAGTCACCGTCACCTGAATTTCTGTTCATACAAAATGGAAGACAGGACCCAAGATAGCAAAGTCTCCAGGTGGATAGATAGAACTTACAGAAGCAGCCTGTGAGCAGACATCTGCAGCATTATACCTATGTCCTAAAAATGATGCGGCATGACACTACCTATTATCTCTCTTTACATACTAAGGACTATTTTCTTTAAAAAATGTAGGATCATGTACAAATAGGGATTGATATCTTTTCCTCCTCTTATCCTCACTTCTCACCTCTGTTCCTTGAGAAAAAGAAGACTTTATCAAAGTGCTTCCATGTCATTCTTTTTAGACCTATGGCTTTCTTCCCTTAAATCAGCCTCTGGGGTAAAAGCAACCTCTATTATCTTAGAACAATGGTTGTAACTGGCATTTAAACAAATTTATGTTTGAAAAATTATTTCAGAAGGTAATTTAAAGACTACCACGGCACTTGTTAAAATATCCTTGCCATATATGTTATATAGCTAGAAAAATAATCTGAAATTTTTGTTGAAATATTGATTACAAATTCATGCTAGATTACTAGTAAGGGTTACCTGTACTTTTAAGATTTTGTTATTTAGTGATGCCTCTCTTGATTTCCAGAGGAGAATTCAAACGCAGCTTTTATTAACTTCATTTACATAGTAATAAAGAACAGCAGCAACACAGATCGTTTGGAGAGATAAAGCCCTTGGAACTGGGAGATAATAGGTCTCTAACTGCTGTGAAGGCCAAAACAAAATGGGGCAATTCATTTTCTAAACCTAAGGGATTTATTTCTGACACTATGCTGGAAGGGTAACTAACTCTATTTTTTTATTGTGCCTTTTGATAAATGATGGAGATGTTAGCTTTTTGGTTGATAATCAAGAGGACCCTGAGAGATAGTTGCTTTTTGTGTAATTTTCAAATAGCAGATTCCGAATTGGCTCAGAAAATTGACTTGTCTCTGCTTCTGCTATTATCAGATATTATTCTTGTCATGCTTTTTTCCTCACTGAAAGGAGTTCTACCTTAGTTGCTAAATGAGAAGCCTTAATCATCATTATCATAGTACATGTTTAACTTGTTCTATGTACCAGACACTATCCAAGTCAATTATATATATAAACCTATTTAATCCCCACAAATCCCCAATGAAATAGGTACCATCATTATCTCTTTGGTTGTTGTTCAGTCGCTCAGTGGTGTCTGACTCTTTGAGACCCCATGGACTGCAGCATATCAGGCTCCCCTGTCCTTTACCATCTGCAGGAGTTTGCTCAAACTCAAGTCCATTGAGTCGGTGATGCCATCCAACCATCTCATCCTGTGTCATCCCCTTCTCCTGCCTTCAGTCTTTCCCAGCACCAGGTCTTTTCTAATGTGTCAGCTCTTTGCATCAGGTGGCCAAAAGTATTGGAGCTTCAGTATCAGTCCTTCTAGTGAATATTAAGCATTGATTTCCTTTAGGATTGAGTGGTTTGATCTCCTTGCAGTCCAAGGGACTCTCAAGAGTCTTCTCCAACATCACAGTTCAAAAGCATCAATTCTTTGGTGCTCAGCTTTCTTTATGATCCAACTCTCACATCCATACAGGATTACTGGAAAAACCATAGCTTTGACTATACAGACCTTTGTCAGCAAAGTAGTCTCCCTGCCTTTTAATATGCTGTGTAGGTTGGTCATAACTTTTCTTCCAGGGAGGAAGTGTCTTTTAATATCATGGCTGAAGTCACCATCTGCAGTGATTTTGGAGCCCAAGAAAATAAAAGTCTATCACAGTAGATGATAAAACTGGTCACAAAGTTAAATAATTTGCTCATGGTCACTCAGCTATTAAGTGAAAGATCTAAGATTTGAACTAAATCTAACTGTAAAGTCTGTGCTCTTAAGTGTTTGGCTCTGCTGCCCTAACCCTATGCTATGTGCATGGTCCATGGTCTGCTGTGCTCTAGAAGCTCACAGTTTTCAGGCACAAATTAAATAAAATTGTATAGGCTGCTATCTTGGGGCCTTTGAAAACCTGTGAATTGGCTATCATCAGTACCATGAGTTGCAAGTCCCTTTTGTTTGGCAGTGGGAAAGAAGGACACCTGAGTTCCCCTTTTCACAAGTACAAAACTCCAAGAATATCATTTCACCAGGTATTCACCTATCAGGCGTCTGCCACACAAATCATCACCCATGTTGGATCCTGGACCAGACCCAAGGCACTGCCTAAGCAAGAGGCTGGGCTGACACCTCCAGCTAACAGTGTCCTCAGCTGAACCCATGTGGGTGGGAGCGGATTTCCCTCTTAGTCTTGACCAAGGGAAAGGAATGAGAGTTGTCACTTCTAGTTCATTCTAGGAAGAGTGCCCTTTTCTTCTCAGCACTTATTGCCCATTTCCTAAGGTAGTTTCTTTTAGGAGAGTAGGTAAACAGGGACCTTGTCACCTTGTTTTGAGACAAAATTAAAAAAAAAAAAAATAGAGGCAGAGTGAGGTGAGTGACTTCCTCAAAGCCATCCTCCTTTCTGGTGATTGGCAAAGCTCTCACTACCAGCCAGGCTAACATTGTAAGGTCCTGCTGTAAAAGGATAGAAATTCCTCCTGCTCCCACACTGCCCTCACTCAGAAATATGGCTGAACATTTGTCTGGGGAGTCCTACTCTAAGCTTCTGAGACATCCCACTTTCCTCCAAGGGGGCCTCCCTCATGGTTCCTATTATGTTGTTAATGGAATATTCTAACCTGTAGGGCTGCTTGCGGTTGACCCCTTTAAAAGATAAATGCTAGAAGAAATAAGTGGTACTGAAGGAAAGTAAATGGTGCCTCCCCAAACCTCCCCTTCCCCCCGAGGGAAGAAATAACCACCCAGAAGTTGAAGCCAAGTCCTTGAGCTCCAGACTCCCTTCCTGGGGTTTGTGAGCCTTCTGGAGGAGGACAATCCAATGTAACAGCTTTCAGTCAACAATACCACACCAGCCACGTGGGAATTCTGAGACAATCAGGGAGAAACTGAGAGGGAAAGTGAAAGTGAGAGAGAGAGAGAGAGAGAACTGATTGACCCAAGTTGGATACTAATCCAAGAGGGAGGAAGAAAGGAAAGGGAAGTATATTACATGACAGACACAAAGAGCTTTTCCCTGCTTGCTCTTTCCACCCCATCTACCCCCCGACCTTGTACCAGTACTCATTTTGCCTTGACTTTTTTCTCTTTTGGTATGAGTTTCTTTTGGGTGAAGCAAATGAAAGAGTGAAATGTCTCCTTCAAGTCTGTGAAAGATGTCTTTATGCACAAAGATGAGTTTTCCCATGGGCATGGACATGGGGCTGTGTGCCTAGAGGGTGAAGTTCCTTTGGAGCTAAGAAAAAAGGCCAAAATGTCTCCTGCCTTTGGGTCTTCATTTGCCTTGTTGCTTTGCCAAGTCTGGCTCTTAGCCTCACTCATTACCCAGTGGATACTCTGGAGAGTTAGTTTAGGGGTCAGAAGATGTCCTTTGCCTCTTCCTTTTAGCTTTAAAATACCCAGAAGAAACTCTGGAACAGACTAATTAGCCCAATGCCCTGGAGACTGTGTTGGATTTGAGGGCCAAGCCTTATGGTATATTTCTCTTGTCTGGTGTCTTTCCGCACTCTTCTGAGGGGCCTAGTAAGCATGGTTGTGGCTACCATAAGAAGTCGTAGGGATTTGTTATTTTGGCCATCTGTATTTCTCTTCATGGCTAGCAACAAGCATGTTGGTAATAGTAAAAAATCCATAGAGGAAGTAGGTGCAATGGTAATGGAGTGAAGATTTTTATTCTTTAATGCTTTGGACTGCAAGCAAATCAAACCAATGAATCTTAAAGGAAATCAGCCCTGAGTATTCATTGAAAGAACTGTTGCTGAAGCTGAGGCTCTAATAAATACTTTGCTACCTGTTGGACGGCTGACTCGTTGGAAAAGACCCTGATGCTGATAAAGACTGAAGGCAAAAGGAGAAAGGGACAGCAGAACATGAGATGGTTAGATAGCATCATCAACTCAGTGGATGTGAGTCTGAGCAGGCTCTGGGAGATAGTGAAAGACAGGGAAGCCTGGTGTGCTGCAGTCCATGGGATCTCAAAGAGTCAAACATGACTTAGTGACTGAACAAGAATAAATGTCCCAAATATTTCTTCTAAAGCCATAGATATTCAGTAACATTTTGAGGGGAACATTTCACAGTATAAGAAGAAAGTTTAATTGAAATATAGTCCTATTAGCCAAAAGGAATATAAAAATAAAAGCTTCTGTTTCCTGTTTTAAAAGCAACAAAATGTTGTAGTATGGATGGTGTACATGAGCATTTTCTGAGAGCAAAAATATGGATCATAGTTATAGTGTAATTTTCTCAAATAAGATGAAAGCATTTTAAAGCACTTACCCCACCCCCAAATCCACATTTACTTACTTGTTCTCATTTGTGGGATCATATCGGGGAAATGGATCATGGTCATTATCGTTAAAATCATAGCTGGCCTCCGGATCCTAAAGAGAAAGCAAAAATTACACTGTAGCATCAAAAAAAAAAAAAAAAAAAAGCAGTGTTTTCCAAGTCTTCTTCAGTTCAGTTCAGCTCAGTCGCTCAGTTGTCTCTGACTCTTTGCGACCCCATGAATTACAGCACGCCAGGCCTCCTTGTCCATCACCAACTCCCGGAGTCCACCCAGACTCATGTCTATTGAGTAGGTGATGCCATCTAACCACCTCATCCTCTGTCATCACCTTCTCCTCCTGCCCTCAATCCCTCCCAGCATCAGGGTCTTTTCAAATGAGTCAGCTCTTCTCATGAGGTGGCCAAAGAACTGGAGTTTCAGCTTCAACATCAGTCCTTTCAATCTACCCCTGTCCTATTCCCATCCTGGCTGATGGCTTGAGAGTCTGCAGTTTAGAGTTTCTGGCCCCGTTTTTTATCATTCATCATAGCCAGAAACCAGGCAGAGATGACGTGCACAGAGAAGTGAGCCAACAATTCTCAGTGAATGTTTCCAAACCTATAGAATCTCATAGGCTATTAGAACAGGAGGAGTCAGAGTTTACTTAGTTCAATCATGTCATTTTCCAAATGAGAAAATTGAGGTCCAGAGAAGTGAAATGGTTCAACTGGCTCCAGAGCTAGTTAGTAACACTTTGACACTCATCTTTCCTAAGGATACAGGTGTAAAGAGCTGGCTGTGGGGTGGGGCTCAGGTCTACAGTGAGCTCCTTCAGCCACCCCAGTTACACTAAATAGACTTAAAACAGACTGCTATTCTCTGTATTTCTCTACTGCTTCTGCTTAGTCAGTCCTGTCCGACTCTTTGTGACCTCATTGACTGTAGCCTGCCAGTCTCCTCTGTCCGTGGGATTCTCCAGGCAAGAATACTGGAGTGGGTTGCCATGCCCTCCTCCAATAAAGAAGGCTGAGTACCAGAGAACTGAAGCTCTTGAATTGTGGTGCTGGAGAAGACTCTTAAGAGTCCCTTGGACTGCAAGGAGATCCAATCACCTTTTAATAATTGTGTCACCACTCAGGCTGTTCTTTATGTTTCTCTGTCTTAATAATTGCTAATCTTTTTTGTCTCTTTTCCACCCCATTTCCTTTGCTCTTTAGCTTTAGAACGTTGGTTGAGTGGAAAGGCTGGCATAAAGACAGGGGGTAGTATTCAAGATAAAACACAGATCTTTAAGTCAAGACCTGAAATATTTTTAATTCATTAGTTTGCCTGTGCTGGGTCTCAGGTGTGGCTCATTGGGTCTTTGATCTCTGTTTCGGCATGTAAGATCTTTTAACTGTGGCCTGTGGAATATTCATTTGCAGGGTGTGAGCTCTTAGTTGTGGCATATGGGATCTATTAATAGTTCCTTGACCAGGGATCCAACTAAAGACCCCTGCTTTGGGCACATGGAGTCTTATCCACTGGACCATCAAGGAAGTCCCCTACAGACCTAAAATATTATGGAGAACTTCATAAACAAGTAAATAATTTACTTCCCATTTTTGGTAAACTTTTCTCAGCTTGTCATTTTTGCAGTATGAAGTACATGCTTTGATTTGCATGGATGGAGTCACGTTCATATAACTTCACAATGTGAGAGCTATTGACCCACAGGGAATGTGAGGAGGATGACTGTGAAAATGATCTCAGACGTGAGGCTTGATCTGATTGCTTTCATGTTCCCCAGTACTGAGTGGCATAGAATTTGAATGGCTTTTTAATAATCTAGCCGGTATAAGTGCCTCCTCCAACCCCAACACACATAACTTTTGTACAGTCCTTGGCTTCAGTGAATTCTTTCAAAGTCTAGTGATACAAAAAAAAAAAAAGAAGAAAGAAAGAAAGAAAGAAATTTATGTGCACTGGCAGAGGGGTGAGGGAAATAGCCAAAGCTTGGCTCATCAACCCCAGGGCTCACTCAGAGCACCTCCTGCTTGAGGGAAGTGAAGCCTTAACTGTATGTCTGTGTAGACAGCTCCCTAAGCTGCAGCAATAGAAGGGCTTAGACTCACATAGTTGGCATAGATGTCTGTGTGATTCCACTCCAAGCCATCATCCAATACAGTGATAACAACACCTTTGCCTGTGATGCCTTTTTGCCAAACAGGTATCACATGGAGATCCAGCTTGGGCAGGGTTGCAGTCATCCTTGTATCTTGCTGGTGAAAAAGAACAAAGAAGCGTTGGTAAAATCATTTGCTGCACAATGAGAACTGAAGCTCCAGTCTTGAGACCCATCTTTCTTTTTCTGGGGGTCGTTCTATTCTTTAGAAGCAGGAAATTAGGTGAAATAAAAGACAAAGTTAAGGGGAGGACCAAGTGAATCATCATAGTTCTGCTCTTTTTCCAGTTGTTCCAATGGAAAATCACTCGAAAAGATGAATCACCCTGTGCCCCTTGTCTTTGAGCTGTGTGGCTTTGAAGAAGTTTATCCCTAAGTTGCTTTCATTTATAATAACATGCTCAAGCTTTTCATCTACTGAAGCTTTATTTGCTGCCCCAAGTTTCCATCTCCCCCAAATCCTAAACCTCCACTGCCACACTGAACATACTTTATTTTGTCTGGTTCACAGTTACTCGTGGATTTACAGAACCTGGAATGCCCACGAAGCTGTAGTCTTACCAGGACTTGGAATTGAACTGCCTGTTTCCAATTATAAGTTATTTAGGGAGTCAGTATCTGTGAGAGGTGATTTAGGATTTTTTTTTCAGGTAACTTTTCTGAGAGTTACAGTATGTGGGGCTGTAGGGAAGAGAGATTGGACAGCAAAGGAATACAGATATGAGCACATCTCCAAGCATTCAAGAGAGATGCATTAGAAGAAAGCCAGGTTTTTAGTGAAGGGATCAACAGGAAACTTATCAAATGACAGC
This sequence comes from Bos taurus, assembly GCF_002263795.3. NCBI lineage: Eukaryota > Metazoa > Chordata > Mammalia > Artiodactyla > Bovidae > Bos > Bos taurus. The sequence goes on from NC_037334.1 coordinate 95,781,662, forward strand.
AATCAAAAGTATCAATGAACGCATTGCCCCCTGGCCGATGCCCATCAGAAAGAGGAGGAGCAAAACCAGAATTTTCTAGGCCAACATGAAGCTGAATCCCAGGAGGCTGGAACTGCACACAGATTGTTGGCCAAAGCCAGAGAAGGACTCTCTGTCAGTGGGAGGAACAATCGGAGACTGTGGCTGTTAAGAGTATGGCCTCTGGAACTATGAACTATGGTCCCACCACAAGAATCATGTGATTTTTGGCAAGTTATTCAACTTGCCAATGTCTCTGTTTCTTCATCTGTTAAAAGGGAATACTTATTATATGAACAACAAAATGTTGCGTGAGAACTAGATGAGTTAATTCATGTCAAACAGGATAGTATTAATATTTGGCACATGGTAGATGCACAGGTGTTAACGAGTGTCTTCTGCAGCAAGCAAGTATCACTTGGGTTAGGAGAGTTTCAAGAGGAATTGATCTCCTTTCCCATCCTTTCTGCAACAAGGACGTCTAGACCTCAGCTTATGGTTCTCATGAAATTTTATCTTTTACAGTATTCTCAACAATAAGCACATCTATTCCATGTGTTACTACAGTAGAGGCTTAATGTGAAAACAGAAGGGAGAGCACTCTGCAGGCAGGCAGGCAGGAGCATGTACAGTTTCTCCACTCACTGCCCACATTCCTGTAAGGATTTAGTAACTGTCTTAAAGGTGGACTAAGTGTGTGTTAGTTGCTCAGTCGTGTTCGACTCTCTGCGACCCCATGGACTGTAGCTTGCAAGGCTTCTCTGTCCATGAAATTCTCCGGGCAAGAATACTGGAGTGGGATGCCATTTCCTTCTCCAGGGGATCTTCCCGACCCAGGGATCAAACACATCTGCATTGCAGGCAGATTCTTTACCATCTGAGCCACCAGGGAAGCCCTTTAAAGGTAGAACTGGTTTGCAAGTCTAGACATTCACAGATAGATGCCTTTTGTCTTTCCTCATGTTCCTTCCTTTAGCCTAGTTCAGAGATTCTCACCTGGGAGCATGTAAGAATTGTCATTCAGGGCTATATATCCTGAATCACGTTCACTGTCCTCTTTGGATAATTTAAAGGGTTCTCAGGAGTAACCTTGAGCAGGTCTGATTTTTGCCATGAATACTGTTTTGCAACCCTACCTTGCAAGACCCAATTCTTCTGTACTTATTCCAGATAAATGTAAGGAGACTTCCTCTTGTAGAAGCTAAAGATCTGTGTTTTCAGATGTTCTCACACAGCCAAACAGAAGATCCAGATCATGGAAGGTCCCATTCACCCTGATCTCTGGGTAACACAGCCCTGTACTGAGTTATCTGTTACTTAAAAATATCTAATGTTCAGAGATAACAAGTAACCCGGGGCCTATGCAGTCCTCATGCAGGTACTTACCAAGTACCACTGCTGATTCCACATCGGATCATTGAAGAGATCTAGTGCTGAGTCTCTTAGAACTGAACGTTTACTTCTTTCTTTTTCATACTGTTGTTCCGCCCATATCACCTACCAGGAGTTTTATAGCAAGAAAATCAACAGTTAAACAGCCACCTCTGGTGTAATCATCTTCCCTCTAACTAGCTCTAGTATTCTCTCCATCAGTGTTTCCACCTGACTACAGATCACACTGGCAGCTCAGTGAGAATAAGGGCTTGCCCTCTGGGGAGATGACCATTTCCTCTATTATGGTAAAGTGTGCCTTTACGAGGAGGAGAAGTACTCAGTGAAGTGATGGTTCCCTCAAGTTATTGACACTGTGATTCCAGTGGAAGTAAAAGTTCAGCCTGCTTTCATCAGCAAATGGACCATAATACCCATTTTTATATTGAGGTTCCAGGGTTCCATAGCTGAAAATTTGTCCATTTGCACGGAATGAGTCAACAAGCTAAGAGATCTCAGAGACTGCTGTTATGTTGCTCTTACAGCTTAATGTCCCTTTCTTTATTCACAAAAATAGAAATTGCAGATGTGACAAAAGACAGGAAAGGTGCTGTGTCTTTGCTGATTCAAAATTCTGGCTCCCCTGTGCTTCAGCCTTCTGCTTAAGAATATTTAATATGAGAAACAGATCTGGGATGATGGATGAGCCTTACTGGCCATGCACACTTATCATTAATTTTGTTTCATGTATTATGCAAGGAGATCTGACAATACAAAAATTACCTTTCCAACATTTATAGCATAATCCTATTATACTTGAGGCCCCAAGAGGTGAGGGGCTGCCTTGTGGTTATATTCATTATGAGATGCTACCGTGCTCTGATTCTGCTGAGCAACATGACTGTTTCCTACCCAAAACATATCCTCTCTTTCGTACACACGATGATAGTCCAGTGTGTGATAGGATATTGCTAATGTGAGAATACTAATGAGTCAGATCCAAAAATAAAAACTGAAAAGTAATTTGCAGCTAAAGGATAAAGCCATCCAGTAACACCATCCTAAATTTCCAATTAGAAAACATACTGCAAACCTATTATAAACATTGGGAGGGACTTGAGGGTTGGAAATTAGTCATTATAATTTATTTTTAAAGTGCCTGTATTTTCAAGCTTAATTGTTTTGGCTTAAAATACCTCAATGCTTGGAATATACTGCCTGCCATCTGAGTTGGTCTTTGGAAGCTGGCTGCTAGGGAACAAGTACTAATCTTTGAGGGAGAGAGTCACTTACAGTTAGAGATTTCATTAACAGACTTGCAGATAGCATATTGGTGCACTTCAGAGTGCTAATTTGAAAGAATAGTATCCCTATCCAAAAAAAAAAAAGAGCAATAAAATGAAAATCAAGAGCATTTTTTTAAAAGTGGAATAAAAGAAGAGGCACTCTGCCATCTGATCAGGTAAACAACCAATTGGTGGAAACAGAGTTGTGATTAATGTCATTAACTCCAAATCCCATATTAGTGTCTGTAAGAGCAGACCAAATGGAACAGAGCAAATTGGTAGCATCCTTCTATTGTATATATAGTAAGTATCATGTACTTAATGGTAAATAATCCTTTTGGGATTTAATGCCCTTTGCAAAGGGCATTAAAAAGCATCTAGTCCAACCTTCCACTTCAAGCTTCAATGGGTTCTAGAATTTTTCCTGAAATTAAATTAATCTGGGGATAACTTTCATAGGATTATATAGACTCCCTTCTAATGAAGTTATGCTAGAGAGTAAATTCTTGGCTCTTCTTCACTATGTTTTGTGATTTCTCCCCCAAGTCAATTACTAAGGAATTACAAATCAATTATCTAAAGAATAGAACTGGGCCATCTGTTCATTTTAGTGAGATACTTTGAATAATAACTGCTTCACTCTATCCAGTTTTCTCCTGTGAAGATGAGAAGGGAGGTCGGTTTGACTTCCTTGTACATTACTTAATGTCAGGCATGCATTTAGGCAGACAAGGAAATAGTTTTCTTGGGTTTTTGCCCAAAGACTAAGCCTAGCTAGAGTACTGGTAGTTGTCCTACTTTCAGAGCCGATATACAATTAGCCATCTGCCTTGGGACAGTAAAAGGAAGATTTTATTGGACAAAAAACTTTTAAAATGATGTTAAGGGCCTCTGCTTAGGTCTGTCACTTCTAAGCCGTTTACTTGAGTAAAAGCCAGCAACGGTTGTTTATGAGCTGTGGGTTGCCGTCCATGGTCCTGATACAACGTTCTTGGTCTGGGTTAGGTTGCTGCTTTCATGTTGGAACACTGGTAACCCAGGCCCAGTCATTTCCTACTCTCATAATTTGTCTTCTTTTCCCTCTTCTTTTAAAAATTCTATCAGGTGCATAACAAAATAGCAAACTATTTTACAGTGATTGTGAGTTCCATGAACTTTCAACAATTTTAGCCCTGTTCTGTCACTTGTACTTTTCTTCATGGGAAGTTGAACATGTATGTTTCATCTCTCACAAAGCCTTCATAATTCTTGAGAATGTTCTAGACAACAGAAATCATGTATCCAGATATCAGGCTTCCCAGGATAAATTTTCATCAGTACGGCATATTCTTGAGAAAAGGCAAATTTTTCTCAAATTTTACTTCAAATTTTTATTTCATATCAGCATTTCTGTTGATGTTTATGACCTTGAAAACGACTTCAAAAAGACCCTGAGGGATGGGATGGGGAGGGAGGTGGGTGGGGGTTCACGATGGGGACCACATGTACACCCGTGGCTGATTCATGTCAATGTATGGCAAAAACCACTACAATGCTGTAATTAGCCTCCAATTAAAATAAATAAATTAATTTAAAAAATCAAAAGGTACATTAGATATACATGAAATTGGCCCCACACTTTACCTGTGTTCATTCTAGACTTTTCCTGCTGGTACCTAATCGTTGAATATGTATACAAACCAGAATAAAAGGAGATCAAATACTCTGGGTCAGATAATATAATACTTATGGAAACATTTGCCTCCTGAAGACATGGATTTAAAACTCTCTCAAAAACACTAGTTCCCTATATAACCAAATCAGATAGAAACAGCAGAATGCATTTTCAGATAACACTGAAATGTTACTAAGAATGGAGTTTCTGCATTATATTTGTTTGGCATCATCACATTGAATATCAAAATGCTTGGTACATAGATAGCCATATAATAAAAGGCTGTTCATTGATTGTATTGTCAAACAGTTCATTAGTGCTGCCACTTGATTCTCAGGATTCATTTTCATGCTCTTAGACTGAATTTGTGAACTGATATTATATAGTTCATATGTGTGTGTGTGTGTGTGTGTATATACACACATATACTGTAGTCAACCAATTAGATTCAGTTATTATTATGTGCATTTATAACCCTATGGAAATGATAAGAAACACTACAGATAAATAATTGTGAAAACAAGGAAAAAGAATAATATTCACTTTTGTTCTTGTTAGCAAGCACAAAGAAAGCAGATAAGTCAGGTTACTGGCTTGAAGACAAATGCACAATACTTACACGATCATCATCAGACAATCTCTTAGTGATGTGAAGGGCACTCCTTCGAGACCTCCGAGGATGGTTTCTGTGTTTGAATAAGTAGTGATTTTCAAGTGATCCAATCTATAAAAGGAAAAATTAAAATAAAAATCCTCTTTCCAAAATAAGTGTGTATAGGTCAGATTAAAACCCAGCTAACTTGCAAACAGGCAATTTTTATTAAGTCCATTTCTTGTATTTGAAGGTAACCTTTTTCTTGATGAGGAAGACACTGTTAGAAGCCTTCCCTTTCTTCTTAGTCTGTTCAGTGAGATGAGCTTCCCAATATTATCATTTGGGGTCACAGCATTCTTAAGGGCTGATGATGCTTCTGTCTTTTATATTTCAGAGAAACCACATTTTCTTTTCTAGGTGATGTTATGTAGATAGACATTTCTAAAAAGTATATTCACTTTACAAAATGTATCCTGTCAGAGAACGATACTGTGTAGAAAGCAGGAGAACTCTTCAGTACTATATATGTGTAGTGCTGCACTCAGCTAGAACAATTTGTTGTTATAAAACACAGTGATTGAATCCATAGTGATGATTGTTATAAGCTACTAGTAATGACTACTTGATTTTCCAGTAGTTCAAAGCTTTGAGCAAGAAGTCAGCATGCTACATTTAGCACAGGTATTCCACTTTAGAGTGTGTAAATTTCTCTAGATGACTATCAATACATTTGGTATCAATACAAATGGTCCAATTTAGAGCTAAGTTCATTATTCTTTTAAGATAATTTCCCTTTATTCCAAATAGTACTTAATTTGAACCTACTAAATTCTGTAGATGCCCTGCATTTTTTTTAAATTGAGACAAGCAATTGACAACGGGTTATTTCATAAGAATTACTTTCTTTAAATTGATGTTTCTCATCACCTAAAGACTTTTTTCATAGAGATGCTTAGGTCCTGCTCCAAGCCTGAATCTCTGGAAGTAAATCTGCTATAAGCTTTACGTGGAGTTGGGGGGAGAGAATAGTAGCCTTAAGAAAAGATCACCAGTGCTTAGCTCTGTTTCTGCTATCAATTGGTTTTGCCTTTTGTCACCTCCTACCTATCCTAGCTTTATTTTGAGGCCTTAAGAAGTTCAAGATGGTGATACATCTAAGTGTAAACAAAGGAAGAAATAAACAGAACCAGGAAAGCACCATCAGTCTTTTATAAGGAATTATTATTTTAAAAACATTTATTAGTAATGTCATTTAACTGGAAATATGTGTATGCAACTCTAGGTAGGTTTTCCCACTCTTTTCTAAAGTTTCTTGTTACTATGCCACCCTTTCCTTGAAGATCCTACCAACAGTACTGATTTACTGTTATTTGTTTGTTTACTGGGACTTGTGATTTTAAAAAGCAGTTCCCACAATGAATGGTCTGGGTTTGGATGAATGTCTGAGGCTAATAGGTGAGAAAAGGAAGAGGGAGTTATTTTTTGCTCTCTCCTCCAGTCTCCTTCCACACAGTTACCAATGCTATTTAGCTTTAGTCCAAAGGATTAAGTTCCCAGGGTTTTTTTTCCCTTCATAGGACACACAAGATGTCCATGGTGCCCACAGTACCCACCAGTATAGTTCTACCCACTACTCACTCTCTTTTTAGACTCCAAGAATTCCTTGCAGTTTCCTGACTTCTAAATAAGTCACTTTCTTTGTATCTCCCTGGTTTCCCACAAGCCGTTTTCTATGCCTTGGGTGCCTTCCCCAATCTCATCGTGTTCCCACCTTTGACTCTTCTTCTTAAACCCTGTGCAAATGTTTCCTCCTTGGATTGTCTTCTTTCCCCTCTTCCCAATTCCCTTCCATCTTCAGTCTTTCAATCAAGACTCCAGGAACAGTTTCTGTTGCTATACCAATTACTTGCAATTGCAATCATTTATTTTTAAATCAGTCTCTAGACTCTTGGTTTCCTGAAGGTTTCTTTTCCTCCTATTATTCCTTAGCCCCCAACGCGGAGCCTAGCACAGAATAAGGACTTGGCAAAAGCAAAACTATTGGTCTGCTACTGGTACACAGAGAAGAGAAGTCAATATGGGCATTGACTTTCGTGCTGGGCATTTCAGGCAGTTTGGCTCATAAAGTTGGAGCATGAAGCCTCTGGCAAGGAAAGGCACATTCTCCAGAGGATTTGAATCTATGGAATCGCAACGCCCACACCGATTACTCATCCCTGACTTCAACTACATCTCTACCACCACCTCTAGAAAAAACGCGCCAAAATGTTTTACAACTCCCTTCTCCCTCATTTCAGTGAACAACTTACAAGGCAAGAAATAAGGGCTTGATTCTGAGCCAAGGGAAGTGAAAGCTTCCATGAGAACTCACAGCCCCCTACACAATGGCTCAATGCCCATACCCCCCAGATATTTATTAACCCAGTCCTCACTTGAGCAGGCAACAGTTCCTTCCCCACCCCCCGCATCCCCCCAAATGGAAACCCCTGGGAAGCTAAAACACATTTGGCTGAGGAACAAGAAAGAAATCCTTTCCCTACCGTCACTTCAGCAGCCTGACCCTTCAGGGGAACTGACCGGGCAAAGTTATGAGGCTCGGACTTTGCAAGTTTCCAGTGAGAGTCCGGTGCTTGCAGTAGAGGGCTGGAGAGTTGGTCCCATGCCTCTCACCCACCTCATCTACCACTCCGAACCCCCCAGCCCCAGGTTGTGAGTCGAGGCCACTGGCACTCTCCAGAGAGAGATGAGCCGTGGGCGTATCTGAGAAGGCTGCAGCGAACATCTCCAAGCCTACTTGGCCCCTTGCAGCAGGACTTGGATCTGATGCTGCCATATTGAAAAGAAGGAAACAGCCGGCTCCTGACGCAGACCTGCTGAGACCCAGGGGGACAGAGCGCACTGCCTCTCCCTGCCCTGGCGCTGGTTGGTACAAGCCTGCATGCATCTCAAGTTGCGTGAACGACAGTTGAGGGATTTTTCTTCCAAACCGCGCGGGAAACGGATTTCAGTTCCAGGAAGGACAACAGCCAAGACTAAGCTGTACCCAGCTGCGGCGGCTGGGTTCTGCCTGGCTGCGCCCAGCCCAAGCAATAAATAATGCAAGGCTTCTGCAAGCGCGCCAGGGGCGAGAGCCGGAAAAGCTCCTGCTCTTTGCCACTGGGCTCAGGAGAGTGCAATCTGGGACTACCACTTGAGAGATAGCGCTCCAGTCCCTCCAGTCCCTTCGGGCCCCAGAAAGTTTCTTGAAAGTGCAAACTCTTACCTGACCCAAAAGGTCATAGCCTAGCTCCTGGGCTATCGCCGAGGCTGCCTCAGGTCCCCCGGGGATCTCCGCCGCCCATTCATTCACAAACTGCCTCTTCGCTTTTACACTGTTCATTGCACACCAAGCGCAAAACAGAGAGAAAGCAGTACACTGCAGAGTCCAGGCTCTTCGCCCCATGGCTCTCACACCGGTTCGCACCCAAGTGGGGAGGGAGGGGAGCGAGACGCAAGCCAGAGAAGCCAGAAACGATCACCCCTTCCACTGCGAGGCTCGGGACCACTTTCGCCCCGGCTTGCTCTGCGATGAGATAAGAGACGCGCCGGAGACGCTGGGCGGTGGCGAGCGCTCAGTGCAGCGTTTCGGTCTCCCTGCCGAGTGGAGCCCCAGCCCTTCCGAGGAGGAATGGAAATGAGTGTTTACACGTCAAATCTACGAAAGCCATCTCTTGACGTCAGATCTACCTGGACTGAGATCTGGATGGTATTCCCGGCGGGGTGGAGAAGCTGCTAAAATAAGCAGCGAGGGATTAAGAAAAGGAAGAAACATTGGCTGGTATTGGTTAAGTCGGCTCCCTTTCTGACTGTAAATTTTGCAGCCGCGAGAAACACCTTCACTTCTCTTTGAGAAGTGCCCCCCATTTGAATATAACTACCAAGAATCAAAGACCTGGAGCGCAGAACACTTTCCTTCCCTTTTGTCCTTTTGTCCATTTTCTTGATCTATGCTTAATTATCTCCTGTGTTGGGGGAGGGAGAGAGGAGGATTTTTATGACGACCCTGTGGATATCAGCACCTGCTATGAAGAACAGGGCCTTTCAGTCTTTCAAATGGGACAGAGGCTGGGAAGGCAGAGACCAGAAGGGAAGCTTCTGATCTGATTTGCCCAGGAGAATGAGCACCTCTGGGAAGACAATGTTAAAGCAACATTTTAAAGAACATATTTTTAGCCATTCAAACCACCTTAGTTAACAAGTTTACATCCTTCTCTCCTCTGTTTCTTAACCTCAGTAAAACAATATCTAAAATTCTGTCTCAGATATTGCAGCACCCACTACCACCCACTTTACAGTCTTTATCAGAAAAAATGATTAATCACATTATTTTAAAATTTTATTTATTTTTATCATACAATTTTTTAAAAGTTTCCTTTATTTATTAACAAGGAAGTGTACCCAAGTAGTATTGTGTTGATTCAGAGAGAGGAAGAGTAGGTTTCATTAACTCTGAAATTTCCATTCTTCCTTCAGGAGACCTTTTCACTTTGGTGTTGAACTGAAACTGTGCCATTACTTTCCCGTAAGAGGCTGTTTCTTTTGGTGGAAGAGTGTTTTCTTATGGAAAGAGAATAAGAAGATGTCTAAATGGTCCTCTATCCCAGAAAAGGGAAGTAAGTACAGTGTACTGTGGATGAACCTTTTCTGATCCTGAGAAGCTGAGCCTGGTGGTAAATGCCAGGGTCTCTCTGCATTCAGCACCAAGGAGTGGACAGCGCCACCAGCACGGGTTGCCTGCGGGAGCTCCGCTTCTGAGTTCCAAGAATCGCCGTCCCCGCAAGAATCAAACTATTTCCTTTTGACTGGTACCACCCCCCTCTTTAAAAAGGAAAAACAGGAACTTGACCACAAGGGAGAAGTATGGTTAGGTCATAATCGTGACTAATTGCATTGGAATTCTCGGGAACACAATGCACTCAGCCCCAAAATAAAATTGCAGGGGATTCAAAGTCACCCGAGAAAGGTTTTTTCTTTCTTGTTTTTCTTTTTAAAGCTCCCAACCGCTGGGGGGCGCAGCCTATTCTAGAGAAAAGAGAAAAGGGTTAAGAGTGGGAGAAAGCATATGCGCTTGTGGAGAAAGGAAGCAAGAGATAACTCTTGACAGAAAGCAAATGAAATGGAGGCTTGATGGAGGATAAGGCTAGTACGGATTTTTCATTTGCCTCCATGTTTTCATAAATGTGGAGGAGATCAATAATTTCTTTAAATATAAAGCTTCTTAATGAGAACAAATGCCAATGTTAATAAACCATGTGATGCAGTTAAGTCTATTACAATAATGTAACTCTCACATGAGCTGCTGTAGAATGGACTCAGATTGATAGTTTTTCTGTTGGCACTGTAAATTCACATGTGTGAGTATTGATGGCTAGGTGAGCTGTCTTTTCGTATCTCAGCTGAGTTGTGGACTCAAGCTCTCTAAGGTATTTCATTCTTACAGCAGACAGATGTTAACTGTGTGCTAGCAAAACAAGAGACATTTGTTGCAAATGTTTAATAATGGTAGGAATGGTTAGAGCAGGAACATGTTTGCCCTTATTATTCTTCAAGCAAATCAGTTGGCAGTTCAAGTAAATAATTAAGGAAGCCGGTGTCTCATTAATGAATCATTTATCTTAAACGGAGCACCCAACGCACCTGGAATAAACATTCAGTTGATATACTTAAAAGTACAAACTAAATTCTCACAATAGAAACATAGTATCCCCATCCAAATATATATATATATATATAGTAATTTATTTTGAAATTCTCTGAATTTTATCTGATGGACCTTAATTGCCACAGTTTCTGGGATGCAGAAAGGATGAATGTTTGCCAAGGCTAAGGGTGCAAATATAGAAGTAGGAGTCATCTTAAATTTGTCATATCAAGGGCTAACCCTGTCCTGCTATGAAGATCATAGTAATAACCTCCAAGCCCATCACTGTCATATTTTATATCATAAATTAGAAGTCCCAATTATCACCCTTAAGTTGGTTTTAATAGCATTTGATTCATCTGATTAATTTATGCAGGAAACAGGATAATTCAGAAACTGCAAAGGACTGTTTCTATTATGAATTATCAAGTCTCATGCCTTTCATGACTGCTCCCAGCTGCACAGTGATACAGTTAATCATTTATTAGGTTTTCTTGGAGGGTAGTGAGGTATTATAAACAGGAGGTAAAAGATGTTCAGAGATCTGTAGATCACCATATCTCTTTAGTATTAGAAAATAAAAACTTCAAACCTTTTGTTACAGTGAAATAAAGTAGATATACTAGAGTGTATAAAACCATGTACCCAATGATTTATCACAAAGTGAACACCATATAACCATTCAGGTCAAGAAAAAGAGTATTGCCAGCCCTTCAGAGTAATTTTTCAGTTTTTTTTTTCTTCAAGAAGCATAAGGGAAGAAGTGAGGAAATAACTTAGATCTAACATTTCCCAACTGTTATATAGACTTACATGTTTTCTTTGGGTAAATTTCCAGTTTTTTAAGGAATCACCACACTGTTCTCCATAGTGGCTGTACTAGTTTGCATTCCCACCAACGGTGTAAGAGGGTTCCCTTTTCTCCACACCCTTTCCAGCATTTATTGCTTGTAGACTTTTGGATTGCAGCCATTCTGACTGGCGTGAAATGGTACCTCATTGTGGTTTTGATTTGCATTTCTCTGATAATGAGTGATGTTGAGCATCTTTTCATGTGTTTGTTAGCCATCTGTATGTCTTCTTTGGAGAAATGTCTGTTTAGTTCTTTGGCCCATTTTTTGACTGGGTCATTTATTTTTCTGGAATTGAGCTGCAGGAGTTGCTTGTATATTTTTGAGATTAGTTGTTTGCCAGTTGCTTCATTTGCTATTATTTTCTCCCATTCTGAAGACTGTCTTTTCACCTTGCTTATAGTTTCCTTTGTTGTGCAGAAGCTTTTAATTTTAATTAGGTCCCATTTGTTTATTTTTGTTTTTATTTCCAATATTCTGGGAGGTGGGTCATAGAGGATCCTGCTGTGATTTATGTAGGAGAGTGTTTTGCCTATGTTTTCCTCTAGGAGTTTTATAGTTTCTGGTCTTATGTTTAGATCTTTAATCCATTTTGAGTTTATTGTTGTGTATGGTGTTAGAAAGTGTTCTAGTTTCATTCTTTTACAAGTGGTTGACCAGTTTTTCCAGCACCACTTGTTAAAGATATTATCTTTTCTCCATTGTATATTCTTGCCTCCTTTGTCAAAGATAAGGTATCCATAGGTGCATGGGTTTATGTCTGGGCTTTCTATTTTGTTCCATTGATCTATATTTCTGTCTTTGTGCCAGTACCATATTGTCTTGATGACTGTGGCTTTGTAGTAGAGCCTGAAGTCAGGCAGGTTGATTCCTCCAGTTCCATTCTTCTTTCTCAAGATTGCTTTGGCTATTCGAGGTTTTTTGTATTTCCATACAAATTGTGAAATTATTTGTTCTAGCTCTGTGAAAAATACCATTGGTAGCTTGATAGGGATTTCATTGAATCTATAGATTCCTTTGGGTAGTATACTCATTTTCACTATATTGATTCTTCCGATCCATGAACACGGTATATTTCTCCACCTATTTGTGTCCTCTTTGATTTCTTTCTTCAATGTTTTATAGTTTTCTATATCTAGGTCTTTTGTTTCTTTAGGTAGATATATTCCTAAGTATTTTATTCTTTTAATTGCAATGTTGAATGGAATTGTTTCCTTAATTTCTCTTCCTGTTTTCTCATTGTTAGTGTATAGGAATGCAAGGGATTTCTTTGTGTTGATTTCATATCCTTCAATTTTACTATATTCATTGATTAGCTCTAGTAATTTTCTGGTGGAGTCTTTAGGGTTTTCTATGTAGAGGATCATGTCATCTGCAAACAGTGAGAGTTTTACTTCTTCTTTTCCAATTTGGATTCCTTTTATTTCTTTTTCTGCTCTGATTGCTGTGGCCAAAACTTCCAAAACTATGTTGAATAGTAGTGGTGAGAGTGGGCACCCTTATCTTGTTCCTGACTTTAGGGGAAATGCTTTCAATTTTTCACCATTGAAGATAATGTTTGCTGTGGGTTTGTCATATATAGCTGTTATTATGTTGAGGTATGTTCTTTCTATTCCTGCTTTCTGGAGGGTTTTTTATATCATAAATGGATGTTGAATTTTGTCAAAGGCTTTCTCTGCATCTATTGAGATAATCATATGGTTTTTATTTTTCAATATGTTAATGTGGTGTATTACATTGATTGATTTGCAGATATTGAAGAATCTTTGCATCCCTGGGGTAAAGCCCATTTGGTCGTGATGTATGATCTTTTTAATATGTTGTTGGATTCTGATTGCTAGAATTTTGTTAAGGATTTTTGCATCTATGTTCATCAGTGATATTGGCCTATAGTTTTCTTTTTTTATGGGATCTTTGTCAGGTTTTGGTATTAGGGTGATGGTGGCCTCATAGAATGAGTTTGGAAGTTTACCTTCCTCTTCAATTTTCTGAAAGAGTTTGAGCAGGATAGGTGTTAGCTCTTCTCTAAATTTTTGGTAGAATTCAGCTATGAAGCCATCTGGACCTGGGCTTTTGTTTGCTGGAAGATTTCTGATTACAGTTTCAATTTCCATGCTTGTGATGGGTCTGTTAAGGTTTTCTATTTCTTCCTGGTTCAGTTTTGGAAAGTTGTACTTTTCTAAGAATTTGTCCATTTCTTCCAAGTTGTCTATTTTATTGGCATATAATTGCTGATGGTAGTCTCTTATGATCCTTTGCATTTCTATGTTGTCTGTTGTGATCTCTCCATTTTCATTTCTAATTTTATTGATTTGATTTTTCTCCCTTTGTTTCTTGATGAGTCTGGCTAATGGTTTGCCAATTTTATTTATCTTCTCAAAGAACCTGCTTTTGGCTTTGTTAATTTTTGCTATGGTCTCTTTTGTTTCTTTTGCATTTATTTCTGCCCTAATTTTTAAGATTTCTTTCCTTCTACTAACCCTGGGGTTCTTCTGCCGTATGACCCAGCAGTCCCACTGCTGGGCATATACACCAAGGAAACCAGAATTGAAAGAGACACGTGTACCCCAATGTTCATCACAGCACTGTTTATAATAGCCAGGGCATGGAAGCAACCTAGATGTCCATCAGCAGATGAATGGATAAGAAAGCTGTGGTACATATACACAATGAAGTATTACTCAGCCATTAAAAAGAATACATTTGAATCAGTTCTAATGAGGTGGATGAAACTGGAGCCTATTATACAGGGTGAAGTAAGCCAGAAAGGAAAACACCAATACAGTATACTAACACATATATATGGAATTTAGAAAGATGGCAAAAGAGACACAGATGTATAGAACAGTCGGTTGGAGTCTGTGGGAGAGGGAGAGGGTGGGATGATTTGGGAGAATGGCATTGAAACATGTATATTATCATATGTGAAATGAATCGCCAGTCCAGGTTTGATGCATGATACAGGATACTTGGGGCTGGTGCACTGGGATGACCCAGAGGGATGGGATGGGGAGGGAGATGGGAGGGGGGTTCAGGATGGGTTCAGCCATGGGGTACACCCATGGCTGATTCATGTCAATGTATGGCAAAACCAATACAATATTGTAAAGTAATTAGCTTCCAATTAAAATAAATGAATTTATATTTAAAAAAAGAAAAATAAAAAAATAGTAGCTATATACTAAGACAAGTATGTGATTAATTAGTCTGTACTTATACTAGAGATATTTGGTAATAGAACATATTATAGAGGGAAATATACCCATAGCAGTATTTTTTTCCCAAGTAGAAAATTATAATATTTGCATGACACATGGGGTAAGCTGGAAGACATTTGGGAATATCTGTATAGCACTTACTAAAGCTATTTTTTGCATTTTTAAAAATGTGATACAGTTTTGACAAGAAAATACAATATAATATTTGGAGCAATATACTAAAATTGAATATGCTGCTGCTGCTAAGTTGCTTCAGTAGTGTCCGACTCTGTGTGACCCCGTAGACGGCAGCTCACCAGGCTTCCTATCCCTGGGATTCTCCAGGCAAGAACACTGGAGTAGGTTGCCATTTCCTTCTCCAATGCATGAAAGTGAAAAGTGAAAGGGAAGTCGCTCAGTCGTGTCTGACTCTAGCGACCCCATGGACTGCAGCCTACCAGGCTCCTCTGTCCATGGGATTTTCTAGGCAAAAGTACTGGAGTGGGGTGCCACTGCCTTCTCCAAAAATTG
This sequence comes from Bos taurus, assembly GCF_002263795.3. NCBI lineage: Eukaryota > Metazoa > Chordata > Mammalia > Artiodactyla > Bovidae > Bos > Bos taurus. The sequence goes on from NC_037334.1 coordinate 95,796,845, forward strand.
AATATAGATAACATTAAATTAAGAACTATAAATATACTTCCACCAATGTAACCATTTAATCTCAGATTTTATGCTTGAAAGCCTATATCATTTCTAATCAAAACATTCCAGTGTCAGTCTTTTTTAATTGTTTATGGCTACTGTCAATGAAAAAACAATTTTGTAGAAGAGAATAAAATTTTGAAACAACTTTTACAATCATTAAAAATTTGCAACATTTGATCTTAAATATAGCAATTCTTCCTTTTAGCTCCTTGCTAAATTTACCTTAGGAATTTCATAAGAGGTTGCTGTAAATTTAGAATTCACCTAAATTTTATAAAGCATTACAAAATCATTTTTCTATATTGAAAAATACATGTGCCTTTTAGAAATGTTACAATGAACCTACTTTGCCACAAATGGATAAAGGTATTTAATGCATGGGAAGACTGACATTGGTGCCATTGCCTAAAGATATACCTGCCAAAAGCTTCTTTCTCATCGTCTAACCTCCCATGGCCAAATTTTGGTGGGGATGGTATGCTAATTAACCACTTAGGACATGAACTTCTCCAACAGATCCATAGTTCCTTCTCCTAAGATAAAAACTGGCGTACTTGCAGCACAAAGGTGATAGCAAGACAGACACCCAGCTTGGTTGAGCTCACTCTCTTGAGGCCAGGCCAATGAGTGCTAGGTGTCACTAATCATGATTGACTAATTGCCGACCTGGTTGAATCTTCTCCCCAGGAGCCCAGGATCAGGCTGCTTGCATGGCCCTCCCAAAGGATGAAAAGACCAAATATCTTGAGGCACATCTATAATCCTACAGGCTAGGAAGTTCTATCTACAGGAATGAAGGTAAGAGGATAATAAAGCAAAGTCTGTACACTGAAAGGCTCCAGAGTGGATAAGTAATTATAAAGGACTTATTGAGTGAACTGGACAAAGTATTGAATTTAATACAAAGTTGAATTATTAAAATTGAAGAAATGAGTGTTATTAATTCCAATTATTGAACATGACTTGTCACTTCCAGTGAAAGTAGGTAATTAAATGTAGTCATATGCAAATATTTATTAATATTTCTTTTTTTACTTTAGAATGGGGTCCTTAAAAATTTGCATTTACTGAGAAAGTTTTGAATTCTAGGCAATGCTCCTGCTTCCTCTGTGCTCTCAAACACTACCATTTTTGTATGGAAAACACAGAATATAATTGCTTTTGCTGTTCCTGAAGTGTATTTTTTTTTTTTTTTTTTTAGTGAAAATTATAGACTGTCAGTATCAAAAAGTAACCTTAACAGTTATCTGGTTCCTTGCTTCTCAGAGTGTGGTTCACATACTACATGATAGGCATCACTTTGGAGCTTTTTAGAAATTCATTTGGTCTATCACCCCCCACCCCAACACTACTGAATCAGAACTGGCTTTTCTAATGAGTCCATGTTGATTCATATACAATTAAAGTTTGAGAAGCATTGATCTAGTTAACACGTTCTTAAATATATGAAACTCCTAAGGAATATTCCTTTTCACCATTGAGAATGACATTAACTATGGGTTTGTCATACATGACCTTTTTTGTGTTAGGATAAGTTTCCTCTATTCTCACTTTCCGGAGAGCTTTTTTATCATGAATCAGTATTGAATTTTGTCAAAAGCTTTTTGTGCATCTGTTGAGATGATCATATGGTTTTCATTCTTCACTTTGTTAATATGGTGTTTCACATTGATTGATTTGTGGATATTAAAGAATTCTTGCATCCCTGAGATAGATCCCACTCGATTGTGGGTATATGATCCTTTTAGTGTATTGTTGGATTCAGTTTTGTTGAGTATTTTTGCATCTATGTTCATCAGTGATATTGGCCTATAATTTTATTCTTTGTGTGTTATCTTTGGTTTTGGTATCAAGGTAATGGTGGCCTCATAGAATGAATTTGAGTGTTCCTTCCTCTGTGATTTTTGGAAGAGTTTCAGAAGGGTAGGTGTTAACTTTTCTCTAAATGTTTAATAGAATTCACCTGTGAAACTATCTTATCCTGGACTTCTGTTTGTTGGAAGTTTTAAAATCACTGTTTCAATTTCAGTACTTGGGATTGATCTGTTCATATTTTCTATTTCTTCCTGGTTCAGTCCTGGAAGGCTTTATCTTTTTTAAGAATTTGTCTATTTCTTTCAGGTTGCCCATCTTTTGGCATGTAGTTATTTGTAGTAGTCTCATGATTCTTTTAATTTCTGTAGTGTCAGCTGTAACTTCAAATTTTACAGACTTGAGTGGATAAAAAATACATGGTGCAAATAAACAATGAAATATTATTTACCTATAAAAATAAAATAACACCATGAGTCTAGAGATTATCATAATAAGTGAAGCAACTCAGAAAAAGACATGCAAGTGATATCACTCATGTGTGGACTCTAATAAACAAATAAAGATAAAAATGAACTTATTTACAAAACAGAAGCAGACTTACAGATAGCAAGAACAAACTTACGGTTACCAGAGTGGAAATGGAGGGGGTAAATCAGGAGCTTGAGATGAAGCAGCCAGGACCTACTGTGTAGCACAGGGCACTCTACTCAATACTCTGTGATAACCTATGTTAGAAAAGAATCTAAAAAAATAAACAAATGTGCATATATAACTGAGTCACTTCGCTGTACACCTGAAACTAACACAACATTGTAAATCAACTATATGCCAATAAAATTAGAAATTTTTAAAAAGGAATATTTCTATCAAATAGGTAATTCAGGGTCTCTCCCCAAACAGCCTATTCTTTGGTTTGGGTTAGCTCAAATGGTTACAAAACCTTTCCTTATAATGACATAAATCTTTGCTCAATGTTTTCCTCCAGTCATGCTAATTTTTCCCTACTGCACCACACTGGTAGGCATTAAGCTTTTTTGTGTGTGTGACAGCTTTTCTGATTTGGAAGACAGATTTATTATGTCTTGTCTAAGTTTTCTTACTTTAGGTTAAACATTCTCAATCTGTTTTAATGATTTAGCATTCTGGTTACTCTTGTCTGAACAGGATCTTTCAAACATACTTTTAAAAATATGGCACCCAAAATTAAATGTAATATAGTCAGCCAAACCTGTGTTGATTAGAACAAGAATTTCACCTCTTTCTAGAAACTATCCGTCTGCCACGATAGCATAAAACTGAGTTAGGTTTACTTTTTCCTTGTCGAACAAGTAATTTACAATAATCTCTATTTATAGTCACGTGCTATTAAGCCACATTTCCACCCTGATTTGCAGTTTTTGTGTTCTTGTTATCTGTGTATATGGATGCAGGAGGTTTGGAATCTTGATTTTATCATCCATTGATTTGCTCTGAGCTTTATGGTGTATACAAATGAAGTCAGCTTTCTATTAGTAGCTTCGTTCAGGTTATTAATAAAAAGATTTAAGTTAGTTAATTTATTGAAAGAGAAAAGACAGAACTACTAGAAACTTCCTTACAAGTTAATTTAATAATAGTATGCTTTAGAAGCAGTTTCAACTCTCCCTCACCAGTGACTGTTCAAAAGAGTAGGAGAAGACCTTGTTACATGTTATGTAGAAGTCTAGATATACAGTTTCTATAGGATTGACTCTCTCCATGTCATGCTGGGTGTCAGTGATCAAAATTTATTTTGTGAGTAATTCAAACCAAAACTTTAATACTTTGATCTGGAATTGATGATTGCCCATTGATCTAGTTCATAAAACTTACTTTCTTTTCATTCTTGGAACTGAGAATTTTTGACCAGCTCATCTTTCAGCACTGATCTTTATTCTGCCTTCTAGTATTCCTCAGTGATCTTTGACGCTGGTTCAGGTGTCTCCCTTTTATAATGGATTTATTCTTCATTGACATTTACCCATATTATCTGTCCCCTCCCCTTGAATTAGTCGCAGGTAGTATTGGTATACAACAAAAGTCATCTTGGATGAATCAAACTTATTTTGGTTTAGACAAAGAGCTGTGTCCTAACTAAAACCAGCTTAAGCACAAGAAGGGAAATATATTGGGTTATGTTATTAAAGCATGAAAAATGAAATATAGAACTGGCCCAAGAGACTGGAATCAGAGACTTAAATAGCTTTTATCAAGTGCCCTCCTCATCCCCGCTCTCATTTCTCAGCTTCTACATCTTCATAGTTCTCATTTCCCGGGTTTTCCACAGGGTGACATATGTGACCATTGCCACTTCTGAGATCACAGCTTTTGAGTTCATAATATAAGGGGGGAAAGAGGATTTCCTTTCAGTCCTCAGTGTGAAAGTCCCAGAGCAAAACTATGCGTGCTAGGCTTCACTGATACGGATACCTTCACCCTGGGTCAGTGTGTTTTGATTGGCTGGATGTAGACCGTGTGACCGACACTGTATTTGAAAGTTTAAGGAGGGTATTAGCTTTAGTATGACTTGTAGGTACATCATCAGTTCAGTGTTTTCAGTAAGGAAAGAGCAATTCCCCAAAGAAAGGGTGAAGTGGAGGTTTGTATAATAAAGAAAGCAAAAGTGTTTAGAAACAAAAGGAAGTTCCCATAATAAAAAAAGAAAAAAGTCTAGAAACATAAACAATCACCATGCCCTTCAGCAGACAGAAAGCAAGTAAAAAATAGTCATTGACAATCCATATTTTCCCATTCTGTGGTATTCTGTCTCCTGTGGTTCATGCATTTAAGCATTGTTCAACATTTAAAAGCAAATACTGATGTTGAATTAGTTAATTTAGACAACATAAATATAGCAAGTAGTAGATTTAAATCCTTTTAAATTGTTTAAAAAAGACTTAGGGGTGAGGTTATAAAAACAAGATCTTTTCTAGCTTTTCATCATGAAGTAATTTTAGATTTACAAACAGTTGTAAAGACAGTATATAGGGCTCATTTATCTTTCACTCAGCTTTCCCATATTATGTAACTATAGTACTAGTTAGCTAAACCAAGACATTACCATTGGTATACTACTATTAGCTATTCTAAAGAGCTTCTTCAAATTTCTCATGATTAGGTTAGAATTATGCTTTTTTTTGTTTTTTTTTAGTAGGAAGTGATGTTATGTCATTTTCACTGCTGGTGTCAGGAGGTACAGATATCCACATGTCTAAATTACTAGAGATCCTGTTTCTGACCACTTGAATAAATTGGCATTGTCCAGGTTATTCTCCACTACAAAATTACTGTTTGAGAAAGAATATTTCAGTGCAAAAATAATTGTTGAAGTCGTGATGAAAAGAACCAAAGTATATTAATAATATCCAATTTGATAAAATGAAAATAATTTCACTTCCACAGGCCCTTGTACCTTGTGATCCTCGTTATTTATTATTCCACAAGCCAAGAGATGGCTTTTCAGTCTTACTGAGTGTATTTCTTACTTGTCATATCTGGGATCAGGGTTGGTCCACTCTTAGAACCACAGTTAGAAACAATTGTTTGAGGCCTGCTTTTCCTTGCCTATTTACAACAGCTTCAGTGCAGTCCTTCAAGGATTACGTTTATTTAATCAACAGGCAGATTAATCCCAGCGTTCACTGGAAGGAGATGAGAAGCAAAGGAAAAGTTAGGTTCAATCTATTACTGTTGTTTATCCCTCAGTGGTCCTGCTAGAAATAGAACCTGAAGATGACCAATCCTACAACTGACGCTGGGGAGTCTTAGATTGCTTTCCACCCTAGCGCAGAGGTCTCAGTCCTCAGCTGCCTTCGCAGGCCTCTTTGAGCACCACTAACTCACTGCAAAGAGCAAACAAGTCTGAGAAAGTAGAATCGGTCCACTGCGCATCACCTTAAAATTCTGAGCTGATTTCTGACGCTTAAACTTGACAGTTGTCTAGTGCAAATCTGGTTTTCTGACTTCTTAAAAAAGACATTAAAAAAGAAGAAAACTAAGAAATACATTATCAGTGTCTGATAATGGTGAATTCCCACCATTATCAGACACTGAGACAAAGGGTAAATTTCTGCAATTTTGTTTACCTCTGCTTTTTTTTTCTTATGATAAAGTTCAGGTATCCTTCACTCTATCAAAAGTAGGAAAACAAAGCATAGCAAGAGTCAGAGATTTAAAGAAAACTTTGTCTTAAGCTTGACTTACACAATCAGTTGTGGTATCTGCTGTCTCCTCTGAGCATTTGTGTCTGTACTCTTTTCCCTGAAGCCTCCTGCAGACTCTTTCCTGCGTTGTCCAAACCCAGTCACACTGCAGCCATAGCTCTTTACTCACAGCAAGGAAGAGGACAACAGGCCTAATATCTTAAGCAAACGTGTATTGGCCAGGTCTGGCTTGTTACATCCCAGGAAGAAATTTATATCCCAGGAAGTAATGTTATGTCATTTTCACTGCTGGTGTCAGGAGGTACAGATATCCACATGTCTAAATTACTAGAGATGCTATCTCTGATCACTTAAGTGGCATTGTCCAGATTATTCTCCACTACAAAATTACTATTTGAGAAAGTATATTTTGGTGCAAAAATAATTGTGGCCAAGAGTTCCTTCCCAGCCCACAAATTTGGGAAAGAGATGGACTTGTGTGTGTGTGTGTGTGGTGGTAGGGGAGATGGAACAGATGTTAGCAAGGTGAAGGAGTCAATTTAGGCTATTCATGTTCTTCTGACTCTTCAGTCCAGGTTAATCAGGACTCTGGGGCCACACCTACACTTGGGGAAATATGGGGCTTTGTCACTGGGAAAGCTTGGGAAAAACAGCTTTGAGAAAGTGGTTTGTAGAGGGCGGTGGCTGGTGATCCGGTTTATTCTTTTCTGGTGCTTTATCACTAGAAAAAGCAGAAGCAGTGCCTTTAATTTTATTTGCAAGGTGAATTGAGAGTTGATTGGAAAACTGACAGCATTTGACAAACAGATCCCAAACTCGACATGGACACTCTTTTGAGAAGCAGTAAGTGCAGAGGCAAGAGCGGGCTCTGGGGCCAGACTGTCCGGGGTAGGATCCCGGTTCTGCTACTTTTATTCCCTCGGGAAGTTTGGTCATGGTTTTGACGCTTGCGTGCTTTCATTTCTTCATATGTAAAAAGGGCTGTAGTGGGAACTCACCTGATGCAGTTATATGATATACCTAGTGCAAGTTAATGAGTTACTTTTATTAAGAAAGTAGCACCTTAGTTAGCACACAGTTCGCTGTCAAAGCGTTTTTCCAGTGGGGAGGATGTGGCACGGTTTTGGAGGCACATTGGTTGCTTGATTTCCAAGCTTAAGCCTGCCTGGCTTTGGTACCCAATTCACACATCATTCTCTTCTCTTCTTCTACTCCAGTATGCTCCCCTTCCTCTTTTATTTCTTTCGATCATAGTCTTGCATATTCTGAGTAGATTTTTGCTGTAATCCTGCTGAGAGAAGCAAGACAGATTTGATGGACTCCAGTGCACTGAAATGCAGAAGAGTGAAGTGAGTCACCTGTGGCTCATGCAGCTGGTGTGACCAGGGTACCAGCTCCTTCCTCTTTGAACTCTTGGCATTTGATTTCATGGTGGAAAATAGTCATTGAGTTTAGGCTAATGGGAAGAACTAGAAAGACTAGAAAGTTGCTCCTCCAAACACAGTCTCTAAAAATGGCACTTTAAAAAAATTAGGTACTATATTGAGTTGATGTGTGAAATATGATGTAAATGTATTGTGAAAGCTCGAGCCCAGTGGATCCTGCAGTCAGTATCAAGAGTGGCAGTCAGACCTTGAGGCACACATAGATAGCCATCAAAGGAGCATCTTTTAGAAAACTTGACTTCACCCCTCCATTTTGCCCTCCTGCTGTTAGAACCTGCCTATGATTCTATCTGTGTGATTGAACAGTAACACAGTCACTTCATTTCTATTTCTTTACTTCATCTGGAAGGTTTAGATCTGGCCCATGTGCCCCATGATTATAGGAATATAATGATAACTGGCACTTATACAGTACTGTATGCTCTTCATAAGGACTTAACATTTACTAGCTTCTCACTACACTGGTACCACCAATTTCATTTTACAGACACGTAACCTCAGTCATAGGCTGAGTCCGCCAGAGTTTGCCTAATTGATCTGACAGAGCTAAAAGGAGAACTCAGGCTTGCAGTACTTCTATCTTCATTCGCATGGACTATTTTGACGTTTAGTAGTTTGAGCAGTTGAGGGTATGAGTCCCCTCTGCCCCTTACTAGCACTGTTGTTTTAACCTGAAACTTCAGCTTCCTTATCTGTGCACTAGGGGAAATAAAACTGGCGACTCTTCATAAGAACTGGAGGTGACTCAGTCATGTAAATCTTTTAGAACAGGGCTTGCCACATGCTAAGTGCTCAGTAAAGGCTAACTGTTATGATTCCCTCTTTGTCTTCTCTGGTCATTTTCTTGGTGTTGCAGCAAAGAGAACTGCCCATGGTTTGAGATTAATCCTAGAAACACCATGTTCCTGAGTTTATATTACCTGAAAAAATGATTACCCTTTGTTGCTCTGGAAAGACTGGGAGCTCAAAAAATAAATTGATTAAATTGAACAGCATCCCTGACCGTTGGTACTAGGCATATCTTGAGGCCAGTAATTTTCAAAGTTTATTTTGCGTAAAGCTCATCTCGGGTGCTTGTCTAAAATGCAAATTGCTAGGTGTCCCTCTTCCCATTCTGATTCTTGTATAACATGGGGCCTAGGAATCTGCAATCTTTAACCAATACCCTTGGAGGACATAGGAAACTTGGAAAGACCCTCAGCTAGTGTTGGCTCCTATCCTGCTGTTGCTTCTCCTACTCCTTTTCCTTCTGTTCCTCTTTTTTGTTTTTGCCATCATGACCATTGTCCTCTTCATCACCTTATCTTCTCTCTCTTCTCATTGCTTGCTTCTTCTCCCCCCACCCTTTCAAATAGACTGCCTGAGGTTATTTTCCACTGTTACACTAACTCTATTATTATCTCTCTAGAGAAAATGCCACTGAACCTGGGGGAAAAATACAGAGTAATTACTCAAAGGAAAAAATATATATATATAACTTCCCTGGATCCAATTAGGAAGACAGTCATTAAGTCGAAGTGATCATTTTGCCCTCACATCATTGTAAGACTCTGGCCCTCTCACAAAGAGTAAAATAGCCCATGTTTGTTTCCTGAGCTTATCAATGTTAGAGCCCAATTTAATGCCCTGAGAGTAAATTTTAAAGTCTTTCCCATTAAGATGCGACTAAGCACACCCACACAGGTATAGGATTGTTATCTAGACAATCCAATAGAAATCTTACTTATATTGCTATTTTGCTTCAAATCATTCAGGCATCCCCAAAAAGATATTCTGGGTTCCTGTCTCCTCATTCCAACCCTCAGCTTATTGTACCTTATTGCTGAGAAACTAGAGAATAGAGCCAGGTGCTAGCTATGAAACCACTTTAACAAAGTATGGTCACCTATTTGGACACTATATCTAGATAACTTCAGAGTAAGTAGATATTTAGCAATTACCAGCTTTGAAAGAAATATAAATAGCTGATCCAAAGCATGAGTTTCAAAGTGTTTTTAGCCCAAATTATAGATGTGATTATCAGTGGTTTTCCGTTCTTTCTGTCCATTAGGGTCATTTAAGTAGCTTTTAGACAATATCAATGCCGTGGCCTTACACCTAGAGATTGTGATTGAATTAGTGTGTCACAGAGCATGCTACTGATGCTGCTGGTGTTCAGTTGCTAAGTCGTGTCTAACTCTCTGAGACCTCATGGACTGAAGCCTACCAGGCTCCTCTGTCCTCTGCTATCTCCCAGAGTTTGCTCAAATTCATGTTCATTGACTCCGTGATACTATCATCTAACCATCTCATCCTCTGCTGCCCCCTTCTCCTTTTGCCTTCAATCTTCCCCAGCATCAGAGTCTTTTCCAATGAGCCAGCTCTTCGAATCAGGTGGCAGAGTATTGGACTTTCAGCTTCAGCATCAGTCCTTTCAGTGAATTTTCACAGTTGATTTCCTTTAGGATTGCCTGGTTTGATCTCCTTGCAGTCCAAGGGACTCTGAAGAGTGTTCTCCAGCACTACAATTTGAAAACACCAGTTCTTTGGTGCTCAGCCTTCTTTATAGTCCAGCTCTTACATTCATACATGACTATTGGAAAAACCATACCTTTGACTATATGGATCTTTGCTGACACAGTGATGTCTCTGCTTTATAATATGCTGTCTAGGTTTGTCATAGCTTTCCTTCCAAGGAGCAAGTGTCTTTGAATTTCATGGCTATAGTCACTGTCTGCAGTGATGTTGGAGCCCAAGAAAATAAAATCTGTCATTGCTTCCACTTTTTCCCCTTTGATTTGCCATGAAGTGATGGGACTGGATGCCATGATCCTATGAGCATGGCATGGCTCATAGCTTCATTGAATTATGCAAGCCTCTTTGCCATGACAAGGCTGTGGTCTGTGAAGGGGAAGCCAGTGATAGGGACAGAGTAAAGGGACAAAGTAAGTGGCTAAATAGTTAATCTCACTAGGGGATTGTCAGTAAAAATAAATAAATATATATATATATAGGAAACCCCTGTAAGTTAATGATTACTCAAAAAAAAAAGCAGGTTTGCCTAACTGCAAAACCAAGCAGGCTTACTTAGCTACAAAACGGTTTAATGGAAACAAGAAATATCCCTGAACAATGGAACAATGCTGGTGTGAGACCCACATCCTATCCGGTGAGCTCGGTAAATTAATGATTCCTAGGACATGCTCCTCTGTGTGCACTAAAAACAAAAATATAAGCAAAAGGTGACAGTATACCAAAACCTGAGATGATTTACCATTTATAGCATGTGTTATGGCTTTTTGGCTCATTTCCATTGTGCCATGACAGTCCCGACTTGACCATGTAAGACAAGAAGACCCCCCTGTCCAACGTGGAAGAGGAACTGATGATGGAAGCATGATGTCTACTCAAAAATGAGGAAGAACATGGCCTTTTCCCTCCGCATTTTTCCTTTGATTATAAAACTGTAGCCCCCTAAGTTCTCAGGGCAAGGGACCTTCTCATATGTCTGCTTGTAAACCCCACAAGGATCCTATTCTATCTAGTAAATCACTTCTTATCTATCACTTTGCCTCTTGCTGAATTCTTTCTGCACTGAAATATAACCAAAAAAACCAGAGTTCCTTGGAATGCCCCCAAATACCACCTAGCAATTTCACTGGGAATTCTCCTGAGCACCAAGGGGTAGTTATTAATATACCTGTGTCAGATTTACTTGACCATTGCAGCTTTCTGCCTCCTTCTGCAAGGCTGAGGCACAGATTAAGATTAGAAATAAACTAAAGCAGAGAATTTTAAGAACATTTTACCCTCAATTCCTGTATATTTTAGGGAAAGTGAAATACTTGGTCTAGGATTTCTTCTTAATTGCCACAATTTTCTGTTTCATTTTGCTAGGGTATACTTGATCTTGTCAACATACTCTGAGCACCTAACAGTATGTGGAACCGCAAGGACATTCCATGTGAATCTTAGCAATACAAAGAATAAAGGTAAAAGGCAAGTTACATCTGCTGGTCAATAATTTCTCATGGCTGAATCTGAGTAGTCCTAGAAGCAGCCACAGGAGTTGAGAGTTCATTTATTCCTCACCTCACCCTTTCTGGAGCTTGTGAAGATTAGCTGGAAAGATTTACATAAAGAGGCTGTTCTTTGCCCTTGCCTTCATTTTTGGCTTAGGCCTTTTAAGCTCTCATTGAAAATAGGTGCATTTAAATCATGATTTGCCAATGTGCCTCATGTAAAAGATTTTTAACTTTGCAGGTGTTAGGCATTAAATTTACTTAATTTAGAAAGATTGCTAATTGAGTTCCAGTACTTGCTATCTACCTAGATGTTCTGGCACTTGAGAATAAACTTTTCCTGTTTTCTGTGTTTTAAAGGTTCAAAATCTTTTAGGAATTGAATTCTTTTCTGATTTTATCCAATACTACAAAATCTGTTGGCTTATATAGTTTAAAATCTTTCTTTCAAATATTTCCACCAAACAATTTTCTGTAATAAATTAAAAAAAAATCCTGTCTCATTTACAATCTTTTTTTTTTTGCTGCTAGTTCTGGAAATTTTTCTTATATTCTAGCTCTTCCACTGAGTTCTTCATTTTCGTTTTTGCCATCATGTTGTTAATTTCCAAGAGATCCTCTTTGTTTTATGAATGTTCCTTTTTATTTGTCCTTGTTCTCTCATCACTGCAAAATGTCCTCATGCCTTTGAGAATATTCATGCCAGTTTTTTGCTTTCAAGATGTTTCCTCCCCCCGTGCAGCCCACCAAGTTGTTGTTTTCTGTTTCTGCTCTGTCAGAGCAAAGGCATTCTTCAGATCTCTGGCAATCCTTGATTGCCAGACCTTGTTTAAGTGTGAGTCAAGGAAAGGGTGGTTGGAAGCTGTGGTCCTTGTGGAGGGAACTGGCGACCATGACCTTTGCTGTCAGATGGCCTAGCAGATAGTTGAGGTGAGAAAGCTCTGATTCCGGGTCTTTAAGTCTCTCCTCTTGGGTTGTTCAGGTGCCACAGAGAAGATTCTAACCTCCGACCTTCAGTCTGGAGGGAGCGGGGCTGGCTGCAGAGGGAAAAGAATCCTGGGAACCTTAGCATCCATTTGCCTTGCTCAGTTCCATATGAAAACCCCACCTTTAGTTGTGCCTGTGTACTGGTGAATCCCTGTTTTACTCTCTCTAGGGAAGAATCCTCTAGTCTTTGGCCGAGGTAGCAAGAGGTAGCAAATAAGTGGTTTTCTGAGAGTGATGAAGGGATCCGGGAGTATGGTTGCTTCTGAAACAGACTTTCAAGTAATCCATTTTATTTTTGCGTGTCTTTTCATCTCAGCTTCCAGAGCTATTTGGTGCCACCAATTCCCAAGCCGTAGGGGAATTCTGAAATGTAGAAAGGCTTAGTTCTTAGCTTTCCCTTCTGCTGACTGAAGACTCCATTTTCTTGGGTGTGCTAAATTATTTGTTTTTCTGCTTCCATAATTCTATTGCTAGTGCTTCCACGCCTGTTCTCATTCCAATGAGTTTATGCCTTTAAAAAAATCCCTTCCCTGTAGTTTTTGAGAGGTTTGGGGAGGGAGTGCATATAGATATATATATTTAATCAGCTAACTTTACCTAAAAGGATAATAGACAAATGAACACAGTCTAACTGACCCCTAATATTTGACTAGTTAAATAAACCATGCACATGTGCATGCTCAGTCACTTTAGTTGTGGTCGCCTCTTTGCAACCTGATGAACTGTAGCCCACCAGGCCCCTCTGTCCAAGGGGAGCTCTCATAAAATGGAAGGCTACTCATAATCATTAAAGGATTATGCCAATGAATAGTTATGGACATAGTAACCTACAAAATTCCATGTGGGAAATGACAGGTTAATAGTATTAATAATAGTACCTAACAAAGAACTTTCTCTGGCCTCACCCTTTGCTAAGTTCCCAAAATTTATAGGGAAGTTATCTTTATTATCCATTTTATAGATGAAATAGAGGGTTGGAGAAATGAAGCAATCCGCCAAAAATCACAGGGTCTTTGTCCCAGATTTGGGATGACTGTGACTGGCTTCAAAAATGACAGAAATACACCCAGACACAGTAGGAAAAGGAGAGGGTGGGCCACACTGAGAGAAGCATTCATGTATATACATTGGTGGTGGTGGTTTAGTTGCTCAGTTGTGTCTGACTCTTTGCGACCCCATGGGCTGTAGCCCGCCAGGCCCCTCTGTCCATGGGATTCTCCAGGCAAGAATACTGGAGTGGGTTGCCATTTCCTTCTCCCGGGGATCTTCTGGACGCAGGATTTCAACCCGGGTCTCTTGCATTCAGGCGGATTCTTTACCGACTGAACTATGAGGGAAGCCCCACTAGATCGCTAGTGGGAAGCTGCTATATAGCACAAGGAGCTCAGCTCCATGCAGAGGGTGGAAGGGAGACCTAGAGGGAGGGGACATGTGTTATACATAGAGCCAACTCACACTGTTGTACCACAGAAACTAACACAACATTGCAAAGCAATTATACACCTTGTTTTTTTTTTAACAAAAATGACAGAGAAGTCAGAGGCAACAATGAGTTCTATTTACAACTGTATCCAGCATCAAAAGGGTATGAGGACAGTGTTGACTAGGATCCCTCTGACCAAGAAGTGTGCCTCTTCTTCCCCCAGGGACAAGGCAGTAGTCAGCAGCTTGAGCAGGTGAGAAATCTGACACGTCTGAGAGGCCCAGGGCAAAGAGTGGTCAGGCTTGCTTCCTTTTATGCTTCCAGGTCATTTCACTGCTTCTTCTACTGTGTAAGGTAATGTTTAGCAATCTTACCACCTGGCTATGTCCAGGTTCTAGGTCCAGAGATGCCTCTAATGGCACACTTTTGTGATCTTCTCGATTCTATACCTTCACTGGGTGAGTCTTCCACCTACGTTGTATTTCGTGGTTCTCCATAGCTAGGTCTAGTCGCAGCCTGTTTTATAAATTAATAAGCAGAATGTGTAGTATATGAGTCAGTTTCCATAAAGTGAAAAGAAACATGCTAGGTTCTGAGAAAAACTGAACCCAGGTCTCATTATTGTGTGTGATATCAGGGTACAATGTCAGGGGGCTGGGATTCCATTTGGAATTGCAAAATAATTTTGTGCTGAAAAAGCATCCGATTCCCTCCCTGCCAGAACCCTCATTGAGTCTGTATAAGAAAGCCATCCTTCTGTTGTTAACTTGACTCTTTACTATGGTGCGGGAACCATTTACTCATTTTTTTTTTTTTTTTCAGTCCTGTGTCTTTATTAAAGAAAGTTAGAAAGAAACTAGATCTGACAAACAATGGGTGACGTGCTGGCTAGAAGGGAGGGGGCTGGGCTTAGGCCCGGGGGATTCAAGGGCAGACTGATGTTACATTATAAACTTCTCTACTGTTAACATTACTTCGAAGGGTACCATGGCCAGTTGCTTCTCTCTGATTTCTTGGCCTTCTTCTGTATTTGAAAAAAGAAAGGACTGGATAGGCCCATCACTTTTACTGGTGTGGCAGGATCAAATTTTGAGATATTAGCCAGGGTCCAACCTCCTCACTGGGGCTTCCCTGGTGGCTCAGACAGTAAAGAATCTGCCTGCAGTTCAGGAGACCTAGATTCGATCCTCGAGTTGGGGAAATCCCCTGGAGAAGGGAATGACTACCCACTCTAGTATTCTTGTCTGGAGAATTCCATGGACAGAGGAGACTGGAGGGCTATAGTCCATGGGGTCACAAAGAGTCAGACACAGCTGAGCAGCTAACTACTACTGGTCACTTCCTGTCCTGTCCAGTCAGTAGCAAGCATTGCTTCAGAGAAGATGTGGGGTTTTATACCAAGAACATAAAAAGAGAGTAAGCAGTCAATGCTTAGTTTTGAATCTCTAAAAATAAAACCTCAACCTCACTTCAAAGAGAGTAATCTGTAAAGAGAAGGGTATTAATATTCAAGTTTCCTTTGAGCTGCAAAAGGCCAAGCCCCAAAGGAGTTTGGACATAAAGTTTGTGCTGTAAACAATAGAATGGAAAGAAATTGGGGACGAGTTACAGTGCCCTATCCTAGGGACTAGATAAAGGTTATCTAGGCTCAGGGATCAGTCCTGGGTATTCATTGGAAGGACTGATACTGAAGCTGAAAATCCAATACTTTGGCCACCTGATGTGAAGAGCTGACTCATTTGAAAAGACCCTGATGCTGGGAAAGATTGAAGGTGGGAGGAGAAGGGGATGACAAAAGATGAGATGGTTGGATGGCATCACCCACTCAATGGACATGAGTTTGAGTAAACTCTGGGAGTTGGTGATGGACAGGGAGGCCTGGCGTGCTGCAGTCCATGGGGTCGCAAAGAGTCGGACATGACTGAGCAACTGCACTGAACTGAGGCTAGGGGAAACAGTTACCTTGAAGAAAAAGCAACAGCAGAATATGGACATGAGACTTCAGCTCCAGTCCCAACATCTAGGAGAGAAAAGAGGTGACGGAGCTTTCTGTCATTTCAGAGATTTGAGAGTAAAGTCATCATTCTAGGTTTTTAACAACCAGAATAGCACAAAGATTGGCCAATTAGAAAAGACAGCCAATCAGAGCAACTGATCATTCTGGTGTGTGGTGGCTAAATAACAGACTTGGACAGAATGCAGTGATGCCAGATTTCCATTTGAGAATTCACGGTGGCAGAAGACTTGTATATGTGTTTCACCATACAGTGGCAAGAGAAAAGTGAAATAAATGAGCTGAACATGAGAAGGCATTAGATACCTCTTTGAGTTTCTCTCAGGCTTCCAGTCATGTGGTGACAGCTGAAAGTATGCAGCCCCAAGGGGGCTTGGGAGTGGCTGAGAGCACCGATGAACTCTAAGAAGCTTGAACCCATGTTAGGATCTCAGGCAGTAGCAGAAGTCGTGGGCATAACATCCAATTTCTAAAGGGTAGGAAAGACAATTTAAATAGCTGATGCCAGCAGAGAATAGAGAATGCCTATTGACCAGACACATGCACACCCTGTCAAGCCCTCTTTGGAATTTCCGTGTCATTCAGGGGAGAAAATAGAGTAAGGCAGAGTCTTATCATTGCCCAAGTTTGGACTTAAAATAGCTGAGCAATAGTTTTACTATGTTCTTGGGAACAAGTACAAAGTACTTGTATTTGATCAGGTTTTGTGCATTTCGACAGCAATGTGGATTTGTGATAAACATTACATTTATTCACTGATAAATAAGGAAGCACTTTACCCACTGGGTGCCTAATCAGGTGTGCATGTGCGCTGGTACTTATGCACTTATTTATAAAACCCAGGTGTCAGCTGAAGGGCCGACATCTCTTTGAGGTTCTAATTAAATCTGCTCCCATGCTGTCCACTGTGTGGTGACACTGCATTTCTGTCCCAGCCTCTCTAGAAAATGCGCAAGAAGTAGGACGCCGCTCTGCTAGAGCAGCACATTTCTGCATCGGTGGTTTCAGACATTGGAAGTGGTAGAGATGTCCTGTGGGATGGAACTCTCATATGTAAAAAATGGTAAAAGCCGGGTCACCCTGACTAAGCGGAGAGGAGGGACCAGGAAGCAGCTTGGGGGCATCTGTCTGGAGTATTTTCATGGAATAAAGGTGCCTCTGTAAAGAACACCATTTTGAAAACCATTGCTCTATTTGTGCCGCTGGATATGTTACAGAGAGTGTATTAATGGGTGGGGGTGCTATCAATCTTCAAGGCCTAGGTTTAATTCCAAATGGAATGCAAAATTTGTGCAGAGAATGTTTCTAATTATGTCCCTTGGGCTTATAATTTCACTTGAGTCCTTCCCTTGCTGGATTTAAAGGAGAAGTGAAAGTTTTACCCTGGCATATGTAGACCATCCTGTCGGCTCTCTCAGAAGAGCTTGCTATATTTCACTCATTCATGTATTGGTGTACTCATTCACTCATGCAACATATGTTTATTATGCTTTCACCAAGTACCAGGCATAGTGCTTAGAAACAGTTTCCCTGCTCCCTCTTGACCATGACATCCTTACACGAATCCTTGGGACTATAAATGCTTTTGCCTTTTCAAGATCAGAACAAGCTGGGAATGTTTGGATATGTTTCTGTTGTTTGGTTGCTAAGTCATGTCCGACTCTGTGTGATCCCATGGGCTGCAACATGCCAGGCTTCTCTGTCCTCCTCTGTCTCCCGGAGTTTGCTTAAATTCATGTCCACTGAATCAGCGATGCATGCGAAGAGGCTTGTGTAAATCAGTGAAGCTATGAGCCATGCTTTGCAGGGCCACCCAAGAATGATGGGTCATAGTGGAGAGTTCTGACAAAACGTGGTCCACTGGAGGAGGGAATGGCAAACCGTACCAGTATCCTTGCTGCAAGAACCCCGTGCACAGTATGAAAAGGCAAAAAGCAGATGTGCTTCTAACAGTGTTTAAATTCTTGAAGCTCTTAGTGCAGTTAGTGCCTTTTGGAAAGAGAAACCCAGAAACTCAGAATATCTAGAGCTTGTCCAGGTTGTCATGTTCACATAAAGAAGGATTCTGGTCTAAAGACACAGGGACACAAGGATTATATCACTGATCAAAACAGGTAGGCCAGCAGAGACCCTCAAAAGCATTTCTCTTTGCTGATTCATTGGATCAAATGCCATTTAAAAATGCAGCCATGCTCTAGACCTAGATTCCTGGGTAAATTGTGATGAAAAATAGTACCTTTAAAAATATCTGGCACTTTATTTGTATCAAGTTATACACATAGTTAGATTGCCTGTTTTCTGCTGGGCTCATTATGAAATGAGGAGTCTCTCCCATCTCCAGCTTCTCCACCTTCTTATCTTTCAGTATTTCAGCTTCATTTTATTTCCATATCTTTAAATTACCTTATTTTCCATTTTTTGTTGATTTTTCATTTTATGCATTATCTAGCCTAAAAGCATCTAATTTTCTTCAACCATCATTGCACTCCAGCCATGCACAGTAATTTCTGTCTCTTTATACAGGTTATATGACAACCCTACTTAAACACCTATTCAGGGTTTACATGATTAGATTATGAAAAGTCTTTTCGCCTCTGAGGCATATTCTCTACTATGATTGATTTCCCCTTCTTCTGCACTCTGTCCTGTGAGTTCTTTCCTTAGTTTTCTATGTGTTTCTCACCAGTTCATCTCAAAATTCTCCCTGATTTATCTAAATCTCCTCCCCTCTTCTTATGTTCAAATGTATCAATGTATCTGTCTGTCTCATCTTCCTAGGGATGTTCTTCCAGAGCCCTCCTGGTCTGTCCTGTTGGGACAAGACTTTCTTTGTACCTGATGCATCTGGGATACCTTCTTCATCATCAGAAGTTCTCTTCACCATCCTTTTAAGTTGGAGCCAATTTCCTGGATTCTATCTCTTCTCTCTTCTTGTTATTTTCCCTTTTGTTTATAGAATACTGTTTAAAATGTAGTCCTGAAAAGGGGCATATATCTAAAAATACCTCAGATCTACCCTCACATTTCAGTAAGAATTTAATTGGATATATAATTTCACGTTGGAAAAAATAATTTTCCTTGGAAAACTGTAAACATTTCTCTAACGTCATATTACTGGCAAAAGTTTTGTCGAGAAGTTCAAAGTTATTTATGATTCCTGTTGTTTGCTCTTTTTTCTTTCTGGAGGTATTACATTTTCTTTAGAAAATTATCCCCAGTATTCTGAAATTTCACAGTGAAGAACCTTGGTGTCCATTATACTGGGCATTACATATATCTTTCAATCTGAAAACTCATGTCCATCAGGAAATCTGAAGGACAATCTGGAAACTCATTTCCTTCCCATCAATATTCCTGGTTCTCTCTTTATAGGACTTCTATCTATCTATTATTTGGATGCTAGATCTCCTGGATTGGTCATTTTTATGCTCTGGTATTATTTTTCATTCATGTTTTTATCTCTCAGAGTCCCAAGTATCTTATCCTTAGCAGTTGCTCTGCAAATGACGGTTCAGTCAGACAAAACTGAAGGAGTTCGTATTAAGAAAATTCTCTCCTGCTGGGATGCCCTCCTTCTATACTTCTGTATAATATTTTTTACATTCTGACATTCTGCCTTTCCTCTAAAATCTGAGCTGTGTCCTCTCTTCTGATTCTTCTACTCTTTCCCCACAATACTTCAATACATCTATTATTTACTTATGTGGTATATATTTTAGTGCTTATATGAAATCTATATAAGCTTAGATTGCAAACTCTTGAAAGGCAGGGACCTAGTCATATATCTTTGTGTACCACTTACTGCCCACACATTGCCTCAAAAAATTGACTCAGTGCTTACCACTGCCTAGTTCTTAATAAATGTCTGTTGAATGAATACATAAATGAAAGAAAGTGAGGAAATGATGTATTTTTATAAATCAGGTCACAGAAATTCCAGGTAGCTAAGGAATGACTTCAGCCAGTGAACAACCATGACCCCCAACAACTATAGGTTAAAAAAAAAAAACTTTAATTTCAGTCGAGAAAGAATGAAGAAAAATAGGCCTGTTAAATATGATGAAGGATAAGGCCTCAAAGTTATTGTTTCTGAGTCTCAAAACACAGCAGAAACAGCTATTTTAAAAAGCCAGTTGAACACTTAACTGAGAAGGTGAAAGACCTGTACTGTGAAAACTATAAAACACTGATGAAGAAAATTGAAGATGATACAAATAAATGAAAAGATATCTCATGATCCTGGATTGGAAGAATAACTATTGTTAAAATATCCATACTACCCAAAACAATCTATAGATTAAATTCCATCTCTATCAAAATACCCATTACATTTTTCACAGAACTAGAATAAATAATCCTAAAATTTACATAGAATCACAGAAAACCCTGAATAGCTGAAGCAGTCTTGAGGAAAAGGAACGTAGCTGGAGGTAACCTGCTCCCTGACTTTAGACTAAACTACAAAGCCACAGTTGGAGAAGGCGATGGCACCCCACTCCAGTACTCTTGCCTGGAAAATCCCATGGACAGAGGAGCCTGGTGGGCTGCAGTCCATGGGGTCGCTAGGAGTCGGACGTGACTGAGCGACTTCATTTTCACTTTTCACTTTCATGCCTTGGAGGAGGAAATGGCAACCCACTCCAGTATTCTTGCCTGGAGAATCCCAGGGATGGGGGAGCCTGGTGGGCTGCCATCTATGGGGTCGCACAGAGTCAGACTTGACTGAAGAGACTTAGCAGCAGCAGCAACAAAGCCACAGTAATTAAAGCAGTTTGGAAGGACAAGTTACTGAATGAAAGAAAATATTTGCAAATGATATGACCACTAAGGGATTAATATCCAAAATATATATATATGTTTATACAACTCAATATTTAAAAAAAAAAAAACTCAAATGAAAAATGAGCAGAGGACCCAAACAGATATTTTTCCAATGAGGGCATTCAAATGGCTAACAGGCACGTGAAAGGATGCTCAGTATTGTTGATCATTCAGTTCAGTTCAGTTCAGTTGCTCAGTTGTGTCCGACTCTTTGCAACCCCATGAATTGCAGCACGCCAGGCCTCCCTGTCTATCACCAACTCCCGGAGTTTACCCAAACTCATGTGCATCGAATCGGTGATGCCATCCAGCCATCTCTTCCTCTGTCGTCCCCTTCTCCTCCTGCCTCCAATCCCTCTGAGCATCAGGGTCTTTTCCAATGAGTCAACTCTTTGCATGAGGTGGCCAAAGTATTGGAGTTTCAGCCTCAGCATCAGTCCTTCCAATGAACACCCAGGACTGGGTGTTCCATCTCCTTTAGGATGGACCGGTTGGATCTCCTTGCAGTCCAAGGGACTCTCAAGAGTCTTCTCCAACACCACAGTTCAAAAGCATCAATTCTTCAGCGCTCAGCCTTCTTCACAGTCCAACTCTCACATACATACATGACCACTGGAAAAACCATAGCCTTGACTCGACGGACCTTTGTTGGCAAAGTAATGTCTCTGTTTTTGAATATGCTATCTAGGTTGGTCATAACTTTCCTTCCAAGGAGTAAGCGTCTTTTAATTTCATGGCTGCAATCACCATCTGCAGTGATTTTGGAGCCCACAAAAATAAAGTCAGCCCTGGTTCCAATGTTTCCCCATCTATTTGCCATGAAGTGATGGACCGGATGCCATGATCTTAGTTTTCTGAATGTTGAGCTTTAAGCCAACTTTTTCACTCTCCTCTTTCACTTTGATCAACAGGCTTTTTAGTTCCTCTTCCTTATTAGAGAAACACAAATCAAAACCACAATGAGATATCACCTCACATCTGCCAAACATCAGGAAGTCTACAAATAACAAATGTTGGAAAGAATGTGGAGAAAAGGGAACATTTGTACATTGTTGGTGGGAATGTAAATTGGTACAGCCAAATGGAAAGCATTATAGGGATTCCTCGAAAAAACAACATAGAACTACCATATGATTCAATAATCCAACTTCTGGGTTTATAGACAAAAAAATAAAAACTAAAATCATTTAATTTGAAAAGACATAGGCACCCCAATATTCAAAGCAGCATGTCAAGATATGAAAGCAACCCAAGTATCCATCAACAGATGCATGGATAAAGAAGATGTGGTATATATACACAATGGAATACTGCTGCTGCTGCTGCTGCTGCTGCGTTGCTTCAGTCGTGTCCGACTCTGTGCGACCCCATAGACGGCAGTCCACCAGGCTTCCCATCCCTGGGATTCCCCAGGCAAGAACACTGGAGTGGGTTGCCATTTCCTTCTCCAATGCATGAAAGTGAAAAGTGAAAGTGAAGTCCCTCAGTTGTGTCTGACTCTAGCGACCCCATGGACCGCAGCCTACCAGGCTCCTCCGTCCATGGGATTTTCTAGGCAAAAGTACTGGAGTGGGGTGCCATTCAACCATAAAAGAGAATGAAATTCTGTAATTTATAACAACATGGATGGACCTGGAGGCCCATGTGAAATATGCCTAGTGAAATAAGTTTAGGCAGATAAGGACAAATACTCTAGGTTATCACTTATGTCAGATCTAAAAAAAAATAGCACAAATGAATACATATGATAAAATATAAACAGAGTCACAGATATAGAGAACAAACCACTGGTTACCAGAGAGGAGAGGGAAGGCATGAGGGTCAAGATAAGGGTATGGAATTAAGATATACAATTACTATATATAAAATAAATAACTACCATATATAAAATAAATAAGCAACAGATTATATTATGCAGCATAGGGAAGTATAGTTATTGTTTTATAATAACTTTAAATGGAATATAATCTGTAAAAATTTTGAATCACTGTGCTATACACCTGAAACTAATATCACACTGTAAATCAACTATATTTCAATTAAAACAATGTTAAATGCCAGTTGATTATTATGTTGTTTTTCCCCACCATGTATATACATAAATCCAATTTTAATCCTATTTGGCATTGATTCAGGCAGAGATATTGATTATATTTGAGGAGAATATATAAACAGTAAGGTTTATAATTAGTCTACAAAATGATTTTTCAGAGTCACTTTATTTTGCCGTTACCTATGTGTGGTAAACCTTAACAGAGCTCTTCTAGAGAGGACTGTAAGTAAACTGCGAATTTTAATTTTATTTGAGGGAATAGAATTGCTTTATGAAATCAAGGATGGAACAGTGTGAGAAGGGAAACGCCTCTCCTGGCTCTATCACAGTGCTGTGTCAGTGTGGCTACAGGAGGTATTTTGGGCATCACCATAAAGCACTGTTGAGGGAGATCCAAGTGTGAGTTTTCTGCTGACTTTGACAGGCTTCCCTAGTGGTTCAGACAGTAAAGCGTCTGCCTGCGATACAGGAGACCTGGGTTCTATCCCTGGGTTGGGAAGATCCCCTGGAGAAGGCAATGGCACCCCACTCCAGTACCCTTGCCTGGAAAATCCCATGGATGGAGGAGCCTGGTAGGCTACAGTCCATGGGGTTGCAAAGAGTCCGACACGACTGATCAACTTCACTTTATGACAGTGTGAGCTGAGGTCTGAATGTGTAATTGTTTCCAGAATGTACACGGGGTGTGATTCATTGACCTTTCAGCTAACTAGACACAATCAAAAGTGGTATATTGATTTAATCAGAAGAAAGACTTTGTCAGCAAGTAAAAGCCTTAAATATAAAAATAATTCTTAAGTATGCAAAAACATCCCTGAAACACAAATGGGCAGAGCACTGCATCTGGTGATCCACACCAGAACTGTGTCCCTGCTGCCCAAGGGACAACTCAGGAAGTCAGCAAGGCGAAGCAAGACGGTAAAAAACAAACAAAAAAATGCAAACTGGCTTGCCTTAGGTTCTGCTGAGCGGGATTTCTTATCTGAAATGCCTACATAATTTCTTCAAGATTTATCTCTAATTTGTATCCATAGAAATGCTTTTTTGACTTTGTCTAATTCTTCAGATATAATTTTTTTCTTGCTCAGCTATTATAAAGGGCCTTGGAGCCTTTGAAGCCTATCCATCTGGTATCCTAAAAATAGCTCCATATTGTTGCAACCCTACTTTGTGACAACTATCATATATGTATGCCTCATTAGTCCTGATAACATCTCTAAGAGAAAGATTTTATCAGACCCATATTACAGACAAGGAAAGCCAAGCCAGAGAAATTAAATAACCTGGTCAAGGTCATGAAACGAGTGAGTTGCTAAGTAAATATTGGAACGTGGGCCCAGAGTTAATCCCCTTTGAAATGCTATACTGCTACATTCATGTCATTATAATACAAAAGAGGTGTTGGTTATTGGTTCACTGTCAACAGACACAGCACTGTGATTTTATTATCCAGGAGATCAGCCATTTTACTGTGTCCAAATTTTTGCAACCAAAAGATGCAATGTTGTGGATATCTGGCAGAGGCAGGGATACAGCTGTGGTGGTCAAGTCGGCAGTTATGGGGTTTATGACCCACTCCCTGTGTGTTGAGCCTGGTGGGACAGACAGAACACTGAAACGCCCAGCCCTCTTCCTTGGTAAGCTAAACAGACATTGTTTCTTGGAAAAATTCCCTCGTTTCCCAAGCATTTCACCAGTGACAGGTGAAATGATTTTAGCTGGGCCACTGACTGCTGAATTAAACAATATTGAATCTCAAAGAGAGATGTATTCCCTTTTCTATCTTTCCAGGGACCATGAAGAAGAATGGCTCAGCTTGATGGTAGTGTGCTTTTTAAAACTCCTGCTAATCTCTTTTGCCAATAAAGTGAAAGCAGGCATTTGATTCAGAGGCTTTGGCAAGCAACAGAGCATTTATTTTATTAGTAGCTTCCATTTATGACAGTTGATGCTGTGACAGTGATATAAATTGTCCTTTCTAAATGAATTTAGACTAAAAAGTGAGTCAACTGAAGTAATGATATTTCACAAAATAATCATACAGACACATGGCGATAATACATGTTAAAAAATAGTACAGTTATATGGCAAAATAGCCAACCCAGAACCTGAGTGACTGAAATACAACATGAAGAGAATAGGCAGGGTCTCAGACAGTCCATCCTGCAGCAGGTCCTGAATTAGACTCTGCTCCAGCTCAGTTGCAGGGAGAAGATGTCCTCAACTTCTTCTACAAAGATAAACAAGTAGGAAGTTCTTTATTACAGGAGAGAAATTGTGCATTAAAAAAAAATCATGTAAGCCTTGCTCGCAATAATTAGGTGCTGTCATAAATAGAGTGACCAATCGGTGACTTTTGTTCTAGGTAAACTATAAATAACCTCTGGAAATGAGATGAAGTTGTTTATAAAAAGATAACAGATAATGAACCTTGACTTCAAAGTTCTACTAATTAAGAGCTTCATCTGAAGGGATGAAACCAGAATATGAAGGTAATACATGTTGTCATGAGAAGCAGCCTGCCAGTGCAGGAGACACAGGTTTGATCCTTAAGTTGGGAAGATCCCCTGGAGCAGGAAATAGCTATCCACTCCAGTATTCTTGCCTGGAAAATTCCACGGACAGAGGAGTCTGGCGGGCTACTGTTCACGGGGTTGCAAAGAGTCAGACACGACTGAGCAATTGAGCACGCACACAACTAAGCAACTGAGCATGTGTCACAACTAAAGAGCGTCTTGCTTCCTGTACAAAGTCTCTCCTGAGGATGCAAATATGGGGAACTTAACGATGGCCCTCCTACCCAGCATTAGCTGAGAACGTACACGCCATGTAAAGCAAACATCCTAGATCCGCACTTGGTGATCTGATCCCGTCATCTGGCTTTGAACACCTTCTCCGTGCTGCTGCTCCTGTGTGAGCTCCATCAGGGTGAGATGCCATCTCTTTGCCACTAGAACATGTGGTAAACGCTCCTGAATATGTGCTGATTGAATCAATGCAGCCTGCCACTAAAGCTCCTGATTTTCTACAGTCATTCCAGGAAGAAATTGTCCTAAAATGTTTTGCACTCTTCCCCAATCTCTAAAGTAGACTCTCCATAGCGCGACATGATGTCACGTCCATGTGTCAGGGTTGTCACTAGGAGAACTGAATAAGTAAGGCCTAGCAACACACACACTGGCCTCCTCAGGTGCTGGGAGCCTCATGGAGCTGGTTCCCTCACCAAACAGCCAATGTTGATAAACCCTCCAGACTCTTGCCACAGCCTATTAATATTTTTCTTTCTCTATCATTATTATAAGACTGATAGGTATCATTATTTTTCACGGCCGAAGTACCTGACTTCAGCAGCCTTCTTTAAAACTTCTAGAATGGCTGCTTCTAGATAACTAAGCTTGTTAGAAATCTGGGATATGTAATTATTCAATATAAATAAATAAAACAATGACCACAGCCATGAAATTAAAAAAGACACTTGCTCCTTGGAAAGAAAGCTGTAACAAACCTTAAAGTGAAAGTGAAAGTTGCTCAGTCGTGTCCAACTCTTTGCGACCCCATGGACTGTATAGTCCATGGAATTCTCCAGACCAGAATACTGGAGTGGGTAGCCTTTCCCTTCTCCAGGGCATCCTCCCAATCCAGGGATCGAACCCAGGTCTCCCTCATTGCAGGCGGATTCTTTACCAACTGAGCTATGAGGGAAGCCCATAACAAACCTAGACAGCATATTAAAAAGCAGAGAAATCCTTTGGCCAAGAAAGGTCCATATAGTCAAAACTATGGTTTTTCCAGTAGTCTTGTACTGATGTGAGAGTTGGACCATGAAAAGGCTGAGCACCTAAGACTTTTGAACTTTTGTGTTGGAGAAGACTCTTGAGGGTCCCTTGGACTGCAAGGAGATCCAACCAGTCCATCCTAAAGGAAATCAGTCCTGAATATTCATTGGAAGGACTAATGCTAAAGCTGAAACTCCAGTACTTCAGCCACCTAATGAGAAGAACTGACTCATTTGAAAAGACCCTGATGCTGGGAAAGATTGAAGGTGGGAGGAGAAGGGGACGACAGAGGATGAGATGGTTGTTTGGCATCACTGACTCAGTGGACATGAGTTTGAGCAAGCTCCGGAAGATGGTGAAGGCAGGGAAGCCTAGTGTGCTGCAATCCACGGGGTCACAGAGAGTCAGACATAACTTAGTGACTGAACAACAACAATATGTATATGAGCACACACATATGCACACATACATACATACATATTTCTTCTGGTTGGACTGCAGTGCTCTGGAGAAGCAGGGGGAAGCTTTTTCATGACATGATTAGTAAAGTGTGGCATGAACTTAATGTGTGGGCTTTGTGACATTTGTTTTAGCTGCTGAGAACCATTTTCTTTTCTTCTTTCCCTATTGTGATCAGTCTAGTTGGAGTTTCCAGATAAATAACTGCTGAATAAGTAAGGTGCTGGTATAAACATTAATAAGTACAGCCTAATCATATTTTGAAGCTCATTCATTTTTTTACAGCTTGAATTTAAGCCTGTCCCAAGTGATTTCCCAAGGTGAAAAGTGAAAGTGTTAGGCGCTCAGTCGTGTCCAACTCTTTGTCACACCGTGGACTGTAGCCCATCAGGCTACACTGTCCATGGGATTCTCCAGGCAAGAATACTGGAGTGGGTTGCCATGCCCTTCTACAAAGATCTTCCTGACCCAGGGATCAAACCCAAGTCTCCTGCATTGCAGACAGATTGTCCAAGGTCGAATCTGTTTTACCCAAGTACATCCTTTCAGAAGTAATGAGGTCTTCACGTTCCAGTCTTCATGAGCTCTGCTGATTCATTTCAGTGTGCCACAGATCATTTATTCTATCAATTAAAGGTTTTGTTTACTATTAAAATATAAATCCACCTCCACCAAGAAAGGTAACATTAACTCCCACTAGTGAGTATGCTGCTGCTGTTGCTAAGTCGCTTCAGTCGTGTCCGACTCTGTGCGACCCCATAGACGGCAGCCCACCAGGCTCCGCCGTCCCTGGGATTCTCTAGGCGAGATGACTGGAGTGGGTTGCCATTTCCTCCTCCAATGCATGAAAGTGAAAGTGAAGCCGCTCAGTCATGTCAGATTCTTAGCAACCCCATGGACTGCAGCCCACCAGGCTCCTCTGTCCATGGGGTTTTCCAGGCAAGAGTGCTGGAGTGGGGTGCCATTGCCTTCTCCAACTAGTGAGTATAGTTTAACACAAAAACATTCCATATCCCTCCTTGAAAGCAAGTTGTGATGATGATTATGGACCTATTACTTGCCATGTGGGCCTCAGGGCTTTTGATCGTATCCTGTCCACCTGGCACAGTCTTCTCCCGGACGTCCACATGAGTTGTTCCCTCATCTTTCTTCTGATTTTTGCTCAGATGTCACTTTGTCAGTGAGGCCTGCCCTGAACACTTCACAGGAGGAGTACTCAGGCCCCTTATCCTACATTATTTTTTCCATTAACATTTGTCACTATCTTCCTACTTATGTACTTGTTTATTAGCTTAGTACCTGTCTCCTTTACTAGAATTTAAACTCCAAGAGAACTGAGAGTTAATTTTGTAAACTTTTATATTGCCCTTACCCAGAACAGTATTTGACACTGCAGGGTCTCAATAAATGTGAATGGATGAAGATACAGAAAGATACAGAATGCTCTAGAAATATCTCACCCGGACTTGGCACATCATAGAAAGCTTCTTGGAAGAGGCCATATTTAATGTTAGCTCTGAAGGACAACTAAGAGATGTTGGGCTGTAGAGGGATGATGAGTGTGTGTGTGTGTGTGTGTGTGTGTGTGTGTGTGTGTGTGTAAAATGAGAGCATGATAGCTTCATGATAGCTTCAAAGATCTGAGAGAAGTTACTATAGGGTTGTATTGAAAAATGAATGAAATGAGACAGAAATGAGTCAGTAGGAATTGGAACTGTGGGATACAGGGTTATTCATATTCTTATAAGATCATAGGAATGTTGGGCTAGTATTGGCAGATCTTTTAATTTTTCAAGAGAAACTGGACTTTGAAAGATTGCCTCGAATTTATAAAATGCTATAGAGACTAAATAAAACATCCATATATTAGGTATAGCTCCTGACAATTCCTTTTAACCTCTGCTCTCCATAGTAACATACATATTTCTAGCCCTCCTTAAGCTCTCCTCTAGCCATGCTTGCAAATGTATATTTAATTCTTCCTGAGCCCAAATCCCAGCCTATGACTTATGCATTGTCTTTCAAACTCAACATGTGTTCCTACCTGCACAACTTTGTACGAGTGAGTCCCTTAGAATTCCTGACTCTCCTATCTTTCACGTTTCCTTTATGGGACCAGAAACTTCCTCGTCCCCCGGAACTCAGGGTGGATCAGTTACTGTCCTCCATCTGGAAGCCACCCCGCCCAGCAAGGTCTTCTGCCGGGATGTGCACCTGACGAAGGCTGCCTCGGCAGGAGGCCGGGCTTCTTTGGCTGGGTTTATATCTGCTTCGTGCAGCTTTCAGGTAGGCTTTAAAACTTTATGCACTTCCTCTTTCTTATATTGCTGACTTTGCTCTGGAAAACAGATTTTAAATCATATATATATATGTTTACATGAAAGGAGATTGTCAAGATAAGTCACGTTCCCTGTTTTCATGAACTAACAGCTTGTCCAGTCTCCTATCACAGAATTACAGACCAAGGGCCAAATCTGCCCAGTCACCTATTCGTATACAGTCTGACAGCTAAGGATGGTCGTTGCATTTTTAAATAGTTGAAACATCAAAAGAATAATAGTACTTTGTGGCACATGAAAAGTTTATGAAATTCATATTTGTGTTCATTAACAAGCAGCTACACTTACTTGATTAGGCGTTGTCTGGGACTGCCTTTACACTATAGTAACAGAGTTGAGTAATTGCAAAAGACTGCAAGGAGATCCAACCAGTCCATCCTAAAGGAAATCAGTCCTGAATATTCATTGGAAGGACTGATGCTGAAGCTGAAACTCCAATACTTTGGCCACCTGATGTGACGAACTGACTCATTTGAAAAGACCCTGATGCTGGAAAAGATTGAAGGAGGGAGGAGAAGGGGGCAACAGAGGATAAGCTGGTTGGATGGCATCACCGACTCAATGGATGTGAGTTTGAGCCAACTCCGGGAGTCGGTGATGGACAGGGAGGCCTGGCGTGCTGCAGCCCATGGGGTCACAAAGAGTCGGACACGACTGAGCAACTGAACTGAATTGCAAAGATACCATATGGCCTACAAAACCTAAAATATCTACTATCTAGCCCTTTACAGATGTTTAAATCTAGAGAAATAATTACTAGACTTTGGGATTTCCTGGGTCAGTAAAATTAAATAGGAGGGGAGAGGAAACAAGCGCAGGGCTTGCCAACATTTAGTTTCTTACCAAGTGAAGACAAGCAAATGTTGCTTTCATCACCAGAACCTAACAAAAGAAAGTGTATTATAGCACGAAGAAATGAGAATGAACATACTCATAGAATAAAGATAATATTGTGCATTTCAGAGCATGGGGCATTAGAATTAAACCTAACTGGCTTGAGTCCAAGGTCCAGTTTCCTTTGAGTCCAAGGTCCAGTTTCCTATATCTGTGGAAAATAGGTCTCATTACTTAGCCCTTTTAATCTTTAAGTTCCTTAATTTAAAGGATGTCATAAAAATTTCAAGACTTAATCTTTTTAGTGTTATCTCAATAAAATGAAAGGTTTCTAGGTCATCATGTTGTTTTCACCCAGCTCACATCCTCAAATCTCACCATACTGAGCATGCCCATAGCATGGGGATATATCCCGTGTTTTGGGATTTATTTTTCATCGCCTGTATTTGTACATTCCAGTACCAAATTAGTCTTAATATCCTCAAAGGCGGAGACCACAATTTGTCACTTTTGCACCATTTTGGTGCCTAATATGATACCAAAAATACAGTTAGTGCTCCTATACCATGTACAGTTAGTCCCCTTGATGCAGCAGACTCCTGGCTCTCAACGTCTCTTCTGCATTATCCAAAGAGAATACTGAGGTTGAGAAACAAGTGCAATCATAAGTCTTTTCTACTTGCTAGAAATAAATGACTGCTCTCCAGGGCTGCTCAGCATGATCCAGTGTTGGCAACACAAACATGGCAGAATACCTCCTTTCATTTCTTTTTATGTAATTCATTTCTCCTATGGTCAGATAACTGAGCAGTTCCAGATGTTCAAGCTGGATTTAGAAAAGGCAGTGAAACCAGAGATCAAATTGCCAACCTCTATTGGATCGTCGAAAAAGGAGGAGAACTCCAGAAAAACATGTACTTTCACTTTATTGACTATGCCAAAGCCTTTGCCTGTGTGGATCACAACAAACTGTGGAAGATTCTTAAAGAGATGGAAATATCAGACCACCTAACCTGCCTCCTGAGAAATCTGTATGCAGGTCAAGAAGCTACAGTTTGAACTGGACATGGAACATGGAACAACGGACAGGTTCCAAATTGGGACAGGATTCGTCAAGGCTGTATATCGTCACCCTGCGTATTTAACTTATATACAGAGTACATCATACAAAATGCCAGACTGGATGAGGAACAAGCTGGAATCAAGATTGCAGGGAGAATTATGAATAACCTCAGATATGCA